>NW_026087631.1:62326793-63526793 GCF_022539395.1 Myiozetetes cayanensis
ACATTACACATTGTTTCATTTTTCTCCCCCCTGAAAAGCACCTCCGATTTCATTTCATTTTAGATGTGACTGATTCAGCTCAGTAAGAATCAATTCAAACTCTTTGTTCAAATGGAAATCATATCCAGGAGTTCAAGTATGTTCATTAAGGGAACGGGTCCATTTGCCTTTCTTTTCAAACATCAGGACTCAGCTCCATCACTATCCCTTAGAGCCTTGTAACAGTGTGCTCCTCCTGCCTCTTGCTTAACACAACCTTTCCAGAGACTTATTTCCTAAAGCTGCTCAGTTCTGTCCAATCCTTTTCATCTCCATGCACTCCTTACCTGACTCTCTTCCTTTTTCTTCTGGATTTGCAGCCTTGTCTTCTGACAACTTCTAAGTTCACACCTCATATGCTTGGTAACTTCTCCCAGTACAATACTTTCAGACCACTCCAGTTGGCAAAACTGTAACTAAGCACCTGTATAATCTCACTGAAGCTGACTTCCATCATACAGATGTTTTTTTAGGAATGACCTCCTTAAGTCTTTCCCAGTAAAGAGTGGCTTCAGGACAACAAAATTATTCGTTCAGAGAAAAACTGTGATGTGAACAGATGTTAACCCACCTAATTTTTTCCATCCAAAGCATAAGGAGGTTGACCTACAGTGATAACATGAGCACTTCCAGAGGAAAAACAGTAATTCAGCCTTAAAAAAAAAACCTCTCAAAAGTTGAACAAAAATTGAGAAGAACACATGACTATATAATTGAGAGAAACATATATATGTATCTGTGCCTGAAGGCCGTGACAAGGAGTATATGTTATGCTTATCTGGCTAATTTACTTATGGTGAATAAAGACTTAGCACTGTTCTCTTGAATGCCAGTTGTTATGTTACTTGAAAGTGAAGTGTAGAGAGCAGGACAGCAATGAAACAAATGTAAAATAATTTGTGCATGTTGTAATCAGTGGGAGACAAACAAACACAAAGAACTTCTATAGAAAATAACCAGTCCTGAGGGGTAATGACATCGTTGTTTCATTTTACTAATTTTAATATTCATAGGCATCCTAATTATAGAATGGCCTGGGTTAGAAGTGACCTTAAAGATCATCTTGTTCCTCTGCCCTGCCATGGACAGAAACACTTTCCGCAGACCAGGTTGCTCAAAGCCCCATCCAGCCCAGCCTTGAATATCTCCAGGGATGGACCATACACAGCTTCTCTAGTCAACGTATTCCAGTGTCTTACCACTCTCACAGTAAAGAATTTCTTCCTAATATCAAATCTAAACCTACTTGCTTTCAGTTTGAAGCCATTTCTCCATGTTTTGTTACGACATACCCTTGTAAAAAGTCTCTTTCCATTTTTCTTGTAGGTTTCTTTCAGGTACTGGAAGGCCACAATTAGGTCACCCCAAAGCCACCTCTTTTCCAGGCTGAACAGTCCCCATTCTCTCAACCTTTCCTCATAAGAGAGGTGCTCCATCTCACTAGTGGCCTCCCCTGGACTCACTCCAACAGGTCAATGTCCTTCCTGTGCTGGGAACCCCAGAGCAGGATATGCAGTGCTCCAGGTGGGTCTCAGCAGAGCAGAGCAGAGGGGTAGAATCCCCTCCCTTGACTTGCTGCCCATCCTGCTTTGAATGCACTCCAGGATGTGGTTGGCTTTAGTAAACTCAGTATGGACAATGCATTTAAAAATCTCAATAAAAGCTTAAAAGAGAAAAAGTAATAGATATTCTAAGGAATCTCCTCTAAGAAAAAGGAATCCAACTTATCACTGTCAGTTTAAGAGCTCCCTCATTGACACTGCCTGATGACAAAACAGGGTAAAGGAAATCATGGTTTTCTTCTCTTTCATCACAGTCATCCTTTGATGAGCAAACCATCACACTGCTACTGTCACTACTTAAAAGTCTAAAGTACTCAAAGAGATTTTCCTTCTTTCAGCACTGTGTAGTTCATTTCCCCAGTAGAAGACAAGTATTTGTATATTATGTTTTCTCCTTGTCTTCTTTTTGCATCTTCTTCAAATTCCCCACCCCCTTCACCCTTGCTTTGCTCTCTCTCTCTTCCCCACCAATATTACTACCACGTGTACAACCTTCTCACATAAGCAGTTGGGGTTTTTTTTTTTGGCCCTCCACACTAAGTACAAAAATGTAAAACCTGCAGTCCTGGGTATGTTACCAAAGGAAACAGTTTTACTTAAAATCTTGTTTTTGCCAAAATATTTTCAAAGTATCTGGAGAGGAGTCAAACCACAGTGGCTCTCAGTTGTATTTCCTTTTACTATTTCCTCAGGTACTCCCAGCACAGCACTAAGTAATTGGATAGTCTTTCAGGAAAAAAAAAATAAAAAAAAGGAGGCTGCACGAGACAGTTTAAGAATTATCCTTCTGGGGCCTGTAGGGATGAATACAGGGCACACAGCTGCCAAACTTGAAATCCTTGCTTGTGTTAGTTGTTTCTGAAGACAGGAATCGAATATGACAGTTTGTACTAAATATACTGCTTATGCTCAGCTTTTGTAATGCTGTTTCAAGTCTGCATAACTTTTGAAAATTAGGAATCAGAGATTGAAATTACCTGTGATTTTACTTGATTTTGGTATCTGGTCCTGCCTCTGTTTCAGATCACCCTTTTCCTATAATATAAATATTTTGTTGTAAGTTTAGATATATGTTACTCACAAAGCATTAGCAGTGCTGTGGGGGAAAAGTTCCTAAGGCAGTTAGGTTTGCTAAATTAATCATATAACTATATGCTATAAATGCTATCATTCCATTTTATATACCATCTAACTAAATCTTGTTACATCCCAGACTTCAGCTTATATTGAAAACACAGCTGCAAGGCTTCTTAGTATAAGCCAAAGACATATTCCTTGTGTACTGGGGGTCTTCCCACAGGCCACCTGTAGTCTATTATTTTTAAATTTTACTTAATTCTTCTCAAGCTATTTGTGGTCTTGCTGACATCTCCAGAAGACTTATTCCACATCTCTCCTCAGGAGTGTTAAGATCTTGAGAACACAGACACTTCACTTTGGCTCTAAGGATTTTGTCTGCTTCTCTTGATGGTTGCTGAATTCTCTCCCACTAAAACTGGAAAAAATCTTTTAAAGCTGAAGTGGGAAAAGTCTTTTTGTCCTGTGCCTTCATGATCATAATAGAAAGCTTGATGGGAATGAATTCTCTTTATGTTTTCATTTCTTTGCGGGATCATAATTTCAGGGGAGAAGAGGGACATCTGATGTTGTTCATGAAGAACACATGAGAGACTGGCTGAGGGAGCAGCAGAATAAACACAATTCAAATGTCACAGCCCATATGATCCAGAGTTTATGGCTAGCCCCAGAAGGACGCCTGTTGTATGCAGTGCGTGCAGCTATGGGTTTGTTGGAGAGACCTTTCAATGAGTCAGTTGTTCCCTTACATCTTAGAGGAGCCAGTGTTACCAGATGCACTGTAATAGGTTTGTAAAGAGGAGTTGACAGTTCTCTGGAGTACACATTGCTGCTATCCAGTGTATGGGCTCTACTGCAATAATGTCTTACAGCCCTTAATATGCCTTCTCGAAGATTATTCATTTGAAAATGTGCACACATAAACAACATATATACAGCTGGAACAATGTCCAAAACACAGAACCTTTCACCTCAAGCTGGGATTCTCTCATCACCCAATGTTATAACAGCACCCTTTTCCAAAAAGTGTTAGGAAGAATTACATACTCTGCAGTTTGAGCTGAAAGTCAGTGTATTTATGCTTGGTGGGATGGAAACTGATATGATTCTGTTCTGTTGCTGTGCTGTTTTTGGCATAAGAGTACTAATTTTCTTCATAGTAGCAGGTATGGAGCTGTGTTTTGGATTTGTGCTGAAAACAGTGTTGATAACACAGGGATGTTTTAGTTATTGCTGAGCAAGTACTCACAGAGAGAGTCAAGGTCCTTTCTGCTCCTCACCCCACCTCAGCAGTGAGGAGGCTGGAGGTGCACAAGGAGTTAAGAAGGGACAGAGCTGGAACAGCTGACCCCAGCTGACCAAAGGGACATTCCATACCATATGGCACCATCCTCAGTGCACAAATCTGGGAGAAGAAGCAGGAAAGGCTGGGAAGTTCAAAAAAGTGGTATTTGTCTTACAAAGTCATTGTTACGTGTGTGATGGAGCCTCGCTTTCCTGCAGATGGCTAAACACCAGCCTGGAGGGCTTTTGCTTCACTTATTAAACAGTTTTTATCTCAATCCACAAGTTTTCTCAGTTTTTCCCTTTCAAATCTCTCCCCATCCCACCAGGGGAAAAGGTGAATGGCTCTATGGGGCGAAGTTGCATATTGGGGTTAAACCACAACAATTGCCCTGAGGGGAATAACCAAAAATTAGACATCAGACAGGAAACTGTTCTCAACTGCAAATACTGTATTGCCATGCACTACTAATAACCTAGTATGTCTCAATACCTTACTGCTTCAGTCAGGTGTGTAAAATCAGATCTGGTTACATCACTGAGAGCAGTCTATACTCTGAAAATGTGTTTTGAACACACACATGCAATAGCAAGTAAAAATCCATCACAACTTTTTGGTTTCAAATCCTTGTTCCTGGGATCATATGGCAGAGTATTTCACTTCAAATCATCTTTGCTACTAGACTCACAACATAGGTGAAGGAGCCTCTACTAAAGAAGATGGTCATATGGCAAAATGTCACAAGGACCTGCGTTAAGATCATGAAATCAGAGGGACATTTTTAATTTGCTGTTCCAGAAAGAATAAATCATCTGTTCATTCTGATATCCAAAATGAAGTTAAAATGCTTTTTTTTTTTTTTTTTAAGAAGTCACAGAGACAATGGAATTGACAAAACAAAGATGTCAGCCACAAGTTAAGGTTTCAGAGGTTCAGATTGAACGTTAGAAAAACTTCTCCACTGGGATAGAATTACAGTACTGCAACAGGTGGAATGTCCATCCTGGTAGGTTTTCAACACTTCACCATACAAAACAATTGCTGATTTGATCTAGTATTGGCAAAAGTCCTGCTTCAAATGAGATAGTGGACTGCATGACCTCCACTATTTCTTCCAGCCAACACTTCTATGATTTTACTATGAACAAGAGATTTACCGGTGCTAAAAACAATAAAAAAGGAAAACAGAATAAAAATCAAGTCAATCCAGCTACTCAGGGAAGATTTTAGAATGAAAAGTTATCTATGAGTATGTATGAGTTTGTTTTTCTTCAACACCAATGAACTTAAACAACAGCTTGTAAGGGGTGTTTAGGAGCATCCCTAGAAAAGGAGCATCTGGAAGGATACCCCATCCAGTCTTCTCCCTAATTCCCTCCAGCCATCCTCTGACTTTATTGCAGGGATGCCAATACAGGTGGTCAAAGGGAGGATTGCTCTACCAGAGCACAGTCAATCAGGCACATCATTTTGTTAGCTTTGATGTGGAGTTCACATTGGAAGATAACTGTTGATGGCAGCAGAGGTGGAAAAGCAGTGTTCACTTTAACACAAATCTGACTGTGCTGCATTCCCTTCTGAGTTGTTTGGCAAATGCCTACAATGAATGGTGTCTTATGGTTTGAATTGTGCTCTGCCTTTCTGTAGAGAAGGAAGGCTCATAATGCAGGATTAATAATCCCCATAACAATCCAATTTCCTGTGTTTTACCCACTCGTGCAGGCACTCTATTTTTTCCCAAGGATGAAAGAATCTGTATTCCTTTAAAAGTATTTATTTAAAAATATTCCAACTGCTGCCTTCCTATTGGTTGCTAAGTTTAAGAAGAAAGACTTCACTCAATATCATCCAGCAGTCAGACTCCAAAATGAAACAACCCCCTTTTTTTTTAACATCATTGTTTTTCTTCAAGGCACCCCAATTCATAACTGCTCCCAAGTTACTTCTTAATTTCTCCGTACTTTTTCTTACTCTGTTTTATTATCATGAGCATAGGAAATACTAGCCAGTAACCCTAAGATCATCTATTTCACTCACTTATGGGGGGTTGAAGCCCAAAGCTAACAAAAAGTGTCAAATATTTCAAATAAACTGAAAAACCCTCTACCATTTACCACCCACAGCTGTGTTCACATTTGTAGCAGCATCATAGCTGGTCTAAAGCATGTTTAAAGAATTAAGCATAGTAGCCCCACAGAAAGGAATGTTTAGGCTCTCAGCAGCTATACTTGAAAAGGAATATATTATGAGGAGTTCTTTTAAATTGAGTATTTAATCTCTATACATAAATTTTAAATATTATTTGATGTGTAAATAAGATATTTGTCTTTGCCTTGAACTGCTGCAAACGTGACCAGTCCCCATATTTTCTTGGTTAAAAAATGTTACTGATTTCTTTTAACTTTTCATTTTCCTGACATTATCTTCTTGTTTTCAGCTGAATCATAAATAACAACTCTTACAGAAAAAGTCCATTTTTTCAGTATTTCCTGACATACAAAAAGTAGTATTAGCTGGACTTCTCATCTATTCTCCATAGACCCTCAGATTTGTATTTAAGGACAGAGGTTCAGGCTGTTTAGATAAGTTTGTATGTGTTTCTTTCGACCCACCTCAGAACAGCTAATGGGCCCCAACCAGAGCAGCTTAGATGTAGCTTGACACTTCCCTGGAAATGGAGACTTAAGAAATCTTCCACTACTAAAAGCCAAAAATCTTAAACCAAAAATTAGAGGTGACTACTGGACCTTTATTCACTTAGCAGTTACTCTATGGTTGAAGTGTCTTAATATAAATGGAATTAGACTCTGAAGTCTTTAAGTGCAGAACATCTGTGATAACAGCATTCACAGGAGCCAGTACACAGAAGACAAGGACATCTACACAGACAAACAGGAGCAGTGGCAGAGAAAAACATCTTTACAGCCACTTTCCTTCTACACTTAGGCACTGTCTGCAACACTACACCAGATGTTTGAATAAAAATGAAGGTAACAGTTTCAAAACCACACTTGACTTAACTTCTCCACTTGGTGTGGGAGCCTGGTTACTCTATTCTTCTAAACGATGGGAGAGATCCTAGTAGTGTCACATTTTCAGTAACAGCCTAGTGGTGAGAGCATATGTGCATGAAGTGTGAGTCCTGCTCTCAGTGCTACACTGAGTATCCTGAAAATGTCCAGAAACAACTTAGCGCAATTGACTACGCTCCCTGGAATTGTTAGTGTGTTTAGAAGAAAACTAATTTGCATTTTGGCAAATAGTGGCACCATAAATTCTGGTTTTCACGGGAAATACGCAGTACATACAGAGTGTTGCTAAACCACAGGGTGTCATTCCTGAGCATGTGTTATTGAATCGTTACTGTACAAAGATTATTGGAATCAACCTCACCATGTTTTCAGTTAAACTGTTTAGAGTCGCCACGGGTGAGGTGTAAGTAGGCAGGAGCTATGATCACAGCCTAGCCTGAGTGGTCAGATCGCTCATAAAACTTGCACGTGGGATAACCTGCTTTGAGAAATTCAAGTATGAACTACTGAGTGTTGTTTAGGTGCTACCAAACAAAAACATGTTCGAGTAAGTCAAGGAGCAATATTCTAGATGACTGAGTGGTTTCACTGGTGATAAGTAACTGTTTGTAGTCATTCAGTTTAATTATAGAACTAGGAGTTGTATACTGCTCATTCAGTTTAGATACCTTGGACACATACTAGACTCCTAAATGCTTTTTCAGACTTACCTTTTAGGTTACTGAAAGCAACACCTTTCCCCTTAAATTGATGGATTTTTTGTTCCTTCACAGCTTTCAAAAATGTTGTCTCACCTTTGCTGTCTGATAGGAAGAAATATGAATCTTGGGCTACCACATACCTTTCCAAACCATTATATTAGATTACCTGGAATTACTGCACAGTAACACGGTGAACAATTTGACTTTGTTTCTGTGCCTCTTCATCAGGGTTTGATGCTCTGGAAAGGGCAATGTGTACCACTGGGTGGTTTTCAACTTTCTAATGTAAGTTTTTCCTGTTGATATAAACAGAGTAATCCAAATTTTAAAAACCACTTTGAGTAAAATTGTCTCAGAGTCATTCTGCTGATTAGATGGAGACACTGCACAGAGATATTTGGCTCTGCTTTCCCCCTGTGTTTCATTTGTTTGGGAATTCAGTCAACTCAAGGCAAAAGTTCTTTGTGGGAGGTTTGTAGGGTATGCACTGCATGATTATACATTTCTTTGTTATGGCATTGACTGATTTGTATCATGTTCTTGTGGTGCTCAGCAAGCCTGGGAGCTGAGCCAAGTCTCCTATTACACATTTGACTGCAGAAATGAGTACATTTGGGAAGACAGGAGTGTTATTAAACTGATTTATGTTATGTCTTCATTTTTCTGCTTCAGAGCAGCATGACATAGAATGAATTAAGTCAGATTTGGGGCCTTTGCATGAAGGCAGTGAGTTAAACATGAATCTGGTACAGACTGGGTAGTGATTTCTACCAAATTTCAAAGATATTCATTAATCTTACAGTAGTCATAATATCCTCTTAGTCTTTCTGTCAAAAAAAAAAAAAAAAACACCAAACCTAAATCTCTTTAGTGGCAACTACCTTTTGATCTTTAACACAAGTTTATACATTTATGCTTAGTTTGGCTCAGAATCACCTGTAAGACTTATGCGAAATGATGGCTTCTCCAAGTATTACCCCTTCAAATGCAATATGATATAAAGGTCAAGCTACCTTCTTTCTTATAACTCATCAAAAAAAACAATGTTTCTGCAAGCCCAGTTCTGGCCTTAAATTCATGGCCTCACCTTCACCTGTGCAAATAACTACATGGAGAATTTGATCTCCAAAGGGATCACTTAGGAAACTGTACTGTCTTCCACAGGGTCCTGCAGATATTCTGTGAAGTTAAGGTCCCCTTAACATATGTATTGCTAAACATTTTCCTGTATTTTTCTCTCTTAAAGAGAATAAAAATGCATACTTTTTTTTCTAAGGTGTCCAGAGAATTCCATCTCATATAATTTTTTCTAAATCTCTCCACAGTCTAATTGCAAACTAGAATTGGGTATTTGTTATAATATAAATTGGAACTGCTGCACTGATCAAATTTCTAAGAGTTTTGATAATATGCTTCAATTCTGTCCATTTCTAAGTATCTGGAAGATGAAAGATCACAATTAGAGTAGTCCTAGATAGCAATTTCTTTTTGTTAAATTTTCCCTTCAAAACTGAGAAAGAGATATGTTTTAATTTGTTCTGCAGGCTAAAATCTCACAATTTGTGAAAATAATTTTGAAAACAATACATGTAGAAGGAAAACTAATAAGATATCAAACAATTAGAAAAATTATTAAACTAGACGGTAAAAGTGTCAGCAGAAAAAATAATTAACATCAGGAACAATTCGACTGGGAATGTGGGGTAAATTGGGGTAGGTTACTTTGGCAGGTGTGAATATAAGGCAAATTTTTGGAACAACAAATTTGGTTGAACAATGAGGATATAATTTATGATGAGTAACTAATGCAAAAGAAAAATAATCCAAAAGAAAAATAAGCAAAATTTGGTCATAAGCCTGAAGGAAATATGATCCACCCATAAGCTTTTCTAGCTTCTCTATCAGCAACACTAGTCTAACAAAACATTTATGTTTCCCTCGAAGTCTTAACTTTCATTAAAAAAACCCAAAAACCAACAAAACGAAAAAACCCAACACAAAAAAAAAATTCACAAAAAAGAAAAAAAGAAAAAAAAGAAGAAAATAAAGGAGTATATTTGTAGTAAAGACTACGCAAATGGAGATTTTAAGATATTACATGAACACAATAAAACACTGTACCTGTCTGATGCTTGGGGGGGTGGTTCTTCCAGTCAGAACATCACAGAACATTTGTTCCCAATCTCACAAGCTCCCTCCTCAGTTTTGTGTCTTCATTGCTTTAAAAGAAGCAGTTGCTGCAACCGCTGAGACCCCACAATTCACAATGTAAGGCTTCACCTCTTGTTACTGAAATTAGAACCAAAAGCCTGAACTGGCATAGCAAGTGAAGCAGGAACCAGCTGTCAGGTTGGGCACAGTGCAGACGAGGGGCTCGCAGAGCAGCCAAAGTCACAGGTCATGAGCCATCTCACCTTTGAACCTGGGAGCCAACACTGCAGCTCGACTCAGTGCAACTGCCCCCCACAGTGAGCGTGGCAAAGACATGCTCTGCTCTGTCCCGGCTGGCACGCCAAACAGAGTTTCCTTGCAAGTCAGAAAGTTAAAGAAAGGCAGTCACTCAGATTCGCTGGGAAGAGCATTGCAAATGTTTTAGACTGTTGTGGGTTGAATGCTGACAGGTACGTGTGGAAACAACATTGTGCTTTTTTACCTTCCCAAGCATTGCTTTCACCTTGCTTGTTTCAGCCTGAGCCAGTGAGTTGTCATTTGAAAGGTTATTCCCTGGCCTTTGCTGATGCATTACACATAATGACAGCTGCACGGGTAGAGAACAAGACAAACAGCTGGGTGTTATCATTCTAAGCTAAGATGATGGTGTTTCTCATTCCCCTTCTCCCAGAAGTCTTGTGGATTTTTTAAAAGAATTTATAAAGCCTTCAGTGTTAACACTGATCTCTGCAAGATGTTCACAGAAAGAGAAGTTGCACTTTACTACTAGGAAGAAATCTAGGAATGCTCATGCATTCCTGCTATATGGCAAAGATATTGGTGCTAGCATTAGTATGCTTTACTGTGTCAAGGCTAGAGAGGAGTCCAGCAGTTTGATCAGGAGTATTTAGTGCTTGCTTATGGCCTGGAGGAAGCTTTTAAGTAGCCTCAGCACTCACAAATCCACTTCATACGCTTATGCTGAGGTTTTCTTTCAGGCTTTATGATGGCAGGAAGTCCAAAAGGAATTAATGTTAATATGACACTATCCAAAATGTCAGGATGAAAAGGTTTACTGTGTTTTGGTTGTAAGTAGACTAACTGTTTGCAAAAGGAAAAAAAAAAAAAAAAGAGTTGTTTTTCTTTTTTATTTTTAAAAGACCAACCCCCTAAGGATTAACATTTAAAAAATTAAAATGAAAGTTATGAAATCTAGCTTCAGCAGCAACAAAAGACTCTGAGATCAATCCCAAATGCCACTGTAAAAATATATACAGAACAATTTTAGAGAGACATGAAATGTGAAATGAACTTGGATTTGAATATTGTTACAAGCAGCCAAATAGTAAACTCAAAAGGCTATTTCTTTACCATGCAGACATCAATGATGTTAAAAATGGCAGTTCTGCTTCAAAGTTCTAATGAAAGCCTTAAATGCTTGTAAAATGTTAATAACTACTAAGGCCATTTGTTCTTGACTGGAAAAATAATTTCATTTCCATGTTTTCTCCTCAGATCATTTAGATTGGGCTATACTTGAAGTGCTGACCACAGTAAGAACCCCAGACATATAAAAGAGCCTGAGCAGTTACGCTATCTGCCAAAGACAACTGTTAGTTTAGGAAGTAGCATGGTGAAATCACATCACACCACTTTCAGGGGTCAGACAAATGCACACAATTTAAAGAAAGAGAGAAATCAACCATAACTTAACTAAAATTTTGAAGACCTGGCATGGGTCTCCTATCTTTTTTTCTCTCCAGTTGAAAAGATGGGTAATATTTCTCATTCCACCCTCAGACCCACTAAAAATAGGACTGAAGCAAAATCAAACTGATGTTTTCCTTCAAGGTGGGCAAATAACAGATCAGTGTATAGAGTGAGCTGGACCTGAAGCTGCTTTACACACTGTCAATTTTACTTCAGGTTCAGTTAAAATTACTTTGAGGCTACAAAGCAACTATTCCTCTGGGACAGAAGTAAAAGGGGGATATGATTAAACATCATATTAAGCAGAACATCTATTTGTACCACAAGAGCTGTCTCTTAGTAATTCAAGGAATGCATCGCTGTCTTCAAGAAAAGTTGTTTACCTGGGGAAGGACTACAAATCATAAAAGGACCTCTTTTTGTATCTAAAGATAATGTGAATGAGTCTAATGCATGCATCATGGGCAAACCTGTTGCTTTAAATCCGCACATTCTTTTCTCTGTCATGGCTCCCTTAATGTCTGGTTCAGCTGCCTGAAAGACAACTGAACCGGCTCTCCTTGAAGACACATCGTGAAAGGTGTTTTTTAGGGACCACCCTTCTGTTGATGAGAAGAAGCTGTGCATTTTCATGTTGGTGTCTTTTGCTCTCAGGTACTGAAAATCATATATAAACTGAGGCCATCTGGCCAGTCCAAGAATCAATACGAGGGGGAAGTATAAGTTATCAAACAATTTGCAACCCCAGTGCCTGGACAGACAAAGGTAGTACAGAGCTAATTGCAGAGTTTGTATGAAAGAGAAATAGAAGAGCAAAAACTGAGGGAAATTCTTTTTGAGAAAGAGAGGAGAGGTGGGACATTACCAGAAGGGTGTGAAGTGCTGCTATTAGGCTTGAAGTTTAATGTTGCATAAAAGTGTGAGGAAATAAGGTTGACTAAACAGACAAACAATGTTTCTGGTTACCACAGCCCTTTCAAGAGGAAAAATATTTGCTGATATTCAAACAAAAAGAAACTTAAAATAAAATAAAATTTTAAATTTAAATTTAAAATAAAATTTTAAAATAAAAATAATTTTAAAAAAACATAGTTTGGGAATCTAAAAAAAAAGTGTGTTAGGCAGGCAGAGCTTGCTTACATGAGAGAAAACATAGGATTGTCATCAGAACAAGCCTTAGGAAACCTGAAACATCCTCATATTTTAGCTACTGTCTCTTCAGTTTAAACAGTGGATCTTTGCACATGATCTAGTTTTTCTATACTGAATCCAAATATGCCATCACTTCCCTTTCATTGGGATTTGTAGCAGTTTATTTATTACTTCATTCAAACATTTTATGTGCTGGATTTCTTTCGTGATCAAAAAATCCAGGGTACACTTGCCATTTTCATACTTTCCTAAGGAGAATTTGTATGATTTCCTATCAAAACTAACTATATGACACAGTTGGGCTTATTCAACCTGGAAAACGGAAGCCTCCAGGGGGAACTTAAAGCAACGTTCCAGTACCTGAAGAGGGCTACAAGAGAGCTGGAGAAGGACTTTTCTAACCCTTGTCCTAGTGTTAGGATGAGGTGGAATGGGTTTAAAAGGACAGAGGGCAGGTTTAGATTAGATATTGGGAAGAAATTATTTGTTGTGAGGGTGGTGAGACACTGAAATAGGTTGCCTAGAGAAGCTGTGGATGCCCCATCCCCTGAAATGTTCAAGACCATGTTGGTTAGGGCTCTGAGCAACGTGGTCTAACGGAAGGTGTCTCTGCCCATGGCAGGGGGATTGGAACAACATATCTTTCAACCCACACCACTGTAGGATTCTATAATATATCACAATGATATTCAACAGTTTTGGGCTTCACCCTGAACCTTGTGCTAAAGAGAGAGATTTTCCACAGTAAGTCTCTCCCTTTCTATTTCTGTAGCTGCTGCTGATGTCATTGTCCTCTATGAGACACGTGCATGAGCCAGAGTTGCTATTAATTTCAGAATTTGTTAAATACCACCTGTGAGACACTGGATTATTACATTTATTTAAACGTTAAACTTTTGCCAAGTACTCTTATTTTCTGAAATTTGCCAGTAAAAGTGCCCCCTGAGAAAACGTGTGCAGCTTTTCTCCTATGTGCTCTCTCTTAAGGCATTAAAAGAACCAAGTACACTTCTAAAGAATTGGGTAGGTGGATTTTTGGAGCCTTGTATATTTTTAAAGTAAAACTCCTTTGTTGAGCTCATAGCTCAAGATTTGGGATCTTACACCATCCTCTTCCTAAAGTCCCAGATGAAGAACAAGATACTGTTTATAAATTAAACAGAAAATATAATCAAGTTGCCACTGAGAAAACATTGTGATGTAGAAGGAACCAGGAGCAAAGCCAGAGGCTAAAGGAAAAGGGTCTGAATTATTTTAACTGGAACCTGTATTTTTATCAAGGCCTAGTGTCTTTAGTTCACAACACTCTACAGCTGGATCATCCACTCCAGTACACAAAATACATATTGAGATTTGTGCTTGAGATTTTGTGACCTTACTGGAGAAATGGTCTCCATAATGTCACAAATACCTCAGAGCAAGCAAATAAATTCCCAGTGTTATGCTGACGCTGATGTGTTCCACTGGTTTTTACTTAATAACACCCAGCTGCAGCAGTCATGAGTACAGTAGAAAGGTGAGCAATAAATAGAGCTGTGTCTGTTCAGCCATCACAACAATTTGGGCTGATTTCTTTCAAGCTTTATACACAAGCTTTGCCAACAAATGTGGCTAAATTGCTGGTTCCAGTTTGTTGATATCTGTATTTCTGTTTTCTTTTTACATAGATCTGTTGCCTTTGACAGCCCCATGATTGAATGAAACCAGAACACAGTGCGAAACATGGATAAACTATCTATTTCTGAACTGTTTGAGGTCATCAAACAAAACCAAAAAACGTCTCACAAAATTTCCATCTGGAAGCATGAATTGGCTGAGCTGGATGCACAAACCCTTCCCTTAAGTCTCGCCAGGATATTAACTTTGAAATAAAGCCTAGTTTTTCTGAGTTCTGTTTTGAAGATTTCTGCCCTATTCAGAATGTCTGACTTCCCATTATTTTAAGAAAGAGGTAAAAGCCAAAGAGTGGAATTTGGAAATACATCAACTCAACTATATTGTTGTCTAGAAGTGAGTCGTGATGGCACATAAAACTAATTTATTGTTATAATTACATGCATGGGACAGTCATAATACCTTTGCTTGATTCATTTAGTAGTTACAGGCACTAGAAGTACATCCATCCTACATCAACTCAGCTATTGGTGACCCTCTACAAACCCCATTTCTGCACCCTGCTTTAGTACAACAAAAAAGAAAGAGATTTGGAGGGCCATGAGGACTGTTTCAGAGAGCTCTCCTTGTAATAAAAGTTTCTAAAAACTCGTCCCCAATTTCTACATAAAGAGTCACAATCCTACCATATAAAAGGTTTACCACCATGTTGCAAACCACTAGAAATTAGGGAATTGATTCAGATCCAATATCAACAGTGCTCAACTCTTGCCGACAGTACTATCATACAACAGGAATCACCAAATGGCTTGACCAATGCCCTCCTAATTGAATAGGATGTGGGTTTGAGGGAGAGCTGGTTGGGAAAAGGAAGGGATGTCCAACACTGATTTAGACATTAACATGGCTAGGTAAATTTTCAAACTTCAGGTCACAAGACTTCATGTTTTTGTAGAGAGGACATGTGGTTTAGTGACTAAACAGCTTTATTTCTTTATAATTCCTAATAGCATCAAAACACTTGTTGGATGAGGATAAAATACATAGACAGACAAGAAAACATTACAACCTTTATGCTAAAACCTTCAGGTTCACATACTAGCCAGTCCTTCGAAAATATTAATTTTTAAAAATATTTTTTTCTGATTGGTTTTCCACTGCTCCTTGGGAAATGAGGTCTTATATGGCACACAGTTTGCAATATGATTCATCCCTTTGAAGCACTGATCATGTCTGGATTGTTGAAAAGCAGGGTGTTTAAAAACATTTTGCCTGAGAATTTCAAATTGGGTGTTCTCTGCCCACATATTGATGGATACATTTTTTTTATATTCAGTGCTAAAAAAATATTTAACCAACCCCTTCACTTAACTAAGCTCATCTCAGTGGAAGTGAAGCCACTTACTTCTATCTTTTGTTCATTTCAAGGATATTATGTATCAGCTTCATTCAGATTAAAACATCGACTGGAAAAAGATATGACATTACCAAGTTAGTGAGAAAGAGAAGACAAATCTGACAGATTTTTGGGATGTAGGCTAAAAACATGACAAGGAAACACTTCTCTGTGAAAGCATTATTGACTTTTAGCAGGGATGAGTAACAGGGTCTACATATGTAAGTGATTGTCAAGAATCTGTCATGAGGTGCCATCACCTTCATAGCTGCTTCTATTAGTGAGCCTGGGCTCCAGAGCAGCAGCATTCCCTGAGAGAAAAGACTGAACTGTTGTGCTGCTTTGTTTCCAGCTGCTTCTGCAGACACCCAGACTTTTTCTGTAAGCAGTCAAATACTTATATATCAGCAGGAGAGAAGGAAAGCCAAAGTTTTTCTACACAGACCACAAGCAAGTAAGCCATCATTGGTTCATCCATGAACAACAGCATGGGAATCTCTGAGAATGTGTGTAAACAACCAGTCCAGATAGGGAATCCAGAGCATGCAACTCCAAGATAGCTCTGTGTGTGAAAAGCCAGCACGTGTGGGTCCCTGTTAATGGAAGAGTGCAACCCCCATTAGTCACTCTGGAAAAATCCTGCCAACAGTTTTGTGTCAATACAACATAATTAAGAGCATCAACATGATAACGTAGCCTATTCCCTAGCACAGAACTTGTTTATATCATCTGTCCAATTTAGTGGCTACTTTAATGCTTCTCCTCTCAGCAGCATATCTGACCCAGACTATGCTCTGGAGGGACTATTTGGGTCTGACCTGAATCCTTACACCTGCAGGACTTCTTCTGTATTCTAGGCCTATCCTTCTGCTATCAGGCTGCCTTATTCATTCAGTCCTTGGAAGGCCCTTGGAAGAGTGTGCTAATAAGCCCATGCTTTGTTACTCCGTTAGTTTATTACTCCTTTGCTTTCAGATTACAATGTCTTTCCAGATTCTGAAAGTTCAAAGTAAATATTGTTTATGAGCTCTTAGGCTGGGATTCGTAGCACTTATTTTTAGCTGTAAAAGTGGAGCTGCTTTTCTAAGCTGGCCATCCATATTCCTCCTCCAGGGAGTGGCAAGGGCCTCCGAAAGACAACTCAATCCAGCCAAAAAAGGATGCCTAAAATAAATGGGATGAATCACCATTCAGAAGCTTCTTTTGTTCTGTAGGGGAAGCTTGCAAAACTGGTTCAAACTACTAGCTTAATTCTGTCTACAGTTAGCTGAGAGGTATAGCAACACTTTACCATGTTTTAAACTGTCCATTATGAGTATCTTGGAACTTTGGAAAAGGTAACTTTATAAAGTTACAGGTAACTTTATAAAGCCCCTAAATGAGGTGAACACCTGCATCTGCTATATTTACAATAGAAATCACCTTTACTGTTAGAAAATATACAAGAGACAAAAAGCAAACAGACCAGCCAGCAGAAGTAGAACATGGCAGGTTAGAGAATTTATACCACAACATGCTTTGAATGATCAAAGTTTACATGAGCCCAATGGGAGACTGAAGACATTCAAGGCAGAGAAATCCACAAAGGTTACATATATACCACATATTGTCAGGAAGCTACATATTGTGACAGGATGAGATATTACTCTGAGAATTTATTATCTAAATATTATGACTGAGAATGCTTTGCTGAATTCATATACCCTGTCTTACACATCTGCTCTAGGCCACTGCTGAAGTGGGAGTGTATGAGTTAAACAACATTGGTCTGACTGAGCTGAATATTTCTTTACACTCCCTCTTTTTCTCTTTGTCATCCATTCTTTTTTTCTTTTTTTAAAATGAACTACAGTAAGCTCAGATGCACTATGCAGCCTCATTCTACTATTTTTGTTTTCCAACCTACCAAAAAGTCACATGAAAAAAGTAAAAACTTACAGCTTTTATGTGGTCACATGCACCCTGAGCCAAACCAACCTTTTGGTATCTTTGGACTCTAAGCATCTGGATTTTAGTTTTACATCCTGTAAAGGAGAGAGGTAGTATCACAGGGCACAGACAGAAAAAGATAGGAGCAAAACAAAGCTTTAAATGTAAAAATTCTGAATCAAAATTTTCAGACTGTAATGACTCTGTTACGTGATTGTTTAGGTTGGTTTACAGAAGAAGTTGTGGGATGTTGCAACAATTGTGAGCTGTATTTCTGGGTCTTGTGGGATGTTTCACTTTTCTTCTTTGGACTGAGAGTTCATCACAAATATGCACAAATAGGTATCAGTACGTATCAGGGGTTCCCACCAGTTTGGACCAGGAAGATATCCTTCCTCTCACTTCACACTGTGATCTGCAACAATACAGTAACATGCCTGTTATATCACTGACATCAAACTCTCTCAAGTAACTTGATATACCTCCAAATATAACCAGAAATATCAGAAACAGAAAGGGGCAAAAAAAAAAAAAATGGCAACAGGTCTTGTCTGAGTATGATTTTTGTGCAAAGAGGACCACATTTGTGAAAGAGAAAGTCTGATTTGTTTGTTTGTTTTTTTGTTTATTTACTCACTCCTGGAATACATGAGCAAGGGCACAATGGCAAAACTGAAAAGCAAGACATTTATGGCTGTTGAAAGAAGAAACACATAAAAATAAGCAATTCTTGAATAATAACTGCTTACATATTACCAACCCATTACAGGAAAACCTGGAGGACTCACAGAAGCGTTAGGCCTTATGTGAATGGTACAAATACCCTCCCTTGCATAAAATATGATTAAATTTTGGGACATTCTTCCTCTTTGAATCACCAAGAAACAGGGGTTAGGAAGTAATTTCCTTTTGGGTGTATTTTACCATAATTTTCTGTTTCATGATTTTCTTGTAGATTCTCCTCAAGATATTGCTCATGGACAATGCTGGAGGCAAGATACTGGACTAAGCAAATTTTTTATGTGTTCTAATAAGAGTGTACAAAAAATCCTTAACAAATTGTTCAGGTTCTTATCAACTATGAACTCCATTTAACACCTGTTAAAGACTGTTAAAAATGTCATGGCAATCTTCCAAAGACACTTTAATTTAATCCAAAGGAGAAAAAAATCCTAGTAAAGTAAACAGGAGAACCTATGTGAAAAGTGTTAAAGAATGAACAGAGAACTGTTTTAATTCCTTTTGTGTATCATTCCTACCTATATTAAAAATTATCTAACTAGACCATGTGATTAATTTGACTTTAGGAAATATTTTCATGCAAGAGAAGTTTTCAAATAACCAGTAAGACAAGACAGAATTTTACAATTCTACTCAGTATTAAACTAGAATAGGTCTAAACCAAGTATAAGGAGAAAGACACCCAAGGGAACATGAGATAAACTGAGTACAAGAAGTAGTACATTTGAAACAACATGGAACTGAATGATGGCTAATCCACCTTTTTTTAAGTGGATCAAGAGATCTGAGATTGCATTCTGCAACCAGTTTTAAAAAATAAGTTTTTGAAAGATGTGGATTACCTGGTAGAATAGAATATGGAGTATTAAAAAAAAAGAAAGAAAAAAAAAAAAAAGAAAGAAAAAAAAAGTCATAAAGATGCTTGAGGACTTAATTTTCTTTAGAAGAAAAAAGACCAAGAAGGACTTAATTGTAGACCTCTGTTATGTAGAAGACTGTAAATAGAATCATAGCATCATGGAATCACAGAATTATTTGGTTGGAAGTGATCTCAAATGTCATCTAACTCCAATCCCCCTGCCATGGGCGGGGATAGACCAGGCTGCTCAAAGCATCCAACCCATCCTTAAACACTTCCAGGGTTGAGGCATCCACAGCTTCTCTGGTAACCTGTGCCAGAGCCTCACCACCCTCACAGTGAAGAATTTCTTCCTAATATCTCTTCTAAATCTACCCTATTTCAAATAAAACTATGTCTCATTGTTCCTTAAAGCCCTCCATTTTTATAATTTTGTGGTACACTCCCAGCCAGATGAATCTCAAGGGAAGATTCCTTGTGCTTAGTGGGAAATCCCAACAGGCTACGCCAAGGAGGACAACCGAGAATTTAAGACATGGAAAGATCAAGTACTTGTAGATACACTGGAAAAATTGTAGCATACCACACAAGCAGCTTTTGTAATTCCCAAACCTGGTATGTATTCTTCATTCAAAACTAACATGACACAGATGCCAAAACCTACATTGTTTTCTGTGCTGATTTATATTGCGGTTAAAATAGAGAAAGTGCCTACATTTTCATACAAAATATTGAATTCATGTAAAAAATTCCTTTTTTTTTTTTTTTTGTATTTTAGTGAAAAGTGAGGTCTTTTGAGACCTTTTAAGATTGCAATCCAGGCACCTTTGGGGCTGGCAGTCAGGGGCATTCAGATGTCTTTGCTGAGAGAGAACTGAAAAGGCCTAAAAAATGAAGATTCAATGGCAGAAAGTGAGACATTTTCACAGGTCAACTTCAATGTCTAGGACCGTCTTTCTGTTTACTTTCAAAATACTAACATTTAAATAGATTCCTATTATTAAGAAAATTTAGTTTCACCGTTGGTTATTAGTTAATTGAACCCTTAATCCTGGCACTTCTTCTAATATGCATCTACTTAAATTGCATTAAAATCAGATCCATCTGAATTTCTTTAACAAAATCTTCTAAATCTTACTGAGTTAATCAAGAAACTCTTCTATTTCATGATAATGTGTAAGGAAGGACTGATGAGAAGAGAAACTCATTCATCTTTAAATCAGATTCTTTTAATAGTAACAGGGAAGTTCAAGTTCCTTTGGACCCTTACAGAAATAATAGTGAACCGAATTCTTTACATTTAGAATTATTTCCTATTAAGATAATGATTTTTTAACAAGGGTCATAATGCTGTCAGGTACTACATTAAAACAAGATAAGCCCCTGTTCTGAGAAAAAAAGGCATTCATTTGTTCTGTGGGGGTTCCTGCTCTGTCACTTTTGAAATATTTAGTTCCTTTATTTGAACTGGGAGCAGCTCTACAAACCACAATACAAGGATCTACACGAAGGTGGTATAATCAATGACATTGCAGACAACAAAAACCATGGAGTCTGGCAATAATTTCATGCAGCAGGAACAAAAATAATTACAAAGAATCATATAAGAAAGAGTCAGACAGAAGTGTGAAAGGTGTATACAAAAGTTGTATTTACACATAATGTTGAAAATTTTGCAAAAATCTAAGAAAAGACTCTTTCAGTTGGAAAGAACCTAAAATGATGGCCGAGTCCAACTGCCTGAACCACTTTAGGGCTGATAAAAGTCAAAGCTTGTAACTCAGGGCATTGTCCAAGTGCCTTTGAACACTGACAGAGCATCCACCATCCCTCTAGGAAGCTTGTTTCAGTATTTGACCACACTGTTTTCAGTGAAACTGCTTTGTTTGACAGTGTCAGTAGAGTGCTATGACTTCAGTTCTCCTTGATGTATTTAATCAACTTCCCAATTAATTCATCAGACATATACACCATTATTAAGTAGTCTATAAATAAATCAGTATATGCAGCACATTTAACTAAGAGGAAGAATTTAGAAATGCAACAAAACTACCAGTTTTGATATTTGACTGAAATCCTGAAACTTCACACATCATCAAACGTCCCTTCTCTAGTCACATTAGAGTGCTGAGTACCTTGAAGTTTGGCAAACCTGAGTGGACCCTGGGAAATACTGTGGTCATGGGGTTTTGCAGGGCACAATCAAAGCACAAAAGCTTTCAGCTTTAGTGTACAGCCAGGCCAGGGGCACCTTATATCCTGGTTTTGCACTAAAATATCTGTTTTAAAATATTAGCAACTGCACACCCCTTTTCTACATAGACTTAAAGACAATAGAAGTAAGAGGAGGTCATGCCTTGTAATATTGCGATTTTGAAATGGTAGCTGTAGGATAAAGGAGTCTAATAAAAAAATTAAATAAAGAAAAAAGTCTTATCTCCAGAGGTAAAGCAAATGAATTAATTAATTTGTTATGGTTCTCCAGTGATGCTCTGAATTCCATCAGTTCTCTGTTCTGCCAATACGGTAAGGCCATTCAACTCTCTTCAAAGTCAACAGCCAAGGAAGGCACTAAGGGCTTGATCTTGCAAAAGCTAAGTTATAAAATTATGCATGTTTTTGGAATCCCAGGAATGTGCAAAGATTTAAAATTTATACTTCTAGGATTACATTTTTTAACCCAATTAAATCTGACTGTGCCAGATGCAGTAGCTGAAATTATAGATTTGGAACCGTTTATTTGTAGAATGTTCCAAAGTAGATGTAAATCAAGCACCATGATTATTTTTAAATGAACCAAGAAGCAATTTGTTTTGTTTAACTGAAGTTTTTTAATACCACAAATTCTTGTATATTTGCATGTGTGTTAGCTAGGGTCTGGATTACATCTACATTGCAAAATAAGGCACCCAGGAAGGAACAAAAGTGTGGAGACATTGTGAGGGATCAAATGCTGTTTCCTAATTACGGGATAAATGAGGAAGGCAGTATGAATGTGCAGATGTGCAGCTGAAGTTCATCCAGACCATTCAAAATCTCCAGAGGCTTGAGGCTGAAAGTATGCTTTGAACAACTTTACTTCTGCAAGATCTATCATACTTCACTAGGCTCAGTACTGGCACCTAACCTGAATCCACTAATTCACTAACCCTGTGAAAGTCAGAAGGTGAAATTAAGAAAGTAAGAGTGCATATAAGATTATTTTGATACTCACCTTTGCTGACAAAACTGAGCTATCCTATCGCTGTGGCAACCATTCTCCTAACAGAACCAAGAGTTATGCTCTGTCACAAAGGTAAATTCATTCAGAGCCTTCAGCAAGATTCTCTGTGGAAAACACAACACATGTCCCTATCTATACTAACCCCAGCTTCATAGTAGCAGAGAATGTGTTAAAAAATGCTGAAGAACATTTCAAATGAACAGTAAATTAGTTCCCCATCAGCTCAAGCAGTATTTTCATTGAAGTTCCATATAGGAGGTGGCTCACTGAGAAGCAAAGTCATGAGCATATTCCTCAGCTGTCTTTTTCCAAAGTTTGCATTCCCTTTTGATCAGTAAAATACAAAATTCCAGTGGCAAGGGAATTAGTCGGGTATAAAAGCTATCTCTGCCAATATATCAATCCTTCTGTGTCATTATGGGAGAAACAGCAAGAGTGTATCATTAGACTTTGAACAACCTGCTCACTGAACTATTGCTTAAACATGGGGGGATATGAGACCAGAACTCACAAGAGGATGCCAGAGAAATCAAGGATTTACCATGACACCACCAGTTTCCTATTGCACAGTCTTAATTTCCAGCTAATAATCCCATGAAATGGTCTTTATGGCTGACAGGACTTGTTCTCATGCGTCTATGTTTGTCATAAATCCAAAACACTGAAGGCACTGTACCTCCCCATGCCTTCTCTGTGGACTTCTTTCTGTACATACAAAAGCAGCAAAAATGAAACAATTGAAAATTAAAAAAGGAAACAAACAAACAAATACAAAAAAAAGCAAGTAAGCAAGAACCAATCAGGAATGAAGACATAAATTTCTGCCCTTTCTAAAGCCAGTATAATTACTACAATGATGTTGGAGATGGAGATCCTAGGGACCTAGGTATCATCAAATATGCTGGGGGTTTTTTCAACTGGGGAGAAAACAAACAGATAAAATACAGATGCTATCCAGCTGCACTAAAGTTTGCACAAATGGGAATACTATGAAGACTTCCTTATGAGTCTATTTAGCTTTTAGAGAGAATGCTCCTGCTTCTCTTTTTCCAAACTCTCTTAAGTAGGTCATAGTGGAAAAGACAAATGATGACATTATTCATGTTATGAGCTTTTCCATTAATTATAAGAGCGGAAATTGGACAGACTTAATTTTTAAAACACTCTATCCAACAACTCCTTTTTTCAGATCTCTAGGTAAACTATTTGTTCCTAAATGGAAAGAACCTGACATAACTTAACAAATAAGGCTGTGCAATAGAACTGTAGAAACTAAGACAGAGTGCTATGACTGACACCTTTTGATGTAGCTACAACTTGCAAGAAAGTATTTCACTCAGTTGCAGAATCCTTGAGGCTGGAAGGGACCTCTCAAAATCATCAGAGTTTCTCAGAGCTCACATCACAGAAAATTCACCAAAGAGTCACAATTCCAGAAAATCCCTTGTGGTCACCCATCCAACACAGACTTGTGCAGGTGGAAGTTTTCTCAGGACCCAGACAAAAGCAGAGTACTTTAAAAAAACAGTAGGTATTGCAGGAAACAGCTGACTCTGATGACTCTATCCGTTAAGTTACACATCTTCCTGTAGAGACTCACAAGCAGCAGAAGTTCCATACTACTTCAAGGTTTTCACAGAATCTTAGAATGGTTTGGGTTGGAAGGAACTTTTAAAGATCATTTAGCCCAAACTCCCAGTAATCGACAGGGATATCTTCAACTAGATCAGATTGCTCTGGACTCCATCCAACCTGGCCTTGAACACTCCCACAGGTGGAACATACGCAGCTTCCTCTGGGCAACCTGTGCCGGAGCCTCACCACCCATATTTCCCCAGTTTAGAAAGAAAGCTTCAGGAGGGAGCTGTGTCTTGTTTCCACGTGGAAGTTTTCGTGTAATGTTTCACAACCAGCAATTCTGGGATTCGTAGAGCTCAGCCCAAACTGAAAACACCACCAATGGAACAGTTCTAAACCAGCCATATCCTTACAAGGATTTGCATCCAACTAACACTGATCCTGGTACAGAGGCAGAGGTTCTTTGCTTATAGTGCTCTTGAGTTATGGCAGAACTGGCATTTAGGATGCAGCTGGGCTCATATGCTTGTTACCTCCTGTTTTGGTTTTGGCAATGAATCAAAGATGGAAGGAAAGTGAAATAGGCCTTGAACCTCACCTCTGGACCTTGTGGTTGGCAACTAGGACTTTTATAATTATGTGGCAGCCTTCCACATTTGTGCCCTTACAGTGAAGAGAAAGGCAAGGCTGCTTATTCTAGAATTAGTTTCATCCCTGCTTTGCTTTAGTACTAGGAAACTGATCTAGTGCAGAAAATAAATAACTCTTTGGAATGACTGATAAATCTCTGAATTGATTGTGTTACCCATTTTCTTTTGCAGCTGGCTATTGAAAAAAATGAAATATTGAGTCCACAATCCAGCTGTGAGAGTTGGCAACAATTAAGACATTCCAGCATAATAGAGCCAAAAATGCATAAAGTCCAATTTCTTATTGAATTTACTGAGATTTTTGCTGTCAGTGGGATGGTGAGATTCAGAACTGAGTTCACTAGCATTTCAGGAGTAAGGCAAAAAACTGAGACAAAACCTCAGTTTTTTTCACTGGAGCTTGAAATATGCAAAGACATTGAACTTTATTCAGATGCTTGTGAGACTAATTTCTGATATTTAGTGGCATTCTGAGTGATCGTGAAAAATGTTCCTTTCATCCAGTTGTATGCATTCATGCCATCCTTAGGCATCAGAGACTGTCACTTCCATATCAGAGCACGGACTGTGTGCCTAATGGAATGCTAATTGGAATGTTTTGCAGGCACTGGACATAAGCCAGTAAAGAAAATAATTCAGTCACTCATTCAATAATTCCTTTCTTAAATTTTAGTCCATACCAGCCTGGAAGGTGGGTGGTAATGTGTGGTTCTAAATCTCAGTAGTCTGTTATGTGCAAAGGTAAAGAAAACATGAAAAGAAGGCTGAAAAACACAGCAATTCACTATTGTATTGTGTCACTGGATCATATTTTACTTAAATGCGCAAAAAATGTTTCAAATTCTGAAGTTTAGAAAAATACTCCAGGAATCCCAGTAGGTGGGGGGGTTTCATAATAAGCTTTCATAAGTGCCACTTCCTAATTTTGTAGCAATTTACCCACTGACCTCTCTCTGTGATTTCTTCCATGTTGCCTGGAATGCTTTTGAGAGAAACAACTCTCTCTGCAAACTTTGCCTGTGCTCTGAAGACTGAAAGATGCTCAGCTGCATGGTATTATTTATCAGTTATCTATTTATATGTGCTACTATAGGAAGAAGAGGAGCTTTAAGCTTCTTAGCCATTACTGCAGGAAACAGCTTTAAGTATCTCATGTATACAGTTTTACTGATAGCTGAATATTGGTTAGTCCTATTTTCTCTTTTTCTTGTTCTTTGCTGATGGTAACTATGTTCTGTCCTGTGTCATGCCTCTGAACAGCTAAATTAATTTAAATTGGTTTGAATGTGATAAAGAGGAAATTGCTATGATCCTAAAAATTTCAGCTTTTAAATCTATTTGCTAAAGTGAGCCGTGACTGAGTTTTGGTGTCACTACATTTTAAATTTCTGGCAGTACAGAACTACTCTTTATAACACCTTGTGCATTATGAGGGTCTTTTTTATCAGCACACAGAGAAGTAGCTAAAACTGGAGAAAAATAAATGGCTCCTTGATACAAGAGAGTATCCCAGGCAATTTCATATGAAAGCCTTTGAATCACACAATATTCTGAGTTGAAAGGGACCCACAAGAATCATCAAGTCCACCTCTCAGGTGAATGACCCATACTGGGATTGATCCCACAACCTTGGTGCTATTAGCACCATGATCTAACCAAATGAGCTAAGAAAGACTAGATATGTTTCATGTCAAGACACTGTAGAAAAATTGACCTGAAATATCCTGTGCCATTTTTATCTCCCGTGTCTGACCAGATGAACTGATGCCAGAAGAACTTCAATGAATTGCTAACAAGAGGATCCAACAGGACACATGGTAAATAAAAGTTTTGTTTTGCAGAGGCTGAAAGGGAAGGGCATTGCTCTCTAGAAACACACAGATAGACAGCAGTGAGGGAGAAAAGGTACTTATAATAGAAAGACTTCCGCAATGTTTTTACCATGACATATCAAAAGAACCAGCTAGTAAGAGCCAGTAGTGAATGACTAAATTTAAACATTCTTCTTTAAAAGAGCTTTTGGAGAACCCTTTCAGAAGAAAGAATCAGACAAAAAATTTAAGTAATTTCCAGGCAGGGTTTGATTACATGCTTTTTCTGCTTTTCTGTATCATAGCTAGGAAACTAGACTTCATGGTTCCTTCCTGCAGTGTATTCCTACACAACACAGTCATGATTCACCCATTGAAAACCTTGGAACTGATTTAACATTTTCAGATAGGTTCAGATATTTATTTTATTTGATGTTACAAGTTGGAACTTGAGAAAGATTTCTTCCCATATTTTAGTTCACAGTATCTCTCAGTTATTTTAAGTATCAGAAGAAATTACTTCTTATGAATTTGCAATGAGCATTCTCACTTTTCCCTGTATGTTAATGATATACAGGATTCTCTGTCTTCATACAGAGTCAAATTAAAAGTACAGGAAGAGATCAGGAGAGTGCTGAGACAAGTCCAGCAATATGACAAATCTTCTCTAAAGACCATTCCCATCTGGCAAGGTGGACACCATAATTCCACAGGTTCACACACAACTGTTCAACTCAGATTTGATCTCTGTTCCACAGTAGTCTCTCCATTAAAATTCCAAGTCAAATGATCACTAAAAATTCTACATCTTGTTTTTAAAAAAAAGACTTCACATCCAGCTATCAGTGAAAACAGAGATCCCAGCAGAAACCTGTACCTGACTCTCTGTTCTTCCTATGCTTTATTTTCACAACAACTATGCTGCCAGTGCCCAGTAGTACAATGCTTGTATAACAAAGTTCTCTCCAGATAACAAATTTTGGCAATGACTAGTTCACCCATGACTGATAGATACAGGTATTTCACAAATTTCTACTGTTGTTGCTGTGTAATGGCAAGCTTGAGTTCTGTTGTGACCAGAATTGCAACAATTAAATCAAGGTAAAAATGAAACCCTAAAAAATTCGCTCAGCTTTAGTGCCTTCCTCCACTAGATACAGTTTTCAAAAGTGTATCCCTTGATTACTTAGAATAGTGTTCTAGGAGCCAATTTTAAACTTCAGAAAAAATATTATGACCAAATACTCAGACACTTCTGTAGCACAAAATACAAAACTTCACTTGTTGAAACTTCACTCTTTGGTGAGTAACTGGGTATATTACAGTCATATCGCAAAGTCTTTGGCTATTTCTGAAAAAAATCTTGGGGTTGGAAGAGATTAAATATGGTTAATTAGGGTGGCTTCTGCATGAAACAAGGTGAAGTACCAGTGAAGTGGAGCGATGAGGAACCAGAGGTTCACAGCTACTGGCAAATTAGCTAGGAAGGACACTCAAACACCACTGAGCATCCGTATCTCAAAAGATAGTCTTGTGTGATATTTTTCTCCCAGCATTAAGCATCACAGAATCACTGAGAGGAAAATGCACATGTGCAATTGCAAGAAAATAAAATGTTTAATATATAGAAACCTGAACTCCAAGAAAAAAACAAAATGGTTGAAGGGCCAGCTAAATTTGTGCAAAAATGTTTACGGGACAAGCTGTAAACTTAGGCAGAGACATCCCTCCTGGGCAACTAAAAAGGTATTCTTCTTGTGAACTTCTACAATATCATTCTGGAATCTCACAGGCCTACAGTAACTAGACTTTAGCCATGAAATTCAGGAAAACATGAATCTTATCCCCTTTCTCTGAAAGACTCCCTTACGTTGTGTAGATAACTGGATTTTTTTTTTTTTTTTTTGTAGCAGGTAAAAAGAAAAAGCTGTGACCTCTGTGGAATCTGTTAGTTCTCTGCAGCAGGAAAATATAGGCTTCATTTTGCCAAATTGAGGGCACTTACGCTGGGGATGACAAACCAAGTAGAATTAATTTGCAGGAACTGGATTCAAAAGTGGGCATCAGTCCAGAAAAAGAAGAGTTCCCAATGGGAACATTTGCAACCTAATGCTTTTTGCACAGGAGAAAAATTAACTTAGCTACCAGTAAATACACTACTGGTTCTCAGCTTTGAGGAAGAGGAAAAAAAAGTCTTCCTCTCCAGGCATTTTCCCTGGAGTTCCAAGAAAAGCATGTGGGAAATGCACAGAAACACCAACATGCCTCATCAACACCATTCCCTCAAACCTCAGCTCTCACACTAATGTGAATGAATCTAAAACACTCTGAAGGTTTTCATACAGATTACTGACATAGGAGTCATGTACAGGATAGGCAACTCTGAAAAAGTTGCCACAAATTCCCTGGTGCCTTATTTGCTGCTGCTCCTACCAGGACTGGTAGTCTGTTAAAAAAATGCGCAGTTTGACCTAGAGAATGGATACCATTAACCACTATTTTCTGAATTTGCTTACTCAGAAATAGAAACTAATATGTTTTCTTTTGCGACACTGGACAGTACAAGGGAACTTCAGGTGTACTGCACTTTGCTGTTGATCACCCAGGTCACATTTTTGTCCCCAACAGACAACCTGCTATGGCAGGTACAAGAAGTTTAAGATGCAAGACTTAAACTGACAAAGCCATAAAAACAAACCTTTTCCACATCTTTCCCCAAACTGCACAAAAAAAATGAGGAGGCTTATCACTGCTTTTTACCTGTGACTAAGTTGAGCTGGTTTAACCAAGTGAAGGAAATGCTGCTCACAGCAGCAAAGCTGTGAGCAAGAGTATTAGGTCCTTTGGTTGCCATGAATATAATACTCAGTGAAAATATGCAACAAAAATCACTAACTCTGAACAGTGAGGGAGAACAACGAACACAGTCACTGCTGAATAAAGATATCGAGTCTATTAACTGAGAAAATTTGCAAGTGAAGACCCATAACAAGAGTGACTAGTTGAAGTGATCCTGTGATCACAATGACACATGAGCCAATTTAATGAATTCTTCAGAATAATATATTCACATACCAAATAAAAGAGTCTTTTCCAGCATAGTCAGCTTACATGATATAAACAGACCTCTTGGTCATTTCTGTAATCACAGGAGGGAGGACAAAAGTGGAGGATTTATTTAATTTTAAATAATGGCAATACTTCATAATTTAATTTTACTATTTCTGCATTAAAAGGATGCTTTTCAATAACAGGGGAACGTTACACTTTGCCTTCATGTCCATATTATTTTTTTACAATGAGCTCTACAAACTGTAATATCTGGGAGCTCTACAGGGCTTCACTTGGGAAACATTAACGCTGAAGGAATATTCTGTGATGCTGGCAAGAGTGGTTCAAAGGACAAAGATGGGTTATAGAGATAGCCAGTGGATTGAATTCGCATGATCATGAATCCATAGTAGATGATGAGACAAAGATATTCTGCAATATGATTCAAAGAAAGAAAATCTTGGCTTCAGCCTAACTCTAGATAAAGCAAACTGCAGAGAAAAGGGTTTTCCATGAAAAGCTCTCTGCCTCCAGCTTCTCAGAAACAGCACGTCTTCTGCTCTCATGGGGAGTGAAGTAGGGCTTGCAGAACAGAATTAACAATACATTGAGGAAGGCTTGAAGACAGTTTGTGACAATAAAGTAGAGCTAGCCATTACTGAGCACTGTGAAAAGTCATGCACTGGCATTTCATTGATGGCAAACACATGGAAGGTTAAGTTGCCCAGGTTGGAGCTCAAAATTACAGTTACTGGTACAATTACATCTGGAATCACCACTCAACAGTTCTAAAGACAAACTACAAAGTAGAAACTTTATAAAAATAAATGCTATTTTATAAAATAAGGAAAAAAAGAAGAGAAAATCCTGTATATTATTTATGTGAGGAAATCTACTGAATTTTTCCTGGAAGACTATGGGTGGTTGGAGAACAGGTGGGATTATCACCCCAGTAGTGTATAAGTGAAACCTAAGTAAAGAGAGGGGAAGTGGTTTATTATTTGGACTGTTTAATGCTTTGAGTTATTTTTATTAACACCTATTTAACTCAAACACTGAGAGACACCTGGAATAAATATTGAATCCTCTTGCTTTTCAGTGGAGGGCTGAGAAAGCTTATAAAACACGTATGGGACTTTCAAAGAGCCTTCTAGGGAAAACAGGAGAGATCAGATTTAATATAGCTAGCTGATACTTTTAAAACTAAAAGAATCCATGACTACAACACCCTAAAGGCATATAAAAGTCATCACAGCTTCTTTCTCCTTATTTTTTAGTACTTTGGCAGAAGTTTTTATAAAGTCGGAGGAGCCGATGTCCTCTGACATTATCTCACTGGGTAAGGACAGAGAAGAGTACTACAGCACCACACCTACACACCAACAACTTCAGTACTCTGTTTTGCCACAGTAGGACTTTCATTTTATTTCATGGAAGTGGAAGAGCTCACCCTAACTAAAAGTAGCTGGAGGTTTTCAACCTGTTGGACTTCCACTAACAGTTTCTAAACTCTCATGAGCATTTTGGTTGTAGTTTTGAAGTCTTTTTCTGCAAGGTCAGAGTCAGGAGATGGCTGACAGAAGAGAGGAGGGAAGGTCAAAAGGGATATTGAAATGATAATTTAACTCACAGTTAAAAGAGTTAAAACTAAATAGACTTAAACTACTTTTAGTTGTATGTAAATATAGTTAAAGTAGTTTAACTCACGGTTGCATTGGAGGAGAAATCTTTTAATAAGATAACATTAAACTAACTTGATAAAAATAGATACAAAAGAGACAACAGTTTAAATAATACAATGGAAAGAGTTAGAAATGAAATACACTGGGCTAAGGATTAAATCTGGGGGGGGGAAAGGGGAAAAATACATAACTAAAATAGCATTCAACACCTAGACTAACAAAGAGCACATCACAAGCACATTCTCACTTGAAGACACTTTCAGATATGCAATTAAACAAAGTCACATATCTGGTTTAATATTTAGTCTCAACACAAAAATAGGTACAGATTAGAAACTAAAATCTGGAATTTGTCTATGTCAGAGGTAGACAGATAATCACAATTAAGTAGGAGGTAACACATGTGTAAAGGTATTACGGTTAATGTGTACCTTATCCCTTTGGCTGTGAGTATCTGCTAGAAACAAAAGGTTTTCTAATGCAAGCACATGAGACACTAATTAAAATAATGTCCCAAGCTATTAGGATGGTTTCTCCCAATCAAGGCTCAAGATAGCATGAGATAAAAAAGCCAAACACTAGTAGAAGAAAGACCATATGGCATTATTGTCATCAGTACTATTTTGTAGTTTAAACACTGCAACTTTGCAAGAACTTGTATTACCGTTTTATCGGCACTGCAAATGTCTCAGGTCAAGAGTTCAGAGCATCTAATAAAAAACCTGGATAATCAAAATCAAGTGTTCAAAACAACCCTAGCACCAAACCAAATAGAGAGATTTGTTTACCAGCTACCTCAACAGGACTACCAAGCAACTGACTTTTTTTTCCCCAAAGCACCCAAGCTGTTGTGGTAACAGAGATCCAAGCTTCTCTTGTTATTCATGTCCAGTTTACGGGAAGTCTGGTGCCTACCCATATTCAGTTTTTTCAACCAAAATCCTTGAATTAACCCCAGAAAGGTGGGTATTTTTAGGCTAAAACAGCCATAGATCATTTCAGTTCCCTTTGTCAGAGGAACAGTATTTTCTAATCAGTGCCTACTGTTAAGGTAGGTAAGCCAGGTAGCATTGCCAGGTGTCACATTTTCCAAATTTTTTACTTTGGACTCAGAATTTGAAAACATTCAGTAAAAGAAATGTAACAGTTTTATCATGTCTTAATAATCTTCCATGGTTTACCTTTCACAAAGAAGTCATATCGACAAATTTACCAGCATAAACACAAAACATACATGGACACAGAAAGCCTGCAAATGTAAGAGAAGTTTCCAGCAGAGCTACAATAGAGTCTTCATCAATTCTGTACTCTAATGGGATTTTAATGTTTATTACCTAAAGTGTAATTTCCTTGTAGTCTGATCCTGTTTCATATCATTACAATCTTATAAATTTTATTACATGGGTACTGTAAGTAGCTGCTAACACCAGAATCTCGCGATGTTGTAAGACAAGAATGATCCTGAACAGCTGAATGTCTCAGCACACTGACTTGTCATTAGCATCAGTGTCTCCAAAATCATTATACTTTGCCTTTCTTAACTTACCAGCATTTACCTTCCTGAAACCCTATACCTTTGCCGATGACTTCACCCAGCATGTGTGCACGGTAGGGCATGGGACAGAGGAGCCCTGTGTTTAGTCAATGCACATTACTGCTCTTTGAGGTTTAAAGCAGGTGGAGTTTATAGGACAGCTATAAATGAGCAGTGAATGAGGAGGGATATGTTCTGAAAGAGGCTGTGAATATATTTCTGTGTAGAATAGTGTTGGGACATCCCATCCGTGGAGTACAAACACCATCCTGTCCTACAGCACTCTGAAAATAAATAAGCTAATGGTGCTTCCCAAGAATCACAGAATTGTTAAGGTTGGAAGGGACCTCTGGAGAGCATCTAGTCCAATCCCTCTGCCAAGGCAGGGTCACCTAGAGGAGGTGGCATACTAACATGACCAGATGGGTTTGGAATATCTCCAGAGACATGATCACTCAGTGTTCTTTTTTATGGTAACCATCAAGTGCTGCTGGTGCTGGTTATTATCCTTGTTGGCCTTGCTTATGGAAATCTAAGGCCTTTAAAGCATCATATCTGGTTTTGGTCTGCATGTTGGAAGGTGGAGGTTGAATTGGAGCCCTGTTTTTGTGGGTCACCAGGGTCCAAGGTGCCTCTGCCTCAGTAGCATAACTGTAAGTGCAGGGTTTTGAAGTCACGTATCCATCTCTGTTTCAGACTCTCTAATACTGCACTAAGCCTCCCACATCAGCATCTAAGGCCTTTTGTGGATCTAGGCCTTGTTCCAATAGTATCTATTGCTGGGAAACAGAGTAGTGTCCTTTGTTAGTAATAACAGGGAAGAGAATTACTGCTTAGCAAAGATACTTTTTTTTTTTGACCTACACAAGATGTAAAGAGAAATAAATGTATTTTCCAATCACAATCTTTAGATCATCTGTAGTGCATAGTTTGTTATTTTCTCAGGCCAACTAAAACAGAATGGAGAACTCCTCCAATCGGTTTCGCAATCAACTTAACAGAATAGTCTTTATTTTTCAGGTTAGCAAAATTCTTACAACCTCTGTTAGAACTAGTTTCTTGTTTCTTTGATTTTGTGTGAGTCAGGAACACAAAAAATCAGTCTCTAAATAACTCTCAGAAGCTACTAAAAACAAAGGAAGTCCAGAGGGCAAAGCATTCACAAAATAAACAGAAAGAACTAACAGGTAGAATTTTTGGGGGGTTTTTTGCATAAAGTAAGCCAGCTGGAAAGTTCTCAAAACTTAGCTATATATTCTCCTTAAATTAATTTTTAGTTAAATGAAGTAGAGAAGGAAGAGACAAGCATCTTCATATGACAATAAGCTACTATCAGTTTTATTTGTTCTAAGTTTCTTATGTTCTTTTTCAGAAGAGTCCACCACCTGCTTACTGTTTACCAGTAGGTGAGCAATCAAAGCAAGTATGGAAATTTAGGTAGGGGTCCAAATAGATGATGAATATTATGGCCAACCCTCTTCTTAACTTTGACACAAGTTTCCCAGCCTCCAAGAACTGACTTGATTAAATAATTGAACAACTATTTCCAGGGCATTTGAAAAAGTGTTCATTAGAGCTCACACAAAACAGTTTCTTTGCAGGGATTAATGACCTGGGATCTAAAAAACTTCATCACTCAGCTAAATTTTGAAACTAAAATCACTGTGTTTAGGTGCCTAAAAAAAACCCTGCAACCTTTTACTTAAGCAGAAAACCTTTTCGCTTGCTTCTGGTTTCAGTGAAGAGAAGATACAAAAGTTTTAGAATTTTTCCTATCCTCCTCTGAATGATAGAAATACTTTCCTATCAAATCTACTAAAATATTTTTACAGAAAATTCTTTAGACCCCTCTTCAAGGAAAGGATCTTTATCACTGTTTCCAAGTCATCAAATTTCTCGAAAAGATTTGCAATTTCAAGATAGAGCTGTTCCTGTGGAAATAAATTGCTTCTGTATATACTTGAAATTTTTTCCCCTAAAGGAACTCATTCATTGCATGAATAGAGTAAGAGGAGCATAGATTCCTTCCATGAACATCACACCAGAGCTAAAATGCATCTCTTGTGTTTTTAAACATTTAGATGAATTTTTTTTCTCCCAGAGGCTATTTTCTGAAAAATTGTGCAGAAAAAAATGTAGTGGTCAATTAGTCAAATGGTATAAATTGTTTAACAAGATCCTGCATTCCTCTTCTGCAAATTATACCATGATCTTTGTTTCTGTGAGGTTAAAATGCACCTTTCATTTAAAAAAAAAAAAAAAAAAAAAAAAGGAAAAAAATTGTGCAAATGTTGAACATATATATTTGTGAGCACATTCCTTATATTTGCCCCCAGGTACTTGCCAAGTTTATTAAACAGTCAAATAGTGCCTTTTACTATTTCTGGAATTTGCAAATAGTAGGTATTTGTCATGTCTTATAACCTTCTACCTCCACTGAACTGTCATACTGGAACACAAAACATATTAAAAGATGCCTCTGTGCAAGCTGACTTTAAAACAACTTCTAAACCCACAGTTATGAAAATGGAAAATATATTTCTCTGTGAAGAAAATCTTCAAGTTACCCAATCAAATTTAGCCTCAGGGGCTCAAGCAGGTGTCACTAAGGGCTTTTAACATTGCACACATAACATTGCAAAAATAACAGAGATTTAAGCTGTAAACCATAGCGCGACTCCTCTACACCTTGCCCAGCTGCATGTTCAGGGTGGTACTCCAGACTCCAGCAGAGCACAGAAATACCCAGGCCAGCTTTTAAAGACACTGATTCAGGCATACAAATCATACTAGGATCAGCAGCACCATGCTTGGCAAAGCCTAATTTACACAGGTAGCAGTAAGGCAGCGAGGGACATTTGAATAGTTCAAGACTTTCCCACTTCTAATCATAACATTTCTTATTGCTTTTTAAAGAGACATTAGTAAAACTAGGAGGTGGTATCTTCTTCATCCACTGGAGAGCTGAAAAAACCACGCTTCTCAAGGTCAGGGGCAACAGCTTTTAGTCCTGTTTTACCATATCTGAAGGCCAATGCTGATTTTTAATTTTTGAGTCAAATTGCTACAGTAGATCCATGACCAATATCAAAAAGAGGAGAGGGGGTCTGGTTTCATTGTTTGTACAGGGACACTGCTTCCCCGATGAACAAAGAAGTTTTAACAGAAAAAAAAAAAAAAAAGAAGAAAAATAATAGCAAAAAAGGTCTTCGTTTCCCCCCCACACACACCCTGATCACCTGACTATGTGTTTTAGAAGTCAAATAGTGAACTTCAGGGATCAGGCTTTTCATATATAAAACCCAGCATTTCCTTATAGCATGGCCAAATTCAGGTTGCAAGTATAAAGAATCTGAGTGTTACTTGAAGTTTTCACTGTATTTAAAGGCTGTATGACTGCAAATACACCAGCATATATTATTTCAGCATACATTATTTTGTCAAAGAGAATTAGAAGGTTGTTGTGATCTTAAAAAAAAAATAATCTCCAAATAGAGAGAACATTGATGTCACACTGATGTGTGGTTTAGATTTTTAACAAATCTAATACAATATAAAAAATTTCTTTCTGTGGGTTTTTTATGAGTTTTTTTTTCAGCAGACACCCTCTTGCATACAGATGAATCTTTTTATGTATTTGAGGACATTTAATGGCTGACATTGCTCATGATGAAATTGGTTTTCTTATGGAATATGTAACATTCCAAAGCTGATTAACCCATAGACAACATTAAGGCAAACCAACAAGGCTATTTCCAAACCTTATGACTTGCCAGAATTCATCTGAAGTCACTAGGCTGATAACAGATTACACCAAGCTCTGCGATCTTGATTTGAGCACAAAAGTCAAAATAGTGAGACCTGTTTTATGTCTGGCTTTCCCTATTTCTTATTTATTGCCAACAGTGAAAGAAATTCATTTATCGGATTTGCTCTTCTTCTAACAATCTGACCACAATTTGCATATGCACACATTTTAATGTACTGAACACTTCATGTCAATGCTATCGATTCTTATGCTATTTATCCAAAATCTTTAGGCTAAATTCTCATTCAGCAGCTAATATAACTGTATTATAACTATATTGAGCATTTTTATTTACCTCATCCTTTATCATTAAATCATTCAGATTTTTGTGATAATTTAAAATAGTTTAAGCAAGCTTGCAAATGGATTATTAGAAACCATAAAGATATGCACGTATCAACTTTTCATAAAGAAATGCAGGAATAGTTTTAGCTTTAGGATAAAATGCACAGGAATTAGATGACTCACAAGAAACTAGGAGTTAATAATACCTGAATGGTATGAATGTGATAAAAGTGTGTTAGTTGAATTGTAATCACCATGATTTTTCAGCCAGTCACCACCTGGTAATTGCTCACACCATCTAACATGCAGATACAGGCAGAACAAGTGTATAAATATAGTTGTCTTCTGTTGGAATGCTGTTGCCAGAAAGCTGATAAAGAAGTAACCATTTAGAGGGATAAATCATCTTTCTGTTGTATACATCTATTGTGTTTAGACCAAAAAGCCTTAAATTGTGCCTGGGGATTAAAGGCATCACCACAGAAACACAAATAATATCACAACTTTGGCTCTGTGTCTGCAGTATTACGGCCTAACAGAGAAGAAAGTTTATTTGCAAAATGGTTGCAATGTGTTTTTTCTTTATCTACTATAAAAAAGTCCTACCTGTGAGGGAGGTGGTTCCTGCATTTCTGTGTAAAAGAAAATGTCTCTCTGGCTTTAAGAACCCAAACCACAATAATTGTCATCATCCCCTCTACAAAGATTGCATTTTTGACAGCAGACAAATAAATTTCCTGAATATTGTTCCAATCAAGTCACTTGTTTTCTAATTTTTCACCAAACTTCCAGATGGAGTGGTTTGCCCATCCCTATCCATATGTAAGGCCTGTACTAACAGCTTGAACTCCAAAATCTATCTGAGGTATAAGCAACAATCTACAGGAATGAAATGAAGAGCCACATTCACTCCTGCCATCTCATGAACCCACATTTTAGAAACACACTGCAAACAGGTGACTGGCAGCACTGCTGATGTGTGAGACATGGTGTTGCAGAAGAGGAGAAAAGAGCAAGCTCCCCATGCCCCACCAACCCTCTGCTCAAAGGCACATCAGCTGCTTCTCCTCATGGAACCCCAGAGAGAATGAAACTGGAGACAAATTTTGTGTGCATCCTCCAAACTGAGACAATGCTATGTAGTATGGCAAGCACTGCTTCAAGGTCAAAGAACATCTGTGCTGTGCTCCACTCCATGTAAGAATGTACTGTGTTCCTTCAGTTCAGCTCATTCAGCCTTAAGCAGAGGGTTTAGGGGTTAAGTCTAAATGACTTATTTACACGAAGGGATAACGTGTGGGTCAGGTTTAACAAGAGGCATTAGAATATGCAGTACAAGACTACCACAAGATTAAATAAATTCAAATATTACCATATTTTCTGGGAAGAAAATAAACACCACCCAAGAGAAAAAGTGGTCAGAAATCAGAGACGTGTCTGACCTGAGTTGTACATACCACAGTGTTGTTGCTCAGGTCGACATTCCCACTGAATCACTGGCCAGAACAACACGGCTGCTGAATTCAGTCGCCGCACCACGAACCCAAATGTTAAATACTGGGAACTCAAACAATAATCTTTCTAATGCACTGAGTTAGTTTTATTCCCACGCAACTTTCCTATCTCCCCTTTCACTTTATTATTTGAGGATCTATTACCATGGGTTTGCACAGCAATTTAATCATACAAGGCCTGATCTTGTGTGGTGCTGAATACCTTCAGCTAGCACCACACATCACTGGAGGAATGTTTTGTCTTTGGCTACATTTTCAGCCTGGCTGTTTCCCCTGTCTTTTCCACATAGTGGTGCTACATGATCCATTTAAAGGGCACCGTCACTGTTGTTTGTATTCCTGATACACAGAATTTTTAAAGTAAATGATTTTGTAAAGCAACTATTTTAAGAGGTAATTAAGCATGTTTCTACATTTAAAAGTAAAGACTATTTCCATGGACTTCAGGGGAACTACTTGTATGTTTAACATTGTTAATTAAATGAAATTCCAGCCAAAATGAGCTGTTTATTTTACTCCCTGTTTATGTCATTCAGGTCCCAAGGACATGGCTAGCACTACAGATTCACAAAACTGTAAAAGGAGCCTGTGACATCCAGTAGGTCCCACAGACCCAATGCAGCAAAATAAACATCACTGAATCCATTAAAACAAATCATCATCTTACAGTAATAAGGCACTTCACAAGGGCTTTCCAAAACACTCCACAAGGCAGCTCTATTAAACTATGGCATATTGTTTGCACAGCCACAGCTACACGTAATATAGTTCAAGGTTTGCTGGGTGAGGGCACCTAGGGCACCTGTCCATCCCAATTCTGCCAGTCAGATGCCAACATCCCGACTGAATGCCTAGAACAGTGCAAAGGCATTCCAGGTACTTCAGCCAGCGAGTTGGCTTTATCCTGGGCCCAGCTGAGATGCCTATACACAAATGAACTAGTATAGGGAACAAACAAGAGGGACTAGAGATGTGCATACACCTGTGTGGGTATAGTATCATTGGGGCCTCAGGATGGTGGGATGAATCCTGTGACTGGAGCGTTGGAATGGAAGATTATAGGGGTTTTTTGGAAAGGGAGATGAGGAGGCAGTGTAGGCATCTATGTAGGCATCTTCATCCTAGGCAAGGATGAAGACCCTGCCCAGAGCTTGGGAGTGAAGATTAAGGGGAGGGCAGGGACTGGGGATGTGAGAGTGGGGGTGTGCCACAGGCCATCTGACCAGGAGGATGGTGTGGTTGAAGCCCTCTCTAGGCAGACGGAAATGGCCTTACTCTTGCAAGGCTTGTTCCTCATGGGGGATTTCAGTCATCCCGTTACCTGCTGGAGGGACAACATGGCAGGGCGCAGGCAATCCCAGGAGCTCCTTCATTGTGTCAATGACACCTTCCTTACATAAGTGAGGAGATAACAAGGACCTTGAGGAATAATGCTGGACCTTGTGCTCACCAGCAGAGAAGAGCTGGTAGGGAATGTGGTGCTCCAAGGCAGCCTTGGCCGCAGTGACCATGAGATGTCATACAAGAGAACAGCTTCCTAAGGTCTTACCAAAAGTTGTAAAATTATCAGCGGGGCACACACATCAAATACTATGGATGTGAAGAGTGTTTGCACCTGGTTCTTACCTTCCTCTAACATGAAGAACCCAAACCAATTATTATTCAAATCATTACTGGGAGATTGTCTGTATTTTAATATGTTCTGGCCTCAGATACAGGGAATTGTCAAGCTAACTTTTTAATACAAACACATTTATTGTGTTTTTCTGACCTGTTTGAAATAGCGAATGCCCATATGAGTAGCACAGCAGTGTTTAATCAGTAACTAATTACAACGTCTGAAATTTAAAAAAAAAAAAAAAAGGAAAAATAAGGGGAAAAATCTTCCAAATGTATTTCTGAAGTGGCCATTAATTTTCCTGGCTACAGTTAAGAAAACAAAATTTACCAAAGCCAATGACAAAATACAGCTCAGCACAGAATCAGATTTTCTGTGACTGTTTGTGATAAGTGATTGATGGTTTATATTATTACCTGGCACAGTAGTTAAATATTTGAAAAAAATAAACCTTACAAGGAAGTAACATAGAAAATTTCTCTCCAGTGAGAAAAAGTTAAGAATTTTCAAATGAAAGTGGTCTGTATGTGGAGTGAGTAGATCATGTCAACATAATTTAAATGTTTGTAACTTGGATTCCACACAAACTTAGTTCAGTTCAGTTCAAAAACTATAGGAAAAATTCAGTTAGATTGAATTTTAGCCTTCAAAACAGCAGGTAATCATAGTACAGCTCTACATTATCATGGCCTAAGTTTAAATGGGGGGAGATGGACACCCAAAAGTTCACACTCTCAAGAGAAATTTGTTTTGGTTGTGCACAGACATTCGACATTTCCGTCATAAGGAGGAAATATTTTAACTTAATGAAGATCTACTGCTCCTATGTCTCTCCATCCAGTCCTCCATTTACATATAAAGGTATGAAACATTTATTACTACTAGACTAGAAGCTAGTCTAGTACAGTTGTATGAGATGGGATAACCGCACAATTCTAGCTTTTCTTTTCATGAGAAAGGTTTAAAATGTGCACGGACCGGGACCTGATGCTGGAACTCAACTGAACTGTGTGAAAAGAGAAATGTCAAGTCTTCTTCTAACAGTCAAACACCACTGGTGTCACAAACCATGCTCCAGTGAGAACAGCATTTTAGAGTAGCACACAGCTGAGTGGCATAACTTTAGCTATCAGTCTTTTTAGCTTCATCTATTCAGGAATGTTTTCATCTGAATATCTTAGTCCAGTAGCTTTAATTATTTTCAATATAGTATTAAGGGCAAAAAGGGCTACAAATTTAATGAGTATTACTGTTAAACTTGTCTTTCTTTGTTGACTCTGAAGAATTTTTAGAGAAAAATTACAAACATTTTTTTAAAACTCCTTTATGCTGAGAAATACCTTTTTCTCACCAGGCATATTTCTCAGGGTACTTTTTAGTATAAAAAAATCTGAGTTTATACAGATAAGCCAATTCTATTGAAGGTGAAATCTTGATTTGAATTAGACAGAATCATATGTACACACTCATCCTCTGGAACTAAATACATTTTTAGGAAAAAAAGGTGTCCTTATCTTTCTGTGAACACCAGATTGACAAGAGCACTCAGGCTGGTAAGGAGAGTGTGACTGGGAGACAGCTGTTGAACTGGGAAAACCGAATCAGTGAAACAAGTTTATAAAGTTTTGCAGCTCAGTGACATTTCCTTGAATCAGGGCAGTAACACAAAATAACTCTTTAGGAAGAAAACAAAAATTTTGGAGATGCAATGCACTTTTGGAAAAACAGCTTTGTGCTGGGCCTGGCCAAATTGTTGTCTGGGCCAATGGTGTGACATTTGTCGAAATGAAGCTGGGAACTGGGAAGAAAATCCCTTAATTGCTTTTATATATTTTGCAGTGACCTGGAAATTGATTTCTTCTAGTTTCGATATTCTGCATTAATCTTCCAACGTGAAATAAAAGCTTCCAAATACATATATATTGGAAAACCAACTGGCTAATCCCTCCATGAGTGAAGCCAAGTCAAATGTTGCTCAAGCAAAGACAAAACCCTGGAGGTTTAGTCTGGGTTTGGGTTCATGGTCTGATCCAAAACTAATTCCAGCCACTGGAAGAAGCACTGCTGTGTTGCTCCATTCTTCAATCTGCTCAGTGCTCATGATCATTTTGTGATCCAACACTTCCTTTGCTGGAAGAAAGTGGACAGAAGTTCGGACAGTGGGAAAATCGTCACCATTCTTCCTGGAAAGAAGGAGGTTCCTCCTACAGGAGGAGCAATGGTTTAAGGAAAGCTTCACAAAGCAAGGTTTTAGTGTAGGTGTTGTGAATTGCTGGCTGAAAGAGCTCCTCTCCTGAAGGCATGCTGACCCTGGGAAAGCGGCTTCTAACATTAGAATGGAAGGTAAATGCTGCACATGACTGCCCATATTTGCCTTTGCAATGCTTTTTAACACTGGCAGGAGTGTTTCAAGGAAACTCTTTTTCACCTGTGAGTTGACAGCATTTCATCAGCAGTCAGTAGGAAAAAGGGGAAAAAGAAAAAAGGTTTAACTTAGTGTCACTGCAACTTCTTAGTTTCTTTTTCAGAGTTGATCCTAACTTTATGAGTGGAAAGAATGGAAACAAAACCATCAGAAAAAAGGACTGTCTAATCTACCCTAAGCCGTAGTATTTGAATTCCTGTGTAAAACCTGAGATTTTAGTAAGAATTAAGCCTCCTCCAAAAGGCATAAGCTCATGATAGTTCTTGAAATTTCTGTCCACAGTTAAACAACCTGCATAATCACAAGACAAGACAGAACTTTGGGGGATACCTTTTATACTATATAGACGAGGTATGTGATGCATTTTTTTCCCTGCTGAACGAGGTACACCTGCATTTGTGTCCTTTGCATTCTATAGACTGTACATTTGAACTCTTGCTACCAAGAAATTTAAAAAGCTCAAGAACTCCTTTAAGTGGCACTTCTGCATTGTACTGTGCAATTAATAAATTACAATCTATTACCACATCATAGCCTAGATCTCATATGGAACTGAGGCCCCTATGCACATGTATCACCAATAGTACAATCTCTGATCTGAGCATGACTTGTGAAGTATTTGTAAGATTCCTTATGATGCTCAAGGGTATCTTTTATGTAACATCTCATGGATGTGTAAACCTGTATATTAATGACATTTAAGAGGCAAAACCTGTTTTAGTCATACCTTTTATGTAGGTTTCAAGGAGTTGTGCTGTGACAGTAGGGAACATTAGGTGGGACTTCAATCCAGGTGGAAAATTTGCACAGCTGGTCATAAAGAAAGCTGGCTTGACAGAGGTTAAGACATTTCCTGCTGTTGAAGTTAAACTGATCCAGTAAGGTACTCAATTATAGGTTTAACAATCTTGAGTAAACTCACTGGTCTCTAATTAGGTATATCCTCAGCAGTGTTGCTGGGTTGAAATGAAAGGTTAACAGAATATTAAAATCATATTTCCTTTGTTTATACACTAACAAATAATAATTATAAAATCACACTGTATTAATTTCAAAATAAATTTCTTCCTACAAACAGTCAACATATAGCCCTGTATACCAGTACAATGGCTGTCACGTATCTCAAAAAATTACTCAGAAGAAACAGAATAACCTGCAAGAGAAAACTGCAAAAGAGACTGGGATTTGCAGGCCTTAAAAGAAAGAAGGTAATAAATGAAGTACTCCTTACCAACTACTCATAACTGAGGCTACTCAGCAGCTATTTTTCCTGGAGCAGAACCAAACACTGTTCAGCACTCAAAAGTAGTTTGAACCCGAATTGCACCTTTCAAATCCCACCTTTTTTCTGTAGGTCACTTCAAAAATAATGTGATGAGATTCATTTACAACACACATCTCCAGAACTTTTGCCAGTCTCAGCATCTTCAAATACTTTCATATTAATTATTTTGACATCAACTATTTCATGCAGTAACTCAAAGCTTCCCTTGAGAACATCACCATCGTATCCATGTATATGAGGTGTATTTCTGTAAGAAATTGCTGTTGAAAGTAGTTTCACTGCCAACCCCTGATCCTTCAGGACCCTTTACTTAAACTTCAGTTCACTTCTGAACTGAAGGTGAGTAATGCATATTTGAATGCAAATGGTGAGTTCTGCCAGTTCTATTAACCTGATCCAATCTTCGTGAGGAAAATGCTTTGTGATCTCACCGCATTAGATTAATTACTGCTGCTTTTGAGAGAATATACTATGTAGAATTGCAAAGCTTACATATCGATCTACAAAATAATTTGAAATAGCAGTGTCAGTCTAGGGTTTTTTATATGCATATATTTCTGTCTAATTTTCTTTATAAAGCCAGGTTCCACCAAAGTGGGTCTTTTTTTCAGATGTGCTGAAAATCATCCTGAAACAATAAATCATCCTCTCCCAAAAGGTTTCACCTATAATCAGCAGTGTAGAAGGAGGTAGTATCTCAAGGCTACTGAAAAGGTATGCTGGTATGCCTGTCATTGCTGTAAATTATTTTGCTTACACTCTTCTCCTATTTCAGACAACTCTACTCTCACTTTCCTAGTAAACAGGCAATGCAGGAAGCCTGTTCAAACTGATCTTTTTCTTTGCAAGCTATTATACCGTACTTCAAAACCTCAGGAAGGTGATTTCAAAACTTTTCAGCTGTTCAGGAACCCAGACTAACCCACTGAAATCTACTGACCTCACATATGGAAAATAACCAAGTAGGAACTAATGTGTATATCCTCTTTGAACTTCCTCTTACACATTTCAGACATAAGAAAAAGGCTGAAAAGGAAAAGCATTCTTTCCTATAAACATTAAGCTTCACAATACCATTCGCTTTCCTTTCTCAAATTAAACTGAAGCTCACATTTTTTTATGGTCTTAAATTGTCTGCAATAATAACACCTTACCCCCTTCCAAAATGTAGAAAGGAAGGCATATCCAGGATCATAATGTTTGGGGTTGTTTTAAACCAATTAGGAAGTCTGCAGAAACTGTACTCCCACAACTGCTTTGCATTGAAAGGAGAACAGGTTCACAAAAGGAACAAGAAGTCTTTGTTTTGGGTTGTTTAAGATACAGAACAAAGGAAACCCTTTGACAACAAACAAGCCTTAACAGACCTTAGAAACGACAAGAGTCAAAAAAAAAAAAAAACAAAAAAAAAAACCAACAACAACAGCCATCTCTTACAGGATATGAAAGAAACAATTTTCACTGCATTCCCCAAGCTTCCTATGTTTATTTCCCAGGCACTACCTGACATGTTCCCAAAGCCACAGAGGACTCCATCCTAAAAGATGCGTGCATTCAAGCCCCTGCCCTCTCCACCGTATCTCTTAGGAAGTGTTCAGAGAACTGCACGCTCATTTCCAAAGTTCAGCTTCCTGGATATTGGTGTCCTGCTAACTCTCAGCAGACAGTTTTTCTTCCATAAGTGCACAGCTTTCTCCTCTTAAGTGCGATATCTTTGGCTGAATGCATCCTTTTCCAAACAGACTCTTTTTCCTGAAAGATCAAGCTTTTATTTTTTGTTCTTGTTCCATTCACTTAGAGACCAGCTGAGTGTCCTGATATTTCTCTTCATCGTATTTCCATTGTTTTGTAAAAGACTTTTGTTGGTCTCTTGCCTCTGTGGTTGGTCCTACATGACCAAAATGTGTGGGAGTCTTTCTGTTGAGATGCATGGAGGCAGAAAGAGATCCTCAAAGCAAGGTAAGCTGGTCAAAGCCCAGTTCGCTCTCATTTCTGACCAAATAATGCATTTACTCCTCATAGTAACTGATTTTGTTTACAGAATACATTCTGGTTTCTAGTGAGGATATAGTAATCAAATGTTGTAACTCAACAGAAAAAAATAGAACCTGTAAAAACTTTTCAAAATTATTATCTCTTTCTCTCAGCTAAACTCACAACAGGGAATTTTGTAAAACTCTCCTTGACTTCCTCCTCCAGAACAGTATTTCAAGCAAGTGAAGAAACCTGACATTTACATTTGAAGTGTGTTTGAACTGACAGAAAGCGTTCATCCATAAATTCATCCACCGTAATGCAAAATTCATCACCATGTCACTCTGGCCTTCTCTCTCTTTCTGCGTGGATAAAAAAGTATGTTATGAATAGATGAAACTGAGGCGATAAATGTGCTGGAGCCTGGAGGGAGCCATTTCCCTTACGACACTCCCACATGAACCAGCACAAATGTATGTGCTCAGTTTCTCAGATGACTGGAAGTATTAGTAAACTTCTGCAGACCCAAGAAAAAGCTGGTGTTCTTCTTGACCTCCTCACCTCCTCTACAAGAAAAAAATCTTCCCTTCAGCCTATGATTTAAATGGTAAATTAATGGTTTTTCTCCAAGGCCTGGAGAGGCAGCCCAAGACTCTAGGCCTAGTTTTCATCCAATCCTCACACAAGCCCCTTTTTCCATGCATAAGGATACATAATTAAATATTTATTTGTATGTCTCTTTTGGGGGGGTCTGTGGCACACTGATGGAGTCATGAAATGAATCCATCAGATAAAAAGAAAATCTTGTGTACTGCTGTCATGAGAGCTGCTGTCATGGCTTAGGAATGGTACTTCCCAGTTTAGTGTTCCCACTAAAACTCCAAACCACACTGCCACTTGCTTGCTCCCCCTGTCCCTCTCCCTGCTTCCTGTAGGGGCCTGGAGAGTGAAATTTGAGGCACAAAAGGTGAAGATCACAGGTTAAGATAAGAACAATTTACTGGAAACAGCAATGAGATAAGAAAACAAAGAGTAACAGCAACAATGCTAATAACATAGGGTACAAGGAAAGAAAATGTCACTGCCCCCTGTGGAAATCCCAGACAGTAGAAAATACCCAACTACTCCCTTCAGCTCAGAACCCAGGCCACAGGGAACAGCTTCTTGGAAGAGTTTTCTTTCATCCGGCCAGGTAATGATGTGAGGTGTTATAAAATAAGCTCTGGGTCCTGACAATTCCCCTCCTGGCCAGTGCAAGAATTATCACTGTCCTGGTCAGAACAGCTTGATGCAAAGTACAGGGCAATGTCTTGAATTTACAAGACAATGAATGAAGGGAATGCAAGAGGAACTGACACCACAGCTGCCAGTTCTGATTCCTGTACTATCAAAAACTCATGAGGAGTCTCCATGAAAAACCCAAGACATGACAGAGCTGTCAATGATGAACTGATAACACATGCTGGTTCTTTGTACTTTGGGTGATATGAAACCATAAAATATCAAGTCCAACCTTTGATCCAACACCACCTTCTCTACTAGACTGTGGCACCAAGCACCACATCCAGTCTCTTAAATACCTCCAGGGACAATGACTCCATCCCGTCCCTGGCAGCCCATTCCATCTCCAGCCCATACTTCTCACTCTTTCTGTGAAGAACTTCTTCCTAATGTCCAACCTAAACCTCTCCTGGTGCAGCTTAAGACTGTGCCCTCTTGTCCTGTTTTCAGTCGGCTGGGAGAAGAGACCGACCCCCATCTGGCTACAACTTCCTTCCAGGTAGTTGTAGAGAGTGATGAGGTCTCCCCTGAGCTTTCTCTTCTTCAGGTCTAACAACCCCATCTCCCTCACCTGCCCCAGATCCTTCACCAGTTTTTTTACCCTTCCCTGGACACACTCTAGCATGTCAATATCCTTCCTGAACTGAGGGGCCCAGAACTGGACACAACATTCGAGATGTGGCCTCACCAGTGCTCAGTACAGGGGAAGAATCACCTCACTGGTCTTGTTGGCCACACTGTTGCCAGAATGCCATTGGCCTTCTTGGCCACCTGGGTACACTGCTGGCTCATGTTCAGCCTCAGTGTGACCGCTGCTTCAGTCAGAACCCCCAGGTCCTTTTCCACCTGGCTGCTCTCCAGCCACTCTGTGCCCAGCCTGTTGCACTGCTTGGGGTCGTTGCAGCCAAAGTGCAGGACCCAGCACTTGGTCTTGTTGAACCTCATCCCATTGGATTTGACCCATCTATCCATCCTGTCCATGTCCCTCTGCAGAGCCCTCCTACCCTCCAGCAGAGCAACACTCCCCCTCAACTTGGGGGGATCTGCAAATCTGCTAATGATAGACTCAATACCCTCATCCAGATCATCAATAAAGATATTAAACCAGTGAGAAGCTTCAAACTATTTTTCCTGCTCTGGGAGAGAAAAGGAACTTTGTTGATACAAGAAGTGTAAGACTGGCCATGTTCATGATTTGCTGAGACAAAATCTCTAAAATCATGCAAATATTGACAAATTTAACAGTTTCAAAACTGTGCTCAGCCATAGCCAAGGAGTCCTACTTTTTGGGATGCACAAGTTCAGCATAATGCAGCATCCAGTCCAACCAATGCATGCTAGGACTCTTCAAGGGTACAGTTTCCTACTTCATTCCTTTCTGTAATCATAATACAAGACTTTAAATACTAAAAACTACAGTCTATGAACTTACTTCTTGAACTCAGGTGTTCTGCACTGTCCAGACCTGCAAACAGTAGCAAACAACAAAGATCTGGGTCTCAACCTTCCCCGGGTCTGAGGTGGCTGCAACCCCACCCAGGCTCTCAGGTAGGTAAAACAACCAACTGGCTTCACCCTTGTCCCTTCCCTTATGATATGGAGCAGGCAGCAGCAGTCCACCGGACTCAGCCAGCCTCACAGGGGCATACCAAGCCATGGTCCTTTGTGATGCAGGTGCATCACACTGCTCAGAGGCCACTGTGACACAGAGCCCTGCCCTGCCTGTGGGAATGTTTAGGAACAGAGAGTGTCGGGGGTGCCTGGTCCTAAGGAAATATCTCCCTCAGGACACAGCATCTCCCCAGGGCAACCCTGACAAGTCTGAGGCAGAGTATGCCAAAGGCAAACATGGACAAGGAGCACCTGGCAGCACACAGGAAACAGACACATGGCAGGGCTTCCTCAGCTTCCCTGGGTAGGGATGCAGATGCACGGAGAGGCCACGGGGAGCAAACAGCACAGCAGGACACAGCAAGGCCATCAGTGTGCATTGAGTACAACCTCGGCAGCATGTCAGGGGCGCACAAGCAGAAGGGGGCCGTTGTAAAGCAGGTCGTTGTGTCCTTCAAGAGGAAGCCTCCAGAGGAACTGTGCAAGAATTGCCAGACCCACACCAGGTACAGACAGGCTCCACTCCGGAGAACCACCCTGCCAGAGCAGCAGGATGACTTGGAGGACAGGGAGCCCCAGCAGCCAGAGAATGAGGGACAGTGCTTCTCCCGGAGGCAGTCAGGGGGGCTCTCTGGCAGACCTGGGCAGGTGAGTGCCAAGGAGGGATTGAGGCAGTTTAAGACAGGACGTGACAGGGGCACGAGCCTCCCATGGACCACACCACAGCAGCCACAAGTGGTATTTGTGAAGTTCAAGATGGGTACCATGAGCAAGAAGGAGGTGCTGGAGCATCTGGAAGCTCATGCTCACACCAGTGAGGCAGTGGCCTTGGCCGAGGAGGAAGAGTGGGAAGAGGGTACAGACAAAACGCTGCCCCAGGAGGAGAAGTGGGAAGATGCAATCAGCAGACAACTGGACCTGAAACTAAGCATATGTGAAGCAACAGCAGCAGGAATACCTGCAGGACGTGCCTACAGATCCCCTCCCTCCACAGTCATTGATGCCCTGGCTCACCAGAGGCGGACATCCTTCTTCCAGAGGGCACCAAGGGCTCTGCACAGGGCCTCCACTGCCACACACAGTATAGGAGAGCAGAAGAAGCACCACCCAAGAGACTACACACCAGCTGTGCTGGACACGGCCCAGTACATCAGGGGTGAGGTCGTGCGCAAGGTTGTAACTGTGATCCAGGAATCCAGTGAGGAGACAGAAGAGCAACAGGACCTGGAAGACAGCATGGATGTGTCATTGGTCACATCAGCAGGGGCAGAGAACCAGACACCTGCCCCCCAAAGCCCCACAGATGATGCCTCAGCTCTGCTGGACACAGCCCAGTACATCACAGGTGAGGTCGTACACAAGGCTGTAACTGTGATCCAGGAAACCAGTGAGGAGACAGAAGAGCAATGGGAACTGGAAGGCAGAATGGATGTGTCATTGGCCACACCAGCAGGGGCAGACAACCAGATATCTGCCCCCCAAAGCCCCACAGACAATGATCTACTGGACACGGCCCAGTACATCAAGGGCGAGGTCATACGCAAGGCTGTAACTGTGATCCAGGAAACCAGTGAGCAGACAGAAGAGCAATGGGAACTGGAAGACAGCGTGGATGTGTCACTGTCCACACAAACAGGGGCAGAGAACCAGACACCTGCCCCCCAAAGCCCCACAGACAACGGTCTGCTGGACACGGCCCAGTACATCAAGGGCGAGGTCATACGCAAGGCTGTAACTGTGATCCAGGAAACCAGTGAGCAGACAGAAGAGCAATGGGAACTGGAAGACAGCACGGATGTGTCATTGGCCACACCAGCAGGGGCAGAGAACCAGACACCTGCCCCGCAAAGCTCCACAGATGATGCTCTGCTGGACACAGCCCAGTACATCACGGGTGAGATCATGCGCAAGGCTGTAATTGTGTCCCAGGAACCCAGTGAGCAGACAGAAGAGCAACAGGATCTGGAACAAAGTACCGATGAGGTGACAAAAGCCACAGCCACAACAGAAGGGGCAGAGAGCCCAGCAGATGACCAGCACAGCCCCACAGACGATGCCCCCATTCTGCTGGACACAGACGACCAGTACACCAGGACAAAGGTCCTGGGCAAGGGTGTAACTGTGATCCAGAGAACCAGCCAACAGCCAGAAGAACTGAGGGACTTGGCACAATGTACAAGAGCAATAGCCACAGCATCAGGGGCAGAGGTGTCCCGGCATATGCCCCACACAGCCCTGCACAGGCCCACAGGTGATGCCCCTGTTCTGCTGGACACAGCTCAGTACATCAGGACTGAGGTCGTGCGCAAGGCTGTAATCATGACCCAGGCATCTGTTCTGCAGCTGGAAGAACACTGGAACCAGGAAGGAAGCATGGGTGAGGTAACGGCGGCAACAGCCACAACAGCAAAAGGGGCAGAGAGCCCAGCATACGCCCCGCACCACCCCACACCTGATGCTCCAACTCTGATGGACTCATCCCAGTACATTAGTGAAGTCCTGGGCAAGGCTCCACTATTGGTCCAGAGTCCTGAACAGCAGCCAGAAGAACAGCAGCACCTGGAACAAGGTATAGATGAGGTGGTGAGAGCAACAGACACAGTAGCAGGGGCAGAGAGCCCAGCACATGCCCTGCACAGCCCCACAGACAATGTCCCCATTCTGCTGGACACAGACAAGTACACCAGGACAAAAGTCCTGGGCAAGGGTGTAACTGTGATCCAGGGAACCAACCAACAGCCAGAAGAACTGAGGGACCTGGAACAAAGCACAGGAGAGGTGATGAGAGCAACAGCCACAGCAGCAGAGGCAGAGATTCTGGCAGATATCTTGCACAGCCCCACAGGCAGTGTTCCAGTTCTGTTGGACACAGCCCAGGACATCAGGGCTGAGGTCCTGGGCAAGGCTGCTCCGTTGAACCACGGTTCCATAAAAAAGCATCCAAAAGAACAACAGAACCTGGAAAAACATACAAATAACATGGTGAGAGCAACTGCCACAGCAGCAGCGAGTGCTCCAACAGCCAGAAGAACAGCTGGACCAGAAAGGAAGTACGGACGAGGCACTGGAAGGATCAACCTCATCAGCAGGGCCAGAGAGCCCAGCAAACGTCCCCCAAAGCCCCACAGCTGAAGCTCCGACTCTGCTGGACACAACCCACTACATCAGGAGTGGGGTCCTGGGCAAGGCTGCTCTTGTGGCCCTGGGACCTGTCCAGCAGGCTGAAAAACAATGGGACCAGTGAGGAAGAATGCAACAGCATTGGGAACAGCTGCACCCAAGGACACGGTACTACCAGCACACCCTTGCCCATGGCTTCAGGGTACCCACCTGTGATTTGATGTGAACACATTTTGAGGCTAATAAAATGTGATGGTTTTCCAACTGTGGTTCCCTGTTTCATTTTGCCCTCTCTGCACCCACCTCCTTGTGTTTACAGGTCCCCAGGGCTGCTGGCCAGGAGGTCTTAGTGCTCCTAATGTTCAACTCTTCTCAAAGCAAGTCGTTATAGTTTAAATCCTATAGTTCAAAATTTCTTTCTTCCATGGATTTAGCAGGAAACAAAGGAGACATTCCCTTTGATAGCTCTGAGATTCTGCAGTACATGACAGGGCTGTAGCCAACTGTAAAACTACCCACCTTGCCACATGAACCTGTCTGCATATGAATTCTTTTAACATTTGTCTCTCACTTTTTGGCAAGGAAAACCTGTAAACCTTTAAATAAAGTCTGATTTGATACTGACAGCTCCTTTTGAGAGTGACAGTAGGGAGTGGGAGCAGCACACGACCTTTGCTACTCAGCCACAATGGCTTTACTTATTTCTAAGCAGTGACTGACAGTAAATATCCATTACATTACACATTTTACCATCACCTTTTTTTTTTTCATCTGATTATGCACAAAGCTTCACTTTGTAGTACTTCACTGTACTTACATCAAATTTTGCAAAACTTACCTTTGTGGCTGAAGAGAATATCTGTTTTCCCAGGGGACAAATCTAATGGACTCTTTCTGACAATGAAGATAATTTAATTTAATTTATGGAATCATAGAATATGCTGAGTTGGGATCAGGATCATCAAGTCCAACTTCTGGTCTTGCATGAGGCAACCCCAAGATTCACACCATGGGCCTTGTCCATCACATCAGAGCATAGTCCAAACATTTCTTGAACTCTGCCAGGCTTGGTGCTGTGACTGCCTCCCTGGGCAGCCTGTTCCAGTGCCCAACCACCCTCTGAGTAAAGAACCTTCTCTTAACATCCAACCTAAACCTGCCCTTACTCAGCTTCATGCCATTTCCTTGAGTCTTGTCACTGGTCACCACAGAGAAGAGATCAGTGTCTGTCCCTCCTCTTCCCCTCATGAGGATGTTGAAGACACAATGAGGTCTCTCTTCTGCCTCCTCTTCTCCAGGCTGAACAAATAAAGTGACCTCAGATGCTTCTAATGCAGATTCCCCTCCAGACTCTTCATCATCCTCCTGGCCCTCCTTTAGACATTCTCTAAAAGCTTAATCTCTTTTTTATATTGTGGTGCCCCAAATTGCACACAGGACTTGAGGTGAGGCCACCTCAGTGCAAAGCAGAGCAGGACCATCCCCTCCCTCAGCTGGCTGGTGATGCTTTGCCTGATGCCCCCCTGGACACGGTTGCCCTCCTGGTTGCCAGGGCACTGATGACTCCTATTCAACTTGCCGTCGACCAGGACCCCCAGGTACCTTTCCACAGCACTGCCTGTCGTTCCCCAGTCTACACACACAGCCAGGATTGCCCCATCCCAGGAGCAGAATCCAACACTTGCCCTCGTTAAGCTTCCTATGGTTTGTGACTGCCTATCGCTCTGATTTGTCGAGGACTCTCTGCAGGGCCTCTCTGTCCTCAAGAAACTTGGCAGCTCCTCCCAGTTCAATGTTGTCTGCAAACTTGCTTAGTATCCCTTCAAGTCCTTTGCTGAAGTCATTAATGAAGATGTTGAAGAGCACTGGGCTCAAGATGGAGCCCTGTGGAACCCCATTAGTGACAGGTCGCCAGTCTGGTGTTACCACATTCACTATAACTCTTTGTGTCCGACCTGTGAGTCAGTTGCTCACCCATCACATGATCTGTTTACCCTGCTGTTTGCTGATCATTTTGTCCAGAAGACAGCATGAGACACAGCATAAAATGCTAAAGTCCAAAGAGATTGCATCTCGACTAGGTGGGTTACCTTGTCATAAAAGGAAATCAGGTTTGACAAGCAGGATTTTGGCTTCATGAAGCCATGTTGGCTGAGACTGATAAATACATTATCCTCCAGGTGTTTCTCAACGCCTCCCAGAATAATCTTCTCCATAAGCACTAAAGTGGGACTGACAGGCCTGCAGTTTCCTGGGTCCCTCTTTTTGTCCTTCTTTCAAACTGGGACTTTAGTCAGCTTCCATCATTGAGAGAGGTTTTGCAATGACATCACAGTTCTTCAAGAATTGTCAGATGAATTCCATCCAGCCCCATGTATCTGTAGGGGTCCAGCTGGAGCAGCAGATCCCACACAAGTTCACAGTCAACTGCAAGTTTTTCTTTCTCACAGTCATGTTCTTCCAACTCAGGGCTCTGGGACCTCCTTAACCTATTGTCAGTGTTGAAGACAGAGGTAAAGAAAACACTGGACATCTCTACCTTGTCCATGTCTCTGTTTCTGAGGTGACCATCCTCATCCTCTAACAGGCTCATTTTATTTCTGCACTGACTCTTTCCATTGATTTATTTGAAAAAACTTGGTATTGTCCCCCACATTTCTGGCCAACTTCAACTCTATTTGAGCTTTGGCCATACGATTTTTCTCCCTGCCATGGCAAGTAGTATCTCTTTATTCTTCCCATATCACCTGACCTTAATCCTACTGAATATACACCTTCCTTCTTTGCCTCATTTACAAAAGAAGATCGTTGGTCAGCCAAGCCACTCTTCTACCCCATCGCCTTTCTTCTGACTTTTAGGAATTGCCTGTTCCTGTGCTCTTAGGAGGTGATATTCAAAAAGGGACCAGCACCGGTGGACCCCAGCATCTGAAAACACTTTTTCACAGGGCACTTGAATTACTAGTTCCCTGAGTAGTCTGAAGTCTGTTCTCCTCATGTCCAGAGCTGAAGCTTTGCTGGCACTTTTCCTGTCAATAGAGATTTTAAACTCAATAAGCCTCATCAATCAGCACAAATCTCTCACAGTAAGATGTGACTTACTATCAATTGAGCTTACTATTACTGAGCTATCAATATTGCCCTTAGTGGACAAATCCCCAACCTTCCTTGCAGCACTTCACTATTGCATGACCAGATTGAGAGTGACTTGAACAGTGGAAAAGAGGTGGAAAGAGAGCCTTTGGTACTTCTTTAATGTTTCAGGTTTTCAGGTTAGAGCCCACACTGGAGCTGTTCCCAAACACGCCTGACCTCCACTGCTTCATTTGTTGTGTGGGTAAATGGAGCGTTTCGTTTCCAGTCCTATCAGACTTGGACTTGTGACAAGCATTTGCCTGCAATATTAAGGCAAGATCCTGTTGATTCTAGCAATTTTCCAGCCTTGTTTGTTTTGGCATTGTGAAGAAGTCCTACCAGCAGCGGTGACTTGATACCATCTCTGAAACATCCCTCATTATCAGAGAACACTGTGGCCAGGGAATAACGATCATGTGAAGGAAGGCACTTCCTCTCCCTGCCTCCATTCCAGCTCTTGGAATAAGTGTCGTGCCAAAGGTAACAGGAGGATGCATACTGAAATGCACCAGCATTTGCTCACACTGTTCTTATATTTTTCATCAAATCATTCTCTTTGCATGTAAAGAAACACCTTCCTAAATGATTATAGCAGGATTAAAATTCTGTTTGCATCATCTGAAATGAATACTTTCTTCACTCACCCTGCAAGGTGTGAAAAATGCAGTTGAGCTGAATGCTCACAGCATCCACTTGATGGAGAGCCATGGGTTAGCTCATACCTCTGGAGAAGCACTGTATGGAAAGAACATCTTGCTAACAAAGACTGATCACTGTCTGACTGTGTCCATGCTTATCCAAGCTCTCTTCTGGTAACAAAACCTTTTTCTGCTATAGTTTTACTCATCTGAGACTAGCAAAACACACACTCATTGAACAAGAAACACACTTCACATGCAGAGGAGATCCTGGAGCACAAGGGGCTGGTCCCAGACTTACCAAAGTCAGTAGAAAAATTCCTCCTGAACATTTCAGGACTGGTGGGACAGGTTTCAAATGAAGACGATGGTGTAGATGAGACAGAGCTTCTCCCTTAATCTGCCAAGCCTTTGATGTTAAAAACATAAATGCAAACTGCAAAACCAACTACAGTCTTAGTCCTCATGCTGAATTGTCATAACCGACTGACAGAAAAGATACGTTGTCATTTACTGAGTGGTTTTTGACTTACAATGAAATGGCCAGTTGGCTGGGGTTTTGTGTTGGGGTTTTTTGTTCTGTTTTTTTGGTAGGTTTTTTTGTTTTGTTTTGGTTTTGTTGTTGTTGGTTTTGTTTTTGTTTTTTATTAAGAGACATCTATGCTACATTTGTATCACTACAAAAAGGGGTCAGGGAGTGACCTTGCCTGATGGACTGCTGATCACCCAGGCTGACTCACAGACAACTCTTCTGAGCCCAGGACAAGTGCTGCCTCCCAGAGAAGGATATGGATAAAACTGCTCCTTGTGTGGCTCCCTCAGCTTGGCAAATTCCCCCAGTGCCCTTCTGTAGGATTTGGCACTCCCAAACAACCTGGATGCTCTCGCACTGTAAACGCAATGCACACCTGTGGTTTTATGCAATGAGAATACTCCAGCACTGACCCATAATATGGTACTCACTTTAGTTCAGACACTTGATGATCAGAGGAAAAAGGAGGAAAAACAGCAACTGTTTGTGGCTGGAAGGACCCTATGTGAGACTCAGAAAGATCCAAAGCCAAGTGACACATGGATGAGGTGTGGCTGTAATGATCTCAGGGCCAGACTACAGTCAGTCATCCTGTTTCATTTAGCAGTATAAAGGTAACCCAAGCCTTGTATCTTGAGACCAGGAGAAATTAAAGTTGCAAAGAATGTTCAGACCATCTGTTTTTTTCCTGTTAAGCTTGTTCTTCCTAATTTCAGTAATTCTTTGTTATTATACATTTATATATTTATTTCAAAAGCATCCTGCTTGCCTCAGCTGCTATATTTCCTACTACTGTCCCTAGCATTTCTTGCAAAAATCAGTGGCTGCCTGCCTCTGTGATGTGGCTCTTTTCTTTATTCTTCCTCCCCCTCCCCTTTTCTTCTTTGAATAATGTAACACTCAGCAGCTACCATTTGGTGCAGTATGAGCTGCTACTTCTCTGGTTTTTAGCACATGGACTGAGGGCTGAAAAGACAGATAAGGCCAAGTAGTTTTCAGTCAAACGTATAGGAGTTGTATATTCTGCTTTGTTTAAGCACCAAACAAAACAATTTGTTTAACTTCTACCAGGAATGAGCCTCTGTTTTCTCCACGGCTCTGCAAATGTTTTGAGATGGCTCTGTGAGGTATCATGGCAGTGCCTTGATCCTAGACAATTTTTTAAATCCCTGAAGACAAACGGAAAAAAAAAAAGGCCTGTATTCTGCCATAAAGAGTTTGTGTTGTTCTGTTTAGTGTGGTGAAGAAAATTGCCTTGTATGTGAAAAACGAAAGAAAAGGATTTCAGTTAATTAGGGGCACACCCACTCCAAAGCTTGCTTATTGAGCTCAACTGATTTGTAGTTAGAGAATTCCTCAAGAGGTAAGTGCCCTGTATGTAACAGTGCTCAGTGTAGCCTACAGCAGCCTTTATAGAAATACAGAACAAATCCTGAATTTAGGCAGGGCTTTGCATGCATAAATGGCAGGGAGAATCAGAAAAAATGGCTGGAAAGGCCAAAGGGAGAAGTGAACTTCAGAGCTGGGAGCATGCGAAGGAAGATATGTCTCACTACATAGTCATGACCTCAAACTATATCTGAGGATTTCTTGCTTCCAAACTAAAACTAACTTCCTGCTTGTAGATGAGGAGTGTTAGAGATAAAGGACAAACACATAATTAAACAACAGCATCTCCTTCCTTTCCCCTCTTTCTGATATTTCTGGACTGTTACTTATTTAGGTACCTCTTGATGAGCCAACAGATAGCAAAGTTGAAATCCAAAAAATAAAAAGCCTTTCCTCTCATCTCAGCTTGTTTACATATCATTGAAAAGTTTCATCATCTTTCATAAGACCGCATTAGACAACAGAAAGGCAGAGCAATTTTTTTTTCAGAGGAAATAAACATAGTTTGACATCTGTTTTGTTTAGACTGCAGATGGTGTTGTTAGTACGCAGGTTTCTTAGCTTCTTCCTTATTTATCCAATTTAATATAGAATAAATAGTAGTAGTCTTCAAAAATTAAAGTTCAGTCATTTAAAATTGCATTTCTGCTTCTGCTTCAGGCTGAGACTCGGAACAGAAAATCTACAAGGGGTAACTTTTGACTTACTCAACACTTGTGAGATTCAATTAACAACCACAAGACTGTGCAATAAAAATAGGGACAGAGGTTTTTAAGGAGAGACTTGGGAGGGGCGTAAGGTAAATAAAGGCTTTAAAAAGATATTTCACAGATTTTTAGATTTTGTATAATGCAGCTGAGAGTTTCCTGGAACTTTGTGATTTAAGGTAAAAAGGCTCACTGCCAAACTCCAGAGAACGGAGAGGACAAATTTCCTCAACAATTGATTCTGGGGTGCAATACAAGAGACTCCCACAGCAACTTGTGGCCCACAACCATAATTTTAAAAGGTATTTCATAAAAGAAGGGGAATCAACAAATTTTAATCCTTATTTGTTTCTATGACCCCTAGGGAGCTAATGGGCAAAATGTGTTCCCTGTTCATGCCCTTCTGAAATGCCCAGACTTACCTTGGATTTAATTCACTTCCCTCCCATTCACCCTCTTTAGAAACAGGAATACCTTGTGAACTTGCTCATCACAATCCATCAGAGAGAAACCAGAAAAACCTTTGGAGTATAATCAAGTCTGATTTTAGAGCCCAAGCTTATCATTCTTATTTCAAAAAATTCCCACTGAGTGTGCAGTGACCACAAAAATCAGGCCATTACTCTGAAAGAGACAAGCTACATTTTACCTTATTATCTCTGTGAATAAAAAATATATATATGGCAAATACAGCCAGATATTTTTTAGTGCTTCTTTAAATCTTATTTAATATAGAAATGACATTTGAAAATACTTTTTATTGCAGTTGGCGTTTTACCTAAGGTCATAACAAGTTGCTTCCCTGGTAAAATGTCTTTTTCCCTAACCACAAGGATATAACTCAGACTCTCAGACTTATTTAAAAAGGAAAAAAAAAAAAATTTAAGCATTAAAGCAACTCTCTGAGAATAAGAAGTAGGGTTGCCCATCGAAGAGAAAGTACTCCCTTCAGTGCGTGGAACTGGCAGGACACCAAGGCCTGTAGTACTTCCTACAGACAACTTTTCAACACAACCTTTGAAACAAAAACCCGTTTTTTTAACCCATTGAGGTAATCTATGATAACAGTAAACTGTAAACAAAAGGAAAACAAGCCAAAGGAAGTCTGTTGGTAAGACATGGGGTAAAACACTATCTAGTGGGAAAGAACAAAAATAAAAAGGCAGCACATGGTGGTGTACAAGCAGACACTGGTTCTCCATGGTGCAGAGCCCTGCAACTGCATTTCCATTGCAGGACACAATTGAAGCCAGAATTGATTCCCATTAAGCTTTCCATGAGTGGTGTGCAGAAAGAAGGGGTATTTGTTCTGAGCAACAGGACCAGAATATGATCCTGGTAAAAGCAAGTTAGGATTTATCTGTAAATAGAAAGTCACCATAGAATTTAGCCAACTGCAATCTGGCTGCTTGTTTATATCTTTTCCTCCATGTGGCTTTCTCCCTACCATCAAATTTTTGCAATTGATTTCTATACCCTATAGGTTTCCCTCTTTACAGGTCCTACTTTGGCATATGCATTTCTAAGGTAAATTTCTAGCAAAGCATAGCCAGTAATTAGCAAGTCAGAATCTATCGAGAGGTGCCTGCACCCTGCACAAATTCTTCCTGCATGTATTTTTAATACCTTTTTCTCAACTGCACCTGTTTGATGCTGTAATTTCTGTCCAGGTACTGGTACACTTTAAAGTGCAGCGTGTACGCTCAGGAAACTGTTTCCTACTGCGTGTATGGATCTTTAAAAGCTCTGTGATCCATAGAACAAAGGTAACTAGGTGTTGAAGCCATCTGGGTTTTAGGCTTCTGGCCAACAACAGCACTGTTGAAATCCCAGCTGGTGTTTCTCTACAACCTGCAGCTCCTAAACACTTTGGTAATCTGACACTATTTGTGCCAAAGAGAATACTTTTCTGAAACACTGTAAATACACTGTCTTCTTCATAAAGTTAATGTACATTTGGGTTTTATACCTGTTGTGTAGCTATCTGAGTTCAAATGGTGCAAAACTGCTCCTCCTGAAGTGACAGATTACAAAGATTTAACCTACAAATATGCAGCGTTGGCTAGACTGGACTCCCATGGCAACACACAGCCACGCTCCACCACTCTGCCTGTGAAATCTGGGAACCCCTCTCCAGGGAAAAGCTAGATTTCATGCAAGAACATTTTATAAGAAAAGAGACATTTAAGGTATTTCTCAACTCTTGGGCAGTAGCTGGGACAGTGCACACATTCCTTACTGCTGACAGGCACCAGGCAAACCTTGAGCCTGTACAGCTCCTGCTTAAAAGTTGCCACATAAATGAAAGCAGATGAGCTCCAACCATCCTGTTCTTGCGATATACTTAAGGAAAGGAGAGCTCCTAGCCTACTTCCCTTTATCCTCTTTGCAAAGGCCAAATACGTGTTTCCCATGCTTTTATAGGAATCTATTTCTAACCCTGCAATTCTAGAATAAAATTACTAATTCCAGATTGGTTTAAAACACCAGTGGACCTGTCCTTGCCACTATTGTCCCAATAAGTAAGTGCTTAAGTACCTATAGAGCACAAGCTGAAAACACAGTCTCTCCTATTAACATTTTTGATGGAATGCCCACTTGGAGTGAGGAGGATGCTGTATAGTTCTCTAGACGAAGGAGAAACCACAATCATTTGACTCTGAATGTTTCCTACTTCCTGAGGCTCCCGTGTACATTTCTTAGCTCATACCCCTAAAAGTTTTTATTTTCAGTACCTACATTCTCCCTTACCTACCTCCTACCCTCATCATGTAATGTTTTCTCTTTCATAACTTCTCCTCTAGAGGATGGTGCCAAGAATGTACTCTCTGCAAAATTTGTATTGGCTTTTCCTTTCTTTTTTTTTTTTTTTTTTTAATCTCCTACAGTTGTACATTCCAGTCATATACATTCTTTATACTCCTTCATTATTTACACTGAGTCCCAGTTATTACTGCATTCCTGTAATTCTCTACCATAGGCTCATATCCTTCTGCTGTGCTGTGGAAAAAGTGAGTGAGCTCTTCAGAGCAATTCCTCTAGGTGATCCAGATTGCTTCCATTCTCTTCCAAAATCACACTGGAACTGTATCTTTTAGCCTTTTGCTGATGGGTCTTCACTTCTTTTGACAGATCACAGTTTGGGAGGATGTCTGGGGTAGAAATTCATTGTCAGAAGATCACCTCTGAAGGTTCAGAACCCCATGTGATTCCCTTTTGTCCCAGGATGTTTCAGTTCCACCTGCACTTCTGAAAACCTTGCTGACTGAAATATTATCCATGCTTTATCTTTGACTTCCAATAAGTCTTCAATAGCTTGCAATAAGGACATTAAAAACTATTAATAAAGGAGCTTTAACTTGTTTAGTACAAGCTTGGAGAATGTCACAATCTTAATATTTTCAAAATTTACGGTCAGCTTGATCAAAAAAAGTAAGCTAATACTGACATTTTTTGCTGAAAAGGTCTGCTCTAAATCAGGGAAGTTGAGGACTATGGTTTTCCTTGGGCAGTGAAATGGTATATGTGTCCTTGCATATTCATACACTGTCTCTTACAGAGTTCAATACCTATGATTTCTTCAATATAGGGTGGTGAGGCACTGGAACAAGTTGCACAGAAAAGTTGTGGGTACCCCATCCCTGGAATTGTTCAGGGCCAGTTGTACGGGACTTTGTGCAGCCTGGTCTAGTGGAAGGTGTCTCTGCTCATGGCAGGAGGGTGAAAATAAATGATCTTTAAGGTTCCCTCCAAACCAAGCCATTATACAATATATGATTTTTGTCTACAAGAAATATTTTAGTGCCTTCCTAACTGAGTCTCTCCAACAGACAAGCTGCATGTACAATTAAGTTTTTTAAAGGCTCTCTCCCAAGACCCCTCTAACACTTATAGAGGAATTAATAGGGATGCAATGCAATAAGAAGAATGAGATCCAAACCTGATGTACCAGAGTATAAATCAAACCTTATATGAAGTTTTAAAGTTCCATATGTGTTATATATGGGAATATATAAACATGTTTATATTCTTTTCGAAACTATGTGTACGGGGAAACTGTCTTCTCTATATGACTCTGGCCAACCTCCATCCTGTGACCCTCTCTTGGCCACTTTTGCTCTGCCCATGTATCATCATTATGCTGTATCACCTCTGCTCCTCTACCGAATCTGCCCAGCAGCACAGTGTAGATTTGTGCAAAAATCACCAGCAGCCACCCCAGGAATCAACAGTTTACCCCACACTGGTTACTCCACAATAGCCACGGAGGATACGGTGCAGACCCCAAGCAGCTGCACAATGCCTCTGGATTTCTTTAGGGTTTTTTAGGTTTCAAACAGGAGGGGCGTGGAGCCAAGCCTCATCACACAGGAGACTGTGGAGAACTTGGTAGGAAGGGAGGTCCTCCCCAAGACCTCTGGGCAAAATGTACAGTTTGTCCTCTGGCACCAACAAAGGAAAGACAAAGACAACCCCTCTACTATTCTGACGTCCATGGTTTAATTTCAGTTCTCATGTGTTCTAGGTGACTGTTATTTGCCCCAGTGCTTGTAAGCTTTAGAAAAAAAATAAGCCGAGAAATACCAAGTTAATTATTGAGGTTATTGAATAGGCCTCAGAAGGGAACCACAGTCCCATCTTTCTGGTTGTTCTGGCTGCAAATCTATTCCCTCAGCTGCTTTGAATTTACTGATGGTCTTAGCCAATTACAGAGATATAAAATGATGCAAGGATTGTAAATTCTTTTTACAGTGAATTTAATTGAAGTGCTTGTTTCTATAAAGCTAAGAAACAAACAAGCATTCAGGCACTTGCTTTAAACAAAATAAACAAATGAGGTACAGTGCATCAAGTCTTACAAGATTTAATTTATGTCTTTTTAAGAGGTAAGCAGGACACTGTAAACCAACTTCCCTTGCTAAAATTCCCATGTAAGAATTTTATGTGGCTTCTTATTAAATGTTTAGTCTGAATAAGATGAAGGAAGAACTGAGTCCTTGCATGTTCTAAATGAGCCCTGCAAAATAGTTGAATCACTTTATTTCTCATGCATCATGAAGTGGTCAAAGTTTACCAAAAAAGGAGAGAAAAATCAGAACAGAAGCACTAAGGACAATGCTATAAACTACCCTTCAAAGAATTACAGAAACCTTTGATATATGACACATGACGAAAATGCCATTGGTCCCCTTGCAATCACATCTGTCAGATTTTATTGCAATTATGGGGATTAGTGCCTCTGCACAATTTGTTACAGGGACAGTCAAATTGTCTTTCTAGGTAGAAAAGAAGCTGATTGCAAGTCACAATTCCACCTAGGCTAAGTTAAAGGGCCTATCCTTCCCTCATCATTACTCTTGGCTCAAATTCAATGTCTTTGTGTTCCATCAGAGCCTGGTCTGGCAGATTTAAAATAAAATAATGCAAAAAATTTCCCTAATGTGATGTTTCTCTGATTTTTTTTCAATAGCTGGGTGGCCATTTGTCAGTAGGAGGCAGTGGGAATAATAGTATGGTTTGTTGGGGCACATTGTTTGTAAAATGTTTTAAATTAGAAACATATTCAGGGATTTGGATGGATAAGGTTAGAAATTAAAATACACACAAAAATACTACCCCAAAGTGTATAATTTGTATGGAGACCAGTTTTGTCCCCTACCAAGCAAGTTAAGACAAGATTATAAATTCTGGAACTTCACAGCACATGAAATGAGAGAGGCAACAGTACCAACACTGTACTTGGGTAATAAGCTATAGGAATACTGAGCAGATTCTCATCTGGAAAGGAATGATCATACTCACCAGCCTTTGTATTCCTAACTTTGACAGTAGGTCACAGCCTCGTGTCAGCAATAAGCAACAGGGCCTATGCTATCTCAATACACCTACCAGAAAACAAAGGTGTTGGGAAACAAACATCATACTGGTTTCCAACCAATCATCAGTCCTTTTTTTTTAATTTATTTTTTAGATATATACAGTTTTAAATATTTTTGTTTAAGAGACACAGACCCCACCTTTGCCATCACACACACACTCTATACTTTTTGGTCTTCCCTCTGTCACATCTGTGGATACAGGTCCAGGGCAGAAAGTGACTCTAAACGAATAATGTAAACCTGCATTTTTAATCAGTTGAGTACCCATTCAGTTAACACCCTCCTTTAAGTACTGCCTTCCATGTTCTCTAAAGAAAACACTTTTGAAACAGTTTTTTGACAGACACTCTGCTGAAGTGAAATTACAAATGCACATGAATATACATACTTTTTCTTTTTTCACTTCCTGAGAGTAAATAAATCAAAGGCCCAGATCAACCCACAGCTTTCATTTCTGCAGTGCAGCTGGCAAAGAAAAGAACAAATAAAGCCCCCCCTTCAGTTATTTGTATGCTTTTTGGGTAACGTCCCACATGCGATTTATAATATTAATGAAAATTACTGTGACATTTTCCTATTCATTCACTAAACCCCAGGAGAACATTACAGTTTCTAGCCATTCAAACAGAAATTCACACAATTTCTCACACATTCCAAATGGAGCCAAAAAGATGCTGGCAAGCCATCAACTACAGGGCAAACATGCGAGCATATTTCCTCCAAAGTGTGTTTTCCTTACATTAAGATGGTGTGAAGATTTCTAATTCTCACAGAGAAACAAAGACAGTCTGTAAAAAATCCATCAGCTCTGTAATATTGTGGCACTGTGGTCAGAGTCAGAAAAGAAAGAGTGGGTACCTTTCTAGGGATGTGAGTTCACTGCTTACAGGGATAGTACAGAAGGATCTGAAGAAAGGAAGCTAAGGAACAGCAACAGCACCTGCTTTTTGAGGTACCTGACTGATAAATAGCCTGAAGGTTAATTACAGCGAGCAGGGCAAATTTCTAGAGTCAGGGGATGGCAGGAAAGCACCAAGACCCACATGGAGCCAGCAGCTTGCCCTAGAGCAGTTCCCTCAGCATGGACACAGCCAGCAGGGCCGGTGCCTGTTCCCACTCTCTCAGGAGGGTCCCATAGGGACTGTCAGCAGCCAGGGGAGTGGCATGGAAGATTGAGCAGCAGTTAACACAGGAAGGGCTCCTCTCCAGCCATCCAGGAGCAGCCAAGAGAGGCAGGAAACAAACCCAGTAGTTGGTGAAGAAGGGTACAAAGGGACTATTTCATCCCCATTCTTACTCATGTACGGTCCCTCTGGTGTGGCTGTGACACAACGTGGGATTCATTCCCCTGTAACTGCTACACCAGCAACCTCAGAGGCCTCCCAGCAGCCAGACCTTCTGGTGGGAGATGTATCCCTCCAGGTTGCCAGGAGTGGCTGGTGCATCTCTGTGAGGCTGGGGCCAACAAATATTCCTCTTGCAGAAGGTGTGCTGTTGTCGATGAGCTGTTTTGCCAGGTGAAGGAACTACAGAGGGAAGTGATTAGACTACACAACGTTAGATGAAATGAGTGATACTGATTGGTTATTCTCAGAGATACCACAGCCTTAGGAGTCTCAAACCTCCACTGCAGTGGAGATACAGGTGGATTTGGAACCCTGACAAGTAGTTGGGCAAGGGTCTGTTAAAAAGAAGGCTGGAAGTTTGCCACTGCCTTTATTAGGAGAAAGGTTCCTCCTTCTGAAAACTTGGTAATAAGTAGGATTGACAGTGTTTAGAATAGGTATGAGGCCCTGGAACCAGAAGGACAGTCAACCAATGAGGTGGACAAAGGTCCTTCTGGGATTGAGGGGTCACCTGGGGCAACACAATTCACCCTCTGCATCACAATGTCCTGTGTTAAGAGGAAAAGAAGATGACTCCCCTCTAAGGGGAATGGAGGGTCCACTATTCAGACCAGACCCAAACCACAGGGAAGTCTGTTGCTTCTCAGGAGCTCAGGTAAGGGACACTACTAGAAAATTCTCCATTCAAGTAAAGCCCTCTCATTATTATCCATTATTGGTTCTTGAAGTTGGCAGGGACAAGATAACAAAGAGAGGTCCAAGGGCACTCAAAAGGGATTTCAGGGCCTTGAGATAATTGGCTGAAGGATCAGAAGCCCAGGTAGTGTTTTCTTTGATCCTTCCAGTAGCAATGAATAATATAGAAAAGAACAGGTAGATCCATCAGATCAATACGTGGCTCTGAGGCTGCTGTCATTTTGGGGTTTTTGACCAGGGGATATTCTATACAACATCTGATCTACTGATACCTGATGGAATGCACCTCTCTCAGAGGGGAAAAAGGGTGATAGCACAGGAGCTAGATGAGCTCATTGATAGATCTTCAAACTAGACTGGAAGGGGGAAAGGGACAAAACTAGACTGGCCAGTGATAGGATTAAGATTAGGATTAGGACAGTGCACCAAAACTAGTGGGATCCCTCAATCAGCTCCATTAGGTATGAGCTCCAAAGAAGAACACCTGAAATGTTTCTATACAAATGTTTGCTACATGAGGAACAAACAAGAGGAGCTTGAAGCTTAGGCCCAGTCCCACTGTTTTGATACCATTGGCATAAGTGAAACCTGGTGGGATGAGTTCAGTGACTGGAATGCCCTGTTGGATGGTTACAGGCTCCTCAGTAGGGATAAGCAGGGCAGGCGAGGCGGGAGCATGGCATTGTATGTCATAGAATGGAATGTGTGGAGCTCACAGTTGGCAGTGGCACAGTCAAGAGCCTCTGGGTAAGGATTAAAGGAAAAATAAATAATGTGGATGTCATTGTGAGAGTCTGCTAGCCAGGACGATGTGAGACCTCCCAGCCAGCACGATGACCCACCTTCAAGGAACGAAGAGACACCTCCAAGTCCACTGCCTTTGTACTTACAGGGGATTTCAACTTGACAGAAATTAACTGGGAACACCACACAGCTGGCACAAACAGGTCCAGAAGATTCCTAAAACACCTGGATGATGACTTCATGGAACTGATGCCAAGGGTAGCTGACTGAGAAAGATGCCTTCCTTGATTTGTGGCTTGTTAACAGAGAGGGTCTCGTGATTGGTGGCTCTCTTGGCCACAGTGACCACAAAGTGATGGAGTTTAGAATCTCTGGACATGAGGAGCATAGACTTCAGGTCACACCAGGAACTAGAGAGTAAGGTGCCCTGGAAAAACACTTTGGAATGTGCTGGGGTCCATCAGTGCTGGTCACTTTTTAAGCATCACCTCTTAAGGGCAGAGGAGCAGGCAATTCCTGAAAGTCAGAAGTCAAGCAGGGGAGGCAGAAGGCAAACTTGTTCTGAGCAGGGATCTTCTTTTGGAGCTAGGGCAAAAAAGGAACGTGTACGTCTAGTAGAAGCAAGGTCAGATGGTATGGGAAACAATATAGAGATACAGCTTGCTGCTGTAGGGAGAAAATTCATGTGGCCAAAGCTCAGTTGGAGTTGAAGCTGCCCAGAAATGTGGGGGACGATAGAAAGAGTTGTTGTTAAAGATATTAATGGCAAAACTCAGTGTAGAACTAAAATCAGCCTGTAGAGGATGAGGATGGTCACCTCACAGAGTTATGGACAAGGCAGAGATTTAATACTTTGTTTGCCTCTGTCTTCAACACTGATAACAGGCTAGGGAGGTCTGAGCTGGAGGACCATGACTGCAAGAATGACCACCTCCCTGTTGAGCCTGAACCTGTGTGGGATCTGCTGCTCCAGCTGGATCCCTATAAGTCTATGGGGCCTGATGGGATTCAACCAAGAATACCCAAAGAGCTGGTTGATGATTTTTGAACATCCCTGGAAATCTGGAGAGGTTCCAGCTGACTGGAAGCTGGTTAATGTCCCAGTTTTCAAAAAGGACAAAAACAGTGTGCCTGGAGACTAGAGGCCTGTCAGTGCCTGGTAAAATCACAGAAAAGATTATTCCAGGAGGTATTAAAAAACACCTGGAGGACAGTGCAGTCATTAGTCACGGCAAGCAAGATTCATGAGAGGAAAGTCCTGTTTGTCAAATCTAACTTCCTTTCATGACAAGGTAACCCCCCTAGTTGATCAAGGGAAGCCAGTTGATGTAATCTTTCTGCATTTCAGTAAAGCTTTCACTGTTGTCTCTCACAGCATCTTTCTGGACAAAATGTCCAGCTGGACAATCATATCATGTGATGGATGAACAATTGGCTCACAGGTTGGACACAAAGAATTACAGTGAATGTAGTAAAATCAGACTGGGTGACCTGTCACTACTGGGGATCCACAGGCTTCAACATAGGCCCTGTGTTCTTCAGCATCTTCATTGAATGATCTGGACAGAGGATTTGAAGGTATAAAAAGTAAGTTTGCAGACAATATTAAACTGTGGGGAGCTGCCAAGTCCCTTGAGGGCAGAGAGGTCCTGCAGAGAGTCCTCAACAGATTAATGCGACAGGAAGTCACAAACCATAGGAAGCCTAACGAGGGCAAGTGTTGGATTCTGCTCCTGGGATGGGGCAATCCTGGCTGTGTGTCTAGACTGGGAAGTGAGAGACTGGGGAGCAGTGCTGTGGAAAGGGACCTGGGGTCCTGGTCAGTGACAAGCTGCATATGAGTCAGCAGCCAGTAGAGCCAATCATGTCCGGGGGAGCATCAGGCAAAGCATTGGCAGCCGGTCGAGGGAGGGGATGGTCCTGCTCTGCTCTGCACTGGGATGGCCTCACCTGGAATATTGTGGTAGTTTTGGGCACAATATAAGAAAGATATTGAGCTCTTGGAGAGTGTCCAAAGGAGGGTAAAGGAGATGGTGAAGAGCCTGGAGGGGAAGCTGTATGAGAAGCAGCTGAGGTCACTTTGTTTGTTCAGCCTGGAGAAGAGGAAACAAGGGGAGACCTCATTGTGTCTTCAACATCCTCATGAGGGGAAAAGGAGGGGCAGACACTGATCTCTTCTCTGTGGTGACCAGTGACAGAACCCAAGGGAATGGCCTGAATTGTGTCAGGGCAGGTTCAGGTTGGATATTAGGAGTAAGGTTCCTCATCCAGAGGGTGGGCACTGGAACAGGCTCCTCAGGGAGGGAATCACAGCACTAAGCTCGACTGAGTTCAAGAAGCATTTGAACAACTATCATCAAATAGTTGGTGAGAGGGAGAGACACAAAATACAGAAGAAGCAAGAAACCGAGGATACAAATCCAGAAATATGTTTTGACTCTAGCACGCAAAACAGTAAGAAGGATGCGAATGGTTTCTTCAAGCATCACAAATACCTCAAGGCTTTGTCAAAAGCTTGGAAGAAACTTTGCTTTTTATCAAAGAATTTTTTCTCTTCTACTTTTCCTGCTCAGCAGTACTAGTGCTGGTAAAGAGGAGAGAGGAACAAGTATTAGTGGGTATGGTATGTTCACATGTAACATCTGTTCATCAATCTTGCTAGTAAAGCAGACATTTTGAATTGAACAGGGAGAATAAAAGGTATTATTTTACTATTAAATATGGCCATTCTACATCTTGACTAAAGTACCAGAGCAGGATGTTGTGAAGGGTATGCCCTGTGTATTTCTGCAATGAGTATTCACTCCTGTCTTTGGTTTTACTACTTACCAGGGACTGATTTTCTTAGGGTCTCATAGATGTAGCCTACTGAAAAGAAGAGTTACCAATGACTTTTCCTTGCATACACCCAAGATTTCCTTCACCTTTTGGCTTTGCTTAAGATGCTGTTCTTAAGGTCACATAAAAAGGCCACTTGCAGAGAGGGACAGAAACAGTCATAAGCTCAATTTAAAGTGCTTTTCCTACTGAAGAGCTTAGGATTCTTCAGGTCAGCTAGAACACCAGAAAAAGCTGGACCCGAGAAAACACTGTCCAATAGAATAGAAACACAGAATCATAGAATTTTAGGTTAGAAAGGATGTGTGCTGCACTTACTGAAACCTCAGTGTTTATCACACAAAAACCTCTTAAAAATACTAGGTGCCTCAAAACTTCTTCATAGCCAGCAGAAAAACAGAGTACTGTGTTCCCAACATTATGGATGGAAAAACCTCCCAGAACAAAGTCCCAGACCTAATCACAATTGCTTCCTGAAAGGAAGTGAGACTAAACAGTACCCAAGGCCAATTGAAATCTGCTTGGAAACCTTGTCTCTTGTTGCTCTAGGTATCAAAATAGGAAGTAAACAGCTTAGAAACAGTGCTGAGAATGGTTTGGAGGAAGTACAGCTTCCTCTCCCTGCACTTGCTAAGTTTGCTTATCTTATCTTATCTTATCTTGCTCTCAGCAACCCCCCTTCACTCACTGCAGCCAGCAAATGCTGCAGAGACTTTGCAGAAACAACCTAGAAAAATAATGTTTATGCAAAAAAATCTATTACGAGCTCTTGACTCTGAGAAGCCTTGCAATGCTCTGCCTAAGAAAAAGAGCTTGAGGATGTATTTCATGTCCCTCAGACCCTCTCCATTCATGCCCCAAGATTTTCACCAAAGATACACCTCAAGTATCAGGTGATCTTACACCTTTGCTGAAGATGCAACCTGATTCTGATTTTCACCCTGCTTTTATACATATTTATGGCAATGTATTAAACACTTTGCTTTACAGGTACCACATAGAGGGAAAATACTGTCCTTCTTTAGGTTTTTTTTGCTTTCACTCCAGTTACTAAAAAACACAAGGACAAACAAATAACTGTCCCCAAGATAAGTAGGCAATAAATTACAGCCAACATGGAATTGTTGAGAACAAATCACATGAAACCACTCCAGTTTTCATTGTGACAATAATAGACACTGTGGGTGGAGAGAAGCTGGGAATGTCATTTATATTGATTTACACACACCCTTACTAGGATTTCTCAGAAGTTAATCAAAGAAACATTTTCTAGATGGATCAGCAATGAAATGGGTGCTAAACTGGTAGAAACCAGACTACGTACATCTCAGTTTTTCATTGCAAGGAAAAATCAAGCAGGACTCCTGGCCAATATGCCCTAAATGGGGACTGATCTGACATTTTCATGAGTGATTTGGCCAGCAGGATACAAAACATTATTATTATTATTATTATTATTATTATTATTATTATTATTATTATTATTATTATTATTATTATTATTATTATTATTAAATAGCCACTGGCAAGGAGGAGTGGTGGCCCTAAGGAATCCAACAGTAAGAGAGCACAACAAGAAGGGAAGGAGAGGTTGCTTGTACAGAGGAAAGGAAGAGCAGCTCAAACGTGGCAATTGCCTTCAAATATGTGAAATGTAAGTGCAAAGCAGGAGGGCAGAACCTGTTCTCCAGGCCTGTCTACCCTCTAGAACAAGTGTTCAGAGCCCTAAATTTCAGCTCAGGTGATTTGCTCTGTGGTTTTAGGGTGTCTAGGTCAGATGAGCATCTGTGGGCAATTGATCCTGCCTGAGGCCAGCACAACAGTCATCTGCTCTTAGCTCTGTATGTTCTGACTTTAGTTGCAATGGAAGACATCTGTAAGCTATATTTTAAAAAAAGGAAGGTTAAATCTGAGGTAAATACGTAGAAGATCTACAAACATTTGGCTTGGACTATCACTATCTGGAGGCTGGGAACATTTTTGAATTTTATTTCAAATTTCAGCCCAAGATCAGGTTTTCACACTGAATCACAAAAACATTTTAGATTGACTATTTCAATACATAGCTAACTATTTTGGAAAAATAATAATAATAAAAAAAGACATTTCTGGATGGTAAGCTGGCCCAAACTTTTCATGTGAGTAGTTTAATAAAGTTTCACAAAGGAATTTACATATCCCACCACAATGAAAGGATTTTTAATATTTCTAATCAAGACATCCTGAGAAACTGAGCTGGAAAAAAAACCTTCTTTTCTCATTTGTTTTTTTTATCTTCTCCAAAAGCTCATGACACCAGTCCTCTTGAAGACTAGAAGACTAGAATTTTCTCTCCAGCAGTGTCCCAGTTTAAATGAGACAAGGGTCTTTTGCTGAGGATGAATTAGGAGGAAAAGACCCAAACTTCTCTTTCCAAACAATTATAAATCCAAAATTAAGAGGCTCCAATTGAAGGAAAACAAATTATGGAAAAGGGAAAATAACAGCCCTTTATTAAAAGGTATGTGTGTATTAACAGGAACACGAAAAAAAAAACTCAAGTAAAATAACTAAGTAATACTCCTATACCCACCAATAATCCCCTTCAAGAACAAAACTGATAAACCGGCAAAAAAAGAAATAGTTCAATTTCTTGCACCCTTTGGTGCTGTTCCAACCACAGTCAGCAGGGGGCGCCGTCGGGTCACTGGAGATGCAAAATTTGTAATGTCCTGTACCATTCACCAGGTGGCGCTGTTGGGTCACTGAAGGTGTAAAAAACTTGTAGTGTCCTATTATAGTCACCAGGTGGCGCTGTTGGATCACTGAAGGAGTTGAACTTGTAATGTCAGTGCCCGTCACCAGGTGGCGCTGTTGGATCCTTGGCTGCCACCGGGGGAGGGGAGGGGGAACAACAGCAATAAAACAGAAAGTTCTCCCAATGGAAGAAAACTCACAAACTTCAGCTGATTAGGGTCCGTTGTAAGCAGAGCTTGTAGTCAGCCAGAGGTGAGCCAAGAGCAGCCGCCAGAAACTCCCCTCCGACAGGAAAAGAAACAAAGGAGCCCGGCAGTGTCTGCAGCCCGCAGCAGCCTCTCACCCCGGCAGTGCGAGAGAGAGTCTCCCTCCCCCAGCCTCCACCCCCTTCCAGTCACACACCAGCCAACTCCCCCTTCGTTGTCAAGGAGACAAATCTCCATCGTTAAGGGCTCCGGGTGATTCTTTTGTTCAACTAAAATGGCCCATCACAGAGCACACACACGGGCAGGAGGAAAGGAAAGAAAAATTCTTTGCTAAAAATACGAACTATGACATTATCCACCCCTAATTTTTTTTCCTTTTCTCATGCCACCATACATCTATCAAATGGAACCTTTTTAACTCCACATATACATACATCATTCTAGACTATGTACATATTCACCAAATACATATAGATACAAATATGGGTAGAGTTATGACCTGTTTACCCTAAGATTATATCTCCTTGGGGTATGCACCGGGTTTCTCCATCTTCTTGCATCACCCACCATGTGCAACCAGGTCCTTGGGCAAAGACAACTCCACGAATGGATTTGCCTTTGCTCGAGGCATGGTTCACCCAAACTGTTTTGCCTAACATACCTCTCATGTGAACCACTGGGACCTTGTCCCCGTCCTACAGTGTGAAGGGACTCTGCTTGCTTCTTTTTGAAACTTAGGAAAACTTAGTTTTTCCTATGTTTCTTCCAAGGAGCAGAGAAAGCATTCAGTATGGGACAATATCCATTTTGGAAAGGTCTGAATTAAAGGACAGAAACTAGACAACAACTGGAAACAGAGGTGTTATAATGCCTGAAGATTTACTAGCTCCATCATTACTCAGTAACTAGAAGTTTTTGGGGCCTCAGTTTGCAAAGGCCACATGTAGAACATCTGCAACCTCTCCCAAGTTCTGTGTTGGGACTGAATGCTGTTGGGGCATTCACTCACTCAGATGACATCATTCAGGTCACAATTAGCCAGTAACAAAACAAGACTGGGCAAATTATCCTTTACACTCAGTGAAATGCAGATGGGGAAAATAATTAGTCATGTATTTCCCCTTTTGTGAACAGCTTCCTTGTGCTCTGGGAAGGCATGTCACACCATAAATAAGTCACTTGCAATCTGTCATTTCTGACCCAAAATGGTAAAATGACTGTCTTGCTAAACAATTTGCAGAACACTTGGAAACCCTTATACTACTATTGACTGCACATGAGTCAGATTTGCAACTGATTGCTTAATCAATCTGCACCTTGAATCCTGTGTGCTGTTCTTACTCTGCTTGAACAAATGTCCCAGTTTAAATGAGACAAGGGTCTTTTGCTGAGGATGAATTAGGAGGAAAAGACCCAAACTTCTCTTTCCAAACAATTATAAATCCAAAATTAAGAGGCTCCAATTGAAGGAAAACAAATTATGGAAAAGGGAAAATAACAGCCCTTTATTAAAAGGTATGTGTGTATTAACAGGAACACGAAAAAAAAAAACTCAAGTAAAATAACTAAGTAATACTCCTATACCCACCAATAATCCCCTTCAAGAACAAAACTGATAAACCGGCAAAAAAAAAGAAATAGTTCAATTTCTTGCACCCTTTGGTGCTGTTCCAACCACAGTCAGCAGGGGGCGCCGTCGGGTCACTGGAGATGCAAAATTTGTAATGTCCTGTACCATTCACCAGGTGGCGCTGTTGGGTCACTGAAGGTGTAAAAAACTTGTAGTGTCCTATTATAGTCACCAGGTGGCGCTGTTGGATCACTGAAGGAGTTGAACTTGTAATGTCCAGTGCCCGTCACCAGGTGGCGCTGTTGGATCCTTTGCTGCCACCGGGGAGGGGGAGGGGGGAACAACAGCAATAAAACAGAAAGTTCTCCCAATGGAAGAAAACTCACAAACTTCAGCTGATTAGGGTCCGTTGTAAGCAGAGCTTGTAGTCAGCCAGAGGTGAGCCAAGAGCAGCCGCCAGAAACTCCCCTCCGACAGGAAAAGAAACAAAGGAGCCCGGCAGTGTCTGCAGCCCGCAGCAGCCTCTCACCCCGGCAGTGCGAGAGAGAGAGTCTCCTCCCCCCAGCCTCCACCCCCTTCCAGTCACACACCAGCCAACTCCCCCTTCGTTGTCAAGGAGACAAATCTCCATCGTTAAGGGCTCCGGGTGATTCTTTTGTTCAACTAAAATGGCCCATCACAGAGCACACACACGGGCAGGAGGAAAGGAAAGAAAAATTCTTTGCTAAAAATACGAACTATGACATTATCCACCCCTAATTTTTTTTCCTTTTCTCATGCCACCATACATCTATCAAATGGAACCTTTTTTAACTCCACATATACATACATCATTCTAGACTATGTACATATTCACAAATACATATAGATACAAATATGGGTAGAGTTATGACCTGTTTACCTCTAAGATTATATCTCCTTGGGGTATGCACCGGTTTCTCCATCTTCTTGCATCACCCACCATGTGCAACCAGGGTCCTTGGGCAAAGACAACTCCACGAATGGATTTGCCTTTGCTCGAGGCATGGTTAACCCAAACTGTTTTGCCTAACATACCTCTCATGTGAACCACTGGGACCTTGTCCCCGTCTACAGTGTGAAGGGACTCTGATTGGGCAGGGCCGGCTCGATTGACGGAGCCTCTAGTGTTGACTAACCATGTAGCCTTTGCTAGGTGTTGATCCCAGTGTTTGGAAAGTCCCTCCACCTAATGCTTTCAGGGTAGTCTTCAACAGTCCATTGCACCGCTCAACCTTCCCGGCAGCTGCTGCATGGTATGGTATGTGATAGACCCACTCAATGCCATGCTCTTTCGCCCAGGTGGTAACTAAACTATTTTTGAAGTGTGTCCCATTATCTGACTCAATCCGCTCTGGAGTGCCGTGCCGCCACAGGACCTGTTTTTCGAGGCCCAGGATGGTATTTCTGGCAGTGGCGTGGGGCACCGGATGCGTCTCCAGCCATCCAGTGGTGGCTTCCACCATGGTGAGCACATAGTGCTTACCTTGACGGGTCTGTGGCAGTGTGATATAATCAACCTGCCAAGCCTCCCCATACCTGTATTTATTCCACCGTCCACCATACCATAGGGTTTCAGTCTCTTAGCCTGTTTAATGGCAGCGCATGTCTCACAGTCATGGATAACCTGAGAGATAGCATCCATGGTTAGATCCACCCTCGGTCTCGTGCCCATTTGTAGGTGGCATCTCTGCCTTGATGGCCGGCGGCATCATGAGCCCATCGTGCTAAGAACAGTTCACCTTTGTGCTGCCAGTCTAGGTCCACCTGTGACACCTCAACTTGTGCAGCTCGGTCTGCCCGCTCATTGTTGCGATGTTCTTCATTGGCTCGATTTTTGGGCACGTAGGCATCTACGTGGCGGACCCTCACAATCAGCTTCTCTACCCGGGTAGCGATGTCTCTGCCATATATCAGCGGCCCAGATGGGTTTTCCCCTACGTTTCCAATTGGTCTTCTTCCATCTGTCCAACCACCCCCCACAGGGCATTGGCCACCATCCATGAGTCCGTGTAGAGGTAAAGTTTTGGCCACTTCTCTCGTTCAGTAATGTCCAATGCCAACTGGACAGCTTTGAGCTCTGCGATTGGCTTGATTCACCCTCTCCTTCCATAGCTTCTGCAACTTGTCGTGTGGGACTCCATACAGCTGCTTTCCATTTACGTTTCATCCCTACAATACGGCAGGAACCATCAGTAAAGAGTGCGTAGCGTATGTCTTCTTCTGGTAGTTGGTTGTATGCTGGGCTTCCTCTGCCCGTACTACCTGCTCTCCTTTTTCTTCTTCTGCTAGACTAAAATCCTCACCTTCCGGCCAGTTCGTGATGATTTCTAGGATCCCAGGGCGATTTGGGTTTCCAATGCGAGCGCTGCGTGATCAGGGCAGTCCATTTGCTCCAGGTGGCATCAGTGGCATGATGAGTAGAGGGCGTCTTCCTTTGAACATCCAACTCAACACTGGCAGCCGAGGTGCCAGGAGGAGCTGTTCTTCTGTGCCAATCACCTCTGAGGCAGCTTGTACTCCCTCATAAGCTGCTAGGATCTCTTTTTCTGTTGGAGTGTAATTGGCTTCCGATCCCCTGTAGCATCGGCTCCAGAATCCAAGTGGGCGGCCTCGGGTCTCTCCAGGCACCTTCTGCCAGAGGCTCCAGGAGAGGCCCTTATCCCCAGATGCAGAGTAGAGTACATTCTTCACATCTGGTCCTGTCCTAACTGGCCCAAGGGCTACAGCATGGGCAATCTCCTGTTTAATCTGTTCAAATGCTTGCTGTTGTTCAGGACCCCACTGGAAATCATTCTTCTTATGGGTTACCAGATAGAGAGGGCTTACGATCTGGCTGTACTCGGGGATATGCATTCTCCAAAAACCTATGGCACCCAGGAAAGCTTGTGTTTCCTTCTTGCTAGTTGGTGGGGCCATTGCTGTGATTTTATCGATGACTTCAGTCGGGATTTGACGATCGCCCATCTTGCCACTTTACCCCAGGAACTGGATCTCTCGGGCAGGTCCCTTGACTTTACTCTTTTAATGGCAAACCCAGCTTCCAGGAGAATCTGTATGATCTTTTTCCTTTCTCAGAGACCTCTTCTGCTGTGTCCCCCATACAATGATGTCATCAATGTACTGCAGGTGTTCTGGGGCTTCACCTTTCTCTAGTGTAGCCTGGCTCAATCCGTGGCAGATGGTGGGACTGTGTTTCCACCCCTGGGGCAGTCGGTTCCATGTGTACTGCACACCCTCCACGTGAAAGCAAACTGCGGCCTGCACTCTGCTGCCAAGGGAATGGAGAAGAATGCATTCGCAATGTCGATAGTGGCGTACCACCTCGCTGCCTTAGACTCCAGCTCGTACTGGAGCTCCAACATGTCTGGAACTGCAGCACTCAATGGCGGGGTGGCTTCATTCAGGCCACGATAGTCCACAGTCAGTCTCCATTCTCCGTCGGACTTACGCACAGGCCAGATGGGGCTGTTGAAGGGAGTGGATCCTGCTGATCACTCCTTGGCTCTCCAGCTCACGGATCATCTTATGGATGGGAATCACAGAGTCTCGGTTTGTTCGGGTACTGCCGACGGTGCACTATTGTAGTGGCAATTGGCACTCCGCTGTTCCTCAACCTTCAACAGTCCCACAGCAGAAGGGTTCTCTGAGAGGCCAGGTAGTGAATTCAACTGCTTAGCAGCTTCTGTCTCCACAGCAGCTATTCCAAAAGCCCATCTATGTCCCTTGGGGTCTTTGAAATACCCATTCCTAAGGTAGTCAATGCCCAGGATACATGGGGCATCTGGACCAGTCACAATGGGGTGTTTCTGCCACTCCTTCCCGGTCAAGCTCACTTCAGCTTCCAGCACGGTCAACTGCTGCGACCCTCCTGTCACCCCCAGAAATGGAAATAGCCTCTGGTCCCACATGTCCTGAGGGCATTAACGTACATTGAGCGCCAGTGTCAACCAAAGCCTTATATTCTTGTGGGTCTGATGTGCCCAGGCCATCGGATCCACACCGTCCAATAGACACGGTTGTCCCGTGCCTCTACCTGGCTAGAGGCAGGGCCCCTCTAATACTGGTCTCTATCCTGCTCGTCACAGTTTTCCGTCTGCAAATACCGGCGGGAGGTACCTTCTAGTGGGTCAGATCCTGCCCACAGGATACTGGCACTGCACTCACTTTCACGGACTTTGTTTTTCTCTGGTCCTTCAGCTCTTGTACTCGGGCTGCCAAAACATGGGTAGGTTTCCTGTCCCACTGTCTCATGTCTTCTCCATGGCCAGATAGGAAATACCACAGCTCAGTTCGTGAGGTCTGTCTACCCTCTCTAGCTGGGGCGCCCGGTTCTCACTGGTGCCACCTGGGAGCTGTTTCTCTCAATCTTTTCTAGGATTTTCTCCTGTTGATCTTGTAATTTTGTAGCTATGTTAGTCAGGTTATTGATCGAGGTCTCTACAGAGGAAACGCGGGCTTGTAGTGATCCTTGGACCATACTGTCGTACATCCGAAGTTTATTTGCTATAACCGCCACTGGCTCACTCTTTTCCCCAGCCTCCAATGATGTCAAGTAACTGACGTGTGCAGATGGCCCCATACGTATGAAGGTCCACCACATGTATGGTGTAAATCTAACCTTGTCAGGATCGTGATTAGCTTGCATATCCCTTCCAAACAGAATCTCCAACAGTGCCATTTCCCTCAGGCGTCGGATCCCCTCCTCCATGGTATTCCAGCTCTTCACCAAATGGTCTGCCTGCAAAGCCTCTTTGTAAACGAACCTCTCTCTCACAGCGTCCAGCAGCCGTGCCCAGAGAGACAGGGGTTTTGATTCTCTCACAAATGCCCCTTCAATGCCCACATCCTGGGCAATAGACCTCAAGAACCTTGCTTCACCGCCATCAAGGTTTATGGTATCACCCGTGGAGTCCCAGACTCGAATCATCCAGGTCAGTATGGGCTCATTCGAGTGACGAAGGACATCTGACCGTAATTTCCGGAGGTTGTCATATGATAAGGACTCAGTGATGATTTCTGGCTCCGGGTTGGCTACCTGTGAGGGTCCTGCCTCCCATCATCATCTACTGGGCGAACTGATTTGGTCTTATATTTCCTCTTTTGGATAGGGGCAACCTCCATTGACTTGTTTGGTTCCTTGGAACTGGCCTTATCTGGAGTCCCCCTTGTATCAGACCTCTCACTTTCATTTTTTCCTTTACCCTGTGAGGGCTGCACCATACCGAGCACCTTTTGGTCCTGGTAAATCCTGGGCCTAACTACGAATATTAGATATGACACCGTGGCAATAGATATGACACCTTGCACGAGAAGCCCCAGAAGTAAAATGTCTCTTACATCTAAAGAGAGTTTAAATCTCTCAGAGGCTATTGTAGTGGAACCAAAGGGAAAATGTATGAAGGGTTGGGCAAATATACTCCCCTGTGTTTCTCCATAGGAATAGGTGCCATTATCCTTAAAACCCCAAAGGAGACAGTGTAGGTTAGGCAGTAATATATCCTTGAGAACATATCCCGAAGGAAAATAACAGGTACTGAGTTTACTATGTCATAAAACCAGTGCGAGATCTCAAACATACTTATTGCAATGAGGGTCATAGTGTCTGAGCTGAAAAACATCGACAGGTGGGACATAGATTTCGGCATAATTATATACCACAGAAAAGCAGCGATCTTAGACTTCATGGTGCCTATAGGTTCACAAACACATATCAAGTCACACAAGGGCAGTTATTCCTTTTCCACTTTTCCTCTCTCGTGCCCCACGTTGGGCGCCAAAAGATGTCCCAGTTTAAATGAGACAAGGGTCTTTTGCTGAGGATGAATTAGGAGGAAAAGACCCAAAACTTCTCTTTCCAAACAATTATAAATCCAAAATTAAGAGGCTCCAATTGAAGGAAAACAAATTATGGAAAAGGGAAAATAACAGCCCTTTATTAAAAGGTATGTGTGTATTAACAGGAACACGAAAAAAACTCAAGTAAAATAACTAAGTAATACTCCTATACCCACCAATAATCCCCTTCAAGAACAAAACTGATAAACCGGCAAAAAAGAAATAGTTCAATTTCTTGCACCCTTTGGTGCTGTTCCAACCACAGTCAGCAGGGGGCGCCGTCGGGTCACTGGAGATGCAAAATTTGTAATGTCCTGTACCATTCACCAGGTGGCGCTGTTGGGTCACTGAAGGTGTAAAAACTTGTAGTGTCCTATTATAGTCACCAGGTGGCGCTGTTGGATCACTGAAGGAGTTGAACTTGTAATGTCCAGTGCCCGTCACCAGGTGGCGCTGTTGGATCCTTGCTGCCACCGGGGAGGGGAGGGGGGGAACAACAGCAATAAACAGAAAGTTCTCCCAATGGAAGAAAACTCACAAACTTCAGCTGATTAGGGTCCGTTGTAAGCAGAGCTTGTAGTCAGCCAGAGGTGAGCCAAGGGCAGCCGCCAGAAACTCCCCTCCGACAGGAAAAAGAAACAAAGGAGCCCGGCAGTGTCTGCAGCCCGCAGCAGCCTCTCACCCCGGCAGTGCGAGAGAGAGAGTCTCCTCCCCCCCCAGCCTCCACCCCCTTCCAGTCACACACCAGCCAACTCCCCCCTTCGTTGTCAAGGAGACAAATCTCCATCGTTAAGGGCTCCGGGTGATTCTTTTGTTCAACTAAAATGGCCCATCACAGAGCACACACACGGGCAGGAGGAAAGGAAAGAAAAATTCTTTGCTAAAAATACGAACTATGACAAGCAGATATAAAGGATGAGAAATTGCTTTTTTTTCTCCTGGGGAAAATGGTGGAAAATTCATTTTCCTTTCCGAATGTGTAGCTGCCCTCCTTCAGCCATGACTATGTCCAAAGGAGGAGAAAGGAACATCCTGCCGGCAAGACGCCTCATAAAGAGCAGGTTTAATCACAAGCCTGGAGAAAAGTGTTTTCCTCTCTCTCTCTTTTTCTCAAAAAACTTCCAATGGTCTTGTTTTCATCTCACTGTAGAAAAGGAATATGTTAAAATGTTTAAAAACAAAAGGTTGCAGAACAGAAAAACAGTTTCCTTCCAAGCTTCAATTTTGAGTCCATTGAGACAAGCCATTCTGACCTCACTGTTTAAATTTCATGTTTCCTTGGCCAGCCTTTGGTCTTTTGGATGGGAATTACTTACCCTGTGAAAGCAACGATCTGCAAGGCCTCCTCCCAGAAGTGGCAATGGCAGCATCACACGGGAGACCTGACTTTGAACCAGGTCAGTGCTCACTGTATGCAAGAAATCTTCAAAACCACTCTTTCCTTGCAGTCTAAGCCCATTACTCCTGTCTTCTGCTTTCTAGGCTCTGTGATCACCCTGTTGGAGCTTACCTTACACAGCTTTATTTGGAGTTCTTTTAAATGCAATGGAAGTTCTTAAAGAAATGTAATTATTGCCATGAAAGTCACAAATCTTGTGCTGGGAATCCACACGTCATTTCAGGATTTCACCTATGTGACAGTTTTCATCATGCTTTTCTAATAATAAAATAACTTCACTACAGAATGAAAGTTGTCCTAGGGCAAAGTAAAGTAAGTTATGTTTGTAGAGTGTAAAGTGTTTTGTGACATGACAAAATATATACATACACTTTTCTTAAAAGGAGAGAATAAAACTCTTTTATTTCAGTTTTTGAAGTTTGGATTAAGAGCCAAGCTTTGATTGAAGGGAGAGCTTAATTTGAACACCTGAACCAACAACGGATATTTCAGAATCCATTCATACATATTACATGGCTTTTATTTGAAAGTTCAGAAAATAATGGGGGTAAGAATTTAAGTAGCATGTTAAATCTTCAGCCAGTCTTTCCACTCAATATATTTGTTAAAATAATGTGCTGAAGCAGCAGGAATTTATTATTGGGCTTTTTCACACAAGACACACCTAGAATTTTTCCATTCTAAATCTTTTAACAGATGCATAAAGTAGTAAAGTACTTTATAGTAAAAGCTTCATATATATGATGTGAGTTCAAGGAGCAACATAATGAAGATATGAAATATCAGCCCTTGACCTATATCTTAATTAGTTTCAGATTTTTAGCCTAATATCTTTAGGTGGCTTTGACATCAACAATCCTATAAAGTAAAATCTGCAACAGACATTACACTATGGAGAGAAGTCAGCTATCATTAGCATATATTTGGAGTAAGTTTCTAGTTTGAATTGTTTTAAATAGCTGGATTAAATATGAATTTTATAAATTCAAAACCCTTGTATACTAAGGATTTGGCCTACATCATTGTGAGGTAACACCCCACTGTATCTGACCTCGGATTTACTGACAGATCGAGTGGTGTCTGAGACACAGAATCACCATTACTGTGTCACAAGGAGCAACTAAAGATGCCTGTTTTGGCTGGACAGATGAAGTCAGATAATATTACTAATGCCTTACCAGGGCATACAGTGCCTTTGATTTCAGAAATGTGGGTGCAAAGTGCCAGAACAAATGTAAAGGAATGAGACACTTACGTAGCAAATACACATGTGCAGTGGATGGTGCAGTGGGTGGTGCAGCACTTGCATAGCTTGCAGGTTTGACTGTCACCACTGGCGAAATGCAGCTGACACATGAGTTGCAGAGATGGGTTAGATTAGGCTTTTTGTTCTTCCTGTTTGCTGCAGCACTGGCTTTTTGCTCATGGGCCCCTTGCCTGTCACCTACTTTACAAAGACACACTTTTCCTGATGACCACACACATCAGCTTTGACTTACAAAAAAGATAGCATTGTATTACACTAAGGAACAGCTAAGCTGAAATTACACTAAAATTCAAAAATGTAAGTTTTCTTGATTTTTCAACATGAGAATTAGTTTTCTGCTTACTTATTTATAATCCCTCCTTTCCTCTAGAAGCATCCTATCATTCATTCTAAGGCAAAACACTTACAAAACATGTCACTAACTCAGCACCCACACAGATCAGCTTCCAGGACCAAATCTGAAAAAGGCAGACCTCTGTGAAGTCTGTTAGATTCCAGTAATAAGCCCTGGCTTTTAAGTATGTTCTGATGGTGTGGTTTTTTTTTTTCCCCCATCACGTAAGTAAAGGGTATTAAAGAGCATGCAAGCTGTTTGTAAGGATACTGAAGCAGAAGTCATTGCACACTGAGATCAAACAGCTGTTGAACCAGTAAAGCCAGGAGTAAACCACAGTCTTATAACTAGGTTTGCAATTTTCAGAGCCTGTCATATTGCACATTAGCTGGGCTGCGTATGGTAAGCCATGGCATTTCAGCTGATTTCCAACATAGCCTCTTGGTCAGTGAACAAGTTGCTGCTGGATGAAAACTGCTTTAAATAACTTAAACTTCTATAGTGTTTTGCATCATACTGGAAGAGTTACTTTTGTGGGAAGAATAAAAAGAAACTTATCATGAGGAAGTAAGCTAAACAAGCAGCAAAATATGTGAATTTCAGCAATTATGTCACTGTTAAAGTGTGCTTCCAAAAGTAAATCACATCTCTTTTAGTTTAGCAGGCTGCATATTGCTGTGTAGAATCCACTGCCTGTGGGCAAACTGGAAAGACTCCTGTAAGTTCAGGGTCCAGTTTGCCGTTTCATTTAGCTCACTATTTGGAAAAGAGAAACCATGTGTAAGAAATGCAGAACAGTGCCAGCACTCAAACAAGATTTACCTTGCTCATTTTTGTGTTTTAACCTGGTCAAAGAATCTGTTCTTGAGCAATTAGAGTTTTGATAAGGACTCCCAGCTCAAACAAGCTGTTTAGAAGATTACTTGAACAACTCCTGGAGTATTTTGCCATAGGAATAATTAGGCAGTGAGGTCAACACATGTGAAAACAAAACAAAATTGGTTTTGCATTACTTCTGCTAAAAATTCTCAACTTGTAAACCCTGTGGAAAGTTTCATCGATCACATAAACTGAAGTAATCATTAGAAATAGAAGATTTGCACTACCAAGATTTGGTAGCACTGAAAGAGCAGATTAAGCTTTTATTGGCTGCTCAGTGAAGAATTGGACTGTTCATCAAGCATTGGAAGAAAGGATACTCTAGAATGCAAGCATGTTAAAAACGACTGAAAATCAGAAAATGCGGTAAATGCTGATCTGGTTTAGCATCTTAGAAAACCATTTGAAGGACAAATGCAAGAGATCTTTGTTGAATCACTGGATAATGTTGGAGCAGAAAATCTGTGTAAGGAAAAAGTCTACATCCACAACCCATAGTGAAACTGCATGTATGAAAGGATGATGTCTTTTTATTGCAGTTAGATTTAAATATCAGAGTATTTTATCTATGGGGGAAAAGGAAAATGTCTGAAAATATATGTTTTTTTCTGCCATTAAAACGTGCAAAAAAGCATGACACACAGGTTGTAAGTCCAGCAGTTACCTGCAAAGAACATTGGGACTGAGGACAAAAACTGAACAGAGAATCAGGATGTCTAGAAGAAAGCCCAGCTACTTGATTAAATCATCTGGGCAGATTTAATGCCTAAAATATGATTATTTTCTGGCAGAACAAACACAGCCAGAGAGGTTGATTTTTATAGCCGGGTTGTGCTAACTCCTGTCACAGGTTGGCTTTCAGCCACTGTGCAAGACACTTGGGAATTAGCCATGGCTGCACTCGTGTTGTCCCCAGTGAACTGCTTCCCCTTTCTCAGAAGCCACACAAATTTGACCCTTTCTTAAAATTGCTCCCAAGCTAGAAGACCACATGAAAAAAAAAAAAAAAGTGACTTGCTGCTTAGGAATGTAAATCACTTCACATCCTGGTCTTTGAGAAACGTAAGTCAGCCTGTGGAGTGGGAGAATGATCCTCCTTGTTTTGCCCCGTCTCGGGGGTCACTGGGGGGTGACCCCCACCCCCACGAGCAGAAAGCTCCCAGGCAGAGGAGCAGCCAGGAAACCAGGGCAGGTCGTTTTGAGCTGAATGTGTTTCATTTACCACTGTGAGGGCATGACCTCCACCAGGCTGCAGCGTGTGGAATGTGGATGACAAGACGGCTGATAGAGCATTTCAGTGCCTTTCAAAAGAGTATTTAGGAGCATTAATGTTCCCTCTTAAGAGCTTTTTTGGCTCCTTTATTTGATATACATAGGCACCATACGTATAGGGCTGGAAACTTGGGTTAGGCTGCAACATTGCACGAGAGCGGGAAGCAAAGCCACCTCTGAAAGGGTTTTAAAGGTTTTATCAAGGTTTTTAACCTATCAATGCAAATAGATTATTACAGCCCTACAACAAATAGCATATCACAGCAGTTGGGTATCTACCTGTGTGGCGCACACCAGGAAAGGATGGCACTGCTCTGAATCCATAGCAATACCTATCTAAACCTGTGGATCAGCAAGTGTTGCCTCAGGAACACTCAGGTAACAGACAGATGAATTCTCATTACCCTGTGAACAGCAATAGGGAAGATCCCAAGGAGTTTGGTTCCCTGAGAGTAACATTAGAAATGTGAGGATGAATTAGGAGCACTTGCTGACAAGGCAATTCACAAGCAGTTGGCTGCCTACCTTTCTCCCTAGGACAACCTTCCATTTTCATCCAGAGGCAGAAACATCTAATTGCCCTCAGTTCCGATCTGCATCTAGAAGCAAGGTCTTTGTTGGGCTGTGGCGTGCAGATAAAGCAAATTAGGCAGCATTTCCTAATCTTCCCACCATGGCACATACTTGTCCCCATGCTGTAAGGTCTTCAAAGTAAAATCTCTAATGGGACAGAATATCTAGCAAAACCAGAATATTTCACAAAGTTGTTGAATGTCACTTAATGTTCAAATTGCTAAACTGAAATTTTAAAGTTCAGAATCAGTAAAAATTATATTAAATAATTTTTACTGGACTGGTTGAAGGAAAACATAAGTTAATGATGGAGTTACCAATAGTTACAGCAAGACAAAATTCACATTCACACTTTGTCCTTTCATACATTTGAGGACTGCCAAAGGACTTGTTTACTTTTAACTAGATAGCTTACTGATTCTAACAAAACCACTAAAACATAGGATGAGTTACGCAGATGAACAAAGGGAAACAATTGAATAATGAGTTGAAAAATATTTGATTATGTACAACTGTACTACTCATACTTTGACAATAACTACCAGCCAGCCATATCAGAGTGTCTTCAACAATAACAGTGAATAGTAATCAGTTGCTTACAGTCCAAAATTTAAATCAGGTATTCATGAAGGAACTGAACCAGATTAATCATAAAGTCAATTATCATTACTACATACTTAACTCCTGATGTAAATAAGATCATGAAATTTTGCCAAAGGATTACAAGGAATTTCAAGTACAATTCAATTCCATTAGAGCAAAATAAGATGTAATTTCATAATCAAATCTCTTAGACTAAAGAAGGGGACTCAAATGCATAATTAGATATGACGGTCATTGCTAAATGTCTCAATATTATACCACATTTAATAACTAAAAATAGCTTTTAATGCTAATGTTAGGAATAGAAAGATAATGTCATATAATGGCTACTGTTCAAGGCTATGGAGTACTTCTGTTTACCAGTGTAGCTGAACATTTTTGCTTTGTACAAGTTAGATTAATGGAGTTTCATCTAAAGAGATCAATAAAATAACATTAGAGAATGAGAGATATTTTTGCTCACAATGGATTTGTTGCACACACAGACTGGTTTTGTTGGACAAAGGTTAAAATCTTAATTATTTATGTATTCTGAAAAGCTGGGGGTTTTTTTCCCATCAAGAGAACATATGTTTGGGTTTGGTTTTTGGTGGTGTTTTGAAACTCAGGGGATTCCTTGTGGAAACTGAAGCAATAAGCACTGATTTATCTGATTTCTCTGACACGGAGCCAGCTGGGTGGACTCTATTCACACACCAGCTCCCTGAGTGGCCTGTGAGGGGCAGGTCAGAAGAACAGTAGAGAAGGCCTTGGAGAAGGAGAGGACTCTGGTCACTCTGATCTTCAGAAAAGCTAATTCTTTCCCAGAATTTCTGACAGTTTAAAGGACTCTTTGGAGAAGCATAGTCTTTAGCTGGGGAGTTCATTCCCTGATCTGCATCCTGCCTGAGAAGAAACTTTGGTGTGAGAGGATGTCTGGTTGCTCAAGCTAAGCTCAAGCCAAGCTCAAGCTTTTACCATTTTTCTGATTACAGCTAATTTTTTGAAATCTGAAGGTTAACAGAATGGATCATGAGAGAGAACCCACTGCTGCAGCTGCTACCCAAAAAGAAGACATTTTCTCCTTACATTGGAGTTCTTTTGTCTTCAAACATAGGAAGATTTTATTCCTCTTTTGTTAAACAAGCCTCATGTTAATTTCTAAGTATCATAACCATAAATATTATACCTTTAATAGACTTAAAAAAAATTCTTTTTTTAAAGGTCTAAGACCCTTGAAAATTTTGAATATAGTGTTCAAATCATGTAGTATGGTTTCTGACTAGTAGCACTTCCTGTGGTTACTTCTCTCATGGCAGCAAATAGGTATTTTGATATAATTTTTTTGCATTATCAGATGAATAGGAACTCCCAAACAGCAAAAGTATCAGATAGAGACAATAACTGCAGAAAAAGTTAGCTATGCACTCATTTGGAATTTCAAAATCTCTGTGAAGAAATAACTGCAATTTGCATTGTTTAAGAGCAACTGCTCACTCTAAGAAAGTTTCTGTTTCTGAATGAGAAGAATGTCTTAGTGTGTGCGTGGCTGATTAAATTCTGGTTATTTTTTTAGAAACTTTTCTGTATATTCACCTCTTTCAAGTTCTTAGGAAACTTTACAAACAATAAACATGGTACTAAACTTATGGATTTCTGAGCAAGGAAAGATTCTCAAATGCTAAGCTCCAGTATTTCAGCAATAACAATAAATTCTTGATTGCAGCCTTCCTAAGAGAGTCATAAATATTTTTGTCAGTGTGCAGTTCTACTATTTGCAACATGGTGCAACACTCATGGTAGTGTCAAAAGTCCAAATCATATTATCTTGCCAGGATGCTTTAAAACAGCTCTTGGACTGCACTAAGGTATCTGTTTGGTGTCAAACAAACATAACATCAGTATTTTCCCTGCTGACTACTGTTTACTGACCTGGTTTTCTGGATGACACAACAGAAGTTACATCTTGCAGGACATACTTACAGTATTAGAAAAGAAAGCAAAAAAAAATGGAAGGGTTGTTTAGTTGTTTGTTCACATGATTTTATGGCTAAAGCAAGAAAGGACACCCCTGCACCACAAGGAACAGATTGGTGGGGAGAGGATGCAGCCACGATGCTGAAACTCAACAATAGCTTTACCATAATGTTAATTCCTGGTGCTCTGTATATGTCCACACAGCTATGACCAGAAAGGAGGATGTAATCCTGGCAGAAATTCTTTGTAGATTGAATTTTTCATTTAAAACTGAAGAAAAATATGCTAAGGACATTTACACATGTGATGCTACAGCATTATTCATGAGTTGGCTTCTACATGTAATATCAGGTTCCTCCATAAACATAGAATCCTCTTCTTCACATATAACCCCAAAATATTGAAAGGTTGATATATTAACTAATTCCCATCAGTTGTAAATTTCTGTGTGAAATATGCCATAAAATTTACTGAGTCATAGGTACCACTCCTCCTTCTAAAATCAAATACAAGTTAGCCCTGAACTTGAGTTTAAATGTTTGACTTCAGATTTGGTTTTGTTGGTCCTAGTTATTATTTTCTACACAAGGAATATAAATTAATCAGTAAAGTACGTTGTGAAAGAAGATCAGAAATGTTCAATCAAGTGTGAGAATTAATATTTAATAGCAATTTTAATGAAAATCTTGCTTCTCTATCATTTTTTTCTCAGACCACAAACTGAAACACATAAAATTAATCCTCTCTGCCAAAATTAAGCAATGAAACTTCCTAGGGGAGTCTTCAGTGAAAGAATATCCAAGTAGAAAAGTTGAGTGTATTTGTGGCTCTCTAACTGTATGGGAAGCTGTCACATAAAGTTTTATGGTCCTTTTTTGAGACCTTATAATAAGTCTTTGTTAAATATATTGGAGATAATCTAAACTCTTGAAAGTATTTTCTAAGTGCCATGAAGATCAGTGCCCTCCACGCGAGCATGAGTTTTGTAGAAATACAGCAGATATTTTCCCCATTTATGCATAAAAAAGGCTCTTTCTTCACATGTAAATGGACCCTCTTGAGCACTGTGTATAATTTTTTAAGCATATTAAATGCTTAAATAGTGGCTTTGTGGGAAAACTGACTTCCATGTTGCAAAGAAAAAAATGTAGAAGCTCTTGAAGCTTACAAAGTTGGATACTTGGTGAAGTTTTCCACTTTTGGCTGAACAAATAGGAATTCATGCAGCTCGTACAGCTCCCTTCTCTCAAGTTTGTTTGTTATCTCCTTCTAAATTAAGTCTTCAAAAAGATGTGAAATAGATGAGAACATCTCTCTAAGTGTGTGATCATTTGGAAGGTTGAAAGTTCATTAGTTCATTTTTCATCAATGTTAAAAATCTGCCAGGAAAAAGAAAAAAAAAGGAGTGAAAAAAAGAGAAAGAGAAGAAAGGTAATATAAAGGTTTCTGACACTTCTGAGGTCAAAACCAACCAATCAAAATTAAAAAAAGAGAGCACAAAGCTGTTCATTATTGAGATTGAGCCCTGTGAGTCTGACCAATTAGTGGCTATTTAAAGACCTTCTACACCTCGTTTCCATGTTCTTCCCTGTTTGACCCTCTCCAGGCTATGCCTGGATAGAGAAAAAATGGTCAAGGACAAGGAAAAGACTTTTTAATTAGTCATTACCCTCTGCAAATGGGGTTAGCAAAGCGATGAGCTTATTCAACACACACCAGTAAAATCTTTTGGTAAGCAGTCAAGCCATAACCACGTACTAGGCTCTCTCTTCCCTTCTCTGAGTTCCTAGCCCCAGCCACATCTCTCCCACAAGGTCAGCAGCTTCCAAAAGTGCTACCCTGGCAGGGTCAACTCTGAGTCACCCTCCAGACGGCAGGTCCCTGGGACAGTCTTGGCATTGGGTACAGGGAATAACAATAGACAAGCAGAGAAGTTTACATTGGCCATGTCTGTACTAGGGAGCAAAGGAGCTGGGACTGATGACCCAACTTGTACACTATACACCCTTCAGGGTGTCCTTACTTAGGACTAGCTCTGGTCTGCTCACAAGGAACAAATGCCCACTTGTGCCTGCAGCTCTCTTGAATCTTTTCCATCTTGGTATCACCAAAAAAAGAGCCCAGTTCATACACCCTAAGACTACTCCATGATACAAACATGCACCCTAAGACTGCTCCATTGTACAAACTAAAGCACAGTCAGTGTGAACAAACAGGACACTGTCTTCGAAAGCTCACTGCTGATCCACACACCATGCCTAAAAATCAGAGTCAGCCTCTCCCAGTAAGTACATTCACAGTTCTCCTGAGACAGCCATTCCTGGAAGGCTCTCTCGCCTTCTAATCTAATCTCTGTCCTACTCAACACAAGTACCACTAATGTAGCAGGAGGAGACTAACTGACCCCAAGGCACCTCATTAAGTTTTCTGTTCCTCATGGACTTTGCTTCTCTCATTCCACTGGAAAATCAAAGCCAAAGGTCTAGATACGCAGAAAAAATATTTCCAATACATTTTTCTTTATGCACCAGGGAGAGATGGGATCAGAAGTAAGGAGGAAGTTTATTTACAATGTATTGGTTTATCCCTTCCATCTAATGAGGAGTGTTTTCTGAAGCAGCACTTCTCTTTACTTGTGAAGCCAGCATCTTCCAGTAAGCAACAGATGATCTCAATACACCTCTTTTGGGGTTCTCTATGTAAAAAAATAAATTCATTACTATTATTTACACCACTTTCACACTTCTGCCTCTCATTTTCGTTGTTGCATTAGGTGTTGGTATTGCAACTCTTGGTGATCACTCTCTGCAGGCACAGTGGGACAAGAACAAGACCCTGCGATGCCATGGCGGGTCCAGGGAGGAAGAAAGGGTCGCAAACTGCAACATTACACAATTATACTTTTTATGTATCCACAGTGCTCAATACACAACATCCTTCAAAAGAGGCTGACTTTCTAGGGGGAAGATAAACAAAGGTATGGTCTTTAAAGGAAAATAATGTGCTTCAGGAACATTTTGAAGCCTTAAAAGAAGACTCTCCTACAGGGAGTCTCTTACTCTCCTTTGGGCGGCAGTCTGACTGACCGCTGTAAAGCAGCAAAACAGCCCCAAATGCATTTCAATGCAAGTAAACAAAACCACAAACCTAAGAATTCAAAATATATTTTGAGAGCATAAAATAAACTTTTGTCAACAATCCAGTGTCTGTTTCCATGACAGTCTTGGGCTGCTGTTATTTTAAAGAGAAAATTTTCACAATGTACACTGATATAATTCAAACATTGCAATAAGCTTTGCTTTAATTAGGAACTCTGAGACTCTCCATCCAGCAGGGGAGAAAAAGGATCTCATTGTGCTTTAACAGAGGAGAGGAGTAGAGAAAGAGGTCCTGACCCAGGAATTTGCTCTTTTTTAGCATGGAATGTGCAAACTGTATGACTAACCCTCCTTTCTTTCCGAAATACCTCAGTGATTTGAATGGAAAAGCCCTTCTTTCCTCTATGGACAGTCCTGATACCATTTCCTTATGCATGAACTCCGATGTCTCTGTGTGATTCCTAGAAATCTCTCAGAAAGCTGCCTGCAGTATACTTCACTAGGAGTTACTCATTTCCAGGTGCAGCACATCTGCCTTAACCATCCAGCTTGAAAACATTTAAGCCCTGTCTCTGCGCTCACACCTCCTTTCCCTCCTTTCCTCCTCTTGCAGCCACAGGTGCTGTGCAGCCTGTCCAGAGCTGTACTGGTGTACCCCAACAGCATGACCCTCTACAAAATGGCATGTAAAAGTTACACAGTGAAAATAAGGGACAACTTTAATTCTCTTGAAGCGGTAAATGTAAAGTTCTCTGTGATTCATATTGTTTCGCTGGCATCAAATCCAGTTGTACAAACTGCTCTGGAACAAATGACTGAAATGTTGGCAAGAGTAATCTCTGCATCCAGTGGACATTTACCCATGGAGCTAGTAGCCAATATCCTTTCACATTCCCATTCCTTTCTCCATCAGTTCATGCCTAGCATTAACTGGAGACACAGGTTTACATATTCCTCTTCCCTCCCAAGGAAATTAAGGGTGGCAGTGATTACCTCCACACAAACATTCCAGTTCAAAATGAGGAGAAGAACAGCAGAAAAGCACATTCCACTGCACATTCCTGTTGAAGCTTTAAACAATGACTTAGAAATATTACTAAATATTGCTTTCAATCAGCATGTACACTAGAAACAAGAAAAATGCAACAAATGTTTCGCTTTACTTCCCCACAGGTCCTTATCCACTACTTTTGAATCAGGCCAACATCTCTTCAGCAGGTTCACAAAATTCTTGATGGTTCCAGTCTATCCACTTGCCTCTATTGTCCCACAGCAAGGTTTTGTTGGTTATAGTACAAAAAACTGTGAAATAAACATTTGCATAATATATGCAGAGAAAAGAAGAAAAAAACCCCAACCCACAGGATATCTCACTGAAAGGTTTCCCTGATGACTTTTCCACAAAACCATGCTGTCAAGTCATTCTGCATCTTGTGGTTCCATCCATGGCTGCTGAGACCTCTAAAGTCAGTTCTGGTACTTTAGTGCCCAAGCCCAACCATGCTTAAGTCTTTCCTCATCACAGCCCCACCCTCTGTGGTTCTGGTCACCTCATCACCAACAAAGACACAGCTCCTACACCCTACAGATCCTGGGACAAGCACAGCAGATTGATAGATGCTTTTCATACATGCTCTTCCTTTTAGCACTATGGTGAGGATGAAGGAGATGAAGGGAAAGGTGAGCATTTCAGTGAAGATGATGGATTACTGCTCAGGTGAGGGGAATTCTTGTTAGGTTGAGGGATTTTTTTAGCATGATCAGCATTAGTGACAACTGGAAAATTCTCATTTTCCTGAGAGGAAAAATGTCATTTGAGCAAACAATAAATGGCTTTTCTCAAAATAATAACAAAAAAAAAATTAAAAAAAAAATTAAAAAAAAAGAGAGAGAGAGAGACATAACATTTCATGGAGCTGTCAGAATGGTACAGCAAAGCAGAACTGTAAGTTAAACATCATCTGTGGGTTCTTTCTCAGGCTAGTCATAGTTGAAAGCACTAGAAAATGTTTGGGCAATACCAAAAAACAACTTCACAATATTTTGTTGCCACGTTTTCAAAATGGGGTAATCTCTGCACAGGCTGATTGGACAAAGAGAGAGGCTGCCTTTCTTCCAAGTCAGTATAAAAAAAAAAGAAGAAAAACATAATAAGAAGGAAAGATTTATAACTAATAAAGTCTACATGCACGTTTATCCTTTGTCTTCTCTAAAGGGACGTCATAGTGATTTTATGATGCTGCTAAGGAGAACCTTTGGCTTGGATTGGTTTGGAAACAGAAATTCTTTGCATATCATAGTCATTAACTAGCCTAGCTAAGAATTACTCAATGTTAACCCTGACCTACATGGATTGGAAACAATCATCCCTTGATACTAAGAGCTTTTTCATTCAATAACCAAGAAAAGCTATTTTTCACCCTGGACCGCACTTTAAAAAGAAAAAGCAACACAAACATGTTTTCCAAACCAGCCTAAATGCAAAAGAGAACATTTACCCTAAAAGCAATTTGTTTAAACTGACACAACATCGCTTCTCATATTATATTTGGATCTATTTCAGCAATTGTTGGAGGAAAAAAGCGAGCCTTGGAGCCCAGAGTGCTCGAGGGCTGCTGTGGCAAGTTTGCGCCATCCCACTGCTGTGTTTGGAGCGCATTGTGTCATCGGTGTGAGGTACAGCTGCGACGCTGGAGGGCTGAGCACGCAGAGCTGGGTTTGGCTACAGTCCTTGCTGCCCCCACCACGGCACAGATGTGCACCTTTTTCCCCCTGTAGTAAATGTTTGAGCCACTGCCAACAGCAGGGAGTTCCCCTCTTCAAGGGGAATCGTTCAGGGTCTCTCTGGTCCAGTTAACAGAGCGAGCAAGGAGTCCAGGGTTTAAGTGTCTCCATGTAAGAGATTATCACCACAAGAAGTTGGTTTGCAGAAACAGAATTTTCAAACAGCAGTTTTAAGTATCGAGTCAAGGTGCAGGATGAGGAAAGAGCTGCTTCTTGTGTCATTACAAAAATTGCTTATTCATATCCTCATGCAAAACTGCCCGTACCACATCTCTTGGGTATTTTAAAATGAGCATTTTTTTCCCCTCCACCGACTGACAGTGATAAAAGTTTCCTATGATTTAAGTATGTAATAGGAGAATGATACACAGGGTTTCTGGTAAGAAGCTGTGTTTTGGTCTCCAGCTCAAACCACAGGATCTCATTCTGGGCTAAGGACGTCACTGCATGGCAGGTGTCACCAACTGGGGCTGGTGGGACAAGAGGGTGTGGGGTCACTCCTGCTGAGGCTGCAACCATGAGCATGGATATACAAGCCTTGCAGGGTGGTCTGCTCAGCCAAGGGTTTGAGTTTGTTGTACAGTCACGACCAAGAAAGGATTTTAGCCCAGATAAGAGGATTTTTTATTTTAACATATACAGAAGGGTTTCTTGTCCTTCTGTAAACAATGGTTGAGTTGGTGGGCAGACCAGGGAAAGAAGGGCTGCAGTGATCTGCAGAGGCAGTGAGGGAAATGTATCTGAGACAAAAGGGAAACGAGTTGAGAGGGAAGAGTGAGAATGAAAGACAGACCAAGTTGGTGAGGGGGAAGTGCTCACACGTGCAGCAAAAGCACACATTGTGCATGTGAAAACACTACCTGCTCTTTGGGTTTCACACCAGAGCTTACACAACTCCCTCCAAATGTGAGGTAGCCACAGCAAGCAAAATATAAGGAGTACATCCCACTGTAGAGATATTTTAGCATCTCCAGCTGAGATGAACTGCTTACTCTGTTCTTTTTCTTTTAATTTCACATTGTTTGCTGGCTCAAAACTCGTCATGAACTTGCTGAAACTTTGCCTGGAAACCACAGGGAAAAGCAAGAGAGTCTTGGCAAGGGATGGCACAGTTGCAAAGTTTCTTCCACGAGCTCCCTGAGCAGAGCTGTGCTCCTCCAGATGCACTGCCTCCCGTTGTACTTCTGCAGCCTGTAACTGATGGGTTTGGGCTTGTTCACAGGGGGTTTGGAGGCACATGGGAGAAAGGGTAGTCCAGTCTGTTGACCGTCATTAAGAAAATCTTTTAGTAGGTGAATGTGGTGTGCTAATCCTGGCTGGACACCAGATGTCCCCCAAAGCCACTCTGTCCTTCCCCTCCTCAGATGGTCAGAGAGAGAAAAATACAATGAAAGGCTCATGAGTGGAGCTAAGGACAGGGAGAGATCACTCACCAATTACTGTCATGTGCAAGACAGACTCAGCTCAGAGAGATTAGTTTAATTCATTACCAATCAAATCAGAGCTGAGTAAAGAGAATGAAACAAAATCTTAAAACATCTTCCTCCCACCCACCCCCCCTTCTTCCTAGACTTAACCTCACCCCAATTTCTCTACCTCCTCCACCCTAGTGGTGCAGGGAATGGGGGCTGTGGTCAGCTCATTGCACATGGTCTCTGCCATTCCTTCCTCCTCACAGGGAGGATTCCTCACACTCTACCCTGCTCCAGTGTAGGGTTCCTCCCAGGGAAATCAGTCCTTCATAAATTTTTCCTATGAGACTCCTTCTCACAGACTGTAGTTCTCCAGTGTGGGTCCCTTTCCATGAGGTGCAATCCTTCAGGAACAGGCTGCTCCAGCATGGAGTCGCAAGTTCTGCTAGCAAACCTGCTCCAGTGTGAGCTGCTCTCTTCATGGGCCACAGGTCCCTGTCAGGAGCCTGCTCCAGCACAGGCTTCCCATGGGATGACAGACGCCTTTGGGCATTCACCTACTCCATTGTGGGGTCCTCCATGGGATCTCTGCTGCCCCTTGGACCTCCATGGCCTCAGGGGCACAGCTCCCTCACCATGCTCTGCACCAAGGGGTGCAGGGGAATCTCTGCTCCAGCACATGGAGCACCTCCTCCCTTTCCTTCACTGAGTTTTGTATCTGCAGAACACTGAGTTTTGTATCTGCAGAACTGTTCCTCTCTGTGCCCAGGTTTTTCACCCCTTCTTAAATCTATTGTCCCAGAGGTGCTGCCACCATTGCTGGTGGGTTCAGCCTTGGTCAGCTGCAGGACCATCTTGGATCTGTCTGACATTGGCTCCACTGGACATGGAGGAAGCTTCTGGCATCTTCTCACAAAAGCCACCTCTGTAGCCCCCCATTACCAAAACCCTGGCATGCAAACCCAATACAATAAGAAATCATTATTTGTTTGGTATTGGATCAGATTACATACAGATTCTTCCTCTGCTGGAGCTCAGTTGTATTTTATTCCACTTGCATAACAGCCCTGGTCCTATCTTGGAGGGGTGGGTTTCCATTTTGGGTAATTGCCTGGTAAGTGGTAGAATGGGATGCCTCAGCTCTTCACCATGCAGTGTGTGTAGCTTGCACCACAAGGTTTTATCAAGGGTGTGGATTTGTGGGAGTGGGAAAATGTTACATTTTTTCACAGTACCTAATACACTGTGAGTCAGAGACCACTGAGGTCTCATTTTGTCGTAATTCATCACATTATTAATTTTTTGCCCCTTTCTCTAAAAGTCATGGGTGGGTGACACATCAGTTGGCTCTGCAACGTGTCTCATACTTGGGCTATGGCTGGAACTTGCCAAGTCACAATTTAACACAATAGGTCCCAAAAGCAAAGCTAAGTTTTGAGGGGTTGTGGGTTGGTTTTGTGGTTTGTGGGTTTTGGAGGGGGTTTTTTGCTGGTCGTTTCTCCATGTGGGTACTTTTCTGTTGCTGTCCCACGGTTAAGAAAAATAATCATTCCCACAGTCTCTGAAGCTTCTGCAAAGGTCTGTAGACAGCATCTGACTCTTTAAGGAAGCTATCAGGGCACCAGTAAGCCTTATTGATGCTGAGCGATATGCCACGGGACCCTCCTAAAACCCACAATGCCCTGAGAGAAGTCAGGGGATGGAGACAAGGATGGAGCCATTTCTCTGATATCATCCTTCTTTGGAGGACTAAGAAGCAAGAGCAGCCCTATGGGCTTGGCACCCAGGAGAACAGAGGCAGACTGCATATGTGATGGAGCAGCGGATGGCCTGGAGGCACATCACCCATAAGGAATAGGTAAGGTACCCAGATGGCACTTGGGCTTGTGTTCTTACTAATCAGGTTCTTTGTGGATCTCTAAAACCAGCTCCTGCTGAAGTTGCTCCCTATAGAAAATGCATGCAGGAGAAGAGTGGGAGCCAGGAGGAAAGCAACCAAAAGAAATAGCAGAAGGTATTTGCAGGGAATGTAAAAACATGGCAAACTGCTTTTTCTGATTATTGCAAGTGCAACATATAACAGGCTGGAATTTAGCACGGCTGGAAGGGTCACCTGTTGAGTCGTGAGCAGCTGCTGTTGCTCTGCTAATGATGTAGTAACAGCTAATGGTGCAAGTAATACCTAAGCAGAGACGTACAAAGATGAATGGGGGAACACTGAACCTCCCTCAGGCTGATGGACAAAACCAAATTTTTGGGCCTTTTAGCACCGCAGGGGGGAGAAACCAAACCAAACCAAAACAAAAAAACCCACCCACATTTTCCACAACAGTGTTGTCTCTTTTTAAATGCTTACAAGTCTTAGAGAAAACACTTGTGGTCCAGAGAGCACTGAGATAGTTTACTCAGAAAAGACTGAAACACAGACCTACCAGTGAGCTCTCAGGTATCACCAGGTTGTTTGGGATTTTATTTCTGATAACCGTTCTGAGCAAAGTTTATCTTCTTCCTTTTTCAGTGCCAAGCCACTGTAGCAGAGGCAGTGCCGGGGAAGCCGGTCCAAAAGCATTCCCGTGGAGCAATGGCGATAGCGTGGCCGGTGGTGCCACCTGGCTGCCGGGGGGGATGCTCGTGAGCCTGTCAGCCTGCACTGACCTTCCCAAAGCAAGGTCTGGCTGCTACTCCTTCTGCTGAAAATCAGGTTTGTCTTCGCTCGAGGTGTAAGATAAAAGGCCGATGTTTCTGTGCAAGTTGTGTTTTATTGTGCTTTCAACTCATTCTTGTTTTATTCATCCCGCTTCTAGACTTTCTTTTCAGATTTTAATCACTTCTGATTTTAGTCAGATGCTGCTGTGATTGCCTCTAATCCTCCTTCTGCCAGTGATGAAAATATTCCCCCTCTCCTCTCACCACCTGCACATTATCAGCCAGCTTTGCCCTCCCTTTGACCTTCCTGGTAATAAATATAAGTATTAATTTCACAAAAGACAGGCTCCTGTGTGGTAGGTTCCAGCAACTTTAGAAAAGAAAAACAGCCAGGCCCATTCCTCAGGCAGTCTAGGTAGCCCTGGATTTCATCAACAGCACAACTGCACCCATTGCCTTTGTCCCCTCTCTGACAAAGACATTACCTATGAAAATTTTTATACTTCTCTACCACTATTCAGGAAAAAAAAAAAAAAAAACAACATGAAATCCCTTGGACAATAAGAAAACCTTTTCATGAAGATGAGGTCTGTTACTTACAAAGGTTTGAGCAGGGGATTTTGTTGTGAAAGTGTTTGCCTCCCAGCAGAATCCATAAGCCACGGAAGACCTCCTGGATGCTCACATCATCCATGGATCCAGGCTCTAAAGCCATCCAACACCAGTGCAAACACAGCTAGTGTTACACAGGCAGTGTGCCCTGCCATAACATCCACTGTGCTGGGCTCCGTGCAAAGGACACACATCTTTCCAAGGGGAACTGAGGCGGTGGTTTTCAGTGAAGACAATGTACCTGTGTGGTGAAAAACTAACATGAACTGATCTTGGGTCTCAAAGCAGCAGCAAAGGATGGCCAGTTTGTCATTGTCCTGAGGTACTCTGAGCTGCCAACCGTCTGACCATGGGGGAAGATACTGTGTTCTGAGTCATATATGGCAGATATACTTGTACAGAAATACTTGTGACTCTGTTGGTGCTTAGTAGCATCTCGTTCCAGGAATTGGTCTATTCCCACAGAATATGGCCCATGTATGTGCCATGCTGTGTGAAATGCAGCCAAAAAGCCAGAGACTATGTTTGACATTCAGGAAAGGATCCACTAGGAAGGGGTTGATGGGCTCTCCCTGAAAAATCCCATGCTATGCAGCATCAGCAGTCAGCTGCTCCAATTTCACTTGGGAGTTGTCTGTGTCTATGTATTCATTCCTCCAGAGCATGACGAGGCAGATGTGCTGGTGGTGGTATGATAAAAGAAGGAAATGGATGGCAGAGTTAATGAAAATGACAGACTGACTCGAGTTAGTTGGAAACCAGGGCAAGGTGGATAAGCTGTTGCTAACACATTTGTCAGAAAACTGAAAACCTCATTTATTTGAAGCAGATGAATTCATGTAGACAAGTTCTTCAGACAAGTAGAACTCAAAAGGGAGCTCTGTAACCTCTGCTGTCTAAAGCTCCTCTGTGCCAGGAGCACTCTGTAGAGGGTTCATCCTAACCTATTTCTTCAGTATCACTCCCAGTAATTTCCAGTGCACATCCCTGCTTGGTTTGCAGTACAGCTGATGAAGCAAAGTGTTGGGCTGTGGCTGCAGGTAGGGTCTTTCACATTGCAATGAAAGCTTGATCTTGATCCCTGGCACTGCGAGACCCTATTTTCAAGCACTTGCAACTTTGCCAAATTATAACCATTTGGAATGAAATTTTCCATGCCAGGTATCTGCCTCAGGCTGAAGTTTTTGGAAGATGTCCACAAATGCAGCCGTTTCCAATAACGAGGGTAAGGAAAAATTCATTGTTTTGTCCAAGTTAGAAAGCAATTGTGACCTTTCCTTTGAAAAGCTCTGGCATCTCTCTTCCTTGGAGAGGGTTGCCTTTCATCAGAGTTGTCCCTTTCGCCCTCCTGAAAACCTGCCCAAATCTGACTACATTATATGCCCTTAGGAAGCTGAATTTGCACATGCTCAGGGGGTAACTAAGACATTCCTTTCATTGTAGCAATTGAACTCCTGACGTTTTCATCCTCCCCGAGCAGGTTCCAACCACAGTTCAAGCAGGACTTTCAGTTTCAGCTGCAGACTCCCACAGCCCACGACAAGGCCAGGAACCTGAAAGGAGAGCCAGGAGACTGTCTCTTGCTCTCTTGGTGATATTCATTGGGGTAAGACAACACGGAGGAGAAAAATTACTGGACTCGAAGAGCCAGATGTGTGGGTGGTGATGAGGAAGGGAAGACTCAGGAGTTCTCCCATCAAGACAAATAGAATGACAAGACCAGAGATGGCACATGGATGTGGAACAGCATGTGGGGTGGAAGGCAGGACAGTGGTGTGAGGCAGAAGGATGTGGTGGCTGTAGAGAATGGGTGAAATGAAGAAAGAGAGGAGAGGAAGAGGCCAGAGAAGTCTTTTCTCACCTGAGAACTTGGAATGAGCTGCAGAGTCTGGGGTCAGAATTTTTTCCTACCACATCTAGTACATGAAATGCAGCCTTGGCCCAGATACTAAAATGAATATGTACTCTTTCCATTAATCTTCACAACTAGTAAATTAAAAAGGACTCATTTCTTTCACCTCTGAATGATGTTGTAAAAATGAATTATATCTGAGAGCTTGACTATAAAGACAGTGTCATGGGAAGAAAGGTGCATTAGAAAATTGATAACTCTTTATTCAGGACAAGGCATGAATAGAGGGACATAATAAAAAGGTATTTTATAGCAGAGGACAGAGTTGAAATTCCACAGCTAACTTTAATTCCAGTGTTTCCTTAGCTGTTTGCTGCTGAGATGACAAAGTGAGATATTATGATTGTAATGTTACCTCTCTGTTACTGTCTAATTATCTTGTAAGTGCTGACATTTTCCATAGTACTGACTGACATCTTCTGCTTCAAAACGCAGAACAACAACAAGCATGGATAGCAATACAACTTAGGATCTGGTGTTGGGACTGGTTATTCAGAGGTGAAAAGTCTGTGGCACAAGTTGTTCAGAAAAGTGAGCAAGAATAGACCATATCTTCTGGAAGGCTGATGTGGACTGAAGAAATGATTACTCCAGAAGAGGAAGCAATCCTGGGAAACTCTCCTTTACTCTATTGCATTTTCTTCAAACATTTGATTCAATTATACTTAGAAAGGTACAAAAAAGTTGCACATCAGTCATCGTATCACTAGATTTAAGTTCACCTCATAGGAGTTTTCATTTCAACCAAAAAATTTCCACACTCCTGCAAACAAAAAAAACTTTGAAAACTCTGACTAGCAATTTTGGAAAAGAACTTTTGACCTATCAACCTGTTTGTGCTGACACAAAGGAGTACTACAGTCCTCAGCCTGTGTTTGCCTGAAGTTCTTTAAACTATATTTGCTGAATGCTTATGGCTCTGCCACAGGCACACATAGAGTTTCCTGAAACAGGGACTGGGGATGCTGAGGAGAACCACGTGCCTCAAACTTGTAAGAGTGGGCTGATGGCAAGAACTTTTTAATATAAGAACGCTGATAGCACAGTTAATGTTTGATAATAAAGGAACAATTTTACAACAAAGGGAAAACCTGGAGTTTCAGTGTTGTTGAAGTCATGTGAAGGGTATTTCTTCATTGCTTGACTGTTCATGGGATATTTGTGTGTACTGCCTTAACCACCAGGCATAAAACTCATGCCCTGAAGCATGCTGTCCACCAACACCTGCTACCTCCAGCAGCTTCCTGTGCAAAATTTATACCTCAGTCCCTTGCTGCTTGTGAAAAAAAGTCCCTGTTTTTCCTCAGGTCTCTTGCAGTGCCTACCTACATCAACAGCCTCACTCATGGCCCAGATCTGGAGTTGGTCTCTCTGAAACCATCACTTTCCTCCCTCACAGGTTTCCTTTAAGGCAGCCAGTGTCTCTGCGAGCCCCTGAGAAGTCTGTCTTGGTGTCTCAAATCTATTGCCAAGACCTATAGGCTGACTGAGAAGTTGCTGTGCAGTAATTCTGACACTTTGGTCACTCAAGGTTCCTCTGAAAGCCTCTACGCATCATTAGCAACGTTAATTACTGTTTAACATATGCTAATATTTCCCAGATGGAAAATGTTGCCCTGCGTTGAGTGGGTCCAAAATAAGTGAGGGAGTGTCACTGAGCAGCTCAACATACATCCCTCCCTCATCAGAAAGCCAACCACTGTGTCAGCAAACTGGGTAGGCCAGAGGGATAATCGGCAATTTGTCAAAATGCGGATTCAAAGATGCACAGAAATACGCAGTCCTGCCCTTGGCCATACCACCACAAGGCCAGACCCATCCTAGAAGGCTGCTGTTCTTACTGGGCTGAGGAAACAACGCCTTTTTCTTACATTTATTTTGGGGTTATTTTTGACTGCTTGGGAGGTGCTCAAATATTATGTGATCGGAATTACACAAGCACAGAGGCTGAACAGGGACACATTGTTTTTTTGTGAGAGATACATCTTGTATATGCAAGAGTGGCAGTAATTACTAGGTATTTTTTACCTTAAGCCATCTCCACCAGAACAGCCTTTGTAGCTATTACTTCCCAAGAGGTCTCTGGACGTGTGAGGTTTTCATGGATACTTATTTGCATGCCACTGGGGAGAGGACATTTGCCATGCTGAATTTATCCCATCCATCAGCCTTTGGGCAGCCATAACTACATCTCTTTATCCAGTATACTAAGTACAGAGGAGCAACAGGTTGTTTGTTTGGGTTTTTTTTTTCTCACTGTCCTCATTCTTCTAGAGTCAGTAAATTTTTTTCAAAGCATCAGAAACTCAGAAATGCAGGAAACTGCTCACACCACAGTCTGGAGTGTGGGTTCAGCTTGAGTGAATATTCAATTGCTTCTCCAAAGCTTATCTGGCCTAGCCAAAACCTCTTGAATTTACAAAATTGGGCTGGGCATTTTATGAGAACAGGATGTCTTACAAGATTTTCAGTATTTCCTCTGCTAACTAGAAAATACCATGAGATCAGTTTGGAAAACAGAATAATTTCTTTTGATTAAAAATGGATCATAATGTTTCCAGATCCTAAAAGGATTCACAGTGAATTGGCTGTTAGAAATCAATTGAAAGTGGAGGAGGATGACTCCATTTATTTTGACCTCCTTAATATAGTCTGCTCTTCTCCAATGGCATCCAAAATAACTACCCTTGGCAGATGTGTTTCCCATTTCAAACCCAACCCTACCCTTGCGCCAATGTTGCCTTGCTGCTGCAGCACCCTCTCTTGAAATAAATTATTAACAACTTGTAAATTCTAAGCCAGCAATTATTCTCCAAAAGGTCAGGCAGATCAAATGACTTCCACATCAGCTCAAAGCTCCTCCATCAAAAATGAGATGAAAGCACTGGAGTGTCTGATCTTCATTCCAGTCCTGTATCCTAGGTTTCAAAGGCCACCCTTTGGTTTTGAGGCTTGGGGTGGGTAGTCGGATTTTTTGAAGGGTTTTTCCTACAGGGTTGATGGTCTGTCTGCTCTTTTGAACACATATGTCAGGTCTTTAACATTTGTGCTCACTAGGGTGGCCCGTTTGCTGTGTTCACAACTGAGCTGGCTTTACCTCTGCAGCAAAAAGTGAAGTGCCATCTCCCATCAGAGCCCAGATGAAACTGTGCTGAGAGACATGGTTGGCACTGTTTTGCTGAAGAGCAGCCACAGCAGCTGCATCACACTACTCATTACATCTTCACCTGGCACACACCACCTAGTCTCCTGGGGAACCTTTCAACAGGAAAGGTTACTTGCAGTTCCTATAAATTTTCCCCAGAAGAATCTGTTTTCCTGTTGTTGCCTGTCAGAAGGAACAGCCACTCTGGTGACTGCAAACACATGAAATGTAGATGCCAAGTGCGGTAGAGCCCAACCTTGCTGTGACCCACGGGATGGGGCCAGGAAGTCTGCAGTGGCTGCTCTTACCTGCTCTGTCTTTCTATTTTCAGATTGCTTTTATTATTTGTTTCTCCTCTGGTAAGTAGTTGACTTTGATGACTGAATTGTCCCTTTAATGATCCAGAACACGGTCAGGCCCTAAAAGTCATCTGCTTTGTACACAAACTGTCACAATTCCTCATCTGTGACAACGGGGAGTGACAAAGATGGTCAGAATGGAGCTGCTTCTGCTCCTGCCCTGCCAACCAGGTGTGATGCAAGGGAAAAACATGGATGCATGTGCCTCTTCTAGTAGGCAGTAGCAGCAGTGTGGGAGCTTTTTTTACAGTTCAAGGAAAGCCAAGTAACTACAAAGAATAAAACACAGTGGCTGTGACTAGCTCAGAGAACAGAGATCTGGCCAGGCCTGGCCTGTATCCACACATCACGGCTAGAGAAGCTGCAGCACACACTGCCATGATGAGAAGAAGCAGTTGTTGATCCCACAGAACAAGTGTATAAAAGCTGCTTCAATATCCTGCTCTGAACTACAGCTTTTTATTTTATAAAACCTGCTTGATTTCAAAACTTACAAAGATTAAGGAATTTGAAAGGGGAAGTCTCGCAGCCTCAAACAAATGAAGGAGTAAGTTGACTTACCACTGTAATGGATACAGTAGAGAACAACTATAAAACAGCATTGTAGGTGATCTGCAATGCTTCTTCCAGTGATTTCATTTGTACTGCCTGGCTTCCTAACAGTGACACGCTGAAATCCGAAAGATCTACAACACCAAGCCCTTGAGAAAACACTTTGGTGGGGATGGTGTTTGGCATGGTCTTTTAAGGTGAACAAGTTGCTCTGGATTTCATTTCACCCCAAGATATGTAAGTCTTTATTTCAGGACATCAGACCTAGCTAATGATGTACAAATACATATATCCGTATTTCTATGAGCATATAAACTCTTCTGACAAGAAACTACTTATAACAAAAAGGGAAGCTCCCCGTAGCCAATAGACCAATCACTTCTCACAGTGCAAATCTGAGACCAATGAGGCTGACTCAGTTGTTGAATATATAAACTAGAACAATAGCATCATATTGGTCTAATTCCACTTACCCAAAACAGGTATTAAATCAGCTTCAATTGGAAATTGAAATAAAGATTTGATAATAAACACAGCTATTCACCAAAGCAGTGTATTTGTGAAATATTTATTGTGTTCCTGGAAATGCAAATCAAAATCAACTTTTCTTTAAAACTACCCTCTAAGTTAGGAACACCTACTCAAGCCTGTTGCTATTACAGGAAATTTTAAACAGATCAAACTAAATTATGTCTAAAAGACCAGACTTTCTGGTTTTACAAATCTGCAACAAAAATGCAGCAACAGAGCCTCTTGGGTTTAAGTGGCTTAGTTAACCCCTAATTCTTGAAGCTGAAGGTGTTAAGAGGTCATTCAGGTGGAAACTGAAGATTTATTCAAATTCCTTTCTACTGTCACACCCTGGTATGGTTCAAGCTGTTAGAGAGATACAACATTCCCTGTACATGGTGGTGTCATCACATAGCAAATACTTGCTGACCACAACAGAGCCTTGGGTCAGGTGTGTCTGGCACGGTGGAGTCTCAGTAAAAAATCTGCATTCTTTCCCTTCTGAAAGCTGAGATATGAGTGCTTTACACAGCTGTGTCTATCGTGGAACCACCCCCTTCAAACTCAAAGAACTGCCTCCCTCCAATAAAATCTAGACAAGGAAAAGTCAAAGCTTCTGCAAGAAAAGATCACTCAAAATACATATTTTTATAAGAAGGCATTTCCTACAGTCTCCCTCTAAATCGGTCCCAGAAGACTTCTTCCAACAAAGCACAAAGCCCATCTGTGAGCTGGGACTGCACAGGGCACCCCAGCAGTGAGTGGAGTTTAGAGGGTACAGGGGAGATATCATAGGGCAGCTAAGATGATTTCTCCTTAAACAAACTATATTTCTCCTTATCCCAAACCGTAGTGGAATAAAAAGAAATCTAAAATTACCAGAAAACATGTCAGAAAATCTCAAACAGAGGACAAGGGAGCCAAAAATTAACCCAGTAGAAGGCTGGACCTGTCACCCTCACTGCCATATGTCTGTCCTGTGTCCTCCTCTCCTGCACATAACATGGTTCACGTTTCTGCTTCTTGTCAGAAAACCTTGGCCACCAGCTCCTTGACCAGTTGGAGGATCCAGGTAAAATTTCGGGAAATGGCATTTTTTGTGCCCTCACGGCTTTTGTGTTAATGTTTAACTGGGACCTTTCCACTTCGAGCTAATTGTTAACACGGATTTCACACTCCTGAAAGAATGTTCGAAGCCCACAAAGAAAGACATTGTCTGCTTTGTTTAACAAATGACATTATTTCCCTTCTGCCTAGCAACCCGTAACAGGGCCAGAGGATTTGTAACAGGGAGCTAGACACAGTGAGCAGGACGGAGCTAGCAAATAGATCTCATGCCTTCTTTGCACTTTAGAGCTTAGGCAAGAACTTGCAACAGCATTAAAAAAAAGCATGGTTCTCTTAATTCAATAACTGTAAAATAACTGCATAAACTCAGCTGCTTAGCAGTTCATTAGAACTGTAAGAAAATACAGCTTCCAACACTATTTCAAAATACATTTTTTGAAAGACTAATTGCTTTGTATATATTTCCATGCAGACAGTAAGATTATCACCTTATCATGCCCTAAATTTCCACCACTGAGAACTGATACAATAAAGTTAATAATGTAATGAAAATAACAATTGTAATAATAGTAGTAAAAGTAATAACAACAGCAACAATAATAATAATGTTACTGTAAACATCAACAGATCCATAATTCTCTGGCATTTCTCACACTTCGTAGACATCATTCTCTTTATGTCTCTGATATGCTGAAAGTATATATGTGCTTTAAAACTTCCTTATTTCATGCCTTGTAGTGATTAGGCTTGTTTATAGCCAAGTCTTATGACTCAGGCTGTGTCCTTCACATAAAGGGTGCAGTGGGACAAAAGAAAGAGGCTGGTCAAGAATTAAAACTGTCAGCTTGACCAGGCACCGACTTGCAGGTCATGTACATGCAGTAGAGCTGAAGAGGAGAAAGGAGGACATTGCTGTAGTACACATAGTTTTGTTTGTCAGTCCAGAATGACACGAGGATTTGGACACGCACTGGTGAGACCAGAAAGCATACCAGGGAATAGCAGGGGCTGGATGCTCTGCAAGGAACAGCAAGCCAGAGCCAAGAGTGGCAACAAGGTCACCAGGGAGGCAACAACAATAACTTCATTCCTTAAGTCCATAGATGGTAGTCAGGATCAGCCACAAGGGCACATAGTGATAAGAGAGGGGGGAATGGCTTTAAACTGAAAGAGGGTGGGTTTGGATTGGATGTTTAGAGAAGCTTTTCACTCTGAGGGTGACAAGACAATGAACCTGAACAGGCTGCCCAAAGATGTTTTGGATGCCCTATGCCTGGAAGTGTTCAGGGCCAGGCTGGATGGGGCTTTGAGCAACCTGATGTAGTGGAAAGTGTTCCTGATCATGGCACAGGGGCTGGAACAAGAAGACCTTTAAGTTGGGGTGAGGATGAGCAAGGTGTAAGGCTGAACACTGGCATTTCCACAGCACAGCTCAGAATGGCACCAAGGGCCTGAGCTTGACTGGAGCTTGACAGGCAAAGCAGAAGAGACCTCAGCAAGGATTCCCTTTGCTCTTTCACACTGACTTTTTTCTCCGCATTCTGATCCCAAGTTGCCCATTTAGATCATGTGAATGCTGGCCATGAGCCTGGGCAGCCCAAACCTGAGGAGGTGGGGGACAAAGCTGCAGGGCCCCTTGGTGTGCGCAGGGCATGAGCAACATGTATGACTTGACACCTTTCCAGCTTCTTCCTGTGATGGAAGGAACAGAGAGGTATTCACTATGTTCACATACATCTCTTTGGGTCATTAGATTCGCAGATTTCAGAAGAATCTCCTGTCAGTAGGGTTTGAAACACCCACATGCAGGTGGCACTTGGTGTCCCCACAGAAGTCCCTGACAGCAGGTGCTGTGATATTCATGAAACATAGTTCAGCTCAACGGGAGATCAGGCTACTACTTAGAAGATAAACCTATTGGGGGTTGTTAGATACACAGGAAACAAAAACAGCTGAAGACAGCTGAGGTTAATAGGATGCTCCTGAGGTTAGGAGGATGCTCCAGGGAAGCATCACTATTTGCTTTTCCTGACTTTGCTCTTCAGTGTTTCTCACAGCCACTGCTGGAGACAGGATGCTGAGCTGGAGGAGACCTTGGTCTGACCCAGGACAGCTGCTTTGATGAATACCCTAGTAGCACTGAAGGATCAATTTCATCCCTTTTAGATCAGGATAGATTCAGACTCTTTACGTAGTTATTAGAGAGAGATGAGCCTCAGTGAAAGACTCAGCCAAAACCCATCTTCCTCCCTTCAGAATGCAAAGGCCATTCCCTTAGGATCCTAGGATGAAGGTAGGATTAATCTTGGTCTCAATATTGTTTCCAATCTTACCACCAATGTAAGACAATAAAAAAATAATTTTCAAACTCCTTATCCCTTTGAGAATTACAGATGAAAGCTTAAAAACCTTATTCTCTCAAATAATTGCAAAGCTGGACAACTAATTTGATAGTTTTTGATAGTATTGTAAATGATAAAGCATTGTAAATCATATAGTACTGTAAAAAGCTCCTCTGAGGATACACCTAATAGTATTCTTCATAAAAAAAACCTTGGGTATGTTTATCCTTTGAACAGACAAATGTTCTGTTTTCTTGCACAACTAATCTGGCCAGATGACAATTTTGTTGCAGAGATATTTTTCTATGCTATAGACATACATTGCATTATCTCCTGTATATGACAGGCAAGTTCTAAACAGCCATGGTCCTGTGAATGATCACAAAGTCCCTTTTGCTGGTACTGTTTCTTTTACTGCTCTGCCTGAAAAGACAGGTACCTCATTTACCTGTGCCTGAAAAAACAAACTTCATTAGGGACAGGCAAAACAAAACCCCAAGCAATTAAAAATCTGTCTACAAGGGGCAAAGCACAGCATGTCCCAACTGGAGCTGTCTGCACACAGTCAGCCAGAAGACATCAGAAGGTGTCTGCAGAACAGCTGGAAAAAGCAATAGCACAAGCAGGCACTCAAAGCCACATACAGGCAAGGCAAAAATATGAGGAGAAATACAAATACTAAATGAACATTCAAAGCTTGGCACAACTTTCATTTAGTTGTAAGTGAAAGCTGTTATTGCAGTACAGTACATGATGGCTTTAATTTTATTTTCCCAAAACCTAGGATGACTCTGTGAGCTTTTGAGCACTACAGTAAAATTTAGAACCAAAACTAGCATCTCTTTTCAGGTTCCCTTTTAGGGGCTGGGATTTAGAATTTAGATTAAGGTCTAGGTAAGTAGTGTAACTCCAGGTATTTGATAATTAAGCAGCACATTTAAAATTTTTTCATTGTTAATGCACCTAGTATATACAAGGATATCAAGTATGCCCACGTATGCAAAGTAGCAGTGAACTTCGTTTGTGTCCTCCACATCACATGAATTCTGTGATTATTTTAACACCAACATTTGTTTTCCCTTATTTCCATTGTTTAATTGGAACAAAAACAACCTGCAGCCTCACTCGCAAAAAACATAAATCTCCCACTTCAGTAGTCTGTTCAGTCGAATTGTGTTCGAGCACTGGGGGCTGTATGAGAACTCCGGCAGTCCAGGAAGTGTTTATACAGATAAGAGGTTTGCAGAGAGAGGAGGGGTGGGGGGTAAAGGGACTGATTCGTGCGGCGTTTTGGTTGTTCTGGGGCTCAGAGGGACAACGAGCACGGTGGGGGTTGCAAAGAGGGCTGGGTGTGACAGCACCACGCAGCCTTGGTGCTCTCGGAGGGGCTTTGTCTTGCTTGGGATACCGGGCAGATGGACTGAGTAAAACGCTGAGAAGTTCTGTTCTCACGTGCCTGTACAAATTCAGGACTGAGAGGCTCTCGGTAGCGCCGTTCTCCTGCAGGCAGCCGAACAGCGGCGCAGGAGCAAGCATCCCATCGGGAACGACAAACAGGCTCTTATGGGGACGTGAGCACCTTTCACGTTGCCCGGAAAAGCTTGCGGTGGGAGAGTGAAAGGAATGCATATTGCATTGCATGGCTTACAAACAAAAGCCAAAGTAAACAAAAAGCAATAACTTAGCCCTCAAAAGCCATCGATTTCCCCCATTCTCACACAAACTGCTGCAGCGTCAGGAATCCGTGTCCGCAGCCAGCACCAGGAAATCCTGACTCCCGGGGTCTAAAGCTCAAAGGGATCATTAACTGCAGCAGATCAGCACACAGGCAGAAGCACAGCTGGGAAAGAGACATGCAGGAACCTCGTGCGGACAAAAAGAACCCAGTAAAAATGGTAGTAAATAAAAAAACGGCATCAAGCTAATTCCTCTCCTGCTTTCACACTGGGAAAGTGAGCCGCAGCTTCAGAGGGCAGAGAGAAAAGTGACATAACGAGTCAGGGTGCTGAGAGCCTAAACTCTGGAACATTGATTTTGTGTGCTTATGAGCAGCAGGGAAAATAGGGCTCTTTTTAAGCTGCTAAAATAATAAAGGAAAACTTAATATTAAATGTTTATTAACTAATTAAAGGAGTACGCAACCAGTTTCCAAATTAATTTGCTCTGAAAAGCTTTTGGAAGTTGCTGAATCCAATGTAAAAAGAGCTCAGGAACAGAGTGAGAGCGTCTGCCTTCCTACTTGCACACAGTGAGCAAGTAATTTAATTTAATGCAAGTAATACAGGAAGTTTCATTAACCCAGCCAGGGGACACGCTGCAATCCTGAAAAGGAAGGTGCTGAAGGAACACAGAAATCGTATAAATTCCTGATTTCATGGTCCCTGTAAAAGTTGTTAAAAACTAGGTAAACAAATTCATTTTCCCAGTGGCATGAATGTAGTGGGAAGTGAAAGGATTAGTTTGATTTAACTTGTGACAGAACACTTATAAACCATGCTAAGGGCTTAGGCCATGCAGATGGGCTGTTTTTCAAAGCATATCTCTTTTATCTTGGCTGTCCAAAGCTGAAAATTTCTAAGGGGATTTCAGGGTACCTGGTGGAAATGCCCACCTGGAGATGTGCAACTGTCACACAAGTAAGGTTGTCTGACACCTTTCAAGAGCAAAGGTTGAAGTTGGTTGAATTATACAGATTAACGGAGAGGATATGGAGATGAAATATGAGTACCAAAGGGCAGTACAGAACCACTAGGAAGTCCTGGGTTCTTGACTTGTGTAACTAAATATCACAAATGTAACAGCAATGTTTCCAGGCTTGCTATTTGGACTTGGAAAACTCTAGTCAGATGTAAAAGTCCATCCAAGTATTTGGAACAAGCAGCTATCAAACATAGTCCAGAAGAGATAACTGAGGGACAATAAGGCTGGAAGCAAAAAACTGTCAACAGGAAATACATGTTTAAAATGCAGGTGCTGTATCTGATTGACCAGGGACATAGATGGAGTTGTTAGAGACAGTCCTTAACTCAATGTACAGCTGCAGACAAGCTGCTTCTTTTGTGCTGATACCAAACATACTACACTTCTAAATTTAAATATGCTGGTTTAAAGAGACAGGTTTTCAATTTAAAATGTGCTATTAAGAGTGGATCTATTGAGGGTGGTGCCAAACTCTTTTCAGTGGTGCCCAGCAACAGGACGAGGAGTAATGGCCACAAAACTGAAACACAAGAAGTTCCACCTCAACATGAGGAAGGACACATTTCCATGGAGGGTGGCAGAGCCTGGAACAGGCTGCCCAGGGAAGTCATGGAGTCTCCTCTGGAGACATTCAAAACCCACCTGAAGGCATTCCTGTGTAACCTGCTCTAGGTGACCTTGCCTTGGCAGGGTGCTTGGACTAAACAGTCTCCAGAGATCCCTTCCAAACCTAACAATTCTTTGAATTCTGCTTTCCCAGTGCTTTCTCACTATGGTTGGCTTCTTTATTTTTACACCTCAAATGTAATTGCTGGTCATCCAAGACACCATCCCAAGGTCCACCACGATGATTTCCTGTCTTGTTTCAGATCCACTTGTGGCTTTATCATGGCAGCTTGCAGAGCCATCCAGACACAGGCCGGCACAATTTTACATGACAAGGTAAAAAGGGATGACTTATAGCATACCTTCGTCTTCTCTAGAGTGGTTACAGGGGCAAGGGCAAATGATCATGGATCATTTAAGCTACACACATATATGTTCTGCCCACAGTCCAGGAGCAAGGCAGACTGCTGTTGGTTTTACTGTGTCCACCAGATTTTCCCAGGCTTTACCTTGCTTTGTCAAGAAACCAGATGTACTGGGGATTAACAGGCATGATGTCCCATCGCCTTCATGCTTCTCCTCTCCACTAGTTGTGCGCAACCGGGCACCCAAACTCTTCCCTCATCTTCACCCATTTCTCGCCTTTCAATTCAAGTTGGCATCTTACATCCAAACGCTCCTAGTTAAGTCCTGACAAAAATAGGAATCAGCTCCTTGCTCCTCAGCTGAATTGCAGATACATCTAATGTACTAATAACCTTGGGTCATGTTTCCTCTGGTGCTTTCTGCTTGGGAAGTCTCCAACCCAGCACAGGGAGCTTTACCAGACACACATAACCTGTGCTTAAAGTTCCACAGCCTGTGACCTGCTGTGGTAGAGTCGCTGCTGGCTACTTTTCCCCATGTCAATCTTAGAGCTGTTGGGATTCTTTTGGTTTGTTTTGCTCCATTTACAGCATTGCTGTGCATCGTTACCACACCTGCAGAACAGGAAACCATCCAGTATGTCACGGCAAAGGGGCAGAGGTCACTGTTTGTAGAGTGCATGGAGAGACTGAAGAGGACTGACAGCAGTGCCACAGCTCTTCTGTGGTGCTCTAAATAAAACCAGAGTCTGGCAGCTGAGCCCAGCAGAACAACTCGTTGTTTGTGTGTTGAAGAGCCTCCAGCCTGACTATCCAGTCAGCAATGGGCTACTCCTACCCCATCATCCTGCTGTGTTCATTGGCATCCTCGCCTGTTTATTTAGGTGTGACAGGTTTCCGTTGTTATTTGGATCAAACCAGCCTCATTATGTTCATTCCAAGCACTGCCTGTGTGCTGTTTTGTGGACATCTCCTAGGCATGCAGGGCACCAAGGAGATTAATAACATTCAAATGTTTTCCCAGAGGTCAGTGCAAGAAAGAAATACTGGTATTGACTTTGCAGACTTGAGGCACAGATAAGAGGCATTCAGAATGTAAAGGGACTCAAGTCTTGATGTAGCAGAGGGAGAGTATTACACTCCCCAGGATTTCAAGTTGGTTTTCTCCTCTGGAGACTCAGTGCTACTCCCTCTAATGCAAGACCTCAGGGCAGAACTGTTCTGTGCAGTTGCAGCCTACAAAGGAGGGTAGTTGAGCTCTGCAGAAGAAGCCTGCATGCAATGAGTCTCTTCAGAGTATCACCTTACTGTCATCTTCAATATGCAGACTGTCCAGTTCTGCTCATCTTTAATCTATGCTTGTCACCTGCAACAACCTAGGTAGTAATACTGACACAGCTTTCTTACTTTGGAATTTCAGTGTTCAACATCTTTCAGGTATTGTAGGAACAGTCACGGATTTTAATGATCTGGAGAAAGAAAGGACATCACTTACATGCTCACTAACCTGTGTTGGCGCTCACAATAAAGTTAAGTCTTTAATAAAAAAAAGTAACCTCTGGAGAATAGAACTGAAAAGGAGTAAGATTTAAGTGCAAGGTTTCAGATGGGTTTCCTTCACCATCAGGACCTTCCAGGAGCTGCTATATTTCAGGACTACTATTTTACAAGTGCAGTTACATGTACTGCTGATTGGGTTCCTGACCACAAACACATTTCAGGCTAGTGGGGCCCCATCCTCAAACATGAGCCCTTTCATTCCCTCCATTCCCAAATGCCAAAGGGAGTCGATCTGCCTGAGCACTACACAGCACAGTGCTCACAGAGCTGAGATGGCCCCATGAAGGCCACCTTTGGGGAACCCCTGAGGGCAAGGCCTGAGCTTTGCACAGCTGTGTACCTGGCTCTAGAAGTGATCTGCTGCTGGGGCAGCAGGTCACTGGGGAGACTTGCTGCTTCCCTGCCTCCTGCAGCAGGGTTGTGCCACTGCACAGCAGCCCTGCACCAGCACATCTGTTCCCCTGGTGGCCAGGCCACCTCTCCTGTAACGTCACTTTTAGCTTCAGAGACATGGAATTGCTGGGATGTGTACCACCAAAGACATTTCCAAGCGGTGACTGAGTAACAGCCAAACTCCTTTTCCCACTTCCCTTAAAGCCAAGTTTGCCTACTGCACTGGAAGAACTGGAGAGAGATTTCTTCCTTCTCCTGAAGCGGAATTCACTGTCTTTCACCATGCCATTCTGGTCCTTGACATCCTCTTATGTATCCTATTCTCTCTCAGATATATTCATGTAAAAGCAGACATGGCATTCAGTGTATGTGCAGATAACAAACACATGATTTCAATACACAGCCCCATGTTCACCCATGACACAGCACCTGGCATCCCTGCATCTGAGTGTCGTTTGTCCCCTTGGCTCTTGAAGCTTTGCCAGTCTTGCCGTCTATGTCTGGCTGCTCAGGCAGTATCTACCCAAGGGCTCTTGTTCTTGGCTGCTTGGTTAGAGCATTTCATTTTCCAGATGAGAAGATATAATAACATTGTCCCTTCTCAAGTCCCTAAGCAACCGGATGTAATTAGATCTGTTTAGAGTGGAGGTTGGACTAGATGGCCTTTGGAGAAGCCTTCAAACCTAAATCACCCTATAACTGTAGTACCTGAAACAAAGATCCAAGACTAGCAGTAAAACAAAGTGGATGATCAAGGATGGGGTTAAACATGCAGCGGAGGAGAGGCAATGAAGCCCAGAAAGCAGAACTGGGTAATGGAACCACCTGAGAAAGCCTTAGTGAGACATTTAGTGCCAAGAAGGATTAGGACAATCTATGGTGTGTCTGATGGCCCTGACAGAGCCCCTCAGTACCAGGTAGGAAGCTGACAAAGCAGTTTGAAGAAATCACCTGAGCATAAATGCAGGTAGGATTTGGGAAAAGAAATATAAAACTTGATCTTTAGTAAGGGTAGTTTACATTGTCAGTGTGGGGTTACAAATTTAAAACTGTATTTGTAAAGATCAGGTACTTCTCCTTTCTTCTTGAAGGAATGTGAAACAGCAGTCCCACAGAGAAGAAAGAAGTTAATATGTATTAAACAGAGCACAGTCTACCCCATCCACACATGAGAAAATTAGATAGGTAAGAGTAAGGATTTAAATACAGTTGACCTAATTCTTTCATATTTTGACCAGCACAGACTAAAGGTATTTGCTCATTTTCCTTACTAAGTACAAACCAGGTCTACCATTATCAAGACTAGAAGAAAAAGAAATATTACTGACATTATATGGTCAGGTAAGGTTCATGCTATTTTTGGATGAAGACAGGGTGCAGAACCCATGAGTGACTTCATTAAGAAAATAAAGATTTACAGAAGAATTTACCAACACATAGGCAACAGCTGAAAGAGTGCAGAGTTACACACGCAGGGCCAGTTGGGCATGGGACATAGGGAGATTTTATGTGAAGGTTTTTTTGTTTTCTTTCAAACAAGACCTAATTCCACAAATGAAAATCATGTTTATGATCCTTTTCATAAGCCTTTAAATCCAGTTGTTAGTGTTGGATGCTGAGCAGAATCTTGGCAAAGAAGTAACAAAGGAAGAAACCTAACAACCAGTAAACCACAAGAACAGAATAGAATAAGTATACCTTATGATAATTATTATATAGAAAAAGGTGATTTCATGTTGAAGGGACAGTATACTAGCATGGTCCTTTGATCTGCCATCTCAGTGAAGGTAGGGAATGGAGAGCCACACAGCAGCAAAGATGCAAGGGTTATTGACATATTAGAAACCACACAAGCACCTGAGAATGGTCCCACTGGAATCAGAGCTTCTTCCCAGAAAAAGGCAGTGGAATCAATGTCCCCACTGAACACATTTACACCAGTGCACCCAGTGTGGGCAACAAACAGGAGCATGTGGAAGCCCAGGAAGCCTAGATAACTTTTTCAAGAGGGAAATCCTGAAGGCACAGGAGCAGGCCACCCCCATGTGCCAGGAGATGAGCTGACAGGGAAGATTGACCTGTCCGAACAGAGAGTTTTGGCTGGAAATCAGGGAAAAAAAGAGAGTTTATAACCTGTGGAGGAAGAGGCAGATAACTCAGAAGGACTACAAGGATGTTGTGAGGTTACGCAGGGAGAAAATTAGAAGGGCCAGAAACCAGCTAGAACTTAACCTGGCTACGGTTGTAAAAGGCAATAAAAATGTTTCTATAAATTCAACAGCAACAAAAGGAGAGGTAAGGAGAATTTCCATCCTTTACTGGACACGGAGGAAGCATTATGACAAAGGAGGAGGAAAGGGCTGAGGTACCTCACACTGCCTTTGCCTCAATCCATAACAGCAAGACCAGTTTTTCTCAAGGTACACAGGCCCCTGAGCTGGACAACAGGGACAGGGTGCAGAATGAAGCCCCCGTGACCCAAGGGGAAATGGTCAGTGACCTGCTATACCACTTACCCACTTACAGACATATGTCTATGGGGCCAGGTGGAATCCACTCAAGAGCCCTGAGGGAGTGGTAGAAGAGCTCAACAAGCCACTTTCGACCATTTCCCCTGTCTCACTGGGGAGGTCCCAGCTGATTGGAGGTTGGCAAATTTGACACCTGTCTACAAGTAGGGCTGGAAGAAGGATCCAGGCTGGATCAATGGGCCAAAGCCAATTGTGTGAGATTCAACAAGGCCAAATGCCGGGTCCTGCCCTTGGGAAACAACAAACCCCTGCAGTGCTCCACTGGGGCAGAGTGGCTGGAAAACTGCCCAGTGGAAAAGGACCTGGGGGTGCTGGTCGACAGTGGCTGAACATGAGCCAGACTGTACCCAGGTGGCCAAGAAGGCCAATGGCACCTGGCCTGTGTCAGCAATAGTGTGGCCAACAGGACCAGGGCAGTGACCATCCCCCTGTACTCGGCACTGGTGAGGCCTCACCTCAGATCCTGGGTTCAGTTTTGGGGCCCACACTAGAGGAAAGACATTGAGGTGCTGAAGTGTGTCCAGAGAAGGCAAATGGAGCTGGGGAAGGGTCTGGACCACAGATCTGAAGAGGGGTGGCTGAGGGAGTTGGGGTTGTTTAGTCTAGAGAAAAACACGCTCAGGGAGGGACCTTATCTCCATCTGCCTGAAAGAAGTGAGGTAGGGGTCAGTCTCTTCTCCCAGATAACAAGCAAAAGAACAAGAGGAAACAGCCTCAAGTTATGTAAAGCATTGTTTAGATGGGATATTAGGGAAAATTTCTTCACCAAAATGGTTGTCAAGCATCAGAACTGCCCAGGGAAGTGGTGGAGTCACCATTCCTGAAGGTATTTAAAAGACACGTACAGGTGGCACCTGGGGACATGGTTTAGTGGTGGAGTTGGCAGTGCTGGGTCAGTGATTGGACTTGATGATGTTAAAGTTCTTTTCAAACCTAAATGACTCTGTGACTATACAAACAACAATCCCAAGCAGCAACCATCTGCGCTGACAGCTATATTAATTCGTCGAAACTTGGATGGAGACTGGGACATCAGACCTTTAACTTCAGTTCAAGCTGCTTTCCAAAATCAACATTCACCAAAGTCTCATTGGAATGAGCAAGCACAGAGCCAGGATTGCACATTCATACCACTATGCTCAGCTCTTACTGAAGCAAAAGGAAGATCTGCCATTAGCTGAGACTGAGGTTTTTCACACACAGCTGATGTCTGGTGACACTTGGGAATGGTATTTGAAACCTGATGACTCTGAATCTGGTTGATTGATTGTATCATTAACTTATATTTTTCATGCTTTTGAGATCCAGTTGTGATAGCTAACAAATCTGTTCTGCTTCCCCATTTCACATCCAGGTTTTAGATACCTAATTTTACTCTAGTGTAATCACACTATGTATTAACTGAGACAGTGGTATGCTTGAAATTCATTCTGGACTTCGACCTTCCCAGAAAAGGCATACAGTGGGTTGGTTTCTTCATCTATTTTCTTACATCAAGCCGCATAAACTGGGAATGGGGCTCTGAAACCAGGTACCTCTTCACTGTTGGACACCTATTTGATCATTAGCAGAGCCAGCTGTGTGGAACTCCAGCTGGCATGTCTTCCTACAGGTCTCACCCATTACAGCACTCAGTTATCAAGACTCTGGGTTAGTCTTCAGGACTGTACCTTGACAGCTCTTGTGCCTTGTCTGCTAACATCCCACCAGCCTTTCCAGAAATGGTTTTAGGGAACATAAAACAATTCTACCATGTCAGTCCACCCCAAAGGCCTGGCATTAAGCATCCCAGTCCTTCCAAAGCCTTGCATGCAGGGAACCAGGATGGTGCATACTGCAGTACCTTGTGACCCAGTGTGTTTTCCATTGCTTTCATAGGACTACAAGGAACTGAAACTTCATTAAAAGCTCCTAATTAGGCTTGCTATTTCTTTGTTATTTTCTTCAAGGGCTCATACATTTCAATGCATTCTGGTCACAAAATATGAGGGAGTAGGGTGAGAAAGAACATGGAAGTGAGGTACTTTCCTCCTTTCCCAAAACTACAGCCACATCAAAGCATGCCATATATTCTATGACAGAAATTGCATTTGTCACAACCCAGGAAAAAGCTCTTGCATCCTGCAGTTTCACCTCCTGATAACACTGTTGAAAGCCTCCTCACCACTGTGGCTTTATTTCTCATGTTCCTCCTCTCTGAACAACACCATGGGTGTATCTCAAATCATCTCTGGGTCATCACCCCAGGTCCCTTGACTGCTCAAGCAGGTGCACCATGAAGGGTTAGGACAATTGGCTGACTGTCCTGCTCCAGACTGCAGTGATCATGCACAGATCTGAAGGAAAGGGATGGCCCTGCACAGCCCTCATCTGCTGATTTGCTTTGCCTATGTTACTTTCTCTCACTCCCAAATGAACAACCCATCCTGCTTTAAACCTTCACCTGTGGTCTTAGCTTTGCTTCTTGTATACCCTGGTTTTTCGTTTTGGTCTTGGTCAGAACCTCCACTCTGCATTTATCATATTTCTACACTATTCAACTAAATGAGTATTTCTTGTCTGCAGGTTTTACCCACTATTTTTTAATTAGTTTAACCCCAAGTTAGGTTGGTTATATGCTTTCCCTCATGTCCAGCAGTTTCTCTCTCTGCTACCCTGTTAGTTATGATACCCCAAAAGGCGAATATAAACTGCTTAGAGACAGAGTTTTATGCCTTTAAACAGCAGGTTAAGCGACACCAGAGAACTCCCTGGTTTGAGCCAGACAAAAGGAGTTCTCCCGTGGTCAGGCAAAGGTGGGTAATTTATACAGTTTTGATTATGATTACAACATATTTACATACATATTCATATTAGATTACAATATTCATGGCAGGTGGAGTCAGGGGCAGGTTTTGAGGCGTGGTCTTCGTTTTGGGGAATAATTTGGGGTACATCCTGTCTTTACTTCATCAGAGGGTCTCAATTTTACTCCTCCTCCTTGGTGACCTCTGGTGAACTTCTGTACTTTCCATTGTTTCGTGTTCTACTCACTGAAGCCTGAAGAAAGCCTTGGCTTCAGGCCTATTTTACTTATTCAGACGTCTACCTTAGCCCATTTGGCTATAATTTATTACCTCTGAGCTCTTTGTACAATGTTGCTTGTGGGTTTAGGTCTTCTGGGTTTGTATAGAACAAAATTTCCTTTGAGTAAGGTAGAAAACGGGAGGGAAGCAAAGTGGGTCTTTAAATGCTTTGATTAACCCTTCTAAAGCCTTGTTTCACTTCTTTTACCCTCCAATGATTCTCCATCCGCAGAGATTCAGGTAGATACACAGAAATAAGCCTTAATCTTGGCAACAGTTCCAATCTAAGCAGGAGGCTGGACTAGATCTTTGGGTTACACTGAAGTCTCTACATCACTATTTCTATGATTCCTTCATGACACAGCACCTGTAAGGATGCTTCCTGTCACCTGGCATTCCACTGAACTGTAGTGAACTATAGTGAACTATTACACTGTATAGTCTTTGAATTACAACTTTGCGTAGACTCTCTGCTGTATTAGGTGTACTTGCTCATGCTCAGAAAAAGATCTGCGCAGGAACTAAAACAATGCAAGATTTCCAATGAATTAAAGAAGTTCTATAAAAATTCAGCCACCCCTTACACTGACAAGCTGTCTGCCAGGGAACAGATTTAACAGCACTCCTCCATCACTAGGTCACGCGATTCAAAACTTCCAGCAGGCTGCGTCCTTCTCTGCCACCACATAGGTATTTCGTTGTTGGTTCCAGGCTGGAGAGCCAGTGGAATGCATTCTTGCAAAGCCTAATCTCAAAACCATTGAGATTTGTAGAGAGTATTGGATCAGTCCTGCATCCTAATTCCAGAAATGGGCAGATGGCGGAGAGCAAAGCATATTCTAAGAGAACACATTGGAATGTCATAAGAAGCAGTAATGAGTAAAATTTGTTTTCATTGTGAAACATTTAATATGCATGATATACACTGCACAATTACTCACATTCTTAAAATGAAATGGATAAATGTTTCCAGCAGGCATCATCTTCCAACAATTCTTTCAAGTTGATGCCAAAGGAAAAAAAAAAAAAGTAGCTAGTAAAAATTCTGTACAGAGCATACCAATATTGTCTCCAAAGCTATCAGACATGTTTTCATGAAAATTAAAGTCAGGTTAAAAGAGAGGCATCCAAAATATATTTTTTCTAAGGGTGGGGATAAGTAAGGGAATCACGTAAGACCACAGTTTCACCTAAGATATTGCGTTTCCATTAGAGAAGGGCTGTGGAGGAGTTTGTGTTCCAAACCATATTTATCCATATTTACAATGCTAATTTAGCTTAGGCTAGGTTCAGATCTGATCAAATGTCCCATTAGATGGACTCCCAAATGGATGAACGCTTGCAGAAGAGTGAAAACTCTGAATGGTCTATCCTGTTAGTGTAGCTGCAGCACCAAAATTTGTCCATGTTTACATAAGGTTCTTACCTCCCGAGTTTACAGAATCAAGTGCAAAAAAGCTGATGATCTACTTTCTGAATATATTTGTATTACATATATAGCATTTGAAGTAAACACTTCAAGCTTCCCCAGGTTTCCAGGTTCCTTTATCTGTCTTTTCAACTCTTTTCAAATAGTTTTAGAAATGCCCTCCAGTCTTTTTGCTTTAAGAGACTTGTGCTAACTTTACACTGAAATGATCAGTTGTTATTGCCCCACCCCTGCATCTGTCTACTTTCGCTGTCTAACCAAAATTTTATCACTTCTTGTTTGTCTATAAAATGCTTGGCACATGCCAGATGCTGACACAAATTAATAATAATGTTGAGTTTGCAGGCTGGCATCACATGTAGGTTTTACAAGAGAAAACAAGTCTTTAGCTACTGCCCACTACTACTGCTCTACTTCTGAGCAACCACAGTGACTTCAGATATTGGCAACATCACAAATGCCTGGACAAGGAACCTTCAAAACATGGGCAGGTGATTGCCTAAGTGTTTAGTCCAGGTAGGGCATGATTGAGCAGCAGTCAGCAGCCAAGATTAAAACAGACCATGTAACGAGCCAGCTGCCTTGGATCCACGCACAGCTGCACAAAACTAAGCATTGAGGTCCAAGCTCAGAACCTGGGCAGGTCTTGGGAAACTGGGAGCTTGCTGCATTTTCGACTCTTTAGTTCCTGCATACAAAGTGTTCACAGATTCTTTGTTATGCTCACTTTTCCTAGTATTTTCCAGTCTTCTGCTTGAAGCTGGTAATGTTTCTGCTTATTTCAGCAGTTGTTTTTCCTCTGCCAACTTGTGTAACTGCCTCTTGCATTTTTCCTCAGAGATACTTCACTCTCTTTTTCTATCTCTTCCCCTTACATATCCTTCATTTTTTCAGTCTTCCCATCGTTTGAGATGTTAGTAGATTAATAAATTGCTGAGATCAGTAATTAGAAGGAGACATTGCCTGTGATATTAAACCATGGTAAAAAACATTATCTCATGCTATAAACTGCTGGGCCAGATCATCCACTAGCCTTATTAGACAATTCTCAATGTAACTAGTGTCATGCCAAAAATGTCAGAGGAATGAAGTGCCTATAATTTTTCTTTAGCTCTTCTGTCTGTAAAAAACCTATATAACATTTCAGCAGTGTTTTCTGGTGCTGAGATTACACTTTATACACCAAATAGCCAGGTAAGTAGCTGTCTGAAAGGCTGATCACTCTGTTTTTACTGCATGTCATCCAATCACATAACTGTGAAGAGTTAGAACCATCACATCTCCCTGACATACCATGAACATACCTGTTCATGAAGACCAATGGTCTGTGCTGCAGCAGTTCAACCACAATTGCCCCCAGAGACAGCAGCAAAATGTTTACAATCAAGTGGTGACAGTCTCTGCTGACATCCAGTTTGCTACTTCATCATTAAAAGATTGTGAGGGAACTTCACAGAAGACGCATCATAAAGTTAAGAATCCTTTTTAAGGCACTTACAGTCAAGCTGTTTCAGACCTCTGTGCCTTTTTCTGGATTCTCAACTCTTCTTCCCTGCTTATTTTCTCCTTTAGGCACTCTAAAATTCTTCAGACAGGGACTGTCTTTTTCTTTCACTTAAGGAATGTACCTACTGTGCTCTTAATCCTCCAGCTTGAGGCCTCTAGACATAAAGAAATAAAAATATTATCACTAAGAATAATAGAATAATGAGTTCTCCTTAGAAACCTCATTAATTCCATATGCCCCACTGTGTGTCCTGTTTTTGTTCCCTCCTTTTGACCAATGACAGGCCATACGAAAGAAGATGTTTGATTCAGGGTTACCCTGCAGAGACTGGTTTGCTATTCTAACCAAGTTCTGGGAATAACAGTACATTTTTCATCTTGGAGAAACAAGATACAATAATAAAGAATATTAATCAAATAGTGTATTGTGTTCTCATGTTTGGTGAGCCTGAAACTATTTTTCCACAGTAAAAGAAAATAAATAATTAATGAAGAAAGCCTTTCTGTAGAGGAACACAAGCTGAAAAACATCCTATAAAGTTACAAAGTAACATGCAGTGTGTTTTCATAATGGCCCATTAAATGCTTATAAATATTGTTTATTTTCAGTACCATGGACCTCTGAACATGCAATAGATGACAATGCAGTGTCTGATTCATTTTTATAGATATTTTTCTCACAGAACATGGTTGCATATTCATGGAAGCACACCACATGCCAATTTTTCTCTGTATAACAGCCAAATGCCATCTCAGCTGAAGCAAAGTGTCCTGCAAAGATTGGAATGTATCGCTCAACTCAAAAAAATAAGAGATTTTAATGCCAGTGTGTTCACTGTTTTTGAAAGGAAAAGCATCACATTTTAAAGCATTCAATACATGCAGGAAGCATACTTCAGGATGCCTCTCCTGGTGTTTTGTTTCCCTTACTGCACTGCAGACAACCCCATGTTGTTATTTCCCCTTTTTTCACATCCTAAGTGTAGTTTCCCTGCTCTAGATACATTCCAGCACAATGGGAAAATAGTTTGTCCTATGCTGTGTATACTACTTTCCTCTGAAATGCCCTTGTGCTGGAGAAAAAGAGCCTGTGTCTGCCTGCCAGCACGAAGTCCCATTTTCCAGTGGTCACGTGCACCTGACAGAGCTTCTGGGACCAGAAACCATTCATCCAGGAGGAAAATTGGTGTTATCAGTGGGATGGTAACTTCCAGATTGCCATAAGTAAGCACAGAGGAGCTCTTGTCTCCCATCCCAGCCAAAGGGAAACCAGCAGGCTTTGATGTTACAACTTTTGATGTTATAACACCATGGTTACACACCTCAGTCCTCTCTCCTTGGCCAATCCTGGTTCAATTACACATCTCTACATGTGACAGTATATAAATACACACATAAATTAGAAATTCTTACTGGTATGACTCTGATTTCCAGTGAGGCTGAGCCCCAAAACAGTCCAAATAATCAGACATTTTGGCTCTTATTTTTAAGGACAGTTAAAAGGCTAATTCTGGAGCTGATGAGCTGCAACTTCTGATACATTAAGCACTTGCTCATTGAGCAATCTTAAATGGATCCAGACTGGTTAATTCATTTTTTCTTTGATCTTCCAAACAACAAGAGCAGAAGCATTCTCTAGGATTTTACAGTACACTGCAGTGAACATTTACATACAAGATGTTGAATGCTACACAAAATACAGGGCAATGTGTTATCATCTCCTAAATCTCAGCTTTGCCCTCTTGTATTTAGGTACTTGTCATCTGGCACAGGCTGCAAGGAAAAGAGTTTTGCTTCGCATGATGCACTTTTGTCATATTTTATTAATAGGTTCTTAACAGTTCATTGAATTCTGTATAATTCCCTAATTTCCTGGTTTTATTTTTGATTTGCTGCACGACAGAGGCACCTGTAGTGAAGAGATTCAGCAGCATGCTTAAGTTCAGCCTGCTCTTCAGCTGGGCTGTCCTGAAGCATTGGGGCAAACCCTCACTTGGAGGGATGGCAAATTGATGTAGAAATAGTTCTATAAAGTAAAAGGTAATTATAAACTCAGATGGACCGTGTAGAGAGTAGCAGATTTATTAAAATTCCTAAGGAGCTGTAGCCCTTGCACTAACCACAAAAAAGAGTAGCAAGATCTGTCTTGCTACTAAATTGCAAGATCTTGCTACTAAATTGCCTTTCAGGGGACTTTCCAGGGACGTCTCCTCAAATCTGATCTGAGTTACAAGGTAGTCAGTCTGGCTCTGACCTCCCTCACGCAAGTTCAGGTTGGCCACTCAGCTGTGTGAGTGGTGCCAGTGGCCCTTCAGTGACAAAGAACAGGACAGAGCTCTGGGGCTTGAAAAACTAACAAAGAACAAAGGCACCCTGCTCCTATGATGATAATTAATAATATTGGAGCAAACATTACACTGTGTCAGAACCGAGGAAAGGAATCATGGCAAGTCAGTTTTCACTGCCGGTTTAAACTGCTTTAGCTGTCAAATTATGGGACAGATACATAACCTTCAAGGGTGGGTGAACACTGCATTGATCCAAAATTGCAGGCAGTTTTAATTATAACCAGATACACAAGAGTTATGCAATGTCACAGATCCAGTAAAATTCACACCATCTAACTGAGTTGGGATTGAGGGAGATGCCAGAAAAAGGGAACCATCTGTAAGACTCCCACCCTCAATTGTAGCTAAGAAACAACTGCCCCCTTCATAATCTGTGCAGTAGCTGCAATTCAGGACTCAGCTCTGCATCTGAACTATCTTGCACTTTGGCAGGAACTATCGGAAAAAAATAGAACATAAACACTCCAACAACACAGAACAACACAGTTTTTGGCAGCTCCTTCTAACCAAACATGTCTAGGTCTGCAGGCAGTGGGCCCTCCGTGGCCAGTGGACATCTTGGAGAGTTGGAGCACAAGTTTGGAGGAGCCCCAGCCTGCTCGCCACATTAGCAGAGGTTCAATCAGTCATCACTTGGAGATAACAGCAATGGAGAAGCAGCTGGAAATGCAGGTGCAGAGTGAGGGATGACAGGAGCTTCCACCACAGCCATAAATCTGGGGGAGAGGTTCAACCCACTCCTAAAACTGATTTTTCCTAATGTGATTCAAGCCAGGCTTCAGTTGCCCATAGACAGGGTACATTATGGCACATGCCTGGCACATGGAAAGAGAGGACAGGGAAAAGACTTGTGAGGTTGCAGTGTTCCAGGCAAGCTTCTTGTGCTTCTAAATTCTCCTCCCAGATACCATTTCTCTGTCTGTGCTTTTCTGCAATCCCTCCTTCCACCTCTTTACTAGCAGGAGGCACTAAAGTGGGAACAGCAGAAGGAGTCAGTGGGAGAGCTGCTGCCTGACCTTTCCTATAGGTCAGGTCCCACCAAAATGATGTTTCATCGACTGCTCTAGTTTCTTCTTTTGCTGAATTTGAAGACATGAAGGAGGACCTTTCTCCACTCACCACCATTCAGCAGGAAAGGGAAGGGATGGGAAGGGAAAGCAAAACCAGCTGAACACTGCACACACAATTTTGACTGTGAAATTTATTTGCACAGTTTAGAGTGCTGGGGGATTTCAAGGCCACCAGTCTCTGCACCTCTGCATGGCCACCACCACAGGGCAGCCCTCCCTGCTCAGGGTACAGTGTCACTGCTGCATCAGCTGCACCTGTCAGGGCACCTGTAAGGTTGTCTGCAAATTCACGTCAGTTGTTGCCAATGGATTTACCACATCTCTGCAGCTGTCAAGCTTGTCCAGGATTGGATTGCTGCACATGCATTGCTTATCTCATCTAACTCATCTGCCCCTCTCCAAGTGTAGTAGCCTATGCAGGAGTGAGTGTATTGAAACATGCCTTAGTTTTTTTGGTTTCTTGGTCATCAAGACTGAAGATCTGCATGGAGCATTTAGGTTTTGGCCGCAAACTTTGGGTCTTGCACCAGTACAGAGTTGAGATGTGACAAAAGGCACACCTGAATGCCAGAAGTGCAGCTGCATTCCCTGGGCCAACCTAACCTGAGCACCTGGTCTACCAAGAAGAACCAGGAAAGATACTGAAGCATGGGATTCAGAATAAAAGGAAGAAGCCTGCAAATTAAACATGTCTGGATTTCTTGCATAGGGATGCAGTGCAATTACAATGCATTAGCTCTAGCCCCATCTACAGGGCAATGCTATAGACTAAGGAAAGCCAAGAAAATGCTCTCAGCCACAGTGATAAGAGCCTGAAGTTTAGTATGAACATTATTCTGACAACTCAGATTACTGAGATTAGTATTTCAATTACGGTAGCCATGGTGTAATGATGACTCTCCTCTCTTAACAGTGTTAGCACACATATGTGAACAAAGTACATTCGTATGCTGGGCCTAAAAGTTAGACCAAGCATGGTATCAAGTGCCAAAAAGTCTTTCAGAAGGATACGTTCAACAGGAAGGAGAAAATCAAGTTTTGGAGGCAGTTTGGTAGGTTATGAAAGGCATTACAAAGGAAAAACAGCATTCAGGCCTCCATCAGTGAGGAGTTATTCTGTCATAGTTTCTAGCACTATGGTTCTCTAAACAATAAGACGTGCCACATGGTTAATTGTCTCCACATCAGACAGGTACAATACAGTCACTATTTCAGGAAGGATAGGTTTTTATCATATAAATATGAACCAAAGAAAGGTGTTTGCATAAATTTAAGTTCTGATTAGGTCTCAGACTCCAGAATAAAAATCCATCTTGAGCCTTTTCAGCTGGGGGGGGCGGAAATTAACATAGTCTGGACACAGTTAAAGTTCAGTGTAACCTTGGCTGAAGAAAACTGAAAGCCACTAGAACAATGTTTCAGACAACCTTGTACCCTTGCAAACATTTTTCCAAAGAGCCTGGTTTACTAAGCCCAAAGCAGCACTGAAGTCCAGAGAAAATAAAGTAATAACCCACATGAGACACCATCAGTCACTGACTCCAGAAGATTCATGTAGCCCATGGAGATTACCCTAAAAACTGCTGCAACTGAGAAAACAAGGTCTTGTTTCAAGAGTGCTTGACCGGAATATCTCATCAGACACTGGCTTTGGCCTTTCCTCCTGGAACTGCAGCAGATTTTTGGTTTCTTTGCTTATGTAAAGCAACAGGCTGAAATAGGACCTATTTTCAAAGTAAGTAACATAACACTTGTTGCCAGAAGATGAACAAACAGCTCTGATCACTGAGGAGCTCTTGCAGCAATGCTCTGTGAGTCATTTAGGTGGTGAGGAATTGAGTGTGTTCAATGCAGTACTCCTGTGTGTTGAGTTTATTAAGGAATAATATTATGAGCATCAACAGGAAATCAAGCAACTGGAGGTTCATTTTTGGCAATAGGAAAAGCAGCTCCAATCCCATCAATTTTTACTTTAGAATAAATTAAGAAAAATAATCACCTTTCTTTGCAGAGCAATAAATAGGATAAATCCTTTCACTGGGACACACACTTGAGACATAAAAAGCTGCTGAAGACTTTCCCTGATTCTTGTTTGCAATGAACCAGACTTCCGTAGCCCATATTTAGCAGGCAAAAAAAAATTAAAAATAGTCCTATATGAGTCAGTTACTTCACCAAATGCCATAGCAATGATGATTGTGATTTTTAAACCAGGCTATGAATTGGATGCCAGTTTCCCAGTGAGTGCCAGAAGGATTTGGCTAAAAAGGATCCTCTGATAAGAGAAATGAAGATAAGCATTTTAGCCTCTGTGAAATATCTCATTGACCCAAGACCATCGTTTTAAAACAGGGTAGATGGTGTTATGTGGCTCATATTACACCAAGTAATTTGCCTGAAAGAACAGTTGTTTTCTTTCTCATCCCCACTTGAGCCCACAAGCGAGTTCCCACCATCCAAGGTGTGCTGGAGGTCACTTACCCCCTGTGCAGAAGAGGCAGCAAAAGAAAGCACTCTATTATTTCTCTGGGTTGTTTTGTATTTCACAAGCACAAACACATGACAAAAGATTGTGAGATGTCCAGATGGTCAACAGAACTTCTGACAAATATAAACAGTCAAACGATTTCACTTTTCAGGTTACCCTGTTTCCTCTAAAGGTTTTTAGTCCCTTAACTATTCAAAATATGCTATGATAAAATCAGATTTTACCCCTCCTTCCTGTTCTTTAAACTGGTTGAACTTAAGGGTGCAGTTTCATGATCACATATAGCTGAACTATGACTACACCTTACAAACAAGGAGTGACCTCACTCTCTATCTGATACCCAGGTCCAAGCTCCTGCTCTTTTCTCCCCTGGGTTCAACCTCCACAGCTGTATAGACAGGCAGATAACACAGAAATAATCTGAATATTAACCCATCCCACCCCCAAAAACTAAAAGTCAGCCGATGCTGGTCTCAACCATTGTCCTTTTCTTGTCTCTGGGTCACCCATGCAGCTTGGGAGCCTGCTATTGATCCTGCAACAGCAGGCACACAGTGCTTTGGGACCAGAACTCCCAAACAGGCAGAGACAAGGTCAGAGAAGAAGGGAAAGTGAGCAAGAATATTTCTCACACCAGACCACTGATCTAAGAAGAGGAAAGCATGAGAGACCAAGATATAAAGCAAAAGCAGAGCAAGAGAGAGCAAGAAGAGGTTGCCATAAGGAAGGAGACAGAGCTATGCACTGCATACACAGAAATACCATTTGTTGAATGCATGAGAAACAGAAATGAAGACAAGCAGTCAGTGAAGCTCCTCAGAACAGGTGAGGAAGAGCCAGAGAAAGCCATTTGCAGCAGATATATTTTAGTAGTCAATAAAAGAAATTAGAATATGTTAAACATTGCTCAGCTAGACTAATGGACTTTATACCTGTTAAAATTACTTACATAGAATTATATTCTCTGTGTTCCCTCGAAAGGATACACTAACTACACATAGATTAGTGCTTAAATTTTCACTTTTGTCATGAAGAGAAGATGCCAATTAAGATTATGGTCTGACCAAGTCAATAAGATTGAAGTCAAGATAATTTTTGCCTTTGAATACACCTCATTGTTTGGCTCTGCATTTGAAGACAGATGGTCAGCAATACCTATTTAAGAAATACAGGAACATAAATAAAGCTATGCTGGAAGGAGAGGTTTCACCTCCAGTTTGATTGATTTTAGTGAAGAAGAGAAAGTAATTTGTATTATTAAGAGATAATAAAGATACTACCACTTAAGACTAAACTCTTTCTCCTTTTCCTTTGACTTCAAGCCCACCATAAGGATACATAACTTTATAGCTAAGAAAGTTCTCTTAACAAGCACACTCGAGAGTGAAAGATATTGGCAAATTGTACCTCCTCTAGGAAACTAAGGCAGCAGAACAGTAGTTAGAAAGGTTGAAGAAAAATCAAAAAGATCTCAGCTAGGTCTTGGAAGAAACCTTTTATTTTGGTGATTTTATTTCCCCTATGGACAGCCTTGTTTGTACTCCATCATTCTGTGTGATACTGCGGTGAAAGGGCACATAGTGCATGTTCAGTAACACACAAATCTGGAAGAGAACTGACTGTGTCACACTAAGTCTGCCTTTCCTGAAAAAAAAAAATCAATCATTTTTGAAGATGTCACAAGGCCTCCATATCGCTTTCATTAATGCAATTAGTTATTCCTGAATCACAATGTATTATTTCATTCTAACCATGTAATTACTCTTTGCCCTTTCAGTTTGGAAAGGCTTGCAGTGGTGTTTATTTCTGGTGCCAGGAAATTACCAGCCTGGGTCAGCATGCTGACCTCTAACCCTAGAATCAATTAGTTTGGAAAAGACCTCCAAGATCATCAAGTCCCACCGTTGACCAAATAACACCATATCAACTCGACCACGGCACTAAGTGCCCCATCCAGTCATTTCTTGAACACCTCGAGGTATGGTGATTCCACCACCTCCATGGGCACCCCATTCCAATGTCTAATCACCCTTTCTGTGAAGAAATTTTTTATGATGTCCAACCTAAACGTCCCATGGCACAGCTTGAGGCTATTTCCCCTTATCCTGTCACTTGTTACATGCGAGAAGAGACTGATCCCCACCTGGCTACAGCCTCCTTTCAGGTTGTTGTAGAGAGTGATGAGGTCCCCCCTGGGCCTCCTCCAGGATAAATGCTCCCATCTCCCTCAGCTTCTCCTCACAGGACTTGTGCTCCAGACCCTTCCCCAGCTCCATTACCTCTCCCAAAAGCAGAGAGGCTTAGGTATCACCTAACAGCAGACAGATTTTGTTCTCTGTCATGACTGGGGAAAACTTCTGCCTCCACAGGCTTTGATGTAGCAAGAAATATGGGGACTTTAATGATACCTATGAAAATACAGGGTAGATTAAATTGCCCCAAGAGACCATGGCAATTTCCCACTCATTATACCTCAAAAGGCATTCTTCCTTTATTTTTCTTCACCAGAAAATATTTCTTTCTTCCTTTTTTCTTTTTTTTTTTTTCTCTCTATGTCAAGAAATTTCATTAACAGCAATGCAAATGCAGTCTGTAGGATTCCAAGCTGGGCCATAGAAAATCATAGTGGATTAGAGACATAATGGTTTAGAACTCTATACTTAAATCCCTGCTTTTTGCTGTGGCACCAGAGGAATTATTTAATGAGGTGGGTTTTTTGTAGCTGAAGAGAGGAAGTCATTGCTCTATACTCAATATTAAAAATGGATACAAAAGATCCACATGGATCAGGTTACTACACAGCTAATAATTTATTAAGAAAATATCTAAGAAAAATCACAGAAATTAGCAATGATCAAATCCCATAGGATCTCTGGATCAGCTCTGCACAGGAAGCAGACTGAAAAGGAGTCAGACTCAGACAAATGAGAAGGAGATTTAATCTGAAACTGACTTCAAGGAAAGCCACAAAAAGACAAATGTATATCTAAACATTATTCCATCTATGTGTTTAGGATAGATTTTGATGCTTTTTTGATAATATTTTTTTAAGAATGAACTAAGAAATTGCTCTCTGGCTACAGCCACTTTATATCAGTCAAATGTTGCTTAATTTGCAGATCTTCCAAAAATAAGAATAATATTATTAAATGCTGAAATAAAATATTTTAGAATTATATTTCAATAAGCTAAGAAAAGATGCTCAGGGCCAAATTAATCTCTGTTGCTATCACACCGATCACAACAGAATCGCATTTGGAAACTTTTGCGTCAGCCTTGCCAGCCATGTATCTACATCTTGCAAAACTAGAAGCTAATCCAATGGGCCACATTTCTTGTGCTATCCACTGTCCTGCAAGTTCATTTTCACAGCCACTCAGAGGGAAATGTTGCACCTCGGTTCTGCCACTGCGTAGGTCTGGGCAGCCAGTTCTCAGAAGAGCAACAGAGCTGGAGAAGGGTCTGGAGCACAAGTCCTGTGAGGAGCAGCTGAGGGGGCTGCGGGTGTTTAGCCTGGAGAAAAGGAGGGTCAGAGGAAACCTTATTGCTCTCTACAACAACCTGGTTTTCTCCCAGGTAGATGGCCTCAAGTTGTTATAGGGGAGGTTTAGACTGGATATTAGGAACGATTTGTCCACAGAAAGGGTTGCCAAGCACTGGAACAGGCTGTCCAGGGAAGCGAAGGTAAAGTCCTGGAGGTACTTAAAAGACATGCAGATGTGACACTCAATGACACAGTTTAGTGGCGGTTTTGGCAGTGCTGGCTCAATGGTTGGACTCAACCTCAGACGTCTTTTCCGGCCTTAATGATTCTATGATTCTTACACCTTGTCTGTCTGCTTTATTAGTGAGTGAAGATATGAGACAGGATCGTTACCAGCTCTGACTCTGTTACAAAACTGCCACTGAGTCGGACCAATGGTTCTTTTAGTCCAATATTATATATCTAGCAGTGATAAATGAGACACATGGCTTCATAAGAGTACAACTTTCTGCTGTCTCTTCCCCTATTCTTCCCCAGTATCTAGAACTAGGGATGTCAGTGAATACATTTCTCCTTGGTGTCTTCCAGATTCAGTTTACACACATGCCTTTTTCACATCCTTTTTGAATGTGCCTCCACCATGCCCTGTGACAGTAGGTTCCCAAAGTGCCTTCCTTTTCCCAAAACTGTCTCCAACAAGCTTCCTGCAGTGCCATATAGTTCTTGTGTTGTGGGACTTGTGAGAACAGCAATCCTCTGCTTCATTTATCCACCACTTTCTGTGTTTCCCAAACTTTAATTATAAACTTCCTCAGCCATCTCCCCTCAGACTGGGGAGTAGCAGTCTTTGCAAGGGCCTCACAGAGGTATGTACCTATCTAGTTCCCCAAGAATCTCAGCCTTTATATTAAATTAATGAACTCCTTAGTTTATAGCAAAAAGAAATGGGCAAGAAATGCTGTTCATTACGGTAAACATGTATTTAGGATGAAACCCAGATAGAGAGTAGATAGACATAAGGTTTGAAAGGTAAATATTAAAGATTTTATTTAGTCTTTGAAATATTTTCTTACTAGCATACAAAGGAATTCATCACTCATAATTATGGACTTGCATTAAGTGTACCAATATTGAACTGTCTCTGCTCTTAGGCACAAACAAGATGGATTTTGCCAAAATAGGAAGTTAAAGCACCTTCCATAGAAACCCTATGAAATCTGCGATCACAAAGCAGTCAGGAGGAGTGGCAGTCTCCTGCACATCCTTCAGGACTAAACTGCCTGCCTGGAGCTGAGTTACGCTGTCAAAGAGGATGGTACTCAAATAATAGCCTTGCCCTGGAAGCAATCAAGATCTCTCAGTGATCACCTTGCCATATTAGGCCTTTGCAGCTGGGTCTAACAAGGCATTTGGAACAGCCAGGCTCTGCTAGGTAAAGCAATAACAGTGAAATGTAACGTGTAAAGGTTCTCTAACTGCAGTTACTGGTTAGAGATTGTCAATGAATTCAAATATACACTATAGGGTTGCCAAGTAATGAAGTCCACAGTACTTCTAAATTAAGCCACAAATGTCCTGACAGGCTGTGGCAAGGAAAAATCTTGTTTATCTTGAGGACAAACCTTAACAACATTATCCACATCACCTAGCTTTTGTAGTATAAAATACTACTTTGCAAAACAAATGAGAAACCAGAGGATATTTTTTCCCCTTTCTGATTCCCTGCAAAGCCAAGTGTCTAAATAAATTGCACTCACATTTCAGAAGACATCAGCCTCTCAGGCTGAGTGTTCATCTTCCAGATTTTATCCTGAAAGATATTTGGAGGCAGGGGAAAGATACCAAATGTAAATTCCACTGGGGGTTATAACAGAAGCACTGACAACACAACAACATAAATGTAACTCTGTTGTCTTGGATGCTCCATAAGATCAGCTCGCTCGCTCAGTTCCTCGTTCAAAGTCAGGGACTGATGAGATGTGTCATTTCCAACTACTTCTTGTGTTCCTTGCACTCGGAGTAAACTCCTCCCAAGGACTCAGGGCCCCATTCCTGCAAGCTGATGCCTGTGAGCCTGCACAGACTCCTATTATCTTCAACAGGGCTTTGCGTGGGTGTAAGGGTTCGCCTGAACAGATCAGTTTGCAAAATCATAGCCTAAGAGACTGAACTTCAGTGCATTTTCATCTCTCTCTCCTCCCTGCAGCTGGGCCTTAGTTATCTCTCCTCCTAAGACATCCCTCCTCTTCAAGTCAGTCAGTCAGTCAAGACTCATATCCCAAATTTCTCTGCACTTAAGCCCAGAATTTCATGCTCTCCACCTCTTTACTCCAAAGGCAATATGCTTCACTCACCAGTTTTTCCTTTTCCTCATTACCAGCCAGCTCTTTATCCCCCATTAAAACCTCATTCTGCTCCCCAGCCAGTCAGCCTCAGCTCATGTTAACCTTCACCCACAAACACAAGCATGAATCACAGCTGACATTTCCATGAACTAGAACAGAGTCATGAAAACTGATTACTGAGGTAAGGATCTGACTCTTATTTATAAGAGGGGGACATATACTTATGGTGAAATTCCATTCTAGAATAAAATTCTTTTGAGTTTGTTTTTTAATAAAAATCTTGTTTGTATTAAACCTTGTAAAATATGTTTCTGAGGAAAAACTATTTGGTTTTCTGTCCTTTAAAGGCCAACATAATACAATTCACTTTGAACATTTTACTCCAAAACCAATCTTGCAAAACTACTGACACCATGACACTGAGGATCTTTGACTCTCCATGGTTTCTGAGCCTGGTTTTCATTCCTTTTGTTGATGTGATGGCAAGAGTCAGGCTGGTTTGTTGTCCTGCTTCAAAAGGACTGCTGCTGGAAACTATACATTAGGCAGAAATTTGTATTTGTTAGATCTTTCCTAAGGACCTTGCCTGGCCCCAGCTCTGTGATCTAATTCCCAAGGAGCCACTGTTTCATAGAGAGGATGAGGTCGGAAGGGACCTTTGGAGATTGCCCAGTCCCATCTGCCTCTGAGGGGGCAAATACAGGAGGCTGACGAGGGTCGTGCCCAGCTGGGTTTTGAATATCTCCAAGGACGAAAACTCTACAACCATTCTAGAGAACCTATTCCAGTACTGGAACACCCTAGGAATACAAAGTTTCCATAGGTTTAAATAAAATTTCCAGTATTTTAAGTTTATGCCCATTGTCTCTTGTCCTTTATCAAAGAGGAGTCTGTCTCTGTGTTCTTTAGTCCCCTTCATCAGGAACTGCACACATCAATAAACCCACCTCAAGCCTTCTTTGCTCCAGGATGAGCAGGTCCACACCTGTAAGCCTCTCCTTGCATGACAGATGCTCCACTCCCTTCACCATCTTTGTGGCCCCTTATTGGACTCACTTCAGTAAGTCTCTCTGACGTACTTTGGACCCAGCACTTCAGCTGAGCCTCTGCAGCGCTAAGCAAAAGGGAAGGACCACTTTCGTTGACCATTTGCCACCAGAAATAAAGTCTCTTGTCAACAGGAGCAAAACTTAACTGTCCCTCCCTCTGGTCTTGGTTCCTCACATCTTCCCATGGAGACCCTGAAAACTCAGGTGAGTGGTTCTGCTACTGGCAGTTATTTGACAGTGCATTTACTGGCCTCACCAGGTATTTACCAGACCTTGCTTCAATCCAAAGAAATCGCCTCGGCATAACAATTTACCCAAGTGTGCACAGCAAATCCAGAGCTACACTGAGGGGAAGGGAGGCATGTTTCCACACTGGTTTCTCCCTCTCACAGACATTTGTTTCATAGATATCATCTGATTTTCCTTCGAAACGAAGCTTTACTTTTTTTTTATAGTGCATTTTATAGTGCATTAGTGCACTGGCAATTTTAGATGTGTTTTTTTGCACTTTCTTAAGTTTAGAAAACTGGAAAGACCCAATATTGTCCAAGACCTCACACTGGATGTGAGGTCTCTGTCTCCTGGCAGAAAGAATAAAACATTCCACAATTACTGTATTTTAAACCTGAGGAGAGTCTACTTTATTTCTTCCCATTTCACTGTAACAAGATAGACATCTTTTTTGAGCTTAAAGTCTCTGTTGGCCAGTAAAGATATTTGCAGTTATCCTCAGCAATTATCCCAGCTGAAACTGACACAGAATACTTGCTTGCTGAAATGCATCTTTGACATAATCCTAAATAACTTAATAGGCAGTTGAAGTTTGTTACTATATTTCTCCCTCTTAGCAAAAAATAAATCTAACAGTATATTTATTAATGAAACATGCCTTCACACCACTATCATAAGAATCGTATCACCTGGATTCCCCATTGTATTTTATAACTAAGCTTTTCCTTGAAGCTTTCTGTAAATGTAAATTGTGAGAGGTACATTGATTTAGCTGGAATCTTACTGGACTTTTTCAACAACTTCAAACAACAAAATAGAACTGCAGAACATGCAGAGTTGGAAGGGACTCACAAGGATCATCGAGTTCAACCCTTAGCCCTGCACAGAACCATCCCCAGGAGTCACACCTTGTGCCTGAGAATATCATCCAAATGCTTCTTGAACTTTGTCAGGTTTGGTGCTGTGACCTCTTCCCAGAGGACCCTGTTCCAGCACCCAACCACCCTGGGTGGTGAAGAACCTTTTTATAATCTCCAATGTAGACCTCCCAAATACAACCTCAGGCCATGCCCTCAGGTCCTGTCACTGGTCATCACAGAGTAGAGATCAGTGCTTGGCCCCCCTCTTGCCCTCTAAAGGAAGTTGTAAATGCAGTGAGGTCTCCCCTCAGTCTCCTCTTCTCCAGGCTGAACAGAACAAGTGACCTCAGCTACTCCTTACACAGCTTCCCCTAAAGGCCCTTCACCATCTTCATTACCCTCCTTTGGACACTCTCTAAGAGCTTTACATCTTTCCTATATTGCAGTGCCCAAAACTGCACACAATATTCAAGGTGACAACTCTTTTGCTCTTTTTTCCTGTCTTCAATCCTACAAACCCCAAGAATCACTGTAACTCCAGTAAACCAGTGTGCTGACTTTGGCTGGAGTAGAGTTAATTTTCTTTGTAGTGACTGGTATGGGGCTGTGTTTTGGATTTGCGCTGAACACAGTGATGATAACAGAGATGTTTGTGTTGTTGCTGAGCAGCACTAACAAAGAGCCAAGGCCTTTTCTGCTTCTCATTTTGCCACACTGCTGAGGAAGCTGGTGGGGCTTGGGAGGTTGGGAGAAGGTTGCTGGTTGGGGTTATACCATGACAACCAGTCATCCCTGACAAAACAGATGTATTTTGAGGCCCTACAAATAGTACCTCCTGACTATAATTCACCCAGAGAGAGGCCCTACCTGGGGCATCCCAACTCCCTTCTGACCATCTGCTCCCCCCCAGGGACACGGTCCACATGCACCTACCACAAAAAATGGAGTTGCTTAGTTTTACCATGCCTTGGTTCCACATAAAGTCTTCCTGAAACTCCAGGGAAAGGTGTTAGGCATCATAACTTCTGAGACACATAAGAGGTGTAATGAAGTCAGGGGCTGAGGCACTTTCAAATTGATGGGATTGGAAGTTCAGAGTAGGATGGGGACTCAAGGTGTCTCAGATTTTGAAAAATGCTGAAGAGATTCTATCTGCAGGCACTACCTGCAGGGGTAGGAATTAGACTCATCTCATTGTATCGTACACATTCAGATCTACTTCTCTCCATCTTTCCAACTAACAGATAAAACTAAAATAAGATACTGAAATGAATTACAGATTACCAAGACTGAAAAATTCTGAATTTTTCCATCATTTAATTCATCAAAGTAGAACAAATTGTAATGCACGCTCTGCCATTTTTCATTGCTAATTTTTTTTATTTTCTCTTCACCTCCCAAAACAACAACATAAATTATACTGAAAAACCACATTTCTTTTTTTTAATTATTTCTGGGCTGAGATCAAGTTCCTAAGTGGAAGCAAATTTTTATGTCCAAGTTATAATCTCTGAAAATCAACTTGTAATGAGAATGCTGACACAATTTTAAGTGGAGTGACAAGAATGGCACCAATATAATGTAGTCAAAACATGTGAGAAATAAAGTATTTTGTTCCAGAAGGATATGAAATTCCCAAGTCAGAATAAAATATACATCTGGTATTTACTGGATTCTACCAAACATAACAATTTTGCAAAACATGCAAGGGCTTCAGGGAGGATAGGATTCAATCACAATTCAAAACCTCTTCATCTTGGATACATTTGAGACAAAGGGATTCACGAGCCACAGGGGCTAACTTCTTTCCTTCCTCCAGAAAGTCAAGTGGGATTTACCCTGAGTGAATCATGGTAATCAATAAAGTAAGAGTTCAGCAAAAGATCTGCCTAGCAGAAGCATCCAAAAGCCCATGGAAAATCAAAAATGTTATAAACCACCTTAAATGATGAACTGTGTAGTAACTATGCAACATGGGAACCGTAACAATACACCAAAACGGAAGAGAATGGAAGTTTATATGTCCTTTGTGAGTCAGCAGAGGTAGTTTCAATGGCGACATGAAGCAGAGCCTGAAATGAACTATTATCATGTTATTCTTTAATAGTTGTTTAGCACTGACATTTTTATTTAGTTCTTCACCAGAGAGCCCTTGTCCTATTGGATTTACAGTTGCAGGCCCTCTGCCATTTGTTCCAGCCAACTCTTAACTCCTCTTAAACTCCTAATGTCAAGATGGATAAAGAGATCTGCCAAGACAAACCCAATGACTGCACAAAAAACCCACACTGAAGCAACGATACAAGGCTTGAAATAGAGAAAGAGTTAACTGCACTTTTACAAATTGCTTACTGTGGGAAATAGAGAAAAAGGAAATGTTTAAGAGTGATGTGAATGGGAAGAGACGGATTAGTGGAACAATGGATTAGTCCTCTCTTGAGGACAAGAAAATTGGCACAGAGAACTGCAGAGAGAACTGAGTTCTACCCAGGAAATAGGAAGGAATAGTTGTCAAAAGCAAAGCGAACAAGAAGGGATGGAAATCAAGTCTTGTACAGGACAGGTAGATATTGTGCCTCCCAGGCAAGGAAAGCAAAGAGAAAATAGGAAAAACCTAATGACTCACATTTGTAAAAGAATTGTCCCACTACCTTTCTTTCTTCTGCCCTCAGCTGCACAGTCTCACCCTTGGTGCTGATACATCTGATGAGAGAAGTATCATCTTCTTCCCGAAAGAAAACTATTTGCCTGCTGTTATTTTCTACCAAATAAGCCACTTGAAAAGCAATGGGGAGAGGAATAAGCTTGTGTCTCGTCTGCATCAGTGAGTCACTAAATTGATTTAAATGACTTTCCTCCTAAATGTAGCCCTAATCTGCACATGGAAGTTCTTCAGCTTTGCAGAGGGGCTCCCAGATGCAAAAGCATTTTTGCTGGCAGGGACCTGCCTCCCTCACCTGTTTGACGGATTCATGCTTGAATGCAAGCACACCTGAACTTCAGAAGTATTATTATGAAATCCCACCCTGTTCTCAGCTGTTTTAGCAGGTATCCATGTCTTTTTTCATGAGGTCTAAAAATGTGAGAAATTATTAGGAAAACTGACCCTGGTATGCTGCTAACACCACAAGTGTCAGTAAGCATTTCACAAACATGAAAGCCTGTAGCCTCTTGGTACTGGTTACCAAGTCTCATGTTGTCAGAAATGAACTTCACATCAGCACATTTTAAGCAAGAATGGCCAGTTGGTACCTTAGCTGCTAATATTTAAAATAATGCTGACATCTAGTGGCTGGCTGCGCTCGCACATGTCCGTGTCGACCTGAAAGCTCTTCGTGTGTGTCCAGTGTTATTCCTCACCTTCGGAGGCAAGAGGCTCCAGACGGAAATGTCACATCTCTCCTAGTTGTGCACCATTCAAACAAAGAAAATGCATCCCAGTTCCACAGAGATGGTAAGATAAATAATAATAATTTTTTAAAAAATTACAAAAAATCATTATTCCTCTTTCATAGTTGGAAACTACCATGAGATAAAAGAAATTAGAAGCCAGATGGTTAAAAGCTGACTACTGCCAACTGGAGCCAAAGAAAACTGAAGAGTTCAGAATTCCTCAGAAGTATCAGATGTTTGGAAATAGTGAGATTTGATCTACAGTAAGGCATATCCAACTCCTCCTCGCTGTCAGCCAAGAGCCCTCTCACAGCACATGGTTGCTGGCTGGTTCTGTCCTACAGCACTACTGCTCCTAGTTTTGAACAGGGAGGAGACTTTCTGGGTTGAATTGTCTGTAGTGACCCATGTGCAAACAGAACACACCAAGAAGAAGCTTCTGGACATTAAGAGACCCCAAAGACAGCCAAGAGGACCCTGACACATGGCCAGAGTAAAGATTAACAGTGTCTTGTCCTGTTTTATCCTGACAGTGAGAGAGACCTATAAGCCACAAATCAAATAAAATTATATGAAGTTGAACCTCTTTATAGGGAAGGTCGGCAAAGAAAAATTGTACAGATCTCATTTTGGCCCTGTACTGCAGCTCTGCTCAATTTAACTGCCAGAAAACTGGAAAAATCTAAGAGACACATCTCCAGTAAATGATGATCACTGCCCATACACCCCTCTCTCACTGCATTTGCTTCCTGACATATTAGAAAGCAAGAACAGACCCCTTCCTTATGCAGCACATTTAGATTTTCCAGAATAACTTAAACATCAGGTCCTTGAAGATAAGACTGGAAAGCTTTGTATATACATTCATGCTGACAAAACTGTGAGATGGTTTCCTCTCTTCAGAGTTATGCAAAGCAGGTCTGAAGTTTTCTCAAAATCTCAGTGGTTAGAAGAGCATAATCCTGCCTCTCACCTGCCATGGGAGTAAAATAGATAACCCAGAGATGAGCAAGCCAGCCTTCCTCATGCTCAAAATGCGGTTGTACCATTTTCTTAGACAGGAGGTGCGTGTTCATCTGGGAACAAGTTACTGGACTAGAAATTGGACTCCCATCTGGAGTACTGCACCTGGCTCAGAGGCCCCCAATACAAGAAGGTCTTGGACCTGTTAAGACTGGGTCCAAAGGAGGGACACAAAGATAACCAGAGAGCTGGAGTACCTCTCCTATGAAGACAGACTGAGAGAGTTGGGGTGGCTCCAGGGAGACCTTATAACACCTTCCAGCGTCTAAAGGGACTACAAGAGAGCTGGAGATGGACTTTTTACAAGGGTATGTAGTGACAGGACAAGGCTGAAATGGCTTTAATCTGAAAGAGGGCAGATTTAGATTGGATATTAGGAAGAAATTCTTTACTGTGACAGTGGCGAGGCACTGGCACAGGTTGCTGTGGATGCCCCATCCCTGGAAGTGTTCAAGGCCAGTTGGATGGGGCTTTGAGCAACCTGGTCTAATGGAACCTGTTGGAATTGGGTGATCTGTAAGGCTCCTTCCAACCCAAATCATCCTATGATTCTGTGAAATACACTTCATACAGCTATTACTCCATCACTTTTTTCCCCACCAAGAAAAGTCCAAAGGAACTGGTGTTGCATTTGCCTCCTCTCAGATCAGACTTTGGTGGAGGAAGGCTGGTCTACCTTTTCCAGGTGCCAAGGAGCATTGGAGAGAACAGGTAACAAAGCAGAGAACAAGATCTCATAGGTGCCATTATCCAGGAAGCATGCAGACTGACTGAAAACCCGACAGGAGTGAAAGATAGTTTGGGGAGAATCACAAAAGGTAGGACCATACTGAGATTACGGATCATTCAGGAAAACCTGCATGTAATAAGGAGATGAAATCACTCTTCAAGACACAAAAAAATACCATACTTCAGTACCAGAAAAACAGATATCAGTTGAGCCCATCAGAGGACAAGCCAAGAAGTCCAGATGCAGCAATCCATCTTCACCAATTTTGCAAATTTTCATGTATCTAAAAGCATGTACGAAGTACCAAAATCCGGAGGCAATAGAGTGTTGCATGAAATAGCGAAGTCCTGAGGCAACAGAGGCACTATGTGGCCCATGTGATCTATGCTGGTTTTCATCTCATTGCTCTGGCAACTTTCCTACAGGCTTAAACAAAATTCTTAGCAACAGTAAACATCTTATTCTAAATACCTTGAACAATGAACGTTGCCTTAACATATTGCTCATACCAGGACAAAAATATATCTGCAAAACAGTGGCCAATTAAATCACCACAAGGAATTGACATAGGAACGCTTTTCCTGAGGGCTAAAGACAACTTTTCTCTAGTATCCCCAGTCCCATCAACTTAAGACAATGGTTTTAATTTCAACTCTCATTAGTTTGAGAAAAATTACTCAAATCCCTGTCCCAACAAATTCAAAGTATTTACTGAAGATTTGAGTACAGAAATTGGAGAAAAGCACTCCCACAGATGTTTCATTTCTCAGTGCTGCAAATGCCTCAGCAGTACTGGCAGCCAGCAGCATAGACAACTGAAAGCTTCATTTGTAACTATTTGCCATCATTACCCAATACTCCCTCTGAAATGACTTCAACCTTTTCACAACAGAGTCCACCACAAAACATGGAGGAGGGTGACCTCTAAAAGACCAAGAAAGGATCTGGAACGTTCAGAAACACTTTCAGAGTGAGGGATTCCAGCACAATAATGCAGTGTTATTATAGGCCACACACAAGCTGATGTCCAGTTCTTCCACAAGAAATATTTCCAAAGACCTTTTCAACTCTACAACAGCCAAGAAATCCAAGCACATGCATCGAGACTTAACTGTCCCTGATTATTTACCTAGAGAAGTCATTGTCGAGGTGTTAAAAGGACTTTTTTAATGATGAAATTACGATCAAATGATAATAGATGACTGAACAGAAATTAAGTGGTAATCAACTGGTGATTAAGTGATCATTGAAGGGTAAATAATGAGTGATTTGACAAAGATTTAAATGATGGTTTAGTAATGATGATTTAGTAATTCAGACAGCTGTCAAACTTCCACTATTTAACACATTTGTAATAACTAAGCTATAGCTGGATATATATAAAACATCACTAGCACACAATACACTTTTAGGCTGAAAGTAAAATGCTCCTTACCTTGCTGAAGAGATCAGACACCGGTAAAGGGTCTCTCGGCCCTGAGGAGTAACCTGGAGAGGTGTCCCTGCTCACAGGGAGATCACCAGCAGAGCTCAGGGGGCTCCGGGAGCCACAGGAGCTGACAGGACAGAGCGATGGACTTGCAGTCAAACCCTGCCTCGGTGTCTGTGCACGTGTGGGGCTGCAGCAGCTTTAGCTCTGTCTGGTCCCAGCTCAGGCTGCTGCTGTTATCTCTGGATCAGACATGGCCCAGGTACCTCGGTCCCTGAGGAGATGCGGCCCGGCATGGCTGTCACAGAGGGCATGGCTGGGCCAGGATCAGCTGGGCTGGCATCAGCCCGGCCGGCTCGCCTGAGCCAAAGCTCCACTCATGCCATCGGAGTGTGGGCATCCACCATGGAACCACCACCAGATTTAGCAGTACACACATATTTGCCACATCAACCTAAACTTAATTATTACTTCAGTACTGCTGCCACCACACAACTTACATTTGGTAGCTCCTTACATAAATATTTGCCTGAATATTTGTTAGAGAAAACGTAAGTTATTAAAAAAGTTATTTAAGTTTATCCAGAGAAAAAAACAAACTTATTGAAATACTATCTGAAATATTACATACACTGCTGAAGATTTGCAAACAGGCTGTTACACTCTTTTAAAGGAAGGTTTTCAATTCGGATCTCGTCCACCTTTTAACATGAAAAGCAGTGATTTATTTTATTCCATTTCTTTACACTTTCCATACATAGAGCACTCAAAAGGTCCATAATGAAAAAAAGATCCGTTTGGAAACAGAACAGTATTACTCTCCCTTGCACAAGGACTCCCATCCTAAATGCTGTACCAAGCAATCACGTCTATGGAAATACATTAGCAATGACTCGAACAGAAATGTAACCAAATAAAAAATAAACCTGAAAATTATCTAAGCTATAACTATAAATGTATAAATTTCTTGACTAGCTGCTAATGTCAACCCTCTTGAAAACAAAACCGCACAGAAAAAGAATGTTCAATTAATAAAGCTAAATATCCATCCAAATTTTACTTCAGTAGGATAAATACAACAAAAACCTCTAAAAAAAGTCCGCTGTGCCCTTCATCAATACAGCAAAATGATGATACAAAGGCTTTTGAGGTGATAGTGACACAAAGCAGATCAAACTCTTGGCCCAAAGCACACAATAGTCTTTTGCCCCAAAACTTCAACACAAGAAGTTAACAGGCCTATTCCCTGAGCCAGGGATGTGACCTGAACCTATGGAAGGCTTTCAAGTCCTCAAAAAGCTTCACAGGAATTTACTTATTCAATTAAGATGATTGCTTCAAAGTGTCAAGAACACAAAACCAGTTAAAAACTACACATTGGTATAAATTCACTTAGTTGTAAAAATTTTGTGATGCTAAACATAGAGTTTATCCAAGAAGATTTCTTTCTACAAAAAGAAATTCTGTTTTTTTCAGTAATAGTTCATAAAAAGGGGAACATCTGATGAAGTTGTGTTTGAACAGCAGCAGTTCCAAACTAAAGTGGAGCAGTTTTTAACAGTTTTGGGATCAGTTTTTGACTTAAACGTGAAAAAACACTGTTTCTGGAACATGTCCTGAAAAAGTTTGGAAAAATAACTCAATTTATTTAGCTGTGCATTTCCCTCTCCTCACCTTTTTACAGAGCATTACCATAAGCTTGCAATTTAATAGTACTGACAGAGACTTCTCTTTTCAGTAGTTGCTCAGACTACAAAGCAAACAGTCTCAGCCAGATAACAATCCAGTAATCTAGCAAAATCTAGTAAAAAACACATCCAAGCATGACCTTTGCAAGTTCATTTTCAAAATCCAAAACTGAAGCATGTTAAAAACAATGAGTTGCAAAACTCCTTAATTGTTACAAGAGAAAAAAAAATTTAATTTCCTGCAAGGAAGTTCCACAAAATTAAAATACCAAGGTAAAAACAAATTTATAGAAGTGAAGGGAAACACCTGGATAATTTATTTACAAAAAAATTGTCCCCAAAACACAAAATCTTCATTTGCGAGCATTTTAACAGATTAGCCACAAATATTCTCTCCATGTTAATACAAATCATTTTGATAGATGAAAGGCACATTACTATTAAATAGTAATGGAATAGATGCTGTGTGAAAATAAGATAATGCACTTTCCCAACATAGTTTCACAGGAACGTTCTTCTCTTTGCTGAAAGGGGACTACACCACATACACTGACAAGTCTCTGAAGAAAAGAAACACAAAGATAAAAATCGAGGCTTGTGTAGAGACAGAAGTACTAATATACTGCTCTGAGGTTTCTTTGGACAGGAGGGCAGTCTTCACATCATCACAAATGATACACATGTACTACAGGGCACTTCAGGAACTTTTCAGGCTACCCACGCAACTGAGTTTTCCTTCCACTGACCAAACCATTGCAATTACAAACAGCTTTGCTTATGGCAAGCTGATATTCATCCACGTGACAGCTCTGTTCATGTTCACCCCAGGAGCTGTCTCACTGGGGTGTTCTCCAAGTTGTTAATAATCCCTTCAGGGGGAAAAGCATTTGTTCACTACTTTCACTGCAGACAATAATCCAAGCTAGTATGAATAAAATTACTTCCTTTGGGAAGTACACATGCCGGCAAGAGTAATCCAACTATTTTAAGTGCACTTGATCACAATGCTAAAATATATACACATACAAATATGACCATTAATTGGCCTATATTAGCAACAGCAGCTCTATCTGCCAACTACCACTGGGAACCAATCTTTGAGATATTCCTTGTCTTGTGGTAGTGCGAGTTTAGCCAGAGATACTTGTGTTCCAAGAGGTAGATGGATGCTTCCAGTGAGAATAAAAAAAACAGAGGAAGTAAGAGGGAGTGCAGATCTCAGTCAGGGATGACAAATGTAAAGCAGAGGAAACAGCAGAGCCATTTCACATTGAGACAGCTAGTAAAAACCTTCAAAGGTTACATAAAAGCAACATCACAAATACACTGCCAAGTTTTATTGCTACATGCTAATACTTTTAATTTCAAGTAGTTTCTTGTTAGGTTCAAGTCAATCTCAAGTTTGCTCTTAATATAGCAATGTCATTCACCTCTCCCTCAGATATATTGTGTGATATTTTAATGAATAGAACAACTTAGGTCTATTTACTAAGATGAAATGAACTTTGTTTTCAACAACCTACAAATTACTCTGGCAAATTAGTCTATTAGTGAAAGCATAAAGAATTTAAACTCCTAAGGTGTGAAACAGTTCTTTTTTTAAAAAACAAAAGTAGCAGGGTTATGTAAAATCTTACCATTTCTTTACTTCAGCAGCTTTCATCTCATAAACTGCTGCCCAAGTGAAGTGATAACTAACAGCTGCCTACTAGGTATGCTGGCCAAGAAGGCATAAAATGTTTTTCTTATTTAGCCTTATTAAATACACCCAAAGATTTCCTAAAATAGTATGCTAATTGCACCAGCTTTTGCAGTTCTACAGAAAGCTCTATTCACCTTGAAAGCCCACCTCTTTCCAAAGGATAACTGCTTTCAAAAGGTTGAGTCCTCAACTCAACCTCAGTCTCTACCCCCTCTGACATCTGATCAATGATGAGCGTATGGAATCACTGAAAACAAAATGAAAACAGAATTAAGCAGATCTTAAATTGTAATATTTTTGTTAAATAAAATACCAAGGGAACAGCTGTCAGTCTCTCAGCCTTTAAGTATGCCCGTGACTTGTGGCACGCCCCTCTGCTCACACAACAGCACAATGTAAGCTTCCCTGATAAACCACCATTAACCCAAGGACCATTTATTGCAGTTCCTCAGCAGATGTCTCCATACTTCTGTGTAACTGTGAGCAGGGGACACACAGGCTTGATTCAGGAAAAGCACTGCCTATTGGAATGCTCTTCCATACACAGGCACCAGAGCCACAGTCAAAGAGGAACCCTATCAGTAAGAGGGTGGCAGTAAATGAGGACTAGGTAGGACACAAAGACCCTCCACAAACCCCTGACTCCACTTCATCCCTTGGAGCCACAGTAATTTCTGTTTCTGTGGCTATAAATTACTAAACTACTCAAAAATCACTTGGAGAAAAGTCTCTTAGGTTCAATGCTACAATCAGTTAATCCACTCCCCACAGATCAGCCACCACAAGAATGTAAAAAACATTCTTCCTAAAGAAGCCTATGCTGACACAACTGACCAAGGATAATAAATGGGCGAGAATCTTTTTCCTACATAATCTGTGGTTACCTTTATAATCAGATCAAAGAGAAACTCCACTGAAAAAAAGATAATCAGCCATTCTCGTAATAGTCATAACTTATCAGGCACTCTTCTTCTGTTTGATGTTTGAAAGCATGTTTATATCTGTTGCTTCTGTATTTACATGACACTTGTCCTTCTATCTTAGTGAAAAATTTCTATCCCTGTGGGCTACACAAATCAATCCCCCCCCATCAGCAGATGTGGACCAAGTATAAGATGATTTAAGTTTTCAAAATTCCAAATTACAGTAGTTACAATAAAAAAACAGTAGTTTCCCTAACATGTCAGTACAGCTCAATTTCTCAGTGCAGCTAAATTTCTATAAAAATAACACTAGGTCAACAGAAATCTTCATTTATTTCCAAGTGTTCAAATTGTTACTACACATACGCCATTTAACTATTTTTTATTTGAACATTAAGGTAATTACAGTTGCAGGGCTCATATTTCCAGTGGCCTCTCCTCAGAAGATACCACCAGAGCAAAACATGAAACATTCCACATGGCTAACAATATGACATTTGAGTTACCAGAATTACAATAATTTTTTTTTTTTTTTTTTCTAACAGATCACATAAGTACATAACTGGGGCATTTCCTTTAACAGAAATATCAAAATTAGTACTGCATTTGTTTATTTTCAATATGAACATCTCCACATACGAGCAACATGGTACATGACAGTTTGATTATCACACATACAGTACTTTGGCAGCTCTGTGACATTTTCCCCCTAAGCTCCACAGTAGGTTTAATTTATAAAACATATTGCTAATATGCCCTGCATAAACACAAAGAATAAAATGCATCTTTCTTTTGTCACTTCAACGGGAAAGGGAGCAGTGCTCTTATCCCAGATTACACAGCCTTGTCATACATGCACAATTTTCTTCCATGAACACTTCTAAGTGTATCCTAACTAATATTTTTTCTGCAAGAAAATAATCTTTATTTAAAAAAAAAAAAAAATCAGAATTTTCTTCTCAAATTAGAAAGACTACATCCATGGATGACAAGACAAATCACTACTGTTTATTTCAAAATAATACTGAATGTGTCAAATTTTTATCAAGGTTACTTGTATATTATTGTCTTACAAGCACATAAGTTGCCTGCTCAATTCATCCCCTTTTGAGTTCATTTGTGAAACTGACTGGTTTATTTAGATACCTACTAATAACTAATAGTTCGTGCTTAACAAATACTAATTTCTTTGAACACGTCTACCATGAATTTCGACAAGAGAACTAACCACTGTAATAAAGTTTTTCACTTCACTCTCCCCAAATGAATGATTTTAATTCCCCACCTTCCTGAACACAATTATACTGTACTCTGATACACAGCTGCCACCCAGTGACCTATTACCACAGTAATCTAAGTGAGGACAATGTTCCCTCTAATGTAATCATGCACTTTAAAGTAGCTACATGAGAGTTTTAAAGTGGATGAAATCTGGTTGCAAAATTTCAGATTTAAAGGAACAAAATCATATATACATACTGCAATAACAAATATCTAGAACTTGTCTATAGTGATATGAAACATTTCATTCGCTCACTTGTGATATTTTAGCAGCTATTTTGTATTTATTCTATTTGGTCCAAATAGTCCTCCGTGATGTTAACAGTCACTCAGAAAAGAATGTTGTGCCCAAAAACGTATCTGCTACCACAAACATCTCTTCAACCTTTTATTCACCCTCAAGCAATTCTTAAAAATTTAAGATTTCCTGAGCTATAAAAAAACCAGATCTTAATTTATTTGTAATACATCATATTTGTACAAATATGTAATATTTGTAATACATACTTGGTGAAGTCACCCATTTAATACCTATTTGCATTGAATTATGAACTCTGCAGCACAGGAACAGCCTGTGTATGGCACTTACAATCATGTCTGCAATAACAACTGTACTAAGATGTTCCATAATTAAAAAATGTTTATCTATACAAAGTTTAGAGCCTACAAGTACTTTATCATCAAATGGGAAAATTACAGCCAAACTAATTAGGTCGGACATTCACTACATACTACATCTCGAAATGTCCATTTTGATGACATTGTTTTATCTTCTTGCTTCGGTTAACTGAATTAAGCGAGAAAATGAACTCATATCCCCAATTCCATTTCTTCACTATAGTAATTACGTGCCAGCTAACTTTGGTCTTTAACCAGTAACTTCCATTCTGGTGTGCCCCTGAACTCGCCAAGTTCTACATCGTATCTGTGACTCGGTGCCGCCAGGAAGCCCTTCCAATGGGGCGGCATCCGGTCTAGCAGAGCTTCCACAGGGCAGAGGCTTTTCTTACCAGAGCAGTACCAGGGCAGGCAGCGTGGAAGGGGCAGGAACATGGCAGACTGACATTTTGGCTGCAGCAGTTTTAACCCTGTTTTACTGCTTAACCTGTGTTACAGTCTAATTTAAGCATCGTTGTTTATGCAATACTCTCAAATGAACAAAAGCACTACAAAGACAGGTCAACTGTTCCTTTTCTACAGAATAACTGGTTAGTATCTGTTCCAGAATGAATTTAATGCAAACCTTGAGAAAGGTACTAACTAAATAATCCCATTTGGATCTTTTTAAATACTGTCTTACTCTGAGGTATATGTCTATTACTGTAAAAGTTTATGCATCCCATCTAGAATTCATGAAAAAAGGCTATTTGTATTTTCTAGGTCAAGCAAGCTATAGAAAAATGGGAAAACTAGCATGTATTTTGTGTTCAAGTGTTATCGTTTAGCTTAACACTTCATGCAAGTAATGCAAAAAAAGCTATATACTCAAGACTGTTTACATCTGAATAAATAGGGTAAATTAGCAAATACAGTATTGAAAACTATCTACAAAAATGTGTTTTCCCCAGTATTCACTGTTTGTATCAAGTCTTAAAGCAGAAAGCTGCAGGGTAATACCAAAGAGAATGTAATTAAAAAAAAAATTAAATTGAGACATTTTAAGAAATCTCAGAAAATAAATTTGTATAAACTATGAACTAAACTGAAACTAGGCCAATGACTAAAGCTATTAGGTGGCCTTATGAGCAAACACCTTCAATTAAAAGGCCATAAACAAGTATGCTTTACATATTACTTGATTTTTTTATTTTACACCATGGGGTGAAAGCAACACAATTCCTTTTAGTAAATTATACACAAATAGCCTCACTCAGAATACACTTTTAATGCACATAAAAAAAGTATTCATCTTACAAATTGTTTTGCAATCCAAATATACAATAGCTTGGAAAACAATATTTTAGAAAACTAAAGCCAATGTAAAAAGACTGCTTAATACAACTACATGATATAAGTGTTTGTATGGCTCTGTCTTTAGAGTTTTCTTACTGCATCATCAATATCAGAAATCTGTTCCTTCAGCTGATTCCACTGTTCTGGATTTAAAGAAATACCTGAAATGCATTAAAAATAAACACTTAGGACAAAAAGAAAATTGTGGTGCAAAATTTTCGAGTAATTACTATAAAGGCTACTTTCATACACAGTCTATGTCATAACTATTAATGCCCGAGCTACCTTAACAACCATCTTAGTTACAAAGTGAAACTGCTCACTTCGAACCCTTCAATTTAACTTCAGGTTATCTCCAGACAAGTTTACATTGGAAAGAGAACGTGTGTAACAAATAATTTTGCAAGTATTAGGCTAAACACAAGAAGTGAAATATAACTCTAGCCTTACCAGAAGGCAGTACAAAAGCCCTGGATGAGAAGTAGGAAATCATTCATATTCCTGCTGGCTCTCAAGAGCCATACCTATGTGGACTGATCTTCAATGCACTTTTGAGGTACTAATATTCTGGGTTTCCTCCTCCCCTTTGTTTCTCAAAGCACTGTAAATCACACATACTACAAGTAACCTTTTGGAGAGACTCTATTCCACTCGCTAACACTTACAAACCAACCTAAGTCATTTCTTCTTCAAGTTCACTAGTTTCCAGTGACATTCAATTCATTCAATAAGTACCCCACAAACCATCTCCTCAGATCTGAATTTGTTCTCATCTTCCTCAAGCTTGAGTTCAGGCACATCTTTCATTTGTGCTTTAGTCTCCTCATTCTTCCCCTATAATCTCTCTCTGCCAACTGAAGAATGCAGGCTCACAAGGCTACCTTTCATACTTTCTCCTGCCAAGCTCTTCTACTATTTATCCCCATTCTACTCCCTCAGTGATCAGGTGTCCTTCATTGCTTTCTCCCTGTAGGTGGAGCAGGGCCTCAAAACAGCTGAAACTCTGAATTCCATTTTTTGAGTTCATAACCCTTTGTTTCCCTTTTTTTCCCCATCAGTGTCTTATCAAGGCACCACCAAAATTTTAAGCAGCAAGTAGTATGCATGGAGCTTTACTAAGCTGTTTTCCACCAGCCTTTAGTGTGAAGATTGCTTTTCAAACACAGGTCAGGTGTGCTAACCATTACTAGGGGACCAAGCATCATCAAAATGTCCCTCAACCACACACCAGACAAACAGCACAAAGTTCAGACCTGCTGCTTGAAACACCCTGACAATTATTTAAAATGCTGTTATTTATTTTTCTGTCTTATTATAGTATATCAACTACTTATACTGGTTTTAGGATAGCTAAAATTGCGAATGCATTATTGAAATATTAGGCTCACATACTGTATCGGACTACTATTAAATTTTATCCCAATAAAATTCAGACCCTTTTGCTGCATTGATAAACATTTCTGCCTACATCATGTAACTTTTGTCACTAGACCCGCCCACCAAATCCCATTGTAGTTTGCCACTCAAAATGCATATGCTATTGAATTCCACCTCAACACAGAGCAGGGTAAAGTCCTTATAAATTTATCTTTTTTATTAACTAACAAGCACTCCAAAACAAGGAACGTTCCTGTACAACACCAGTACACCTGTTCATGAAAACCTGCTCTCAGTGGTTATTCAAGAAATGTAGAAATGCTTCTCAGACTTTCCAAATTACTGTTCACTGAGTTGCTGCATAAGAATGTAACACACCGTAAGAATGTAACAAGCCTTATGCTGATTGTACACTAAATGACTTCAAACTTTGCAGCCTCCCAGTACAGGAAGGTCAGGGAGGGACTTTTTACAATGGCAAGAAGTGACAGGACAAGGGGAGAGTGGCCTCAAAATGGAAGAAGGTAGATTTAGACTCGATATTAAGAAGAAATTCTTGCCTGTGAGGGTGGTGAGGCCCTGGCACAGGTTGCCCAGAGAAGTTGTGGGTGCCCCATCCCTGGAAGTGTTCAAGGCCAGGCTGGATGGGGCTTTGAGAACCTGGTCTAGTGGAAAATGTCCCTGCCCATGGTCAGAATGAGATGGCCTGTAAGGTCCATTCCAACTCAAACCATTCAATGACTCCGTGAATCCCCAGGGCAGAATGTTTCATACTTACCCCTTTCATTGATGCAATTTGAAAACTATTAAAAAATAGACTTTTCTAAGAGAAGTAACATAACATTAAGCACTGCACTATTCCTGCAACTGTCCTCACATCCTCATCTTGAGATGCAAAAGTTCTGAAAGTGGTTCACCATGAGGGCTTGCCATGACAAGCAACTATCCCAAGCAGCAACTAAAGGTACAAGAGCTTGTGCTGTGCTGCAGATTAGAAACTTGGTACCACAGTCTGACCACTTGAGATACTTTTCCCTCTATTAAAATCTTCACTTTTGTCCTCCAAAATTAGTCACACTAAGTGTTTTGCTGTTTTTAATCAAAAATTTAATAGAAACTGAAGGACCTGGTTGTTTTTAACAAAATTAACATCTTATTAAAATGATCAAATCTTTTCAGTGAATTTTGAAATAAGAAATCCAATTGTAATGTAATAAATTGTGTTAACTACGTTAATCAATTGGGGGGAAAGTATGGCTATGTTATGGCCATGTTTATAAATCCTCTACCAAATTTGCCTGTATTTGATGCCTTGCTTTCCATAAATCATGGAGGATCTATTTAGGAAAACAGATTCAGGCAAACAAACTCACTTTGCTCTTACTTATAATCTACAGATTAAACTAATTCTTTTTTAAAATATAAATTATAGGAAAGTAAATACATTACTCTAAAATTATCATGTAGCATCAAAGAATAAAAATATGATACACAAATTTCTACTGCAAACCCAATGTTTTAACACAAAGTAACATCAAGCAGAACAATACCTTTTCTGCCAGGCTTCATTTCACCTTCTTGATCCATCCAATATTCTCTAATATCAATTAAGACTTTTCCTTTAAAGTCCCGAACACTGACATACCTCATTTTGCCAATCTGTCAAAACACACATAAAGGTCTTTTAGGTATTTTACATATTACAGCATTCACTTTCCCCAGCAGCATTAGACTCTGACATGTGACACTGCACACAGCAGCTTATTTTAGACACCAGAGAAACAACTAGATTAAAAGCTTAATTCAGAGTAGTCAGTAGGCTAATAAGCAACGACTTTAAACTAGTTGAGCAGGCAATGCTCAATGCAGAAGTAGCTCTCCCAGAATAAAAATGTCTGTATTCTTTACATGCGTGTTTCTTAGAAAAGTCATGAATTTACTGTTTTCTGAAACAAAATTTTCCCTTTGTTTCCAGCAGCTGTAAGCAAAGACAGGAAAAAGGGACCTCTACTCCCCAATGTAAATTTTAATCCATTCCACATGTACAGAAAGCAAATTAGATATTCACATGCGATGTCTGCCAAAAAATCCTCCCTGGTAATTGTGGGGCTTTTTTTTCCTTTTTTAAACACAGTAAATACAGATGGAAATAAAAGCCACATACTCTCCCATGCCCAATCCCAAATCCTCACAGCTACTTCACTGTACCAGGTGTTCCAAAAAACCATTCAGATTTTTTAAGTTTACCAGCATGTAGTGTATTATAAAATGACTCTGAAATTCCATAATTTCTGCACCAATGTCTTAACTGAATTACATGGGCTCCTTTTTTGTTTATTCAGGTGGGGGCAGGAGTCAGGGGGAGGAAGAATCAAACCAACAACTACACGATACACCACACATTTAGGCTTATTAAAAATTTTCCCAAATATGATAAAAAACCACTTATTTACATAAATTCAAAGTACAAGGTGAATTGGAGAACCAGAAATTAGATAACAAAAACACAACCAAATAAAATTTCTCACAATGCCTGTAAGAAATCCTTAGAATTTTGCATACACCTTCTGGATACATTTTACAAAGAAAGAACACATTCTAAAGTGAACAATTTTAAAATAAAATATTCCTTCCTGATAAAACATTACCTTTCATTTTCAACTTCCTTTATCTATGCATCTTGCATTTTGATACAAGTTAAGGTAGGGCCAAACACTAGCATTAAGTCTGATCAGACTGACTGGAAAACTCTCCAATCGAGAGTTTTCACAGATGTTAAAGTCATATGCTCTTACTTCAAAAAGTTGATACAAACACAAACACTTTTATGTTTGCCTAAAGAAACTTTTCTTCTTATGCAGATCATGCTACATGGCTTCTTAAATTGACAATAAAACAATTAGGACATATCTAGATAAGGTAAGTTCTGAAGAACTTTTCCTACTTCAAAGCATCTCGTTCATTAAAATGAACAAGACATTACAGTTTATAAGACAGTATTTTTTGACTGATTAAATGCTTTCACAGTACTACAAATTTAACATTCAAAAATAAAGTACAATGTCATGGCAGTTTAGCTCTTTCAGACCAAACCTGGCACCAGGCCCAAGCCCCTCAGCACCGCTGGCAAAGAACATCCTGAACAGCCTACCCGAACAACATTTCTTGGTTTTACCCTTTAACGCTTCACTAACTTTTAAGGTCACCTCTAAGAACAGCTTCAAGTAGCAGCAACTCTGCAGCACCTTTTTTTCCACAGCTGTTGAAGAAACTTAGTGTATTGCCAAGTAATTCCAGGTTTGTCTTAAGAAATGAAATCTAACATAATTACAGCAGCTTAAAGCTGCAAATACAGTTAAAGTGTTTAGAATGTGATTTGCAAAGACTGTATGTCTCAACTGAACTACAGTAAGGTGAGGAGAAATAATGCAAAGTTCAATTTACTCAGTCAGCCTACCTTAGATGGAAGCATTTCTATATGAAAATCCTGAAATGAAGATTTCATATCACTGTCTAGATTTCAGATGAATGATCACATTAAATTTTGAACAACTTATGCAAAAGCTATGTTCTATGCAAAAGCTGCCACCACCAAAACTATTAAATAGGCTTCTAAAGTACAGCCCCAACAAACACCTAAGGTTTAAAACCACAACCAAAATCTAGATTTAAGTAAATTGACATTTCTTGATACTTAGCTACCTGCAATTCTGGTACAGGTTCATTTCTGAACAATTCTTTTGTTATGCAGCAGCTGATAGTCCTGGAGTAATTTCACTGATTAAGGTATTTTTAGATCTCTACAAGCACAGTAGTGTTCCAAGAGCTGCTGTGACAGTTTTGGCTGAGGTAGAGTTTCACAGTGGCTGGCATCAGGTCATGGACTGGATTTGTGCTGAACACAGTGATGATAATATAGAGATGTTCTCGTTCTGAGCAGGGTTTACACAGGGTCAAGGCCTTTTCTGCTTTTCCTACTGCCATGCTTGCAAGGAGGTTGTGAGTGCATGGGAGGAGACACAGCCAGGACAGGTGATCCCAACTGACACAGGGATATTCCATATCATATGGCATCATGCTCAGTATATAAAGCAGGGGCAAGAAGGAAGAAGGAAGGTACACGCTTGGAGTCTTCCCAAGTAACTGTTACACGTGATGGAGCCCTGTTTTCCTGGAGACGGCTGAACATCTGCCTGCCCATGGGAAGCAGTGAAGGAATTCCTTGTTTTGCTCTGTTTGTCTGCAGCACAAACAGAGTATGTGAGGGAGTGAGTGAACAGCTGCTGTCTGGGGTTAAACCAAAACAGTAATATTGACTTACAGTAGTGCAGTTACTGCAGTTCAACCTTAACAGGTCCTAAGATTATACTGCTCTACTGAATTACACGAATTAAAACCACCATTTCCAAGTCTGTGTCTTAGAATAAAATGTGCTGAACTGTGTTTCACTTTCCTTCACAGCTATGCAACTGACTTCCTCTACGAGCTTCAGCGAGCACCTTCTTCATCATTTTTCCTATTTCCAGATTTTCTGGACTAAACTGTACACAACTGTGGAAGTAGAAACAGCAAAAAAAGCTCCTTTCGTATATGTATAGCATTACAAGGAACACAATGAAGACTCCTGGAAACAGTGAGATCTGTCATACAGCAAGTTGTTTGTGAAATGCACCAGTGACCAAGTTTCATAATTAATGTGCTAAACCAATCAGTTTCAGAGCATCATACATTTATATATTCACCTTCTTTCAGGAGCCTATGATAAAGACATTACACCTGGAAATCAAAGAACTTATCTATCTCAAGTCAAAAAGCAAATATGATCAAAACTCCAAAAAAAAAAAAATGGGGTGAAGAGTATAACACACAGGCAACTTTTAAGTAACAATGTCAGTTAAATGCATGATCATGCAATGTGGTTCCACTGTGGGTGGTCATTAATGCATCCTGACAAACCTTATCCAAATCAGGCATAGGTAGATGATGTGATTAGTCAAACTAACCAAAGCACATGGTGCAGAGCTCAGGTTGGATTGAAGCCACAGACAGGAATCTAATGTATCAACACTAAACCCTTCCACACTGACATGAATAACTCTAGTCCTTAGGGCCTCTACTAATACATCACACAGGAGAGCAAGATAAATTTCTGCATGCTAACTGCACACAAATCCTCCAACAAACTGCAAAGTATACTAGGCTACCTATAAAACCTAAAAAGGCCAAGACATGTAAATACATAAAATACACTTAGTCTCTTATATTGAATTAATTCTTTTCTACTTACATTTATACTATTCTTAAGTACTTGCAAAAAAAAAAAATTCGTTACGGCAACAATCTCAAAAATATAAAATGTAAATATTTATGAAAATGTTGAATCTTCTGAATACAGCAGTCACAATGAGCTCTATATTAAGGCAAGCTATATGCTTTAAGAGCACAGCCTGAGGGTGCAGAACAACAATCCTCTGAGTTTCACATCATTTGAAGCCACTCCCACACACAATATGGACACCATAGAACTTGTGTCTATCCTAGGAATGCTTTACAGCCTCATTTCCATGAACTGACACTACACTTGCAAATTATACTGTGGAGTCACTTCCACATCAGAGATCATGTTACTGCCGTGGGAGAGAAACTCTCCAGAAAGGAGAGTTTCTAATATTTTTAAATCAAAACTGTATCTAAAAAATTTACCACATAACAGCATCTTATGGCACGCTCTTCTAAGTAGGGGGGAGGGAGGGGTGGTATTCTCAGACCTACTATAGTTCTATTTATACACTGCAACATTTACATCTTAGGAACTGCACAAAAGTTGATGTAGCTCGAAAAAACTGACAAAGCTTCATATAACACAAGGAGCAATCTAAAAATTTTCTTGTTGTTGATTGCCTGAAAGGTAGGCAGACTGAGCAATACTGAGGTTTTAGGTCAAGGTGATATTCAAATATCTGTATTATACTCAACACCGGAAGAACCATGTTCTTTTCAGACTAATAAGAGTCCTCTACTGTCTGTTTTTAGTAACTTTTTATTATCTTAGGTCAGAAAGGTTTCAAGAAACCAGAGCACACAAATACTTTCATTTTTATTTGAAAGTGCCTGGCTGTTTTTGCATCAGGGGAACACTAAAAATTTTAACAGTGTTCTCCAAGGCTGGAATTTCTGAACTTGTTATAAACATAGCATGAAGTTTATACATAGTTCTTTAGAATTCTAACTGCAGCTCACCTCATAAGGTGTAGAATTCACTATCTCACTTTTCCTACAGGTTCAAAGCATGCCCAAGCAGAACTAAAAATATTATAGACTTCCTTCAATAGAGAAGTCCAAGCATTGCCTTTAAGTGAAGCTCTCCCTCCTAAACACAAGCAGAGGAAAGTGCGAATTGGGACACTAAAAATCACAGTATCAGGTAGGCAGGTCTTCTCTCTAGATTTTCTTTACCCATATTACTTTACACAGCCCAGAATCATTTAATTTAGCTTACTCCATGCTTGGGCCACCTCACTAGACACATTTCCCATACCCTTTCACAAAGCTGAGAACTAAAGTCTCACAAATTTATATTCCTTTTCAGCCAGCTAATCAGAGACCTTTAATAGGTCTTGATCCATGCCTCTAAAACAGGTAATTCTGAGCTACGTATACTCTTGCACACGTCTCAGCACATGCTGCTACTGCCTCGGTCAACCCTGGGAACTCAAAGACTCTGAATTCACAAAGGCACCTTTCTACTGAAAAATGTACATTCCCCCCATCTTAAAAACAGGGATAATGTCAAAAATTACTATTATTATGGATGTTCAGCAATAAAATTCTCCATCACAGAATAAAGTAAGAAGCAAAACTTATTCCAAGATGCTGTCTTATCACACAGGAGCCCCGTTGTCCTTGACCTAGTTAGATAGGAATGAAGAGTCCACGCTTTGGTTTCCAAGAAGCTTCTTTCCCAAGAGCCTTGATTAAAAAACATTTCCATGTAGAGACAAACCTGATGTAATATTTACAGTATACTCTTGGTAAGTGCTGTATTTACTGACAAAATGAGTACCCAGAGCTAGCACGGGCAAAGTCAAGAGGATTAGATCAATTGCTGCAACTCAGATTCTTTTACTCAGCTGAAACCTGACCATGCACTTCTGAGCATCTCATCTGCATGCGAGCACCGTAATCCCCTCCAGCCAAGGATTCAGGAGACCAAGACTATGCTGCCAAGAAATTCAGATCACCTCATAAAATTTATACTGAATATGATGTAACATGTTACCTTGACCAGGCTCTATGAGTCATCAATTTTACCTGAAACATATTCTCGTCTCTGTTACTGCTTTGCTTAGAAGAAGCTGCACCTTTTGAACTTTCACCAGTCTTTTGTTTCTTTACAGGTTTTTCTGGAGCTGCTTGCTTTTTCCGCTTTGCCTTGGACCAAGGAAAAAAAAAAAGAAAAGCATGAGCCACAACTCACTTTACAGTACAGAAAAGTTTACATTTTATGTCACAAGCTATTACTAAGCAATGCACATTATCACCTTCCTGCTGTGAAGGCAGGACTCCAATACTGTACATTTAGACTGGAATCAAAGAAATAAAACCCTTCACATGAGCCTAATTCTGTTCCCAGTGAAGTTTACCATAATACTTTGGCTATAAAGAGAATTTAATCAAATCAAAATACATTTCAAAAACCCTTCTCTTTCTGCACAGTGAGACTGTCAGCTAAGTAGTTTTAATAAAAAAAATAAGTCTGTGAGAAATGGCACTTTCCCTTCCACTGAGTGCAATAAAAAAAGCAGAACAGTTTATGACTCCTCTAAAAAAAGAAAACAAAACTGCAGAAGATAATGATTAAAGGACCTGGAAACCACCTCCATCACACAACTTTTTTTTTTAATCAGCATCCAATCTCTGCCTGCAGCATGATAAATTAAACATGTTTTTAAAACATTCAGACAATATCATCTATAAATCAGGTTAGTCAGATAAGTCACAAAGTTACTACTTCTACTCATGGTTATATAGTAACCATGCCCCCCACCTCAAAAGAAAAAAAAAAAAAAGAGTAATAGCAACATACCGAAAATTAGTCTCACCTGCTTGGATCATGTTGTGGATAACCACTCTGAAAAAAACTCCACCCTATTGCCCACTAGAGCAGGTTGTCAGACTGTCTTTTCAGGAATACAATTCCCTAACAAAAAAAATCACCCCCAATTTTTTTTTCTCTTAAGGTCTGATAGAACACCTGATTTGCAAGGTACAATTAAGTCACAACTGAAGCAACTCAGTAAATCAGACCAAGCCCTATAAAGTACTACATTAAAATACCTGATGTCTGCATTACGAAATAGCATTTCTTAACAAGATAAATTCACTAGTTTTTTCTAGTTTTGCTCGTAATCACTGATACATCTATACAAGCTCCTAAATTAACTAACTATTAAAAATAAACGAGAACGTTCAATTTATACATTTAGAATGGCCATGTTCAAATTTATCAATTCAAATACATTCAGGTTGGCTCAGCTTTTAAGTGAAAAACTAACAGATGGTATTACTGCAAATAAAAGAAAATTAAGCAGAGAAAAAAACACGCAAACAAGATAAGCAAGTGACACAATGGAGCACAGGATAAGATTTTTGTTTAAGAGAACTAATCAAGATATTAAATTGGTAGTGGTGGGTGTGGACACGTCCTCAAAATAAATCTAAATTCTTGCCATCAGGGCAGCTTATAAAGAAGACACAAAGCCGTAAAGAATTCCAGTAACCTTGTGATTATATCTATCATATGGAATGGCATAATAAAAGCAAAATGCAACTTAAAAAACTTTTGCGCAGGGTAAAAAGCATGTAATCCACCCAACCTTGGGAGAGGGGTTGGTTTTTTTAGGGGTGGGGAGGAAGAGAGCTTTTTTAAGTGTCCCATGAATCACAGGGAATGATAGGCACGTTGTGACATAATGCTCACCTAATTCCTTAACCCCAGCCTGAAATAAATGTGTTAATGCAGTAATAAACTGAACATCATGTTCACCTTTTTGTCAACTTCACTATCTGAATCACTGGCAGATGAGCTTGAAGATACAAGTTCCTTTGATTTAGGCATTCTGGGAAGAGAAAAATAACATGAGAACACTACATGAGGAATACATCCCATTATGGCTGGAAAGCCATCTTCAAACCTGTTTGTACTGGCTCCTCTTAGTCAAAACTCTCCTAAAGACTTTCCTGCCATTTCAAGTAAGCTTTAATACACACTGCAGACGCAATATCAAACACTCTTCCCTCTTGCATCTCTTCCCCTTTTTACTGCAACTGTACTAAATGCAGTAAATGGTTTGGCTTCTGAACCGTTTACACGGTTCAGAAAAATTTTTCACAAGTGTCATACCCACCCAGACATGGCAAAGACCACGATGTAAATAATATAATATAATACTGTCCTCCAGTTAAACCCCTTATATGACATTCACAAACATAGATCGTTAAGGTCCTCGCATTGTCTGTACTCTGACATGGGCATTTCACCCAGCTGGATTCGCAAGCAATGTGCTGCATAATTGTCACACATAAAGATGAAGATCCCACCAACAAAACAGTCTTAAAAGCACCTCAGTTACAGTGAACCACAGCACTGCAATTAATATTTCCACGGCACCTTCAACACATCAGTCACTAGAGTCTATTCATTTGCCAGACAAGCGGGCATTCAGCTTTCCTTGAATGCGTGCTGCCAGGTGTGCTCGTACATCACTCTGGTATGCAAACATGTGGTTAGATGTAGTGGTTGCACATCTTCCCTCCTACTAGTGACTCTTTGTAATGAACCCACAGCTTTTTTGTTCTTTCAGAATAAAAACAGGCATCCTAGAGAGAAACTGTGATATCAAACACGGCTAGGAAAGGCTAACCTAATACTAAAGGACATCTTAAAGCGTTGTTAAACTGGCAGTGAAAAAAACCCACATACGCAAATTAAAAAAAAAAAAAAAAAAAAAGAGTCCAAATAATGGTAATGAATCAACGTGGTTCTAAAGTAGAGCAAGACCTGTGGTAACAGCTTGGAGCACTGCGATGGAGGCTGGAGCACTGCACAGGATACGGGGTATGGGGAAGCACACACAAGCCACGCTGTAAGATGGAGGCAGAAGAGCGCTGGAATGGGACAACATGAAAATAAGCACAGGGATGACACTGAGTCTGGAGAGCCAAACGATGGTGCGCGGGGATGACCCCAGGGGTCCGCGCGGGAACGAGGAAGGGACAACATGGAGGAAGGTGTGGGCGGAAACCGGAGGAGAAGGCGATGCGGGGCGGGAGGAGCCCCCCGGGAGGGGCCGAGCGTGAGGAGACACGATGGGGCCGGCGAGGAGGGGGGTAAGGGCGACGAGACGGGCGAGAGCGGGGTAGGTAAGGAAAGGAGGGAGAGCCGGGAAGACCAGGTAGGCGGATCCCAGCCGCCATTTTCCTCCCCTATTCCTCTTTTTCCACGGCTCCCGCCGCCCCCCGAGGAAAGGACACTGAAGACCCGACCAAGGATGGGGAGGAATGGGGCGAGGACACCCAAGTGCTCCCGGGACAAGGCGGCAGCGAAGGGGCCGCGGGTCACCCGCGGCGGGGGGGACGAGAGGGCAGCACGGGCGGAGAGCGGCCGGGGGTCGCCGGCGGGCCGGCTCCGCTCCCGCTCCCGGCGCGGGCGGGGAGCGCCGAGAGGCGCCATTTTCTCCCTCCCTCAGACCCTCCGCGCCCCCCCAGCGTGGCAGCTCCCCCCGGGCAGAGGCGGCCTCTCCCCGGCGGGGCAGCCCTCCCGCAGGGCACCGCGGGCACTCGAGGAGTGCGGGGCGGCCGCTCGTCGGGGCTGCCCCGGGCGGTGCCGTGGGGGGGGACCCGGCACTCACGTCCTGCTCCACGCGTGGCTGCTTCGCACCGCGACACGGGCGGAACTGACGCGCCGCGGAACGCCCGCCCCGCGCCGCTCACGTGGGGAGGGGGGACGGGGACGGGGGCGGCTTTAAAGGGGACGCGGGGCCCTTTGTCCCTTTTGTCGCCCGTTCGCGACCCCGCCGAGGGGGTCCCAGGGGTGGGAGGGGAACCTCTACGGAGCCACGGGACATCCTCCGCTGGGAGAGAACCACAGGAATCACAGGATGTGCTGAGTTGGAGGGGGTCCATCAGGATCATCGAGCCCTGCACAGGAGACACCAGAAGTCACGCCGAGTGCCTGGGAGTATCGTCCAAACGCTTCTTGAACTCTGTCAGCCTTGGTGCTGTGATCGGTGCCCTGGGATCCTGTTCCAGTGCCCAACTACCCTCTGGGTGAAGAACGTTTTTCTGATGGCAAACCTAACCCTCCCCTGACACTACTTCAGGCCATTCCCTCAGGTCCTGTCAGTGGTCACCAGACAGATGGGTTCAGTGTCTGCCCCTCTGCTTCCCCTCATGAGGAAGCTGTAGGCTGCAATATACTTTAGGGAGAATTTCTCCACAGAAAGGGTGACTAGACATTGGAACGAGCTGCCCAGGGAGACAGTGGATTCACCATCTTGGGGGAGGGAGTGTGAGGAAAGACTGGATGTGGCACTCGGTGCTGTGATCTAGTTGACAAGTTCAGTCATAGGTTAGAATCAATGATCTCAGCATCCTTTTCCAACCTAACTGATTGTGTGATTCTGTGAAGAATCCTCTCAGTGTCCTCCAGGCTGAGAAAAATCCACAATAATTAATAAATGGCTGGTTTTTTTCACACACTGCAGCAGTTCCTCGATGCCGCCTGGGCAGCGGCGTGAGGCGCCGTGGCTGCAGTGGCTTTGCATAGCGAAACCGCGGCCCTGCCACGCCTGGGCTGCCCTTAAGAACCCCTTCTGCTACTTCCCCTCCTGCCACCACATCCGTCTCCTGCCACGTGTGACTTGGGCCTCCTTCTCTCCCTGCACAGCTATATTGATGGGGACCATGGAGCATCAGGGAGCTCACCCTGCCACCCACCTCAGGTCTGAAGCACTGGGGACTGAAGGTCAGAATAGTCTTAGCAACTCTTTTAAACACCTACTTTTTAAAAGACTCCAAGCAAAAAAAGAACATGAAAACATACTGACAATCTTGCCTTTATCTGTGCTGTGTTTACGCTGTGATGCATCCCACATGCCCTGCCAAGGACTTGAAGAGGGGCTGTAGGCCGAGTTCATCTAAATGATTTCTGCTTCTGAGACACCCCAACATGGAAGGGAGGAGAGGAAGGGGCCCTCTGCCCTCAAGCTTTGTGAGAGGAGACGGAGCAGCCTTTGCAGACTGTAATAGGCCGGTCAGAGCACAAAGTGGCTTCATGTTGTGTCCTCTGTGTTATCTACTCGGGCCTCTCAGTTATGATGAGATTTAGTAACATTAAAATACGGCCTCGGGTAACACAACTTCACACTAAACTAACACGGCCTGTTACCATTTGCTTATCACTGTTTGCAACAATGGGTCATGCAGTTGTGTTGTGAGCATGGCAAGGTGACAGTGCTTCAGACACAAATTACCAGTTTAGTTTCGTCCATTTCTCATTGTTACTAACTCTAGACCTGTGGTTGTGCTACCACATAGTGCAAGCTTTTTGTGAAAAGTGCAAGCAAACCAGAAGAAATAGGAAGTGAACTGTGTTTTCAATCCTAGCTTCCAGATGAAGATGGTACAGGCAGGGTGAGGTGGTAGCTGATAGGCCTCTGTAGTTTCAATTACAAACACCTATTAATAAAGTGTTTAAAATAAAAAGTCTTTGGCTTTTTTTTTAATTACATCATGGGCAAACATCATGTTTCAAGAAGGGATAATTCCACCAAATTCCGCATGAGCAGCTGAATGTTTCTGGAAAAGTACTTGCAGGACATGGGCAAAGAGGTTTTTAGAAAGGATCCACGAGGTCCTTATAGCCCTCACCATGAAGTGATTCAAAGGAATCGACAGACAAACAGATTGTCCACCAAAGTACCTTTATCCACCTCAGTGGAGAAGACACAGGGTTAACCCCACAGATGTGACTTCTGCCTTTCCGCATTTTCAGTGAGTTTATATAGCAGTTTTATCACAAATGCCATACACTCTTACATTCCTATGGTTAATAGCTGATAAACTAAACAGTTAAGCACACATTACAATAGCATTCTATTTTACTTAGGCCTAAGACATGTTTTCTGGCTTTCTTGATAACACCTGTCTATGTGCCTAAAAGCAATGGTTAGTTACCTATCTATTTCTCCAAGCCTGTGTATGTGTTATTGAAGCAACGGTTAGTTAACTATCTGTCTCTCACACAAGGGCGGTTCCCTATTTGCAGCTAGCAGTTTTGAACATTCGTTAAAATTTTCTAATTTGCTAAGTCACACTAAACAGGGCCTGCTTACGGTAATTACAATTACAATATAAAGTTGACAATTCCTTGTTTCAATGCCCCCTTTTCTCATCCTGTTGCAAATTTTTTTGCAAGATCTTGTTTACAGTCCATAAGATATGTATTTGTTGGCCAATGGTTCGATCCTCCACCACATCCAAAGATTTCTGATGGTCAGGGACAAAGCCATAGGAATCAGTATTAGTACCAGATGCACTAAAAAGTTGAATAGTTGAGCTGCTGTTGAGGATTTTAGCTTCTCCCATCCAAGGAAGACATCCCACCAATGGTGTGCTCTGTTTTTGGTATTTGGATTCTGATCTCACTAATTTTGAAGACACTATGTGAAGGGCTCATTATGAGGTTTTCATGGACCTTTTGTACTAAAGCTTCAATATCTGGGTGATACAGCATCTACTTCAAAATTCTAGTGTCCATTCCAATCTGTAACTTAGGAACCTCATTATACAACATATATTCATCCGTGATCAATTGAGTGGTGGTGACTGGAACAGTACAGCTAAAATCACATGCTATTATAGCATAAAAATACATACACAAAAATTAGTTCCATTAGTTATTTCTTCACATGTGTCAATGCTGATGTTTTGGCAATGAGTTCCTACACATGCACATCCTTTCCCTACATAATATGCCTGAGATTGTGCTTTTGCAGCTGGGATCATTTCAAAGACAGCGGTACTATCTGCTGTGTCTAAGCAAAAAATCCTCATTTTCAGTTACAGTGTTCTCGCAGATGAACCCTAATTATTCTAATGGGATGCACACCTCCGTACTTACTGTTTGCCACTTGTTTGACTGATCAATATATTTTGCCCATACATTATGGTTAATTGATCTTCCTACAACATCTTCGTGTATTGCTCCTAAGGCTAATACTGGAAATATATTTCCAATAGTGGCCTTTTTGATAGTAAGCACATAAGTGTCTATTTGTTCTTGTTGTTCATTGTAGGTGAAGTTTACTAGATGTCACCAGGCCTGGTAAGTTTTTTCAAACTGAGTGGTAGAATCATTTTTCACAATTATTTCTTTTATTTCTTGTGGCAGTCTCCCCGACATTCCTTCCTTAATGGTATCTAATACTACAGTCTGTATCCATAACTGTGATTGTAAAGACTGAAGGGCAAGGGATACATTACCTTGTAATTCTCCTTCAGAGGATACAACTGACTGAAAGTCTTTTTGGGTATGTCTGGACAGGGTGGTCTGGAAGTCTGCCGAAAGTTTTTGCGTGTCTGCTAGCGTCAGTAGTGATGATCTTAATGGTACTTGGAACTGGCCTAAGTCTGTAGTGACGGTACTTAATTTATTAATCAGTACCTCCTGATCTATAGAGTTAAGTATTCCTAATCCTGACCCGAACCATCCTGCTAAATCTGGCTTGACCTTGGTGTTCAGTGTCCGTGATTTTAGCCATGCTTCCCATCCTTGTAAGCTTTGTGCTATAAACTGAGAACAGTTCTGTTGTACCTTTGAAATACCTGCTTGAATTGTAACCTCAAATTTCTTTAGCAAGTACACTGGGTCTGGTAATAGTTTCTGCTCTTTACTTTGTTTTAGCACATAAGGTCCTGCAAATGAAAAGTTATGATAGCTTATTGCACACAGAGAGAGTACTGTTGCCAAAAGATCAGGAGCAAAAGCTCACCAGGCAAATCTCTTAGAGACACGATAGAGAGCAGGTCTTTAATTAAGGCATTCTGGTGCAAGGAGTATGAAAAGGCGCACGCCCCCATGTCCAGAAGTTCCACAGTTTTTGGTCTGCTCCAAGAACTACCCATCCCCCAGATACTCCCCAAATCTGTTCCCATGGCAAAACTCCCCAGAAATTGAGTCAGAGGTCCCAAGACCCCTTTGTTCCTCATCTTCCTCTTCTTCACATCATGTGCTGTCTTTGGAGCTTCTCCAAGGTTGCAGACTTGAAGGTTGCTTTGAGTACTATGGTATCTTGTTGTTCAGGCTTGTGGTGTGTATATTCTTAAACAGAATGTGTTTACTACAGTTCTGCCTTGAAAGGAGCCTAATCAAGTCTAAAGAATTTAGAAAATTTGATATGAAATGGGGGAATAGGTTTTGGTGTTAACTGCTATTCTAAAGTGTGACAGACTATGCAGCTACATTAAAATCTACAAAAAGCTGAAAATCCTAAAAATTCTAAGGCATCAGTATGAAAGCGGGTGGTGAGGGAGAAAGGATAAAGAGTAACACTAAATCCTCAGAAAAAATGATTTTTCAGACATCTTCCATACACTCTTTACGTAATAGTATTGTTCTAATTAGTTCACTTGAACTGCAAGTCTACATAGTATCCTGTTTGAACAAGAAACACTTTGTGTGATTTTATTCTTCTTCCATGGTGTTCCTGGTACCTTTATTTCATAAAGCTCTAGTTTTCCTGAGGTTTTATGTCTTATGGTTATAGTTAAATTCTTTACTCTGGCAAAGAGGGTATAAATACAGGAGACAGGCGAACCTAGGCTTGTTTTGTTTCCTGTATATCAAATATTCACCTGTCCTGCTGCTATATGCACCATACAGTTTCCGAATTTATCTCCCGAGGGTTTTGCAGTTGGCCTAACTCTTCTGCTAATTTCTGGGGAAGTGCCTGATTTTCTTGACATGTTGCCAACATTGGTCTCTGACTGAGCCACAGGCTCAGTGACTGATCGTTCAGTCCTGCAGTTTACATCTAAAGATGCTTACTATCATGCAGGATGATTTTTGAAATGTACTCCCTATTGTTCCTAAACAGATCAACACTAAATCAGTAGAGGATTTGATTTGCAGCCATCAGAAATCCTGGTAGAGGTCATAAGATGCTGAATATATGCACTGATTTGTATCATATACATAAAAGGTTACCCTCCAAACAGTATTAATATACTTTTGCTTAACTTCAAACTTACAAGCCATGTCAATATTACTATTAACACTGTTTTTAAAAGGTGGTATCGTTGTATCCTGTTTCCAATCCTTGTTTACTTGTCCGTTCATATGAAAAGTGCTGTGCACCATTTTAGTATTATCGGAAATATTCAAACCTGCAGGTCCCGAGTACCCTTTCTTTATCCAGTCTCCACTCTAAAATTCCAGTGATGTTCTCATGAGTATTACACTTTTGAGCACAGATCAGGCTCACACAGCTGATCAGGAAGAAATTGAATATCAGCTTTGTGTTTCCAATTCTCTTGGCTGTCCGTTGTGGTGTGACAGGCTCAGGAGCCTTTTTGGTCCTGGAAGAATGTATCCAAGATGTTAATCCTTTTACTTTGACCGCTGTGTAAGTGACCATCAGGGACATTTCCATTTGGCTTGGAAGGGATCTCCAACCATTGTTTCCACATAAACTCTATCTCACTGTATGTTGTGCAGGGGTGCATCTAAGCCTTCTGACCATGTACCAGCCACATGCTTATTAATTTCAATTATTTATTTTGATAAGGCTGTGGTATAGTTCTGAACATATCCTTCTCCCATATAGGAGATATCTTCACCCTCATAATTGTTCCCATGTGGTGGTCTCCCATACAGGAATTCAAATAGGCTCAATTTTTCCTTTGTTCTGGGCTTTACTCTGATTCTTAATGAAGCCAGGGGTAGTGCTTGAGGCCATGGTAAACCAGCCTCTTGTCCAGTTTTAACTATTTGATGTCTCAATTCATCTTCTCCACCTGACCACTTGCTTGTGGCTGATAGGGAGTATGTAGGTGCCAATTGATTTGCAAAGCTTTACTTCCATCCTTCACTATGTCTGCTATGAAATGAGATCCTTTGTCAGAGGACATAGCTGACGGTACTCCAAATCTGGGTATGATCTAATTTAGGAGTACTTTCACCACTTCTCTGGCTTTATTAGTCCTAGTGGGAAATGCTTCAAGCCAAGCAGAAAAGATACCTGTTAATATCAAAAGGTACCAATACCTCCCTTTTCTTGGGAGCTCAGAAAAATCAATTTGCCATTGTTGTCCTGGATAATTTCCTTTGCCTAGGTTTCCAATTTCTATTTTATGGGTAGTTTGCGGATTGTTCTGGAAACAGACAGCACACTGTTGTGTTACTTGTTTTACGATAGTGTATAAATTCCTTTCTACTATCAGTTTCTTCAAATATTCGTATACGGCATCTCCTCCCCAATGAGTTTTACTATGTTCATCCTTAACCACCCTCCTTAATGCTTTTTCAGGCACCACAATTTGTTTTTCTGGTGTTATATAATTTTCTTCTTTTGCTTTTGCATGTAGATCCTCAATTAGCTCCTGATCTTTACGTGTTTGTTGAGTACTATAATCAAATTGAATTTTACCTTCTGGAATGAGAGGTTGAATGGTTACTGTACCTTGTTCTGCCACCTTTTTAGCCTCCTGATCAGCCAACCTGTTGCCTTTTTCTTGGTCAGATTCTCCTTTTTGATGCCTCTGCGATGCATGGTTGTTACCTCTTGTGGTAGCAGCACAGCCTCCAAAAGTTCCAGGATTTCTTCAGAATGTTTTATTGGCTTTCCCTAGGAGGTCAGTGGTCCTCTCACTTTCCATACTGCTCCATACGCATGTACTATTCTGAATGCATACTTCAAGTCTGTCCATGCATTAATCCTTTTATCTTTTGCCAGCTGGAGAGCTCTAGTCAGTGCTATTATCTCTGCCTGTTGTGCTGGGGTTCCTGGAGGCAGGGATTTTGACTCTATTATAGAGTCTATAGTGGTGACAGCATACCCGGTCTTGTGTTGACCATTTTTCACGAAACTGCTTCCATCTGTATACCAAGTTTCCACCTCTGGAAGGGGCACCTCCTTCAGATCTGGTCTGCTAGAATGCTTAGACACCATTATCTAGATGCAATTGCAATCCAGGGGTGCAGGATCAATCTGTTCACTGGACAGAAGGGCTGCAGGATTGATTAAATTAGTTGTTATGATTTCAACATCGTCCTATTCAACGAGTAGGGCCTGGTATTTTAAAAATCTGGATAGAGGTAGCCAATGATTAACTTTTTGTTCCAGCACTGCAGCAAGAGTATGTGATACTAACATGGTGATTCTTTGTCCCAAGGTAAATTTGCGAGCCTCTTGTATGTTGAGGACCACAGCAGCTATGGCCCTTTGCTCACTCACTTTCTGAGCCACTTTCACAAACACCTTTACTATAATCTCCCAAAGGCACATTCAGTGCTTAGTTAACATCCACTTAACACTTATACAGACAATACAACACACAGATTTTCACACAGGATTCCCCACCCACACCATTTAAAACAGACCAGAAGACAGTATATTGTCAAACTTATAATAATTGTAGTTCCAAATCCAAGTCCAAAATCCAGCCACGAGAGTAAATCCAAAAACATCCATTCCTTTCTTTCCAGACCATTTCAGCCAAAGGAGTCTGGCAGAGCTTTGGCGGGACTCTAACCCACATTGAAAAGCTCTTGCAACCCCCCTGCTGAGAAATTAATCCACACTCAGAAGGTGTAGCTCCCATTAAACTGTTTAACTGTCTCGCGGTTGCTCCTGCTGGACTCGAACCCACCCACCTTCTTCTTTTTGTCTGTTATGGGACTCTAACCCACAATCCTGGGAGGACACTTACACCTCTACAGCTTCCTCAGGCTATCCTGCACATGACTTATGGATTTTAGCCAGTATACCTTTTAATAAAATACCTTCAAAATGTCTTTTAAAATACCCTTTTAAAATACCCTTTTAAAATACGCCCTGGCCTTCAAATTTTATGTCAGGTACTTTAAATGTGGCTTACCAATCCACGTCAGGATCTTGTCCGTCCCCGCGATGATCCAAGGGTCCATGGAACCTCCCGCGAAGCAAAAGGACTCCGGGGCACTCTTGGAGGGTCCCCAGCCCCAAGAGTCTTGCAGCCAAACAGAGATTCTCCTGCCAGCTCGGCAATTGATTCAAAGGAGTTGACGGACAAACAGATTGTCCACCAAAGTACCTTTATCCATCTCAGTGGAGAAGACATGGGGTTAACCCCACAGATGTGACTTCTGCCCTTCCGCATTTTCAGTGAGTTTATATAGCAGTTTTATCACAAATGCCATACGCTCTTACATTCCTATGGTTAGTAGCTGATAAACTAAACAGTTAAGCACACGTTACAATAGCATTCTATTTTACTTAGGCCTAAGACATGTTTTCTGGCTTTCTTGATAACACCTGTCTATGTGCCTAAAAGCAATGGTTAGTTACCTATCTATTTCTCCAAGCCTGTGTATGTGTTATTGAAGCAACGGTTAGTTAACTATCTGTCTCTCACACAAGGGCGGTTCCCTATTTGCAGCTAGCAGTTTTGAACATTCGTTAAAATTTTCTAATTTGCTAAGTCACACTAAACAGGGCCTGCTTACGGTAATTACAATTACAATATAAAGTTGACAATTCCTTGTTTCAAAGTAAACTGGCTCTCAGCGTGAGAACCACCTTTCACTTTTTTACTTTAGTAGCAGGAAAACTAGAAGGAAATGCCAGAAATAGGAAGTGTACTCTTTTAAATATTCCTTGGTAACTTCCAGTTTCTCAATGTTACATAGCTTGCAAAATGAAATATACCATTCTTACTACATGGTTGACCTTTGGAAAATAAAAATATGGTTGTTTAAACAGAATTAAAGCACATTAAATCACATGTGGGCAATGTAGTAGTTATCACCACTGCACAAACACCAGGCTTGTTGAGACATTTAACTGTGGAAGATGAACAGATGATATTGTAATACTTATTGCTTAACTCCAACAAAACAAACAAAATAACCGTTCCACGCAAGATCATCTCCAAATGTGGAATATTGATCTGTAAAAATCCATAGTTGCTTTTTTCAAGGTTTTCACTAACTTTTCATGTTGGAAGTGTAATGGCAGTAAAAGTCTTTGTAATCCATGTCTGTTTAGCTTTCTTAGAGGTTAACACCTGGTACACAAGGAACGCTCAGGTTTTAATCAAATCATCAAGGAACCGTTGATGATTTATCAACAATTCTTAATGCACTTTTAATCAAGTCTTTCAACCTTGACATAAATCAAAATTTTAAATCAAACATTTTTTTCTGGCTCTTAATGAGTTAATTTCTCCCACCTGCAGCATTTCCTCCAAAGCAAGTACCAAGTTTATTTTTACAGCTCAATTCATAAATAACAGGTCAGTGAGGGGAAGGGAATGTTTGCTGCAAGTGAGGATTTCATGTTCTCCTTTTCAGTAATAATAGGTTTCTTGCGGAATTGTTCTGGTTGATGAGTATAGTGGCTGTTTGAGCTATTGGTAAATCACCCTTACTATATTTTATTCTTTTTACAAAAGAAGAAAGAAACTGCTAAGAAAAAATGCTGTCTGTAAAAGAGTGGGAAAGGAGCCATAATTTTTTCAAGGTAAATTCTCTGCTGTTACCTTCTGACTGAGTCATCTATCTCCCTAAGGGATACAGTTCACTTTCTGAGCTCTTAAAATAGACTTTTGTAATGGGTTTGTTACCTCTCAGACACTTCCCTTCTGTAGCTGCCTTAAAAGGGCTTAAAATTCTTCTAGTTACTGCCTGATTGTCTCATTTCATATTCCACATGTCTTTGGCACAGAAGAATGTTGAGGCATTAGTTTTTTCTTCAAAAATAAACGTTAGCATGCATATTTGAATGGGAATGCTGAAAAATTCACGGGCTTCTGAACACATAGCAATTACTGGCTGCAGTAGTTGACTCCTCTATTTAGAAATTCACAGCTCTTTAAAGCTCTTTTGTTCTGTACTTACTAGTATAAAAGGTGGATGAAGAAATCTGCTGTAGAAGGGAAGGTTAGCCTGTAACACGGGCAGTAGTTTTACTGAAGTGCCAGGAAAGAACAAGTAAGAGGTGCTGCCAGACAGTATGTTTTTGCCTGTGTTCAGTAACTGCTTTGTTTCTTGTGTGTGTATCATGTGTAATTTGAGTTTGCATTAATATTTGCATAACCTTCTATTATGTTTGGGAAGTGGGGTTTTTGTGTTGCAGTTTAGTAGTGAAACACTGATAACATCCTCTGTGGTTTAATAAAGTACTTTTATGTATTTTAATATGTCTAATGTTATGGTCACTCTTCAGTGTCAATGTCTAAATTAAAGTTAAAAGTGACACATTTTTGCTTTAATAATTTAAAATTTTGGTGAAAACATAGGGTCTTTGTCTTCACTGCTTAAAAAAAGTAATTTCACTTTAAAATAAGGAGGTTGATAAGCTGAAGAATGTCTTGTCTCTGTAGCTATCTGAAATAATTTCCAGGTGAGAAGGTAGCATTGGACTCCAATCCGCTGATTGTAAACCTTTTTCCATCCAGAGCGTTTACAAAGAGAGCCCTAAGTATTAAATTACCTTTTCAGGAAATAGGAGAGCAGCTTTTGTTAGCATGATCTGTGCTGTGTTGGAAGGCTTTAACCTTCTGCTGCATCGCCCTGCCCTCTGGTGGGCACTCAAAGGCCGGCTGAGAGCCAGCTTTTACATAAACTGGAAGGTTGCCCCCAAGAAATCTGACTTAATCTTACTTAACAGACGTTAAGATTTAAAAAGATTTGAGTTTCCCCATTGTGTTTCAAGCACAGTTCTGCAGTCCTGTGGTAGCAGCTGAGACATGCATCTTGGAACATTAAAGTAAAAATAGTGGCATTGGTGGCACTGCATGTTATATGGTACTTCCTTCTTCTTCCCATATTTTGGAGATCTCCTTTCATACAGTTAAAATGAAGGTCAAAAATTAGTTTTTCTGAATGCTAGCTTGCTTACCGTTTTTGTCTGTGATATTTTTAGACACACTGAACTTTGAACAGAAAGAGTAGCTGTAGTATTTGATTCCAAATTAAAGATTTGTGTTCTAGTGTACATTTTCATTCTGCAAATTCTTGGTGTTCTTCTGTAATCTTAATAGGAAGAGAGATGAAGTTTAATTTTCCTATTTAAAAAATGCCTTCTCTGTCTTTCACTAAAGCTTTTCTGCCTTTCTCACTCTGCCACGACTTGCACTTTATCACTCCATGTATTTCCCTTCCAGTTAAGGATACAGAAGTCAGTAGGGCTCAAAATGCCCTGAAGGATCTAATCGGAGTTTATTACTGTTTCATTTTGAAGCAATCTGATACACGTCTTAGGGAGATGCAATCTTGTTTTATAACCCACTGAGGTTTTTTAAGTATAGACTATGAATCTGATCCTGCAAGCAACTAGTAGCATAAATAGATGTTATGTAATGGTTCACAAAGTCACCAGGAAGCATCAGGTTCTTATTAGGAAACTGCTGAGGGAAAGACTTGTATAATACTACTCATTTGGGGTTTTTTTCAAGAAAAAAGGAAACCTTGGGGGTTTTTTTGGTCGCATTTAGTAAGTGTGACTTCTCATAAAGTGTGTTGCAGTCTTTTTAAAATGATATATGCAGTGAAGACTCAAAATGCAAAATTCACCCAGGATAGTAATCTGAATCTTATGATGAAATTGCAGCTGAATCAGGCTGCCAAGTGGGAGTTAATGCTCAGACATATGCGGGGCTGAAATCACAACATAAAGGGTGTAATATTTGAATTAGAACTACTAGGAATTACTTGGATGAAAAAAGGTCCGGATTTTCAATAAGAAGGTTTTTTTTGTTTTTTTTTTTTGTGGAAACAAAGTTGAAAAGATGGTAAATAGTCCATGTTTGTTTGGAATATTATAATATATATTAGTAGTTGAAAAAAAAAATATGTATCTATGTATGATGTCCATTAGGAGAGTCCAGAGGAGGACACCAAGATGATCAGAGGAATGGAGCACCTCTCCCATGAGGAAAGGCTGAGAGAATTGGGATTGTTCAGCCTGGAAAAGAAAAGGCTCTCTCTGAATCCTTCCAATATCTGAAGGAAGCCTACAAGTAAGATATAGAGAATTTATTTACAAGGGCCTGGAGTGACAGGACAAGGAGAATGGCTTCAAACAGAAAGACAGTGGGCTTAGACTAGATATTAGAAAAAATTCTTTACTGTGAGAGTGGTGAGGCTCTGGCACAGGTTGCCCAGAGAAACTGTGGATGCCACGTCCTTGGAAGTGTGCAAGAGCAGGCTGGATGCGACTTTCAGGAACCTGGTCTAGTGGCATTGTCGTGGTTTTGTCCACCAGCCCATCCCTGGGGCTGAGGATGGTTTTGTCTAGGTGATTTCCGGACAAAAAACCAATCAAAAAGTTCAGTGACACCTTTGCTAATTACATCTTTAAGAAAACGGAAGAGAAGGTTGGTTGCGCAGTTCAAATTAGGAGCAGCAGCCATGTAGGAGAGAAGGTAGAGGGCCCGAGGAGGGTCAAAGCCCCCTCCTCCCCTGCTTGGGCCAGGGGGGGGACAGGTGCAACACTGAAATCTCTCTTCTCTCTTGTGAGAGAGTGAAGGAAAAAAAAAGTTTAAAAGATGAAAGAGAAACCGCTACAGAAGAATTCCAGCCATGAGATAACAAAATTTTCAAGGTCAAAGCTGCAGTCGCAGGAGAGAGAAGAAAAGTTCGAAGGGGGGAGAGTTGCTGTTTTTCTCCCTTTCACTCTCCCTCCCTTCAGCAGGGTAAAGACTGAAAAATAAAATCCCTGCCACCTGTAAAAGTTTGTTGGGGTGAAAAGACCCCCCGTGTGGCTCACAGAGGAGCTTGTGGATGCACCAGAGATTTGTGACTTTAACAGAGAGAAAGCAGGAGCGGCTCAGATGAGGCAGAGTCCTGTTAAAGACTTTGTGACCCTCGAAGGGATCGATGCTTATGCTGGAGTGAGACGGCTCAGATAAGCTTGGGATCTCAGTGAGAGATCCATGCTGCTGCTGTTGAAGATTTATGACCCTGACGGGAATGAGGACCTACGCTGGAACAGAAAACGGTTCAGGTAGGGATATTGGGATCCATGTGTGGGATCCATGCTACTGGTGTTGGAGGTCTGTGATCCTGAGAAAACCTACGCTGGAACAGAAAATGGCTCGGGTAGGGATGTTGAAGATTTATGACCCTGAGGGGAATGAGAGAGCCTTACGCTGGAACAGGAACGACTCAGGTAAGGATGTTGGGATCCACGTGTAGGATCCAGACTAGACCCATGCCGAGAAGTCAATCAAGGACTGTTCTCCCATGGGGAGGGACCTCCATAGGGAAACAGGGGTGAACTCTTAAACCATTATCCCCTGTAACCCTGTGGAAGAAGATCCATAATAAACAAGTGTCCCCTTGCAAGCCTATAGAAGGAGACCCTTCAGGACCTGAGTAACCCCCAGCCTTCGGTTTTAACCAAGGAGGGGGGTAGGCCCAACCCTGAAGGTTGACACAAAGAGAAAAAAATTCCAGCTGCGACGAAAGTGCTGCAGAATTACTGGAGAGAGAGAGAGCTGGAATTCTGAGAACAGAAAAGGACTACTTCTCCTCCTTGGACTGATATAAAGGGAAGTGGGGGGAGAAGTATCTTCTGTAAATACATAATACCTTTTACTTAAGTAAAATTATTGTAGATATAATTCTTTAGTTTTAGTTTAATAATAATAATAAATACTCATACTTTTTTCAGTTCAGTCTCTTTTTATCTACATAAACCTTCTCTCAACTAATAGTAATTGTATGGAAAGTATAAAAATAAATTGAGCCAGGGCAAAACCACGACAACTGTCCATGGCAGTGGGGTTGGAACGAGATGAGGTCTGTTCCAACCCAAGCCAGTCTATGATTCTGTCATTCAACAAAGTTTACATCATAAATGAAGAGGCAATTGCTGACCTACACACTTGCGAAATACAGCTTTAGTGATGCAGTGTTAAAAGGTGTGTGAATGTCTGCATCTGTATATAGATGCTTATATTCATAAAGAAATGTGTATTGAATACTGTTTAATCATCAGCATATTGGAATGTTTACAACTGAAGAAACTTGAAAAAGAGTGGAAGAAAACTTCTGTTGTCTTCTTGTACAAACACCATGATCCAGTGGTCTAATTATGAACAATTTTTATCAAAAAAAAGGAAAAGATAGTGTGTATATATATATATATATATATATATCATTTGTGTACACTGACTCAAGGTTTTCATGGCAGAGGTCATACCCTCTGAGTTCTTCTGCAGAAGGTTTCTGTAGAGCCCTCTCCTCAAATACTATCATACAGAACTTTGGGATTAGGGCTTTGCTTGTTATAATCTATAAACTAAATTTAATAAAATGTCTCCACCCAATAGCCACTTTCTGCACAGAAAAGCACTTTGGGTGGAACAACACAGAATCCTTTTATTATTGTGCCTGATTAGGATAAGAATGAACAAAAGGTTCATTCGCTATGCAAAATTAATAATAATGGCAAATTTTATTCAGTGAACTGGCAAGGATGTTTGGCATCTGAAGTAGCAGTACTTCATATGCAGCTGCAATAATGTAAGATTTAGAAGAGAAATTACTTTCTTCCTCTCATTTTATGAACAATAGTATCTTTGAAGTCTTAGTGCCCAAGATGTCCACAGCTACTGTGGGATAAGGGAAACCCCTGCTTTTGTGAGGACTGTGGGAGGAGATCCCAAGCAGGGGCGTTTTGAGTAGATGTGGCTTACACAAAACAAATGCTTCCAAAATGATAATGATTTACTGAACCCAGAAGTGTTTTGTAAGTCTTCACTAGTTTATGAAAAATGCACAGTGTAGCGCAGACAAAAAAAAAAGGTGAAAGTATTTAAGCACTTAAGTTTTTGCTTTTAAGTTCAGAGCTTTGAGGAACACCTGCTGCTCAGAGAGGAGGAGTGCGCGAAGGAGGGGCAGAGCCTCGGGGAACAGACATTAATTCAGTCCCTTTGGTCGGGAGGTCACTGCACCGGCCGCTCTATTTCAGGAGCGATCTGACGGGCTGCTGGTGCACGAATGGGCCCGGTGCGGGTGAGGCCCTGTGTCGTACGTGCAACAAACACATAAGAAGTGTTGTGAGAAGTAGCTGCACGTATGAGAGATACACACGTATGTATGCAAATGCTCCCTGTGCTGCCCTCAGCGCGGCTCGCCATGGCCGGCCAGCGGGACTACAGCTCCCGGCGGCCCCCTCGCACATCCCGCGCCTGCGCACACACGGCACCCGCGGCGGCAGAGGCTCCCGCGGGTCCCTGTTCTGCGGGCGGGGGCGCCGCGGCGGCCGAACTACAGCTCCCAGCGGCCCCCGCGCACATCTCGCGCTTGCGCAGGCAGAGCCGGCCCGGCCGCACTCCGCCGTTGTCGCGGTCGGTGGGTGGGTGGGGGAAGGGAGCGAGCGGGAGGAGGAGGAGGAGGGAGGGGGGGGGAGAGTTGAGAGTTCACCCGCCGCCGTCGCTGCCAGGCCGGACTCATGATTCCCCATATGCCCGGTAGTTTCGTTCACCTATGGTGAGTAGCGGCGCTCGGCGTGTCCGTGCGCGGGGAGGGGAGCGGCGGCGGGGTGGGGTGGGGGTGGGGGGATCGGTGCTGAGGCGCCGATTCTGACCCTGCGCTCCTGCGCTCTCTCTGTCCCTCGTCCCTCTCTGTGTGTCCCCTTCTCTCCCCCCACCCGCCTCCTCCCGCCGGGCCTCCTGTCATGGCCCCGGCCGCCGCCGCCCCTCGGTCGCCGCCGCCGCCGCAGTGCCCAGCCGGCTGGGGGAAGATGCCAAAATGGCCACCGGCAACTACTTTGGATTCACCCACAGCGGGGCTGCTGCCCAGTACAGGTAACACCGCCGCGACCCGCCCCCGGGCCCCTGTCCCCGGCCGGGACCCCGCCAGCCCCCGCCCCTCGCCCGGGGCGCTGTGCCCGTCCCTCCCGCCGCGCCCCGGGGTGCGTGTCCTCAGGCTCCTCACGCTCCCGGTGATCCCCAGGGGTGGGACGGGGGGCCGAGCGCCGCGGGGGAGGAGAGGGGGGAGAGTCGGCGGCGGCGGCATCGGGTCCCCAGGCCCTCGAATTAAAATGGCCACTCACAGGCAGCAGCACCGGCGAGTCACCGAGTGCCGCCCCCGGGCCCGTCCGCTCCTGCGGCTCCGGGCAGCGCGGGCCCTGCTCCCCGGGGCTCTGCTGTCGGTGCGGGACGGCAGAACCTTGCTAACATGGGGCGGAACCCAGCCTGAGGGAGACGGGGTGGATAAGGGGCGAGATGGAGCACGGGAAAATACAGAGGACTCGATCCAGTTGAAGTAGTGTGGTTAATGAGTCTGAGAAAGTAGAGAAGGTGCTTTCCGGGCCAGGTACCCTTTAGAAATATCGCCAGCTATGATTTCTAAGGCCAGGAGCACATACTATAGTGGAACTTGAGGACCCGTGACTGTGTAAGCAGATATACATACTTGTATCTTATAGGTCTGTACAGATCTCGTATGGATGCCCTGCCGCGAATCTGTGTATCTTTGTTGGGTTTTTTCATCCGAATTGTGTCCAGGGTGTTGAAAAGCAATCAGTAGCATCTTTTATCTCACATATTATGACATCAGATTACTTAATTTGCTGCATACCATCAGGAAAACCTTCACATTTTTGGCTTGTGTGGGAGTAGCACCCTAAAGTCCACATTTGAATTTTCTGTTGTTCAGGTCATAGATTTGTTGTAAAGACCTTCTGTGATGCCTAAGTCTTGACTGATGGGAAAAACAAAAGAAGAAAACATATATATCAAGGATTATTAGCAGATGTATGCTACTCTCTAATAAAAATTGCATACCTGACATAGTTACAGGAGTGTACAGTTTTATGAAGGTCTTGTAATGACTCCCCATCTGGGTTTTTTGCTATTGTTTTTTCCTGGAAATGGAAATGAAGTACATTAAATTTCGTTTATTTCAATGTTTAATATTAAAGGAGAGGATTAATCTTAGCTCATATTCTAGTTCCTTTGAGTGCTCACAGTGTGTTTATGTTTTACATGGCAGTTATAATGAATATATAGAGCCTATATATAGGGTTTTTTAAGTATACAGATCAAGCAAATAATAAACCAAAATCCATATGTCTGCAGTTTTGAAGTGGAGATGAATTTTTAAAATTCCTTTTATTATGGGCCTAAGATGGTCTTAAGACCCTGAACAACTCGTTTGAAATTTCTTTCGAAATTGCGATATAAAACCATGCAGTTGGAGTAACATTCAAGTTCAGAACTTGTTTGCATAGCTCATCCTAAATGTGTTCTTGAGAAAATGGACAACTGATCATAAGAAGCTTTTTGCTTTGCTATCACAAGTGCAGGATACTATTTTATTTCCTATCAGTCAAAGTCTCTACATCCTATAAATGGTGTGTGTATTTACCACAGCTGGAAGCGAAGAGACACAGCAACTAGAGTAAGAGCCGTTGTTTCCTAAGAGTGAATTTAATATTTTGAGCAGGAAACACATGAGTCATTTAAAATGTCTGAAGGGGACATTGCTGCCATGAAGCAGACTTGTTAAGTCCTTAAGAAGTGGTGTGTTTACAGAGTACTACAAAACGTGTGTCCCACTCCAAGATATTTGAGAAAGAGATGCTGGTAGCAGGGAAAGATAGTAAGATTTAATATTACAACTAGTCCTTTAAGTTTGTTATCAGTATTTGAAGTAAGAGTTTACAAACTAAAAAAAAAATCACTGTGTTCTTAGAAACCAGGATAATAAATAAATAAATATTCTCCTATGTAGTAAATACATAGGTGAGTGTCATAAACCTACCAAAAAAAACCCCTGAAAAAGTACTTCTGGATGCAGGGCTAATTTATGAATTTTAAAAGAGTTGCTAAAAATAGCAAGTTATTTTAAGAGAGCAAATCAGACACTTGCAGTTGAAGACCTTAGTTCTTTAATATGTACTATTTAGAAGTCCTGTGTAGTTTTTGTAGCAAGTAACAGGAATTTTCATAATAAACACATTATTGGTCACATTTTTGAAAATTCTCTTTTGCCAAAATGGCTGTGAAAAATGTTGGTGTATTGGAAGAATATTAGACTGCAACTTTAGAGTGCTCCCTAATGATAATATATAGAATTTTGTTGATTTCAGCACTTAGTTCAGCTAGGTGCAAAAAACCTGTAATTCTTTTCAGCATACACATATTTTTTTGAATGTCTTGAAGGATGAATATCTTATAATATGTTAAATCTTCATTTGGAAACATACAGGGAAAAAAAAATCCCTAAACTTTGCATCAGAAAGAGTCTAAAGTAGTTTCTGGTCAGTTTCAAAGAATAGACTCTTCCAGTTGGAGAGGATGTGCAGTCACTGTCCAGTCCAACTGCCTGACCACTAATGGGCTGAGCAACTTGAGCATGTTTTTAAGGGCACTGTCCAAATACCTTTGAACACTGACTGGGAGCATCAACCACATCTTTAGGAGGCCTATTCCAGTGTTTGACCACCCTCAAAGCAAAAAGAGTCTCCTCCAGGCTGAACAGATCAAGTGACCTCAGCCACTCCTCATATGGCTTCCCTTCCACACCCTTATCCATCCTCATGGCCCTGTGTTGGACACTCACTAAGAGCTTAATGTCTTTTTTATATTGTGGTGCCCAAAAATGCCACAGTATTCAAGGTGAGGTTGCCCCAGTGCAGAGCAGAGTGGGACAATCCCCTCCCTCAACTGGCTGGTGATGCTTTGCCTGATGCCCCCCAGGACACAGTTGGCCCTCCTGGCTCCAGGGCACCGCTGACTCATTCAACGTGCCATCAACCAGGACGCCCAGATCCTTTTCCACAGCACTGCTTTCCAGCATCTCATTCCCCAGTTTGTCTGTACATCCAGGGTTGCCCTTCCCAGATGCAGAGTTTAAATCAACACTGAAAAGACCATAGAACTATTATTGGCATAGAATTCACAGTGTCTTCCTGGGATTCAAGTTTATCTGTGGCCATGGTGGATCATGTAAATACACTCTCATCCTGCACATGAAGAAATAAAAATTTGTCCAAGTCTTAACATTAACTACTGATATTTGAAGCAGTTTTAAAGGCCAGATTTGGTAGGTGCTCAGGTGTTATATCTTGGATTTGGAAAATTCAGAAGTACTGCATTGTTGCTGTTTAACCCCAGCCAGCAACTAAGTACTACACAGGCTCTCACTCACTTCCTGCTGGTACTGGTGGGGAGGAGAATCAAAAAAGTAAAACTCTGGGGTTGAGATAAGAACAGTTTTAATAGTTGAAACAAAATAGAATACAATAATATGAGTTATAGCAGGAATAATAATAATAAAAATAATAGTAGTAATGAAGAGAGTGGGGGCAATAAAACCCAAGAGAAGAAAGTGAAGTACAACACAATTGCTTATCATATGCTGACCAATGCCCAACCTGTCCAGAAGCAATCAGCAACTCCTGGCCAATTACCCATAGTTTATACACTGGGCATGATATTCCATGGTATGAAATATCCCTTTGACTATTTCTGGTCAGGTCTCTCCATGCTCCCTCCTGACTTCTTTTGTGACTGCTCTCTGACAGAGCACGGGACACTGAAAAGTCCTTGATTTAGAGCGAGCCCTACTGAGCAACAACTAAGCCATCAGTGTGTTATCAGCATTACTCTCATACTAAATCCAAAACAGCACTGAGCCAGCTACTAAAAAAAATTAACTCTACCCCAGCCAAAACCAGGACAGGCATGCAGGAGTTAATAATATTTACCATTATAACAGTGTAATTTTTATAGTTCCCTCAATTGACTAGATAAGGAATAGGTGACTGTCTTTATTACTTCATAAATACTAATTTTCATAAAACACACTTGAAATCTTAACTTGTTTCATGTTTAATCAAAGGCAGCAAAAGAGCTAAGTGCCCTTTAAACCTGTAAATAATGTATTAGAAGCATTCTTTTTCTTTTCAGTGTTGTTGCTGCATAAAATTTCCTGCTATCCTACTCATTTAAAATTCTTTGTGTAATAGTATCATGACTTAATGAGAGAAGCATTAGATTATGCAAATACTGATGCAGGAAATGTCTCTGAATATTGCAATACCTTTACAATTTGTGCTTTCTGCTAGTGGTGGTATTAGGGCCTGAGATTATAAACCTGGATTCAACACAAACTTCATTTGTTATTTATTTTAGTGTCTACTAGTCCATCATTTAGGAGCCTGAAATAAGTGTGGAATTTGGTAATACTAGACCTCATTTATTTGTGTCTGTTCAGTTTGAAATTACTACCCTAATATTGGCTTGTCTTTTGTATGTAAAAAATAGTAGCGTGCTTGGTTCAGTGCTGGAGAGAGGCATAATTATGCTTTTATTCTGAAGGCTGCTGGTTGAAATGAGATGCTGATGGAGAGAGAGGGTTACTGAGTAATGTTTGGGCGAAGTGTGTGAATGTGATAGTCTTGTTTAATTAACCTTGTGTTGTGATTTTGCCTTCTGTTAAAAAGATGAAGAATCTTTAAGTGCTTGAGTCTCATCTTAGTGATATTCATACCGTGTCCCTGCTGTAGTGAGACAGGATAGTGACGGAGACGCTCGCATAGTTAGGCAGAGTGAATATTACTAAATGTGCTGAGCCTTCACACATGAAGGCAATTTTAGTAGTTCAGGTTCAGAGCAGACCACAATATCTGTGAGTTTAGGTTCAGATGCAATCTTCAAAGCAGCCATATGGAAGTGAGCTCTTGCAGTTAGAGCTAATTTGGAATTCAGCTGTAATGCTTGATGTTAAAACATATTTGAATCTGGTGCAGAACAGCAAAGGAGGGTGAATTGCTGTGGTTGGGCAAGGTGTCTATTGAGAATTGATTGGGTGTGGAGTGTTTTTTTCACTTTGCTGGTGTTTCTAATTAACTTTACTTTCGCCTTCGGTGTCCAGTCCAGGTACCTCTTCTTCAAGTAGATACCGGTTTGAAAAGTATTCAGTCTTTCAGAGGCATTTGGGCTGTAATTCACACAGGCATACCAAGCTTAAAGTATCACTAAATATAATTCAGCGTTGCACTGGTGGAAGCAGGAGGGTGAGGACAATACTGAGTAGACTTTCTTCTGAAGAGAGTATGTACTACTAGACTTAAACTTATGTTAAGAAAAACATTTGTTCATCTTATACCACATACACCTTGTTTTAAAATGCATGGACAGTGAAAGTAATCATAGTTTTACCGTAGCAGGAAGGTAAAAACTCCAAATGCTTGCTCTGTGAATTTTATACCCATACTCTCTTGAGTTGCATCACATCTTAAAGCACTCTTGTTTTTCAGCAAGGGAGACTTCACTGATAACCACAGAGCTGTGTGGGGCTGATTCTCTTTTTGTTCAGTCTTAAATTCTATCCTAAACATGCTGTTCTAGCTGACTTAGTGTACACAAGAAGCCTCCTGTACTCATGTTTATGAAAGGGTTTTGATAGACCTCTTTTCAAGTCACTGAGATCCTGCTCTCAAAGGAGGTAGACCGATATTAAAAAGGCAAGGAGGGGCTCTGGGCTTGTTAGCATGGGCTGTACCAGTATTTTAGTTGGCTGTAATGGGGAGACGAGGTGGTGGTAACTGAGGAAGAAAAGTGCCTCAGGAGTCAGAGGAGCCTTTCAGCATTTTAAGGAGGGAAGTCTGCCAACTAGTTGAAATTTGCAGCAGGCTCTTGTCTTTGGGAGCAGAGCACTTGGGAAAGCTTTTCTGTTAATGGCATAGTTATGGTTAATGGTGTAGTTATGTCCTTTGAAGTTGTATCTTCAGAATGAGTTGATGATTGCAGGCTTAACTCTGGGGTGTTAAATAATGTGTAAAATTTGATCTGCTTCTAAAACAGAACAGTGGTAGGTCAGTGTGTTGTTACGTTATTGGTGCTAGAAAAGCAAAGTAGTCGCTTAAAATAGGAAATACAGAATGTCGTAAGAATTTAATACAGTTTTCTGTACTAGTGAAGTGTCTTTCCTTTTACAGAAAGTGTACCAATTTTAGCATTTTTTTCTTTTCAACATCTTTATTAACGGTCCAGATGGTGGGGCAGAGCGTACCCTCAGCAAGTATGCTTATGACAAAAAATGAGGAGTAGTGGCTGATGTGCCAGAGAGTTGCAGTGACATTCAGAGGGACTTCAGAGGGCTGGAGAAGTTTGACAAGGGAAAGTGCAGAGTTCTATATGAAGAAACAACCCTATGCACCAATATATGCCGTGGGCCACACAGCTGGAAAGCAGCTTGGCAGAAAAAGGACCTGGGGATCCCAGTGGACACCAGACTTGAACGTGAGCCAGCAATGGGTCCTTGCAGCAAAGAAGGGGAATGGCAGTCCTGGGCTGCATTAGTCCAGGTATTGTCAGGAGGTCAAGAGAAGTGATCCTTCCTCTCTAATTCAGCACCTGTGAGCCCACACTTGGAATCCTGTGTCCATTTCTGTGATTCAGTACAGGAAAGAGATAGACATGCTGGAGAGAATTCAACGAAAACCCCTCAAAGATGCTGAAGGATCTGCAGCTTTTCTGTTATGGGGAAAGACAAGGAGATCTGAGATTGTTCAGCCTGGAGAAAAGGAGGCTGAGGGGGATCTTCATAATGTGTATAAATACCTGAAGGAAGGATGCAGAGAGGACAGGGCCAGGCTCTTTTCAGTGGTGCCCAGTGCCAGAACCAGAGGCACAAACATCAGGGAACACTTTTTTATTGTGAGAGTGACTGAGTCCTGTCAGAGGTTGGCCAGGGAATTTGTGGAGTCTGCATCCTTGGACATACTTGAAAGCACTCTGGATACTAGAGTCCTGGGTGTCTGGCTGTAGATGGTCCTGCTTGAGTGGGACTCAACCCCCAGATGATTTCCGGAGGTTCCTTCCCAGCATCAACCATTCTTTGATTTTGTGATTTTGACAGGGATAATGTTAGTTAGTTGGCCCTTCTCGGGCAGATGTAACATCTCAGTCTCGGGTATTTTTGTGATGTATGTTACCACTGTGAGCATGGGTGTTGACTAGACTTGAAAAAATCAACTTTTTGAAGAAAGCAATATAGGTAATGGGCTGTGTGTTGTGAGCCAAGGGAGGTACATAACAGAATGTATATTGCATCACTGTTACAGTCACTTGTGGTACATACATGAGGAAAACATTGTGGCATTTGATTGGAATTAAATCAGGCTGTGAGGCTAAATGTAAAGATTATCTATGCAGTAAGGGTGTTTTCAAAACATGGGGCTGTTACCTCTTTGAGGTAAGTTATTCATAGTATATGGTTTAGCCATCTAGTAACAGTCATTAATTTTGGTTTGTATTGGAATGATGCTAGCTGGTTTTTAGAACAAGGAAGAAGAAGGGAAACTCAAAATTGCTACAAAGAACTGTCTTTTTCAGGCTTTATGTTGTTAAACCGTAGAACACATTACTAGGAGAAAAAAGCTCTCACTTTTTTTTCAATTATTTTGTTTTTGCTTTGCTCTGTCCATGTTCCATTAGCACACCTGAAACTACATCTGACCAGTTATTCAGAAGTGCCTCTTCCTAGGTTAGAAACTTTAGCAGTAGCAGATTGCACTGCTTCTAACAGTTTTTGTAGAGTTAGATCTTACTTGTATCAATCTTCATATTCCTGAAAAAGCTGCAAATCTGTATTTTTTGCTATTCATAGAGTACTCTATGAAACTTTAAGAAATCTGGCAGTTAGGTGCCATCAGATATGGTTTCCTTAATGCTAAAATGTTCAAATATTCTTCAGAGTTAGAATTCAAGAAATATGCCTTAATTAATAGGGAGTTTAATTCAAGATAATTGTATTTTAAAATCTATTTTAAGATTGGCTTTAATGTCGTGCCAAGCTAGCATGGAAATTGCTTCTTTAAATGAAAAACACCTGCAAGAAATATGTTTTAGAAGTTTTAGTTTCTGAGCAAGGTTGTCATTTGGATAAGAGACAGGCTTGTTTTTAGGCCAAATCTTAACTCTCTATCAAAATACCACTCCTCAGAAAACTGAAACTAAAAAACTGAAGGTGTTCTTTGCCTCTAGGAGAAGAGTTTTCAGTGTCCAGCAACCTAAACAGAGCTGGAAGAGTAATAGCATTTATGTGTGTGTGTGTTGTTGTTAGCACGGAGATGTGCTGGAGATCAGCATTTTTTTCTTCAGGTTATGTGCACATGAGTAACAATTAATTTCCTTTCTTCCTAATTAAATGAGTCAGTGTGATCAAAAGCAAGGCTTATAGGGAACCTTTTAAGTGTTTCCTCTATACAGATCTTTTATGTGCTGTATATCTTAGCTGGAAACAGACTGCGTTTTCCTGAAAATGTGTTATTCGTCTGACATTAATTGCTACAGAAAGTTCATAAAATATCTTAACACATGACCTATTCCACAAATACCTTAATTTGGAAAATAAAATGTCTTAAAATCTCTTGTCATGTGGCAAAATAGATAATTTCTTTTATTATTAACATGCAAAAAATAAATAAAGCTTTCTACTTTCAATTCATTTTTTTTACAAAAAAAGCCTCAGTGCTTTTTTCTAGGGAAGGTTAATAGCTGGAAATTAAAAAAACCACGACCCAAGTGGGTTACAGAAGAGAATTCAATATTTGTTTCATAATTGCTCTTAATTTTCTGTCATTCATGGGTAGTCCAGACCTTCTGTTAGTGTTGCTACATGAAAGTAACTAACAAGGGTTGTGCTGTATTGCGTCGAGTAGTTAAAACACAAGTTCTCATCTAAGTTTCATGTGGAATAATGTTGCTGATTTTAAACCTACCTTATATAGATATTTAAGTGGGACTGGAGAACAGTGTTTTGCCAAGTGGACACCAGTACCTCATTAACTGGTATTGATGAGCAATTTCTGCTTCCTAGCCAGCTTCTGACTGTTTTAAGCATGCTCCCAGATTTTTTTTGCTGTTGCTTTGCAAGGCCATATTTCTTTTTCTATATCAAAAACACTACAGTTTCAATGCTAAAGATCTTTATGCAGCTCAGAAAAGGTTTTTAATTGCTACTTGAGTGTTCTGATTTTTGACAGGGAAAGTAAAAGTTACCCACAGAATTATGAAATTAATCTAGTTATTTTAATAACAAATATTGATAGCTGACACCTTCTGAGAGCTTGTTCTCAGGGTGTGGACTTTCTGTTGCTGATGTTTTAATACGACGTGGCCAAATGTAGGTGTTCAGGGTAGGATTTTTCTGGCTAAGTATCCACCTAGAATTACACTGGGTTTTTTTAAAGCTGTGCTGTAGCTTGTTTGATATTGTTTTGTAGAACTGGGCAGGGAGACCTTCAACGAGACCTTTGGTGCCTCGTTCTTTTGCAATGGAGACTTTGCAAATGAGAAAAATAGTACACAACAGGTCGAATGCTGATACCATGGAAACATCTGCTGTATTACTCTTACATCCAGCTTAGAAAGTATTGGGGCAAAACACACACTTGATTTGAGAAAAGGTATTTGCACTTGGTGAAGGGAGTTCTGTGCACAAGACAGCAGTGTGGGCAAGGCCGGTTTTTGCTCTGGCCTTTGCTCTGGGATAAATTCTGCAGGACTGTGAGACAGTGTGACCCCTCACCCCCACCCCCAGAAAATCAGATTGCCATGGAATTAGAGATTACTGTTGGAGAAGGAGATGCAGTCACAACTCAATGCAGTCAGTTTTATCCACGAGATTTAATCTCCCAGTGCTATCTTCACAATATGGCACTTTTTTGGATACTAACACCACAGAAAGATTAGTATTTCCCATCGTTAGTGTCAGTAGGAATCAGAAAATAAGTTACTCAAAGATTTGAGACAAAGGTGTTTTACAAAAAATACTTTCCTCTGTATTATCTCTGTGCACTGTAATACAATATTTGTGAATAAAGAATTCTCTCATTCTTGAGTTTACTTAGTTAGGATGTGGAAGATGAGGGCAAGTTAAGTGTGCACTGGGGTGTGAAACTTTTGAATAGAGGTGACCTTGTTTAAGGGAAGCAAGTAGTGAGCATGGGTAAATAGATAGGCATGTGGAAGCTACAAAGCAGGTAAGGAGAGACAAAGCACATGAGGTGAGGTCCTGCAGGTGACATTTTGTAGTTGACTGAAACATACCTACAGAAGTAGAAGCAGAAAAATTGAGTGTAACATGTACACTGCAACCCGGCTCTGGATGGGATAGTGAAAATGCCATGACAGGGATATCTGAACTGGAAAATGAGCATTGAAGAATGTGTTTTTCCTAGAAAGTAGAAATTAAGTCAGTGTGGTGGGGAAGCACTGTTGTTATTATGATCAGCTAAAAAATAGGAGTAGTTATTATTTAAATGTATTATTTTTGAATGAAAACTTCTGGTGGAAGAGGTAGTATAGTAGCAATACAGCAGAGTACAATTTGAAGGTACCCATAACTTCTTAAAGAATTATGTTTATTTTGAAAGTAAATTTAAAGACTGTAAGAATAGTTACATGAAGTTACATTGAATTGAATGGTCAGAAACTGGATCTGCTTTATATAAATGTTGGTCTAGAGCTCATCTGCTTTTGAAACTGGAACTTTTATAAACTAAGGAAAAAATTCTAGGCAGGGTGCTCGAATACTGTGTGCTGATTTTGGCTGTGGTAGAATTAATTTTCCTCACAGTGTTTTGGATCTGTTCTGAAAAGAGTGTTGATAGCAGAGAGATGTGTTCGTTACTACTGAGTAGGACACACTGAGCCAATGCCTTTTCTGTTCCTTACCCCACCCCATCAGCAAGCAAGGAGACTGGGGAAGCCCAAGAAATTGGGAAGGGACACAGCTGGGACAGCTGACCCCAACTCACTAAAGGGTGTCGTGGTTTTGCCCACCAGCCCATCCCTGGGGCTGAGGATGGTTTTGTCCAGGTGATTTCCGGACAAAAAACCAATCAAAAAGTTCAGTGACGCCTTTGCTAATTACATCTTTAAGAAAACGGAAGAGAAGGTTGTGGCGCAGTTGAAATTAAAACAGCAGCCATGTAGGAGAGAAGTAGTGGGCCCGAGGAGGGCCAAGACCCCCTCCTCCCCGGCTTGGGCCGAGGGAGAGAGCAGAGTGTAGTACTGAAGCCTCCTTTCTCTACTGTAAAAGAGTGAAGAAAAAAAAAAGTTTAAAAGACGAACTGCTTAGACGAGAAACTGCTACAGAAGAATTCCAGCCATGAGATAACAGAACTTTCAAGGTCAAAGCTGCAGTCGCAGAAGAGAGAAGAAAAGTTCGAAGGGGGGAGAACTGCTGTTTTTCTCCCTTTCACTCTCCCTCCCTTCAGCAGGGACATTCCATACCATATGGGGCCATCTCAGCAATAAAACTGGGGGAAGAAGGAGAAAGGGGATGATGTTCAGAGTGATGGCGTTTGTCTTCCCAAGTAACCATGATGCGTGATGGAACGCTGCTTTCCTGGGATGGCTGAGCACCTGCCTACCAATAGGAAGTGGTGGATGAATTTACAGAATTATAGAATCATTAAGGTTGGAAAAGATCTCCAAGGGCATCAAGTCCAATCTTTGACCAAACACCACCATGTCAACTAACCCACAGCACCAAGTGCCATGTCCAGTTGTTTCTTGAACACTTTGAGGGAAAGTGACTCCACCACCTCTGTGGGCAGTCCATTCCAATGCTTAACCACTCTTTCAGTGAAGAAATTCTCCCTAATTTTCAACCTGAACCTTCCCCGGCACAACTTGAGGCCATTTCTTCTTGTCCAGTCACTTGTTCCCTGGGAGAAGAGACCAACTCCCACCTGGCTACAACCTCCTTTCACATTGTTGTGGAGAGGGATAGGGTCCCCCTTGAGCCTCCCCTTCGCCAGGCTAAACACTCCCCGCTCCCGCAGCTGCTCCTCACAGGATTTATCTCCAGACCCTTCCACAGATCCATTGCCCTTTTCTGGACACACTCCAGCACCTGTGTTTTTCTTGGAGGGGCCCAGAGCTTGACACAGGAGTCGAGGTGTGGCCTTACCAGTGCTGAGTACAAGGGGGCAATTAGTTCCCTAGTCCTACTGGCCACACCATTTCTGATCCAAGCCAGCTGCCATTGGCCTTATTGGCCACCTGGGAACAGGCTGGCTCACGCTGAGCTGCTGTCAGACAGAACCTTTTCCATGGCAGCTTTCCAGCCAATCTGCCCTCAGCCTGCAGCGCTGTTTGGGGTTATTGTGACCCAGGAACAGGACTTGGCAATTGGCCTTGTTGAACCTCATACCTTTGGACTCGGCCCATCGATCTAGCCTGGCCAGATCCTTGTTTTGCTTTGCTTATGCGCAAGACTTTTGCTTTCTCTATTAAACTGATTTTATTTCAACTGACAAGCTTTCTCACTTCTACTCTTCCAGTTCTCTCCCCGCTTCCACTGTGGGGGAGTGAGTGGGCGGCTTTTAGGGGCTGAGTTGGCAGCTGAGCTTAAACCATGTCACACTGGAACAGGTTGTCTAGAGAAGTTTTGCAGTCTTCATTTTTAGAGATGATGAGAACCTGACTGGACAAAGCCCTGAGAAATCTAACTTTGAAATAAACTGTGTTTTGAGCACTGGGTAGGAACAGATGACTTGCAGATCTTTGGTTAAACCTAAATTATTCTGTGATTTTAAGCTCCACCTACTTAATAAAGCAGATTGGACCCATAAAAAAAGGCAATGCTAGGATAGGTGTGCAGATGAAGATAGACTGAAATAGGAAGTCTGGCAAAATAGTCTAGGAGGAGGTAAGTTCATCTCCGCAAAAGTGATAAGGCACTAATCACCAAACAAGGACAAGAACTCTTGTAAGTTAAATGAAGAAGTTGGCACAAAGTTATTTTTATGTAAATTAATTCCATGAAAATGTCTACTCATCTTAATGTTAAAAGACCATGGGGAGAAGAATATCACGAATTTAGAGGAGATGTCACTGTGAGTTTCTGTAACATAATGTAACATAACTTTTAGGAAGGAAGAAGCAGTCAGTTCTAGAATACTTTTCTTGTAGTCTTGGAAACTCAGATGTTGCAGAATCAAGGGAAACAGATTTGCTAAAATTAACGTAGATATAGAACTGTATTACCCTTAGAAATCAAATTATTTGGGCTGTTATTCTGTGCCATGATAAAGAATTTTGATGCACAGAAAATGAAACTACCTGTACCATAATATTGTTAATAGTTCTCTACTGGTAATGATCATAACATCTTCACAATATTAAATATGGAAAACTATCAGGTATCTTTAGTCATACATATTCTGAGAACAAAAGCATTTTCTTTGATAAATAGACAGGTACTGTAACTTTGTTGTGAGCTCTGTATCATATCTTGTGAAAGTGACTTAAACTCAGTGAAACTTGGAAGAGCCAAGCTAGTGCTTCTGCACAGATCTTTCTCCTGCTCCTCTTTTCTCCCCATTTTCCTATATATGTTACTTACAAGGGTTCTGGCACTCAGCAGACTTACTTCGTAAGTGCCAATGTTTATTAACGTTTCTGCCATGTTAGAAAATGACCCCAGCAAAAAACCCTCTCATTGTTTTGTACTAGATTAATGAGTTAATAAATCAGTGCACTGAGTGGCTTGACAAGTAGCAGAATTAGCACCAGGGATGAAATAAGATGGGTTAGGTTTGGGAAAGCATAGCGTGCAGCAAGATTTGCCTTGTTGGCAGTATTGGACTGTTGGTGTGTTCTGCTGCAGTCTGAGTTAAACAGTCTGCTGTCTTTTTACACAGTTTAATGTGGTTTTAGGAAATATATATGATAGTGATAATTACTTCAGAATTTGTGAGTATTTTATGCTTCTACTCTGTTAGCTATGGAGATAATGTAGCCTAATTTTGTAGACTTTGTCATTCACTTTTACCACCATAGTCTTACTGAATTTTGTGGTGGAGTCCAATTCTCACCTTAAATGAACAGAGAATCTTCCTATGTACATCCGGTAGGAGGAATTGTTTCAAGCAGTGGTGGGAATTACATCAAAGTGGTTTAGTCTTTTCCTTTTATGCTTCGGCTAATAAACTGAAAATAACATGAAACATAATTGTGAGTACAATTTTGATCACAACTGGATTAAAATTGGATAGAATGCAAGTGGTCTTTTGAGCACCGAGGGACCTGTGATAGGCAGGTGGAGTCCAGGCATATAAGTCCAATAGTAGTAAAATTTTCTGTTTCTGCTGTGAGAATTGGGAGGGGCAGTTGTTTTATTTTGTTTAATTGAAGTGGATGGGTTCTGTTGTAATTGAAATGACAAGATGAGGTTTTCTAAAACTAAATTAAAATACTGAACACAAGGGAATTATGGAAATGTCTTTTGCAAAGCTAATAATAGATACAGTTAAAAGGTGCTTTGTTTCTGTCAGAGGGAATACTGCAGACGTTAGGAAAAAATAGTGTGACTTGTTCCTTTTGGTTTTGAACATAACCATGTTACAGTTCCACAGTGCTGCTGAGTATGTTTACTTCAAATGAGATTTCATTTTTCTGTTTTCTTCTGAAAAGTCGGGGATACTCTGTGCTAGGCATGGAATTGTTTTTGAAATACCTTCTAATGGTGCTATGACAGTTTTAAACCTTACAGAGATTTTTAGCTGTTATTGAACAACATTACAGAAAGTATGCTAAAAATTTAGAATTATCACTAAATCCTCACTTGATGACATTGTTTCAGGTGGTGTGTTTTGCCTGCTTTGCTTTATTTGTTTAAAGATCAAAATTACTCTTCTAAACTTCTGATAACACAGCTGTACATCAGTATAGGACAGCATCATGCAGAGTTGCACATCAGTATAGGACAATAATACTAGTTTCTGTTCAAACAATTAAACCTTAGAAGCCATCATTTTTGACTTCTGCTGTTAGTATTGCTCTTTCTTAGTAAATATCCACATATTAGTGTCCTACCTGCAATTTTAGAGAGGCAGATTAGTCGCAGCATGAGCCTGGAAGGTTGCCAGAGCTCTGGTGCCAGTGAGTTTGCTGGATAAGACTGACTGTTCTTGTGATGCTTCGTGTTGTGTCAGTGGACTTCTGCATGAGCAGGTGGGGACTTCTGAGGGAGAAGTCCCCTATCAGAGGTGTCTGTTTAAGGAAATAGCAAAATCTGAGCTGATTTTTGTTAAAGTCTTTAAAATCTCATTATTTGAATATGGTGTAATGGAAGACATTATGCTAGTACAGGTCATAAATAAGCTCTGACAGAAAAGTGGCGTTCTTCTTAATTTGACACGTCTTAAGTTTTGTGGAAGAACCACTAAACCACTTTTCATGCCAGTCATGAAAAGATAACAGTTTAAAGCTACTGCAGTATTTTGAATGAAAGACTTGTTCCACTGCTTAGAAAAAAAACCAGCACAAACAGTCCCCTTGCTATGAAAATCATCACCTGCATATGTCAGAAACTGTAATGATAGTACAAGGAGTAATGGATACAAACTGAAAGGGGAAATTTGGGTTAGATATTAGGAAGAAATTCTTTACTGTGAGGCTGGTGAGGCACTGGCACAGGTTTCTCAGGGAGGCTGTGGAAGCAGCAACCCTGTCAGTGTTCAAGGCCAGGTTGGTTAAGGCTTTGAGCAGCGTGGTCTAGTGGGAGGTGTCCCTGCCCACAGCAGGGGGGTTGGGACTAGATTGTCTTTAAGGTCTCTTCCCATGCTTTAACATTTTGCGATTCTATTCTATCTGTCCCTCCACAGAAGCTTCATAACGATAGTCTTTCTCATGAGGGTGGCAGATGGGTAATAAGAGATGCACAGGTAGATAGCTGCCCCTGGTCTGTCTGTACAACAGACAAGTATTAGTCAAATTTGGGATTTTGCAATGTGTGGGCATTGACTTTGTATGTTGGATTCATTTACTAACTGTTCTTTTTTCCCAATGCAGCCAGCAGCCAGCCTCGGGTGTAGCCTATTCCCATCCGACCACAGTTGCCAGCTACACCGTGCACCAGGCGCCGGTGGCTGCGCACACGGTCACCGCAGCCTATGCCCCAGCAGCAGCCACGGTGGCCGTGGCCAGGCCAGCCCCTGTGGCTGTTGCAGCTGCTGCCACAGCTGCTGCCTACGGAGGGTATCCCACAGCACACACAGCCACGGATTATGGCTACACACAGCGGCAGCAAGAGGCCCCACCACCACCACCTCCTGTCACCACGCAGAATTACCAGGTGGGTTCCTGTTGTGTGATATTTAAGTTATAATTTTAAAGGAGGAAGGCTGTTTGGAAAAAAAAAAAAAGTGATTTTTTTTTTTTGAAGTTGCTGCTGTAAAGAATAGCACTGACTTGTCTCAGCTAAGTGGTGTTTGAGTGGTATTCAGTAAAATGGGTCATGGAACTGATGTAGCTGAAAAGACTGTTCCAGTAAAAATTTTCAGTGGAGGTAGAAGAGTTCCTTTGTTAGATTCCTGGGTGCTATAGGAGTTGTAGTACCAAGCCTATGAGGATAGAAGATTGCCTTAGAAGATAAACTACTCTGTAAATAGCTTTCTGGTGCCCTCTGTGAGATCTCTGCCTAACCTCCTGTTGATACAGTCTTCTGCAAATGGGAGCTTTGTCCCTTTTCATCGTGAAATAATGTATCTTGTTTCAGCTTTTTAGTCCTAAACTTACCAAGGCATTAGTTAGATTCTAATTAGCAGCTTAGTTTGTTTAAAAGCACTGTATTATTACTGCATGTTCTCAATTCTTTTGCACAGTTTCTGTAATTTTATACATATTGTAATTATGAGGTCAGTTAATAGACAAGAAAGAGACACCCCAAAATAAATAAAATAATTCCTGTTTACACAGGTTGGATGGGAAAAGAATTTTATTGTTACATTTTTTGGAATTGCAAAAGGTTTTTATATGTTAATATGTTTCAGCTCTAGTGATTCATGCTTTGCTCCTCAGCTGATCAACTCTTTGTGCTTTACCATAAACACTGTGAGGATTAGAGAATATATGTACATATATATACAGTGGCTTCCAGATCGTTTCCTTCTAAGCTTACTAGACATCTCCTGTGTTTCAAAGGTGTGCAGTGGGCTATTTACTTTGCCTTTATAGCAAGGTTATTACGGTTCTGTAATGGGAAGAAGGCATTAAAAGTACCGCCTTCACACTCCAAGAAACATAACCAAGAAAAATGTTGTTAAGGATGGGATTTTTAAAACCAATATAGGCTCATGTTTCTAACCTTGTGAATTTATGGGGGTTGTAGAAATTCACATTTTGTGGAGATCTGTTGAGGGTTTTCACTTCATATTTTACAGAAATAGAATCTGATACAGTCATTATTAAAAACTAGTGAGATTAGGTGCTTTTCAATAACAAAAATAATTAGGTAGGGAAAGTGATGTAATAGCATGAGCTAAATTCCTGTGTTAAGTCTGTAAAAGACCAGTAGGGTTGTTTCAGGCCTAAAGTATGTGTAAATGTAAATTTAATTTCTTTAATGCATTTATTTTATATACTCTGTAGATAGATGGAGGTTTTTAATTCTACTTTAGTGGGCCAGAAGAAAATGCTAACAACTTCTATTACTTTAGACAGATACCTAAAGGTGGTTTCTCTGTTTTGAATTCTCAGGATTCCTATTCCTACGTTCGATCCACTGCCCCAGCTGTAGCTTATGACAGCAAACAATACTATCAACAGCCGACAGCGACCGCAGCAGCCGTGGCGGCTGCTGCCCAGCCTCAGCCCTCAGTGGCTGAGTCCTACTACCAGACAGGTGGGTGGCACGGTTCACACTGCTCTCCTTATTCTCAATCTGTCAACTGCTTTAATGCCTTAAAAACAGCTGTTTGAATATTTCACTTCTTAGTTTTGTCGTGTAGTCTCTCTGTCAATGTGCTGAAAAATTTCCTGCATCCAGAGCTTCAACGTTATTGTGACATTGCCATAAGGTTTGGCAATTACTCTTGGGTTTGGATTATTACTCAGTAGACTCAAAACATACCTCTAGGCAAAGTTCTTATTGATTTATCTAGAAACCTTGCTGAAGTAGGTTCAGATGATAACTGGATTAGAATTACTCTTTTAATTCTTCACTTACTTCATTTGTGTAATTCTTTTGCATCATGATGGCTACAAGTCATCAATTCTATTTAGTTTTTTTTACTTCACTTAGAAATAAGAGGAAAGTTTGGTTTGTGCTTTGGTTTAGTAAAACCATTGGATGACAAGGTTGTTTAAAAACATTGTAAGACCATTAAAAATAAATAATAAATTTGAGGCTTACTAGTGTGAGCTGTGACGTGGTTAAATCATTGCATGATACATGGTATGCAGTGCATAACCATGACAACCCAATGCACAACCCTAAAAAGCAAAACAAGTGAAACAAAGAAACCAAAACAAGGCCCCACTTTTTACACATTTGTTTACCAGCATGTTTTTAATTATCCTGTAATATGGTTTGCATTTCATTCAACTAAAACCCATCAATCTTTGTACACTTATATTTTCTATCCTAATTAGCTCCAAAAGCAGGATATAGCCAAGGGGCAACTCAGTACACCCAAGCCCAGCAAACACGACAAGTGACAGCTATAAAACCTGCAACCCCAAGTCCAGCAACAACTACGTTTTCCATTTATCCGGTGTCCTCGACTGTGCAGCCGGTGGCAGCTGCAGCCACTGTTGTTCCCTCCTACACTCAAAGTGCGACATACAGTACAACAGCAGTGACGTACTCTGGTAAGAATTTTCCATATTTTGCTACTGGGATTTTTGCAGTTGTTTCTGGAGAGGCTTTCAATACTCAGAATTTTAGCAGTTCATGTTCAGTTACCTCATAGTCTACTGAGAAATATCAACCAGTTAAATTATCGTAATTCTGTTGTATCTTTAGAAGAGGTTTGATGTCTTACGTGCCTCTTTGGTTATATCTGAGAGTATACAAATGGCATTGCTACATGAATGGTGACTTACTGTGAGGTTTCAAAAGGAAAAGATGGGGGATGGAAAAAATAAGGAAATACATCCACACAAATGTTACCCTGGGGAAATGAGAAGGGAGAATGCAGTTACAGAGACAGAGAGGAGCAGTTCAATATAAATCTTTTAAAATACTTTCATTCAACCATTAAGAACCAAAAAGTAGTTACAGAGGAAAATGTGTTAACTTTGTAGCCAGGTGGAAATCAGCTAGCATGTTACAGCTACCTTGAACCTTTTGTTAGTACTTCCTTGACACAGAGACCAGTTTCCTTGATTTATTCAACTATGATACTAGAAATCAAGAACTGCATAGCCAAGCTTTAGTGAGCAAGCAGCTTCTCTGCACTAAAAGAACTTAAATTGGTGTAATAGGGTATAATAGCAGTAGACATTCTGTCTTTTTTCTTCATTTTTTCCCCTCCTTCTACATAATATCAGTCCTTCTTGCCATTTGGAAACTTGAGCAGCGAATCTGGTTCTGTGGTTCTGGAAGATTGCTGACTTCAAGTGGCCTTTGATAAACCTTTCACTGAAATTCTTGTTCTGTCATACCCAATTTTACCAGATGTGCCACGAAATTTTAGATGTTCTTTAGGGATGCTTTGATAAATCTAATGTAACTGTTTGTCTGCAAAGACATGTCTAAAATTGAATTCCAGCACAATTGTTACCTCTGTATTTGTGCACTGTGAAACATGAAGCGAAATTCAGACTGCCTGACAAGATTTCAGTAAATTATTTATATCTTGCCCTGCCCCTCTGTTATGCAACATGATTTGAATTGGTGTATTATGTAGTTGATCCATGATACCCAGTGATGTAACATTTGTTTTGTTTTGTTCTGTGAGGTACCTCTTACTCTGGCTACGAAGCTGCAGTGTATTCGGCCGCATCGTCCTATTACCAACAGCAGCAGCAGCAGCAACAGAAACAGGCGGCGGCGGCAGCTGCTGCTGCTGCTGCAACAGCTGCTTGGACAGGGACCACCTTTACTAAAAAGGCACCATTCCAAAATAAGCAACTGAAACCAAAACAACCTCCCAAACCGCCCCAGATCCACTACTGTGATGTTTGCAAGATCAGCTGTGCTGGACCACAGGTACCTGTGTTATATAGTTTTCTACTATACTACTTCGTTGATAATTTCTTCAGCTAAAAATGTGACCCTGTTAAGAGTCTTAGAATTGTAGAATGGCCTAGGTTGGAAGGGAGCTTAAAGATCATCTCGTTTCAACACCCCTGCCATGGACAGGGACACCTTCCACCTGACCAGGTTGCTGAGAGCCCTATCCAGCCTTGACTGGAACACTTCCAGGGATGGGGCATCTACAACTTCTCTGGACAAAAATTGTTCCATTGCCTCCCCACCCTCACAGTAAAGAATTTTTTTCTAATATCTAAGCTGCTCTCTATCAGTTAGAAGCCATCCCCCATTATCATGTCATTCCATGCTCTTATATAAAGTCCCTCTCCATCTTTCTTGTAGCTCCCTTCAGATACTGGAAGGCCCCCACTGGTTCACGCCAAAGCATTTTTTTTTCCAGGCTGAATTCTCACAGCCTTTCCTCAGAGGAGAAGTGCTCCATCCCTCTAATCAGGAAAATGTGTTAAAGATTTGGTTCTATACTTGTACTAAAGGAATAATTAAACGAAAATGGGCACTATTATAGAAAAAGGTCCTATGAGAAGACAAAAGGATAGATCCCTGAGCTTGTACAGAGAACCTTCACCTGTGTTTTGGACTTCAGAATTATTTGAAACTTTGATTTACTTCTTTAGCATAGCAAACTTCTTAGAAAATACTTTTTTTAAAGCTATGAAATTACATAAATTATATGAGTGGTAAGCCTGAAAATTTATTCTACCCTGTATTCCAGTATCCTACTTTAGTTTCACAGTGGATATAAGTGCATAGAAAGTAAGATACCAAGTCATGCGAAGTGTTTACATGTGTGTCTGGCTAAAAAGTTCCTTTTTTTTTTACATAAACTTGTCATTATTTCCCACCATGTCTGCTCTCTAGATTGCCAGTGTTAATATGGGAACTCAGATCAACTTCTGCATTACATTTTCAATACAGCTTTATTTATGCACTACCTTCTTTTAAATTGATTTTTCTCCTTATCTGGATACACTTGATCCCTGTGGTCTTAGAGGAAAAAACAAAATCAAGAATAATTGAATGCAGTGCAGGAAACTGTGGTTTTCTTTTCATACCAAGTTTTTGGTGGTAATATCTGTTGACCACTACTTGGCTGGGGAAGGAAGAATTTAGAGAAGAAAAACCTATATTGTTTTACCTAACTGTGGAATTCTGGCGGTGGAGAAGAAAATTTACTGGTCTTAGAAGTGGCCTATTAATACCTGAAAACGTGTCATACAGAGGACGTGTTCAGAGTAGGAAGTGTTTCCTAGGTAAAGTGTGTGGTTTATGCTATGTTACATATTACAGGTATTGACAGGAATGATGCCAGAGCAGTACAAAGACAGCTAATTGTGTGTGTATTGTTTATTTAAACAGACTTACAAAGAACACTTAGAAGGCCAGAAACACAAAAAGAAAGAAGCAGCATTGAAAGCTTCCCAGAACACCAATAACAACAGTACTTCTGCTCGTGGAACTCAGAATCAATTGCGCTGTGAGCTTTGTGATGTGTCTTGTACAGGGGCAGATGCTTATGCTGCCCATATCCGTGGAGCCAAGCATCAGAAAGTAAGAGTTTTCTCTTGTCTTAACTATGCAAGACAGTGTCTGTGTTTTTTTCCATCATTTTTTCTCATCTTAAGAAAGGAGAAGATATGCAGAAATAATATAACTTGATTATTTTGTTTAAAGATGTTTATTACTTCTTTTTGTTTCAACTTGTCTTTATGCTCACTACTAGAAAGGCCTTGTTGAAAGAAAGGGAGGAAAATATTGCCATGACATCAATGAGAAGAGGATGTCTTGGGAAAAGTGTGTAAATTGTAGGAATAAGACGGGTAGGAATTGTAGGAATAAGATGAGGAAAAGAGTCATGGAGGACATAGGGTATCATCCTTGTACCCCCTAACTGTCCTCAAGACTTCTTGAGATTCATCCTACTTTCCTGGTGCTGTGAAGCTTTCAGTGCTGAAACACTGTAAGCTGAGACAGTACCAAGAAACAGGAGTATTACACATCACTCCTTGGTAATTCTTGCAAAGAAAATTGTCATATGGGAGCAAGGAACAATGTCCTGTAGTAGACTTCATAATGAATATGCTTGGAAGACTTCTGGTGCTCATGCTTTTCCTACTGTTTTGGATGCATTTAGGTGGGCATTCTGAAATAAAGTCTTTGGGCTGCATTGTGAAACATTGTGACCTGTGTTTTAAATTTGGCCATACAACAGTAAATGCAGTGGTAGAGTAGAACATGTGTTTAATATTACAGATTTTCCTCATAACTCTGGAAAGATTAATGTCACTAACATACAGTATTAGTACTCAGCTTTTATAGCTCTTTACATCTCAGAACACAGGCATCAGTAACATTGTTCCTATTGAAATAAATCTCATAGCAGATTTAAAACACATTTCCCGTAAGACAGACTTGTCTGATGTTTTGTTCTTTCTTTAATAAATTGGACCATTACCTTTTTGGGTTGTACGCAATAACTCCATAGTTATATGGAGTATAGTATATGTTATTCATATGTAATTGGATATAGTGTTCTCCTTCTGCTAGGTAGTCACTAACTGCTATTTTAGATTCTTACCAGTCTAAAAATGAAATCTCAAAGCACTCTCTTTGTTTCTTTGGTAGCTGTGTGCATTCTACTGAAAAAAAAAAAGTAGTTTTAAAGAGTTGCTTGAACTTAAATTTATAGTATTGTATGACATTAATATGTCTGTATTCTGTTAGGAAACATAAAAACAAAGCACAAAAACCCAAGAAATTAATTTATACAGTTGTGAGCATATCATGCTTGTGTATATGTGTTTGCATTTAAGGCATGTCTCAGAGATTTGTATTGGTTTTACTCCTATTTTAAAAATCCAATCTTTAGTTTTGGTTTTGCATGTTTTTTTCTTATGGACTACGTGGGTTGCTTTTCCAGGTGATGATCAGCAGTCACCAAAAAGAAGCCTTAATCTGTCAGGCATGTTGTGAAAAGGCCTCTGCTTATTACTTCTAAGAATAAGCATGTACCTCTTCACTATGTAAGAGATACTAAAGAACTCTGAAATACTTCTTGCATCCTCCTTAACTATTTCTGTACATGTACTTTTTTTCTCTTAAAAAAAACCCAACCAACCAACCAAACAAACAAAAAAACCCTTTTGCCCAAGGAAGCTCTTCAGTTTTGCTAGGTAAACTGGAAATTCTTTCAATATGAGTACTCTTAAAATGTAGCAATTGAAAGAGACAGTGTTGTTCAAGTGTAATTAAATAACTTAAATAGTTTAATTAGTAACAAATACTGTTTGAAACTAAAATAGTTCTATGCGCTGCACTTTTGGAGGAGAATAAAAAGCAACCAGACAAGAAAACATTGAAACAGTGGAAACAAAATGTTTTCTTTAGTTGTACTGACATAGGAATTTACCCGTTTCTGTTCTCATCCTCACATCTGTGGGAGTAAATGCCTGAATTTCTCGTGGAAGTAAGCTATGTGACATAAATATTTACTGTTTCCTTGCAATGTAAATGAAAACAGCTTTCAAATGTCCTTTCTTTTTCTTTTCTTTTTTTTTTTTGCTAAAACTGCTTTTTGTAAAAAAACAACAGGCAACTTTTTTAGTTATATTGATCCTTGTGATACATAATTGAGATAATATTATGAATTGGAATTACGAATTTCTCTTCATACTTACAGGTAGTAAAGCTGCACACGAAACTTGGCAAACCCATTCCTTCAACTGAACCAAATGTGGTTACCCAGGCGACTTCCTCAACATCCACATCTGCATCCAAGCCAACTGCCTCTGCTTCAAATATAGCAACTAGCAGCAGTACTGTGAACTCTTCTGTGGCATCCTCTGCAGTGAAAATTCTTACTCCCACGACAAATGCACCACTTAACACTGCGTCCAACAACAAAACATCTTCAACTGCTGCTAATATACCTGTAAAGAAAATATCTACACCAAAAATTAACTTTGTTGGCAAGTACAGAAGTCAGTCTTTATTTTGAAACCTAACCTATTCTGTAGGTTTTTTTTACGTATGAGTGCAGAAATACAAATGAATTTAGTTAGCTTCAGGCGTGAGTAACTCAGTTGTATTTAAGGGAATTACTGACAGGTGAGAATAGCAATGTATATTAAAGTTTTTTTCAAAATTTATGATGTTTTCTGCCTGGTTATCTCTACCTGGCCTGTCTAAAATGCTTCTCCCACCTCCGTGAGAAACCTCACGTTTATGGTTTCTTATGTAGTAGCTGCTGCAGTATTGCAGTTTGGAGTCCAGCTGGTCCTAATTTCAATTCACAGCCTGGACTGTTAAGGCACCTGCAGCAGGTTGGCAGTTGGTAACTGGGCAACCAAAACATCCTTGTAAGAGTGGAAATGTAACCATGGAAACTTTGAACTGAGCATGACAGACGCTCAGAGATGAGAAGCAGCTGTTCCACAATAAGCTATCCTGCTCTTCAAGGAAAGATGTACACAGTTGCAGCACTAGGGGTATACTGCCTTCACTAATACAAACATTAAAATGTTTAAAGTACTTTTTTTGGATACATTTGCACAGTGACAAAAAAAGATATTAAAATATCTTCAGCTGATTTGTTCCCATTCTGTCCTGTCTCTCAGAAAAACAGGGAAAAGACCCCCCAAACAGTAATTTTATAAAGCGAAAGTTTTTCTTGTTAAAATAAAAAACTTTAGTGTTTAAGTAACTTGAATGTTGCTAAACTTATTTTTTAACTCCTTAATTTTTTATTTATTAACTGATTTTAAAAGACTGATAATGGTTTGGCCAGACCATTGATATTTGCAAATACAGCCTTCAGCATGCGCACCATGTTTAATTACATTCTCATTTTATGAAAGTTAATTTAACTTTTTTTGATTTCTAGGTGGTAACAAACTTCAGACAACAGGAAGTAAAATGGAAGAAATGAAATCAGCTGAAAGTGTTAAAACAACTCCTGCTGCTACAGTACAAACACAGGAAGTAAAACCAGACACAGCAGCTGAACCAGTGACTCCCACAACTCTTGCAGCCTTGCAAAGTGATGTCCAACCAGTGGGCCATGACTATGTGGAGGAGGTATTAATGTGAAAATGTGTATTTTAGTTGTTTTAGTGAAGCATAATTGAAGAGTGGTTGAGGTTGGCAGGGACATCTTGAGGTCATTAGTTCAAGCCCCCTGCTCAAGCAGGGCCATCTACATCCAGTCACCCAGTACCGTGTCCAGGTGTTTTTTGAGGATGTCCAGGGATGGAGACTCCATAACTTTCTGGGCAGCCTATGCCAGTGTTCAGTCATTCTCACAATAACAAAGTGTTTCCTAATAATCAGCTGTGTTTTGGTTTGTGTCCATTGCCTCTGGTCCTGGCACTGTGCACCACTGAAAAGAGTCTGGTTCTGTCCTCTTCACATCCTTCTTCCTTCAGGTATTTATATACATTGATAAGATCCCATCCTCCTCAACCTCCTCTTCCCTAGGCTAGGCAGTCAGGGTCCCTCTGGATGTCAGGGCAACCCTTTGGTATATCAGCCACTCCTCTTGGTTTTGTGTCATCAGCAAACTTGCTGAGGATACACTCTGCCCAATCATCCACGTCATTCCTGAAGAGGTTGAAAAGGACTGGAGCCAGTGTTGATCCCTAGGGTACGCTTCTGGCTACTAACCTCCAGCTAGGCTTCATTCCGCTAATCGCTGCCATTGGCCAGGCCGTTCAGGCAGCTTTCAGTCCACCTCACTCTATCCTTATCCAACCTGTGCATTAATAGGTTACGTTTGAGGATATTGTGATGACACGGTGTCAAAGACTTTACTGAAGTCCAAATAGATGATATGAAGTGCCTTGCCTTCATCTGCCAGGCTTCACCTTGGTGAAGCCGTGGTGACCGCTTCTGATGGTTTTTTGCCCTTATTGTACCTGGAAGTGGTTTCCAGGGTTAGCTACTCCCATCACCTTCCCAAGGATCAAGGTGAGGTTGACTGATCTGTAATTCCCTCAGTCCTCCTTGAAGATAAGAGTGACAAGGCACCAAGCCTGCAACGGCTTGAGCATATGTTTACACTTTTGCATTGTGCATGTTTCTTTTTTGCTCAGTGAGGCATTCTTCAGGTGAGTGGCATGAGAAAGGTGGATCAAGTCTAGTGTAGATTTTGCATTATATACAATGGTATATAGGTTTATAATTTATTCAGCTTGGTATGTTCAGGCTTGAATTTAAAGCTGTGCAGTCTTTGGAATGGACAATGGTGGTCTGTCAGCATTGAAAGTTCTACTTTACCTTCTTTCAGTCATTGTGTGAACTTCTTAGCATGTTTTGAGACAGGTAGATATTATCCAGCATCACTGGATAATTAGTTTAATGGATCATTAATTTTTACCTCAGCTTTATAAAAAAAAGAAAATAAAAGGCCAGAATGTGTTACAACTTTGTTTTCCAGGTAAGGAATGATGAAGGAAAGGTGATCCGCTTTCACTGTAAACTCTGTGAATGCAGTTTCAATGATCCCAATGCCAAGGAGATGCACTTGAAAGGGAGGCGGCACAGACTCCAATATAAGGTTGGTAGAAATGCTGATGCTTCTCTCTGAAAATCAACAAGATGTCACTGATCACGTGCTCTCACATTTAAAGGCTGGAAGAAAGAAGGCATATATAAAAAAAAACCACCCTAGAGAAATACATTTCCTAGGGAGTATAGTCTTTAAAAAATAATGCACACTGTGAAACTGTTTTGGTTTGGGTTTTTTAAGATGTTTTGAACATTGCTTGTAGTATGCAAGCAACAATAGGTTCTTTATGCTGTTTACCATGAATTTCAAATAGTGTAAACCAGTATTGCTCAAGGTTTTTTTCAGGATAAACCATATACACACTTCGTGAAAACATTAACAAACAAGTGTTTGCGGATTTTTTTTAGTGAGAAGTGCATTCATGCAACTCTAAAACTGCATTTTACTCTCCTTGATTTTATTGTAGGCGAGTAGGGCTTGTTAAGTATGTCAGAGCAGCTCTGTAATCTTGAGATGAGAAGAGGAAGTCAACATTTAATTAATTGTATTTTTGAACTAGAAAAAAGTAAACCCAGACTTACAAGTAGAAGTAAAGCCCAGTATTCGAGCAAGAAAAATACAAGAAGAGAAGATGAGGAAACAGATGCAGAAAGAAGAATACTGGAGAAGGCGAGAAGAGGAGGAACGCTGGAGGATGGAAATGAGGTAATGCGTTGTTTTGTGAATGAATGAATGAATGAATGAGACAAAGCTGTAGTCAGATTGTCTGAAACTAAATTCAGTAGTTAATTATTTTGAATACTTCTTTGAGGACCTCTGTATGTCTTGGTTTAAATTAGTTTTGTTATTATCTCTCTGGGGTTTTTGTTTGTTATTGTTCAATCCGTCCGAGGAACACAGAGTTGTTAGAATTACTTTGCTGTAAATTCAGACCTACTTTTAGAATAATAATTCATTTTAGTTGCCCTCTGGAGTTCACTGTTATTTTCTTAGGACTACTAAAAAGTAGTTGGTGAGGACATGCAAGAATCTCTTTAGAATGGCTGCAGGTATTAACTGCTATATAAAGAGAACACTAATTATTGCACTTCAGGCGATATGAAGAGGATATGTACTGGAGGAGAATGGAGGAAGAGCAGCACCACTGGGATGACCGTCGCAGAATACCAGATGGAGGATATCCTCATGGTCCTCCAGGACCTCTAGGCCTGCTGGGAGTTAGACCAGGAATGCCTCCTCAGCCTCAAGGACCAGCTGTGAGTTTCTTAAATTGAGAAAAAAAATATATCATTCTTACCAGGAGACACAGTTAAGAATTACAAATTATTCGGTGCTATTTCACTTGTCTCCGGTGTTTCTTAATAAAGGATTTGCGAAAGTGAAAAAGAAATTGTATCCCAGTGAAATGGTGTAGGTGGACCTGTCATCCAAAATAAGTCCACTGAACTGACAAGAGAATGCCTTAAATATTGTTTCTTCGGAAATACAAGTCACATTAGACTTCTGTAGTTTTATTTGACTGCATTGTACGATTTGTGGACAAATACTTCGATAAAAAGTGGCTGGATCATCAGTCTCAAAGGGTAGTGCTTGGTGGTGAATCACACTCTACCTGTGTGGAGTGCAATACCACACAGTTTTATCCTGGGGTTAGTCCAAAAAGGACCTTATGGGTGATCTGAAGGGTGATGGGGTGAGTGCACACTCCTGAGGTTTGCAACTGACATGAAACTGAACCAGTCTGGGATGAGGAGAATGGCTGAGAATGGCAAGGCTGCCATCATGAGGGACTTAGGCCGGCTGGAGGAATGGAACTTTAGGGAACTGTGCAAGGACAGATGCCTAATGGTGCACTCAGAGAGGAATAACCCCATGCCCTGATACAGGCTGGGTAGCAACTCTGCTTAAAGGGATCTGGGGGTCTTGGCAAATAGCAAGCTGAACGTGAGTCAGCAGTGTGGCCTGGCAGCAGAGCCAGCAGCAACCTGGGCTTTGGTTAACAGGAACATAATCAAGAGGTTAAAGGAAGTGATCAGCTTTCATTAGAACCAAACTGAAATACTGCGTTTACTTTGGGGCTTGCCAATAGAAGAAAGATACGATAAACTGTAGCAGGTTCAGTGTGGGGCTACCGGGATGGTCAGGGGTCTGGAATGCTTGCCCTGAGAGACAGGGATCTGGGCTTACTCAGCTTGGAGAAGCAAGAGTTTCCGTGGGACTTAACAGCCCTCTGTTACGTGTGCATTATAAAGGCAATGGAGCCAGGCTTTTTACAACCATGAGAGAGTGAGACACATCCAGCTTGAGCCAAGTCAAAAGTGGTTCGGATTGAAAACCAGAAATCATGTTTTTTCATGCAAATGGTGTGCAGCCTCCATCTTTGGTGGTTTTCAAAAACCAATAGGCTAAAGCCCTGAGCAGTGTGATACGGTCTTACAGCTGGCTATGTTTTGTGCAGGACATTGGACTATACAACTTCCTGAGATCCCGTATTGTATGAAAGTAATCATGGATACTTTATTTTGCATGAGTATGCAAGTATTTCCCAGTTGACAGAAAGACAAGAGATTTTTTTTTTTGGCGGAGGTCCCTCTGATCCTGGAATTTGTAATTTGTTTAATTTTGACACATTTCATATCTTTTCAGACACTGTTGATTGTGACCAGTGTAGTTTAAGGACACTTCATGTTTGTTACATTTCAGTGATGTTAGGGTTGAATATTCTATTCTTTTAGCCACATGTTTGGGCTTTGATCACTACTTGGAAGTGCACTCAAGTTTCAGAAATACACCTTTTTGTCTGTGCAGCCTCTGCGCCGCCCTGACTCCTCTGATGACCGCTACGTGATGACCAAGCATGCTGCTATATATCCAACGGAGGAGGAACTTCAGGCAGTCCAAAAAATTGTTTCTATTACTGAGCGTGCTCTGAAACTTGTTTCTGACAGCATGACTGATCTGGAAAAAAGCAAGAACAAAGAGGGGGATGACAAAAAGGATGGCAGTAAAGACAGGTATTTTTTTTTTTATTACTTTTTAAGACTGTCATTGTTTTTCCTTACCCTGTTATCAGTGCTTAAGGGATTTTCTTCTCTTTAGGTTTTTATACAGTGTATGTCACTATGGTCCCAGATGTATGTGGAATACTATTTTATTTCACTTCTCTATGTTCAGGATTATTTTCAAGGTTTTTAAATTGTTGTTTTAAATACAACTTTTAACTGTAATTCACAGAGCTTTGAAGGGAGTTCTGCGGGTAGGCGTTTTGGCTAAAGGATTGCTGCTCCGTGGAGACCGAAATGTCAATCTTGTTTTGTTATGTGCTGAGAAACCTTCAAAGTCATTGCTCAGTCGTATTGCTGAAAGTCTTCCTAAGCAACTGGCAGTAAGTAGAATTCTGGGGTTTGGATTGGAATTTTTGTAGAAGTGCTGTAAAAGTCAAGTCACATGTCAGTAGGGCTCACTGTGCTACATTTCATAGCTCTGATTCAGTTTCTTTCCATTTTTTAAGTGTTTTCATCTGAAGTCAGAGACTGCTGCATATTCTGCTTTCTCTGTATTGTGTCCATACAAGAGTGCACTCTAGTGGTGTAGTACCAGTCATCATTTTCTAGATTTTATTTAAATGGAAAATAGAAATTAGCACAAGAAAGACTATTACTCAGTTATCAGCAGCAGTAGAGGTAATCTGAGCAGCGTTACAGGAAGCTTGGTGCCTGAAGGTCAAGTTCTCCATTAATGCCAGTCTTTTTGTAGTTATATCTTGTTTCCCGTTTGTGTCAGTGCTTTGTAGGTCCACAGTTAGCTTAGTCTTGTATGGTGTTATGTGTAATTTGGACCTTTAAAAAAACAAACATGCAGTCCTAAGACCATTCAGTGAAATTAATATAAACCATTTGTGGTATTTCCACAAGGAAGGAAAGTTAAGAATGAAGTCTCTCTCTTCTCTCTGCTGAACGAAGCCTGTCCAGTGTCACTATAAAGTCCCTGTCACACCAATAGTATTTCACTGCAGTCTGGTAAACTGCTTGACGGAATCACTGGCATGGTAGAAGCTTTAGCAGGATCAATTAAAAAATAGTCTCAGGTTTACTCTTGTTTGAAGTAACAGAACAGAAGTCAAATAAAAAAGAATGCACATTTTGGGCTGTCTGTGGAGATGTCACTTGTCTATGTAGTTTGTGGAAGAATGTCACAGAGGTCCTGGCAGCTTTCTTTTGGGGCTATTAAGTTGCAAGAAGCAATTTTTAATAACAGGCTTGTTCAGTTACTCTTACATTTTTTCCCCGTGGTGTTTATCTTGCTGTTTTTTCTTAGCATGTTGTGATAGCCGAGCATAGGATGTACCTAGCAGTACCCATCCTGAAACTGTGAGCTTGAAAAACAACCACTGCATCTTTGCTTTTTAAAGGCTTCCATATTCCAATGAGAAACAACCTGCTGACGTTCTAAATGGCACTGAGGCTTTTCTTTATCTCAAACACCGTCAAGATTCTCATTATGTAACTGTATCTGAATTTCCTTTCTGGGTAGTTTTTTTTTCTTTTGCGTGCTTGGTTACTGTTGTGTGTTTTCATTAACTATTTGGAAACAATACGCAAGTCCAGATATGTGTATATCTTTATAGTGTGTACTGTGGTTTCTATGACTACACAGGTATCTGCTTCATATAATTATGTTATGTTTCTGTCTTTCTGTTAAAAAACACTATGTTGGAGTCCATTTTCTTCCCCACGTTTTTATTGACCACATGCTAACAGAAATTTTTGTCTCTCAATATTTAGGTAATAAGTCCTGAGAAATATGATATCAAGTGTGCAGTCCCAGAAGCAGCAATAATTTTAAATTCGTGTGTGGAACCCAAAATGCAAGTTACAATCACACTGACATCTCCAGTCATTCGGGAAGAGAACATGAGGGATGGAGGTTGGGAAGTTGTTAAAGATGTTACTTTTTTCTCATCCATTTTTTTTAATGTTTTATCTATTTCTGCTTACGATGGCATTAAGGTCCTGGAAGGCAACATGCTGGCACATGTATTTGATTGAAACCTTGTTTTTCAACAACCAGTCTTGGTAGAGAACAGTTGGTTAAAATAAATGCGTATATGATGCTTTTATTTAATTTTTAAAATTTTTAACTTTATGTCCAACCTCAGCTTTCTGGAAAAGGTACAAACTTGACTTTTTCTCCCTCTTGTAAAATTATGTGGAAAACGAAGTATTTTATTCCAAGTGGCTGTCAACTGACTTCCTAGATCAGTCTTGCCTTAAGAGAAAGATTGTATGGTTTTAGAAAATCAAATGACAGGGTTTTGGGTTTAAACTGGATCAGCATTACCATCACTTAGTCATTCCAAAGAGCAGTGCCACTTAAAATGCACTTTCAATAATACTTTTGATGGTAACAGTACTTCTAACGTTAAAAGACAATGCGATTTTTTCCAGCTCTCTGAGGTTGTTTTTTGGGTCTGGAGTGCTTTTTGAGTATATTTAGGCTCCTGGTATTACTATCAGTCTTCTATCCAACTGGCAAACCCAGACTAGTACAATAAGAAATGGCTTTGTCGTTGAGCTGAAGCAGAAGGTGGAGCTTGTAAATCAATTTTCATTTCTGAAGTCCACAGTTTCTCTGGTGCCAGCAGTGTTGCTTTAGGGTCTGTTCTGTAACACTTTCAAAGCTCCAAAAGCTTTTAAGCCAACAAGCATGATTAATGTCTGCAGTACATTGGTTCTTTTTATTTACGGGTCAGATAAAATTAACTTTTGTTTCCTTTTAATCCTGTATTTTCATAGTTGAAAGTGATCATAGCAAACAGGGTTCTGGTGTTTGACAGTGAACCTACAAATAGGAAGTCTGAGGCGGTCTTAACACATCTCATATGCAGGTTGAAAGAAACTGTATGTGTGTATGTATACATGTGCTTGTGTATATACGTATTTATATAAGCCACGGAGGTTTCTTTATTTCATCTCATCATTACGTGTCCTCTAAAAATACTTGAGGTTTTTATATTGCATTAGTAAATGTCCTGTAGTTGTGCCTAGTGCATTATAAGCAAGCTATATTAACACAGTCATCCTGCATACTCAAGAAAGAAAAATTTCAAGATGCATTCTGTGGTTTGGATGACTTCCAAAGAGTCTTAGAGTGCTTTGTTCATAATTTTTAAGCTGTGCATATTATTCCTAGCTATAAAGGCTTTGTAACATGTACTGTCACACCCAACCAATTTTACTTGTTTTTTGACAATCTAAGTGTAACGTGACTCTGGCCTGAATCTGACTTCCCATATTAAAGTTTATAAAGAATACATTCACTTAAAAGATTTTATTATTAAATTAGAGTAACTATTAAATGAAATTACCCTTAAACACCATGCTTATTTCTAGATGTACTGTGCAAAAGTTCAATATTGATTCCTGCTACGATACTCAATTTCAAATAAGTGATTTCTGGCCTAAAATTCCATGATGTGGACTAAAAATAAAAGACTTTCAAATTACTATCATCAATCCCTTAATTTATGCCACCAAAAGGAAACAAATCTTTATTTTTGTCTGACCCACACTTGAGTTAAATTATCTTTGTGAGTTTATTCACTGCTGAATGCAGTACTGCCTCTAGGCAAACAAAGTCAAGGTAAATTTCTCTTCAAGACACTGAGCAGTATAAAATGGATGGGCAGAAAAGTTCACTTTTGAAACTGGAGCAAATAGAAGACTGAATTGTCAATTATTGCAGCAAAGGAGTTCCTTGTTGCGAAGACTGCTGCTTATTTGCTGCAGAGTAACAGTATGTGTTTGTGTTTTTCTTACTGCAACTTCTCATGCTCTGTGTCTTACATTGGTTTAAAGTTTTCATTTTTTTAGCCCGCTTGGGGAGCTAGTTCAGGTGATAAGGAAGGCTTTACCGGAAGAACCAGTTCGAGTAAAGATGAGACTGAGTCTTGCACGTGGAGTAGAATCATGTTTGACATGTAATTACATGATGAAAGGCTAAAACAAACCCCCACCAAAACAGTGAAATAAAATTGTTAACCGCATAGCTGCTGTTTCTTACAGTGTTGTGCGTTTGACAGTTTCCTGAATCTGATATTCCAAGCGCTCTGACCCCTGCTGTGGAGTCTTCCTTCAGCAAACAAAGTGTACATACTTACAAAGAATCTGTGTGTGCGCGTGTGTCTTTTTTATCCTTAGCTAACAGCCCCGGTCCAAAGCCTTCTAGCAGAGGTACTTGATTCCTGTCAGGGGTGGCTGCCAAGACATCGGAAGGATTTTTGACCAAGGTTTTCTAAAGCTCAGTGTCACACCTGCCATGCTTTACAAAGGAGGGGTTTGGATGCATAGTCCTAGCATCTACTGTTACTTTGTGTTTGGTTTGTTTTGTTTTTTTTTTTTCTTTTCGTCTTTGTCTCTCTCCTAGAATTAAGCAGTGTTCACACTAGTCTTGAAATAGTTGACTGGATAAAATGTATTTCACATAATAAAACTTACCTAAATTGATACACCTGTTAACTTTTAATGAAGAGGTAGTGTGGACACAGCATGTCTAACTGAAGATTAACCCCTTATGTTTAGACTAGTAGTAAGTTATACAGGGTAAGAATTTGTGCCCATATTTTGTAAATTAATTCAGGTTTTGTCTTAGTTTAACAGGGTGGTAGGTTAGGCATCTGATTTTAGTTAAATAGTCTTTAAGGGGTTAATCCTGAAATGTGAAACATATGCAAAAATCCACAGATTAAATATTACAAGAGTTCCCTTGATATATCTTTTCAGTCAATGTGCAATACATGCCTCAGCAGCTTCTGACTTTCAGAGTCTTTTTAACTTTCAAAGATGTTCTTTTAATAGCAATTAGTAGTCCATTTTAGATGGGCATTTCCAGCACTGAGTAAGATTCTTTTCTGTGCATTTTAAACTGCACTTCTTGGTAAAATTATTTCCAAAATAAAGTTTTTGGAAGGCAGAAGTAAAGTTTAAAATTATTTAATGAATTGTTGTGCTAAAAGTTTGCACAGTGTCACCTATTTGCATATTAGTTTTAGAAAGTAAATAATTGACTGATTAGGCTAGTAGGCCCAACAACACATGTTTTTATTTTTATTTTCTCAGCCTTACTTTTCCACTTTTTCCTGCTGTGAGTTTTCTCAGGATGTTCTCCTTGTCTCTTATATCCGGGTTGTACTCCTTTCATCCATTAGCTTACCTGGCACCCCTCTTGTTTGGGTTTGGAGGGGATTATTATGCTGGGTTTTTCTTCATTCGTTTTGTTTTTGTAAAAGAAACACTGCTTTAAGTGTCTCCGTTTGCTCTGTAATTGCCTTGTTAGTGCAGATCTTAATTTTTCTACTCCAACATGTATGTAAGTTGGAATATCTGTGTTAGAAGATACCTTTGTACTTCTCAACTTTGTTCTTATGAAGTCCTCCCCTTTTTATCCCTGTGCAATGGGGCTGCCTAATCAGAATGCTCAAATCTGAATGTAGTACTTCACATTAAACTTAATTACTGTATTACAGAGCTATACCACCATGTTAATTCAGGGGGGTTTGCTGCTGTAAAGTATCCTACTATTTATTTTACATTTGTGGTTTCAGAGCATATTTCTGCAACATCCCTAAAAGCTTATTATTGCAGGCGTGTTTCATAAGTCTCTTTTTTTTTTAAATTGTATTCTCTGGATTAGCTAAATTTATATCTTTCTGGAGTAAACTATATTGCTCCATACAGGCATCTCCTGTGAAATGAGTGCAATTGAGTGAGCTTTTTGTTTCAATTTATCTGGTGTATCACCAGTTATGCTGCCAATAATACTTTGTTAATAGTCCCAATAGCCATTTTGTTAATTACTAAAACAACTTCTAAAGGTGATCACTGATTTGATTCTACCCATGTAATTTTCAGCCTGTGGATACCCTTTCATATTTTTCAGTGGTCCCAGTTTCACTGATTAAACCTCTTCTGTGATCCCTTTGTTTTTAGTAGCAAAACAGTCAGTTTGGTAATTAAATCCTTTTCTGAATATTTAAGTACACAAAGTCTACTATATTTTCTTTATCTTTCAGGCATTCTGCTTTGTTTTTTAGACTATCCCTTGCTTTTCTTTTTTCTTCTGAATCTTATGTATAGCAGACCCTTTTCAGATCCAAAGTGTTGCTGGAACACATCACATGTATTATGGGCTGAGGAATTTTATTTATATGAGTAAGAGAGGATATTAGAAAGCAATGGAACTCTGTAATATTGAAAAACATTTCACATTCCTTTAGTCAGGTTTTTAAAGCAAAATAATTTCAAGTTTAAGGTATGATAAAAATAACATCATTACTAAACATCTAGTGCTTTTAAGATGTTATATTTAGTTTTTCTTTTAAGAATAGGTCCCAAATAACAAGTGACCATTAAAATTTGCAAGAAACTAAGTTTGAATGTTTCTGCTTGGTTAAAGTGGATTTTTGTGTTCCTTCTGTCTTGTGTTCTTTGTGCTGGTGCACTGTGTCCAACCATCCTTCCTTCAGAATTTAATTTTAGGGCATATGTGTTTTTCCAGTGTTAGCTTAAATAAAGAAATGCCGCGCATTGCATAATCCGCAATGCATTTGAAAATCACCTCAGAGCTGAAGTACAACATGCTCTTGATCTTCCTGCTGGGTTGATGCCCTCATCCGAATTGAACGACTTTTCGTTGAACATTTTACATTTGTTGCTCAAGGGCTTTAAACTTTAAATGGCATGTGTGACATTGAAGCTGTTTAAGGAAGTGTCTTGCTCACCTGGTCAAACACCCATTCCTCACTGCATTTTGCCAATTCAATCCATTTTAGATGTAACCTCGGGTATGGTGAAAGACCCACCGGACGTCTTGGACAGGCAAAAATGCCTTGACGCTCTGGCTGCTCTACGCCACGCTAAGTGGTTCCAGGTTCGGAACATCATTTTACTTTCTTCTTGTAGCCTTATGAGAGATTAGTTCAGTTACAATATAAATGTTTAATTGTTTGAAAACACTCAGCGTTGTTCATGCTAATAATACTTAATACTTTTCTGGTCCCTAAATTTAACTGTAGAAGGTTGAGTATGGAGGAGCTGCTTTATGCAGTTGTTGCTCATTTGACGTCATTTTTTTTCTGGTCATTGAGGAGGCGATGTTGAAAGCTTGACTCGCTTGGGGTGATCATACGGTGTATATTTGTTATATATTCCATAAGGCTGCAGAGTAACTTGGCTTTAAATAATGGAATATGTGTTTAAAGCTTTGTGTTTAGATTTTAAGACTTTTTTTTCTATTTCTTTAAGTGCATTAAGTGTAGGGAATGAAAGGTGAGAAGCAACTGTTTGGTTTAGTGACTTTGCATGCTGGCAAAGGCACAATAAAGAAACCAAACAGATTCCCTTGACCTTTCAGTCTCTATACCTGTTTCTTAGATCTTTACTTTATCCTTTTTTTTTTCTAATATAGAAAGATACTGTATTTATTGTTACAAATGAACATAGGTCAAAGTGTACAGGGGATCAAGAAATGTTATTCTTGTATAACCTGTGCACTTTGACTTCTACCACCTTAAATTACTAACCCTGTATAAAATACTGCTGTAAATGGCAGCTCATGGAATAAAGTTGTAGAATGATTTGTTTCAATCTTGTATCTGAGCTTCCATTGAACAGCGGTGTTTTAGTCGTTCAGCAACTCCTATTTGCCGCAGGTGGAAGGATTAATTAATTTGATTTTGTATTGCTCTCAAGGCTAGAGCTAATGGTCTGCAGTCCTGTGTGATTATCATACGTATTCTTCGTGACCTTTGTCAGCGGGTTCCAACTTGGTCTGATTTTCCTAGCTGGGTAAGTAATGTCCTTTTGAATGAGTGTTTTTAATAGGTATGGTACTGCAGCTAAAGTAGGGGAAGTGTAGGGAAGTGTTACTACAATTTTTCAATTTAGATTTTTTCAACAAGTAATGTAGGGGATTTTTTGGAGCGGTTTTTGCTAACAAATACTCCAGATTCCATCTTAAAGTATAATTTTCTGAGGTTTTGTCATTTGAAACTGGAAGTAATTATTTTTTCCAAAAGGAATTTTCTGGTTCTTTTATATCCTTTGTGGGTATATTCTTGTTCTAGATTTTAGCTTTTTTTCCCTTTCCTCTGTATAAAAGGATATATATTCTTATAACCATCTACTCTAAAATGCTTGGAGTTGGCTGAAGCTTTTTTAAAATAATGTTAGCTGTACCCAGATAGTTCCATGATAACATAAAGGCTACTTGAAAGAATAAATCACAGTAATTCCAGTGATCATTCACCTCCCACAGGGTGAAATGCTACAGTACTTCAGTCTGTGGTTGTGTCACCATCTGATTTTTATCAGTCACTTAAATCTCTGGGTGGTATAGGGTCATCTCTCTAAAGTCTTGCAGATGAGTGTTCTTGGAGCACTGACATGAGTGTCCTTTTGCACTGACTGTCTTAAATTACCTCTCCAGGAGTGCAGAATATGCTCCAGATATTAACAGATGTTCAGTCTGTGGACTGGACAAAGATAGTCTGAAAGAAGGCTCTGAAACCTGTATTGTGAGGAAATAAGCTCTGACTGGTTTGTTTCACAGACCAAATTGAGTTGCAATATGCTCCTTCCTTTTCAGTGTTGGCAGGAAGGGCACAATCATTGTCAAGGAAGTTTCAGCAGTTGGCTTTATTTCAATGAGAAACGTTTTACAACTCTACTAAGTTTGCAGAAAATTTTATTAAATTACTTGTAATAATATTTACTGCTTCTGGAAAGAAGTGGAGCAGTTATATCTGGTTTTTAAATATCTAGGGGGGAAAAATACTGTTTGTTTCTCTACTAGATTTCATGAAAAGTATATCAGACAAATAGAGCTTAAAAGACACTAAGAAGTAAGTGCCCTCTTAATATCACAAAGTTGCCAAAGAATAAACCCTGGCATACTTTTAGAAAAGCATCCTTAGAACTACTGCAACAGCAGGCGGCACGTGGGTAAAGAACAAGGAATGTAGTTCCTTAATGCTCACATTACCTGCTCTAATACAATCCAAAAGGGAAGAGAGGTAGGAAGCAGCATGTCAGACCTATCTGTGTCTCAGTTCTCTCCGAAAGTGATTCCTGACTTGCTCCTGGCATCTGATGCATTGTCCGTGACATGGATCAGCATTGAAGTGTAGTCAGCAGTTCTTTTGTCCTGTGGGAAAAATCTTACTGGTTAAAACAATGGCTAAATGAAAGTGGTGATTTCTGCCAGTCACAGATGGAATTTCATAGACTGGAGAAACACAGTTTTCTGGATACAGACCTTTTCCCAACTTACATGCTAGAAACCTCGTATGAATGAAAGAGATGCCAAAGCGCTTAAAAAAACTGCAACATAACTAGTTGTAAAAGTAGAAGATATTAGGAAGTCTAAAATATTGATATTAGTAGCATTTTATGTGTCTAAAAGTAAAAATAAAAGTAGAAAAAATTTGTCGAGTTCCTACAAGTTAGAAGAAATTGTTACTCAAGGTTCATGTTTCAGACTTGAAATCCAGCCTTTTGTGGACATAAACACCAGGGCATCAGTCATGGTTTATATTGTCCTAGGACTGAGTTCTAGACTTAAGTGTATTGTATGAGGATTCAAATGAAGTAGACTTGAATAAATGCAAAAGCGTGGTCTGCTTTTTTCTTTACTGATGCATTTTGCTTCATACTTGAAAACCTTGACATAACTGTTGCCAAATCCTAAGTGATACAGTGGGAGTATGGAAATAACGTGCTCAAGAATTGAAATATGTCAGTTAAATGGAGCTAAAATAGAAAGGAATGGGCACCCTTGGTGAAGGATTGGGATCAGCACTGCTTGTAGTTAAGTTGCATACATGAGAATAAGCATTTACACCTGGAAAGGGAAAATCAGAGGTAGCGCTGTAAATGCAGTGAGGAGGACAAGGACCAAACAACAGGTGTCTCCAAAAAACCTACCTAAAACCAAGAGAGGCACATTGTTTGAGAATTAAACTTGCCAAAGAGGTAGTAGTGAAACATCCATATAATACTTGGAAACTGAGGAAATCAAGTCTTTTACAAATATCGTTTATAGATTTTTCTGGAACAAAACGGTGTCTTACAAAAGTAAACAGTAGAAATAGTCACTGAAAAAGCGCCAATGTTTAAAATACAGATAATGATTTAAACCATTTTAACTAGTATCAAATAATGTGTAAAATTTAGAAAACATGTATATTACAAAGTGTTCTTTTACCCTTATTTAACATCTGAGTTAGCGTTAGGTGAGGACCAGGAGAAAACTTGCTATGAACTTCAGTTTTGCTAAACTGAAGAACTATAAACCACTTAAATGTTTTAAGAATGTTAATTTTATGTTTTGGTTTTGTACTCTTGTAGAAAAAAAGTGTTTTTCTGTATCATCCTGTTAATTTCAGTAGCTTTCTTTGTAGTGTATTAACGTGGCTGACAGTCAAGTGACCCACAATGTTTCATACTCTTAAAAAATGACTGCACTAGTTGTCTAGCTGCATATGTAGGCTACATGTGTATACATTTCTACAAAATTACTGAACAACTTGTGATAAGAAGAATCATATCATAGCATCACAGAGTTGTTAAACTTGGGAAAGACCTTTAAGATCCTAACTGTTTAAACACCTGGTCACCCAGGACCATGACCACTAAACCATGTACTTAAGTGCCATATACCTGTGTCATGAACACTTCCAGAGATGGTGACTCCACTGCCTCCATGGGCAGCCTGTTCCAATGCTTTACAACCCATTCAGTGAAAAATTTTCTGCTTATATGCAGTATAAATCTTCCCTGCTGCAGCTTGAGGCCATGTTCTCATCCCATCACTTGTTCCCTGGAAGAAGAAGCTGACTCCCACCTGTCTACAACCTCCTTTTCAGGTGGTTGTAGGGAGTGATAAGGACCCCCCCGAGCATCCTTTTCTCCAGGCTGAGCCCCCGCAGCTCTCTCAGCTGCTCCTCATAGGACTTTGGTTCCAGACCCTTCCCCAGCTCCACTGTCCTTCTCTGGACATGCTCCAGCACCTCAGGGTAGCCCAAAACTGATCACAGGATTCAAGGCATGGCCTGACCATTGCCCATTACAGGGGGACAGTCACTGCTGTGGCTGTGCTGGCCACACCACTACTGCTGGCACAGGCCAGGTGTCATTGGCCTTCTTGGCCACCTGGCCACGCTCTGGCTGATGTTCAGCCACTGTCAACCAGCACTGGGACACTTTCCAGCCACTCTGTCCCAGGCCTGTAGGTCTGCATGGCATTGTTGTGACCCAAGGGCAGGACCGAGCACCTGGCCTTGTTGAACCTCGCACAGTTGTCCTCAGCCCATCGATTCAGCCTGTCCAGATCGGTCTGCAGAGTGTCCTACCCTCCAGTAGGTAAACACTTGCACCCAGCTTGGTGTCATCTGTGAACTGACTTAGGGTGCACTTGATCCCCTTGTCTAGATCATCGATAAAGGTATTAAACAGGAGTGGGACTGATACTGAGCTCTGGAGAACAGTGATTGGCCTCCCGTATCATCATTATCAGTACTCAGTGTTAATCTTGCACCACCTTTCTTTTTATTCATCTTTATAAAATAACAGGATTTTTTTTTTCCTTTTCAGCTGAAAGTGTTGTATGATGTGTAGTGTTCAAAATTCCAGATTCAAAAGTTCTATATTGAGCAACAGGAGCAGCTTTTTTCTGTCTTAATCCATCTTCTGATTTGGTTGAATTCTCTTATTTTTGGTCTAGGCTATGGAGTTGCTTGTGGAAAAAGCAATTAGCAGTGCTACTGGACCACAGAGTCCTGGAGATGCACTGAGAAGAGTTTTTGAGTGTATATCTTCAGGAATCATCCTGAAAGGCAAGTTGCATTTAATCAGTGTATGCATACTTATTCGTAACTAACGTAAAATCTATAATTTTGGTTTAAATTAGGTAAAGATGAGCTACTAATAGCCTGATTATTGTAGGTGGTCCTGGCCTTCTGGACCCCTGTGAAAAAGATCCTTTTGATACACTTGCTGTAATGACAGATCAGCAACGAGAGGATATTACTTCAAGTGCACAGGTAAGGAAAGTATGTGTGAAGAAACTGAAACTGATGGATGGTTTTGGTTTGATTTGGGTTTGGGTTTGGTTTTTTTCAATGGAGCTATACATTGGACATGAATTTTTCTTTCTTAGAATGTGGTCAGATCTTACCAGTCTTAAGTTAGGCATTAAACATGTCACATTAGAAGATGCTGAATAGTGCTCATTTTAGCACTAAAATTAAAGTATTGTCCTGAAAGGTTAGTAGTGTTCTCATATATATAGATATAGATATATATATACATACATATATAGATGTAAATAGGCACACTCTGCAGCAGTATGTTACTAGATTGGAGATTACAATGGCATTTAATATTTTAAAGATAAATCTGTATAAGTTTAATTTTTAATATGACAGTAGTGACCATTCACGCCTGCAGGTTAAGAGGTTGCTGCCTCCTCATTTGATCCTTTTGCTAAAGTTTCCTAATGCCTAATGGGACATGTGGCAAGCCTTCCCTGCTTCAGTGCAAGTGCAGCAGTAAAACCCAGGCACGTTATTTTTGAGCTAAGATGACGTACTTACAGAAGCAGCAAATGTGACATACCCATTTTCTTGTGTTGACTTTGTTTAGGGAAATGAAGAAGGGATAATTAGAGCTAAGGATAGTATCATGCACCAGTAATGTTCTTCCATAATTGTTTGATGAAGTACTTAGAACTGACACTTGTTCCTAACAGAAATAACTTCTTTCTACCCTTTTTCTAGTTTGCGCTGAGACTCCTTGCATTCCGTCAAATACACAAAGTTCTAGGAATGGATCCGTTACCACAGATGAATCAACGCTTCAACATCCATAATAATCGTAAAAGGAGAAGGGACAGTGATGGGGTTGATGGATTTGAAGCAGAGGGAAAGAAAGACAAAAAAGATTATGATAACTTTTAAAAATGTTTGTCATCATTGGTAAGATTGAAGGTAATGAAAAATCCATTTGTTGCCTTGCTTTTACTTCATTCATAATAATGTCTGTTTAAAACATCCAAAACTTGGATCTAGTTCCAACTTGGGAATTAGATTTTGAAGACATCAACCTGGGTCTTCTGTGAGATTCTGAATATTTCAATTGGATGTACTGTACCAGACAAATTATGGATGGAAAGACTGCAAATGGAAACTGTTGTCATAGGAAAAAATAGTTTTCCTTCATTTCATTTTCTTTAAATGTGTTGCTAACTTTAGTAACTTCTTTTTTTTTGGTCTTTTTTATTAACAAGTGCATTGTCTTCCTATCTTGACTGTATTTAATGCAGCATTTGTGCTTCTGTTGCTTTGTGTATTTTGACTTTTTATTTAGAAGTATTTTTGTTTGCCTTTGACACTAGTTGTATGAGTTACTTTGTGTTAGGTAGTAGAACTGTTCCCCTCCCAAATAATATTTTGCAGAAGTTGGTTGGTTTTCTTTTTTGTAAAGTGAGACTGCAGGATCATGTTTTATTCTAAATGTGAAGGGGTTACAACACATAATTGTCCTGCCATTTGAGTGCTCAGAATTAAATGTTTTTGCCAATCTTGTGGCATTTGTCTCCTTAGTGTGATATAACGGTGTAATTAAGACAAATTTGTGTTAATCTAATCGAGTTTGCTGTTAGTTGTGCATTAGCAGTATAAAAGCTAATATATACAGTATGGTCTTGCAACAGTTTTAAAGCGCTGCATAATTGATCAAAGATTTGCATGATGGTTTGTTTTTTTTTTTATAGAAGGGCTTTTAAAACTATTACCTTAGGTTAAATGCGTAGATCTTTGTATGATTGACTTTGTGACATAGCAAGGCCAAAAAATAACTTTCTGAATTTCTTAACAAGCAAAAGTGGGCATTTCCCATTTAGACAAAGTTAGTCATTCTTTTCAGTCAACTTTGTCAATATGGTATTAATGCCTCTCAGCCCTTAAAATAAATGTTTGTCATATCAGTGCCTGTGAGGTTATCCTTATATCTGTTCCTGTATAAACTTTCTGTGACTTTTCCATTAATTCAAAATTTAAAAGTGAAGTATTACTGAAAAAGTGAAGGTTATCAAAGAAAAAACCCAGAAAATTATTTGCTGTGGCCATAGTGTATGCTTATGTCTCTTTCAAAAATCTAAATATAGCAGTGGTGTAAGTAAAGTTACATCATACTGTTGATGTATGCTCTGGTACACAGGTGTGATATGTTGTCACAGCACTACAGTGGAATACACAAATAAAAATTAAAATTTATTAAATTACTAAAATTCATTATATACTGGAAACTGAAATTTCACTTACACTGTTAAATGTGTATTATGCTTTGTTGCAAACCCATAAAACACAGATTAACATAGACTAACATTCCAGTAACTACTTTATCAATGGCTGTAGGAAAGTATCACACATGACAAAGATAATTTGTTAATTCTGGTACTATTTATTAAGAAAAACCCATCTTTTGTTCCATTTCAAGGTCGAATTTATCTTTGACCTTTTTAATAAGTCACACTTGGAGTAAAGGGGATGTTTCTGTTCACAGCATTTACTGCTAAGCAGCCTGGGCCTATGGAATAAAAATACAGTATTTTAGAAGAACAGAGGGAATCTAAAGACTTAAAAGAAAAACATGTAATAATAGTGTTCTTCAAGCACCAGAGTGCAATTTTCAAGGGAGTGACTAGCTTTCTAAATAATTTCCATGTCAGAAATACAAAAAAGCAGAAATGCTTTAATATTACTTAAAAAAAATACACTAGTTCCGTTGTCCAGCCTTCATGCATAGCTCCAAGCGTATGCTTGTTCTTAGGGGATATCTTGCTGCCATCGTGTCTAGTTAGCCATTACTATTTATTTTGGAAGCTACAGGTGCTATTCATGTGGCTAGTTCAACTCCATACCAAAGTTTCTTTCCTCATAAAGCAAACTTGTCTATTCAGGAATGTGACCCTAAAATATAGGATTAAAAAGGTCAAAGATGTATTTTGGATTTTCTGTATTTTTGTTCTACTGGCTTTTAGCTCCTAACCAGTTTCTGGATCTTTTGAAATATTGTATACTTAAAGTGATTCCACATTAAATATGAAGCTGTGACCATGATTTTTGTGCTGTGTGGTGAAGTGAATTTGCAGTTTGTTTTTGGTTTTCCTGCACATTTTAATAGATAACTTTTGACTCTTGTTAACAAACCTAAGAAGAATGGGAAAACAAGGTTTTAAAAGTACAGAGATAGCTTTTACTTTAAATATTACACTGTGCACTTAGGAAGACAAAACTGTGACCAAGTAAGCATTTTAATGTCCTGTGTTTTGGCAGTGCTGGCAGATGACTAATAAGTAATGTTTGCCTTTTTTATTCAGCAATACTATGCATTAAATCTCAGAATCACAACCACTGTAGTCCTTATACACAAAAGAGAAATCCACAAAGGAAGGATACTCCCCTCCATGCTCACTTTAAAGGAACAGTTTGTGAGAATGTGGGCTCTTCTGCTTTGAAGCTTTTTCGAACTTTGACTTGTCTGCCTACTTAAGAAGTGTGTCTTGTCTGTGAGCAGTGAGGTTTCACATGGATTCTTGCAAAAAGGCATTTCTGGAAATTAAAATCTGTGGGACATAATTCACCAACTTCTTGCCGTTTTATGAAATTCTAGATGAACAGTTAAAACTTCCAGAGCTATTGAATGTGATGCATTCATTTGCAACTTCTATTTTTAGACCTATTTCCCTATTCAGAAGTGATTTAATAGTACTTAAAATTGTTTTACCTAGAAAATTTCTGAGAGTTGGAATCAACTTTAAATATTCCTACAACAATTTGTATGCATATTTAACATTCTAGTTGCTGTTTGAGTGTCTGCTGATCATTAGTCTGTTAAGTATTCACACAATGCTTAATTCATTTCTTTATGAAACAATTAAGACTTGTTTGGACTGTCCAAATGGATTTGAATAGCATAGCATTAATAGTGGGGGGGCGTAGACACGGTTGGCAATGGTTTTTTCTACTTTTATGGTAAGTTTACAAAGTACAGTGACAGATTCAACAAAAACATCTGTTTTCCTTCCATTTTGGAAGTTGGTTTGTTTTTTTTCAATGACAGCTGTAAGCCAGAGAGTTTTCCAGCCAAAAAGACTAGCAAATTTCTTTTGAGAGATTCTTCTATAGTTCTTCTCAGAAGATCTTTTTTTCCTTCAACATGGTGTTTCTCAGGCTTTTAATAATGAAACAGATACTTGGTCTTTTTGGGGAGGAAAAAGAATCCAAGGTGTGTTGTCTAGAGACTTATGATGGTTTTGATTTATATGCAAGTAAAAATCAGGCTTCATTCTGTAAGTATCTGTTAATTGTTATTCTCCCATTTTGTTCCACTTTTTCATTTGGCTTATGAAAATCTGAGAGAAGTTTGCTGTTTATTGAACTGCTTTCCGGTGGTTTACAGTTTGCATTTTAAGAAATGCTGCCTTAATATATATCACAAGTGTAAAGTTCCTGCCAGGATAAAGGTCACTGTTTCTCAGGGGTGCGTGACTGGCAGCTCTTGCTGGGGATCTTTACCCTGCATAGAGCACACTTTCCCATATAACATGGCCCTTGCGTACCTGTCTTAGTAAGGGTCATCACTGAGTGTCAGCTTCTTTAATACATGTATTTTCTTCAACTATTTTGCAAGACCATGACTGTTAGTATTTATTTATTGCAGGGTAGTTTGAAGCCTGTCACCTTTTAAAGGCTTAACCTCTAGCTTAAATACTTTCCTATATACTTTGCATCAGTCTTTTTTGAGGCTGATTTCCTAAATTGAAAGGAACGTGGAATGGCATCAAGAAACCTGTGGATTTTTTAAGTTCCCTTTACTTAAAAATTTAAGGTTGCAGAATGAGAATAGGTGACCAAGAGAAAATTAATGGCTTTTTCTACAGAAAAAGGTTACTTTAACTTTAAAAAGGTGACAAAAAGCCTTTTGTTTCTACAAGAGAATCACAAACCTTGCTCCTTACATAAGCTCTTTTCTTTCCTTTTCTGCGTTCTGCATCATGCTTGTATTAATAGCATGCATACTATGAATCAGGAAATTGTATCCAGAATATGTAAAGCAGCCTTATCACAGGCTTCACTTCTGGCACACATTTAAATTTGCCAGCAATTATCCGGTTATGCAAGTTAATGGATGATACGGGAGAGAGGAAGGTGCCTGAATACAGGAGTTTACTGTCATGTTTTACGTGCTCCCTAGGATGTGTGCTGCTCCAAAAGGGGGTGGGCTTCTCAGAGGTTCAGGCCCAGGGTTGCCAGTCCCACATGGATAGCTGGTTGTCATAGAATGTCATGGCTTAGGTAATGTATTTACACACGTGAGAGAAAAGTGTGGTAAGTTTAAGAATTGGAGCCAGAGTGGTCCAGAATGTTGCCAATATAGTCATGTGAAACTGCAGCTTTGGGAAGGTGGGATAACCGTGAAGGAAGCATTGCAGTTTCAGTAACAGAGTGTGCTTGTCATGGGGAAGTGTCTGTGATAATTAAGTGGCATCCCAGTTTTTACCAAGAACTTAAATAGTTTATTTTAGTGTGTAAATAGTGGAAAGGGAAAGGGATATAAGTAGTGGAAATGGAATAAAGTATAATACAATAGAAGAGACTCCTTCAGTTGGAAAGGATCTGCAGTCACTGTTCAGTCCACATGCCTGACCACTACAGGGCTGACCAAGTTCAAGGATGCTTTTAAGGGCACTGTCCAAATACCTTTGAACGCTGACAGGCATTGACCCTTTCTCTAGTTCCAGTGTTTGACTACCGTCTCAGCAAAGAAATGCTTCCTAATGTCCAGTCTAAACCTCTCCAGGTGCAGCTGTGAGCCATTCCCATGTGTCCTGTTCTGGATACCAGGGAGAAGAGCTCAGCAGCTCTCCCCTTACTCTCCTCAGGAAGTTGCAGGGGGCAACGAGGTCACACCTCAGCATCCTTTTCTCTGAACTGGACAAACCCAAAGTCCTCAGCTGTTTCTCACAGGACATTCCTTCCAGCCCTCTCAGCAGCTTTGTTTTCCTCCTCAGGACACATTCCAGACCTGCACATCCTGCTCCACCTGCAGGGCCCAGCACTGCACACGGTGAGGCCACACAAGGCTGAGCACAGCAGGATCTTCCCCTCTCTGGCCCGGCTGGTTGTGCTGCATTCAATGGATCCCAGGATGGGTTTTCCCCCTGGGCTTCTGGGTCATACTCTGGTGACCCACACTGAGCTCAGCATCAGCAGGGCCCCCACATCTCTCTCTGCAGGTGTCCAGCCACTGTTCTCTCACTTTATACCTGTGCCTGCCAATTACTCCATCCCAGAACGCAGAATCCAGCACTTGGACTTTGTTTAATTTCATTCCATTAGAAAGGGGGGAAAAAACGCAAGAAAAATGATAACAGAAGAACAGACCTAATTAAATGGGTCCAGTTGAAGAAAGGAAGGCCATTAGAGAGCTACAAATCAAAGCTAAATCAAAAAGGGAAAAAAGGAAGATCAAGTAGTGCAACAGTCAACTCCAAAAATAGTGTAGAAAAGTGAAAGGAAAGGCTTTATTTCACGCAGAGAGAAGACCAGTGCATGGTTTGCCACCCATGCATCAACTGCAGTGCCCTACAAAAACAGAATTAAAAAAGAAGTTCTAGGTGATTGAGGAGGCTGAGACCAAAATAATTTAGGCCAGTTGAGATTAAGTTTTAATAAATGTTATTTGTCATGTCACTGTGAGTGAGCTGGGGGAAAAGGTGAAGGGAAAACTGAACAGAAGGGACTGGAATACTGACCTTCCATGCATCTGTCCTACTTCATAAACAGAACTGAACATGTAGTGTCCAAACACTGGGAAACCCAGGTGAAAGCTTCACAGCCAAAAAAGAAAGAGCAGTTCTACGCAGCAAATCAACAGGTCTGTATTTGTCCCTGTGCGCTCCCAGCAGCAGAGAGCGCTGTGTCATCAGCAGCAGCTCCCACTGGAAAGACAGAGTTCATTCTCACCTTTCTGTGACAAGCAGGAAGGGAAAACTGATCAGTTTCAGCTACTACAGTGTTCCTCTATATTGCTGAAGAATGCATTTTAACAGCATTTTGAAATAAGTTTTTTTTTTAAATGCAGCAAAGTCGCCATGGCAGCAAAACCCGAAATAAAATCTCCTGGTGCATTAGAAGAGAGCAGTGGTTACAAACACAATCAGGACTATCTTTTGAATAAATTAGAAATAAATACTTTAGGGGGTAAAGAAATTAAACAGAGCAGGCAGAAGGGAGAAGAGAGATTCAATTTGTCCAGAGTCACTGGGGGGCTGCAAAGAAGAAATGAGCTATGGAAATTCTGCAAGATAAGGATGGATTCCCACTGAGGAAGCTGACCTGAGGAAGGTTATAAAACGAAGACTTCATAAACATGTGTCAGAAGATTGTATCTGGCAAATCATTGATAACAGGAGGAGAGGGACATTTCAGATGTAACTCTTGTGTGAGGAGGTACTGTGTGATTTTGCTTTCTTCCATACATTTCTTAAGAAGTTTCTTGCAGGCTACTGCCAGGGTTGATTTCAGGGCAATATATTCAGGATAAACATTCCTCATATGTCAGTGGTAAATCATAAATCAGGATTCTGGATGCTGTAACCAATGTCCCCTGCACATTCTCCAGCATATCCATAGGCATAAGATGTGCCAGTTTACAAGCTGTATGACCAGTTCAGAGCTCCATTTACAGGAGTAGCCAGGCCTGAAGTGTTTCCAAGAAGCAGTGGTGCAGAGTCAGAGAAAACAGATCTGAAAACCAAAGGTTTGGGACAAAGTCCACACAATAAACTTCTGCCAATCCTCTGCTGGGTTTATATATTCTCCCTGAGGAAAAGTACCTCTCCAAATTTCACCCACGCATCAGAAAAAAACCAGAAGAATTAAAATAACTTGTTTCCTTGGAAAAAAAGTTCTGGACTTCTATAAGGGCAGGTGAGTTTTAGAGTTATCAAGAAAGATACTTCCAAATACCCATCTGACATTCAGACATGCCAAATTCCCCTATAGACGTCAGCATGAACAATTTTTAATTCTAGCACAAATATGTTTTAATTCTAGAAAGTTTGGTCAAAAAACTTTCCAACAGCCTGAAGCTGAAAACCACAGCAATTCCAGAGAAAAACATTCTAGCAAATTGAAGACAGTTGCTAACAGGGTAGAATATATGGGTTTATGAGATATCTTTTACAAGATTTGCTGCTTCTGTAAAGTTTGCTGCTTCAAAGACTTGTTTGTCTTAGCCAAATAAAGGCTTACCTTGCTTAGACAAAGGCCTTTTTGGAGTCAGGGACAAAAATGGGAAGTTAGAGCCAGCCTCTAGACTTAAGTTTGTATTTTTAGTTCCTGCTAAACTGTGTGTAGATTTCCTGAAGGGTGGGTTCGTGCCTGTTTCTTTATATTATTTGGAGGGATTTCTTTATATTATCTGGGCTGGATTTTTGAATTGTATGGGAGGTGGGGACAACAGCATGAGCGTTTATTTAGCTGGATGGCTCCTCTCTTACACAGCTTCCATGATCAGTGACACACAAGTGCCTTTTGCATTAGGAAATCAAAGCCAAGAGTATGTCGAGGGTCTGGTAGGCAAAGTAAAACAAGCACATTTTTTTACTGCAATCATGCATTAGATACAATTGTCACTGCTAAAGGAAAGAACATGAGAAGCTACCAAAAGCTTCAAGTGCCCTTCACAAAGAGAAGAGGCTGCTGTATAGGCCTTGTATTTCTCCCTAAGGATACTCTGGAACCTGCCTGTCCAGTACCCTGTGACTTGGATGCTGGATAGTTCTGAATAGCTTCTCTTCTCCCAGAGCAGAAGTCCTCATGCCCAGGAGGAGGAGTCCTGCACAGGAACAGCTATTTAACTAGATGGACCAGATTCCTAGCTGGTGATGGAGAGCTGAAAATCTTTCCCAAGGACTTTCCAACCACATTGCATTTGGAGAAGTTACTTGGGCAGAAAGAATCGGGGCTGCCCAAGGACACCTTGGCAGATTTTTCTACCACTGAGCTCAAGGACTGGCATCAAATTGGGAGCCGAATGTTTCTCTTTGGTTTATTGGGTTCATTTCAAGACAGAAGAGTCGATTCACATCCCTAGATATCAGGAGGACCACATAGCTATTTATCAGTCTTGTTTTCTAAGAGATCATGATCCTTAAGACCTCCCCTTGGACTGCAGGTTTAGAAGAAAGGAGGGTGAGAGGTGATCCCTGATGTAACTTTTCCTGACATCCAGACATGGCATAGCCTTTCTCCTGACACAGATGGGCTTTGGCTCACCCTTTGGGTACTAGTAAGAATAAGAAGTCTTCAGGCTGAAGTGATTTGGATTCACAGCCTTTTGGAGAATAAAAGAAAGAGGTTCACCACAGGAACAAAGAAGTCTCTGTGTGCCCATGAAAAAGGAATTGTGTTTGCTTTCAAGAGATCTAAAAAAAAAAAAAAAAATGCGAGGAACTTCCCTAGCTCTTGTATTCTTATTTGTGACACCCATGCTTTCCTGGGTGAGTAGAGTTATTAGTTACTCACTTCCTCTTCTCCCACTTGTAGCTAATAAAAGAAGGTGATTTTGATGTTAGATGTGAGGTGCTTTGTTCCTTCAATTTTCACAAATCTCATAGCAATACTTTGTTTTCCATCCTCAAGTTTAAAACGTGTAATTCCTAGGTCTGTCTTTATGACTAAACATTCTGTTCCAGGGTGTGTTCCCAGCAGTTAATGCCTTTGTCTCACTGCATAGTTGTTAATTTGGACCTGCACTCTTCTGCATGTATGTTTTGGCACTATATGCCCTATATGCCCCAAGTGGTAGATGAACCTTCCTGGTCATTGGTCAGATGTCCCCATGGCCCCTTTCTATGGCCTTTTACCATCTAGGTTATTACTTAACTAAGACTTCAAATTTTAGTATCCTCACTAGCTGTGGAAGGCCCTTGTAGAACAAAAATATCCAATAATTAGGGGATAGATACAAAATTGCAATGGTCTGTATTGCTACTGCTGAAGGAACTGCTGTTTACCATCTGAGTCATGATGTTGCCATGTGGGACATCCCAGATGGCTTTACTTAAGAAATAAAATCCATCTCTTCAATCACCTTCAGGGAGGAACTGGGCATGTGGCATCCCTAGGTTGAGACGTGGGATGGATTAGGAGTCAGAGCCAGAGTTTTCAGGTGGTGAAAGATGGAATAGATCTGCTTTCCCTTTACTAGGGGACATTCACACAAAACCTCCCCAGAGAAATTAGGTTCTCACAACAGTGAATAGAAAATGTTGCATACAAAATCAAAACACGTGATACAGTCAGTAGAGAAAGATCACTGCAATGAAGATGAGAGATAACAAGTTCATATAAGACACCATTACACAGTCTCTGACCTTATACTTCATAAATGAGGATGGAAAAAAATGGTTATACTCCACAGCTCCAGTATTACCTTGGAGTTCCCCTCGAAGGTGACAGACTGTGATCTGAACCAAGTCTGGCAACTAATTCCCAAAGAACACTGAAAGTATTGACAGATGAAAATGTCGGTGTGAATCCAGTGCTAAAAGCAACATCTTAGAGCTTTTCTTTTTCATTTTTTAGAATTGTCCTAATTTGCATAAAGCTAACACTCATGACTTTTCATAGGAAATTATCTTAACCTGTGTGAAGCAGAGATAGCTATAGACTGATTTGCTGACCTTTTCCCAGGGGACATCGCAGTAAATTCCTCATTTGTGATTTTTTTCTCTGATAGTTCCCAGTAATCTGACTTCCATCTTCATCTTAATTCTCCTATATTTCTTGCATTCTGATTTCAGCCGCTTTAATGTGTTTAATATATTAAGCCCTAAACTGAGTTACTTAACTGAACAGTAGAAATAGGGAGTATCAGACCCAGCATGCATGGGTCTGAGATCTGTTTATATTAGGGGTAAATCCAACACTCTGGGGACACCTCCTCACTTATGAGGACGGGTGACCATCTGTGATGCTCTGGCAAGTGTCAAGAGTAACTACACGTGTATGACAGAAATACCCAGGTTTGTGCATTTAAGTGCAGTTCTTCTGGCATTGCCTAGGCAAGTGTGAAAAAAAGAAAAATCTTCAAATTCTGTCCGGGTAGCTTTTCTGGATAGAAGAGGAGGATCATGAAACCGTGACAAATGGTAACTTTGTGAGATTCTCTTCCAGCTGCTACTTCAAAATCTTTACCTGTGTCAGCACTGGAGGTGCATTTCCTAAAAGTAGTGTCCACACCTGGAGGAAACCATGGTGGGAGGTCAAAGAGGTGCACAGCCACAGTCCTGCCAGTGATTCACCCCTCTGGAATGGAAGCTCTGCCCACCTGTGACTTTGCAGGTCTACAGCAGGGCAAAGACTTCTATTTTCTTCAAAAAGAGGAAATTGGGAGTAGAAATTCAGTAGTCACACAAGTTTGCTCAACACCCAGGAATGTCTTCAAAAATTCATGACACCTCTCCAACCGGTACCAAAGCAGCCACAACACACAGTGGCCTGCACCCCATCCGAGTGCACCACAGTGCATCCGAGCACCCTTTGGACTTCCCAGGGCACCACGATTTACAAAGTCCCAGGCTCAGAAAAGCTGGAATGTGACACAAAGCTGGGTTCAGTGATCTTTGCCAACTGTGCTCCAGATACTGCCTTGGATAATGCCTTATCCAGGCTACTCACTCCCCGTGGCTAAGGCAATGCTGATGAGGAGGAAGGAAAGGAATTTTCCATGAATGAAAATAGGGGATACAACTTGTAGTTAGGAGGATCCCTGAAAAAAAAATGATAGAAAAGCTGCAAGTGGCTCCTTTCTGTCTCTCTTCTATCAGCTGTTCCCACCCAGCCTGGGCACAGCTGAGAATTCAGCCCAAAGAATTACTCAAATTAGTGGCACATAAATTTTTTAAACAAAGCAATCTCTGTTCAGGGGAAGATCAGAGTTGATCTGTGAATTTCCCTCTTTTAAAGCTTTAAAGGTAAATACTGTGATATACTTCAAAGTATAAGGATAAAATGGGGGCAGTAAAATGCTGTATGCCCTCACCCACCACAGATAAACTAGAACTTGACTTTTTAAAAGTTTTCTACACTTGCATGACTGTCATTGATATAACTGAGAAATGTAAAACTGAACAAAACTAAACTACATAATTTTACACGCTTTATTTTTAATACACTGGAAGTCATTGGCAACGTGAAAGTTACTTCCCATTTAGAAGTAACGTGGGAAGACAGATCCTGTTAATAAACCATCCCAGGAATTTCAATTTGTTGCAAAATTATGTCTTAAAAAGTCTTCACTGGTGAAGAGAATAATCCCAAATGATACAGCATTGAACTGCCTTATTTCCTCACAAGGAGAAAATTACAGGGGGTAATTGGGAACAACTCTGCAGAGAGAAAATGTGCAGGGAGGGAGCCCATAAAAATGACAGGAAACTAAATATATAAATACATAAATGAGAGGCAGTAGATGACTATGGGGCAGTAGATGACTATAGTGTAAAGACAAGGAGGGGAAGGAGGGCACTTCAGAAGACCAACTTCAGTCTGGCCAAGCTGATTTCCTGAGGTGATTGGAGCACTGGGCAGTCTCTTGAGGTTGTTTCTGAACAAAGACTATATTTGGGTGCCTTCAGAAGAAGCCTGTTTCCCTCCACTGTCTGCAGGAGGAATCTACGGAGATAAGGTGGCTGGGTTGAAGTTGGCTTTTGTGAGTACTTCCCACAGACTCCAGTTTTAGAAGAGAAGAGAAGACAGAGACCTTTCTGAGGAAAAGGAAGATCCCCAAAGCTCTCAGGGCTCTGTAATCTGTTGGGGCCCTGTGGGTTGCAGCTGGCCCTTTCAGATGCCAGTGTGCTTTTCTGAGGTCAGTAAACTTGCATGTGTGATAGTTTATTTCGTTCATTCCGGAAAAGATGAATACACTGACTGATGAAGGGGATCTGAATCCTGCCCTAAAATTCCACACAAAAGGCTTCAAATTCCTTCTGCAATTGGTTGAGCCCTGCACATTTGGCAGCCTGGAGAGCAAACCCCAGGAACACTCCCTGTTCATTGCCAGGGACAGGACATGGATATTTTCCTGATGATTAGCAGTTACATTCTGATTTTTTTGGATGTAGGGCTTTTTTTTTTATGAGATGTTGAAGAATGAATTCCCATGTGCTATGTGGGAATTAAGGCTCCTTTTGCACTTCCCATCTGAGTTAAGACTCTGGCCTGGTGTCAAAACATCCCTTCCTCTTTGAAACATGCTATGTCAGTAAGTAGCTGATTTTTGCCTCAGCATGCTATAAACTTCTTGGCATTCTGAGGTATTCATGTTATTCCCACTGTAAATTCAGATACTTATAAATTTTTTTGTGCCATTCTTTTCCTTTGTGTATTTTAATGCACTTGAGAGCACTGAAGTGCAGTCCCACATTTCCCCTCACCCTGGATTTACACCAATTTAATCCCATGGGATGTACTTTTGACCCATGCAGCTGAGGTCAACTACAATGTAAGGAATGACAAGGAAGCAGCTGTGGAGTGAAACATGAGAACTCTTCTGCGTGGGATCCCATACCAGAATAGCCTTTGTTGTAAAATTACTGTTGAAACATAATCTCTGAATTTTCTTTTTTTTTTTTCTGACAATTTTCTTGAAGGTGATTAAATCCAAAGACTTCTTTTTCCTTGAGTTTGAAAATAGAGAAATTGTTTTATTTCTGAATTAAAACAGTCACTCCATTTTACTTCTATAAAGGCTCTCTTACGCATGTAACCCTTTTTCTTCCTCTTTTGGTTTTTCTAAGTCTGGGTTTGGAGCAAGATAAATAAAGAATATTGCAATAAAAAGAGGGAGAATGATATGAGAAGTGCTTATCACTACTATTTAAGTAGCTATTGATGTTCACATCCTATGGTCTACTGAAGTTTGTAAAGTATGTTTTATTTTTGTAAAAATATTTCCATGAAGCCTACTCTGTGTGCAAATTGTCACCTGGGTTACCATTCGTCATTTGAATTCCGATGTTGTCTTGCTGCACTGCCACAGGCCATTAACAATATTTGCATTGTTCTGTATCCATATGAAAATGAAGCTTTTAAAAGTAACCTAGTTACCAGGTAAACCTGGTGTTCATTTACAGTGTCCAAAGACAACATTCCAGGGAGGATGTGGCTGTAACACATTAACAGACATTGAGCAGACGACTTCTTGGGGTCTATCAGCAGTCAGGTTTCAGAGGCTTCAGCGGATTTCATGGAGATTTCATGGAGAGCTAGTTTTATGTCATTTTCCTTGCACTTCTCCTGCCATAAGTAAAACTCTGCATCTCAATGCTTTGTTTAGATTTTATTTAATGCTGGCTTTTCTTAGAAGTTTGCACAGATACAACACTGGCATTTTGCAGCTGAGTGCAAAAGAGCGCGATGGATGACTAAAACAAAGTTTAGATTGGATATTAGGAAGAAGTTCTTGGGTGTGAGGGTGGTGAGGCTCTGGAGCAGGTTGCCCACAGAAGCTGTGGATGCCCAATCCCTGGAAACGGTCAAGGCCAGGTTGGATGGGGTTCGGAGCAACCTGGTCTGGTGGAAGGTGTCCCTGCCTATGACAGGGGCATGTGGAACGAAATGAGCTTTAAGGTCCTTTACAGCCCAAACCATTCTGCGATTTTATGACGCTATGGAAGTGACAACGGGACCAAGGCACAGGCAGGGGCGGGCGCTCCTCTCAGCAACGCAAAAAGGGACGCGGTTACCCCGAAATTCAAAAAGCCAGAGGAGGAGGGACCCCTGTTAGCTCAAGCCGCGCACCGCAGAGCAAAGAGCAGCCAGGACCTTGCCTGGACATCCCGCAGGAGATGCCCGGGCCGTGCCCTCCCCGGTCCCAGGGACGGTGACTGACAGCGCCCGGGACCAGCAGGCCTGGGCTGTGGGCGGGAGGCGGCGCCCCAGAAATGGCCGTCGCGGGGCCGGGCCGGGGCCGGCATCGGGGCTGTGGCTGTGGGCGGGCATGGGCGGTGTCGGCTCCGTGATGCGGATCCTGGCCGCGCCGCGGCGGGATCGCTCCTTCCGCCGCCTCTGCGCTCGGGACGAGCCCAGCGAAGCGGCGCGGCCGCCGGCCGGGGCCATGTTGGGCGGCGGGGCCAGGGCGGCCAAGCCGTCCTTCGTGTCCTACATCAGCCCGGAGGTGCGCGGGGGCGCGGGGGCGGGCGGGGAAGGGCTGCGGGAGGGCGGCGGGGCCGCGGCGGACACTGGGGGGACCCCCAGGCGAGGCTCCTCCCGCCCCCTCAGCCCCGGCGGGTCCCGCGGGGAGCGGAGGATCCTGAGGGAGCGGGGACGGTGCCGGGGGTGCCGCCGGGGACTGCGGGGCTGAGCCTCCCGGGGGCTGCCCCGAAGGTGAGGGGGGTGAAAAAAAGCTGAAAAAAAATATTAAGAAATGTCTCTGGCTGGTCAGGGGAGTTGTTTTCATGAGCGGGGACCAGATATCGGGCTGTGGCTGCTCGTCCCGTAAGGTGGGACTTTCCGAACCTGTTGTTCTTATTGTCCCTGAACATCACTTCGCGCTGTGCCTCGGTGAACTCCTTGCTCTCAGTTCTGCCGCTGGAAAGCCCTGGGTCTCCCTCCCTAACAGCTCTTGGCTGTGTGTATCTCTGTGCTCAGCCTTCATATTGTTCTTTCCTCTTGTTCTTGCACTTATTTATTGAAACTTGTGTTGGCGGCTTGATCGAAGTGACCTTAGACTCGGTTTACTGAGGTCATCTTGTTACCAGATGGCATTAGGTCAGTATTATTCTGTATTCCTCTGTTCTTATTCCTGGCAAACAGCTGTTTTAACCAATCCGTGAAAATGAGCCGTATGTGTTGGGTTTTTCACCTCCTCCTATTTCTTTGTAATCTGTGTCAGACTGGTTCTTCTTAATTGTTCGATTCTCATGAGACCTTCTTAAGGAAGAGAGTTTTGTTTATCTTGTTAGTTAGTACAGTCTGTCACTGGTAGGACCTTGGTGAACGCACTGCTTTTGTTTTTCACTGGATCTGAAAACAATCCATAGTTGTTACAACTAAAGTAGCTGTGCTACTGAAAACTTAGGTCCTTAGTTTGTGATAGCAAAACTGGTTCTCTATGTTGTTCAGGCCTGGTGGCATGTAGTTTCATCGTTTTGCTTTAAGTTTCCCCTTTCTTGTATTTTCAAGCAAAAATGGGTGTAAATGAAATGTACAAATATTTCTGGAGTCAGCCAATATGTTCCTGTGTAACATCACTGTTTCACCTTAGGAAAATACCTTGTACAAATGTACAAAATTCAGTTCTCAGGGAACTGAATGTTGTGAAGGTTACAGCTTGACTTGTTGAACTTATTGGATGACATTTCACCACTTAAATGAGTGAAGGGGATGACTGAAGCTTGCTAGAAAAAATGGCTGGTTTGGAAAAGTACAAGTCAAATAGATATAGTGCAAAATAGTAAAATATCAAAGAATAAAGAGTGCTTTAACTTGATTTCAACTGCGGTGATGTAATACCTCAAATATGATCCTGATGGCTGTAGGAACAATAACAGAAGTATTTAATATTGGAAGATGAAGCTCTTAATGAAATACCCTGATTCACTTGAGCTTGCACTCATTAACTCTTGACACATTCCTGCTGCTTTTAGCCCTCTCCTTTTTGGACTTCAATTTAAGAATTTCATGGACTCTTGCAGCAGAAACTTTGTGTTACAGTTGTGACTTCTGTTATAAATTTGGTGTCTCTTTTGCACCTTCAGAAACTCAGTGAAACTGAGGTCTGCTGTGAGTAGCAAGTAAAGCAAATGTGACTCTGCTCTTGTTGACAGTCTATGACTGCCTTAACGGTTACACAGGAAACTGAAGACTTTAGTGGCTTTTTTGAGGATTAGAAAAAAAAAGTTAGATATATGTTGAAAGTTGTGGGGCTATTTGGGTATCTGGAAAAAGTACACTGATTAAAAATCCTACAGTAAGCAGAAGTGAGCATCTCTCAAGGAACTATATTTTTTATACACCCAAGAAAAAATAACTTTCTGAACATGGGTTTCCTGTACAAGTTAAGTTTCATGTAGCTGAGTTTTTAAAATGGAGCTAGACTGATCGAACAGTCCTAATTCCTAATATTGGAATATTAGGGGCAATTCCTAGTTCCTCATATGTGGAGCATAGTTTGGTCAGCTGGGAAATTTGATCAAGGTAGTGTTAACTTCAATGTGCTCAGGGAGGAGTATTGGCAACAGGTGTATTCAGCATGCTGCTTCCTCTGGCAGGTCCTGTCAAAAGGTGGGAAACAGCAGTTCAGGGACTTGATGAGCTTGAGGTTACATCTGGGTAGCACTGGAGTTAATGGTGGACTTCTTGCTCAATTTGCAGAGCCTTGCCTTGAATCTCATTGTGCTTCTGACCTGCAGCACAAAGATTTCCTGTCAACCACTGTGCAACAGAGAGCAATATAGTAGTGTCATTCTGTAGCTCCCCCTTTGCTTGTAGCCTCCAGGTTCTCTGGACTTGTCCTTGTTTACTTGGGAAGTTGTTTAAGACCTTAAGCTGCCCCTTCTAGGTTAGGGGAGCCTTACAAATAAGGAAATCAACAGGCAGAGCTGTGTTTTGGTTTAGCGCCTCTTATTTATCCCATCTTCAGATTCTTGAGGGGCACAGTAGGCAGTAAAATTTAAGTTAGCTTTAAGGTGCTCTGTGTGTTTGATTGAGTAAGAAAAGAAACAGGAACACTGTTGGTGTTAATATATGGCCACATGGAGGTAAAGAGTGAAAGGAAAATGCTCTTTATTAAAGAAACAGAAGTATTTTCTTCTGTGAACCCCCAGAATGTCTGGAAAAGCAGTGTTTTTGATGTCTGACTAAATATAACCTAGTTATGCTCTGCTTTATGGAACCACAGATCAATCAATGGTCTGTTGAGAGTGAGACTGTAGGATGTTGATATTAATGACACACTTCCCCTCAGGACAGACTTGGCTCCCCTGCAGGAAGTGGGGTGAATGCTAGGGTATAAAGTCAATGTTTTGACATGTCTGATCATAGACTTGGAATATTTGTCTATGGAGGCACAGAAACAAGAACCACTGAATTACTTCATGATTTCTAACTTTTTCAAACTTTCAAAACTGAGGGGATTTACAGGGCAAACAAAGTAGATCGTATTTTCCTAAAAAAAATCTTAATTTGGATAAAAAAATAGCTATTAAATTTGATTTCAAGCTTAAAGTTGATTTTTTGTGCACGTGCATTCTTTAGAGTTAAATCCTTCGTGTTAATTATTATGGGATGCTATTTCATGTGTTAGCCCTTAAACTTCAGAAGATGTTATTCTGCTCCACACTGCCTGTCCCTGAAACGTGGAGTACACCACAGACTGCTGAGGGTAATTTTCATACCTCTTGTGCTTTGTCTCTCATGGCCTGCACATTTGTTAGCTCATAGCCACCACAAGTACTTTTTGCTTGCAAATCTTGTTACAATATTTTGTGTTCTGTAGTAATCACTCTTGAAATAGCACAATGCTGCTTCAAAACTGCAGTGGTGTAATTAAAGGGTTAGTGGTATATGGAATAGGAGTTATTGAAGAGGACAGCTGGGCTGACATGGGGGAAGCCAGGAGCTGATGTCAGAGGAGATGGACAGGACAATGTAAGGAAGGAGGAAAGGATAAGAGATGAAACGGACATGGAAAACATGCGCTGTGATCTAATGGACTGTTGAATAATGGAGTGAAAGGAAGGGAAATTAGCAGTTAGAGATTATTTTCTGCAATGTTATTAAAGTGTAGTAAGTATATCCTCTGGATTGTATGGCATACAACATAGGACTAGGCTTGTGTGACAATAAAGAAAATACCAAGTCCTTAATATGGTTTGTTTCTGAATACAAAGTATATGCTATGCATTTGCGCAGGTATTTTCCTTTTTGTGTGACATTGTGGTGGAATTGTTAGGCACAAGTTTGATTTATTTTACGCAGGAGCACTGTACCTCATTTGTTGGAGCACCACAACCAGCTTGCAAGTATTTCAGTACACAGTTCAACTTTCACAACTGATAACTTTCCTAACTATACATTTATCTTTCACCCCTCTTTTGGTTTTTAGTGAAGTAAATATGAAAAAAAAGCAGTTGTTCATAGCAAATCTCACCATGATGTAGAGCTTCACCATGCAGAGCTTACTTGTGGAAAACTATATAAAAACATGAAAGTATCCTGTGTCCCCACAGCTCTACTGTTTACTGTCAACTTTGAAAGAATGTACTTTTCAGCCAACACTTTTGATACCCTGAAAGTGATAACTGGTTCCTCTATTATTTGAATCTTCGAAACATGTTTTCTCAGTATGTTTACTAAAAATCTTACTTCTAATTGTTGGAATTACCTCTAGCACAAATGTCCATGTATGGATAAATGGAGGCTCTGCTGTGGCTATGGTGGGTTCAGAGTTTATGGCATACAATTTGCAGCAGCAGACCGTATGCATGGTCTCTGCTGGGAGTGATGAGAAACATCCAGTGTCAACAGACTTGTATCTATCTATCTATCTGTACATTGCAATACTGATTAAAAAACAAATATCCAGATTTTCTAACAGGATCTGTGTTCTAGTATGCAGGGAATGTTTTTCTGTCTTTTCATATCATATCTGCTGTACACAGTTGTTTACGCCCATGTGGAGTGAGAGGAATTGCTCTCAGTTGTGGTGAGGCTGTAGGACAAAAAGCAGAACTCGCGTGGGATTCCTTTCCTCCTCCAACTGTTAGGACCCTTTTAATGAAGCATAGCTGCTGCTTGACCTTGCTGCCCTGAACTTGATGTTGCCTCACATGTGCCTTCAGCACTTGGGGAAGACCTCCCCAGACAGATGTGGGGAAGATACACTTGTCTCTTCAAATATATATGTTTTTTTTGTGGAGAGCTGAATGTAGCCCCTGGGTATTGCAAACTGTGCAGTTGTTCCTCGTACTCAGGTAAAAATCAAGATGAGAAGAGGTGAGCCTTTCCTTAAGAAAAACAGTTTCTGTATTGTGTTTTCTCCCCTGCCTTGAGGCAGAGAATCTGTGAGCACTGTGGTGTCTCCTTTTCCTGGCATTTCATGGTTTTATAGGGCAGTCACCTGAAATTGGCTTTGAACTAGCTAGGAGGAGTATGCATTATGAATTAATAAGGTGTCGGCCTTACATGTCAGCCTGAAGTTGTGGCATGATTTGGTACTCTGCACTGTTACAACTGATAATTAAAGGGCATTGCTATAATACCTACCACTGTTCCAGAGCCTGGAAAAAGGACTGTAGCACAAGGTGAGTGCACAAGTGAGAAGCATCTTTGAGGAAGAAGTTTCCAAAACCCTCAGCAAAGTCAAGGTCTTTGTCTCTATAGTATCTGAAGCAATCAACATTAATTTTCCTCATTTGTGTGGTGTCCTATGGGTGTCTTCTTTTGGCTGTGGCTGCTAGTAGGGTTTCCTGTGTTGTATCTTGAGCAAGAAGTGACAAAATGATGCTTGGGATACTCAAGGGAAGCTACAGATGTGCCTGTATAGATCTATAAGAAGTATCTCTCTAGAGTCTGCATGGCTTTCTGTGTTAACATGTGGAAAGTGCTTACATGCTTAGCTTCAACAAATGGTCAAAGGGAATCTTCATTCCTGAAGTCCAAATATGTTTAGTAGCTTGTGGAAAAGGACAGATTTACTCCTGCTGCTTCCCTTTCGTTTCTGTGCTCATCTGACCTGTTGATGAGCCAGTTCTGCTGACAGTGGGCACTAATTGCAAAACCAGATGTAGCACAAGTACATACATCCCAGCTGATTTTATGAACCAAATTACCTCACCATGTAATCAGACAAATGCAGGGATAAAAGAACTGGATGGGAGACTATGAACCTGTGACTGATTAAAGGGATGTTGAACAGCATGAACTGTAGTTGTCAGCAGGCTCTTAAGTTAGTGGTAGGATCTCTGTTGCCCCAAAACTTAAATGTGTGTTAAAAATAAAGTTGAAACAGAATGGAGATGGTGGCTAAACGTGTGGTTTCCTGCACAACTTGCACTGACTCACCATGAGTTAACAACGTATCTTCCTAAAGATCTTTGCCTTCTCCCTGAGAAGAGCAAATACAAATTTTTTTATCTACAAAACATTACTAGAATTTAATGTATTTTTTGTACCCTCCCTGGGAAAATGAGTGCCACAGCATGGGTTCTTTGGCAACATTCATGGCTTGCAGTCTAGTTATCCCTAGCATACGTGTCTTTAATATGTTTATTAATTCATTATGGGACTATAAATGTTGACTTTCAAATAGAACTGTTCTGTACACTCAGCTCTTGAAAGCTGTTTAATGTTGCAGGGATTCTGCCTATAGTAAGCACTTCAGTGAGTGGGGTTTTGTCAACAAAGCACAACTGGATTTTACAAGGTGGTCTCAGTGTTTGTCTGAGGTCTCTAATCTGCTGTGATGGAATCTAATGAAAATTCTAATCCCTTTTAGAAGATTTAACTTGTAACCAACACCCAGAGCACCTGTTCAAAATTATTTGCCTTGGACATCTGTTATAAAAGCTTCATTGCATTTTAGCAAATGGGTGTAAGCATAAAAAACTTCCTTGGGGTCAAATTTTTTTTCCTCAGGTCTTATCTGCCAACAGTAACATAAAATGCTAGTCATGGCAATGAGTTCAAACACTGAAATCTGGTTAATATACTGCTTTACTGTTCTGTAGCAGTGATTGTTGGCATTCAATTTCTGAGCAGCGTTGCATGTAGCTGCACACAAAGAGTGATTGTATAAGGTATGGCTATTAAAGTCACTGGTAAATCTGATGTTTAGCTTAGAGCTACCAGTGGTAAGGAGGCAACACTGGAGAAAGAGTAGTGTGTGCATATCTTCTCTGAATGCAGCAGTGTTTACCTTAAGCTACAGTAATTTTTTAGCTGACAAGTGTGAACTTTGATTAAAATCTACTTATACAACATCCACTCTTGGAAGTCAAAGGCAGCAAACTGTGTTTTGCTTTCTGCATTAGCTGCCACCTGTAGTTATGGATTTCTTTCTTCTCCACCGTTTTAATTCCATAACCTTTATTCAGCCTGTTGTGAACATCTCTGCTGTTCTCACGACATGATTTCCTGGTGGTTTTAGCTTTGCTGTGCAACCTTCAAACTTTGTTCTGGGTCTTCTGACTGTTGAGGGCAAGTGTTTATATGAAGGACAGGGGGGTTTATTTTTGTACTCTCAGGGGCTTTTGTTTCTCTGTATTTAATCCAGCAAAACTGTTATTGCTTGTATCTCCCTTTGATTGCTTGCCTTGATTTGCAGTATCTGACTCTGGATGCTGGTGACAAACTAAAATTAGCTTGCTTACTGCTGTGGCCCCGGGGGTGTTTCTAGTTAACTAATAGTTTTCCAGAAAGACTCCAGTGCGTGTGAAGTGATCAGACTTGGAGAAGGAAGTTCTGAACTGGCTGAGCAGGAAGGGTGTAGCATGTCCTCTAGTTTATTAGTCTTTTGGCTGGAGATTTTAGCCCAACTATCAGTGCCGTAAGACTGAAATAAGCGATACTGAGAACGTTCATTTTATGCAGTTTAGGTCCAAACTTAAGGATATCCCATCACTGGTTTTTACCTCTTGGCTCTGAGATACTGAAATCCCTTTCATATCGTGTTAGTACTTCTTAAGTAACTTTTTGTCCTTTGATTGAAATAATACACGTAAGAAAAGCAAAAACAGGTAGTGATGGGTGAACCTTGAAAAATTGTGAAGGATGCATTAGAAAAAATAGTAAGTCATATGTGGAAAAGCTTATGAATGAATTCTGGGAGATGGTGTTGTAATACTAAGTTTGTGCTTATCCATTCAGGTGTGCTGAGAGCGCTTAAAAAGTATTTGTAATGCTTTATTTCTGCCTGTTACTTATACAGATAATACATTTTTTCTGTATGTGTGTTCAGAAATGCATGTAACTGTCACTGTGGGTGGCAAATCACTTAATTATTTAGCTAATAGACAACTGACATTTAGTGTAAGGATTACATTGCAAACTTACTCTCTTTTGTATAGAAGGCGTTTTCCTTAATTTTAATTTGCATATTTGCTAGAATGTGAGGTGTTAAAGAGGGAGAGTATGGTTATTTACAGCATCTGTTGAAGGTAATAATTCAAAGTAATAATTACTCTTTCTCTCTTTAGGAAATACACATAAAGGAACCCATAGAAAAGGAAGTAAATCCTCGTTTGTTACCAGGTAACTATTGTATATGTTTTTGTTTGTTTGGGAACTGAAGACAAGAAGTAGAGGAAACTTCCTTTCTAGTTGCTTTGCTTCTACTGAGAGTTACTTAGGCCTTTTGATGCCTCATTTACTGTTTAGACTTTTTTTTTTTTTTCATTTACAATTATTTCTTTTTAAAAAATGTTTTCCAAGATCAGGAAAGACAAAATACCAGTAAAAGTTTACAATAAACTAGTATTGTTGGATTGGGTTTCTTGCATTTCTAAGAAAGACCAAGAGTTTGTCTGATTATACCTATTAAAACTTTATTTTCTTAAACTTGAAGTTCAGTTCTTGTAAATTCTAAGACTAGATCTTCGTTGACCATTATTTATGCAAACTTCTGTTTGCAAACTTTAAAATAACCCCAGTACCTGCTAAATAAGCAACATCCTCAGTCAAAGCTATGAAAAATTAACCATGATGAACTTGAAATAATTAACTCAAATGTTTCAGCATTCTTAGAGTTTAACAGAAAGGAAAATTGGAAGAGTTAACTTGTTTATTGACTGAATACTCTTTTTTGTGGTCTGTTTTTATTTTTTCAAGTACACACTAGCAAGGTTGTTCTTTGCAACTCTGTTGTTCTTCTGCTGCTTAGAGTAGGCCATGACAGAGGTACCTCTGGTTACAGAACTCCTAAACATCTGCAGTTTGGGCCATCTGGAGTAATGTGTATAACCTGGAAGGCTCTCAGCGTGCTGATTCAGGAGCTGCCTCTTAGTGGTTTTGTGTCACAGTGATGAAGTCTTTTCAGATGAGTTCTGAGAATGTGTCAGGAAGTTAATGCTGAGTTTAAGATAGCAACTGAAACAATTCACTTACAAATGTCAGTTATGTTGCAAGTCAGTGTTTCTTTTGTACAGGTGAACTGCTGCTTTGTGAAGCAAGCACAGTGTACAAGTATACACAAGAAGATGGGTCAAATCGCGGCACCTATGGGAAACTCGTGTGCACAAACTTCAAGATTTCTTTCCTTGACGATGATTCTGCTTCAGATGATAATGTAGGAAAACGAGTTTTCTAATTGTGACCAAACAGGCTCTGAAGCATGCAGTGTGTCTGAATAAATAATCACGTTTGTTTTGTATCCCTGTGTAAGGGAAAGATCAAGTGTTTTAATGCGTGCAGATTAATCTACATGTGCATCCTCAAGTTCTTAAGACTACTTCAAGTAAAAACATTGTAAGCTTAATGGGGACACTTACCTTAGACATAGTTTATAACTATTGTGAGTTGCTGAAGCTTAAGTTAAAAGAATCTATTGTTTTGAAAATTGAATCAACTGTTCGTTTAAACCCAATTTCTGACTCCTTTTCCCAGTAGCAATTGTGGAAGTGTGAGTGTCAAACATAGCTCTGGTGCTGGATAACATCTGCCTGACTTGACTTGGGCTACATCTGCAGAATTACTTCAGGGCTGTACAAAACAGAATAAACTAATGCACAGTGGAAATGCTCTAGATAATTTGTGTGGCTCACTGAAGCTCTGAATTATTCCATTCAAAGTCAGGTGTTTACTGAAAAGACTTAAAAGTCTGGTGCTGTTGAGCTTGCAAAACAGTGAATAAGCTAAAAGCTTCTCAAATCTTAAAAATTATTTCCATCTTGTTTCCTTTGGTTTAGATGCTCAAATTGAGCTGTCAAAGGGGAATTATAATGCCACACCTTTTTTGATATGCTTAAACATTGAAACAGTTTGGTCCATTTAGGTGATAAAAGTGACAGGATAGCCTGGTATGTGGCTCTTGGGTGCAAGGTGATCTCAACAGTGAAGAACAGTGAGAATAATATGATCCACACATTGATTGTAGACAGAAGTTTCTTGGGTTAAAATTTCATGAAGCTATAGTGTTAAAACTAAGGCTTCTGCAGCCAAATTCAGATTTTAGGACCTTGTGGAATTAAGACAAAGTTGTGGAGTTTTCTAGCATAAATCTCAAGTGATGTGGAAATAGTTGGTAATTAGTGTGGGAAGTTAGTAATGACAGTGCTACTTTCTGTTCTACCCCTAACTTTAGACCTTGGTCTTGTAGTATGCCAAGTCAACTATATTTCTTTTAACAAAAATTTGGTATTGGCCACGTGATTCAGAGTACTGCAGACCTGAAAGTAACGTGAATAAAGTTGACTCTGTTCACAGCAAAATATAATTTACTGATGTAGTGTACATCAGCCTTTTGGTAATAATATTTTACATAACAGTGTTTAATTGTGGTGTCACTCAAATGCCATTTTTTAACTCTGAACTTGTGGAATGATAAAAGTATGGGGAACTCCAAATCACTTCAAGTTTGGTGACACAGTAGATAATCAGACTGTGTGTGTCTTCACTTTATCCAGTGATAAATCTGGCTATGATGTTGGAATATTCTTGGGATGCTTGTTGTTTTAAGAGGCTTTGTATTTCCTGCCAGGTTCCCATAGCAAGGAAACTTGTCACAAATGGGCTTGGATTACATCAAGTTACTGTATTTCCTGTTTACTGGGATGATTCTAGTTTGAAAAGTGACTCTCAATAGAAATGCATGCTTTGAAGCTATTGGAAAAGTAAAACCTCTATCTACATGTCAAGCATGGCTGAGACTTGAAAGAACTGTATCTGCAATTTACAAACTGTGTCTGTGTAACCTGCATCTGTCTGTGTTTTAATAACTATTGTTCAGTGTTCTGCCTTACACAGCTTATAAGAATAAGAAGTGATGCTGATATTAATGTACTGAATGCATCCTTTGCTTGTGAAAAAGTGCTACTGCTTAGTAGTGTGACATTTCTAAGAATTTTTTCTTTAATGTTCTAGGAGCCAGAATTTAAGAATAAAATTGTAGGAGAAAATGACATAACCCTGCAATGTGTAGATCAAATCTATGGAGGTAGGTCAGCTTTTCTCCTCTGAGGTGTTTTGTAGCGCTCCTTTTACAAGTACGTAGTTTTTAGAAAACTGATAGATTTGTCACTTTGGAAACTAGGATTGGGTAGTCTAGAACAAGCAGCTGTAGTTGTATTTAATGATGAAATGACAGATAGGAAATCTCTCAAAACCCAGTCTTATCCTTCAAGCTTGTCAAATTAATTTTAATTTATTTGACTGAATTAATTTGATTAATTATCTTGCTGGGAGAGACAGAACAATTCCTCCAAAGTACAATGATTCAAACTAGAGAGCGTACCTCTGTGAAAAGGCTCTTAAGTTTGGTGCACAAAGATCTTACAGCGTATCAACTATTCCTGTAAATGTGGAGGTATTCACTTCATTTGAGCAGTAGCACTGCAGAGCAGTACAGGTACCAAATTCCCAGGCGATACTTCTTGTTTGTCTAAGGGAACTTTGTTTTACAAGATCCATGATATCTTCAAGATATTAAAGGAGAGAAAAAACGAGATTTTAATTTTCAGGTAAATCAAGGAGTGCTTTGCAGCTGGTTTGCTACAAATTTGTTTTCTACCTTGTATGAAGTAATTTGAGGGGTTCAAAAGAAAAGGTTGAGTATATTAATACAAGGGTGTCCTATTCTATGTTGTAGGATAATTGTTTTCTCTTGCTAAAACTCGGGTTTGAATTAGTTTATTGAGAATTCTGAAGAGTCAAGCAGGTACAACTATATCAACAGATGGCACATATCTTTTTGATACTTACTTAGGCTTTTTAATTTTACAGTTTATGATGAGAAAAAGAAACTTCTAACTGGACAACTGAGAAAATACCCAGAAAGGTTAATTATCTACTGTAAAGACCTTAGAGTATTTAATTTCTGCCTGAGATACACAAAAGAAGAGGAAGTGAAAAGAGTAAGTATAGTAACTTAATTTGTTTTTCTGTTTTTAAGCTCAGTGTTGGGTGTTTAATTTTAAGGATGAGAGAAGGGTGAAATTCAACATGAGAGATCCCTGAAACTTTAAGTAATTTTCTGATCATTTAAAAAAATTTGCTCTGATCACCTCTGAGAAAGTAAAAGACTGATTTCATTAAATGTCATTATGTGTAGCAGTTAAAAGATCAGATGCATTGGCTCTTTAAAGAAAACTGGAACTTTAGAGTGCTACAGGAAATCAGCTTCAGCTCAGGCAAACTTGTAAAGCTGTTCTATTTGTGATGTGTAATTTCACTATATTTTAGACTTCTTCCTTTTTCTTATGAAAGCTGTTAGTCTCCTGATAACTTCAGTTCTTTTGATAGGTTAATCTGAACTCCAAACTAGGAGTCTACTGGTTTTATTTGAATATGAGTAATTCTGGAAGTTGAACATATATTATATTACTTAGGCTAAGTAGGTATAGTGTCTTGCATACCACAGAGAAAGCTTACTAGAAGTCAGTTTTCAGCTGTTGGGGATAGAATCCATCAGTTTTGTTTAAAATCTGGATGGAGGAGGTGGCCAAAAAAAAAAATCACATTTTTAACACTGACAGTCTGTGTTTGGGTGTTAATTTTTGGTCCTTTTCTAGATCGTCAGTGGTATAGTTCATCATAGCCAGACTCCTAAGCTGCTTAAACGTTTGTTTCTGTTCTCTTATGCATCAGCTGCCCCAAACAACTCAGGTAAATATCTTTCTATTTTTGATCTGTTTGTTGCATAGTTAGTTCCTTAAGCAGTCTGGGATGTTTAGTATTTGAGTGTGTGCTTGGCTTCTGACTCTGCCCTGCTGGCAGATAGTCTCAGAAGGTTAGTTTTCCCCTTGTTAGACTTGTTTAAAATCTCTAAACTGTCTGCTGTTGGAGTCTGTGTCCTTCAGGTAGTTGAACAGAAATTTTCCAAGCAAGAGTAGCACCCCGGACTGAAAATTTACTGTGACCAATATGTGCAAGTGCTTTTCACGTGGTTCATCCTCAAAATACTTTGTGTATTTTATCAATGTGGTTTTTCCTGTACTATTGCTGTGAACCAAACTTCCTGCTCCTAATTCTGAAATTATTGCATTTGCAGTGGCATCGTATCGAAAAAGTATTTCCCTTTTTTGCTCTCATTTGCAAGCAATATGGTGCTTCCAGGCAACTGCAAAAAAAGCATAGGTTTGCATAGCAAGATTCTGGAAGACATCTCACTTCCTCAGAAAGCTGATTTATTACATAATCTTCCCTCTTAATCAAACTGGGCTGAATAATAAAATAAGCTGCAAAACCGAAGATAAAAAAGTAGTCAGCACGCTTTCTAGCATTCCACAGTTCAGACTTCAGTAGTGCTGTTTTGCATTAGTAACCTGATCCTCATTGCACCAGCAACATCTATTCCTTTCACAGAGGGAAGTTTTGATGTGTGCAAGGTATTAATAGGCAGTTGGCAAAATATGTCAAGGAATTTCAGAATCACTGAGATTAGAAGAAACCTCTGAAGCTCATCTAGTCATGTTCCTGTCCATCTGCCCTTGTTCAGAGTAGGGTTAACTCCAGCTTCTTACCAGGGTCATGTCTGGTTGGGTTTCAGATACATCCACAGTCCTTCTGGACATTTGCTGCAGTTCAGGTTGTGCATAACTGCCTTTTGTCATGTCACTTAATCTAAAATCATCTTCTGTGTTCTTCTCCCATGCTTCCACTCCCAGTCAGGTGTTTATACACACTGGGAAGATTTCTTCCCGCTCTGTGCCCCTGCTGAGCCTGCTTCTCTGCAGCCTGAATGATCCTGGCTCTGTCTCTCCTCATACCAGGTGCTTTGAGCCCTTCAGTGAATACAATGGGCCTTCACTGGGCTTGGCCCACGAAGCCCGTGCCTGTCGTGTAGTGGGGAGCCCTTCAGCTCCCCCTTCAGTTTTGCGGGCTGAGAACAATGGTCACTTCATTCAGGTGGTAGGCAGTGGATTTCCTGACGCAGCCCAAGAATACGCTGTCTGCCTTTGCTGCAAGGGCACGTTGCTGGCTCAGGTCGTTGCTGCAGGCTTTACCTGTAACTGGTGTTCGGTTTCAGCTACAAACATCAGAAAGGCTAAGCTTTTCCAGGGAGAGACGGGGCAAATGTGGGAGAAGCCTATTCTTTATAGCAACATTGAAGTGCTGTGCCAGAATTCTTTCATACTTTAATATCTGTTTTCAGTAGTAAGTGTCTAAGTCTCATCCTTTATGAAATTTACAGGATAAACCAAGTAAACTTTAGAAATTTTTTTTTATGCCTCTTATGACCTGGTACTTTTAAAATTGTAACTTTTCTGTAAGAGCTCATTAATAATGTTCTCTTTCAAGCTGTACATTTTTCATGAACCGTATCTTCTTACAGTGGAAAGTTTCAAGTCGCCTTTGTGTCTTCGCTGCAAGTTCTAGCTGTGTTTGGTATTTCAGGGTTAGCTGATGTTGCAGGATGTTACTAACTATGATGTATGCCTAAAACAATTGACATTACTCCATAAATTATATGGTTATTATACAAGATTTGAGCTAAATCAAGCTGCTGTCATAACTGTTGCTGGGGTGGCTAAATATAATTACAGGAAAGGTTCTCAGCTGAAATTACTGAGACTGAATTGATGTAATCAATTTTCTGCTCTTATCGAGTGCCTGAGATGTTCTGTTCAATGCAAAACTCCATGATAAAAGAATGAACTTTGAATGAAATGTAGTATCTGAATTTTTGTAGAAAGGTTTTTGGTATGACTGTGAGTTCTTCATTTAAAGCTGTATTTATTAGATGCCAGTCAGCAGCATTAGTATAAAATGGTATTTGCTGCACAGTATCCTGGATTTTAGACCGGATGTGAGGACAACTTCAACTCCATGGGAGTTCTGTGAGAAGTGATTATTTCCTATAGAAAAAACTATTCCTGAAGTTATTAGTCACAGCAGTATTTGACAAAAGGTGTCTTGTTAAAGATCAGACAGAGACAGTGTGGTGTACAAAAGACATTTTATCTTTGACTTTCTGTACACAAGAGGTTTTGCTTCCTTACCTTAGTGGCAACCAACTCCATTATATAGGAATGCTTTTGTGTTAAGAGTTCCTGATAGTCTGCAAAGTTAACATTATTGAATATCTGACAGATGGAAGAAACCAAACTATGATGTTTGATACACTTGAGGACTGGCGTGCTGAGCTGGAGCGGACCAAAGGGAATGTGAAATACAAAGCAGTGACCACCAATGAAGGCTACAGGGTGTCTGAAAAGTAAGCTTGCCCTAATGAATAGTGAACTGTGGATTTGCAAAAATCAGTGCTATTTTTGATGCTGAGGATTATACAGTTGTTTAGGGCTCTTTTTAGGATCTGGTTTCCATTTTTATTTATGTAATACTTAGATTTGTGACCTCAGGAGATCTTACACAACCTCCAGCTCAAGCAGGGTTAATTTCAACAGCAGGTCAGACTACTGAGGACCTTGGTCAGTCAAGCTTTGTGCAGGTCTAGGACTGGTGAACACCACCTTAAAATGGAATAGGAAATATGTAGATCTGGGACTTACATTGCTGTCATACTGCTTAGGATGACACTTTCTCAGTCCTGCACCTTTACTCTGGTAAAATTTCAAGTTAGATGCTTTAGAGATTTTTCACTGATTTAGCTGAGGGGGGCTGGATGGGGAAAGAGTACCTGGTTTAAAGTGTATCTGCAAAATGTGCTGGTGAGGGTTAAGTTGTGTTGCCTTTAAGAGAAGGTCAGCTGAGTGTAGCTACCAGGTTAGCTGAGTAGCATCTATAGGTGAACCCTTTAGAATGTGTACGAAGCTTTGTATGCTACTTTTGTTTTGTTTAATAGTCAAATCTTGAAAGGCTTCACAGATCTTCACAAATCTGTTTATTCTACAACTGTCTTGAGAGACCCAAACCAAGTTTAAGAGTACTTACTTAAGAGTTGCTTCTCTGGGCCTTGAACATAATTAATCTTGGCTAATGCTGGAAATCCATAATATATTAAATTACATTCTTGAATTAGGATGTGAACTGCTTTAAAGGCCTGGAAACAGGAGTAGTTATCTAACACTGCAAGCGTATCTTTTGAAATAACAAAGCATGAGAAAAATAAGGTGGTCTTTACAATCAGTCTTAGAGGTTACAGTTAAATGTAGTACTTAACTGCAACCTTGGAAAGACAGGGGAATGTTGCAGGGAAAATAATTAAGAGCTCAAGACTGGAAAAAAATACCTTACTCAGCTGAAAATAAAGGGACAGCATTGATGAAAATAATTATCTGGTTGGAAAGATTATTGTAGCAGTAAGAATGAATATTTAATTAGCATGTGGGCTAGAACACTCACCATCATTAAAAGGAGCTTGGAGATTGTTCTTTGTTCAGTTTTTAAGACCAAGAAATTCTCCTTTGTTATCTTAGGCTGCCTTTGTATTTTGTTGTTCCCATATGCATTTCTGAAGAGAGTATCTTGAAGTATGAAGGCAGAGGCATTCCTGTAAGTATGTGTATGGCTGAGGGTAAGAAATCTTACTGAGATGGCAAAATTTCAACCAGCATTTCAGATGTGACAACATATTATTTCAGAACTTGTTTCAGCAGTTTACATGTTGAATATCCCTGGCCATCTACTCAAGAGAAACAGATGCTGGAAGGAGAAGTGCTCAAAGTATTCTGTATTTCACTAAACATGGTAATACATAGCAAAGACATAACAGCAAAATATGTGTTTACTGTTCACATTCCTATTTTCTTACATCAGATGTCAGTCTTCCTATAGAGTACAAGTACTACTAGTCTGTCTGTCCATCAGCCTGTTTTTCATGAGGCTGTACTGACATCTGGCTGGGGCAGGATGTAGGACTTGAAATGCTGTTTGGATATTGAGGTGGAGACCATGCGTGTAAGGTGAGGGTGAATACCTCCAGTTACCTGGCTTGGGTGCTGGTAAATGGTATGGCTATGATGATATAGCGCTTCTACAAAGTCAAATAACCCAACAGAAAAACTTGTTCTACCAGTCCAACAGAAAATAAGTTAAATATACTGGTTTGCACCCTGTAGCAAGGTGGCTTTGGCTTCCTACCTTGTAGTTTAAGAACCAGTAAGACTGAGTAGATGGAAACAAGGAGCAAAGCAATCTCACTTGTGAAGTCTTGCCTCAATTGCTGCATGTCCAAGAGATTTGCCAAGGAAACCCATGTTCATTTCATGCCATTAAATTAATTGGTCTGTGGAGAAAATGGCACTGTATTGTCCTGCCTAAAGTTCAGTTCAATTTGTCTCAAGGTCAGAGACATATTACACTAGCTCTTACAAACAGAAGTGTTTTGGTTTGTTAGTTGGTTGTCTTTTTTTTTTTTTTTTTTTTTTAAATCCATCTTGCATTCATAGAATCACTGAATAGTCTGGGTTGAGAGGGACCCTTTTAAACATCATCTTGTCTAGTACCCCTCTGGAATGAACAGAAACATCTCCTAGATCAGGCTGCACAGAGCTCTGTCCAGCCTGACCTTGAATGTTTCTGGGCATCTACCACCTCTCTGGGCAACCTGTTCCATCCAGTGTTTCACCACCCTCATTGTAAAAAGTTTCTTCCTTGTATCTAGTTCTAAATCTGCTGTCTTTTAGTTTCAAACCATTACCTCTTGTTCTGTCACAGTCCACACACAGGACTTATTAAAAAATATTTCCTTTCTTACAATACCTATTAAGTAATGAAAGGCTACAATAAGGTCTTCCCAGAGCCTTTTCTTCCCTGGATGATCAGAGCACTGCTGTAGAGACAGGCTGAGATCACCTTTGTGTCTCTCCTCTGGACCTGTTCCAACAGGATAGATGACAGCATTTTTAGCTCTTCCTTTGTCCATTGTTCAGAGGCCTTGTAGAACTCTTCTCATTGTTTCCAAATTACTTTTGTGAAGCTAATGTAAAGATATCTTGACCATATTAAAGTGGTTTGAGAAGGCAGTGAAAGGACAGTGTAGTAACTTTTTCCACTCTTGATGTTTGTGAGTTTCCTGCATCTTTCTGAGGTGCACCACTTGGTTACTGTGAATTGGTAGCAGAACTCCATCTTCCCAGTTTGCCTTGTGTGATACTCCTGCTGAAAACAATTCTTACTCCTCGCTTCAAAACAAGTTTAAAGATGAGCTTAAGAATTTCAAGGAGTAGGTGTGAGTCAAGAAACTGTGTAAAGAGAAGTAAGAAACTTAAGTAAGAAGCTTTGAGGACTGATTTGCTACGAGAAGTACCTGTGACTAGGCAATCTGATTCAGTTTTGGAGTGTTTAATATTTTATTTTGTATGCCTAGATGACCCTTTATGCATAGTTCACGTGGAAAGGCATATCAGTGCATCTATTGTGAGTTATCTTAAGGCTGAACTATAAGAAAAAACTGCTGTGTGGAGAAACTGAAGGATAAAATATATTAAGTTACTTACAAGTGCTGTCTTGCTGCGGCATATATTCCACACTTTTTGGCCACACACTTTTTGATCAATTTTTTTTTAACCTGTGAGGGCAGTTGAGAAAATAGTGTTTTTATATAATCTGATGTTTTGTTTTCTTGTGTTTGTGTGAATTTAGAACTTCACTTAAAACTTGTAAGTGGTAACACGGTGTACTGAGGCATGTAATTTTGGTGCAGGTGTAGGTTTGCTTCTACCGATACAGCTTTTGAACACATAAAAAACTCAGTGAAGCACAGCATAGAGAAATTTCTTGTGTAATCACTCAGTCACTTAGGCAAATATCTTGTATGGGACAACTTACTAATTTTTATCACCTGGTAAATGTCTCTCTGCAGATTTGGTGTTGGTCTTGCCATAACGGTGCTGCTCTTCTCAAAATGTCTGCATTTCCCAAAGAACAGGATGACAGCACTTCACAAATGCAAAAAGCCTTCTTGGATGGGTCAGTAATAGCTATTCTGTCCACAACACTTTGCTTGGTATGGACCTTGCTTCTCTTTTTCCATATATGCTGTATCTTTTAAGCTTTCACACATCAGGAAACAGGTTCTAGATCTGAAAGTAGTTTTCTGTAGTGGAATGTGTTTAAGCGCTTGACTCCGCGTCATTGGTCAGTTTTGCAGGACTGGAACTTCACTGAAGGCTTTTTTGTGGAAATATGTTTACATGTCTGAGGGTTCTCTCTACAAAGTATGGTGTGTTATTTAGGACAAGCAGCACCAAAGCCTGTAGGTGTTAAGTACAGTTAAAGTACTGTTAACTGATGGGCTCAGTTCTGTTTGCAAGTGGGAGAAATGTAGACTCCATCTCTAAACATGGATTTGCAAGCTGAGTTTTTAAGACTGCCATCTTCTGAGAACTAGGTTTGTGTTCTTAAATAACTTTAGACAAAGTGATCTAAAATCTCTTGAGACAACGTAGCAGTTCACTACTACAGCTTTCAGATGTGAGGGCAGACAAAGCTTTTTCAGCTGAGGCAGTGAACTGAATTAGTTCGGCAGTTTGAAAAATGCAAAGTTTAATTTAATGGAAGGAGCACAGCTGCCTGACTGAGAATTATGATAATAACTTGTTGCTTTTTGGTCTTGGCTCTTTTTAACCTGTTGGGTGTCCTGGAGAGAACTTCTCTTAGCAGCAAGCTTTTAATCACTCATGTATACAGTCTGTATGTTCAACATCAGCTCCTTGCTCCTCAAAGAGGAAGGGCCTGTTAATCACACAGAACTAACAGAAAGTATCTTGATTTGGTTCTTAAAACTCTTTTGTTTATAAAATTACTTGCATAGAAAAGGCTTTTGACTCTTCCTACAGAGTCTCTAATGCTTCTCGTGTGAAATGGGGAAGATTGTGACTCAGAACTCTAATGCTATTTCATGATGCAAAAACAAGTAAAACTAATACTAAGCTATTACAAAGTATCGACTGATACTTTTATCCCTTTCCTGCGGTCGTCTGAACTTAGGCTAGTATTGCTGATTTTCTTTGCTGTGGAGTTCTGGTGCTCTACCATTAGTATCTAAAAATATATATGCAGATTGTCCCTGAGGGTGTGATACCGTGCTATGGTAACAGTAGCCGCAACTCAGGCACAAAGATGATGTTTATAATTACAGCTTATCTTATTGAAAAGGCTGTTCAGAGCCAGATCTTCCAGCACAAGTTGTTTACTTCTTTACTACTTCACTTGCAAGAAGTATAGTATTTGACCAGTGATTGCTTTCCCTCACTTCTTTGATCTCTGGCACCTTACAGTAGGTCTAGTAAGCTGTGTTTCTGATGTGTATGCCTGTAGTTCTCACTTAAAACAGGTTTCTGTGCTACAACATACAGGAAGCAAAGCACTCTGTCCTGCCTGGAAAAGTGCCCACAAGGCTTCACTTGTGAAGTATGAGCTAGAACAACTTTTCCCAGGTCTTGACAATAAAAAACCAGCATGACAGCAGACATATTTACTAAGCTGATGTTCATCTGAGCTCTGGAACCTGAATGAGAGGGGATGTTCTGGGTCCAAACCAAAGCTTCATCTGGTCTGGTATTTTTTCCTCTCCTTCAAGGGAAAAAAATAGCAGATACATAGGGAAGTGCAATGTATATTGTCTTGCTTGAGTCCAAATTTTCTTTAACTCCTGTGTTTCATTAGCAGACCTGGAAGCTAGGTATCAGAATGCAATTTGGTTGGTAGAAGTCAAGAGAAATTGTAAGCTTCTACTGGGAGGTTTGGGTGTTTCTATCTATCTCTTCTTTCTGGGTTCATTTCTAGTAGCCTGCTAGCAAAGTAATTTTGGTGTGTCTAGTGAAGATAATACTAAACAAGCAGCAGTAAAAATCAAATAGTGCTTACAGTATTTGTAGCTGCACAAATAGGCACGAATGTAATTTTACTGGTGTAATGGTTAAAAGCATCAAATTTTGTTATAAGCTTCAAATCTTCGTTCGCGAAGCCTAGCCATGATGATGATGATGATGATGTTATAAGCTTGTAGGCAACCTTTCAGACAACTCTTAAAAATGCATGGATGCCACTAGCTTTCCACAGTGTCTATCTCTTGATATTACAGCTCTTTCCCAAACCATGCCTATTAACTTTGTCTTCAGTGATAATAGTTGTTGCATTATTTGACTTGTGAAGCAGAAGGCTTTAATCTCTTAATGATTTGATTTAGAATCTATAAGGCAATTAGCAAACCTCCATATGAACTCCTGAGGGTGGATGACTTGTCGAGCAGCCTTCCATCTCTGCAAGATATCCAGACTGCATATACAAGATTTAAACAGCTGTTTTTGATAGGTAAGTCAAATTTTAAAGCAAAGCATAACAAGGCTGTGCCATGTCTCATGAATGCAGTCATTTTTGCAGTGTCTTGCTTTTGAGAGTGATTAAAAGAAGATTTTAAAATATGTAACTGAACACTGTGCTTACGTCTGGCACATTAATGAAGGTTTGTTGTTCTTAGACTTAACTACCTCTTGCTAAGCTGTATCTGAAAATTACTTTTAAAGAGGGTGCCTGCTAGTTGGAATGCACTAGCTGGAGTGAAGTTCATAGAGATTTTTTTCAGTTGTCTGTGGTCCATTGAAGTTGAATGCTAAGTGTCAACCTTTACACTTTGTGCTGTGTTAAGAGTTGAGTCTAAATGGTGATTAATTTTTGCCCTGGCTTTTGTTGTACATTAGTCACATCTCAAAACATGATGCTGCTTAATTTCTGTCCACTTGAAAGGAGTGAAATGGGATCCAGGAGAAAGCGTACTCCAGACTTTCAGGGTTTTTTTTTTTTGAGACTCTTTTTAACTCTTCTACCACCATGAAACAGTACTTTGACCTCACCTCTTGACATGAAGAAAGTTCCACTCCACCTTGCAATATGAGGTATTTGCCAGAGTTTCACACTGAGGATTTTGTCCAGAATACACTGTCAAATCCGCAGTGAATCTTAAGAGCTAAAAATAAATACCCATCTATTAATGTAGTTTCTGGTAATTCATCCTTTTCCTATATCTTCCTATATGAAAAAGGCCAAAGCTTGAATTTGAATCATTTAACATCTCTCAGGAAATACTGCATGTTTCAGTGATGTAACTGTATTATTGTCTTCTATTGGTGCAAAAGGGAATATGTTAAAACTCCAATACAGTAAGTGTTTTTGTCTTACGGCTGTTTAAGTAAGGTTTGTTAGTAGACTGTACCTTGCTGAATATAGCACTATGTACTGACAGTCTGAGAAAAACATTCAGGTAACCTTTTGCAGAAGTACTAAGATCTTACAGAAATTTACTGCCTCTTTGCTTTCTTTTAAAGTCTGAACATGTTAACCATTATTTGTGTCCTGTACATGCTTAGCTAATTTGGTTTAGGTAATTTGACCTGGCAATGTGCACTTGGCAGCCCAGAAAGCCAAACATGTCCTGAGCTGCATCCAAAGCAGGGTGGGCAGCAAGGCAAGGGAGGTAATTCTGCCCCTCTGCTCTGCTCTGGTGAGACCCCACCTGGAGCCAGCCCTTCAATCCAGCTCTGGGGTCCTCAACATAAGAAGGGTGTTGACCTGTTGGAGTGAGTCCAGAGCAGGGCCATGAAGATGCTCAGGGGATTGGATCCCCTCTACTATGAGGACAGGCTGAGAGAGTTGGGGTTCTTAAGCCTGGAGAGGAGAAGGCTCCAGGGAGACCTTATAGCACTGTCCAGTACCTAAAGGTAGTACCTAAAAGTACCTAAAGAAGACTGGAGAGGGACATTGACAAGGGCCTGTAGTGGCAGGACAAGGGGGATTGGGAAGGTTTAGATTAGACATTGGGAAGAAATTCTGCGAAGGTGGTGAGATGGGTGAAAACTACGTGTCATGTGAGGAGAGCTCACTAGGGAGCTTTGAAGATGCATTCCTATGCTTTTGTAGAGAACTAGTTTCTATGGTCAGGGTGAAAGAACTTGGGGAAAGGAAGACTTCAGGTGTAGTGAACAAGGGTGATGGGCAGAGGCATGGGGGCAGAACACCTACAGGAACAAAATAGATACATGCCTGTGTACTTGAGGATCATAGATGAATGACGCAGAAGAGACAAGTGTATATGGGCTGGAATTAAATATTGGAATTGTATGGAGAGACTTTGGGAGGTGCCAGTTGCACAGAAACATGTAGAACTGAAGCTATCCTGGGAAGAGTGGGAAGGAGGGATGTATGACATGTATCAGTGGTTTCTCAGTAGAAGAACTCTCAGACCTTGGGCTTAAAGGTTTGGCTCATGCAGGAAAGGCAATGTATTCTGGTTTTAATTGACTGTATCAAATTGTGACTGCTTTCCAATTTCTGTTTACTGGCTGTGATAGAAATAAAAGCAGTGGAGACTTAGGTTGCATTTAAAAAATTTGTAGAAATTCTAGTGAAATTTGTAAGACTTTAATGACTTTGGGGTATGGTAATTGGCCTTCCAGTTTGTTAGCTGTTCCTTTTTATGTATTTTCATGCATCTTCAGTTGCAGTGAAAACTGTTTAAAACCTTTCTCAGGTAGTTTTACATTCCATAAGTTTGTATAACCTACTTGTAAAACCCATTGACATTTCCGGCTCTGATGGTAATGACTTTCAAAATCCAGCCTCCTTATGTTAAGCTTTCTATAGATCATCATCTCTGAGTAAATTTATTTTCTTGTCCTTTCACATTTTTTCAACAGGTTTATTTACCTGGTTTGAGTGCCATGGACCTTCCACATACTTTTTCTAAAAGCTTATGGTGCTGTAAAACTTTACTGGTGTTTGTAGGACTGCTTCATTTCCTCATTTGGTTATAAGGTGTCAACTTTAACAGTGATTGGTACTTGCTGACTCCTTAGTATTGCTTGTTTTATATTGGCTCATAACTGAAGGGTAGTGCCATGGATGGCTATTAATTAGCACTACATCTATGTGAACAAACCAATTTTTTTGTTTTGGGTTTTTTTGCAGATAACAGTACAGACTTCTGGGCAACTGATGTGAAATGGTTTTCATTACTGGAGAGCACAAACTGGCTAGAGATAATCAGGTTTGCTATATCCTCAGCTTTCTGTGTTTCAAATTGTTGATAAATGCATTTGTAGTGGATTTTCTGGCTGGTTTCTTGAAATAGAACAACATTCTTTACTACCAGTAGGAAAAAGAATTAAGACAGACTTATAGTCTCACTTATGTATCTTATTTCTGTAGCTTGAGACAGTGTTTTTCACAGTGCAGGTTTGTGTTAAGTCACCCACAGTAAAGGATGTGAGGAGCAGCAGATCATTCCAATAGCAATTCTTCCAGCAAACCTATTGAAAATACAGATCTAGTAATTTCTCTCCTGCACTAAGTTACCCTCTTGTGATTGTTGAGCCAAGCTAAACAATCCTATTTGTTTCTTGCATGAAACCTGTTCCATGTCTCTGACTAGCCTTGCCATTCTTCTCTGTACTCTCTACTTCTGCAATATCCTTTAGGATGGGATGAACTGCAGTGTTCAAGATGTTAGCCCACCAAAGGTTTATAAAAAGACAGTTGTTCTCAGTTTTGTCCCCTTCCTGTCCTGATTGTTCCTCAAGTTCTTTTTTTCTTCTCTCAGCAGTCCACAGTGAGTAAGTGTTGGAATGGTATTGGCTAACTTAAGGCTTGTTGTAGTGGAATGCTGAGGAGCTTTATTTGTTTTCAATGTTGCTTTGTGCTAGCTCTTTTATCTGTCAGTTTATTTGTGATCAGCTTGTTACCATGAAGTGCTTCTGTAGTCAGCTCCAGTCCCCTCTAGTCTTAATAAATATCGATAGTTAGCAACTCATTAATTCAGGATTTAAATGTGTTTAATAAGAGGTTCTAGTGAAGAACATGTGTTGAGGAACTCATTGACATAACCAAGAGGACAAGTTTAAAGTGTAAGCCAGACCAAGTTCCTGTCCTTAGGTTGTTTGGAGACTGGTCATTTCCATACTTGGATCCGGTTGCTTCCTGGATTAGCCTGTTCTTGGCTCTTGCAGTTTGTAGGAATGCCTGCTCAGCAGTTCTAGATGCTAGAACAAAGAATCTTACAAGTCCACACTTAGGAAGTTAACTGTCAGCTTCTACTAGTGACCTAAGCAGTTGCAAGAACCCTAATTTGTGTGCAAACTTTTGCTAAAAATAACCTGCTTTATGAAGATTTAGATCTAGAAACCAACAGTGTTACATCTGTTTTTGTGATCTGTAATTCCACTCATTTTTCCTTGTGTGATGATAATTCTGAATAAATTTTGTCTGTGTTTACAAGATCTGATTGCTCATCCTTCCCTCTGCCTCTTAAAACCAGATTATGGAAGAAATGTGTTATGTAGGACATGAGAACTTAAATGTAGTGATGTTGACTCCTTCCAAAGTAAAGATCACACTCTGAGCAATTGTAATACTTCAGTGATGGCTGCTGTTGGCCCAGAATAAAGGGTTTCATATAACAACTGGAAGTGCATGATCAGTGGACAGATGAGATGCTCCTGAAGCTAAACAGTTCTTCATTTACACTAGCTGAGCATGGGTTTTGTGTTTTAAAGGAATAGTCAAGTTTCAAATATGGCATTCTAACCCCACCTCAGGGAAAATAATGTAAGAAACTTAATTGTAAAAATGCTTTGAAAACATTACTTAACTTTTCTTGTACCACAACAGGAGAGTCTTGAAGAAAGCAGTGGAAGTTGCTGAGTGTCTTGAAAGGCAGCATACAAACGTTCTCCTTATAGGTAAGAACTTAATCAAGTTATCCTTTGTATTTATTTTTTTAAATGTATTTTTATGCACTTCAGTTATCTAAGCTGTAAGCTTATGGTAGAATTCATAGAGTATTCCAGCACCAGACACCTAAATCTCTCATGCTTCTGGAAATGATTCCTGTAGTTAAAAAAAACTGGTAAGCATAGTTCCAGGCTAATAGAAATATGATGTGAATGAGAACTGCTGATAAATTGGTAGGAAAGCCATGCATAAAGAAGAGGTAGCATTCCTGCTTGCTAATTTATTTTATTAAAGGTCTCCCAGACTCTTTGGTGTACTTTAAGAGGGAGGGTGACCATATCTACACAAAAGGCCAGCAATGTGAAAAGTTTGTAAAAGGACTTTTCTGTGTTCTAGGTACACATTGAATACTATGTTGTCTCTTCATTAAAAATAAAGGAAAGAATATGCTTACTGTACCCATGCTGAGCAGTTTGTTTTCCTAGACTGAGTAAAGTAATCACACGGGAAACCAAACCTAATGTTAACCATTAAGTTACTCTTGGGTTGGTAACTAAGTTGGGTTTTTTCCACATGTTGCCATTTGAGAAACCTAGCACAGAAAAAAAGGTGGTTCTGGGAGGCAGCTGAAAGGTGAAGAAAGAATATTGCATGAGGAGGCAGTTTCACACCTTGTGGAAAGATGCATAGAGGATAGGAAGGGTAAGGAGGGATAGCAGGACTGGTGTTATGTGTTTGGTGTGTGAGACTGCAGGGTGAAGGCATCCAAGTTATAATAGTAAAAGCCTGGGGTTTGCAGGTTTTGTTGTCACAGTATTTTCCTACTGTAAATGTATAGATAACCTTACATTTTTACAAACAGAAATACTGGAAACATGGATTAACTTCTCTCTGGTGTAACACTTGCAAAAAATTCTGTTTCTCTGATCTTGAAATACAGTTTTGTTTATGCTAAGATAGCAACACATTGATTTTTTGGACAAGGTTTTAGGAATGGCCTAGTAGATAATACGGTTTCTGTTCTCTTCTGCAGAAGAGACTGCTACTGATCTGTGCTGTGTGATCTCTAGTCTGGTTCAAGTGATGATGGATTCATACAGCAGAACAATGTCAGGGTTTCAGAGCCTTATTCAGAAGGAGTGGGTAATTGGAGGACATAGCTTTTTGGATCGCTGTAACCACTTACACAAAAGTGAAAAAGAGGAGGTACGATTTTATTACATTCCTTGCTTACTACTTACAAGTTTACGCAAGGTAAGGAGGGATTTAGCTGTTAGTCCAGAAATTACAGTTACTCAGGATCTTTTGAGTTTTGTTTTATGGGACGATATTTTTACAGTTTTACTATTTTTGCTGTTCAGAGGTCAACAGTCTCTTCAACTTAATGGGAAATTTTATATTTGTTCTCTGTAATCCTGGAGACTTTTGAAAGTCATGTATCTTCTGTCCTTGAGAACTGTGTTAAATGGTAGTAGTTTCCATAGAAATAACTCAAATCAGTTGCCTATTCTTGTAAGATCCAGAGATCAACTTCTCCTGATTTTGCAATCTCACCTCTCCATGTTTGTTTATATCTTGGGATTAGATCAGATGGCTATACAGAATGGAAATAATAGGTGTAAACTGCCTGGTTCTGATCAAGAATTGCTATAAACTAGTTTTGCTTTGCCAGCTTTAACAGGCTGCACAGTGGCATCTTTCAGATTCAGAAAGGGCTCATGTCTTCTGTCAGCAGTTGGCCAAGGGTAGCTCAGATGATACTTCTTCAGAGTTCAGCCAAATGTATTTGCAGCAGTTCTGTAGTTAACCAGGCTTCTTGCCTTAAGACTTGTATTTGGAGACACTAAATACTGTAAAATAAATAGGCTGCATGGTGGAACATTTTTTTTTCCTGAAACTGATGCAATATTTTCTTTACTTAGGCTCCTGTTTTTCTGCTCCTGCTAAATTGTGTTTGGCAGTTGGTACAACAGTATCCTCCAGCATTTGAGTTCACAGAAACTTACTTAACTGTCCTGTCAGACAGCCTCTATGTGCCTGTTTTTAGCACTTTCTTCTTCAACTCCCAACATCAAAGAGACATCAGTGCGGTAAGGGTTTGTTATTTTGTGGATGCAGAGTGTTGGAGAACAAGTTTGACTAAGAAGCAAGGAAAACTCAAGAAAACTGATTCCCTAGCAGCACCTCTTTCAGACTTATTAAAGGTGCCATGAAGGGTGAATGAAGGTAACTTTGGCTGTAAGGAGTCAAGTTCAGGATGTAGGAGTTTATGATGACAGAACAGATCTATTACTTCTCATGTGTGGCTGTAGTTTCGTGTTTATTGCTCTTCAGTAAAAACAGAGCTCCTTAACCTAAGAGGAATATCTGAGTGTCCTTCAGAACAGGTTATCTATGAAATTCTTGTGTAGTATTTTCAGTTGTAGTCCAAAATCAACATTTCCTGAATGTTGGTTTATATTTGGTTTATACTTCTCTCCAGCCTAAAAATCTGGAAGCAATGAAAGTATCCTCTGCAAGGCTGCACTTAAAAAAAAAAAAAGGGAACACCACTGTCTTTCATAAATAAATTGTTGATCACAAATTCTAAATAAGTAGCACTGCATAACTGCAGAGTCTAACATTACCTGTGTTTGAAGAATCTGTCTCTTGCCAAAGTTTGAAAACTTTTTTTTTCTTAGATTATTTAACCGTATTTTCAACTGTGAAAGTCTAATTGCACTGTTGTTCACGTACTGAACATGTAGAAAGAAAAGAGTGTTGTTGCAACTCTGTAGCCTCTTCTCTGAAAAACCAGTTTCTTAATTTCACCTTGACTTGGTCAGAATTCCTTTCCAACAGTATTAATTGTAACCTGTTTGTTTTGGCAGAGTGGTGAAAGCCTCAAGACACAAAGTGGTCCTTTCAGATTTCTTACTGTGTGGGACTGGTCTGTGCAGTTTGACCCCAAGGCCCAGGCTTTTCTGAACAACCCTTTTTATGCAGAGAAACCAAAACCAGATAAAAGTCAACGGAAAACTGCACGATTCAAAGTAAGATATGTGCTGCTTAACTTTTTTTTTTTTTAAATTATAGAAATATTTTGCACATCTCTTATTTCAAATGTACTCACACTGGAAGTATTGGTACAAAGGTGGGGGGGGTTTTAGCTGATAAAATACATATACACCTCAGACTCCCCTGCATTTTAAGAACCCAGTTTGCATCCACCTCAGTTGTAAATAGCTGTTTTACAGCAACTGTTCATAGCCATGAAGTTAAGGACTTTTTCTTCATACTTTTTGGCAAGTATAGCAGTAAGTCATGAGATTTAACATTCAGGTTAGTTACACTGGCACGTTTGAAGGGAGTTTATTTTGTTGTTCCACAGGTTACTGACTAAAATACATGTCAGGTTTATAATTGCCTCCCTAATTTTGTCTGAGTGTAACTGGAGTGTGTGTGTGTACGCTCAGAGAGGGAGAGGGACCAACAGCAAAAACTGTCTGGGGTGTGGAAGATTATGGGTGGACCACCTCATTACCGGAAAGTAGCACAAACTCAGGAAAAAACTGAGCTTGGAGTTGGCTTGAAGTAACCTCTTTCAATTGAAATTTCTCCCTTGGTTAAATTCTGTACTGTACAAAGCATTCTCGAGTGAGGCATTGCCAGTATCATCTACAGCATTAATCTCTTATGCAGAGAGATGGAGTAAGGAACTGCTACATAAACACAAATCAAGTGCTCTTTGATTTGTGACTAGCTTAAACTAAACAGGGAAGTTTTGTAGTACTTGAAAGGATTTGGCTTCTTCAGAGAAGACTGCTTTATCAGTGTTACTTCATTGTTATAGTTAGTGCAGGGAAGGTATCTGGCAATACCGAGTGTGCTCTATGAGGTTTTTGGTGTATTAATCAAAATAACAGTTTAAACACAGCCACTGCTTTGCTATATAGTTGAAATAACTTTATTGCTTGCAAGTGGTTTCTGAATACAAGTTTTTCTTCCTCTCAAAGCTGCTTTCTGAAGTCTCATTGATGTTTACCTTAGTATTTCTCTTTTCTTTCCTCTTAAAGCATCAACGGCAACTTTCTTTGCCACTGACTCAGGCAAAGCCTTCCACAAAGAGAGGATTTTTCAGGGAGGAAACAGATCATTTAATTAAAAACATTCTGGGTAGAAGAATTGGCAAGTTTATAAATTCTTCAGATGAGCCTCCCAATAATTTAAGGGAGTTCTATGATAGCTGGCACAGCAAGCCTATTGACTGTCATGGCCTTCTGTTACCTCGCATCGACGGCCCTGAAATCAAAGTGTGGGCACAGCGGTATTTACGATGGATCCCCGAAGCCCAGCTTCATGGTGGTGGAACAATAGCTATAACTGCCAAGATTCTGGACTTGATGGAGGAGGTGCAAAGCTTGCAGATGAAAATGGATGAAGAACATAGTCAGGCTGTTTCCGGAGATGTACATTCCGTTACCACTCCGAGAAATTCTGCTCGTTTGTCATCCTTGTTTCCATTTGCTTTACTCCAGAGACAGTCTGTCAAACCAGCTTTACCCACCAGCACCTGGAAGGACTTGGAAGATGAAGATGATTTGGTCAGGAGGGATGACGAATTTCTTGATCTAACTGGGGATATGTCATAACATGTATATAGATTACAGTATGGATTGTATGTGGCTAAGCTCTGAGTTTAAATGTTGTGCTGTATCTTCATATATGGAACTTGAGCATCTGCAACCTGTTTAGTGGGTCTGTGGGGTTAAAAAACCTTGATTGGAAAGAACTACTTGGCATAATTAACTGAGCGTGTTTTGAACTTCCATTTCACTCTAACAATATTTGTTGCTGAAACATATTTTTAGCATAGGTGTAATAAAAACAGGAGTCTTGGCTGGTGTAGTCATGTGGCCACTCTGTTTAAAAAAGAAAAACAAACAATAAAAGAATACTTTCTGCTGTAAAGGTGGGATACCAAATGCATACAGCAACAATCATGCTATTTTAACATAACACCTCTTCCCCTTATGCTAGAAGTACTGGGAATGGAAGTTCTGTGACGAGTAACTTAATACGCCTGCATTTCCCCCTCCCCCCTCATAAAATAAACAGCGAAAGGTGCAACTAACTGTGCATTCACAGATCAGCTTTTGACAGCTGAGGAATAAACCTGTGGTCACCAGGGGTTTTCTGTCTACTGTTGCATCAACAGAAGTCATGTGCTTGCCCCCTCCCCTCTGACAGTGTTTTGTCTGTGTGGTATCACAGTCGCAGGTTGGCTGCTCTGAGCCTGTGCATGCACTCAGCTTAGGGTGAGATGCAAGAGCTTGATGACACATTTCAAGTCTTAGTGCTGCTGTGCTATATGCCCTTGCTGCCTTGGAATATTACGTTTGCTGTTAATGTTAAGAAGTAGCCTGACTATGAGATTCTAGTTTGCCACAAGTAGTTTTTCTCCTTTTAGTAGGGTGAGAGTTTCATTTTTAGTTTCCCCCATTGATGCCAGTTGCCTTTAAGGCTTTCTGTAGCTTGCACTGAGACCCTCCACATAGCAGGGAAGACTCTTTTCCTGTCATCCTGCAGTGAAGCAGGATTTGCAGTCTGTTGCCACTTGCCATGGGTTGGTGGTACAGCTTATGAATGTGGCATTTATACCATAGAACATTTGCATCCTGTTGCTGGATGTTTTAACAGTACCTCAGTGAAAAAAGCCATAAAGAAATGCCTGTTGACTTGGATCTACTGTGTGTATGTTTATATAAAAGTATTTTTACTGCAAATAATTGTCCTTTGTAAAGCTGAATATTATTTGACTGTCAAATCTATTCTGAACCCTTAAATTCTAGAATATGCCAAGAATGGATTCAAGTCATAAAATCAGTTACACTGAGAGGTTATACATTGAATATTTTCTCTATTCTCATAGCAGTTTAGAAATCCATGCTGGAAAACTTAGCTGGTGGGTAAACAGTTGCTTAAATTTGATCAGCTCGGTGAAACTGGGGATATTAAACTTTGTTACTGACTTATCACTTCACACTGAGTTGTATTAATGGATAGCAACAATTCATCAGCAGCCCTCTAAAAATAATTTTTCATATGTTAGAGTAAATGTATTAATGGGGAAAGAGGGAGAGCTTGATGGAGCTATGCCAGACTGAAGCTTCCCAACTCTTATTGCCTTAAGTCTTAGTGCGAGGACAATACTTGAGTTTGTAGTGTTTTATTTAAAAATACACTAGTACTTATGCTTTCTTCTGTGATATGTATGATCTTACAGCTAGCACTTGCTAGAAGGGGCTGTACAGCACATTTCCTTCAGACTTACTTGTTGTAATTCATGTGACTCCTGTATGCAATAATACTTTGCATGTTGAATGAGCAGTGTATTATTATGGTGAAGGAATACTTGTCATTCTAAGGTCACTTGGGTTCAAGAGTGGGGTTTTTTTAAACTGCCATTAGAAAAAAATATTAAAATGATTTTTCTATACTTTTGATCAAACTGTTGTAATATTTCAGTCATGAAGATTACATATTTATATTAAAGAACAGATGTTGGACATTTATTTGTACATAAGTTATCAGAAGTATATATAGAAGAGAAGCATATATCTGGAATTGAACATGGGAACACTTCTAACATAGAGTAAACACCATTGTTACTGGTTTTCTGCACTGAGGGATTGGAAATGTACTTCATATTTTTACTCCAAGCTTCTGTTTATACCTCCAAGTTTTAACACTGAATGCAAGCTAGAAGATTTACAGGTTTTTACCTTGTTATTTCCAACAGGCTGTTTGAAGAGTGTCAATAAAATATACTTTGAAACACTTGTCCTGAAATAAGAATGTATGTTTAAAGTCCTACTTTCCAAATGATGCATTAAATCATAGGCAGCTTGGCAATCCACAGTGACAAGCATGTCTGGTTTAACCCTGTTTTTATGGACTGTTACAGGGAGGAAGCTGTGCAGTTTTGACCTGGCTGTACTTCCTGGAGAGGTACTGTTGGCACAGGAGAGAGGAAAGTTCAGTGTAGTGAAGTAGGATGGCTGTAGGAAGTTACTAACGTAAACTAGAAGCTCCCCCCGTATCCAGAACAAACACTGTTCTTACATTGTTAAACTGAGCCACTTCTTGAAATCGCCACAGTGGGGTGTTTCTCAAACCAAATGTGTGTTTGAGCAGGGACTGAGAGGTGGTCACAGTGAGCTGTGGAGTACAAATCAAAGAAATTCCAGGGGTTTTTTTTTCAAGATATTACAAATTACTAGCCCCTGCTCAAAGCCAGGACTTGTGCAAATCATACCGTTCAAAAACTGGACCACTTAGGGTATTACCTACAGTCTGTGCCAGGCTTGTTCTTGAAGCCCTGTACAACAATAAGTGGTGCAGCTGCTGCGGATCACGTTGAAAACACAAGGTGTGCCTCTGCCTCACCCACAGCTTCTAACGACCAGCAATTGTACTTTGACCAGTTGACTTTGATTTAAGACCGTATTCACTATTGAAAATGTTCAGCTATTGATGCGTAGCAGATTGGAATGCAAACATGTACTTTATAAAGGTGCTTACAGCCAGTTTGGCCTCCTGATCTCTTGCTCCAGCTAAAGCTTTTTCCACTTGTGCTCAAAGCGTGGAAGCAGAACTTCAGGCGGTAGCATAATACTTTCTGCTGAGGATTTCTTACAATGGATTAGTTTTGTCACACCCGAGGTCACCTTCATTCTAATCCTTAGCTGGAGACCTCATACACAGTATTTATGCCTTGGCACTTCCTTGAAAAGAGCTGGGTTTTGTGTAAAACTCTTTAAAAATTAAGTGGGACGGACTTCATTTTCTGGGACAGGAAGGAGATTTGATTAGGGATAATCTGAGTCTAAGAAGACCATTCTATATACAGAACTGTACTTGCTCTTCCACAGTGAATTGAGCAAGGTGGGGGAGTGGAAGGGGCAAAACCCTTCTTACCATCTCAGGTCCTTTTCATTGGTTTGTAAATGTGACAAATGATGTTTTCAGCATTTGCAGGGTGAGAGAACTTAGTGGGATAGTAGAGTTACCTTGGAAAGAAGTGGACACAGAAGTTAAGGAGAGCTGATGTTTGAGCTGGAGAAACACTTCTGTGGGGAGGGCACCACTATGTTGAACATAAAGGGAGTAGAAATGGGGTTGGTCAGGCTGCGTTAGAGGAACATGGTAGAGACTACACACAGTTCTGAGTCCCAGAGGACTCCCTCTGCTTGGGAGATAAGTTTGACTTGAGTCACAGCTTTAAACTTGCTATGGAGGCTGAGAAGAGGTTAATAGAGGACTGCTGATATCTTGGCAAGTGTTTGTATGAGCAAGGGATGCCTGGTGCTGCAATATTTTGGGCTGCTGTGGAGCCTTGTGCTCATATGTGAGCCCTGTGGAACAGTAAACGCTGCTGCTTGATTTGCAGTGTCCTACTCTGTGTGTGGTTTCTCTGTTTATTGTTTCAGCAATCCAGTAGGGTGAAGTAGGTACTTCTCTTATGTTATGCTTAAAGCAGGAGGATAACACATGCCTAGGAAATGCATTTGGAAACTTAATTTGTGAACAGCAGAACTATGAGGTATAATTTTGGAGGGCCTTGTCTTGGCTGGCCATACCACAGTTCCCTCTGCTTTGTCGTTCCTTCTGGCATTTCCTGCCCTTGCTCATACAATAGCATCTTCAGTCTCCGTCCATCTCCTCTCTGTTCCTGAGTCCTGTGCTGTACCAGCAGTTCACAGGTTTGTCACTGCTGCTGACTTGCTGGACAAGACAAACTCAGTGTCTTGGTTCCTGGAGGACCGAGTAAATACACCTGACTTGACCGGGCCAGGCCATGTAGCCCTCAGACTGACTGTTGGAATCCAGTAACCCTGGAAATAATTTTTTGTCAAAACCCATCAAAATTACCTGCTGGTTTTCAAAGCAGGTGGGTGGAGAGGATATTGACGAGCTGCCCTGTGTGGTTACTGAGGAAATCAGGGTGGGAGAATGGAACGAAACCCCTGTGCCTGCAGCTCAGGCAGGATCAGATCTGCAGTTCTCAGGCTAAAAACAATGCTGCTCTCAAATAGGAAAATCTGCTCATTTACAGTCAGATCAGGTATCCCAGTTTTCTCAGTGCAACTTTTTTTTTTTTTTTTAATCTTGCATATTGTCTGGTTTTGTGCTCTGAAATAAAATTTTTGTTTCACTGTAGAAGCCGAAATTCAGGATATAGAGCTATTGGGTTTCCTGGAAACCAACTGACATTTTTATGAGTTCTGAAAGGTCAGTTACAATCCTCACTGTTATTTTTACTCCCATCTGAAGAAAATGTCCAATTAAGAACAGCTAACACTGCTAGAATTAATGTACAGTTTTGCTAATAAAAAGTGTAAATTTTCAAGTATTTTACAAATACTAGTGAGCTATTGAATGTCAGTGCTTTGTGGGCTCACTTTGCAGTCAGTGGGACTCATTTCGTGTTTTAGAGACTTCATTTTAAAGTACATTTGTGCATTAATGCAATGACAGAGAAGCTAATTTTATGCAGAGAGTGTAAGTGCTCATTGCTTCATGTTTTGGTGATGGTGCAAGAAGATACTTCAACTTTCACCATGACCCCAATTTATAAATCAAAACACCATGCTCCTCACCAGCCTCCTTGAGTTCACTACACAGATGAACCCAGTAGTTTGTTTCCTACAAGCCACTTCTTGCATTTTCCAGTTTTCCAACCCAGATTTTTCCCTGTGGGTTCGCTCTTAAAGAATATTTCTTGCTTTCCTGATGGCTGTTCATTCACCTTTGGAAAAGACTGGCTTTATACCTGCCAGCTATGCTTAGTTTTTGCTGTTGCAGGGGTTAGTGGGAGTATCTGAAAGCCAGACAAAGAGTACTACAGACGACTTAAACAGTCTTCTCAAAGTACAAGGTCCCTCTCTTCCCTGCCAGTATGGAGCATGGCAGCTCTGGAAGTTGCCCTGTAATAATAATAATCATTATCTGGAGGAAGTAAAATCCTCCTGGACAGCATTTTTTCACAAACAAAAACTGCATCAAAGAAAAAGCAGAGTGCTAATCCCAATAGTAGATGTGTTTTCTAATGCAGCACATCTCCTGTAGCTTCAGTACTTTGCTGTGACAGTTTGGGTCACACCCAGTGTGGGGCAAATGCAGGCAGGTGCCAAAGGGGGCCCTGCTAAGCACTGTTAGCCTCATGTAGCTGCCAGCTGATATAATGGAAATAGGAGTTTTTCTTTTTTGGGTTAGCTTTCTATCAGATCACCCCATGAGGGTTCAGGGGGAAACAAAGGGAGCAGATGGTTTGAGGATGTCCCTCTCAACGGGCAGCCCCCAGTCAGAGCAGACAAGGTGGAACCACAGGAGCAGGAAATTGCTCCTGATGTGCTCTTGATGTTGTTGAAAAAGAGATAAATCCTGGGAACCACAACTGAAGTGTGGCTAGCTGAAATGTTATAAATAACATGCCCAGCCAACTCCAGCTACTTAACACTTCTGCAGAAAGAAAGAAGAAAAAACCACAACCCAAAGCAGCTTTGTTTAGAGGCTGCCTGAAGAAGCCTTACAGCGTGATTTAAAGTATAGCTGCATTGGATCTGGCCTGTTTGCCACAGTAGCAAGGTAAGTAAGGTAAGCAAACCCAGTGAATTCAATCTGCGGCCATCCAACACGCTTTGATGCTCTTCAGGCCTGTAGTTCCTTAGGCTGTGCCTTGGTTTGGATGGCAGAGGTTTTAAATGCCATCATCCTGCCTGGGCTGTGAGTAAGCAGTGACAGAGGACAGCTGTTGAAAAGCAAAAATCATGTTCTGACTTGTAATCTAAAAACAACCATCGCTCAGCAGGTGATTTTTTGATTCCTAGGGCATTCCTGCTTGTCTTTTCCAAACTCCAGCCACACAGAGGTAAGCTGATTGGTTACTCCCCCACACTCCTTTAGCATATTTTCCTTAACTTTTTATTTAGATTTAATGCAGGTGATCTGCTTTGTCCATATGCCACCCATAATCTCTCTCAGGTGTAGGATATAGTACTCCCCCTAATTTTCCATGGAAATTTATCTACCTAGTGTTGTTCCAAAGGCAGTGGCCCTTTTTGTGGTTCAAATTGCAGCAGAATAGCTATCTGGCAGAGATGATGATGAAAAGGGCAAGTTACTGAAATGATATACAGTAATAGTAAAACCACTGCTCAGTGGCTTGGTATTAAGTAGAGGCTGCATGAATATGCAAACCTCTGGAGTTCTGAGGGTAATAATGAATGCTAGAAACAGCTGAAATACAATTACCAGGGACCCAGGCTGACTTAGGCAGCAGGAAATGACCGAACATAAATGTTTTTTTTATAATCTTTGGATCTTAATAAAGTAATAATAGCTCTGCTTATGCTGGCTGCTGACATTAATATTCTGTCTAGGCTGATCAACATCCTCCCTCCTCCTTGAACGTTTTCCCCCTCGGTTATTAATATACAACCTGCTGCCTTCCAGCTCTAGCCTCATGAGGCAAATGTCTCCCCAGCTGCAACACAGAGGGAAAACTTGACTGACACCCTTGCATTTGTCAGAGGACCATTGTTCATGGCTGTTCCCTGCCAAGAAATTTCTTTTAAAATATTACATGCAGTTAGTAAAATAATACCTGGGTGTATCAATCTAGAGTTGAAAAAGCTAAATTTAATCCTAGAATTGAAAAGGAATTCTTTAATACACCTGAGCTCTTTCAAGTGAGGAACAGAGGATTAACTCTTTCCATGGACATGTGAGGGAAAGGAAACACTGTCTAGGTGTCCTCCTGCATTCCACAGAGGTCCACGTGGGAACAGACATCCACCTGAGGTCCGTTTGCTGGAGTGGATGGATGCCCAAAGGAGGTTGTGACCACATAGGAAGCCCTTTTTTTATTTGTTCTGCCCTGCCCTGTTGAGGAGAGGAATGACAGAGTGGCCTTGGTGGGCACCTGCTCTCCAGCCGAGGTCAACCCACCACAATCACTGAAACAGTTGCACCCTTTAACAGCATCTGTTTGACTCTGTGAGCTTTTTGAAAGCTTTTGTGGTGGGATTTTCAGTCCCTTTAAGTATGGCTGAGTATAAAAGACGTTAAAAATGTATTTCACACATCTATACTAGCTTTTGTTCAATTCATTTAACTATTTATCTGCCAGTAGGTGGCCACGCTCGCAGGACACTCTCGTTCAGTTAAAACCACCCACTGATTGGTATTTCCCAAGTCTTCTGAACGTCTTCCAGGGCCTGCTGTGAGAAGGTATGTATTGCATTAATAAGCCAGTTGTCTCAGTGTGGTCATCACCAAATCCTCACTGCTGGGCCATGGAAGCCTAAGCAGTCCGTTTCATACTGAGGCAGGGAATAGCTGCTGTCACCACTCCTTGGTGGCTTCGGTGTCAATTCCATCAGATTTCTGATAGGTTTTTGATGGGAGTGAGGAGCATGAGGTGGGGAATTGCTCTGTGGAGAACTGGTAGAGGAGATGCCTTGCAAAAGGTCTCTTGGGTCAGGTGCTGGCTGAAAGAGCTGTGTTTAAAGAAGCTGTCTGCCTCCAGCTGTTTGATTTATACTACGCTCAAACAAGCAGGGCTTCTTATATTTTTTGCAAATAAACCAAGCTGCATCAAAGATGCTTTATTCCTAACTGGAGTAACCTATTCGACACTGAGCTGGCCACCTGCCCAGATTAAGAAAGATCTCTTCCTGCGGAAGGGAAACTGGTAGATGAAGCAGTATTAGGAATCTTGCTGGTTTTTTTATTTTTGTCAGCTGTGGTAGAAAGACATAGCAAAAAGCCTACTTTGAAAAAGTTTTATCTATCATCTATGTGTTCAAATTTCAGAGTTACTTCTGTGCAGCATCATCTTTCCAATACAATCTTGCCAATGGAAAGTGGTAGAAATGGTATCTTCTTCTTTAAACAGTTTTGGTCCTCCATATTCCATGCCATATTTTGTGGTGTTAATGGCAAAAAGGAGTCCCTGCTACAGTCAGCCTGGAGCACACCTTCATAAAAATTATTTACTTAAGTTTTTGCTTCTGTTGCAGTAGAATAGCTGAGAGCAATGTGACCTTGCGAAGCACCAAAAATAGTTCCTGCCATAAAACAGGATGTTAGAAACACTTGGCACTTTGTATTAGCCTTGTATTAACAAAGACTAACAAACACATGTTCAAATATGACATTCATATCTGAGGCCAATTTACAGTCCTGGGGTCGTGCAGATGTAAGTAATGCTTTGGGTTTGACTGCAGGATGTTTAGGACTGATGGTGAAGTGCCAAGTTGGTTCTCCAGTTCCAGGCTGAATTTGCAGATAGGATAACAGAGCCCATTCGATTTAAAGAGGAGGGAAAGTCCAAAATTTGTGGTTTGGTTTTGGGTTTTTGCTTTTTTGTTGTTTGCTTTTTTTTTTTTTACAGAGCTGTGTTTCAGAGTGGGACCACACTTCCAGGATAGGGAGTGCTTTCTTTGCTTTGGTACAGTGCCTGGTTCTGCTCTCCTGCTCTAAGCAGAGGGAGATCACCTCACTGGATTTCAGCCACAGGTGTGTTTCAGCCACTGAGGCCAGTAAAAGCTTAAGTGTCTTCTGCTCATGCAGTTGTTCTGCAGAAAACAAGACTTGCATTTGTTGTTCCATAACAGGCTATGAAAAAATGAGACTAGTTTTAGTTTGGGGGGATTTTTTAAGGATTTTTTGTGGGATGGGTTGTTATTTGGTTTGGGGGGGGTTATGTGTTTTTTCAGTTTTTTGGTTTTCGGGTTTTTTTTTTTTTTTTTATTTTCTCTCGGAAGGTCTTAACTGTGTAATAAATAGCTGTTAATTAAAATCACTGTTTTATCCCTCGGCAAAGAGAATTAAGCTGGTGCCTGAGTAAACATTAGGGAGAACACTTAGTGAGAAAAGACCATACAAACATATCAAAGTAGGACACCTTGATGCAGATGGCTGACTCATCAGTGTGACATATTCTGTGTTAAATATGGAAAGCTCAGATGTCATTTGCTGTATGTCAGCAAGACTGAAAGAGATTTATTTTTATTTGTTTCTTCCAAAGATGCCTTGTAAACCAGACAGAGTTCTCAACTGACTGTCTGTGCAGGGGAAAACACTGATACACTGTGCAGCTTCTCTCATTCCCCATTGCAGCCACGGGATGCATCCCTGTTGTTTGCAGGTGCCAGGGCCACCTTCTTAGGCTACTGGATGTATTTCTATTACCACTCACCAGCTGGGTTTCTCTACTAACTTTTTTGTTTCTAACTTCCATCTTAATTTGTGACTGGCAATAATTTAGCTGCTAATCCTTTTTGCTTTCTCCTCCCTGGGGCAGTCACTGGAGTCCTGAAGGTGTCATCAGACTTCACTGACACAGCCTATTGCTTTGTGAGCATCAGGCTGCCTCCAGCAGCTGTGGAGGGCAGATTTTTGGGAGGCTCAGAAGGTAGGCTCTGACGTGCGGATAGTCCTGCAATCCATCAGCACAGGATGGTCGCCTGCCCCGGCAAAGGCAGCACTGTCATGGCTTGAAGTCATAATGTAACATTAAATGGATTCCAGAGGAAAGGAAGGCTTCTACTGGCCTGTTGAAACATAGCATTTGCAACAGCTTATACCTTAAAAAAAAAAAAAAAAAGGTAATGCAAGTGTAAGTGGCAATTGGTAAGACAGCAGTTCATGTAACTGAACAAGTGATGCAAACACTTTCTTTCCTTTTCCTCCCAGATAGATATAGAAAAGACTTTTGGGGAACTAATGTCATGCCAAGTTTTTTAACACTGTTTTTGTCAGGCTCATTGGCTGTCACTTGGTGCTTGCTGCATGTCTGGGCATGCAGAAAAATGTACCCAGCTGCTGGTTCACTCTGGCATCAGTGAGGCATTTGTCTAGTATGTCCCCGTCCCCATACCAGCATCACTAGAAAAAGAGTAACATAACATTTCCAGCTCTACTGTGTAATTCTAGTGCTGTTTTAGCTTCCTTTGGCTTCAATAGTGAAGTTTCAAATCCCCCATCTTCTTCCCCAACCTAGTTTTCAGGAAGAAAAAGTAATCCACTCACAGGCAGAAACACGAGCATGCTGTGTAGCATAGCTATGTAAGGCTGATGGCAAAATTATCACCTTTTCATGGATTTTCTGACAGTTCCTGACTACTAGTCAGATTCCTGCTCTGTTTGAATCCACTGTGATCACTACAAATAATAGTTTTAAAAAACAGGAGACATTCTAGAACCACCTCCTTCAGTGTCTCATGGTTATATATTGTACACCATCTTGACTTAGTTCTGTGCAAGTAGTCCTGTGTTTGGTGCTACATTAGTACATAGAAGGAGTTCCTACATTTGTAGATAATTAATCAACTCTTAAATGCAGACAGTGCTTATGAAAATGTACTTATTTTACTGCACAGCAAGAAGTTTTTAAATAACTGGCTAACCTTAGAAATAACATTGTGTTTTAATGCCTAAATGCTCATCAAACTCTACCATGCAGGTAATGTTCTAAACAGTCTTTGTCCCAACCATTCAAATTATTACTTCAATTTGAATTAAGAATGTGGTGCAGTTTAGATACCCTGTAAAGAGGTTTCTGTTTGAACAACAGCTCTTTTGCAGCCCATTTATATATTTGCATAGAAGGTAAAGTGCTTGCCAGTGAAATGTCTTTGAAGGCCATCACACAGAAATAAGGGTAATACCAATTTTCAATACTGAAGACAGATGTTGTTTCCCAGATATGATCCAGTGCAGTATTAACCACCCCAAAAAAACCAATCTGTAATAGTTTATAAAAGCAAAGGTGGATAACTTGCTAATCAAATTATATTTGTAATGTTAATGGTTGGTTTGAATTGCAAGTATCAAGCCACAATGTTGTGTCTGTAATAGGTAATAAGGAGCAATAGGTATAATTTGCTATGAATTTGTACATTATGTCTTGTCATTTTATAAGTGTTTGTTCTGAGCAGACTTATAGGGAAGCAGAATAGAATGAAACAGCAAAGAACCAAAGGAAAGGACTTACCCCCTCTGGAAATTTCCAGATGGCAGACACTAAGGGCTATGGTCTAACCAAAACATTGGTCTAACCAAAACATTGGCTGAGCTCAGGTGAGGAGATGGAGCCCGCGAAAGCAAGGACCAATATCAGGGGAGCCCATGAAAGGAAACCCAATAAAGAAATCAAAAGAGACTTAAGGGGTGGAGATAGAAGGGATATAAAAAGTGGGGTGTGGGCTTGCCTCGGGGCAGACCGTTGGTGGAACAGGAGTTTCCCCTGGTCTCCCAGCGCACTGTTTTGCTTCTTTGCCTTTAATAAATTTCTTTTACATTTTTTAAAAAAATATATCTGGTCTTTTGACTATAACAAATCCATATTTCACTTGTTTTCACCGTTTGTGGACCTATTCACAGGGATAATATTCTCAAACTTTCTGCCTTGCAGTCAGGGGAGGCACCTGGATTACAGATCAAAACAGAGAGGTGGCAGTGCTGTGGAGCTGAGCACTCCGTGCTGCTGAGTGGGGAAACCAACTTCTGAACTTCCCGGGTTAAGAACAAGTTCATCCACCCCAAAAAAATCTGGAATTCTCTCCCCTTGTCATAGTCAGCTGTGCGAGGTAGTTCACAGCAAGATGGTGAGACATAGTGCTCCCGGGACTTAACTTGGGTTTCATTCTTCCATGTTTTCAAAGCTAACTTTAGCAACCCAATTAGAAATGCTTCCATCCTGGTTTGACTCTCGAATGAATCAGAGAAAAAGATAATCCAGATATGTCTGTAGGTTTGATCTACAAATGTTTATCAGTGCTTTTGCTCCCTGGATAGAAGGTACTGTGGGAGGTATTAACATCTGTGCCAGACTTAAAAACTTTCTGGCATTCCCTGTGATCACAACCTCCTGGCTGCCAGCAGGAGTACAAATCATCCAGCACAAGCAGGGTATGCAACTTGTGCCAGGAACAGAACAGAGTGCAATGCACTTGGCTGATTTTTCAGGATCAAAGTAACTTGAAAATGCAGCTTTATCTCCCCTAAACAGGCTTTATAGAGGCCCACAGGTGGCTGCTGCCAAATATTTCCAGATTGTTCTTCCATTTCCCCAGTCCCAGCTGCTCACACACCTTTTCTGAGCTGATGTGACCACTAGTTCCTGGAATCTGTATTTTTCTCCTCCATTGACCCCCTGGCTCTGTTTGCCTCACATCTGCAGTTCTAAAACTACCACCCATTATTTGATTCTCTCTGCGTGGGTCTTTGGTCATGACAAGAGGGTGTAAACCTAAACCTACCAAAAGGTATTCTACACACGTTATGAATGCACCCAAGTACTCTCTATTTAGACAACACAAATGCTGCTCTAATCACTATTTATGTTGTAAATTACAACGCTATGGAAACATTTTCTTTGCGCCATCTGGTCTGATGTATTTTTTAATGAGTTGATGAGTATTTATATGCGTTAAAAGGAACAGATAGTAAAGCATTTGTTGCATTAGGATGTGAAATAAAGATTTTTCAAAACTAAAGTTGCATAAAATTCGCCGTATCAAGGGTTTTAAATTCTGCCAAAATACCAGTGACAGTTTTGGTGAAGGCTTTATGGGACTCATCTTACACAGTGAACATCTGTTAAGAAAACTGCACATTTTTTCCTAGTGATGCTGGTTGAACAGGACCCCTGTGTAGAAATGAAAGGACATCTCAATTACAAACAGCACTTTGACTGACAATTTTGTCCTTATGATTTCAGTACTGTAATTGTAATATTAAAATAACCAGCCCAGGTTCTTGCTGCTGAACAATCTCACTCACACAGAAGGAGGAAGATGCTATTACAACACAAAGATTTCAGGAACCAGCGATGATTTGAACTCCCCAGGAGATAAGAAAATTAGAGGATCTGGAAATACTTGAAATAAAGAAAACCTTTTTGAAATGAGCAAATGTGCACAGCACTTCTGCATTTCTGCCTTTGGTCTTTCTAAAATGCCTGCCATTCTTTCTCTAAAGATCCACAATCTACTGTATTTGTAAAAAAACGTAAAAGCAGCATGTTCTGGTTTTTAACTCAAAGTCATTTGAAGATAAATTGTATTACTAACTTAGAGGCTGCATCTGATTTTATATGAGCTCGGTGTTAAAAACTGGCCAAAAGTAGTTATGTTAAAATGCTGCTGAAAGTAGCAGTTAGTTCTTCGAATTGTTTAGAAGCCTAAACCATCATCCTTGAATCAGCCTAAGGGATAAACTTAAAAGGAGGCTTATTGGAAAAGATATATTTGCAAATTTTGATTTTATAAACTGATAATTTAAACAATGTCTAAGGTGCTGAGCATTAAAAGCCATCCAAAAAGAGTTTGTTGCACAGACAGAAAGAGTCGTATCAGTAAGTGTTTTTCACTCTAGAAAAATTTGCTGTTAGTGTTGTAAAGTCCGTTCCCAAAACTAAGAAGAAAAGCCCAGCCTGTCTGAACTGGCTGGTGAAGGATTTATTTAGTAACCAAAACAAGAATAGGAGTAAACCAGGTGCAGCCGAACCTGAAAGAGAGAATATTACATGAGCACCATGTACCAGACACGATTTCTATGGCCAGTTGATCATTAACCCTAGTTTCTTCCCACATACAGTGTCACATCTTATATCTCTGATCTCCTCCTTCTCTCATCACTCTGTACCTTTCAGCCTCTCGATTCTTATCAGAAATGAAAATCCTGTTCTTGGAGATCATGCTGATAATAATGGATAGAACAAATGTCAATATAGTTTGTTTCCAGTCCTTTTCTAGCATTAATGTCTACTCTAGCACTCAAGCAGCATAACTGCAATCAGCATGGTTTTAAAGACCACTGGGCCTTAGGAAATTTATGCCTCCCTTTGCTCCTTGGCCCTTGGACTTCCATACTTCATGCTCCTTCAGTAATGATGTGGTGCCTATACGTAGGCTGCCCTGTCAATAGATCCCTGAAATGATACAGGGGAATATGGTCTTTTTCTTGACTGTTGTTTTTAAGTCAGACCCTTACAGGGATTCAGGCCATGGCTCACCTGACACTTGTTTTTAGTGGTGTAATTGGGAGTGTCAAACTTTCACTGGGAGGGAATGGAAGACACAGGCAGGAATGTAAACAAGCTTGACTGGTGAAACTGCTGGATGGTGAAGCCATAACAGAGTCAGCAGCCACCTTCTAGAAAACAACTCCCATTTTCCTGCTGCCAGCTTCAAAACTTGCACATCCTATTCATCTAATTGTCCTTCAGGAGAAAAATCTGCCCAGCAGTACCTTGTTACGGTGCTTTGACAGCAGCACTAGGATTCATCCACCATGTCTGAAATTCCAGAGCCTGGCACATCTGTTAGGTTGAGACTCCTACAACTTCTTGCTTTACACCCAGCTCTGCCTTGTGCTCCTGATGTTCAGGTTGTTCATTTGTCTGTAGTTAAGAGCATGCAAGCCCCTGCTTCAGATTTTAGAGTTACTCTTTGCCTGACCTGCTGTCCCAACACATGCTTGCACTTTGTCACTCACTCTTCCTGCTGACACGATTGTGGTGATCCTCTGCTCCCCTAGGGAAGCAAGTCATGGCAAAAGCAAGTAGCACAACACAAAGTAAGACTTTAAGACCCACATCTTTGCTATTTTCCCTTTTAATTCAACTCCCCAGTTGGCTAGTAGCGATTCAAAAAACCTATCTCCTTCTGAGGTCTGCTGCATTCTGCCAGGTACAGGCATAAGAATAAACAAGAATGAATTACAGGGGCAATTTACTGCAAGATGAACAGCATTGTTTCTAGAGTACAGCCTGTACTCTTGCAGTATTACTTCTTAACAGAATGCTCTGAAGATTTGGTCCTCAGCTCTTGAGCTGGATGTCCCTGGCACTGGGATGGGGGAGAAAGGGGGGCCTGTCCCCAACAAGATGCCCAGTGACAACACAAATGACATGAGCCACACATGGCAGTGTCAGGGGCTACAGCATTCTGAACTCCTGGCAGAGCCACAGAGGACTGAGTAGTATTTTTCTAAAGGTGCTCAGTACTGTAAAATAAACTGCAGGTAAGAAGGTTGTGACAGAGGATCTCCTGGGTGGATATCTAACAAGCCTGGTGGCCCTCAGTAACACACCAGGTCTCAGTTGTGTAGAAGGGATCAACACTGACAAAATCATGTGCTGAAGGAAGTGTGTCCTGCTTGCCATCCTTTTTCACTCAGATTTTGGTTTTCTCTGTCAGTGTTGCACTGGTTTACAAAAATAATTGGCTCAAAACTCAACTATACATGTTCTTAATTTGGTTTGCCCTGAACGTACTAGCTTAGGTTCAGCAGATGAGTCAGAACTGAAATTAATAATGAGGAAATAAATGTCTTTGAAATGACACCATTCAGTTTGTGCAAACATCTGAGTTACGAAGTCACGGAAGTGACTGTCAAGTATAAGGAACTTCATAGTACACCTCATCCTAATAAAAATGATCAACAAAATTAAAAATTAACCTACAAGTGATCTTAATTTGTTCCCTTTTGTAAAAAAATATAGAAAAGTAGGAAAATTAATAATATGATTAGTAACTATTTTTAAAAACTGATTTTTACAAAACTGAAGATAACAATGAGTCCTTTTATGCACCTGAGGAAAGGACCCAAATAAATAAAAAATTAAAGCGTTGCTGATGAACATTCTGTCAGTTAACCTTTAAAATGCAATCAGGACTAAACCCAAAAGTACTTAAATGCTACACTAGTCCAGTGGGACAGTTAAAATAATTGTAACAGCCCTAACAGCTATTCTATTGATAAGAAAGAAGAAGATAAAATTGCTTCATTAATTAAAGGTAGGAATTAAAGGAAATATAAATGATTTTGAGAAATGTTCTCTTTTTTTTTCCCAAGGGAAAGAAACAGGGGATTGAATGTAGTTGCAAGGCAAACTAAAACAATGATATTACTAAAGTGAAATGTAAGAATTTTGCTAACAATGCTTTAAACAGATGTGTTCAACAAATAGCTTTGCATTCTGGGGAAATAGGTAAATATTATCAGATGGGACAAGTGTACTTCAAGAAAAACTTTAACAGCAGTACTAAAGTTAGGTAACTCCCACCAGTAAGCCAGGATAGCTTGCACACAGTTTTTTGAACAAGCATTTTGGAACCTCTTTTTGATCTCTAATTATGATTCTCAATAAACCTTGGGAGTTCCAAAGAACAGGAAGAAAGCTAATATAGGGACTATGTTAAAAGAAGGCCCAGGTAATGACCCAATTCAATTACATGCCTGCCATCTTGATTGTAATCCTCAGCAAAATATCCAAGCGGCTCACAGAGGACCAAATTCATAAATATTTGAGTTTAATTACAACTCAGAAAAGACATTTCCAGAAAACAGATCTTTTAATACTACTGTGGCATCTCTTCTTTAAGCAAATGCTTATTTCATAAAAATAACAGTCATTTTATATCCTTAAGCTTCAGTTTGGCATTTGAGCTGGTACAGCAAGAAAATTAAAAAAATAAATATCAGAAGGATAAGAAAACCCGGAACCTCTTCACACAGTAAGTGGACTGTGAATAATTAACAGGCTTCAAAAAACAGAAGAGGAACAATCAGCAAACACTTGTGAGAACAATCCAGATCCTCTGAGGATCACTGTTGTCCATCTGCTATTCTTTATTAAGCCGTACCAAATTGTCCCCGAGTCACAATAGCAGGGGATGTAAGGAAGAGGGGTGTGGGAAACAACTGAGGCTACAATCACTTCCAGAGTGACTCGGAGCATTCAGTAAACTCAGTCCAGTCAAAAAAAAAAACCTAAACCAACGACTCACTAAAAAGAACTCTTTATTTATTAACATATTGTATTTACATATTAAATATATGGTTTATATATGTTTATATGTATGTATTTCAACATGGTCAAACACAATATTCAAACTGTGAACTAAAAAGTGTAGGCCATCCTTGCACCACAGAGCACCTTTATTCTGCAATAAAATACGTTGTCTGAAAACTTACATGGGGTTTAGCCTTGATAGGAATTTTTTTGAGGTTTTGGTGTGCCACGTACAAAGGGGCTAAATGTTTGAAAATGTGCTTATTGACAGCAGAGCTGAGGGACTCCATCTCTATGGTTTGAAGTCAAAACTGTTGAGAGCTCATCTGAATTCATTTGACAGGTATATGCATATATACATATATTGAATCATGGAATCACAGAATGGTTTGGGTTGGAAGAGACTTTAAAGACCATCTCATTCCAACCCATCTGCCATGGGCAGTGACACAGAATCATGGAATCAATTAGGTTGGAAAAGACCACTGAGATCCCTGAGTTACAACCGCTGACTGAACACCACAACGTCAAGTAAACCACGGCACTAAGTGCCAGGTACAGTCTTGCCTTAAACACCTCCAAGGACAGTGACTCCACCACCTCCCTGGCCAGTCCATTCCAGCGTCTAAACACCTTTGCCATGAAGAAACCCTTCCAAATTTCCAACCCGAACCTCCTCTGGTGCAGCTTAATAAGACTGTCTCTTCGTCCAGTTGCCAGTTGCCTGGGAGAAGAGACCGACCCCCACCTGGCTACAACTCCTTCCAGATTATTGTGGAGAGTAAGGTCATCTCTCAGCCTCCTCTTCTCCAGGTTAAGGAATCCCAGCTCCCTCAGCCCCTCTTCATAGGACTTGCGCTCCAGACCCTTCCTCAGCTCCATTGCCCTTTTCTGGACTTAACTCCAGGGTCTCAACATCCTTCCCGAATTGAGGTGCCCAGAACCGAACACAGCACTCGAGGTGCGGCCTCACCAGTGCCCAGTACAGGGGCACAATCACCTTCCCCGGTCCTGCTGGCCACGCACCTTCCACCAGCCCAGGATGCTCAGCCCATCCTGGCCTCGAACGCTTCCCCTGCGGAGGGAACGGGGCTGGAAGGGGCTGCGCCAGCAACCGCACAAGGCCTCGTGGCTAAACATGAATGGCCAGGCATCGGAATAGGCTGCCCAGGGAGATGGTGGAGTCACCACCCGTGGAGGCGTTCAAGAGGCGCCTGGATGTGCCGCTGGGCGACTCGATTTGGTGGCTCAGGGGTTACAGCGGCAGCGCTGGGCGGGCGGTTGGGCTGGGCGTTCCCGAAGGTCTCCTCCGGCCTCGACGGTTCCGCGATTCCACGAAACCAATCGCACTTGGAGGCGGCAGAAGCGGCGCTTCCAGCGGCCCGCACGGAGGGGCAGCGCCCGCCCCGGGCCGCGGCCGCGCTCCCTCAGCCGCGGGCTCTTTTCCGGCGCCGCCCCCGCCCGGCGCTGCCACATCCTCCGCTGACATCAGCCCGCGCCGCCATATTGAGCCGCCACCGCCGCCAGCGCGGCCGCCCCGCTCCGGCCCCGCCGCCCATGCCTGCCCCCGGCCGGGGCGCGTAGGGCGGAACGGCCCTTCCCGGCCCTTCTCCTGCCCCAGCCCCGCTGTCCCCACGCCAGCCATGACTTCCCTGACCCAGCGCAGCTCCGGGCTGGTGCAGCGCCGGACCGAGGCCTCCCGCAGCGCCGCCGCCGCCGACAAGGAGCGGGGCGCCGGCGGCGGCTCCGACGATGAAGGGCGCCGGGACGAGCCCGGCGACGACGAGAAGGGCGATTCCAAGGAGACGCGGCTCACCCTCATGGAGGAGGTGCTGCTGCTGGGCCTCAAGGACCGCGAGGTGCGGCCACGGGGGGTGCCCGGGGGCACACCGGGTTTTTGGGGGGTGCTGGGGAAGGGGAGCCGGGTGGTGCCATGGGGGGCGAGGGTGGCTGCGGTTTGGGGGGCAGAGGCGACGGGCAGGTGGTGGTGTTGGAACAGGCTCGGTGTTTTGGATGAGGTGAGGGAAATGTGCTCGGATTTTGGCAGTTCGGATCGCCCTTGGGGTGCGGGGTTCGCAGAGGGGCTGTCATGTAAATATGTTTGAGGGGACATATGCAGGGCTTGGGGTAAGATGGGGACCTGCATATGGGGGCCAGGGCCTCAGGCCAGCGTTGGACTTGGAGGCCTGAAGTGGATCTGGCACATTTATAGTCCTTCTGCCTCAACTTAGCCGTGGCTCTAATGTGGGAGACCCTTTACTCCCGTGGGTTTTGTCGGGCAGAACTCCGTGGTACTTACGGGGGTTCTCAGGTGCTCTGGGATGCTGAGCAGTGCTTTCTGCTAAGACTTTCCAGAGGAATGGACGTGAAAAATGTCTTACAATTGGGGGAGGGGGGGGTATATGACAAAAATGGGCCCTTAGTAATGAGAAGTGTGTCAAAATGAGGAAATGGCAATATTATATAATTCTGTGTTTTTACTGGTTTCATAGCCCAGTAGTTTGCTGTGAGACTGTGAATAAGTCGTTGAGGAGGGTGTACTTCTGCCAGTGTGTTGGATTTTTGTTTTATTTGAAAAAGGCAATCAATATGGAAAGCACACACGCTGCAGAATGCCAGTTCTATCAAGGAAGCAGTTTACTCTGATGTGGTGTATGATGAAGTGTAACACACCTTTATTATATTACGGATTTGATTAAGCAACCTGCCTTTTTTTAAAATTTTTTTTTTTATTTTTTTCCTTGTGTGATAAGTAAATTAATGAATTCAGTTCATTGATTTGGGTGGAAGTCTCTTGAAACTGTGCATGTTCATGAGGACAGAATAATGTGGGAGGGCAGCTGCTAAGTTGTATTTTCTTTGACATTGCGTCTAAAATAGACTTGCTAGTTAATACTGAATAAAGAGTACTTTTCCTGGTTAACATTTTCTCTTTTTACTCATGAAGGTGTCTTGGTGTATGTACCTGCTGCAATAACGTGTCTCTCTCAGATTGTATGTTTTAAGCCATATTCTTGTAGCCTCATTTTTCCAGGTGGACCTTGCCATGGCATCCTCATAGACTCAGTAGATACTCCTTGGTGTGAGCGTCCACCCGATGAAGACTTGGGCACTTAAGCATTTCTCTTTCTACACACCTGAACAGTAGGGGGAAAGTCAGGTAGGGCAAGAGATTCCTGGCAGGGTTGCCTAGGAGGTCTTACCTGTGAGAAGGTGGGATAAACTAGGTGATCTTTCAACTCTATTTTTTTTAAAATGGATTGTGTGATAAATCTGCTGAATCTGTGGGCCTTGTGCTGTAAATATTTCTAGATAGGGAGCATTATGTCTGCCTAGGAAAGAATATATAGCACAGATCTTGGTGGTATATCAAAAGGTAATAGTTGACATTGGGCCTAAAAATCAAGCTTTGCAGTGGTGTGCATCAAAGTTATAAATTATCTGACTTTGCTAAGTGCAGCAGTGGCATATGTTGCAGATGATCTTATGTTCCTTTGTATGGAAAAAGGAACTGAGTGATTACAGTGGTGTGGATATCCATAACTCCCTTGGGATTTTGCAGTGGAGACATCAGACAAAAAGAATGATAATGTTGTCTCTAGGGCAGGGGGCTTCTGTGCAGGAACTGTAGCACAACCTGTTTGTGAGCTTTGTTAGACATGAAGCACTGGGATTTAGGCTTTGTTTTTGGGTCTGCTTGTACTCCCATGTACAGGCTACACTGTATAAATTGCTAGTCTTATTTCTCCTTCCAAAACTGGAAATAAAGCTCGTTCTCCAAGAAGAATTTTTTTTTTTGTTCTCTATTGTTCTAATGATAAGTAAGCAGAGCTAGTTTACTTTACACATCTGGAAATGCTTTTTACAAAGTTGTTACTTCCAGTAAAATAGATTTACCAGAATATTTGTGTAAGACTTTCTCAAGAGAGCAGGCACAGAAAAGCAATATAGGGTCTGTAAAGTGTAACTGTGAAAAGTCTAAGGGACAGGCCAAGGCAGGTTTATGAAGTACAAGCTCAGTTGAAAGCCAGTAAATTTAAATCTGATAACATCCTTCCTTTTTATTCCAAGAGGATGAAGCAAAAGTAGTCTGCATTGGCCACAGAACATATAAGTAAGAAATATAAAAATGAGGACTCCCATTTGGCCAAAGAACATGTTTCCCTAAAAGTAGCTTCTCTCTCAGAAGAGTCACTGATAACTTTGCTTTCAGATTTTTAGGTAATTTTTTTTACAAAGTTAAACACTAAGTGAGTACAGCTTAACTTCATATAAATTGTATACAAAATAACTCACGTGTACAGAGCTACTACTTATGATTTGTGAGTGTAGGTGGAAGAACCTTTATGATGAGTAGACAGTTATTCAGGAAGGTGTTTTCAGTGATGGATTGGTTCAGTGTTTATAGATTGTTAGATATTTATGTGAATCCTGCTTTCAGAAGAGAGTGGTGGTCATGAACAGCTACAGCAAAACTTTGAGTTGTTGCCCGGTTGCTGCTGCAGAATGGGTTTGGTGATGGGAATGTCTGGCAGCTGTAAAACAAACACACCACCCCTCAAAACCATTCCTAATGTGTGAACACAATTAACTGCATTTGAACATGCTTCTTGGACACAGCCTTTTTGTTTGTTAATGCCATGTCCCCCAGCAGTTTGCCTAATTAAGTTCTACTTGATGTATATGTGTTCTCGTTGCTCTTTTCCAATGGTGTTTCCTCTTCCATGTGTATTTCTGTGTAGACGTAACTATTTCTTTATCCCAAAGCCAAGATAAGGGATATGTGCTGAAATATGTGCGTGCTTACATAACATGAGAGATGCTGTGTCCTTGGAGGAGCAGGTAATAAACTGGAAGAAAATGCATTACTAAAATTTTTCAGGGAAGCGTCACTAGAACACCTACACGTATTTGGAAACCCTTCAGAAACTCGTCTGGGAAAGGGAGTCGTGTTCATCCATTAAAAGCAGAGCAGTAGCCTGTTGCTATAGGAATGGCAGACACTCATTGAAGTAAACCACTTTGCTGTATTAGGTAAAAAAATAGCGTTATGTGTGGTATGATAGGTCAAAGCCACAGCAAAAGGAAGTTATTGTGGAGAACTACTGAAGCATCTGAGGTCATTGCTCCCAAAAGAAGGGAGAGATAAATATTAAAAGTTAGATTATAGCTTCTAAAAAATGATAGCTAAGAGATGAGTACAGGGTAGTTTGTTCATTACCGTCCCCCAGACATCTCGTAATTCAGTCCCATAAAAACTGAGAGGTTGCCAGGTGGCTGTGCCTTGTAACTGTAGCTCCACTGAAGTTCATTTAAGTTTTTTGTACACATGAAATTTATTTTCCTCTGCTTTTTGGAATTCTCTCTTAGTACTAGTCAGGAATCTGTTCTAGCTCTGTGCTGGTTCTATCCTGTACACAATTGCCAGAGCTAAACAAATCGAAGCAACTAGAGAGACCTGGCACCTACTAATATGAAATATTTATTTGATCTGTAACTAATTCCTTGTTTGCCGAAAGAATACTCATGTAAAGTATGCTGAAATAATAGCTGGGTATTGCAGTCTGCTGCAACAGTAAATATTTCATGGGGGTTTTATCCTTCCTTAGCTGAAGACTGAAATGTCATTTGTGGGAGTAAAATAATGTTAAATCTCTTTGTTAGGGACAGAAGTTATCTTGGATCTTTGTTATTTATGTTTACCCATCAGAAACTTGATTTATTGCTGAATATTTGGTTTTGCAGCATAGCTTTACATCCACATAGTTCATTTGAAGGTCTACTGCTTACAATATCTTTAATTTTATTGAAGTAAGATATGAGGGAGCTAGTCTGCCAGCTTCAGATGGGCTATTTTGTGTTGATCAGAAAAGGGCTGAAATGAAGTTTATTTATTCTTCTTAAAAATGTGTCTGTATTTGTTTCTGATTTTATATTTTAAGTCTAAAAATATTTTTGTGAAAGGTGAAATAGGAATTTTGAAAACATTCAAAAATGTGGTTGGCATTTTTCCTGCTCTTAAGATTTGACTTTGTGAAACTCATATTATGATGCAGAAGTTTGAGGGGTTTTGCCTGTGTAGTAAGTGATCAGTTTTTAAAAGGTTGTCTTTCTGTCCTTTCAAGCATTTTTTTTCCCCCTCATTAAAAAAAGTTTCAGCAACAGACTGAACGTCAACTCAGAAGCGCCCGAGTTTTGCTGGAAAATTTCTGAGACAAACAAGTGTAATATGAAGAGGCGTCTACTGGGAATTCATTCGCATTGAAGTTGAAGAATGATGTATGAATGTGTTGAAACTTGGACAAAGACATGCTTTTTCTCAAATGTTCAGGGCCTAGTAACAACAAAGTGTGTAATGTCTGTGGTGAAAAATCCTCTCTTTTGTAGTTACCCATCTTTTTGGTCTCCTTTCGTTTCATGTCTGCACACAAGTTACAGGATAGGAGAAGATAGGAGGTGTGAGAGAAGGAATACTCCAGTTCTGGTTGCTACAACGTGCAGTAAAGTGCCTCTTTACTGTGCTGCTGAGTAAATAAATCCTGCTTTGGGGCTCTTTGGGGGATATGCTGATTTGAGAGCAGCTGTATGCAATTGGTATAGTTATCTCTGCGCTTACAGCATGGCTGATCTGTAGTCTGTATTATTTTTCTGTGGATAACTTTTGAGTGCAGTGTAGTCCCTTCTTTCATGTCAAGCTGCAGGGCAAAGACAAAAGTATTGTGAAAGCCTTTCTAGTGATGCTTTCCAGTTTTTTTGAAGTGCTCTTAAAAAACAAAACTTTAACTCTAGAGTGCTCATAAAAACACACCATAACTCTTCTTCCTCTGCCTATAGCAACCTCCTTAAATTGAAAGTTTTGCATGAAGTATAGATAAGAAAGTATTGCTGCTTATTTTTAGAGCGGAAATAATAATGAAACTGAAAACTAATATTTTATATTAAAGAAGTAGTGATATTTTTTCAGGTGTTCTTTGATCCTGATGTAGTTTGAGTGCTGCAGCATTTTTGTCTCAGTTAGTCAAGCTCCATGTAATGGGACTTCCTTACAAGGCTAAATTGACCAGACTAAGTGCTACAGGCTATATATTTAAGAATGACTTTCTTATTCACGGAACAAATAATTACTACAGCACATATTCACTTCTGTGTTGCATTACTAGAGAAATGGCAGGCTAGTCTGGAGTAAATGTGTGGCTTGATTCCCTCTGCATAGCCAATATGTTTTCTCATAACTCAGTAAAGGAGGAAAAAAATCAGTCACAGCTTACCACATGCCACTTTTAGCTGGGTTTTTCCTGGCTTGCAAACAAGTCTTAGATAAATTTCAGTAACTTTCTTTCTTTCAGAAATATTCATGAAATGTTACTTCAGAGTAATTTCACATACACTTTTCAGACATAAATGTAATGAGGTTGCACATAAAATAGTGCATGTCTGGTTTCTTCCTGTGAGTGCACTGTATGTAAGCCTGGATGAGTAGGAGTCCAAGGGTGTGTGGTATTATCACTAGTATTGTGCATGCCAAGTCTCCCTCTCTCCTCCAGGATATCCTACACCAAACTACTGCATCTCAACATTTTTGCCCCCACCCCCTGTTTGTGATGGACCATTGAGTTAATAAAATAGTATTCCTTGTGAGCTAGATCTTTATGATTGGAGAGGTGTTACACTTAAAGCTCTTTTATTATTTGTGGATGTTACAGGATTTATTCATCTCACTGGGAAATTGGTCTGTTGGGCTTTTTGCACATCTTTCTGTTGCTGATACTCTTAAGCACTTGTAAGCTGCTTTTTTGCTGTACATTTTCTAGTCATCTGCCTTTATGGCCTTGCTAGATAACATCATGTGGTTGTGTTGTTTACAGAGTCCTTGGCTGCCAGGCTTTTGTACATGGGTTGTACCAGGAAATGGAGCCCCTGGTGGTCTAGTGGTAAGGGTGCGGCGCTGTTACCGTCGAGACCCGGGTTCGATTCCCGGTCAGGGCCACTCCCGGGCAGGTGGAGCTCGTTAACCCTTAAAAAGGCAATCCATCTACGTCCTAAGGACCTCGCTGCCACCGTCCAAGCTCGCTTGGCCCCGGCAGATGAACCTTAGGATTAAAGGGTGGGCTCAGTTCCGCGCACACTGTGTCTCACCTAAAAAATCCAGTGCGCAGGCTGGAAGGTGTAAAGACCTTCCCCGGATCTTCGCTCGCGAAGACTGGCCATTATTATTATTATTATCCAGGAGCTTTGTATTTACAGCATGTAAGTGCACATTGCACTTCCATTTTTTTTTAATTCAGCAGACACTTGACTTTACTGCGGCACTTCCACATTGGACAGTCTCTACCACGAGAGAAGCATTCCATATGTATTGTGTTGTAATTTCAGTATATCTTCTGTATTGCACAGTGGAGAAGGCAGGTGTATAACACTTACTGTCTAGGTTGAGGTAAATGCCAGGTGGATGTTCTGTCTGCAGTAATCACTTAGGAAGGGCTAACAACAACTACTTTGCCTGTGCTGGGTATTTAAATGGGACCTCTGCTTTAGCAGCTTCTGCAGATTTTAGCTGAGATTTTCACTTCACAGTTAGTTAGTATGTGTTAAGTACTAACTGGAAGAACTTGTTCCTTTGAGTGTGAGAACAATGCAGTAAGAGGATTTTTTTTTTTTTTTTTTTTTTAATCTCATAATGAATGTTGACATGGCATTATTATGAGATACTCTGTTTATTAAAAATTGTTTGCACCTGTACAAGTGAAACAGGTGAGAAACCTGTTCAGAATAGAACAAACTGAAAGGAAGCTAGGAGGGGTTTAGACAAAGAGAGGAATCTCTATCCATTATGTACATTTTTTTTTCTGAGACCCAAGACATGACTCTGGAAGTTCACCCACACTGAATGGCCAAATGTAGAGTCCTCAAAATTAAGCATTGTGCAGCTCCCCAAATTTGTAATAACAGTGCTTTACGCAGTGTGTTAAACTGTGACTGCTGTAGAAGAACAGATGGAAGAGAGGGGTAGCTGTTTTATTTGAGGGCAGATACATTGTATGTGTAAGCCTGGAGGAGGGAATTATAGTTTTAATTAATGTGGCCTCGTTAGTCAAAGTTAGTGAAACCTCCAGCTTTACTTAGTCAGCCAATAATGGACCTGCTTTGTCTGTACTAGAAGGACTTAGCAGATTTAGGTTTTTCCTACGCTTTTTTAAGAGAAGTGTACTGGATCTGGCTGGAATTGAGTTAATTTTTGTCGTAGGACAGCCAGTATGGTGCTGTGGTTTTGATTTTTGACTGATACAGTGCTGATAACATACCCCCTGTTTTTTCTGCTGCTGAACAGTGTTTGTACAGTCTAAAGGCCACCTCTGTTTCTCACTCTGCCACCCACTCCCCTCGAGGATCAGTAGGTTGGGGTGTACAGGGGGGGCAGCCAGGACAGCAGACCCAAAATGACCAAAGGGGTACCCCGGTGGTAGGTGGTTATAGCTTGGGGACTGCCTGGACATCGGTCTAGTTGTGGGAGGCAGTGAACGAGTGTTTTGCCTTTTCACTTCTGCTCTTCCTTTTCTCGCCCCCCATCCTGCTGAGGTGATTGGGTGAGCAGTTATGTGGGACTTAGCTGCAGCCAGGGTCAGCCCACCGCTAGGAGACACTAAATATGCACAAGGTGTGTGCTGTAAGCTTCTGAGTTGTTAGCAGGATCTGAGCTGTTTTTCTGATCCTGCTCTATTGGCTTACTGCTGTGGGAAGACTTGTTTTTTTGAGTGAACTATCTGGCATAGGCATCATTTCTAATTAAACATTTCTTTCAAATAAGTGTCAGATTTTACACTAAGTGACAATAGCTGGTAGAGTAGAAATCAGTTTGTAGAAATCAGAGATATTGGACAAACTAATTACATCTTTATTTTGCACCAATATAGAGAACAGAGATTGGATCCTTATGGAAAGTGGATTTGCAAGAACCATGCAAATATTTGAAGTCATTATCTGCTTGTATATAGACTTAATCATGATAAAAGTTGGGTTTCTAAGTTTATCTTTTCATTTCTAAATTAACAGACTTTTAAGTGTTGATTTAATCAGATGTCTCATAAGGGTTCAGCAGTGTGCATGTGTTAGTTGCCTGGTCCTCAGTAAAGTTGGGGTTTTTTTATTATCTTCATTTTAATGAGAGAGGTGTCTGTGTAAAATATACCTGTATATGTGCTTGAAAAAGTGGGCAATACCATTTGGCTTTAGTGCTTTCAGCAGTTGACAGCAGTTGCTGTTTGTTATTTATTCTTAAATGCAGTGGCAGGTTAATCAAATACCTGACAAGTTTCTTGTCAACAGTACTGTGCTTTGTAGAATGTGTATGCATGCTTTCCTGAAAGATTTCTAGTGTTTGACTGTCAGAACACTCCAGAGATTTCCCTCACTAACTTATCTTCTATTTATAACTAGAGTACAACTTATGTTCCAGTAAAATGGCTAATGATTTCATTTGCATCAAAAGAGGAAATCAAGAGGGACTGGAGTCAGACATCAAAGCCCTCACATTGTAGTATTCCAATAATAAACACTGCTGCACTCTGGCTTGCATTTTTTTCTTAAACAGATACTAATGTTCAAAAGTTTCATATTTCCTGCAAGCTTCTGTATTGAGAAAGTGATGGCTTACTTCAAAGGCCAGATTTGCAGTAAAGAGCTAGTTAGGTATAGTTTGGCAAATACCTGTAATCCCGTGTGAAGATGATTCCAGTTTATTTTAATTGCAAATGACTTGAAGTTTGAGTATTTTTCCTTTGACACATGAGAAAATCCAGAGTATTCCTCTAGCAGGTGTTTTACTTGAATATTTTTTTTATAATTCACAAGTTTTGGGCATCTTGTTTTTATCTTTCATCTTTTATTATTAATTTTGCTGGGGACACTAAATGAGGAGGAGCTGTTGGCTGCCTGAAAGTCAGAGAGATCTTGCAGAGAGACCTTAACAAATTAGACCAACTGTATGAAGGTTAATGAGGGCAAGTGCCAGGTTTGCTTATGCTGTGAAGCCTCTTGCATCAATATCATGAAAGAAAAGACTTTTTTTTAAATGTACCTTATTATAATCTAAGGTATAATCTAAGAATGATGTGATTGAAGCTTTTAGGTTTGACTGAAAAAATCAGGTGTCAGATTTGTTAGACAAATACTTAGTGAAATATGCTCAATATTGAATTAAGCATCTGTGGCATCAATTTTGCTGACTCCCATCCCATTCAAGTGATTCAAAATGTGTATTAGTTGTTCCTTATAAAACTATGATGTTCCTAAACGACTAACTTTTAAGAGTTTTTTCTATCTGAAGAATCCATAAACTTACTGCAGTAACTCAGTTACTGATTTTGCTTTGCCTGAGAGTTCTGCTTATAGTTGTGTTATCACAAAGAAGAGATTTACTTACCTGTAACGATATCAGGCAGTTTTTCTTTCAGCAATCAGCGGTTCCAACCAGCATTTTTACTTTTTAAAAGGGATAGGCATGACAGAATCATGTGCAGGTGTTGGAAGCCAGTGTCCAGTTACTGTTCTTTGTCCTCTCCTTCCACTGTCAGCTGCTACCTCCTTTTAATTCAAGAGGACTTGTTTCTGTCATAGAGGAGTGCTGGTGATAGATGCATTTGGAATTCTTGAAATTAAGCTTTTGGGTCAACAGAAAGGATTGAAATTCTCTGCTAAAACATAACTTATAATAAACCCTTTTGTTACACTTTGCCTATTCTTCCTGATTATATTTAGTATTTTGCCTATTTGGATTTGGGAATAGCCTTAAGGAGATGTGTTGTAGAAGTTCTTCAGGTGATGTGCTTTCAAAAATCCAAAGTAATACTAGAAGTTGTAGAGAGACTACATAAAGGAAAGAGTATATTAAGATGGCTCTTGTCTTTTTGGGGAATATGATAGCCCTTTGTTTTTCAGTCTCTTCGTTAAAACCGAAATACTTTTAGGGAGTGTTTGTTATCAGCAGTCATAGCTGTGGAGCAGATTAGAGTTGTAAAGTTGTTTGCTACCCACTCTTAGGTTGGAGATAGGATGTGAGGGGAAGGAAGCAGACATCTGACATGAAAACTGGGACAGATCAGGGTTCCTAATAACTCTTAACCTGCTGCAGTGCACCTGGACAGTGTGTGCTCTTAGTCCTTTCCCTTCTGTCCTCCCCAGCTGTCTTTTCTGTAGATAACAAAACTATTATTTCAGAGAGGAGCTCCTTGACTAAAAAATGGACAGTTCTTTTGCAATTGTAAGACCTTTATGAAATTCAACTTGCCACAGCACATATTTCGAGATAAATTGTCTCTGCCTGCCTTTTGCAGTAGGTTTCAAATGGGTGACAGACAAGGATTTTAGATTATTATGTTCTGTCTGTACTTTGTATTAGCTAATAATAGGCTCAAAGAACTTGCCATTTCTTCTGAGAATTGGAAAGGGATGCTATTGCTGTCCTGTCAGATTTAAGTAATATAACTTTCTGATCATCAGGTTAATCACTGTCAAGGTCCAAAGCAGAGATCTGAAAAATAATGATGAATATAGTGCATGATACCTTAAGCTTTATGCTTTTTATATTTTCTGAGCAGATTGTACCCATGAATGGCTTCAGTACAGGTACACCAATAGCATGCAATTATTTTTTTCTTGCCCCCAGTTCGTTATCACAAAGACTAAGTGAACAGTTCTATCTGTAAGGATTCAGGTTATGGAAACTATTCAGGTTTTGCATGCAGTTTGCCCATTGAGGTGTGGGTTGTCACTGAAAGGGGGCTCTTGCCTTTTGCTGTCTGTCCCAACCACATTTTGTCCCTTTCCCCTGTGTCTGAAATTTGTTCACCAGTGTGGTGCATCAGGTGAGGGAACTGACCATTAGCTCTCAGACACGAACACTTTCACATCCGGCTTACTACTCAAATGCTGCTGTGGGCTCAAGAGAGAGAATGGCAGTGTGCTTCCGTGGAGTGAAAAAATACTTTGTCTTCAGCAGCAGCTCAGGCTTTGTTGGAGCTTTCTTGGGTTTAGCCCTCAAAGGGCTAAAAATGAAGACACGGGGGAGGATGTACCTTCTCTAATTACGTGGCATGGATAAAATGAGATTGATTGGAAAGGTCACTAAAACTGAAATTAATCTCTTCAAGGAAAAAAGTGATATTTCAAAAGAGATGCTCGAGCTGGCAAAACAATTAGACACTGGGATATTGTTTTGTCCTCAGTATCTTTTCCTGCCTTTTGCACCCTGGTGTTTCTCTCTACGACTTTTAGTACTTCTGAGAAAAAGTCTGAATTTATGTATGCGTAAAACATGAGTCTTTCTCCGAATTGAGATAACTATGCAAAGTAAGCAGGCACATTCACCCTTTGTGACACATGCTGTGTGAATGCTAGACATAAGTAGGCTCTCTGTGCTATTCAACATGAAAATCAGTTCATATATAATTTATACCAGCAGATGACTCAATTTACCTTGTCTAATCCAGCAGATGGCCTAAAATTGCTTTGAAAGGTTTTTTTTCCAAGTTCCACGTTCCCTTTAGTTAGTCTATCTCAGACAACACATCTCTTGATGACAGTTTCTTCTGTTTTCTTTTGAACAGTAGAACTGGACCTTGTATGTTTTACAGATCTCCAGAATGTATTTTCGTTATACTGGCATGTGTGTTTGGCGAGGACAACTAATTGGACCTGGAGATGATTGTCCTCAGTATTTCCCATGATGCCAGCAAGCACAGAATACTTTCTAGTCTGTCATCTGTGTTTTTTGAGAACATACTGTAAAAATAGTCTGCCACATATTGGAAAGAAGAGATAGCAAGAAACCCTTGTTTGGGAAAGCAACACTTTTTTGTGTATAAACAAACCAATAGTTTTATGTTTCAGAGCTTTTATATTGCTACCCCAACACAATGTTTGAATGCCATCTATGCAGAAGTAATAAAAGTAATAATAAAGTCCAGAGAGTTTGAGAAGTCTTATTTTTCTTATTTGCATCATCCAAGTAGGGCCTGCTGAATTTTTTTCTCTGAGATACTCTTCTAAAGGAGAACAGGGTACCTGTAAATTCAGAATTTACTGTTCACTAATGTGAAAGCTTTCTCTAATTTAGATTGTGCCTCCTAGGTGAGAAACTCTGAAGTTAGGGATTTCATGTGTGTTGCATAGACTGTGAGATATATTGCCTCAGAGCTGGGACTTCCAAACTTCTAAGGAACAGTGATTGTTTATTTTTGCTTTCTCTTAATTTCCAAATTGGCCCAGCTGCCATGGCTGAAAGGGATTAAAACAGCATTTTATTTCTTCTGTCTCTACATGAAGTTTTAGAAATGGCATTATTTACCAAATTTCAAAGTCTTTTGTTTTGTTTTTTTTTGTGTGTGTGTCTTTCATAAAAGAAGAATTTGGAATTTCCTGAGAATAGGAATTCAGGGGTTTGAGTAGCTGTAGTGATGTTTCTCCTTTAGGAGGTTCCTTTGAATTGTTTGGTTTATTTCAGTTTGTTTACCACAGGTTTTTTGTTTTGCTTTTTAAGTAGAGGGTGCTAGGTGAGGGTCTAAGGAGTATTTTCAAGTTCAAATGTAAAATGAAAAGGCTTTTAGTAAGAGGAGTGTAGGCTGGGCAGTGTTACCAATGCATTATCCCAGGAAAGCTCTTCTGTTGTGGTTCTTCATAAATGTATAAATTGAGGCTGAGTCAGGTCCAAAACTTTGACCTAACACTGACCTGTGACACTGAATATGAGTCTGGATCTGAGAACAGGCCTGAGGGGCCTGCTGTGCTAAAATAAAGAAATACTGTATATTTTCTTTTTATTGAGTAGGCTGTTGTAACCCACAAGTTACCTTCATAGACTACTACATGACTTTTGATGCTTTTTTTGGAAGACTGATAAAGCTGATTTCCATTTGCAATGGCTCTGTGGTCTGCAAAGTAATCTGTAATAGCACGAGACTCATTGAATTAGAATGCATGGGCTACAGTGTTCTTTAAATAGATGGTGTTAACCAAGTAAGTTAAACACCTCGTATTTATTTATTATATATTATCATGTGTGTATTTTGAAGCCTCAGGGTTGTACTCTTCAAGCATTTTTCTCTTCTTTTCTCTTGAATCTGAGAGATTTTCATGGGGTTTTCACTCTTCCCTCCTTTTATCTGATCTGTGCCAGGTGTAGTGGAACTGCTGCTCATCTATTCTGAGTTAACTGAAGAAGTGGAGAGAGTATGTGTATATCTTCTCTCCGGAAAGAGATTTTTAGTAACTGATGCATAAAACAATGTAACCAAAAGATTACCTGGTTTTTTGTACTCTGTTTTATTAAGCAAGTTTTGGGTTTTTTCAACTTCACTCTCTAATCCATTAAAGATGACACGATTATATTCTCTCATGGTTATATTACAAGATTATGTTCTCTGTCAATAGAAATGTAAAATGGCATCTGCAATTTAATTGCATTTTTTGCACTGTTACTGCTGGGAAACAAAATAGTGATGTTTGTGGGGTATACCTTCAGGTACATCTGGTCATGTTAGTCTTGTCATTCTGATTTTTTACATGCTTATTAAGTTATAGTGGTCATTGCTGCAGTGCCTTACTGGGTCAGAGATAAAGAGTTAAACCTTTTCTTAAGGGGAAAAAAAAATTTAAAATAATCTTTGAGTTAAAAAATCTGTCGAGTAATTTACGGATTTAAAGAGGCAAGGTAAAAGCAGGAAGTGGAAGGGAAGGGCCTTTGTTAGGCAACTGGCTATTTAATATGTAAGAATTTCAAGTGGTTAATGTATAACTGAACAGGAAGACCTGTGTGAGCTGGAAGTTGGGTAGAAGGAATGGTAACAGGAGAGAAGGTGAATAAATGCCGCAGGAGGTGGTGGAAAAGAAATGGCCTAATGAACATGGATTTTGAATAACTTGTTCTTAAAGCAGAAAGAGGATCTTAGTCTTTAGCTCTGTGCTTTGCCATGTCTGGGTGGAAAGTCTGAGCTTTTGAAGTTAATGTGATAGAAAGTTTTTGGTGTAAACTTTTTTCTTATTTCCCTTTATGCTTGTCTAGCAAAACTAGTTTTTACTGGAAAGTTTCTAGGTCAGGTCTGGTGAAAAATGCTATGTTTGTGTAAATAAACATGACAGTTGTAAACATTCTTTTGATCTTTGAGTCATTGTAGATTTAAAATTTTGTCTTGCAAGCTATTCATAGCCTAAAGTGCTATTCTGGTGTGATTGCTGTCAGATAAAAATAATTTCCTGCTTTGTAAGCCTTCCCCCATGCTGCTTAGCAACTTTAATGAAATAAGTATTTCTTTGAGCTAGGAAGTTTATAAGACTTGCAGGAAGATGGATAAAGTAAAAATACACAGTGTTGTATTTGTGAGAAAACAGCTGTTTAAAAGCATTAAGTAGTGGAATGAGTTGCATTTATAAATAGTGTTTGATCTTCAGTCGTGTATTGAGACTGTTAGGTGTTTGGAATAACAGAACAGTGTTAAAAAACATACCCCTGTCTTGTTCCATAAGCAACGGCCATGTGGTGTTCAGGGAATGACAACTCCTTCAGTGTGAGTTGGAGCTGTGAGAACTTCAGCTGAGTGGGAGCTTCCTGGTCCATGTGTGGTGTACAGATCCATTGCTGTCTGTCAGACTTCATTATTAGTCTTGGTTTTTAAAGGATTAAAAAACTTTTTGCTCCCAGTAAAAACAGTTGAATAGAAAGAGAGAAAAGAAGTTGGCTGTTGACTTTTCTAACCTGTGAGCTGGCTTCATTTACCACCTTTTAGGCCTTGTTTCCTTTACAAATAATAAAGTGCATTATTCTATACTGCCATTCTGACCCTCCATTTATTATTATTATTGTTGTTGTTGTTGTTGTTATTATCCACCCCTTTGTTTCTCTTTTGTGCACCTTTTTCTGCTTATGCTGTATGCCATTTAAAGTAAACAGAGTGTCAAGAGGGTGTTTGCAGCCTTGAAGATAAGTGTCTCCTATTCAGTTTCTTGTAGTTCAACAAGTATGAGTTAAAGGATGAGTTAGACTATTGTGTGCTAAATTGGTGTTCTGTGAAGATTCCTTTGATTGTCTGGTATCTTTGCAGTAGGTGTCAAAAACAATCAGTTCATCTATTTGAACAATCTGGAAAGATAAGTCTAATTGAAGAATGCTCAGGATTACACAGACTGTTATAAAATATCTCCTTCCTAATTCTGTTAGTAGCAGTGCAATCTGTGTTTATGGAAATAAGATGTTCCTTCTCTAGAGGAAGGAGCCTGCAAACTCATCTTGGAAGAAAAAAGAAAAAAAAAAGGAAAACAAGAAGATGGTGACACAATATGTATTCTCATGACTTTAATATCATCTAATCCACCAGAGCAAGCGGTTCCATTTATGAAGAATATAATCTCCTTGAGCTGTCTTTCAAGATCACTTGATTAGAAACTGTTGGGTGGTTGTGCAGTCTCCATTCTTGGAGCTTTCCAAGTCTTGCTTGAATAGAACCCTGAGCAACTTGACCTGAGTACAGCAGGAAGTTGGACTAGAGATCTGCGGTGGTGACTTTGAACCTGAGTTATCTTACGATCCTGTATTTCTCAATAACCCACAGCCTGTGGCCATCTGTGCTGATTAACTACTGGGGCAGAGGAATTTACATCTGATGATGGCTGCAGGGAGTGGTGTTGTTAATGTCACTGCATTGAAAACTAGTAATTTAAAAAATAAATTCAGTTTTCATGACTAAACAAAGGGGAAGAAACATCAGCACTTCAGTTGTTTGCATAATAGTATAATACTTTTTGTGAATAGAAAGGAGTATAAATGTATTGTGCCCGGGAGTTTGTGCAGTCGATTTTTAGTTTGTGCAGTCGATTTTTAGTTTGTGCAGTCGATTTTTAGTTTGTGCAGTCGATTTTTAGTTTGTGCAGTCGATTTTTAGTTTGTGCAGTCGATCTTTAGTTTGCGTATGTGTTGTCTGATTTCAAAAATTATTATTTAAAGAAACTGATTGGAAATAGAATGTAGGAGTCATATCTCTTCCACCTCAAGCAAACACTGCACTTCATCGTGCATGTTATTTGGCAAAGAAACATTTGGTGCCAACCAAAGTCTTTATTACAGTATGGGAGTATAGGAGTAGTTGAATCTTACCAAGTGTCAACACTTGAGTGAAAGGCTGATTAGATAACTTCTCAAATGCCTCTCCAACCTTATATTTATGGCGTTTTAAATAAATACCTCTGGCATATTTCAGCAATTACTTTAGGGATTTCAGAGCTTTAGTAGACTTTTCAGAAGTGTTGGTCCTCTATATAATACAGCTCTTGAAAAGAGATAAGTGGAAGCAAGTCTACCACATTCCGGGAAATCTGTACTTGATGGCATTAGTTAGGAACTGGTTTGTAAGTTCAGTGCACTTAGGATGTGTGTGTGTCTTGTATCTCTATACACTGGCAGCTTTTATCTGCAAATAGAATAAAGTTGAATTGCTGTTGATTTAAGGTTGTCTTTGTTATTGGTCAGGATAAATTTTATGAAAGGGAGAGCTCTCTCTTACCCCCTACCCCTTGTCTTGTTTACAGCACCTTTCTCTGAAGTATATCAAAGTGAATGTTTTCAGAAGTGCATCACTAGAGGAGTTTTGAAAGCACTGTATGGATCATACCAACTGTTTCTGCAGACATTTTTCAAAAAACAAAACATTTTTCAAAAAACCAAGGCATATTTCAAAAAAACCAAGACATGTTTCAAAAAAACCAAGACATGTTTCAAAAAAACCAAGACATGTTTCAAAAAAACCAAGACATGTTTCAAAAAAACCAAGACATGTTTCAAAAAACCAAGACATGTTTCAAAAACCAAGACATGTTTCAAAAAAACCAAGACATGTTTCAAAAAAACCAAGACATGTTTCAAAAAAACCAAGACATGTTTCAAAAAAACCAAGACATGTTTCAAAAAAACCAAGACATGTTTCAAAAAAACCAAGACATGTTTCAAAAACCAAGACATGTTTCAAAAAAACCAAGACATGTTTCAAAAAAACCAAGACATGTTTCAAAAAACAAAACATTTCTCAATGATTTTGTTTTGGCTTAGATACTCAAGTATTAAAAAATGTGCAAGAACACTTGACTAATCTGTGGGTAAAATAGAATTCTTTTTAAAACATTTTTGGGGTCATAAGTATTAAACAATGGAGTCCAAAGTCAGTGCATATATCTTTCTAGATACTGATTAGTAAATGTAGTGGGTTAAATGCTCCCTTCTGCCATATAAGCAGACAGTTATCAGTGCAGAAATAGAGATGAAAAAGCATGGTAGGTGTGATGTGCTTTATAGAATAAAGGTGTTTTGCAGTTTGTATAAGAACTGTATGCTTCAAGTTTTAAAAATACATGCTTTCAAAGGGTTTAAATGGTAAAGGAGTGGCTATTCCAATTCTTTAAAAACTTTTATCTTTTAGTTTACTATATTTGAGCTAAAAAAAAAAATCAGTTCTTTTGATTTGCGCTGATTTCTGTTTCCAGTATACTCCATTTCTGTTTCCAGTATACTCCATAGTTTACTTAGTATCCATTTTCAAGTTATTGTTGCCTTATCACTGCCATGTTGTTTATGCATTTAAAATCATGTTAATATTTCTTACTAAATTTAGATGAGTCTGTGATGAGCCAGTAAAGCCAAATGCTTGATGTCTTAAAAATGCAGTAAGTGCATTGTGACCACGTATAAACTACACTTTATACCTCACAGTTCTTGGTATCACCCTCTTTCATTCTGTATCATTTTCCTGGTGCTTCCCTGTTCTTCAAAGAGCAGAGACTTGAGTGTCAAAACTAATAGAGGGTGAGTCTGTTCCTCTTTCATGCTTTCAGGGCAGGAACTGCTGACTAGTGATGCCACTTCAGAAGTGTGTGAAGGCAGGAGAACTGCTTGAAGAACTTAGTAAGCCCCTTTTGCTGTTTGCTTTCAGGTGGAGGAGATATCTGACTGTGTTTCATTCTTCACAGGGTTACACATCTTTCTGGAATGATTGCATCTCCTCAGGATTGCGTGGCTGCATGTTAATCGAATTGGCATTGCGGGGGCGTCTTCAGCTGGAGGCGTGTGGAATGAGGCGTAAAAGTCTGTTAACCAGAAAGGTAAGGGGAGGAAATGATCACATTTACTTGTGTCAAGCAGGTAATACAGGACCTCTGAATTGCAGCTGGTTCTAAGAAAGAGACTGGATTTTTTTTTTTTTTTCTTTACATGAGAATAATGATTCTGAGTAGTGATCTAAGTTGGATGTGCAAAGTTGGAAAGTGTTTCAGCGGTGAGATGAGGTGCCTTGGAAAATCTTCGGTAGTTGTTCTGTGCTCCTGTTGGTTCCTAGTAGTGTTGGGAGTCTTGCACCAAGAGATTCCTGTTGGCAGTGGCTCTGGCAGGGTGGGGTGGCAGCGGTTACTGCGGGGAGCCAGGAGCACCCGCTGTAGGAACTGGGTTTCGCAATGCCGGTGGGATGTGGGTTGAGGCTGAAAGGAAGGGATAACTGACAGCCTGCCAGATGTGTCCTGCAAGCCAGAAGTTCTGGTCTACACAATGCTGCAGTCTGTGCTTGCAGTGCATGGGGAGGAAGCCGTCCTTGCACCTGGGGCCCCTGAGAACACGAAAATGCATGTAATTTAAACATGTGACTAGTGTGTTAAATTGGTTGTACTCCCTGACTGTTAAAATGGCCACATTTTCTAAGGTCCTTTATTGAATTAAACTGAATATTTGAGGCCTTTATTTGTTACTTTTACCACTTTGGTAAGGATTTTTCCTTTGTACAGAATGTGCAAAGTCACAGTCTTTGAAGAATTTTTACTTCATCAGCATTAATGGATACTTGTAAAATAAGCCTATTGAAAACATGGTCAAATGTTGTCTGTCCACCACAAATAAATTCTCTTATAGCACATTTCCCAGTCAATATTATCTTTTGCTTAAATTTTAAGGAAAGCTTATGCATTCCCCAGCCTTTTCCCAGCTTCCTCCACTTCAGAAAAATTGAAGCTCTGTTCAGACAAACAGCACCTTCTTCTTTTAGCCCCATTTAAGCATATTCAGCATTGATTAGTTTGCACATTTTTTTTCCCTCTAGAGCTTTTGGCTTCTTAGGCATTCAGTAATGTTCTTTAGGGGTTATTTTCGTTCTGTGCAAACCTTGTCAGCTCTATCTGCTTGAAATATTAACTGTGGGGTTGTTGGGATTTTTAGGAAAATAACAACAATGTTTTAGGAAAAATAACCCGTGTGTGTATTCACTGAAGAATAGAAGCAAAATTATTTGCTCCTTTTGTGATGGCCCGGGTTGTGTTTGGTTTTTGTTTGTTTGTGGTTGCGTGTTTTTTGTTAAAATTTTGTCATGCGGTTTTGGGGTTGGGTAGATGTGTTTGTTTAAAGCGATCTCAAACCTACCTGATATTGGAGGTTTTCTTCTTTCTGCTGTTGTAAGGCATTCGAGATACCTTTTTTTTTTTTTTTTTTCAGCCAGGAGGATTCTATGAAAAAGTTTGTAATTAAAATTGTAAATGAAGACTGGTTTCTGCTCAAGTATTTTCCTGCAAATAAAATCCCTAATTGTACCACCTCCCTCAATTTAGAAATAATTCTTGTGAATGACCTGTGCTGTTTTGTACTTTATTTGAAGCTTTCCATTAACACCAGATTTCAGTCTTGTTTCTGTGTTGGCTGGATTTAAATGCCTCAACTCTGTCCTCCTTGTCCTACTTCTGCAGACTTTGCTCCCTATGCCCTTGGCTTTGGCTGTGAATTAAATAATGTGCTCAGTAAGTGGAATGAGCTGTCTAATAATATACCTGAGGTTGTGATTCCCTGGCAATATTGTTTTCCATAGCTTCTGCCTCGCAGGAGATCCCTCTTTCTCCTTGCCCCAGGTCCATCTTTGGATTTAGTGGGAAGATGAAACCTCCTTAAAACTCAAAGCTTTGATTTGTGAATCAAAACCCTCCATCTTCAAGCCATGGTCTGAAGGGAGGATTTTAGGCTTGGGTCACTTCAGCCAATGCTGCAGCTGGGAAGGGTAGCCCTGTCCATGTGAAGAGACTTATTGGAGTCTCTCTCTCAAGTTATTATTATTTTGCACAGCCTTACCAGCCTCTGGCTGAAAATGAATTCACTTTGATGGGTTTAGTTTTTATGTAAGTCCTCTCTTGACTTTGTCATCAGGCACAGGTGACTCTGCTGGTGCAGGTGATGAGGTGCAGGCAGTTCTTAGGGCAGTAGTGAGGGTTTATAATCAGCCAGCTGTGGCCTTGATCAGAGGAATGGTAATTGGTAATGATTTCCACTTCAAGCCTTACATCAACTTGATCTTTGCTCATAATATTTTGCAGTGTTTAGGACAGAACTTCAGGGTGGATCGAGATGCATTAAATCCATGATGAAATGCCGTAGAGAGACAAGTAAGACTGAGAAAGGAGTCCACAAGGACCTGGTGGACTTTGAAACTGGATAAGATGTCTTATACATTGCAACATCCTTATAAATTTGGCTTAAGAGTGTGTAGTCACTGCATTGTGTTGGAGTTCTATGTACCGGGATCAATTTTAGAAACAAATGATTGAATGTTGAGGTTTGCAAATGGAAAATGGTACTCTGCATTGCCTCAGAGCTTCAGAAAGCAAACCAAATCAACAGAGTTATCAAAAGCAAAATTAATTCCAACAAATCCTTGGCAGATTTACTAAAATATTTTATTGCTAACAATTATGAGCAGTTCACGCATGATTGAAACTAAACAATGAAGTTAACTTAAAAATCAACTCAGAAAGGGCTTAATCTTTAGCTTTGCTGAATTGCAAAACTTCATTGTGAAAAACATAAATATTCTGTCTTATTGAAATTTTCTCAGTAGATGAATACCAGACAATTCTAATACCTGATAAATCACTGAAAAATATGAATAAAGTGATTTTTTTTGAAGTCAGGCTGAAGACCATCATCTCTGAAAAACAAGGATCTTCGATTCTTTCTCTACCTTAGCTCCCCTTGTGGAAGCTTAATCTTCTGTTGTGATTAAATTCATGAGATCCCCCAAACCTATTTGATTTCCCACTCTGAAGAGAGTTAGTCAAGAAGGATTCATCACTTAATCCTTCAAGTAAGAGCAGATCAATGAAGACAAAGAGGTGTCTGGGGCTGCTGCTGTCGCCTGTTGCCTGTCTCCATGCACTGGGAAGGGGAGGGGAAGAGAAATATTATGAAAGTGAACTGAAATACTTTTATTTGAAGGGAAGGATAATCAGAAGAAACTGATGTGGATATTCAGTGTAGCAGAGGAGTGAGGAGAAACAGTATTTGGCTGCAGAGAACTTGGTAAACCTGGAAAGAAAATCCCTGCATTGTGGCTTCAAAAGAGCTTATGGAGTCCTGAGTTGAACTGAGGCCCCTGTGCTCCTTAGAGCTCTTTCCTATAAATGCCTGTTTATTTAGGCTTCTATTGTCATGGTGCATTATATTCGTGCTGGCTTCTTAAACTTCTATGCAGTGGAAAAAAAAAGTATTTTAACTCCCCAATAAGCAAGGGAAGCTATTTTCTAAACTTAAAAAAAAAAGGAGAAATCATTTTCTTACATCTTAGACTTAAAAGCATTTTTAATCTCTTCAATGAGGTTTGTTTGTTTTTAAGAATAAATCAGATTAGAAAGAGAACTTCACATCTTACCTGCTAAAATGAGATGGTGAGTACCAGGTACCACCTGCAGCAGGGTGGAGAGATGCAGTGTAACAGAGCTTACTGTGAAACTAATCATATGAGACACTTCAAAGAAACTAAAATACTGCTGGAACGTCAGCTTTGAAAAGAAGTAAAGATGACTAAGTTGGCTGGTTTTAGGCTAATTATTAAAGGAATATCTGAAAGGTGCCTATTAATATCTGCAGCCTAGCAGCTTAAAATCCCAGCTTGAAGTGTGCTCCTAATGAAAGAACAGGCACTTCCAAAAGTTCAAAATCTTGGTACAAAACTGGAAGGTGTGCAATATAATTATATGTGGTTAATAAAGGTTTTCAGTGATGCCGTGCAAGCTTGTGAATCAGAAAGATAAATATGTATTGTTGTGTGCTTCGTTTCAAGTAGGGATTTAAATGCAGATGTGTTCTTAAAACTGAATATCTGAAGTTTATGTTGGAGTGATATCCAGCTCCCCAAAATGGAGACCTGGGCATCATCTCAGGAGTCCATCTAGTCTGGATGCAATAACAGATAGTGAGGTTTCTCTAGTCCCTCGTTGGCAGATGTTTAGTCTTAAAATTCTCCACTGCTGAATGCAGTTCAACAACCAGGTTGTTTTAATTTGCCTGTTGAAGTTTTTGAGAGTGTGCTCCACATCTTCTGTATTTCCAGACTAAGCTGATAGCTTTTATATTTGCCAGAGTAGTCTCCCTAAACTTCTGTTACCCTCTTTGTAAAAATAACTCTCTTTTTAGATCTAAATATACTTTTTAGCCTGGCATTGTGGGCTGGTTCATTCTTGCCAATTTTTATTGGAAGTCTTCATTTCTGTGCTTTATATCGACCATCAAAATTTGAAATAGCATTCCAGCTATGACCTGTTAGGTAGTCACAGAGATCTCTTCATCAATTTTAATTTCATCCTTAATTTAAGTTCACTCGGTGCACTTCTGTACCTTGGCTGGGGATCATCTTGCCAGGGTTGAAGTTGTCTTACCATTGCAACTCATTTCAGTGTCATCAACAGACCCTATGAAAATGCATTGCCCTTCTCTGTTGTTTGTAGTAAGGATTGTTGATGTATTAATGACCTATTATCTTTTACCTGATGCTTATGAAATGCTAACTTGTAAAACTACTTAAATTGTCGGATTATAATTATTTTAATAAATGCTTTGAAACTGTAGTAATTTTTCTATTAATAGAGAAAGATAGATTTGATTTAAACATATTGATCTGGGCTGGCCTAATCTGTAAGTTTTCATTTAGTGCTCTTAATTTTCCCCACCAGAAAAGAAATTGTATTTATACATGGTTTTAATACTATGTATACTGATAAACAAGCAGTTACTCAAATCCTTAAATTTTATTGTATTATTCTGAATAAATTTTTTGGTTGTTCTCTTATGTTTTCTTAAGGGAAACCCCAAATAATTAAGTTATTAAATAAAGAAAATGAAATAGCATTTATTGTTGCATATTAAGGGGCTTATTAGTACATATGTATTTTCCCTAATACAAATGTTTTTACTGTTAATGAGTGGAACAGTGTTATGGGGCAGTATGTTCTTCAGAGCTGTAAAACTTGCAGATGTTGCCTTGAACCTATTTTTATCCATTAACATATGGAAGAAGAAAACTAGTTTTTGTGCTTTTTCAGTTTGTAACTGTTTTTTTATTTTCACATGACCTAATTGTTTAGCTGAAGTATTTTGAATAACTTGACTTGATGCAGTAAAATAGACTGCCATCTAATTTAAGATTGTGTAGTGTATTTTGTTTTGGGGAGCTAAGCGACCTGGCTGGGTAAGTGATTAATTTTCCTTAAAAAAATTAGGTTTTAAGTTTGTTATTAATACTATAGTTTTAGTCCATTAAGGTTAATTTAAGTAACAGATAACATCAGACTTCATATATCTGTGAATTAGAGCCTTAGGTTTTTTTTACAATTAGGGTTTGTTTTTTTAAAGTTGTGTTATTGTTAAGAGATAGCTCCTTCTTTTTTAAAAATGTCCTTGCTTTTCATAACAGATTTCTTTTTTATTGGTGGGTGTGTTTGTCATATATGAATTAAGTGGAAATACTGACTGCATTTTATTCTGTCCTAGGTGATTTGCAAGTCAGATGCTCCTACAGGGGATGTTCTGCTTGATGAAGCTCTGAAACACATAAAAGAGACCCAGCCTCCTGAAACAGTACAAAATTGGATTGAACTGCTTAGTGGTAAGCCTTGGACATAACGTATTTGCCTTTTTTTATCCCAGTAAAGCTAATTATCTGGCATCACTAGAGATTATATTGTAAGGTTTTTTGAGAGAAAGTATGCAAAAAAGTTAATTAGTCTGTCCTCTAGGGTAGTCTCTTGTTGATTGTAGCCTTTAATCAAATATAAGTAACTGTTGCTTTTGATTTGACTTGATACGGAAAGGATCTGTATGGAAGTGTCAGAGGACATCTCAACTCGGTGGAAGAGGTGTCTCCCACTGACTGATGTAAATCAGGACTGCACCCTGGAGATGTAACTGCCTCTCTCTGTGTTGGGAAGTGAGGGTTAGTGGAAGTTTGGAGCCTAAGTGTGTGGATTCAATTTTCAGATCTTTTGGTAGAGAAGGGAGATCAGGAGCTCATAGCTCAGATGTGAAAACTGAGGGTGTCTTGGCCATTAGTCATAAAGAAACAGTAGTCAGGAGTTCTGGTTTTTTTCATTAACTGAAGAAATGTAATAAATATTTTAAAATGTTAGACACTTCTTGATGATCAAAACAAAGTCTTCAAGGTGAGTACTTTGCACAGAGCTCTTCCTGTGAAGCTGCTAAATTGTTGCAAAACAAATGAAATGCCAGTTATCATACAATAATTTGGGTTTGCGTAGAAGGGACATTTACAGGCCATTTAGTCCAACCTCCCTGTAATTAGCTGGGACACCTTCCACTCAGAGCCCCATCCAGTGTGACTTTGGATGTTTCCAGGACTGGGGCATCCACCACCTCTCTGGGCAATCCTTTCTAGTGTTTAGCACTCTCACTGTAGAAAATTTCTTCCTTTAATCTCAGTTGACCTACTTCACTTTAAAACCCTTATCTCATGTCCCAGGCCGTGCTAAAATGTCTGTAGGCCCCCTTTAAGCACTGAAAGAGTGCAGTAAGGTTTCCTTAGAGCCTTCAGTTCTCCAGGCTGAACTGTAGACAGAATTGATCACCAGTGTTCATTCACTTTCACGAAACATGTAAAATGCAGCTTCCTTGGAGTAGACAAGAGTTGTACTTCAGTTGTGCCAATGGGAAAACAAACATGTTTTGTCAACAATGGAACTGGGAGGTCTGGAGTAATGAGATTTGAGAGTTTGTCGATTTAAATCTGTCAGTTCTTACAACCAGTAAGAGCTGAAAAGATGAGCAAAATCTTTCCACCTTGCTCTGCTTGTTTTCTTTGTTCTTTCCATTCGTCCTGCACTACCTTGAACAGCCTTCCTTGAGCACCAGTTCATTCTCAGGTCCTTGCTGTCCATCCTCTCCTGCTCCTTGGCTGTCAGGCAGCAGGGAGACAGGACTACAAAGCAGCCCTTGTCAGGAGGGGGCATGACTGCTGCAGTCTTGCAGTTCAGTTCTCACTCTGCTCCCCTTCACTTTTACAGCCTGCAAAAACAATTCATTTTTCATGTCCCAAATACGTAGTTTGTGCTGACATTTCACCTTCTCTCCCAGTGCAGAGCACATCAAGTTAGGGCTAATTCAAAAAAGGTCAGCTAATGAATGAACAGTGTTGTTAGGCTTGCTTTGAGCAAAGCAAAGGTTTTCCTGACCACACTGAGCTTTGGCTCTGGGAAGATAGTTGTCATCAGTACTGTGGCTAAGGCTTGAATCAATCATTTTTACTTACACATAGTTATTAATTACTAATTCTTGGATGGCATTAGTGTTCTTTGCATTTTCTGTGATTTAGAGGACTGTCCTTTGAAGAGAAGTATTTCTGTGTGGGTTTTTTTTTGTTTGTTAGTTTGTTTAGGGGGTTTTTCATTCATTCATTTCTTTGGTTTTGTTTTCTTTTATTTAATAAATTCATAAACTCTGTTAGAATTTTGCTTTAGGGCCAAGGTCTGTCCTGGAAAATAGCTACTTTATCCATGATTATCACCAATGTGGAGAATGCTGCTTTAAGTTACATATGAGTTCAAAGCCATCATAGAAGTATTTATATAGATGTGTAAGGTGAAGTTTGCCAGACCCACGTTTATAAGATAGCCTCTAAGGGAAGCAAGTGTAGGGAATACAGAGGCTGGGATCAGAATGTCACATTTCCTCTGGATGTAGCAAACATCTCTCTGTGCCAGAACAAGTGCCTTGTGTAATTGAGGAGCTTGGTCACAAGGTGTCACCACAGCACTGACTTTGGTCCACATGACAAACGTAAAAAATCTAGGAAATAGTCTTTGCCCTGTGAAGGGTAGTAAGGAGACTACTTTTTTGTGTTTGTATGATCCAGCTGAGGAGTCACATTCAATGACGTGTGGGATATAATGAGACTTGTGTAGTCCAGGCCTGGGTGGCTTCTCTGCCTGTCACTCTGTAGTTGGAGTCACCTCATCTGATTATTGAACTTGGCTGTTACTTGGATACAGTGTATGTCACCCTCCATCACCTCAAAGTCATCTGTGGTTTATGATTATTGTAGTTGTTACTGTATGTTAACCAATAAATTTTTTAAGAGCTTGGTATAGAAATAGTCATATCGTTTATAGAAAGCCTCCATCTTTGTAAGAAATACTTAATGCTCTTTCTTTTCTTGACTCTTAAAATGCATAGTCTTTTACTTGAGGAGGGGATTTTAATACTTATGATAAATACTTGGGTAATCTCGAATTAAAATTTTTAGCCTGTTAAGTATTAGCAAAGGTGATGATATTCTCATTGCTAAACAGTTTTAGCTTTATCACTAGCTGTTGATGCTGATTTTGTGCTTTTTCATTTTCCTTCTCTATGGGCACACAGTTGCACACTGTCTTAGTGTTCTCCTGCCTTAGCAAAAAGCATTAGAAATAATTAATATAGAAACATTAAAGGCCCTGCCCAGCATGTGCTACATGTGCACACAGGCACCCCTCACGCACTCACACAGTGCATGTTCACTGTTTCATTTGGTAGAGGTATGAAGGGGGAGAAGAATGGACACCTGAAGAAATAAAGAAATGCGCAGGGTGGGTGTGCATGATCTTATCTGTGTGGCAAAAGAAAGGCGATGACACTTCTTCCAGTCTCTGAAATGGTAAAAGGCTGGATACAGACAAATACACAATACTGTAGGGGGATGCTTGGTTTTATTAAAAGTAAGCTCTTTCTTTGTGACTGGTTTGGTTTTTGTTTTATGAGACTGCTTATTTCTCATATCTTTAATCAAGACATGGCTTAGCCATGCGTTTCATCCAAACTTTAAATGTACCCCAGAGTTCCTCCAAGGAGGCTCTGCTGGTTTCTGTCTCTGTGCCTGTGTCTGGGTAGGTCAGGGATCAGAGAAATGCTGACAGGAGCACAGTGTCATAGTATAATGCTCAACTGTATGAGTTTGACAGCTCATCCTGCACCACAGAGTGGGAAAAAAATCACTGCGATAATACAAACCTTTGTCTGACTATTGTGTTTTTCTTGCCTTTTTTAGGTGAAACATGGAACCCACTGAAGTTGCACTACCAGCTACGAAATGTCCGCGAACGGCTAGCCAAAAATCTAGTGGAAAAAGGTGTACTGACAACAGAGAAACAGAACTTCCTTCTTTTTGACATGACTACCCACCCTCTCACCAACAACAATATCAAACAGCGCCTCATCAAGAAGGTTCAAGAAGCGGTTCTTGACAAATGGGTGAACGACCCCCACCGCATGGACAAGCGCCTGCTGGCACTGGTGTACTTGGCCCACGCCTCGGATGTCCTGGAGAACGCTTTTGCCCCCCTCCTGGACGAGCAGTACGATTTAGCCACAAAGAGAGTGCGGCAGCTTCTGGATTTAGACCCTGAGGTTGAATGTATGAAAACCAACACGAATGAGGTTCTCTGGGCTGTTGTAGCGGCTTTCACAAAGTAACTGCGTTCAGACTGAAGCGTTCTCTCTTCTTTCATGTAAACCCGTTGTTTCTCTTCTATTGACTATTCATGTTTTCTGTAATTTGTACCTTCTCACATGATGAATTGACTTTTGTTTAATGGTAACTATAAGTTGGTGTATTCCCTACTTCTCTGTCTATCTGTATACAGGATTCTGCTGGTACAAGAGACTTTCCTGTTTAAAAACAACAGAAAAAGGGTTAACTGCCATATTGGCATTCCATTTCCTATTCAGTTTGAATTCTCTTAAATATTCTGTTTAATTTTTCACCTTGTTATTGAAATGGTTTAAGTCACCAAAGCTCCATGTTGAAGTGTCTGTCAGGACATTTTATACACAGATGTTTTCAATTATATCTAACAAGATTACTTTAAAAGCAGAAATGCCATTAAGCAGCTTTGTCAATAGTTCCTGTAAAATGCCCCATACATATTACTTTCCATGCAAGTCTCTTGTGTACTTATATTTTCATTAGAACAGTAGCTGAGTCATAAGGCTAGTATAGAAAGGTCCAATTGTTTCATTAACCAGTTTTGTGAGGGGATACATTCCATTATATTGTATATATAGTTCAAATTGTATATTAACAACTGCCCCATCTTAGTATTTTGCAAGACCTACTTACTTGTACACCTGGTGCCCCTTATTTGCTGTCAGCCATTGCCATTTGGTGCAAAGAAAGGCCCTCCTGCAAAGGTCTTGTATGTGAAAGCTGTTTGTTTCCAGAGTCTCTGGAGTTTGCCATCCAGGTATTCTCAGTCTATGCATTGCCTTTGAAAATTAGTGAATGGAAGGAGACCGCTTTCTATTGTCATTTGTACTTTTTTCTTTCCTTCCCCCTCTGTATGGAAGAGGCTCGTGACCAGTACCATTCTTAAGTGCAGTTTTAAATTTGTACACAAATTAATGTTTGTGTCTTAAGCCTCAAACTATTTTACATTTTAAAGACAAAAAGTCAGTCCTAGCAGGTGTTGCATGTAAATGGTTAGCAAGTAATGACTGCAGTTCAGACAATTCAGATTTCTGTAATGGGACGCTCTGCTATATTTTCATTTTTATATACACAATTATGCTGATTAGCACACTACTGTAAAAAAAACCCCAAAACCTATATAAAACTTTGGCTTTTTAAAATCTGCTGCCTCTTTGCTACTGCTTGTTATTTCCCATTGTTTTCACAGTGTAAATATTATGCATTGAAAAAATTAGGCATTGATTTATATATTTTTTTTCTTCATAACAACGCAGATTTATAGTGGGGCTTACAGGTGTTTAGAAACATTTTTGGTTAATATTAAGAGCAAGAATACTAGATGGTGTATAACTGTAGAGTTGAAATTTAAGGGATCCCTTAATCTGTATACTAGCTTTTTACCTACAGTAAATAAACTATGATCTTGAAAGTGCCTGAAACAGAGTAAGCATGTCACTTTTATTTTTTGTTGCTAATTAGAAAGGTTTTATTGCCTAACTGAAAGCTTTAGTTAATATCCTTCTTATTAGAAAGGGAGAATTTATATTAAGTAGTTCAGACTGACTTAATCAGTGGTGTTGTTCGGATCTGCAGGATTCATGGCTGGGACAGACTTGAGTTAATTTGTGAGTGTGCAGCTGTGCCTGCCATGGGTAGATCTCTTTTATCTTGAGCACAACTCTACAGCCTCATCTGTGACTGGACTTCCAGTTTTGCACTTCATTTTCGATCATTTAGATGCTTAAGTAATTGACACTAAAACACAGCTTATTTTTATCATACCTGCATAACCTTTTTTAATAAAGGTTTTTACAACAGGTCCTTAACATTTAATGGCACACTGTTCTTTTGGTTCTTAATGCTGTTTCTTTAGAAAAATGAAATTAAAAAGTATATTGTAAGATATTTCAGACTCTGGTTTACAAATAAAAAGACAGACAGTGTTCTCTCACTTGTAAGATGCTGTGTTTAAAACTTTGAGGAGCTTGGGCATGAACTTGGAACATTGTCTTTTAAACATTTCAAACCGAGATTGCTTTTAAGTGGAGGAAGAATGAAAATTGCAATGTTGCTCTTACATTGGACAGCTTACGGAAGCTTACTTTCTGTACTTGCTATTATATGCTAACTCACTGCTTTCATTGTCTCTCTGTCCTGTGATCCATTTTCTTATTTTCTGTTGCTCTTTGAGAGAAGAAAAAAGTGATTAGGTGGAAAGGTCAGAAAGACAGTGGAGTATGCAGGAGCAAGTTATGTGCACAAAACTTTTAAAATGGCTTTGAAAATCTAAGCTGCTTGAAACATGCTTTTGACTAAACGTACAATTCATAGTCCTTTTTCTGGCCTCTCATCTTCTTTCTGTGAGTATTTTCTGTGTTCCTGCTGATTTCGTGTTTGGTTGTGGGGGATATTGGTGTTTTATCACCTTTACAGCCAGTATGGTTTAAAAGAAGTCATGCTTTATTTCCCCCTCTCAAAAGATGATTTGAGATTTTTTGACTTTTTTTTTTCCACATAGGGGATAACTGCACACAGTATTTATCAGCTTTATTTTGCTTAAAGATAGTACCTCTGACCGTGATGGGGAGAGTTGGTGCTGGACATGTCAAAGAAATGTGATGTGAGCGACAGCGGGTTTGTGAAGAGCAGCAGTGTCTTTTGCTGAACCCCCTGTTGTAAGCCTGGATGTGCAGGGGAAATAGATGAGCTTTTGGAGTCTTGAGTCCTATGTTGTGCTTCAAAAAGCCCAAAGCCTCAAGAAAGGTAAGTTTGGTAGGTTAACAGGAACTGATTTAGCTGACATGGTTGCCTTCATTCCTATTTCAGGATCTAATAAAATGGTTAAAGGTAGGAGACTGCTTTGTTCTGCTGAAATTCAGGTACCCTTCTACCTGGTAGCTGCTACTGCAGCTCATGGAGACCTGGTTTCCAGACAGCTATCTTCTCCAGATCCTCAGCTCTCAGTGGCTGCTTGAAGTGAAGACTGTTATCCATAGCCTGAACTTGAACATGTGCCTCAAGGAAAAAAAAACATGTATTATTCAGGGACACATTATTTTAAAACAAACTTTCAAGTGAAAAACAGGATTTTGAAAGTTAAATCCCCAAGCAGTGCATATATATAGTTTCACAGTCCTTGAGGTTTACATCCTCCTCTCCTGTGTCTCTAGAGCTGACGTTGCAGTGCTATTTCATGGAATGCTGGTGAAACCTGTGTGCCATAAACGATACTTTTGAGGCAAAACGTGCATAAAGTGGTGATACAAGGCTGGTGACTGAGTGCTCACGTGTTCATGCCCATTTCTCCTACAAAGTGAAGATATGTATTGACTGATGTGTTCTCTGTGAACTGGACTGAATCTGTACTGTAATAAAATAAAGACCCTTTCATGCTACGAGCTGCAGGTGGTTACTGTGTATCGCATGCATGCAATATGTAAAGGTTTGCCTTTTTTTTTTTATTATTTGCTCAGTACTTTCCATTGACTGTGGTGTTCACCAGTTTGGGAAACAGAACTCAATACTTTCATCAAAGTCTCGGCTGGGCTTCAGGCAGTTCAGGTAGCCACAGCCCGCTATGTCCTGATTTCCCCTGTTGCCCATCTGTCTTCCCATATGAGGGGGTGAAGGGGTGTCCAGTTTCAGAGAAGTATTAATTTCTTGAAAAAAGGAACTTGTTTATTTTGGGGTAATGCTTAATGTATATAACAGCCTAATAACTTGGAAAGGGTGTGTAAGGAAAGACTGGATGTGGCACTTGGTGCCATGGGCTACCTGACAGGGTGTTATTCGATCAGAGGTTGGACTCAATGATCTCAGGGGTCTTTTCCAACTTAATTGATTAGGTGATTCTCTAAAATGAGATGCTGTCAGGTGCTCTGTAAGTGTCAAATATGAAGAGATTTCAGGTATGTGCAGGGGGCAGCTGCCTTGGATCAGAGTGAGAGAGGGTCTTTGCTGGGGGGAAGAAGCATAGTCAGAGCTGCTGCCCATGTTCATCTCTGAATAAGATCTGGAGTTTTCTCCCGAAGAGTCTTGTTTTCTCCTGCTTACAGAACAGCAGAATGAAGCCTGTGGAGAGCTGACAGTAAGAAATGCCTTCTGACCCAGGAGGAGAAACCTTGTGTGGGAACACAGGAAAACCTGGCTCCTAGGACAGCAGAAAAGAATAGGAAAAGAAAAGCTGGTAAATAGTAGCCTTTGGCTTTCTCCCCTGCCCCCACATTTCTGTACTTCCAAACAATTTGCTGTTTCAGCTGGGGATGTTAATCCTGGAAGAGTCTCAGGGGAGACCTCATCAGTCTCTACAACCACCTGAAATGAGTTTGTAGCCTTGTGGGGCTTGGTCTCTTCTCCCAGGGAACCAGTGACAGGATGAGGAAATGGCCTTAAGCTGTGCTGGAGGAGGTTCAGGTGGGACATCAGGAAGAATTTCTTTACTGAAAGGATGATGAAGCATTGGAATGGACTGCCCAGGGATGTGATGGAGTCACCTCCCTTGGAAGTGTTCAGGAACCGATGGACTGTGGCACTTGGTGCTGTGGCTTAGGTGACTTGGTGATGTTTGGTCATAGATTGGACTTGATGAACTTGAAGGTCTTTTCCTACCTAAATGATTCTATGAGTCAGTGATTCTGGAATGTTCCCACTCTTGCTAATTCTTTTTTATTAATTTATTTTTTTGTCTCAGTTTTACTGTCAGCTCAAGCTTGACTCTCCATTGCTGTGTCCTCAGAGTTACTTTCCCCTCTGGTTTGATTCCCTGACAGTGCCTCAGGGAACCTCCCCTTCAGCAAATGGGTTTGTCAATACAGCCTGCCTCGGTGGCTGGACTGAAGCAGCTGGTTACCTGCTACAGCTCATAACATGTGGTTTGTTAAGGTGAACAAAAACTGATGCTAATTTACCTTCAAACTGCTCTGCCTGCTTCAAAAGCAAGTTATTGTCCATACAGGGGGAGAACTTGCAGTTGAAGATTGTGATTTTTCCAGTTCTCCAAGTAGATCTTGTGCCTGAGCCAGTGTTTCAAGGACTTGCTTTCTCTTGAGATTTTCCTGCAGTGCAAGCATTATAAAGAAGAGTAATTTTCCCATTTGGGCACTCTGCTTGTTACAAGAGTTGAGTTTGTGCTGCAGGTCAAAAAAACCCATCTCTACTTGGGTAGTATTTGTATAGAGTTGTAGACACTTAAACTATTTGGCAGGTTTCTTGTATTGCATTTAATTAAAAAGGATAAGTGGGAGCAGAAAGGCGTAGATACAATGTGATCGCATAAGCCATTTTCCTGTCAAAATGGACTAAAATATTTTTGTCTTTCTATTTTCTTGACTACTGATACACCATTCAGTTCATTCACATCTAGTGCATTTGATGTTGGCTCAGAAAGGATTTACCATCATCTAATGCACCAGTCCTTCAGGACTGTGTGAAGTCACATGGCACATACAGGATGGACAGGGGATCAGTCCCAGTGAGCAAGGATTTAGGAGGAGCAAGGCCTGCCTGACCAACCTGATCTCCTTTTATGACCAGGTGACCTGCCAGGTGGATGAGGGAAGGCTGTGGATGTGTCTATCTGGACTTCAGCAAAGCCTTTGACACCATCTCCCACAACATATTCCTGGAACAGGGAGTATGGACAGGGGTGCTCTGTGCTGGGTTAGGAACTGGCTGGAGGGCTGGGCCCAGAGAGTGCTGGTGAACAGAGCTGCATCCAGTTGGTGTCTCGTCATCAGTGGTGTCCCCCAGGGATCAGTGCTGGGCCCAGTCCTGTTTAACATCTTTATGGATGATTTAGATGAGGGGATTGAGTCCATCATTAGCAAATTTGCAGATGACACCAAGTTGGGAGGGAGTGGCGACCTGCTGGAAGGCTGGAGGGCTCTGCAGAGGGACCTGGACAGACTGGAAACTTGGGCTGATTCCAATGGATTGCGGTTCAACAAGGCCAAATGCTGGATCCTGCACTTTGGCCACAACAACCCCCTGCAGCGCTACGGGCTGGGCACAGAGTGGCTGGAGAGCAGCCAGGTGGAAAGGGACCTGGGAGTTTGGATTGACAGGAGGCTGAACATGAGCCAGCAGTGTGCCCAGGTGGCCAAGAAGGCCAATGGCATCCTGGCCTGCATCAGGAACAGTGTGGCAGCAGGAGCAGGGAAGTGATTCTTGCCCTGTACTCAGCTCTGGTGAGGCCACACCTGGAGTGCTGTGTCCAGTTCTGGGCCCCTCAGTTCAGGAAGGATGTTGAGATGCTGGAGCAGGTCCAGAAAAGGGCAATGGAGCTGGTGAAGCTGCTGGAGAACAAGTCCTGTAAGGAGTAGCTGAGGGAGCTGGGGTTGTTTAGCCTGGACAAGAGGAGGCTCAGGAGGGACCTCATCACTCTCTACAACCACCTGAAAGGAGGTTGTAGCCAGGTGGGGGTCGGTCTCTTCTCCCAGGCAACTCTCAGTAGGACAAGAAGACATGGTCTTAAACTGTGTCAGAGGAGGTTCAGGTTGGGCATCAGGAATAAGTTCTACACAGAGGGAGTGATTGGACATAGGAATGGGCTGTCCAGGGAGGTGGTGGAGTCAACATCCCTGCAGGTGTTTAAGGACTTAATGCTCTTGTCTAGTTGACAAGGTGGTGTGCAGTCATAGGTTGGATTTGATGATCTCAGAGGTCTTTTCCACCCTAGTTGATTCTGTGATTTGTATTTTGTTGCCCCTTCCTTTTTCACATTTATTCAAATCTTGGAATTTTTTTTCTCCCTTTGCCCTGGGATTTATCTTGAAGGTAGGTGTTAGGATAAGACTTTGGTGGTTGTAAAGTGCAATGACAGGCAGTTTATAAGATTTCTTTGCCATTCCAGGCTGTCTTTATAGGTCCTTTTTCTTTCCTGACTGTTCAAATGAAGCCAAATCATGTCTCAACCAGATTTTAAAAGGCTGCTCTGATTCCTTAAGCTCCTGAGGACCTCAGACACTTCTGAAAACAAGATTTAGCTAAAAAAGGTTTTGCATTGCTGAACAGACCATTAAAAATCTCAGACCTTGTGTTTTCAGAGGACTTGCAGAAGAAATTTATCAAAGCCAGGTCATTTCTCCAAGCAGCAATCCCATGGTAACCCACCTCAGCAGGGGCAGTGAGCAGAGTCCTTTGTGGAGAAGTGACACTGGTACCTGAACAAAAATTGGTACAAGGGTGCTTCCTGTCCTGGAAAGGTCTGGGATTCCTCAGGCCAGTGTTCTCAGTGAAAATCTTGTACGGATACAAGCTTCATTACTCTTCACCCACACTGAAATTGGAGTTGGCCGTGGGCCAGAGGCTGGGGATGTTTGCTGCCTCTCAGGTGATGTGGGAGCTGGTCTCCATCCAGACTGGCCATGAGTCTCACAGCCATGACAGCCCTGAGCATCTTCCCCTGGAGGCCATTCTCCCAGTGGTCCCCACTCCCCGTGTGCCAGGGAGATCTTTGCAGTCAAGGATTCTCCTCTGAGCACAGCAGAGGAGGTGGAGCAGCTGTGCAAGGAGACGTCTGGCTTGTGCCCACCAGTCAATACACTGCAGATGTATCTGGGGCTGCTCTTGTGCCCGCGTGGGAGGGGAATAGCAGCTGCTCACAGAGGTTCCAGTCATCCAGGAAAACACCGCGTCGTGTGGGTGAGCGTCTGGGCTTGAAACAAGGGAGTGCGTGTGACCTTCCTTAAGCTGGAGTACGTACAAATAAAACAGGCCTGAAATAAAATGCAATTATAAACACATTTGGAATAACAACTGAAGTCTGTTTGTTGGATACGTTGCAAGCAGGAAATGGGGCTTAAATTCATTGCATTAATAGGTGCCTTGCTGCAAGGATGTTGCATGATGTAGGGCTCTAGCTGTTGAGAGCTTCCTTCTGAGATCCAGCCGAAGATTTGCACACATTTTAATATACCCAAATCTGAGATGCTGAGCCAAAGACACCAGAATCCCTTCTGTACGAGCGGCACTGATACGCAGAGAAATTTGCACGCAGCGTATAAAGACATTTGAACCAACTCCTTACATTTTCTTTTAAGAGGAAACAAAGCTGTATTTTGATTGTACTGAATTAATTTTGTTTTCCTTTTTTTATTTTTGGTTCTTTCTCCTGTGTGGAATGGACAGGACCTGCCGCCAAGATCACATATGGCTGACAGTGAGCACAAGGGTTAAGGATTTGTGAGCCATGAGCAGCAGAAACGTCTGACACATTTTAAATTTCTCTGCATGGTGATAGAAGAGGCAGCCTTAGCTGAAGTGTAGCTTCACAACTTAATTGCTCAGGAGAAAACTAGAGGTACGAGCAGGTTGGTGACTTCCTGCTCTTAGTGTGCCTTGCAGGTTACATCCATCAGAAAGGAGCTCAGAAACCCTGTGGGGCTGCAGTAATGAATGAGGTTTGATTCTCCTTGGTCCTTAGTTCTTTGGTTGTACAGTAGAATGATTCCCAGCCCTCCCACGTCAGTGTCTCTGAGCTGCTCGGGGCTTTGCAGATTTGCCACTTGCCTGTTTCAGATCTGCAGCCAACTGCCAAAGCTGCTGTGGGAGCTTCTCTGCTCCCAGGCTCCTCCCCTCTCCAAGGCTAGGAGCCTCTGCCCGTAGGCTTCCCACACTCGGCACTGGAGATCCAGCGGGTTCTCAAGGCAGTGTCACGTATGTTGTTCCCAGATGAGGCAGCACACACTGAACACTGTGGGTCCACCAGGGAACCAGGGAGACAACCAAGTGACATGAGAGATGAGAAAACGCTGATGTACTCTTCTCTGCACCAGAGCTTGGTGTGTGCCACAACAGCTGGGGCTGGAAGGGGCAGCGAGCTTCAGGGACTGCTCAGAGAGGCTGGATGTGCACAGATCCATATGGCTGGGTGGGATTCACCCCAAGGAGCTGAGAGTGATAGACAGCTGCAGCTAGGAGTAATCATGGTGACTCAGAGAAGTGCTTGGGGAAAGGGCCAGTGTTGTGCCTGTCTTTGAGATGGAGAACAGGGTACAGTCAGCCTTGTGTCGGGTCCTGGGGAGGTGTGGGAAGCACAGCCTCCTGAGTCCACTCCAAACATGTAACAGGGCAGGAATGTACTAGGAAATGGTCAAAGATTCATCAAGTGCAAACTGGGCCTGTGATGGAATGCCCGGCTATGGGGGTTGAAGGGGAGTAACAGTGCATGTAAGTCTACTGGGCTTCAAGAAGGCTTTCAACACCGTGTCTACTGCACGTTTGGAAAGAAGCTATGGGAGATCTTATCAACATCAGCAGTACCATGTCACATGTAGTTTCAGGTCTCCTGGTTCAGAAAGGATGTTAAGGAAGTAGGGTGCAGCAAAGGGTGGTCAGGATTGTCCTGAGCCTGTGGGGCATGAGATAGAAAAGTAGAAGAGGTAGAAAGAGCTGGGACTCTTTAAGCTGTGGAAGACAAGGGCCTCAGGAAGAGGGAAAGGCTAATATCACTTCAGAAATGAACAGTCAGAGCACCTACCCCAACAACGCACAACAACATGGTGGGAGAGTTACAAAAATAACAGGGACCAACTCATCTCAGTAGCAGCAGATAATGTAGTAGTGACTGATAGCATCAAACTGCACCTTTGAAGTTCCAGTTTGAACGTCAGAAAATTTCTTCACTCGGAGGGTGCTACAGCCCTGGAACAGACTAACCAGAGATGTTGTAGTGTCTTCATCCTTGGAGGTCTTATACTCTGGTCTAGACAAACCCACAGCTGACCGGATCTGGTGTTGGCAAAAACCCCACTCCAAGTGGGAGGTTGAGCTGGATGACCTCCAAAGGTCCTTCTCAGCTAATATTCCTGTAATCCTGTGATCAGCTTCATTGCTCTGACTGTGACTGCGAAGTTGGATACTCCAAGCTTCCTGCAACACAGGCTGGTCAAATAGCAGAGGGAGGGACTGGGAAATAGAGGGTGGTCTGCTCTTGTTTTCTTTGATCAGCAGAAGTGCAGTCCTCGCAGTGTTATTCAGCTTTGTCCTGAATGCCCCCAGTGCCCCAAAATTTTACATGAGCCAGAAACATTACTCAGTTCTTTCACGGGACTGAATTTCGATGCAGATTTTGGATGTCTAATGTGACAGATAAACTGGAGATATTGCCAGCCAAACTGCCAGAATCAACACTTCCTCTGCAAGAGGACAACAACATCAGGCAGATAATGCACCAAGGAGTCTCATCCCTTGGAAAACCCAAGGAAGGCACCAGATCCACCTGTAGCATGGCACGAGGGATGTGGGGAGCAGGAGAAATTCTGCACCTCTGCCTAGTGCTGTCAGAGCAGCGTGAGATGAGAAGTTTTTCGAGCTTTTGCAAAGTCCTGCGAGTCCATGGGTGTTATTTATAAAGCTATTTCCCTACTTCAAACATTAGGGAGAAGATCCTTATTGTGGATACTTCTGTTTAAACAGAACCTGTCACTTTCTTCAAAAACAGAATAACATACCTGCACTAGTGAAATACCTGCCTTTCCTAATTAATGCACATCCATATTTATGAATGAATGTCAAGGAACGTAGTGATGCAGCACGAACCTGTATTCCCTGCAGGGATCTCTCCTACTATACTGGTCTGCACAGTAAGAGACTCTCTCATTTACACCAGTGTTAGGCATAGGTTCCTGTCGTCTCCTGTTTTTCAATTCAACATCATTTAAGTCCAATAAACAAATTGCCACCTCCGTCCAACCTGCCTCAGGAAGAGTAAAAGGCCAATATCACTTCAGAAATGAACAGCCACAGCACCTACCCTAACAAACTGTCTTTTGTTATTTCATCACAAGGAGAAACATCAGCCAGGATCCTTTACACAGAATCAACAACAACAAAAAAGAGTTAAAAAGCAAGCTCAGCTGCAGTTCCAGTTTGCTAAAGAGTTGTACTCATATCGTAAATTGTGGTAATTGTTTTTTAATTAAATTAAGTGTGCACATAGCTATATAATTAAAAAGCATGTAGGCATTCCAGATTTCTTTAGAAACTACCCAGCACTTTGAGTCTTACTATCTGTCTGCTTTAAGCCACAGGGGATGTGAACCAACCTTTCTGAAGAGCATTAAAATCTTTGGAAAAAGAAAGGGGAATTTTTAAAGCAGGTGTTTCGTGTTATCAGAAAGAATGGTTTACAGCTGCCACTCAAAACTGGATCTCTGAGTGCACAGTGGGATGCACCAGAGACAGGATGGAGCAGAAAGGAAGGAACAGAGCTGTGAACTGAACTCACTGAAAGCACAGACTGACCTCAGTTCCCAGGAAAATCATGGGCCCTGCAAGCACTTGTTGCCTTTAGAAAACAGTTTGTTCTGTATAAGTGATTGTAAGAATGTTACATCAGTGCAATTCTTGTTCTCGTTGCCTTTGTTTTTAAGTGATTGTAAAAATGTTATGTTGGTTCAGTCCTTGTCCTTGTTGCCTTTGTTTATGTGGATGAAAGGTCTCTAGCTTTTATCACAGGACAAACCATCTGTGTGTCAGTAAGCACCTCACATTTAAGTTGCAGAGTTCTGTAATGCATGAACTGGACTTCTTAAGTTTTTATGTAAAATGCACCTTATTTAGGTACCTCTTACTTCTAGGACTGAAGGGACAATTCTTGTTCTCTCCACCCATGTTTTATCTAAATGAATCACTTTGCTTTCTTGTAAGTTTTCCTTCATGACCTATTATATTGCATGGTTCCTAAAAAAAAAACCAAACCCACAACAAACCAAAACCCACCAAAATGCATAGTATTCCAGCAAGTTAAGTATTCCAAGTTGCAGAGAGTCACTGGGATATTTCTATATATCTCCATCGTCACTTTGCTCGCTCTGAGGTGGCCAAGTTTCTCCTTGAAGCTGCAGGAACTTGTGCAGTGGTGACTTGGAAGGTAAGGGGAGACTGACAGTAAATCTAATCCCATCTCCTGACCAAAAACTGTGTCTGTTTCCCACTGTACATCATGGGGTTTGGCTAGGTCAGATTTTCTGGTAAGACGTCATGCCATGGTGTAAGGATAACAAGAGACTTTTACACTTCTTTTTTCATGCTTCACTAACATGATTTGGATAAGGTTATCATGGTGCTGACACTGTGCAAATTCCCTAAATTTCTGAGGTTAGTATCCTGACTGTAACTTCCAGCCATTATATCGTGATGCTTCCCCTATGAATAGGCATTGACATTGTAATTAAGTCACCTCACAGCTTCTTCAAAGACAGATTGAACTGCTTAAACTCCTTAAGGGCATGTCAGTACAGAAGACCATGCACATTCTTCTGGCACAATTATGCCAATAAAATGAAGTGCTAGGCACCAACAGAGCTCCTCACAAGGGCACTGTTGTTTTGGGGTAGAAGTAGGTTTTCTTTTCCTTTTCTTTTAAACTTCTTCCAAAGGGATCTTGGAAGCTCTCCCAGTGCTCTCTCCTGCCTAGGGGAGGATTGGGAGGTGGGTGAGGAGCACCAGAGCCTTTGCAGTATTTCACCCCAATCGCCACAGGTAAATCTGGAGACGCCCTGGGCCTGTGACCCTCTTGGATGTGGGACATTAGCTTTCACAAGGGCTAACAAAAGCTCATGAATGTCCCCATCACTTCTTATCCTTCTAGAAAAGCCTGGCACCCCAAGACCTGCTGAGAACCCACTTTGCCCTCATAGCTCATGAGACTCATGGGTTGAACTGATAGAACACTTTTACAATCACTTACGCAGGAGAGTAATTTTTGTTTTAAAACTCAAGGATAGTTGCCTCAGAGGTTGGTTGTTTTTTTCAGCAGGGGTTTTTTTTTCGTAAGTTAAGAGCAACCTGAATATAAAGGCATGAAAGTTCACTGGAGCCTGTTTCAGCCTGTAAGTGGGTCACAAGACACTGAAGCATTGAGTGAAATAACACCCACACAAATCAAATAAAAGAGTAGCTAACCTGTATTTAAAAAGAATAATCTTTCTGGATGCCTTAGTCATAGATGTCTTAGCCATGAAAAATTCAAGACACCAAGCACTTAGTGGAGAAATGGCCGCAGAGGATGCCTCCAAACCTAGGTACAAAATTATCAGACTGACATTAGTAGTTAAATCACCTCCCCTCAATGCTCCAGGGACCTGGGATGCATGTGATTTCCATCAGAAATAATGAAATTCATGAGTATGAACCTTGGAAGCGGTGTCTAGTGAGAGCTTTAGGGGAGAAAAACTTACCGAAACATCTCATACCGAAGTTGGCCTTAAAAAACTAAAACTAAAAATCAACAATCAACAAACAAAAAAGCCCAAACAAGCCCTTACACAAATGAAGAACCTGAAGATCGAGGGATCAGGTAACTCTGCGTGAAACCCCGCATGGTGACCGGCTGACATTGCTGAAAGACGGATGCTGCTGCGGGGAGCACTGCTAAGCTGAGCAGAATTACGATCTAAATAGCTCTGAGAGCCTGCTCGGAGGTTTTATCTTTGCTGCTGGTAATTACAGCACAGGCCCAACCAGCACCACGGTTTGTCTGTAATTACCATGGAAGTTTTACGCATTCTGGTGGCTGGGTCTGACTGCTGGGAAGCTGCAGGCAGGCAGACAGCCGCGGGTGTGCGAGGCTGAGCAGGGCTGGAAGGACAGGGGTTTGTCTCTGGAACATGTCTGAGTGCAGGAGCAGGGCATAAATGAGGAGGCTTGCTGGGAAGGAAGAGATGGTAGGTGCTGAGCACCATCCAGAATGCCTAGAAAGGTTAACTAATACTCCTAACAGACCCTTCACCCTTCTCCTTGCTGGGGATGGCAGCTGGGAAACTGGGCCTGTGTGGCCCAGCCTTTCACCCTTTGCTTATGCTGTCCCTCTCATGGGTGTGCCCTGCAGATGCCTGTGGTCTCCCAATCAGTATTTTCCCCAGCCACACAGCTGCTAGGCTGGGGCTTCCCTATGTTACTGCTCTTAGTTTTGATCAGCAGAGATCAGACTGTGCTGCAATCTCTGCCTCTGGTGTGAGCTCCCCTGCTTGTGCAGTGTGGCTTTCCCTTAGCAGACCTGCTGAGCCCCTGTTTACCCATGCGGAGAGGGATGAAGGATAACAGCAGTGGGATGTGAATCAGAGCAGTGAGTCACTCCGTTTTAACTTACCCCTGCTTCTCTGCTGGGAAACGGAGATAACTGGAGATAATGCAGTTACTCTCCAGCTCTGGGCTTGCCCTCTCATCATCCTGTGCTTCCACGGTGAAAGAAAAGACAGAAGAGCATCCCTCCTTCTGTACAATTGCTCTGTACCCGGACACATCTATGGACTTCTGGGTGTTTGACAGAAGGCAATAATGTCCTCCCATCAGCATTACCCCTGATTTTTTCTTTAATTGACAGTAAAAACCAGAATGGAATAACTTCATAGTGAAAATAGGAGCAACTCATAAGACAACACGAATATAAGGTTATTTGCACCTATCATAATGTTCTAAGTTCAATGTCCCAGCGACAGAAGTGGACCTTCCTCAGAGAGATTGTTTCCCACCAACTGTTTGAGCCTAAGCTTCAGTGTACCCCGATGCAGCAGCCCATGAGCAAAACAAGGACAAGGGCCCCTCACCTGCACCATCGAGCCCCCTCCCACTGATGGTATAAAGGGCCAGGGTACAGACCGGCTAAAGAGGAGGATGCTTTTTATCCAAAATTTGGGAAATCCAGCACCACATCCCAGAAATGTTTTCTGTATTTATCAAAATAGACTCATGTTTGACATCAGCTTACGGTCAGTGCTTTCATGGCCCCACAAAGGATGAAGGATGGGTGACTGTGGAAGTGCAATTAGGGGAGCTTTTCTCATCAAGCTGTGGTTCAGATGGGTTTGGATGATGATGAGAGCACAAAATACCTTTATTGCCCATAAATACAGACCCTGAAATCTGTGGGAAGTCCACTTTACCAGCTGAAAACCCACTTTATGAAGAAAACTAAAACTCTTGACCTTGAAATAGCTTCCAAATTCTAAAAGCAGCACATCTCGCTGCTTGTTACAGACATTAATCACTGCCGTATTTTTCACAGCATGTAAAATTTAAGTAATAGAATCACTGTCCCCATTGCCATACGTGCAACTAAAAGCTGATAAATAGAAGCACTGACCTCAGCTGGTCGATTTAACCCGATGAGTCATGGTCTGAGGGCCACATATGCTTCCCCTGCTAATATTCCTGTTCCTATTTATTTTTTAAAGTGTGCTGGCATGCTGTGTGCCGCAGAATAGCTTCTCTAATGGGCAATTCCAGAAATAGAAATATCCCACTGGTTCACTCTCCTTTGTCGGGGTTTCGCAGTCCCCACTTAGCCTGCACAGAGCCACAGCAGCTCAAAGACATGCCAGGAGAAATGGAGGATGAGCGAGGCTGCCGGGCAGAGAATTCCCCTTGAAGTTCTCTGTCTGAGAAGCACCCTGGTATATTCTTGATTTTTGCATTACAGGGAGCTAAGCTGAAGAGAAAGATGAATCAGATGCAGGCTCCTCCATCTCGCCTGCGCTGGGTAGCCATGTACCTACCACAACGGGGCCTGCCCACAGCAGTAGCTTTGGTCTTGCTCTGAATGGGATTTTTCCTCTGCAAAAGGCTTGCTTTTTCATCCCAGCTGAACAAGAGTACTGAATCACAGTTGGTTTGGCATTTCAGTCAGGGGGGTGGTCCACAGCAGATTCCTTGCCTTGGACTGGGCTTCCACAGGGCTGGGCACTGTTCAGAAACACAGAGTAGAAAAGCCTCAATCTCCCAGACAGACGTTGTTTGCAACTTAATAACTTTGAAAGCCAATATTTGCATGTATAATATTTAATGACTGGATGCTTATTCTAGGCTTCAGTTGGCATAGTGGTGTTTGTCAGAGGTCGGACTCGATGATCTTGGAGGTCTTCTCCAACCTTAATGATTCCATGATTCTATGAATGAATGCCAGCTGCCCTCATCGCCATATTTGTGTTGATCTGAGCTGGTGAATCATGGTCTTGGGGCTATGTGTGCTTTCTCCATCACCATTCAGATGGGTACAGGCAGGAGTACTGTACAGGGAAAGGATGGAATGAGGCTGGGCAGAGATGTGTGCTCAGCAGCCCTGGTCACACAGATGTCCCACAGCAGACAGCATGGATGCCAGAGTCAGAAGGGGTGTGAGGGAGGACTGTGGCACTTTGCAGACTGGGCTGGGCCATGGAGCATCAAGGGGAGAAATACCAAGGTGACGGATGGAAGATGTCAGAAGTAGGCCTACTGTAATCTGGCACCATCAGAAATGGCATTTGCTCAGTGACCTTCCACCAACCCTGCAATTACAACCTTAAAAAGTCTGCAGTCGATATAATTTTCAAAAGTTGTATCTGTACCCAGACATGGCCCACAGTCCAGTGGCTTCCATGCAGGCAGGAACCTGCCTGGCTTGCAAGATAAAGACTTGGCAGAGTCTGGGCTGTGGCACAAGACCCCAGAAGCCATGGCTTTCACAGCCTTTATGTGCTCTGGTGCAAACCTGGTCCTTTGCAATAAGGACCTGATGGGGACTCTTTGCTGGCCTCCAGCTGGGAGCCCATGAGAGGCAGATGCCTCCTGTACCTCTGCCCCATCTCTGGCTTGTGAAGTGGGTACTTGGGATGTAACCTGGGGATTGCTGTGTTGCCTTTTCCTCTCCTGTGGGCAGGTCTGTAGTGCTGCAGCTCCCTGAAGGAGTGGAGGAAGAGCAGCTGCTTGCTGAGCTGCATCATGCCAGTGGGGAGCAGTGGGCCTGCACCTGGGTGCCCCTGCAGCACTTTGGCACTAGGTACCACACAAGTATCACTTAGACACCCTTGTTGCTCATGGTGTTTATGCCACTTAGACTTTTTTGCTCTGAACAAATTAACTAAATATAAGACTGGGCCATACATAAAACCTGACAGGTTCGTGAAAAGGAGAAGGCTCCTTTGTTTCCCGCTCTCAGAAAGAAGTAGCTATTGTGCTGATTCACTTCCATGTGCGAATTCATTAGGCTGGAGAGCCTAATGGGCTGCTGATTCTGGCCCACATCTCTGGACCTTTCTCTCCTCAGGCATATCTCCACTCCTTCCCTCTCTAGATGGTAGTTCTCTGCCTTCTGACTCTTTAATGTCACTGAAATTGGATTTATATGTGGGATATTTAGCAATATTACATTAGTATTTGACATTTCATCTCTTGGAAATTTTTGATGATGTTATTTGCAAGGACATTTTTCATTGCTGTAAATTGTAATCCTTCAAGAGCAGTGTAGCAGTTTAATTTTCTAGGTCTGTCTCTTTGTCTCTCCCTCTTTATCAGGATTTCTGGTGATTTATTTAATTCACAGGTCCTTTGGATTTTTTATGCTTGTTACCACACACCTGTGTCTCAATGACACAGAAAAACATTGATTTGAAGTAATAGCTCTGGTTTGCAGTGCTTTGGATATGATATAAAAATAGAACTGTGTAGAAGACCTATTTTATTAGTTTTCTCAGAATTCTAGACCCCAGGTAGTTCAAGCTGAATAACAACATGTTTTACCTAAAAAAGGAAACCAGATATTGGTTGCTTGAAATGGCTACTGAAGGAAGATCTGGGAGCATTTATGAGAGACTTTCCCTGCTTCACAAGTCTTCATATCATGTGCTCTGAGGACTATAAAATTCAAGTGTGCAGTTTTTTCCATTAGTGAGTTTATACTTTGCAATTCTTGGATCTCTCCTTTCTTTTTCTTTTTTTTTTTTTTTTGTCTTTAATGATTAACTACAAGAAATACAAAAGAAACATTACAGTGAAAAAGCCTCAATGAATATATGTTCAGAAGAGGCTGCTGTGGCTGTGCAATGGCAGTCTGATAAAGAAACACTAACTGCAGCCCAGTCAATTAGTGGTAGGCTTGTGATTTTGGTTGGAGGTTTTTTTTTTCCCCAGAAAATTCTTGTGATGAAGGATTTCTAATTGCAACAAATTTGGGGAGAAATCTGTAGGAACGAAAATAAAAAAGTATGCTGCATACACTACAGTGTTAAAAACTGACAGACTAAACTAAGAAGTCTCTCCTGAATATCAAATTTCTGCACACAGGATTTCAGAGACCTTCATGATCCACAAAGACATTCTGGCAGTGCACTTAATTTCTGCCTTGCCCTCATTTAACAGGATGGTTTTGCCTTCTTTGGCACTTTACATCCGAGATCCCAAATGCCTTGGACAACACCTGCCATATGGACCCTGGATAGATGAAGATGTATTTTTTTGTCCTTATTTGACATGGTAGAATATGAAGACATCGAGTTATGGGGAATTCAAAAACCTGTTGAGAAAGAGCTGCCTTTGGAAATGGTACATCCCTTTCAGAGCTGCTTGAATTTCCAGAAAAATCACTGCTGTTATGAGAAAAAAGGTTTAAAATATCTCTTCCTTTCTTATTTTTTCCAAGTTTAGAAATACAGTTACTGGCAGATGGCCTGTGGTGCTCATTCAAACAGTACTGAATTATTAGGAATTTCTATCCACGTGTCCAGGCACACACAGACACACATGCACACAGAGACATTTCTAGGCAGAGTTTTAACTTGATTTTCAAATCAAAGCATACTTCAAGGCAGATGTCAGACCAGATTCAAGCTAAATTTGTAGGCTGAGCTCATCAGATGGGTAGTACTATCTGACTGCAAAGGATTATAACGATGAACATGTGTGACAAGCATTTTATTGAACAACGAGTAGATTGTTTAAGGGATTTGTCTGCAGCAAGTGCTTCCCAATCCTGTGAGGAAAGGACATCAGGCTGGTTGTTTGTGTTATGAAATCAGGCTGATCCTCTTGGTTCTGGTGGACTGTGATGTGGCCGTGTTGGGCAAAGTAGGGGGAAGGCAGGAGCACTGCCAGTACCCAGGAGCAGGGTATTGCTGGCAGCTGGCTAGCCTAGGGGCAGTGCTTCTCCAAAAACTTGGCTAATCTCTTAAAACACTTCTCTTTGCACAGCCCCTGATTAATGTGATACTGATGAGGCAGTGCCTCTGCTATTTGTGCATTAAGGATATGGACATTCCCTGGTGACAAATTGCTTTGGCAATGTTTAAGCAGGACTTGGTATCTATTGCACAGCTATTTGATAACTCCTGCGTGCCAGTTCTGTGCAAGGAAAGGCTCAATCACTGCTTTTCTTATCATCCTGTCAAGGCAGCACATACTCGACTATTGTAAATAAAACATTCTGGTTTCTCCAATAGCTATGGGCAGATACGGATTTCTGTGCAAGGATGAAGTTCAAGCTGAAGAAGGTGCTTTTGAAATGTTGAATGACTTTATATGTGACCACATATTTAACTATGAAATCTAATAAATTCTAAGACACACAGAGGCACTGCTGTAGACAAAGGGAGGAACTGATTACCTAATAAAAGAAATCTAAGAAAAACAAACACAGCATCAGAGGAGACTTGATAAATACTGCACCATAAAAAGAGGTGGATGACTAATTTACTAAAGAAATTGGCAGAAAGTCTTATCTTGATGAGAAACTCTGAGATGATCATTAGTGACTGATTTATTTTAGTCTTAGAGTTTTTGTATCTATATCTTTGGTCTCTGCAAATGATGTCTACAGTTCAGTGGGTGAATTTGTCCTCTGACGTCGTATACCGCTGAAATCAAAACAAGTGTTCATCTTAGAATTACATGGAAGAGGGTCTTTAGAGAACTGTGTCTTATGTATAGCAAAATAATCTTAGCCTTTTACCCTCAGGAGCTTGGAAAATGAATATTTCTATGAAGATTTGTAGTTGAGTGTTTGAATCTGAGGCTGACTCTTTACTATTGACTTTGGTTTGCTATAGTATTTATATAGAGTGTGTCTCTGAGACTTTTTCAGCAAATGAATAATTCAATGTGTGGTATACACAAACAATGTATAATGAATGTATCTAAGGGTATATTTCCTCACTTTAAAATTTAGATCTTGTTGATAATGGTATTTTTGCTCCCTGCCTTTACCCCTCCACCCTGCATGTTGGAGGCAGTTATGCTTCTATGTTTCATGCTAATTTAAACTAAATATTTCTTAAGGGTTGCCCACTTTTGTGCTCTGGGGGAAACCCATTGCATCTGGGGAACTTTACATCCTAGTTAGTCTTGCTGTTAGTCTATGAAAATTCAGGAGGAGAGACATAAATGCAGAGAAATCCCTGCTGATGGATTCACAGCTCTTAGCTTGCTTTTCCCCCTTGCTGTAAAGATGTAGTAGGTTTTCAGAAAGGAGTAAAAAAAATATTGGATCACAATGATTGTTTTTTCATTATTGTTGCTCCCATTTGTAGCTGATGGTCCAAATTAAAGCTGGAACAAAGCGGAGTGTCACTATTACAAACGACACAAGGTTTCGCAGAGCCAAACTGTGACTGTGACTCTGAGCCTGGCGTGACTGTTCACTTTCCGTGCATGGCTCTATCTGACTTCCAAGATTTCTCTTTTTCAGCCCTTTTAGTCTCATATTTACTGCAGCACATTATGGAGGAGACATATGTAATGTGTTCCCTCTCTTGGGCTTTGCCTATGCAAAGAAAATCGCTGTCACTGCCGCTGCAGTGGAAGCAGCACGGATGCACTCTTTCAAAGTAAGACAGCGTCCTGGAAAAATTGTTCTGCTTTTGAAGTAATTATTTCCAAATAAAATTGGAACACTGTGCCCACCTGAGGACCGTGATAACTCTAGGTTATTACTGTAATCATGCCGGTTAATTTTTCCACTCAGAATAGTTCATTTTAGCCTCCTTGTGAATGGAATTTATAATAGCACAGCCAGCAGTGGCTTGTCCTTGGTCTATTTTATACCAGCCATGTTCATGGGGCAGTCTGTGTAAAGGGCAGATATATGAAGAGAGAGAAGATTATTATATCATACTAAAGATGAAGGGTCCCACTTTTGTTCTATAAACACAGGAAAGCACAAGTCTTGCTAGTGGAGCTCACAATTTGTCAGGACTCACACTGCGTTTTTTAAATCACAACCTGAAATTTGGAAGCTGCTGGGAGGAAGTCATAATTCTGGGTTAATCAGCCCCAGATACGTACTGCCCCACTTTTTGCTGTCAGTGGTGGCAGTGTTACGTACACCCTACCTGGATATGAAGATGTTGTGCTTTTTCATTTTTCATGCTTTCTTTTGTACCTACTGCTAGACAGTCTGTCCCCTAAACTAGACCCAAGCACCACCAAATCGGCTACAAAAACACTTCAGAATAATGTGAACCCCCACATCTGGGGATTTCAGGGAAAGCTGAGGGCAGGTCATGGCTCAGCAGATCTGCCTGGATTGCTGGATGCTGTCCAGCCATTCCCAGAGCTCTCGGCCAACGATGAACACTGCCAGGGTGGCATGGGTCAGGGCAGAAAATCCTGCTTGTGCTTGGAAAATGTGACAAAATTACAGATTGCTGGAGATGGCATTGGGATAAAACATTGTTAGGGTGACAAAAAACTGCTGTGTAGCAACTCTGAAAGTACTCCATGTTTCTGAAAATATGCTACTGAAGTTCTGTCCCACTGGTACAGCCACACAAGGTTGTATGTTCTCAGGAGCATTTGAATCTCGAAAGCCGAATAATACTCCATTGGCCTAATCTGATCTTTCTTTCTGCTTTCTGGTTTCTCCCTTTTTCTCTGAGCTCCAGCACCCCTTCCAGGTTCCTCTGGGGTCCAAATAACTGCTTTAGTTTCAGCATCCTTCCCTTGTCTAAAGCAAAATAAAATGAGATTGTGGGCGCTGTCTGGGAGGTGAAGTATGAAAGACACTAGGGGATATATTTAATCTCAACTGTCTGAGAAAAACAGGGAATAGTACTGATGCTATCAATATCTGCCCAGGTTGCAAAATACAAGTGCTGAAATTCCTATATAACAGTGTTGCGAGATCCATACTCAAGAAACCCCATTTAATTAGGATTTTGATGCTCATATTCCATAAGAGTTGCATAAACTTCAGGAAGAGCAGTAGAAAAATAGTGTTTTTCAGATATGTAAGAGGTGAACGTAAAATATTGCCAGCAGCTTTCAGAATTACTGATTCTGGTTGTAGATAAAGCTGACCTTTCCATAGAGATCTGCAGAATAAACCCAACACGTATAGCACAGTATCTTTTCCACTTTTTGGCCTGAAATCAGAAGATATAAGCAGTGATTGATTTACATTACAAACCCAAATGCCAACAGCTGCCTATGAAAGCACTTAGTAAAAGACATTGTTTATGAGCATCAGCTTTGACTCTGTAGTATAATCCTGCCAGAGGCCAAACGCTCTGCAGCAGGAGCATCCAACCTTCAACACTTCATATTGTTATCTTGCAATTGATGCAGAAAATGGGGAAAATGATCATGACTGACTTTAGAGAGATTTAAGTGATACTGTTACATGAAAGGCAAGAAAGCTAAAGCAGTCCCTTTCTATGCTGCCTCTGTGTTGGTGTAACCCCTGAAATGAACAGAATTGCTCTGATTTGAATAAGGATTGGTTCATGCATAATCTGCTCCCTTGCCTCAGCAAAGAGCCAAACAAATAGGCTGGACTTACGGCCCTTTTAAAATTAAGATAATGGATAATCAGAAGTTAGTACATGTAAATTTGGTGATTTTGATCCATAAACTGCTGCTGCTGAAGTTAATCATCACATTTGTGTGGCTACTGTATATTATTTCCTGCCAGAATTGACCACAAGGGACAGCCTGAAATAAGGCTGTCAGAACTCCAGGCTGCTATCCCGAGGTGCTGTGGGCCCTCTGGGGACTTTTTGTGTCACACTGGGAGATAATCACAGTTTTGAACTGGGGAATCAAAGGGTGCAATTCTCAGAGTTTCTTCTGCTTCACCCCATCATCCGTCTTGTTGCTGTGAGCCAGCACCATTTCCAGTGAGCTACCTGGCAGCACAGAGGAATGATTTGCAAGCGTGGTTGTTCTCATGCGGATAAATAACGAACAGAGCATTGTTCAAAGGCAGGTTCCTAGAAACAGGGGGGGAAAAAGTCATGGGTGAAGGCTGAATGAGTCTGATATTGCAGTGCCTTTGGAGGTGTCTTGAGCGGTGGCAGAACTTCATGGACCTCCAAATCTTTTTTCACTGACATTTCATTGAATCGTGTGCCAGATCAACACTGCAGGGAACCACCTAAGGGGCTTACACTTCAGTGTGAAGGTGCAGGGGCAAGCCAGGGTGGGATGTGGTCCTCTTGGGTTGTGCAGGTTGACAGTGACCTGGCAAGGTGTCAGCGTGTTTGCCAACAGCACTGCTGGGAAAAACTCAGCTCTCTGGGAGCTGCTCTCCCGTCTGTCCCAGAAGTTGTTACTTGCTCTGTGTGCCTCGGATTTCCTCACTGAAACAAGGTCACTGTCAGGAGTCACACACCTGTTTTTATGCACCTCATCCCAGAGTTCATCACTGTGAAAGGAGTTTTGTGCTTTTGTGTTTTTTTTTACTCATTGCAGGCTATGGCCTGGCCAAACACCACTGCAAACCTTCCTGCTCTGCACGGAGGGTGGTCCAGGGTGTGCTCTGCAGTGCTGTTTTGTTAGCTTGGAAGCATTCTGCATCCACAGAACAATTCAGCTCAGCTAACAGTATCCTTCCCATGCTGAAGAGTCCTAAGGCACTGCCTGGTACCTCGTGCCGAGCCTGTCACTGCAACAAGTGCCTCTAGACAACCCTCTGCTCTAAATGCTGAGCTTGATTTAGTTATCAGCCCAGACACTGCCATCATGAGCAATCATCTTCAAAGGAGTGATAGGCAGAGCATCTGGGCCAAACTGTAACATGATTACCTGACAGAGCTTTTAATAAAGACAATACTTTAGAGACACTTTGGTTGATCTGAATTCTTTTTTTTTTTTTTTTTTAAATTTAATTTTAGAACAGCAGTGCTGGAAACACACTCCCTGAACCTTGTACAGGGCATAAGTCAGGAAGGGACTCCGGTTTGAAAGAAAACAGAGTCACTGATCATTCCCTTTTCCAGTGTCTAAGAAAAGTGAACCCGAAAAAGCAACTAAATATTCTAGAATGCACTTTCATTTTAATAATCTTAAGTTTCTTGTAAAAAATAAAAAAACAAACTTAAAAAAAATTAGAAAGCTCTATTAAAAAAAAAAAAGGTAATTCACTTTTCATTTAAATCATCTTTGGAACTAGCACTGCCTGCTGAGTGAGAACAGAAGATAAAAGCGATACAAGCAAAACGTTTAAAGGACTTTAAATAAACCCCGACGTGCCCGAAAACATCAAAACCCTGGCAGCACACAACGCCTGCTCCTCGTGGGCTGCGGATTTCAGGCAAACTCTTCCACCGCCGGCCGGCCCCCGCAGCACGGTCCCTGACCTTCCCCGGTTCCCCGCAGCCCCAGGTGCTCCGGGCCTCTCCCGGTGGGTCCCGCGGAGGGTGGGGAGCCCCGCCCGGCACCGCCCCGGCAGGCCGCCCGCCCGCCTCCTCGCGGGATCCCCGCGCCGCCCGCCCTGTCGGGGCCCGCCCCCGCCGCTCCCGGGCCGGGCAGGGCGCACCAGGCGGCGGAGCAGCCGAGGCGGGGCCGGGGCCGCTTGCCCTGGGCACGCCGAGCAGGTGGTCGGGGCGCCGGGGCCCCCCGAGCCCGCCGAGGTGAGTGGGGAGCGCGGGGCTGCGGGCGGGGGCTGCGGGCGGCCGGGGCTGCCCCGCTGGCGGCTCCGCTCCCGCGGGCACTGGGCGCTGCGCCGGGCTGGGAGCTGCGCTCGCCCCGCTGCGCTCGCCCCGCGCTGCCGCAGCGGGACGCGGGGGCTCCTTTCCTGGCGGTCGGTGTGGCCGTTCCCCGCCCCCCACCCCCGTCCCCCCTCGGCTCCGGGGGCTTCGTTCCCCGGCGCTCGGTGAGGTGCAGCCGCGTCCCCGCTGCCGGCGAGGTGGCATCTCCCGGGGATCGTGGGTGCCTCCCCCGGTACGCTGGGGGCTCCGTCAGCTGCGGGTGGGCAGAGAGAACCTCCCCACTCTGGGACTGAGGCACTTTATCTTACCCAGAGTTGTTTGTGAGCGATAACAATCCCCCCTCCGTGTGTCGGTGGGGTGCCTCCACCATGATCCCTGGGGCTCCGTCCCCAGGGGGCCTGAGGGTGGCATTCCCTCTGTAGAGGGTCAGGGGGATGCGTACCCCATCATCATGGGAGGTTGGTGGGTTGCAGGAGTTCATGCCCAGGGGCCAGTGGGGTCCATCCCTTTGTAGGTCAATGGGGCAGGTGTTAGTAGTGTCCATCCCACAAGGCTTGGTTGAGTTTCATTCCTCTGGGGGTCAGTGGAGCATATCCCCTGATCTGGGGGTGCTTGCAGGGTCTCTGCCCAGCTCTTGCTCCACTGATCTCAGTGTGCCTGCCTGCCGGGCAAAGGGCAGCATACACTGCATGCTGTGACACTTCGTGCTATCTCCCCGTGCTGTGGATTAGGTCATGTCGTGACACTGCCTGTTACGGTGTTGCAGTGCAGCAGGGCCCGGGGATACGAGGAGAGGGGTTGCAGTTGCAGAAAAAAACAGCAACCTCCCCCCCTTCGCTATACACAGCAGTTTAATAAAATCAGACAGCATGAAGCATGTGTCTGATTTTTTTCCCCCCCGATCATCAGAAGGTAGTTCTCAGTGTCATTAAGAACTCCTGTCTGCACAAAGCAGGCTGTGATATATGCAGCGTTGTAAGCCCGGGAGCAGTTGTGGATGAGATGTGTAATCGGAAAACATCAGGAGCTGACCTCAGACTCCAAAGTTAACTGTGCTGTCTCTCCTTCGGGTGGCCTGGGGTACTCTTTTAAAACCTGTCTCCGTTTGTAACTATCTGTCCATTACCCGTGGCTGCAGAAAGCTCTGATGCCCCTTTGAAGGTGCCATAAAGCTGTAAATGGGCTTAATATAGCCCATCCCGTTAACCTCACTGCTTTCCCTCGGTATACTTTTAATGAACAGCAATGCTCGTGAATTTCTCTCAACGGGCTGTCAGATCTTCTCTGCTTCTGGCTGGAGAGAGCTTGGCGAGGCTGTGAGAGAGGAGACTTCCTGGAAGGATCCACACGAGGGGTTGGTGTGCTCTGCCCAGTGCAGTCACAGCAGGTTAAGGCGCTGTCCCTGCATCAGCATCTTGCTTTTAGGGCACTCCCAGGGCAGTGGAGACATCCAGGTCTTGGGCTTCACTTTGCCCCTTGCAAAGGGGAGCTGGAATGCTTGTGAGTAGGCCATCTTGTCAAAATGCTCAACAGCTTTGGTCTGAGTTTTTCTGCCTTCATTTTAAGGCAAAGTGCAATACCTGTACACCCTCACTTTCATGTCCAGGATGCATGTCCTTGCAAATATTGTGCTAATCCCTTGAGATGACTCACTAACTTTGCCTTTTTCTAGAGTGTCTTCTGCCTCTATTGCATGGGTCTTTGCACTGGACAAATTATCTTCTGGGTAGCCAAAGCTCACAGTGCGTGTAAGAATAGCCTGCAATATTACTGAGTTAATAATTTTCTGAAAAACAAAATGCCTGAATGCAAATAGAATGGAAAACATGTCTTTGAAGTCTTTTTTTCTTTAAAATTATTCAGTGCCTAGCCGGGAGGAAACCTATTTTTTTAAACTTTTATTAAACTCACTAGCATTTTACAGAAGTGGGAAGTGATTTTATTGTTTCTCCTTTCTGTTTAAAGTCTTTCAGTTTTCATGACATGAGGTCTTTTCTGGGTTACCTTTTAAATGTTGACAGGGGATTGCTAGTCTGAGGAACTTGATATGTGAGTAGATGTTTAGTCTGGTTTACCAGCTCCTGAGCTGGCAAAGACAGCTGCCAGTAGCTCTGCCGGGGCACAGCAGGGCTGAGTCCAGCCAGGGATGCTCAGGAGTCCCAGGGCACTGATTATCTCAACTAAGATGAAGTAGAGAGAGAAGGTCAAAGTCCATGTGGTATTGTAAAGGATTTCCTAGGCGTGCAGAGAGCAGCAGCTATCTTGCATGGCAGGTATCTACTGCAGAGGCTGTTTGGAAATGCTGGTGTTGTAAGAGCCAAATTTAAAAGGTATTGCGTGTCTTCATGATATTGCCAGAGGTGTCTTGCTAGCTTTTCAGTAGCTTTATGAAATGAGAAACATCTCTGGGCAGGAGTCCGCCTGGGTGCAAGAGCACACATTGGGTGTTGAGAGATAGGAAAGGCTTTAATGTTAAGGTCCATCTGCCTTAGGTCATCTGCACAGGGTTTGGGAAATGCTTCCTGCTTTTAAAATCTGAGCCATGGCATCCAAGTCTGTGAAAAAAACCTTTTTTTCTTCTGTTTGTTACTAACTATAGTTCTTGTAGGCAGCACACTTTGTCTCCTGAAAGGACAGTTGAGATGCCCTCAATGAAAAGCTGTGGGTTTTGCCCAAGCAATTTTTGAGAAAGTTCTACAATACAGGCACATTTCTAAATTGTGTTTGAATGTTGTTATTAACAAGAGCTTCTTTGCTATATTTGTACATATACTGATATTAGGTAGATAATAGTTCTGAATGCTATTGCTATCTTCAGTGTAGGGCTTGTTCTCTTGATGGGTTTCCTGCAGGTGTTGTAGGCGCTCTGTGTAATATTCTTACCTTAAATGGGTTTAAACCACTAATAAACTTCATTAGACAAATGCAGAATTAAAAAAAAAAAAGAAAAAGAAAAAAAAAAGTAGTTTTACTGGGCAATATTAAGTCAGGAAATCCAGAGGCTGAGGCTCCAACAGCAATATTAACTTGGCTGCAATACACATCCTGTAAGCTCTTTTATGACATACATCTCATAATGTAAACAGGAATAAGCATGCAGATTAATGTATGCAGAGAAGGAGTAGAAAAGAGTATTTTTCTGATTCTGGCCCCCTTGTCCCTGTGTCAGCTGGCTCTTGCACAGAGCCTGGGAAAGCCTGGCACTGCCTTACTCCGTGCTGGGCAGCGCGTCCAGCACCGACTCGGCTGCACCCGACTGCTGATGGAGTAAAAATAACTGCAGCAAATGAGTAATTTGGGTTTTGTTTCTGTCAAAACAATACCAGAGTAATGAAGTTTGTTTTGTTCCTTAAGGTCTGTAGGAGTTGTAGGATGTATGACCCTTAAGCGTTCCCTCTTGTATTATTTCCCACTGGCGTGTCTGGCCCTGCTGAGGCTGCTGTGGTTGTAATGAAGTGCAGTGGCTTTGCTTTGGTGAGTCTCAGCTTTCTACTTGTATTACCCGTGTGTTACAGTAACAGCTCTCCCGGCTAATTTTAACTAGATCATGTACAAAAGTGATTACATGCATATTGTATTTTAACACAGATCTGCAATGGACCAAGCAGTATTGCTCTTTGTATTATGTTGTCTTAATTAAAAACTGGGTTATTAATATATTTCAGTAAATTGATAAATTTAGCCTGAAGGTCAAATAGTCTAATCTGACCTTCGCCATGTCACAAGGCATTATATCTCCTGTGGTTACCACCGTTCTGAGCTGGAGATTTGCATGCGATGTGGTGTCATCTAGGGCAGAGTCTGTGGTTCTTCAGCAGCAGCTTCCCACAATGACAAAGGTGGTCTGGGTGAATAGAATTAATTTATGGGTACTCTCCAGGAGAAAATAATTATCCTTTTCTGTCTAAAAAGGGCTTCTAATCTAGTATCAGCACTCTGATTATTGCTGCCTTGGTGTGACATTGTAAAGCTCTGCAAGGGAAGTGGGAGCAGCTCTAATTCTGCAACCTAATACTTCTGCTGTTATACCTGCCTAATTGCAATGGCTCCTCTTTGGTGCAGCCTCCCAAAGATGCTGCTAGAGCACTGTTGTAAGCCACAACATTGTGCTTTAATTTCATTACTGTTTGATTTGGCCAGCATTTTGTTCCCTTTCTCTGCAGTGTTAGACAGTTTGCAGAGGGGATTACTACCTGGCTGGGTTACAGCACTTATTGTGTGCACTTAACCTCCATTTCTCTTTAAATGGAATTGTATTAAAATAATTCAGCAAAGCTTTGAAATTACAGTAGGGCTGCTTTTGATAATTGACTTCCCCCCCCCCCCAATAACTGTGTTTATTAAAATTATCACGATTCACAGAGTCAGAATGGTTCAAGTCAAACAGAGTGTCTGGATCCCACTGGGTTTTGGTTTTGGCCATTTTTGCTTTGTGAGAAGTGAAGGTGGGCACCACTCTGGGGTCCCACTGCGGTGAGCGGCCAGCTGTCCTCTGTCAGCTCTCAGAAGTGGAACGGTACCTGTCAGGATTTGTGCTGAGGGAGTTGTCAGAAAGAACAGCATTGAAAAATGAGAAAAGCGTAGAAAATGGTCTCTGACTACATTAAAGACTTGTGAAACTTCTGCCGTTCTGCAAAAAAACCCTGTAATTTTACACAGTGGAGCCATCCTCCCTGACTCAGACTTGGAGAAAGACCTATTCAATGTTACATTTTAATCATATACAACACAAAGACTTTTGCTGTGCTGTTTAAAATCCAGCTTTCTTTCAGGCTGTGTTCTGCCGGGATGTTTTCATCCAAAACGGACTGCTGAGGCTGACAGGAACAGTCTGAAAAAGCAGCTCTAACCTTCCTTCCTGACACTTCAATAGTGACACCCACTGTGGGAAACTAGGGCATAAATGCATTAACACTTGTCACTGGGAAGAAAATCCTCTCCATGATGGGGACCAGAAGAGAGTGATTCTTAGATTCATGATACAAATTGGTTCATTATTTATTTCAGTCAAAGTCTGTAGGTGCTGCTACAATGAAAAATTAAAAGTGCACTTTGCAGAACACTTGTGAGCTGACACTCTGCCAACCCCAAAGCCTTCCTGGCCTACAAAACGAAAGAGAGCTTTGATGCTCGCTGTACTCTTCACAAAATCTCAGACAAACAGGCTTTGCCCAGAATTTTGACAGAGGTAGGACCTACTGAAACAGATGCCAAACCCACTCTGTTCACTGTCGCCTTCCAGAGGAAACATCCTGCTGTTGCCTCTTGGTGTTACAGATCTGTATGAGGGCAGCCCAGCTGCTTGGTCTTCTGTAAATACTTTGGACTTTCGAGGGTATCCCCTTATCAGTGCCTTCATCCTGTTGCACGTTGTCTGTAAGTTTAGCAAAGCTCTCATCTTGCCAGATGGGTAAAAGACAGCTTGTTCCCTGCTGGAGCAGGGTTTTCCCACTCCTCCAGCTGTATGCAAATGCAACACTTGTATAAATCAGTAATTGTGAAGGAACTGAGGGAACTGAAGGAACACACTGCTGCTTCTCTCTCCGCTCCCAAGGCAAAAGTGGTTGCCCAGCAGCGTGGGGAAAATCTAGCTTTAATACTGAGCTGCTTATTTTACTAAATGTGCTGGTCTGAGAATCATAGAATGGTTTGGGTTGGAAGAAACCTTAAAGGAACCTTAAAGGCCATCTAGTTCCAACCCTCCTGCCATGTACAGGGACATATTTCACCAGACCAGGTTGCTCACAGCTCCATCCAACCTGGTCTTAAACACAGCTTCCCTGGGCAACCTGTTCCAGTGCCTTGCCACCCTCATGGTAAAGATTTTTTTCTAATATCTAATCTAAACCTACTCCCTTTCAGTTTGAAGCCACTCTCCCATGCCCTGTCATTAAATGCCATCGTAGAAAGTCTCTCTCCATCTTTTTTTGCAGGCTCCCTTGCAGGTACTGGAAGGCTGCAAATACATCAGCCTGAAGCCTTCTCTTATCTTCTCCAGGCTGAACAATCTCAATTCTATCAGCCTTTCCTCATAGGAGAACTGCTCCATCCATCTAATCAACTTGGTGGCCTCCTCTGGACTTGCTCCAACAGGTCAGTGTCCTTCCTGTGCTGGGGACCCCAGAGCTGGCTGCAGTGCTCCAGGTGGGGTCTCAGCACAGCACAGCAGAGGGGCAGAATCCCCTCCCTCACCTGCTGCCCATTCTGCTTTGGATGTAGCCCAGGACAGGATTGGCTTTCTGGGCTGTGAGTGCACACGGCTGGGTCATGTCCAGCCTCTCACCCACCAGCACCCCCAAGTCCTTCTCAGCAGGGCTGCTCTTGGTCTGTTCATCCCCCATCCTGTGTTGGTACTGGGGGTTGCCCTGACCCAAGTGCAGCACCTTGCACTTGGTCTTGTTAGACCTCATGAGATTCCCATACACCTACTCCTTGAGCTTGTCCAGGTCCCTCTGGATGGCATCCTGTCCTTCAGGTGTGTCAACAGCACCACTCAGCTTGGTGTCATCTGCAAATTTGCTGAGGCTGCACTTGATCCTTTTGTCAATTAATGAAGATATTAAATAACATTGGTCCCAGTATGGACCCTGATGGACTTCACTTGTCATCGATCCCTTTGGACTCTGAGCCATTGACCACCTCCCTCTGGATGCGACTTTCCAGCCAGTTCCTTGTCCGTCTAACAGTCCACTCATCAAATCCATCTCCTTCCAATTTAGAGAGAAGGATGTTGTGGGATACCATGTCAAAGGCTTTACAGAAGTCCAGATAAATGACGTCTGTAACCCTTCCCTTGTCCACTGGTGTAGTCACCCCATCATAGAAGGCCACTGGGTTGGTCTGGCAGGATTTGTCTCTGCTGAAGCTGTGATAGTTGTATCAAATCACCTCCCTGTCCTCCACGTATCTTAGCACATCTTCTAGGAGGATCTGTTCCATGATCTTTCCAGGGCCAGAGGTGATGCTGACAGGTCAGTAGTTCCCAGGGTCCTCCTTTCTTCTGCTCCCTTTTTGCAGTCACCTGGGACTTCTCCTGACTGCCATGACTTTTCAAATACCATGGAGAGTGACTTGGCAGCTACATCAGGCAATTTCCTCAGGACTCTGGGATGCATCTCATGGGATCCCCTAGACTTACATCTGTTCAGATTCCTCAGGTAGTCATGAACCTGATCCTGAACCTGATGGGGACTTGACTCTTCCAGTCCCCATCCTGCTATTCATGTACTTGAGAGGTGTGGGAAGAGAGGCTGCCATTGAAAACTGATGACCAAAATCTGTTGGGGTATTTACTTCTCAATACAATTGAAGATCAAAATGGCATGGGTTTTGAGAGAGCTTCTGTCCAAAGTCTGTACCAAAGCACAAGCTCCAAAGACTTTCCTTACTTAATGCCTCTCTAACATTCTGATGCACATGGTGCAGCTCTTTCACCTGTGCTGGGGGAGGAGGGTGGGTGGGAGCCACTCTCTGCATGTTGTGGTACCTGGCTGTCAACCCTTCAGCTTTAATCAGGGCTGGCAGGAGCTCTGATGGCAACTGACCTCATGTTAAAGACTAAAGTCCCTGTCTCATCTGAACTCAGTTCCCTTCATGAAGGATTTCAGATGACAAGTGGGACAGGTATTAAACATTAACCAACTGTTCATCTTTAAAATACTAATCCTGGCTCTTAGCTGTTTTCCCAGTGTGCTGGGTTTGAAGGACTTGAGACTTTCATGAGTGATGAGTATCTATCTCATGGTCATCCCAGATCTGCAGTGCCAGTTTCCAGCTTTCAGGCTCTCCTCATAGGTGTCTCTACTAGGAACATGCTCACTAGGTTTATCTGGAAAATCAAATATGTGGGTAGGCTCACTTCAGGCCACTTCTCAGTTTGTCTCTGAGGCTGCCAGCAGCATAGATGACATTCCCCTTCCCTTAATAATCCTCCCCACCCTTTGTTCTTCTGTACCACTGAGCAGCCTTCCTCCGTATGGGTTGTATTTAGATCTGCCACGTCTTGGGATGAGGAGCGGAGCAGAGGAATGTCTTTGTTGCTGTGATGGGACTTGGGCTGCGAGGTGACATGTGGCACGTCATATTCCAGCAGGAATCCATCTCCCCTCTCTTACGGAGTAACAGACGTCCTCCTACTTCTCTTCTCAATAAAGCTACAAGCGTTTCTGTATGGGTAGTCTGTCCCATAGCTCAGCTGGAAATAAATAAATGCAGCAAACAAACTGCACCAACAAAGTGGTACCGTTCCAAAACGCAGTTATTCCGGCTGGTGCACTGTCGCTGCTGTGAGGTGTGGGGCTGTGGAGAGCAGGGTGTGATGGGCTTGTCTTGGCCTGCAGCCTTGTCTTTCAGGCCACATCCACGTGCTCATCAAAGGATTTAGACTTCTGTGCATCGAGTAGTCTGAAGTGGGGTGAATCACAGCTCCTGGATATGTAGGGTGGAAAGGGCCTGCTGGGTCACCTAGCCCTCTGCTTGGTTTTCAAAAGGATCCTTCCTAATTAAAGCACGACTGGTGATTGCAACATGTTTTATTTGGGTGGTTTAATAAATTGCTGTCCTCTCTGTGAGACATGAAAGCGTATTTACTAATGTGGCTGTAAATGTCTCAGCTGTGAGGTTGTTATTTACTGTACTATTGTGATGCAAATGTTTGTGGTTATGTTTGCATTGATCACACAGACAGCGCACACATTTTATTTCTTGGGGTATTTAGGCTTGCTTTTTTCTCCTTTCCTGCTGTATCTGTTCTGTTACACACTATATAATAGAAATTGCTTGAAGTGTAATTGCCTGTCACTCAAGTGCCGTGTTACAATATAGGGCTATATCAATCAGAAGATTCTTCCTCCTCTAATTAATTTCGAGTTTTGGCTGTAGATAGCAGTGTTTGTCTGGAGAACATGCCACTAAATCATTTGGTATTTTATACATTTATTTACTTTTAAATGTATTTTATGTGAAAGGTAATGGCCCGTAGTTACAGCTGCAGAAGAGAACACTCACTGGCAAGAGCCTTGTGGTTGGTGGTGGTGCTCCCAGCATGGATGCAGTGCTCCAGTCTGATGGATGTGCAGTCACTGGTTGTCTGCTGCCAAAGAGGTGGCAACTGCCCTTTTTTAAATGTGTGTCTTGGGGCGTGAGGTAGGAAAAGGTTTAGGCATTGCAGTTGCAAGTTTCCCATATGAACTATTTTTTGAAGCTGATTTGTCAGTCTGAAGCCCTGTATGTCCTACATGATTCTTTCACAGATGTGGACAAGTATCAAAAATGGTAGCTTAGCTTAAGAAACACTGGAATACTGTTTAGAATCGATATTTTTTGCTCTGAGTGGTCCTCTAATAGACTGGCTTTTCAGTGTGTACAGAGACTGGAAAAATGGAGTCTGTGAGTAGGAAGCCTTGCCTTGAAACAGAATGCTTTGTGATTAATGATTTTATCTGTAGCCTTTTAATACCTCCTATAGATGGGATGATAGCCCAGAGGTAATCTCTCTGATGGGATGCAGGGAGTACTGGTTGGAAGGTCTGATGTGGCATCTTTCAGTGTTCATTGGGGATAATCCTACCTTGGGGTCAGGATGGCCTTGAATTTGATGGAGCTTGGATTAGATGCCAGCTGATTTGGGCCTCTAATCTATAATGAGTAAACTATTAGATTGAGTCTTTTAAGTACACAAAGAAATATATTAAAAAAATTAAGAGACTTCTGAGCTTTGTGTACTATTAGTCAAGACAGTGGACATTACTTTAGGCATGGGCTCATACTCATAGGGATCTGCCTGGATCCATTGGCTTTTGTTGTGGGTAGGAAGGAGGGAGCTGTTCTAAAAAATACTTAAGCTGCTAAGACTGAGTACTTTATTATTTTTTTATTTGTAATGATTGAGTCTGTCAAAATTGAACTTGAGCTTTTCTGTGGAAGACCTAATATTTGCCTTAAAATCACCTGGTTTCATTTTAGTCTGTAATTGCCTGGAGTTTACCTGGCTGCATGGACTGCTAAAAGTGGTTGGTATGTCACTGTGAACAGTCTGAGTGTCAGTGTGTGTGTAGGCTGTGTTAGGAGTCAATATCCCTTATTTATTGGGGGAAAAAAAAAAAAGATCCATTAGGGCCCATTTCTGCTAGAGCCAGAGAAAACCTGGAATGAACCCCCCCTGTCTTTTGTAGTTATCTTTTTCTTTCAGCTCCCCACTTCCGTTTATTTTATGAAGCTGCTGGCACTGCAGCGACAGTTTGCTCTTGCTCCACTGCACTTGGAAACTTTCTGCTTGCTGGGAAGTGCAGCTGTACCCTGCATTTGGCAGTTTGCATTGAGGAGCAAACTACAGTTTCAGTTTGAATGAACACTGTTACTCTTAACTAAGAAGTTATTCAAATAAAATCAGGTTAAAAAACAATTAAGAGTCTTTATGGAAGAGCTTACATGGCCTGGCAGGGCTGTGCATGAGCTTGCCAGCATTTTGGAGCAGTGACCCATCACAGTGGCATCCCTGTCTCCTTCTTGAAGCTGCCTAGAAAAGAGCAGGTTCTCAGTTTCCCTTAAATCTGGCCAAATTTTGAAGGGTGAGTGAGAAAAGTTCTCTAGCTTGTGTTGATGCAAAGTGAATGTAGATTTTTTTCAGGGACCTGTTTGTTTCAGTGAAGAGTGTGGTAAGGGATAGTCCTATCTGGTGCATTGGGAAAGACTTACAGAAACATTCAGGACAATAAGGAACAGCTTATTCTGGCTGCTGGCATGCTTTCTTCTGCCTACCTGGTGGGTCAGGTATAAGCTGCCCTCAGTCCAGGCAACTATCTAAAGTGATGTTCTAGGGGACTTCTGTGTCCATGGGCAATGGGCACAAGCCTGGAAGAATGAACCCTCTCCCTGTGCTAACAGTCCTCTTGCTGCTTATTGCTCTGCATTGCAGGAGCCTAAGTTGCTATCCAAATATAAGTTCTACATGCTTCTTAGTTTTCCTGATCACTTTAATCTTTGTAATCTTCCCTTTACACTCCTGTAGCTATGAAGAAAGGCAAAACAGGCAGGAGACACTGATTATGTGCTTGAGAAACAATGAAATGGTGCTGGAAATGCTGCCAAAACTCAAAGAGGAAAGGGAAAGGATGAATCTGAGGGGAAAAAAAAATATTTTCTGTTACTTAAATTGTGTGTATTAGTAATGGATGGAAAATTATTTCAGACAAAGCTGTGAGTTTTGTTTGTCCTCCTAAAAACACTCCAATTTTTTTTTTTTTTTAAGCTTCCCTGTGAGTATTATGGCCAACCTCATTTCACAGCTTGATCTATTCATCTCAGTTAAATGCAATGGACAAAATCTACACAAAACAACTGCTTAACATTATAAGCAGCTTGCATAAACATCAATTATTAAGGTCACGAGAGCTCCTAGAAACCAGACGAAATGAGTGCACTGTTGCATTTCTTTTTTCAAAACATCCATTAATTAATAAGGGGCTTAGTGCCCAGACTGTTTCTCCCTGCCTGCCTCCATCAGATTTTGCTTTCATCAAGCAGAGAGGAAAGTGTCACTTCCCTCTCTTCCTCCTCCCTTTTCTTTGGCTGGAGCACAGAAAGGTGCCAGACTTCATCCTTCACAAGCCCATCATTCACAGCTGTGGTATCCCAAAATGCTCAGGCGGGTTGTGTTGGGGGTGTCACAACAGCAGCACACCCTCTGGAAAGGCCAGGGGCTTCATTTCATGCCTGGACTGCCCGCGTGCCTGCCACAATAGGAGCAGGAGTCTGAAGTCAAGCTGCCAGGAGCTAGAGAGTAGCCACACTGACGTATTGGGGCAGTGCAATGAGGGCAGGGTGCTCACAGGAGAAGCATGGAAGAGAGGAAGACAATGAGGGGAATGTAGTAGTGTCTAGAGGTCCCGTCCCCCCTCTGGAAGCACCACAACCCCTTGGTTTGTGTAGGCGTGGGCATCATGTCACATGTTGGTCCCTTACACGTGACATGAGTATAGGTAGCACACGGTGGCCGTGGAGGCCTCAGGCATCGGAGCTGTAGGAGCCTTTGGTGGGAGCTCCTCTCTAGCCCTTTCCAGCACAGGAAGGAATTGCAGAGGTTTGCCTGAGAAATGGGCTGCTGTGATTGAGGGGCCGAGCCCTACTTATATCCAAAGTCAAGGTGCGTATAAAATATATGTCAAGGTTAACATAAGTGGGAAATGTTTGCAGCAAGGAGTTGAAGAAGGAAAAAACAGGAATAGAACAATGTTAATTTTTTAAATGTATTAATTCAGTTGTGGTGCTGGATGTAGAGGGAGCAAATCAGACTAACTGTGAGGAGATAGGACACTGCAGCAACTGAATGGGAGATGAGGAGAACTGTGCTGGTGGGTGCTGGTGATGTGGGTTGTGGGGAAGGCTAAATCTCAGCTAGCTTACACAGGACAAAGCAGCTCAGATGAGAGAGCTTACTCATGGGACTCTATGTTTAGGAGAGAGGATGCCTTCAGAGACAGTCCTAGAATGTCAAAAAGGCTAAGAAGCAAACTTGTGTGTAAGGGAATTGAGGTTTGGCATCCTGTAGATAGCAAATGGCCTGAGATTTTCTTGCCTGGTTTGTACCAAAAGTAAACCCTCTAAGGCAGACACTTCTCTGTATTTGCCAGGAATCAGTCTGGAGAAGATGGGGACAAAGGCTGATGGTTTGCAGCTCTGCTGTCTGAGGTCATGGCATCTGCAGAAGAAACTCAGATGGCTAGGATCTGGATTATTGAGTCCCAGAAAAACAAACTCATCATTTTGGCCTTGCTGGGTTTAAACGAGCATCATCAGGCGATTGAGGGAGGGGATTGTCCTGCTCTGCTCTGCACTAGAGTGGTCTCACCTTGAATATTGTGTGCAGTTTTGGACACCACAGTATAAGGAAGATGCTAAACTGTTAGAGGGTGTCCAAAGTAGGGCAATAAAGATCGTGAAGGGCCTTGAGGGGAAGCTGTATGAGGAGCAGCTGAGAGCATTTTTTTAGTTCAGCCTGGAGGAGACTGAGGGGAGGTGTCGTCCCACTCTGCAACATCCTCATGAGGGGAAGAGGAGGCTCAGGCACTGATCTTTCCTCTGTGGTGACAGTGACAAGACTCAAGGGAATGGCCTGAAGTTGTGTCAGAAGAAGGTTCTTCACCTAGAGCGTGGTTGGGCACTGGAACTGACTCCCCAGGGAAGTGGTCACAGTACCAAGCTTGACAGAATTCAAGAAGCACTTGGATGATATTCTCAGGCACATGGTGTGACTCTTGGGGATGGTCCTGTGCAGGGCTAAGGGTTGGACTTTGATGATCCTTGTGGGTCCCTTCCAACTCATCATATTCTGTAATTTTGTGATTCTGTGACTGCATTTTCCTTGGTGCCCCTAATGAAACATAACACAAATACCCAGACATCAAATGTGGTCTTCTATTAAAAATCTTTGCAGGTATCACACCTGCTCTTTATCTGTGAGGAATCTAATTTCTGCAGCCACTAGAGAAACAGTTCAAGGAGATACAAATGTTAAACCCATTATTAAATATTTCTGATATGGGGCTAGTATCTAGTTTTAACTATCAAACATCAAAGAGGTTCTTTGGGATGAGTTTGGAGGGAGAACTTGCCTCCACCATCCTGCAAGATAGGACACAAAGACCACAGTGCAAACATTCCCCACCATAGGAGAATGCTTAAGGGGGTTGCCTTGTTAAAAAGAAAAAAAAACCCAAAACAACAACAACAACAAAACAACAACAAAAAAACCCACAAAAAACTCCAAAACAAAACAAAAAAAAACAACAAAAAAAAAGGTTTGTCCCATGTTTTATTCCAGCATGGTTTTTGAAAATTACTCATCAGAGGCTGCTTTTGATATATCATAAAGAAACTCTAAGCAACAAAGGGGCTTTAAAAAAAGCAAAGACATGACATATTTGTTAATACTCAGGGTAGCAATGCATTAATTTTAAGGCATGCTTTTTAGATTTCTTTTTTTTTTTTTAAATGAAATGAGGACACTAATTAAAATTAATCCATTTATAAATCTTTCCACATCCAATTTTAAAGTGTAAATAAAACATTTGCCTTGTCTATCTCTTTTCTCATCATAAGACAATACAGACCGTGTAACTTTTAACTCTTTAAGGTATTAAGCATGTAAAGCTATCTTAAATGATTTACTAAAAGATACAAAAATTGGTTGCATGGTCGAGATAGCTTTTAAAGAGCAGGAAAGATGGCAGTGGGAATGTTGGGAGTGCCTCAAAATGGGTTTTAATGCTTGCCTTTGGGATCTGCAAACCTCAGAAGTTTCTCGTCCCGGCTGCCTCTCTGTCCTCCATTCCTACCCCTTTCATGAAAATGAGCTGTCTGTTGGCTGCCTTCCTTGATGTGCATTTTTCAGAGTGTGATAATTTGCACTATAAAATACACATGGATGAATTTACTTCAGTTTTGCTTCCAAAGTCAGTAAGGATTTGAATTGGTGAGGTTGGAAAATGAGAGGTGGTAGGCTACTGCACAAATACGATGTATTTGATTAATTTATGTGATTGAAAAAACAAGAAAAAGAAAATGGGAGGCTTTTGGCAAAGAAACTCTCTGAACTTTTAGTTCTGTGATGTGAGACTGCAGTATTGTCAATGCTGAAGGTATTTTTCTGTGCCTTGTTTAAAAAGGAAGCTAAACACGACCTTGGGTCTGTGATGGTTGGTAGCTCCTCAATGTATGCTAATTAGTAAAGACTGTGAGAAAAGTAGTACAGCTGCTGAGGGAACTATACATTCTGACTTTTTAATGTGTTCCAGATATTATCAATTGTGCCTACAGACCTTTGGTGCAGTTATGGCTGTGTCAAGGGTGCCCGTGTCTGTGCAGTCATCTACCTCAGTAAAGCACTTGCACATAGAGAGCTGGCAAAACTGCTAAACCCACCCCCTAAACAGCTATATGCAGGTGATATTCTAAACTCTAATGTGAGCTGTGTGTCTCTGCTCCATCTCAGGCCATGCCAAAGCGAAGAGATAGCACGGGGAAGGTCTGTTGTGTGTGAGGATGCTCCCCTCTGCTTTCATATGCAGATATTTAATAAAACAACTATGCATCTCTGCTTCTTGTCATTCCTCTCCCTGGGAAGTTTCATGTCGGTTGCTATCTTCTATCAGTTTCCTGCTCTTTGGTCTTGATGTCTGTTCTTCATAAACCTTCCAGCCTGAAGTCTGCCCATCACTGACCCTGCCCTGGTTCCCAGCCCTCTTTGCCAGGAGTAAAGCTCAGCAGCTGCAGAAAAAGTGAGGGTAAGAGGACATAAAGTTGCAAATCCTCAGAACAAAATGTGCAAACCAAAGTTGTACTGGCTTGGAAAAGGAGCGGCATGCTCTGGCTCTCCTGCAGATACAGATGGGCAATGAGTGGTGAATTAGCAGGTTGAGAGTCTAGATCATTGTTTCCAGCAGTGTTTGTACTCTAAATATTTATCCACAGTGCACAGGAGCATTGTTCCACCTTTCCCAGAGAAGTCATGCCCAGGTAGGAGTTTTGATTCCTCTTTCCTCCCAAGGCTAATGGGATCTACCTTCATTATAGCAAGTTTGCAGCTCTTAAACTGAGTTGCTGAGACCTACTGTTTTAAGCTGTGCTTCTGGTAATCAGTCTCCTTTTGTGAGCATAAAGGGACAGATGTTGCAATTGCAGGAGTTAAGGCTCGTTTAGTGTTTGCTCGAGGTGTTCTTTCTCTGTGGGTGCAGCCATGGGAGATGGGGAAGTGCAGGAGGACACGACTGGGCACTTGCCCTCCACCTCCTCAGAAAATGAGGGGATTTCTCATTGCAGAAAGCAACTTCTGCATGGAGCTATGATGGGATTTTTGCCCTGTGTGCTCAGTTTGCTATTTTACAGTGCTGTGCAAAATGACTTCTTTGCCTCCAACTACAGATTCAGAACTGCTAACCACCCACTGTACAGCCGCTAATGCACAGATTATCTCCACAGCCAACAGCTTTAAGTAATCAAACAGAGATAATTTTACCTCTGTGACCCAACAAATAAACACTAGAATCAGGAAAAATCCTTTCGCCCACACAATCCTACCCAGGCTTTCAAGGACGGAGTAAAGACTTTCCTCAAAGCCTGCAGAGGTGTCAAGGTCACCAGGTTTGTCCCGTCTTAGATCGATGGTGTGGAGTGCTCTCAGGAGGGTCACGATACTCTGTAACCTGATGAGACCATCTCTTGCTGCTGCAAAAGAAATGAAACGAGCAGAGCATACACTGGAAGCTGTGTATGCAATCCCGCTTTCACAGGAAAAATTGTGGCTTGGAATGGCTTCTGTTGATGACATCAGCCCTTAACTTTCTGTTCTTTGGAAGAACAGACATTTCTCACAGCTATCAGGGGTTTAACACCATTAAGGAAACACAACTGTTACATATCATAACATTGCATCTGTGGCTTCTTTCTCACTGATCTCCACCAGCGTCCGAAAGTCATATCAGAAAACACTTTTACACTTTAAAAGTCTGTTTCTCTTTGCTTTTATTTCCCAGATCAGCTCATTGTGACAGTGACTACTTTCTTAGAAATGAAATCTCAGCGCTTTTTTTATTTATTTTTTTTTCTTTTCTTTTGGTGTTAGTAAATTCTAGCTACTCAGAGCTTCTCTCATTTTCCCTGCCCTTTCCCCCTTTGTTCTAGTCAATTCTTTTCCTTATTCCTGCTATTAAGGATACTTAGCATGTTGTCATTGGGAAACAGCACTCATTTCTTCATGGAAAGAAGCTGCTTAATGTTTCATGTGTTACAGTGAATAATTAAATAAAGAAAAATATCTAAGCCTACAAAAACTAGCTGGCAGCTGAAAGGAAGAAAGCATTTACAGTCTGCTGGGGAAAAGTGACACTCCTGGCCTGGTGTCTTAAAAGTACAAGGGTAAGGCTGAAAAATGAATATGTCTGACATGACATTCAAGAAATCTGGATTTTTCAACTTTCCATGCATTTATAGCATTAATCTTTAATTGTCGTATTCTTGAGTGACTGGCTGTGAGATCAGAGCTGAAATTGGTGGGGCTGAGGAAAACCAGGCTGGTAAGTGGAATGAAATGTCTGCAGGGACCATGACCTTGTGAACTGTCAGGGATGGAAAGGCTGTCAGCACTCAGGGAGCTTGGCAGCCTGATAGCGTATGGCATGAGCGGTCCTCATGTAAATAAGGGGTTTTATTGGCCTTCATAGTGCTTTTTTACCCTTTCTGGGCTGTATGGTCATTGCCCCTTTTCTTTTGATTTTATAATAAATCTTAAAACACAGCTGCTGGGCTCTGTGAAAGTGAAATGAAAAACTGGGGAAACGGGGCTTCTGTGCTGAGAGCTGGGAGAATGGTGACTGCTCCCAAATGATCTAACTGGACCATGGAATTTTTTACTTTTTCAAATAAAACCAGAACTGAGCTGTCATTTTGCAGTGACCTTTGCAATTTTACCAAATGAGTTCAGACACTTGCCATCCCCATGGCAGAGGGAGCATCATTCAGGGCCAAGTTACAAATGGGGATCTGCACTGAATATCTTTTTTTCTTTCCTGCCCCCCATCTACTTTTCCCCCTCACTGCACATATAATCTCAAATGGATAACGTGCTTTAGCAGAATTTGCTGAGACCAGAGACAGATGGAGGCTTGTGCAGAGCACTAACTCTGTGTATAATTGTTCATCCCTTTGAATTTGGTTACTGTTAGTCCCATCAGCTGGGGTAGGACCCTTTGCATTCTCCTTTTTCTACTCTTTATGCTGAGATGTGGAGGCATGATCACATAATTTGTATCTGCATCTTCCAATTGCCTTTTACATTTTCCTTTCTGTCTGTGATCGGCAGCTCTGGCTGCAGTGGGGACACAGTGAGCAGGACTGCAGTGATGGCCTTGTACCACTGTAAGAATTGTTGATGTGGATCTGGTGTGCTTGATGCACACCAGAGCGACTGATGTAACAACCAGAGAACATCTCACAGCCCTCCAGCCTTCACGTGCTCTGCTGCTCTGTCAGCATGACTGGCCTGACCTCTGCTCAGAGTGAGAGACTGGGTCCAATTCAACTTGAAGCAAAGTGGAGTGAGGCTTAGGGAGCTGTTGCACCATCCCAGAGAGTATACAAAATGAGGAGAAAGGGGACTTCTTTTGGTTCCAAAAAGACTCTTAGAAATTCTTGTTGAGAGTTGAGCTGCACCAGTCCTGTTAACTCCTCTGCTGGCTTATCTATGTACTGCTGAACTAGTGGCTGTTTAGATCGTGTCCACCCATTCTTCCTTTTACACTGGCAGAATCTGCACTGAATGGCTCATACTCGATAAGACGAGAAACAGTTTGAGAGGAAATGTGGTTTTTGATTACTGCCTCTTGCACCTCATCTGTGGTAGCTCACCAGTTTGTGATTGGCTGTTTGGTAGAAAGGGTATTGCCATTTTAAATGTGCTGCTTATACCACTGACTTAGACTTTTGCTGTGGACTTCATTCAGGTACATAACCACACATCTACTTTGAATTGCATGAATACTACTGCTGAAATTAGCGACACTCTTCCTGTGGTTCATTTAGGATGCATGGTTGCAGCTGACCCAATTCCTGCTGAAATAGGTGGAAGAATTTCCCAGTATTCTGATAAAGCCAGGTCAGGTCCTAAATCCAGTTAACACTTCACATGCCTGCAGTGATGTCTGCTTACCACAACACTATAGTTTGAGAGTGGTACAAATTCTTGTATGCACTGACCAGAGTTCTTTCCATGGGGTGTACCAAAAGAGGAGCTCTCCTCAGTCTCAAATGCTCTGCAGTTTATCTTCTGATGCTCTCTGTTACTGATTTCTCCCCTGCCTTGACCACTCATTTAGCAGAGTCTGCATTTTCTCTATGCATCAGTAACAAGTAAAAGGAGTCACTGCACTCAAGAGCCCTGGTGTCAGTAAGAGGGCAACGGCAGCCAGACCTGGAAATCCAGTAACCTGGTCCCACTGACCTGAGGATTAAACCCTGCTCACTGAAACATGAGCCCAGGCTGCCAAATTGCCCATGATAAGCTTTAAAGAACTCGGAATAAAACCATGCCTGCATCTATTTCTTTCACAGCAACTTTTTAGCTGGAGGCTCATAAATGGCTTCAGCAATGTGAATAGAGAGCCCCACAAGAGACCTGGAAGGCGCTCAGCTGTATTACAGGGTCCTATTCTTGGGGTTTTGTTTGTTTGTCATCTGGATTAAAGGGATTAAAGACTTAACCTTTGTACAGCCTTTCAAATAATAACATGTTTGTGCCCATACTGCATGTCAGGGAAATGTTTTCCCCCACTCCTGTTTTCATGATACAAGTAAAGATCTGAGAGTGGTCAGGCTTATGTAAAGTTGTGTCTTGTGCTTTAAACACCCACAAATTTCGCTCAGTGCTCCTGTTCTTCTCTGTCTCTTGATGTTGGTAGGCCCAGGGCATGGTACCTGCTTCAGACCCCAATCCCAAGGAACTGTCATGTTGGTGGGGGGCTGCAGTCTGAGCTGCCAGATCCTTGTCCAGCCACCACCCCTCTGGGCCATGTTTTTCATAATCAGAAATAAAATTTGTGCTACCAGATGGGGCCTGCTGCATGTCAGTCTGTCACATGCCAGCCGGATGTGGCCATTCCTCACCTCCTGCTCTGGAGCGGCTTTTTTAAGCAGGTTTCAGAGATTTGTAGTTTACACTACTAGCCCTTTGAGTGAGTGGCAGTGGCTTTTTTGGGATTCTTTTGGGATTCTTCTGGGTTTATTCCAACAGTGACTAAAATTTCCAAAAGCATCCAAGTGATTTGACGAATTTATTGACGTGTGCAAAAACAGACTAAGAAGGACTCGAGAGCTGTCTTTAAACATTTTTTTTATCTGATCCCTGTGCATAATATTCCACATGTTATTAAGGGAAGACCCAAGGCCTCCTTTTGGACCAGCTGGTCCCACCTGCAGGTATATCATCTGCAAGCATGGCCAGGACTTGCTGTCCTCAGCATGGTGCAACACCTGCATGGCCTGGGGGATGCCCAAGAGACAGTCAGGTGGGCATAGAGGTGTGGGTGGCTCAGGCTTGAAGACCTTGTCCTTGGCGTTGTTCCCTATAAACAGTGCTGAACCAAGAGACACACTGTATGTGGGCATGGGAGGTTTTGGGATTGGATTTCTTGGGAACTGGGATTTCCTGGGGATGAGAGTTCTTGAGGATAGGAGTTCTTGGGGTTGAAGTGTGGGAGGAGAAGGCTCACCTCTGGCAGTTTGATCTCTGGTGGGGAAGATGACCCCCCTGATTGCCTACATGGCTAAAAGCAGTCCACCAAGGGATGCACAGTTTTGTGAGCATTGCTTTTGGAGCGTCAGCAGTGCCATAGCATTCTGTCGGCATGGTACTCTGTAAAGAGTTGGTGGAAAAAATAAAGAAAAATCATTTTGGTTCTTTGTGGTCACAACAGACTGGGTATAAAAAATATATGACTTTATCATCTGGATCAGGTAATAGTTTTACCATCTGTACTGTCATCACATTCTTGTAACTTGCCCCTCCTTCTATGTACAAGACATAGAAAACTCATGGATCTACAAATCTGTAAGCAAGAGGCTGTAAGATCCATGCTCGGAACCTGAGTAACCACTGCATTCTCTCCAAAGAGAGCACATGCAAGTGTCAGCCTCTAACAAAGGTTATTACCATCAAGGACTTTCCTCTAGGGAAATAGTGTTAAAAAGAGCTGCCTGAATATTGCCTAAAAATGTACTTGAAAGAGAATCCTGAATCAAAGTGATGCAACAACAGGAGTATTTACTTTTCTGTTTGACCCTGGAACAGAGAAGTCACAGAGAGTTAACCATTCTCTGCATTTTAGAGGGGATTTTGTCTTGCAAGAAATTTGCCTTATCCTACTTAAATTTAGAAGATGTCAGTCCCCTTGTATCTTCTGCACACCGAAGGGAATGCAGACTGAGCTTGAGCAATATATTTTAAATTTGCCAACAGTCTTCCGCTGCAATAAATACCTCTTGCAACATAACACTGAAATCTGTGGATTGCAAGCCTGTGCTTTCTGGAATATAATATACTTCATCCACTCCACCAAATGCCCATAAGGAAATTGTGAGTGAAATCAAACCACAATATAGGAGACTGAAGTTGCACAGGCAGTTGATTTAGGACACAAGTACCTCATTCTGGCTCTTCACTCTACAATTTGCAGAAGCAATTCACAGCAAGTACGTAATAGTCAAACAAGTTGGGTTGGACATTAGGCTTTGTGGTGTGTAAATGAAGAAATAAATGGAAACATGGTTACAAATTTGAAACTTTATCTTTGGAAATTCTGTGTAGCATTTCTGAGAGCTCCACTTGACCTACAGCTGCTGGGTAGAGGCAGTAAAAGTGATGTAAAGGCAGTGAAAGTGAATTAATTTAAAAAGTCTAAGTGAATATTAATAGGACCTGCTATATTCAACAATTTACAAGCGTGTCTGGCATTTATAGATGAACTCTGCTGTTTGTTACATATTACATTAAAGAAAAACACTGAACCAACATATCAAAATGTCAAACTAACACAACGTTTTCCTTTGATCTCCTTTTTTGTTAAAATGAATTATTGATAGCCTTTTTCATGGCTGGCAGGAGAGATTTCTGATTTTTATTTGCGTACTAGATCAAATCTCCTATTCCTTCTGTAGGCAGAGCTCTTTACAACAATATCTAGATATGATATGTGCAATTACAGAGCTCAGATTCTTACTCATGGGGAAAGTTCTCCCCACCCATCCTGTGCTGCTGTGATTTCTTAAGCTGATATTTTCATTGGAAGTCTTTAAACAAATATAAAGCCCACCCTGGAGCCAGCGGTCAGGACAAGGGTGCAATGGTTTTGTGTGGGCCCACAGACCACACTGGTGGGTGTGCAGCTTTTTAGGGGATCTGAGCTGTTTTACCCAGGATCTGTGGAGAAAAACCTGCCTCTCTGTTCAGTGATGTGGCTTGGGAGGGTGTTTTCCAGAGCGAGGTCATATTTATGCTAGGTTTCAAAAAGCCCAGGTGGGGAGGTGGGGTGTATAGTTCTTGAAGTTTTGGTGGCATGGGGGGATAACGAGGTCTCTATTATCCATCATCACCTGGTTTGGACACCAGCAGAGCCTTGGACCCAGCAAGAGCTCTCAGCTGCTCCAAGTTTCATGGTTTGCAAAACTTTCTTTTCAAACGTCACCTCAATTATGGTTCTGGCAGTCATGTGTTTCCTGAGGGTCCACCTCACTCCTGGAACTTGGCAGCCCCCAAATCCATTTGATACGCTCCGCCTACCAAGGCAGAAGTGGATTTGGCTTGTTTTATTTTAAGGTCAGAAGTCTCTGTCAGAGAAATGAAGAAAACAAACCATCCTTGTGGTGTCCTGTTTATTCTGTTTAGCATTTTTAATTGCATCCAAAAGGTGCTGCTTGAATTTGGCCACTGTTGGGGTTCTTCCTCCAGTGTCTCTGGGTTTACTCAGGCACAAGGAAGGATGGTGCAAACCATAGCCACAAGGCTCATGAAGGGTTTTAGATTTGCATGGGTTTAAATTGTTTCACTCGATTCAAATGAGAATAAATTAAGTGGAAGTGTGGAACGGAGGACAGAGGGACACACTTATCTTCTTATACTTCCCCATCCCCAAATGTGTTTATGTTCCCTGCATCCCATTAAAGATTTGAGAAACCCAGGTCCCGCCCTGCGATTGTGGAAGGGGGGGACCAGCAGTCCTTGTCTTTCTGTGCCTCCGAGGAGATGTGGAGCCTCCGAGAGCCTTTCCCTGCCTTCTGCAGTCTCTCAGCCAGCAGGTCTGCTTGCTTCCTTCATGCTTTAATCAGGTTTTTTCTCTCCGTTCCGCTGACCCACTTTAGGCTCTTTGAAGGCACGGCGGAGCTCCCCGGCGGCTGCAGCTCTGCCTTCGGGGGACATGGACGGGCGGAGGAGCTGAGCAGACGAAACGGCAGCAGCACTCAACCCATGGGAGAAGGGTGGTTTTGGAGGCACAAGTCCCCTTGGACTGCTCCCCTGGGCACCTTTGGGCACATGTTTTTCTCTCTTAACTGCTGCATAGGGTGTGTTGTTTTTGGTTTGTTTTTGTGTTGTTGTTGGTTTTTTTTAAGTCCTTTTTTTTCAAAGGAGGTTTCATTTCAAGGCTGCTGGCGCAGTCTGCAGTGGGGTTTCAGACACGCGTGCTCACGCTTCATGCCTTAATAGCACCTGACATAACCTGGTCATAGGCACAAGGAAGGCACAGAGCATCCATCCCCCACCACTCCTCTGTCCCTGCTCCCATCCCCTGTATGTAGGGCATCCTGTATCTCTGCCTGAATCCCTTCAGGAGCCTGTGGGGAGCCCTCCCTACCTCCCCTTCTTATCCTGGGGTCTCAGTTTCACGTTCAGATGCTGAATTTGGGGTAAGCGTGCCCCTTCCTCTGTGTGTGGGCAGAGATGCTGGCTTTGCTCTGGCTGCACAGGGATGATTGCAGCTCTGCAGTAATAATTATGTGAGCCTGGCTGAGGAGTGATGGTAAGGGAGAGGATCTGCGTGGTGGGATGACTCAGGGGTGGGATGACGCAAGTCTGGGACCTGACTTTCTCTTTGCAGGCTGCAGAAACTTCTCTCCAAAAGGCTAGGTCGGGGAATGATTTAGCTCTGGGTGCCAGTCTTCATTCTCTCTGCTTGGCACTGGCCCCACTTCTCATTGCACAGGTCTCCAGAAAAAGCATGAGACCATTTGTTTTCACTGGTTCTGCTGGTATTTGATGGTTTCCTGCCCCACTGAAGGATTTCAGGTAGTGTAGGAGGAAACTAAGGGCCTGTCCTCATGAGATACTGTTCACAGTGAATTCCCTGACAGCTGGCCTTTGGGAACTTTTATTACAAATTGATTTTATTTCCCTCCATGTCCCATTAACCAAGAAGAGTAATTTCGGTTTGCATTCAAATTTACTTTAACCTAGATGAATCTTCCTGTGTAGACGTGCTTTGGGGTGTCAGAGGATCTGCATCTGTATAAAGCTGGTCTGGTGCTGTGGCAGCAAAGCTGCCTTTGACTGACCCTTGCTAACCCTTCAGCCCAGGAGACAGCAGCTTATGTTTCATGGCCATACTTATGACTTCTACATGGTTGGTAAACTCAATCATGTGGGCAGGAGGTCACCCATGTGGGGCTTCTTTGCAGCTGCCCTTCTGATAGCACTCGTGGTCTTAGCCTTCTGATGCTGTTGCTTGATTTGTGGTCATGGTGCAGAGACTGTTCAAAGCCCATCCCTCCTTCTCCTAAATGCTTCTTTAAGTCCAAGCACTCAACCCTGTAAAGGAGGGCACAGGAAGATAGACTTACAGATCTGCCTGATGGTTGGCAGGTAGAAACCAGCTTGTTCCAACCTGGGGCATTTCCCATATGTGTGCTTTGCTGTTCAGGTTCTGAGCATGGACAGCTGTATGCAGATTCTGCTGTGTAGGAGATGCCATCCCTGTGTATTAAAGCAAAAAGTGCTTCAGTATCTGTTCTACAGATGATATTATTTTTATTTTTGTAGCCTCTCTTGTTGCCTATCCCTTGCCTCCTTGTACTTCTTCTTGGGGGTGTATTCCTAGCACTGAACCTCTTTCTTCTAAATCCCACTGCTGGTTTCCTCATGTAGATTTGTTACTGAACAAAACAGGGAACTTCTGAAGATTAGTGTGAATTGTATGTACAGTGAAAGTGGGTAGGTAATGGCTCTGGAAGTTTTCCCACAGGGTTATTTTGGTCCTGGCTCTCTGGAGCAGAGCTGCTGATGGGGCTGGGCTGTGCCAGGGCGCCTGGTGGTTTGTGGTGCACACACAGGCTCTGCAGCAGACCCTTGGCTTCATCTTTCTCTTGAGATCGTGCCAGGATTTAAGCTCTGCAATGAAAGAAAGTGTAAAAACCCTTCTCCCACACACATGGTAGTAATACTTCATGTATATTTATAGAAAGGGCTGGTATTTTTTCCTGTTGGTATTAAATTGTTGTAAGAAGGATAGAAGTGTTACTAAAATGCAGTTCTTCATCTCCTCAGAGCATTTCTTCTCTGCTGTCTAATAACTGTGTGATGCTGATGTTGGATGGTCACTTTTGGATCATCGTATTTCTGTGGGTTAGACACAGGTCTTGGAAACCCCTCTGCATCATCATGCTGCTCCACTCAAGGGATTGTTAGTGGGCTTTGTGTGTTTCTCAGACACCAGTCTGAGAGTTGTGTGGGGCTAAGCTGAACATCAGAGGTAAGACATTGCATTGCTCTTGGACTGATCCTGGTTGGACTCCAGCAGAGCCAAGCTATGAGACTAGGCACTTTGCACTGCCTCCACAGCAGGAAGAAAATAGTAGGAGTAGCTCAGGACTTATGCCAGTAATATATAGCACTTTAATCTTTAGTAATTTCTTCAAGAATTAGCTGTGAATTTTTTTTTTTTTCCCTTGTGCAATAGCTGACTTCTTGGAGGCAGGTGCTGGATTTCTTGCAGGGCGTGTTTTCTGTGGTTTTATTAATATAATCAGTATACAGGTGTATAGGCTTGGGATCATCTGACCAAAAATAAATGCTGTCAGAGCTTTTGCTCTTACATTCAGTGTGTAAAATCTGGCAGTGCTTCGGGCAGTTCAGGTAGCCTTCAAGTCGATGTCTAGAAAAATCCAACCAGTTGTTCCCTGAAAAAGGCATGTTTTTCTCTAGTGGTTCAAACATGCATTCATATCTATAATATAGGCAACAGAACTGAAATTAGTCCAGTCTGCAGTTCCTACAGTGACAAAATACCAGGATTACTTGGTACCAGGTTGCCCCAAGATGGCACTCTGTGTGCATGTCATGCTAAAATAATAGTATGGTTCCTAAGGACCATCTTTACCATCTGAACACTGCATACTTCTCCTCCTGGGGAGGTGAAGAAGCTGTAAGCCTGACAGGTGTGCAGTAAGCACTGTCACACCGCCTTTGAGTGATGGTCAGTGAGGGCATCCAGAGCATTGTCAGAGGTGACAAAGGCAATGCCAGGAGGCTTATCACTGAAGTGGTTGGTGGCCAAAACATGACCTGATATGTTTTTATCCTTTTACATGCTTTTTGTGTATTGATAAGGTGGTATAATTGCCAGATAGTCATAGTATTTCATGCAATTGTTTTGCTATTCCTTTATCTCCTCACATGCAGGGTATCATCCTCTGGCACCCTAGGCAAAATCTGACTGCTGAGGAAGCAGTGTTTCCAAGGGGTAGGTCCAAAATAATAAAATAACTTTGTCTTCCTGCATCAGTGGAAAAAATGCAGAAATGCTCAAAACCAAAGCGACAGGATAGAAGGGAAAAGGTGGTACCTTAATTTTATGTTACACATCATAGAATCATAGACTGGGTTGTAAGAGACTTTAAAGATCATCTTGTTCCAACCCATGGGCAGGAACACCTTTTCCTAGACCAGGTTGCTCAGAGCCCCATCCAACCTGGCCTTGAATGCTTCCAAGGATGGGGCATCCACAGCTTCTTTGGGCAACCTGTGCCAGTGACACAGCACCCTCACAGTAAAGAATTTTTTCCTGTTATTTAATCTAAACCTACTCTCAGTTTGAAGCCATTCTCCCGTATCCTATCACTCCATGCCCTTGAAAAATCTGATGTCTCCATCTTTCTTGTAGGCTCCCTTCAGGTACTGAAAGGCCTCAATTAGTCACCCCAAAGTTTCTCTTCTCCAGACTGAACAATCTCAGTTGTCTTAGACTTTCCTCGTAGGTCCCTCTGTCCCTCTAATCAATTTGGTGGCTTCCTCTGGACTCATTCCAATGGGTCCATGTCCTTCCTGTGCTGGTGACCCCAGAGGTGGATGCAGTGCTTCAGGTGGGTCTCACCAGAGCAGAGCAGAGGGGTGGAGTCCCCTCCCTTGACCTGCTGCTGACCCTGCTTTGGATGCAGCCCAGGATGCATTTGGCTACATTTTGGAAATTTTTAAGCTCAAGGGGATTACCAAATGTATATTTTAATGAATAGAAGATTGTCAAATATATGTTTAACTTTGTTTGGTGTCTAAGTTGCAAGTGAGGGGCTTTTTATTTTCTTCTTGCAGAGTAATCTTTATGATTCTGCTTTAAAGATTTTTCTTGTCTATCTGAAAAACTGGGAAAGAAAGTTTTAAAAAAATTAAAGTTTTCTCCTTATCCACTTCCTCTGTACCTGTAATTTATAAATCTTTAATGATGTACATGCTTTGAATAAACCATATGTTTTTAAATTATTTGTAAAAGAAAAAAGCCTTTCACATTCTTGCATCGTATTTTTGTAATAACTTTCATCAGCCTATGACTGAAAATTTGTCTCCATTTTGGAACTTTCTGTAATGGAATGAGATAAAATCTAATTCTGCTCTTCTCATGCTCCATGGGCCAAATAGATCCTTCACTTAATTCCATTAAGTGGGTTTTGCAGAGGAAGGAGTAATTTACAGGAAGCACTTGGCCCCAAACCCTCTTGGAAGTGACTGGCAAATTAGGTAGGCACAGGCACGTGGAACGGTGTCCTACGGCAGCCTCCTTCATATGGGTGGAAGGTGAAACCTTGAATGGCAGGATGTTTTCTGGAGGAGGAGGAATGTTAGCCAGAGGTGCTGCTTCCCTGCTGGATTCCCTCAGGATGCTCACCCACCTTTGCCTTCACATGTCACTCGCAGGACGCTGGCTGCACTGATGCAGACACTGATTGCGCTGCTCCACGGCTCTGACAGCACGCATTAACCTGGAATCTGATGTGGCACGACAAGGCACCAACTTCTGCTCTGGCAGTGGGGCTGTTCATGTGCAGTGCAGTCTGCTAGAGTCTCCCAGGACGCTTGAGTCGTATCCGTGTGTAATGGCCTTGTGCAGTTAAGTAGAGCACACTGCCTGAGATGAAAATCAAGTCCAAGAACAGGCTTGTTTTCCTCCCCTCCCTCTCCCTCCACCATTGCTGCTTGTACCACTGCAGTGGAATGTCTTCCTGCTTCCCCGTGGCTCCCCAAAACACACAAGCCCTCCTTCCTGCATGGTGTAACTAATCTGGCTTGCTGACTGGGATCTGCCGGGGCCTTTAAAGTGATGCCAGCTACTGCATACTAAATGTAGCATGGCAGCGTTTCAGAGTGAAGCTAAAAATCCAAATCCAATAAGCAAGGAAATAACCATAAAGATGAAGCCCTGGTTTCCATTCTGCCCATCAGCTCACTGCCTGATGGGGCAGCTTTGGACTAAAAGTTGGCTGTGGACCATGTGTTAGAAATATGAAGACCTCTTTTTTTTCCCCCTTTAAGCTCAAATCTATGAATAGATGCATTTTTTTTTTAATCTTATAGGAAAATCACATTATATTCAGGGATGAGCTTTCAGGCAGTTTGGATTCCTTTTTCTCTCTGTTGGGATTAGCAAACAGCAGCAAAACTCACACTTCTCTTTCTAAATCCCCATTCAAAACTGAAGGGAGGTTACCCAAGCTCAGGTTTTGTTCTTTTGGGATTTAACTGAAAGAGAGTTTCAGTGTGGGGGTTGTGATCCTGTAAGGTGTTGGCTTTCATGAAAATTAGCAGAACGATTTTGTGAAAAATATTTGCATTTCAAGCAAATGTAGATTAGTAAGACTTTTATGGTGAAAAAGGCTGTTATGGTTTTGTGAGGAAAACAGGTTAAATGATTTCTCGTTTAGTTTGTGGAGAGAAGAGGACTTTTCAAAAAAGGCAAAAGAACCCCCAAAACACAGCTACTGAACATCATGTGGGGGAATGTGATGTGACCAAAAAAAAAAAAAAAAAGATGTGGGGGAAACCATCCACAGTGCTGGAATGGGTACTGTAAGGAGTGAGATGCTTGCTTTTGTGGAAGAGTGGAATGGGTTCTGGAAGCTCTCTGGTTCTCTGAAATGGCAGTGATGTTTTCTTCTGCCAGGGCATCCTGAGGGAAAACTGTTCTTACAAGGTTTCACCAGGCCAATTTTCATTTTATTTTATTTTTATTGAACAAAAAAAATAAGGAAATTCACCAGTGTAAGGAGGATTAAGAGTGGATAATCCATTTTTGTGACTCATTCTGATAAGAAAAGAGCTCATCAGCTCCCTGTAGCCTTGCATCTGAAGACAGTTGCTGACAGATTGCACAAAATATGTCCCTGCATTTTCAGGACCTCGAGACAGCATCTTGCAAGCAGATAAAACCAAATAAAACCTGACAAACCGTCTTTGTACTGGAGAGATGAGAAGAAAAATGTGGATAGTTTCTGTTGGACGATTTGAATGTGAAGCTATGGGGAAGGACACTGAGTTATAACTTTAACTCCTTAAATGTTCTCTTAAGCATGAAGGATCTCAGTTAATCAAAGCTATTGCATAACTGCTGCTGGGGAGTGAGAAGTTTATTTTTAATTATACTGCCTTACATAATTGTTACACGATGACAGAGGCAGCATGATGAAGTGATAGAGATTTAAGTATACTTTTTAATACAGCGAAATTAAAAAGTCGAGTGTTGATGCATTTATTCATCCCTGCCTTGTACCTGGGTCTGTTTCATGGTTTCTGCTTCAGCACTGAGTTTTTTAGGATAGTATCATTTTATTCTGTACTTGTACAGCCCACAGCTGTGATGATGACTTTTTGAACGTGATGTTCATCAAGATAATAAATAGTCTTGTCCATTTTCATCTTCTCCTTTGATCTTGGAGTGTTTTGGCCAGCAGACCAGCACACGTGCATCTATAATTTATTATAGTTGTGGAAAACCCATTTAAGCTGGATGATTTCTTAAGTAATTTATTTAACTGTGGTTACAAAACTGGATTTTCTGCCTTGATACAATGAACTGTTCTCTTTAAAAGCTGAGCATGCAACAGGACAATTAAGTATGTTGTTTTAAATTTGCGAGGGCATCTACAGAAATGTTGCTAACAAATAAGGGAAAGTGAAATGGCTGTGATCTAAATTTTTGCTTACAATGTACGTAAAAGAGAAACTTCTGTCTCACTTAAAATATCTCCTGTGAAATACCCCCTTCTCTCCTTACTTTGAAGTCTCTGTGTGCCTACTCGGTGTTTGCCAGCACTGGAAGGGTGTCAGGGTGGGGCCATTACTTGCCTCAGTGCTGCACACTCGGGGCTGGGGGCTGCTGGTGGCGGCTGGGCTTGGCTCCACTCCTCAGCTCCATCACCCAGCCTCTGGTGGGGGACACACCTTGATGGCTGAAATGGTGTGCCCTGACATGTGATGTTCTATTTATCTGACAAAAATACTTGTTGGGGGAAGCCACCACCAGCTGATCAGGTGAAAACCAGACAGGAAAACAGCAGCTCATAGAGTGGTCCTGGTTTGACCCTTGTTAGACTTTAAAAGGCTTGTTTCTAGCCACGAGCAAACTACTGCCCCTTTACTTTTGCTTTGACAAGCACCTTTCCTAGAAAAGGACTGCTGCTGGCGATGATTGTTGTTGAGGTGGCCTATACTGTGAAGAGGTTTTAAGCTAAATGATTATGGACACTGTAATAGCTCCAAGGAAATCTGGTGTGAGACTCCTCTGCCTTGTGGCCTCAATCTGCCCTTCCCCCTCTCCAAACTCCGTAATTTCTGAAAGTATCCGAGTTACAGAGGAAAAGCTGGAATTGATTTACAAGCTGACTTAATGTGGCTTTCATCAGAAACTTATGGCTATTGAGTATTTCTGACAAAGTCCTGTTAGAGGTTTAGAGCTTGCTTTGTGAGTGTGTCTATTAATTAATGTCTGCCTCTCTTTCATGGCTTTGACTATTACTTTTTAACTGGAAACCATCACAAAGGATTTAATTGTAGTGATTTTTTAATTATTTTGTCTTAGAAGTATTAGCAAATGCCTATGAAATTGAATGAATGTAAAAATTAACATCAGATCCTCTCAATAACAGGGAATTAATGCAATGAAGATCTGCAATATCAGGTTGTATCTGTACAGTCAGATATAGAGATCCCTGTCTGAGGTACACGAAATCATGAATTTTTAGGGAATGACAAGATTGTCTGTTGGTGATGTTACGTATGAACATGCCTTCATCCTGTTGTTTGATGGGGTTGTTAACACTCAGTGGTACCCTGTGCCTGGTGTTAACATTCATCTGTACGGACAGCAGGCTTGTGCACTGACCTTCCTTTTCATGCTTGTCCATGTGTTTTCAACCGCCATTTAAGTAATAAAAAGAAAAAACCCAGTAATTTGAATGTTCATTTGTGAGCTTTTATTGTAAGTTTGTGCTTCTTATATCCTTTTGAAGGACTAAATCCTAATTAAATCCTTTTCAGATAGCCGGAAAAAGTAGGACAGGAAGGTAGGGTGTCAGGTAACCCTCCAAATCACCAGCCCACATCCAGGGTAGGTACTGGGCACCCTTGATTTGGATTAAGATGCCATTATGATTTTGAATGCTACAATCCTGTGTCTTTGTTTTGGAAAGGAGTGTACTGCAGTATCAAGGCTGCCTTGTGTACTGCTTATCTTCCTTTTTCTTAAATATATTACAGGGAAGTATGTGCCAATTGTAAAACTGAAAGGAGAGACTTAATGGAGAGGCACTGGGGCCAGCAACAGTGTTGGTGTTGGGCGCAGGTTTTGATGGGTGGAATGGTTCAGCTCCACATCCTCAAACTCTGGAAATGCACTACAAGGGGAAGGGGCACAGAGGAGCAGCAGCAAGAGGCAAATAACCCCATCCAGTGACCCACCCCAGGAATATGTAACAGTGTGCATTTGGGTATATGATGTCACATGCAGTATTTAGGCATTACAGGATGGGGATGAAATAAAAGACTGTAAAGAGCAAATAGTGCTGAGCCCTGAAAACCTTGTCAGTTGGCCAGTGCATCAGAACCATCACCTCCTCAAAGGCACTTCAGCTTTTCTTTCCTCTTTGTGAATTAGTTGACTTTCCCCAGAAGCAAGAAAAGAGTAAGTCTCTGTTTTAAACACCAGCTTATTGAGCTCAGCCCCTGAAAATTAAAATCTGTCTGAGACTGGGACTTGCTGGCTTCTGCTCTGCAGTCCTCTGGGGGAGAACTCTCACAGCTGGTTTCCCTGGGGTTTGGCTGAAAATCCGCTGCTGCTGTCGCCTTGAGTCTGTGTACGTCCCAGGGGTGGGTAGCATTTGGTGTCCTGCTTTGTGCCTTGCCTTGCTGGCATTTCACGTGGGAGGTTTGCAAGTTTTAGATCAATTAGAAACCAAGACAAAGTAGAACTTAGGTTCATTTGAGAGCCTTTTTATTTTTTTGGGAGTTAAATTTGTTTTTCTAACTCATGAGTTTCCTCCCCCCATAAATATAACCAGAAAGGAGGCGGCATCCCTTGGCGAAGGAACACTTAGGTTAAGTTTCGTTTTGCCGGAAATGTTTTTCCTTAGTTGTTAAAAACAGATTGAGGTTTTTGACAGCACAATGTGGTGTCCAGCCCTTGTGTGGGTGGCAGGGAACACTGTGTAAGGGGGGGTACCAGATGTTTTCGTCTGCCTTAGGGAATATCTTTGAAAATACTCAACCTTTTGGTGTGATCTGCTGCTGTACAGTCTGCAGAAAATTAGGTGGATCCCAAATATATGTGCTGCCTATGGACAGAGCTGGTGCTCTTGTACATCAGGAGCTCAGTAGGAAGCCAGAAGATCTTCTGTCTTTATTTTGAGCTCCAGGACCGGCTGGGTCTCTGAGTCATCATCTCCAGTGTATTGCTACTGCAAGTTATTTGAATTTGATGTGGGTCTGTAACCAGGGCAATGGCACTCGTGGTCACTCGTGGGGCTGGATGTCATGTTTCACTCATGGATTTTTTTGCCTCTGATGGCATTATGGGAATGGTTGTCTCTGGCTGAATGATATGATCCCTGCTTGCTTGGTGATTGGAAGTGTCTGCTCTGCTCTTGAAGTCAGAACACAAACTTTTCTTCCACTGGTGTTTGTTTTTACCCATGCCTAGCACGGTGTAGATGGCTATTGAGTGGAACTCCATGAACATCTGTTTTCCTGCACTGTGTTTAGAGATCAGTATAGAAAAATATACGCCAGTGTTCTTAATGAGGACACTGCATTTCATAGGAGTGCTCTCAGCCATTGTAGGGATTTTTGTCTGTTTTCTGCTGGGTATCTATTTTTGCTCCACAGAGATGTGTGGACCAGAAAGTCAACAAAATGTTGATCCAGGGGGATACTGAGAGTTGTGAAATCCAACTTTCCATCCTGGAACAAGAACAATATATTTAGGCCATCCCTGACGGATGGACCCTAGCTTACTTAGGCTGTTCTTTTCAAAACGTGAGGCAAGAAGATCTTTCACTGGCTTGTTCCACTGCCCTGTCCTTGCAGCTTTTTTTCTAATGTGTAGCCTAAATATTCCTTGCTGGCAATTAAGCTGATTAATTTTTGATATACTCTCAATGGATATGTAGTACAATTGACTGCTGTCCTTTTTATAACCTTACATGGCTTTGAAGAGTGTTATTGTGTTCAGACCTCTCTTTCTGCGAATAAATACACTTTTTTTATTTGAGCCTTTCCTCAGAGGGACACCCACACCTGCAGTAAAATATCCAAAGTCTGGAATATTTCTCTTGGTCGCCTGGTAGGTTGTCTGGGAAGCTTTCTTACTCTATACAGTGGAGGTGATTCATGGAAAAATGCTGGTTATAATCTATGATGGCTATCTTTATTTCTAAGAAGTTTCTTTCTGAACCTCTATGTAGAGATGACTTTACCAGATATGAGTACACATGTAAGCAAAAAAAAAACCAAAACCAAAACAACTTCTCTAAGACAAAGCATTACTGAAGATCCTTTCCATACAACAGCAATTTAAGTTCTTCTTTCTTCCTGTCAAAATATAAAATGGAAAGATTCAGAGAATCATGAACATTTTTTCTTCCTTCTTACATCGAAACCCTGCTGTAAAAATTGTGTATCTTCCAGAATACCACAGGGCAACTTTGTAAATGTGGGGGCAACCAGAGCTGGAGTTGCTCTGTGGATTTGAATGACTCCAGACTATTTCCTTGCAGCTGAATATTTGACTGTGTGGGAGGGTTTTCTAGTTACTCTCTCCTAAAAGCAATGAAAAAACAGTGGGGAAGAAAACACTAACCAAATTACAGTTCCAAATTTATTCAACAGATCACAGCTTCCATACCATGCATACAGATTATATCACTAATATTTCCCACAAAGAAAGGAGGTAGTGCCGCAGACCTGCAATTAATACTTCACTTCAGCAAAATATTATGATGTAGCTGTCCTGATTCTCCATATGTACAAAATCAGCATGTTCCAGGCATTATTTTGCACTCTGCCGTAGTTTCTTGGGAGAAGTGTTGCAGCGGAAAGTGGTACTTAGTTTATAAAAAGCGCAGTCGGTGCCACATGGAGGGATTTTTGTGCTGTGTGATGTGGTGTGGCGCGTCCTCTCTTCAGATTATAGACAGTCAAAGTTAATTGCAAGTGTGATGCCAGCTTGGTGGCTGCCTGGCCTGGCCTTTTGGTCAGCTTCCAATGCTACACTCTCCAAAGTTTGGGCTGCTGATGTATAAAACATGGGATGGGCATCTGCCCGCCTGGGCTGCTGCTCTTGCTCCCCATGGAGGAAGCCTGGGCACTGGTGTGGAAGGATGTTCCAGTCCCTCGTGGGTGCCTGGTCATCACAAAAGGGTACAGCCTAGATCTACTCCTCCAGCCAAGATAGATTTAAGTATTTTGGGTATAACAAAGTGAAGCCTTAACCTGAGGATGTGCATCTGCAGAAGGCAGGAAATGTTTTGTTTTGGTTTTTTTTTTCTTTTCTTTTCCAATCACTTTTCTGCAAAATATTTTTAAGTGCTTTGTTGCAGACAATACATCGATGATAAAAGACTAATAGGCACTGCCTGGGCTTGGTACTGCCTGGACTTGACACAAGTGCCTGTGAGAGCAACACAGTTGGTATAATAGCTTACATGCAGACAATAATATATCTGCGTCCGAGACAAAGTGCTTTGTATATTATGATTTCTGCTGTGCAGAAATACTGAGAGAAAGCTTCATAACAGCTGGGATGCTCACAGAAAGCCTCCGTTAAATATAAGGGCCGATGTCTGGATAATAAAACAAGAAAACCCTCAATATCTACCAAGGGGCACTTAGTGCATCTGCTTGGCTTGGCATTCCCCCCTCTTTAGAAATGTGAAATTGTACTTTATAAATTAGAGTGGTTTGTTGTTGTTGTGTTGGGGTTTTTTTCCTTTATTTTTTCTTTTTACCTCTACCTGTTAGCATTACCATCATATTAGGGATGCCACTAGGTGCAGATGGTCATCGAACCACCATCACATTCCTCTCTGTGCATCAGTGCACCTTCCTGTGTGTCAGGGCCCCAGGGGGGATGTTTCACATGCGTGCAGCTCATTTAGGGAAGTACTTGGAATTTGCAGACCTACTGGGAATTGAATTTTATTTTCTCTCCCATGGTAACCACCAGTTTTTGCTTGGCACAAATGACTGACTTTCATAAGAAGATACATTTTTTTATGGAGAAATAACTGGTAAAAAACCCCAGAGCAGCTGTGCATTTAGAGACAAGATGTGCCTTAACTAAATCATTACTTCTAGAAAAGTTGTTTAGGCAAGCTGGCACCCTGCTGCCTGTACCGTGGCCAGCAATAGTCTCCCACCAAACCACAGGCCTCTGTCTGGAATTTGTTTTCTTAAGAAGTAATCCTTGCAAATCCTCATCTCAAATTGCAATTTTCTCTTTCCCTAGTTTCTCTGATTTTGCTAAATCCAGGTATCCTTGATATCCCTTGCCTGTTATATCTTCCCTGTGCCTCAGCCAATTCCCTACGCTCTAATCTTTAATCCTGAGGTTTTTTTTTCTTTAGCCTGTGGTTTTGCATTAGTTAATCTGTGTTTTGCACATGCCTGGTTTATCTTGCAACACAGTTTTAATTTGGATCTAGAGTGAGCATATTGTTGCTTCTGCTGTATGAGCACAGATGCTCTGTAAGTTGTTCTCTGGCAGTCTAAGAGAGGACAGCTCTTCTGTGCTGCCCTCTGGCACCCAGTGTGCTCAGGGTTGCCCACTGATGGTCACCTTCCCCACCAGTGCAGAGCCACCTCTGCAGCTCTTCTTGTTGGCACAGGGGACATGCTGTTAGAAATGCAGCAGTGACTATGGGGAATTACAGAATGGTGCAATTTAGGACAGTTCAGAAATTCTCCTAAAATTTTGTTGGGAAGTTGGATTGAACTTGGCACAGAAAAGAACCTGGCAGGGGCTTTGCCCAGTGCAGCTGAGTAATCCTTAAGATGTCTCCTTCATTTGTGTGTTGATATATAGTATTTTCAGCCAGTGTCCAGGCAGCCCACCAAATTCTGTTAACAGTGTGATCCTAAGGGGATTAGCTAATGACTTTCCATACTGATTGGGTAATGACTTTTTGGAAAGTGAGAGCTCAGCAGAAAACAATCCTGGCAATTACTGTCTGCTCATGTCAATACTGCAAGTGCTGCAGAGCAGCTACATGAATAAAATGGCTTAACTTCTCAAATTAAGTCTGTGTTTGTCTCACTAACCTCCCTACAGAGTCTCCTACTCTTGTCTGATACAGGAATATCTTTTGCGCTCCAGACTCTTTGGGGGTGAGAGTGGTTATAACCTCCCTGAACAGATTCCTGGTCTGCCTGCTGCAAGAGCCTGGGTCCTGTTGGCATTTCAGGTGCAGTCTCACGATGCAGCCCAGCCCTGCTGTGGCTGGTGGCACATTCATGTCCTCCCCAGGCTGGGCAGATCTGTCTGCTCCTTTGCACCAGGAGTGGTACTCAGTATGCTACTGAAAACAGCCAAAAAGCTTTTCTGACCTAGAGGTCTGAGTTTCTGACCTTAGAGGTCTGAGTTTCTGCCCTGTGCAGCTTGCCCTGGGGCTGGGCAGGCCATGCTACTGGCTGGGAGGTGGCCTGACTGCTGGACAGGCAGAGGTGTATTCCCCAGCCATGCTCTTCACTCAGTTGAAGTCTCTCTGCCCTGCAGACAAGGGCCATGGGATGGAGGGTGATGCCAAGTTAGGAAAGAGGAACAGAGATGGCAGGTTCAGGGGGCAAATTCAGCCTTGTTCTCATGCCTTGTTCTAAACTCATGCTGTCGAGAGTGCAATCCAGTGGGATGCTGCTGGAGGGGATGCAGAGTAACCCAGCTTATGTGCTGGATGAGTGAGGATGCTGGCATGGTTAAATTCACCTTTTTTGGGCCTTTCATTTCTCTGAAGGAAAATCTCGGTGCTCAAATCCCAGGAAAATAAGGGATTTTAGGTACCCAGATATAGTACAGGCATTACTGGCAATGCAAATGGTTTTTTAAAATGGTGTGATCAAGAGAGGAAGTCTAAGCAGAGCCCTGAAAGAAGGGCTGGAAACAAGGGGAGAAACAGATGCATATATAAACCCCTACAGTTCAGAACAGGTCAGCAAAAGGGCAAGTTTCCAACCAGGATTCTGATATCTCTTCCAAAAAGGTGAAGCATAACCTCACGTTGACCCTTAGGGTATGCAAAGGAGAACACTTATGGTATAAGAACAATTTAAAAGTAAAACAAAAAAAATACCTAGGAAGAGACTTGAACCCTACCAACACAGGGCTTTGTACCCTTGTGGAGGTAAGAAAGGATGTGCAGTACAAGCTTCCTGGCATTTGCAGTAATTTTTACTTTTTCTAAGCATTCATTTTACCAACAAGACAATAGTTAAAAGATGTGTTAGCATCTGCATCTGCAACTGCATGCTTCAGCCATTGTTATGCATAATTGCTCAGTGTTTTATCAATTCTGTTATGCTCCCAGTAGTCTGGTTTGAGAGCCAAAGCACATCACTGAGATGTCTGCTTGGGTCCCACCAGAGGCACTGAAACTTGGCTGACTAACTGCTTTGTGCTGTTTGTTTTACCCCCGTTGCCTGATGCTTGATGTAAGAACCAAGTAAACCGATCCAACCTGTAAATGAGATAGCAAAGTTCGTAACAATAGCGGCTTGCTTACCACAGTTTGCCCTCTCATGTACCGAGTTTATGACATACATCTTTAGCAAATAGTTAGGAAGAGGAAAAATTGCAGATATGCAGTATACTGGAGCTAAATCTGGCTGCTTCACTCTCTCCCCAACTACTGTTAGACTTAGTTTAAGGCAGTTTTGGTAAGGTTGGTTATAAAGAGCAGCTGAATATTGAAAGTGTTAGGTACATCCTGATGGTGAGCTTAGAGAATCACATGATTAAGAAAACTCTTCTTATGCTTGTTTTAACAAATATTTGCAGTTATTCATGCTATGTCCAGGTGTATGTTCTTCAACTGGGAGTAACCTCACCTCTCCCACAGCTGCTTGCATCCTCCTTCCCACTGTCACTGACTCGCTTTCTTGCAGAGGATAACCCCTATCTCAGGTTGCAAGGGAGATTTTTTCAGTGAAATGCAACTATATTTCCCCTTTATTTTGGCAGCTATTTATCTTTCCACTCATCTTCACCTGCAGTACAGGAGTTTTTAATGAAAACTATTTCTTTCTCCTCCTCCTCAAAAAAAAAAAAAACAAAAAAAAAACAAGTGGCAGATCTTTCTCTGGAGACCAAAATTGTATGTTTTGAGCACGCAAACCCAGGAGATTATAATGCAAGCTGATTTTCAGCCTTAGAGTGTAGCAACCATTGCCCGCTGTTGGCCACAATAAAGTGCTGTTGTGTCCCCTCGTTGTCACTGTAATCTCCAGTCATTCTATGAATGGTGCCAAGCACATCCCCTCACACCCTGCCTCAGAGTGGGGGGACACCCTTTCCAACTGTCCCCAGGGGCAAGTCCCCACCACTTCCACTCGTCTTCCTGTGGCCCTGGCTGAGCAGAGATGCCTCACAGGCTGCCCCTTTCCCTGTGTTCCTTATCAGTCAGCTGCTTTTGTCCTTTGCTGGTCCATGTTGTGTGTGTGCCTCCAGCTGTTCCAGTTTCATGCCTCTCACATTTTTTCACAGGCTGAGTCATCACCACTGCTCCTGAGCACTCCTGCACCTTCAGCATCTTGAATCTTGGTCTAAATCTTGCTACTTGGGCCAATTTCTGCTGTTTTCCTTAGTTGCCCTGATTTTGCAGATTATAAATTTAAATGAAGAGGGCTCTGATTTTCTACTCTCCGCTGCTCCCGGGCCCTTGTTGCATAGTAAGCGACCAGCTGACAAACACTGCGTGTAAAATCATGCATATTCCCGCTGACATTGCTGACAGCAGAGCTCATGCATAAAGAAAATTATGCCATAAAGCATAGGTAGCTCTGCAGACTTCTGCTCTATTTAATGCCCAAGTCAGAATATTGGTCAAAGCTTCTCTAAGAACGAGAGATGACATTTCCCCATCTGCTCGTGCGAGGGGAGGAGTTTGTTCTTTAAAAAACAGAATAATTGTTAGAAGACAAACGAGCAGGCCAAAAGGCAATATGCTCCACAAGTAATTGCTCCTGAGTTGCAAATGTGTTCAGTGAATAGGGGCTGTGTAGCAACGCTGTTGGGAACATGTGTGAAAGCTTTTTAATGCTGCTGGCAAAGCAGAATGATGCTTCTTTCTGACCACAAAGTAAAACAAGAGAAGGAGTTCATAGTAATTTTAAAATAAGGAGTAAGCTTAAAGTTTTTTTCCTTCTTATTTAGCCTATATTCTTCTGAACCATTCCCCTTTGTTAAAGCAGCGACCCAAGGATGGGGTCTATAGATACCGTGGTCTTGTTCTATGTGGCTACATTTTGCTGTTCTTTGGCAAATTGTATAATTGTAGAATAGTTTGGGTTAGAAGAGATCTTTAAAGGTCGTCTAGGTCCAACCTCCCTGCCATGGGCAGGGACATCTTCAACTAGATAAGGTTGGTCAGAGCCCCCATCTGACCTTGAATGTTTCCATGGATGGGGCATCTACCACCTTCCTGTGCCGGTGTTTCACCACCCTCATCATAAAAAGTATATTCCTTATATCTACTCTGTATCTACACACTTTTAGTTTAAAATCTCTACCACTTGTCTTATCTCAATGGGCCCTAATAAAAAATCTGCTCCCATCTTTCCTACAAGTCCCCCTTCACTGAAAAGCCACAAATGGATCTCCCTGGTTTCCACTCTTCTTCAGGCTAAACAACCCCAACTCTCTCAGCCTGTCCTCATAGGAGAGGTGCTCCATCCCTCTAATTATCTTCCTTGTCCTCCTCTGGATTCACTCCAACAGCTCCATGTCTTTCCTGTGTTGGGGAACCCCAGAGGTGGATGCAGTGCTCCAGGTGGGGTGGAGTAGAGGGGCAGAATTACCTCCTTGGGCTTTCTGGCCACACTGCTTTGGATGCAGCCCAGGATGCAGTAGCCTTCTAGGCTGTGAGTGCACATCGCCAAGTCCTATCCAGTTGTTCATCCACCAGCACCCCCAAGTCCTTCTCAGCAGGGCTGCTGTCGATCTGTTCAAACCCCAGCCTGTGTTTATACTGGGGGTTGCCCCTGTACTTCATCTTCTTAAGCCTCGTGATGTTCCCATGGGCCCCCTTCTCGAGCTTGTCCCGGTCCCTCTGGATGGCATCCCGTTCCTCAGGTGTGTCAATTGCACCTCTCAGCTGGGTGTCACCTGCAAACGTGCTGAGGGAGCACTTGATCCCCTTATCCATGTTGTTGATGAAGCTATTAAACAGTGCTGGTCCCAGTACAGACCCCTGAGGGACTCCACTCTTCACTGATTCTCCATTTTGACATTGAGCTGTTTATCTGTTGCAAGATGTGACTTTGTGGCAAGAGCTGCCCCTCAGTTTGCTAAACCATGCTTCTGCGTTCAGAGTGGAGGACCTGCAGGCACATCATCAGTCAGGATCATCACTTTCTGTCCACTGACCACATGATAAGACTGTTCACCCTCCTTTCCATGTAAGGCCTCTACCGCTTTGAGGACACTATCACCCAAGTGGACAGAATTATGGTGGTTCTTTCAGTGTTGAAGGTTCTCTTTTACACTGTGCCTCAGTGCTTGGTGCAGCAGGGACCTGCAGCCAAAGTCTTACCCTCACCTGCCTTACAGAGCCATCCATGCCAAACATGAGAAGTGTCTGATATGAAGCAGAAGTTGTTAATGGGAACCATCCAAGAGGCAGGTGGCCAGGGTGTAATCTCCCTCCCTGTGAGGGCTTTGGAACCAGTGTAGCAAATATGTCATACTGCCACCCGATATGCCCTGTTAACTATGTTTCTAGGAGAAACGTGGGCAATTTTCTTTCTGACTTTGTTAACTAAGTCTCAACTAAGTTTCCTGTTGCTCCACTTATGCTAAAAGCGTTTGAGATAGAACAATGTGGGGGACTTGGGTCATATTTACACATGAATGAAAAACCACACGCACAAACATTTTTAGCATTTCACTTTAGCAAAGACAGACAAAACTACTTATGTTTTTTTAAATTCAGATCTGTGCTTGAGTTTTCATGTGTTTGTTACACATTTCTGGGTAAGTGAAAAATCCTTTGCTTCTCTACCTTTGCTGTCACTTGACTAGTTTGTTTAAATTTTATAATGCATGATGATAAACCTGTGGCTAACCTGGGTGTTTCAGCTGCCTTAGACCACATGCAGAGTCAAACCTACATTCCGAGCAATCTGCTGTGTCATCTGAAGAGTCTTAATCTTTTTACCTGAAGGTGCTGAATGTGGGAAGATCTGGGCTGCATGTCCTGTATCCCTGTCCACTTATGCAGGTTTGTGTGTTTCATGACATGATGTGCCACTTGTTACGCAAAGGAGTTGTCAGTCAACCATCTGTGACCACATCCTCTCCACCACTCAACACCCTAAGCAGATTCTTTCCAGAGGCTTGTTTGATGAGAGACACGTTTGAAGGTGGTGGTAACACTAGTATTTAATATTTCCTAGTATCTAATGGCACTTTGTGCCAAGCTATTTCAAATGCACTCACAAAGACAATGGATTGCAACCTGTTAGATCTGCAGAAGGGTTATACTAGTGAGTTGGGATTATTAATGCGATGCACTGGGTCCTCCGGGTATGCAGGCACCTGGCAGCGGTGCCTTTTTCAGCAGCAAATGTTCAAAGCAGGAATTTAAAACATTCCAGCATGGTGCTTCCTTCTGGGCAGAAGATACTCGTACCGACCTGCCTCTGTGCTTCTACTGACTGCTGTTTGTGCTGTCGAAATGCCAGCTGGCTCCGGGCATCCGCGCTCAGCCCCGCGCCGTGAATGAACAAGCACCGTTTGGTTGGATCCCATAAATAGCTTTTGTTCATTCATTGAAAATACAGTCATTATAAACACACTACTTTAATAACTGTATTTAATTAATGGTGGGTTGGTAACGATGCGTGGAGAGGAGGTTAAAATGTACTAAAGGCTGTTGCTGTGTAGCTCTTAATTGAATTAAGTGTGTATTAAACTGGGCCTCTTCCCTGACCCTGGAGAAACAAGCTGGATGCACTGGAGCGTATGGATGCTATTGATTTCAGGAAGTTCTGGTTAAAGACAGTACAAAAATGCTCTGTGGCCAAAGTCCAGATTCTTCTGCATATATAATAAGGCCAAGGCAGTTACTTAAGGAATTCATATACCTGTAATTATTATCACAAGTCCTTTCCCTAGCAGAGCTATTAAAAAAAAATTGTCCTACACTCACTTAGCCTTATTTTAGAATCATTAGCTCTTTTTATAACTTTTGTATAGGAAAATAGGTTGTCCTGTCTCTGTAAATATATATACACACACACATACATACCTGTGTATGTATGTACATGCTTAGACACAGTGTCAAAAGTTTGTTTTTTAATTAGCTGTCTGAGGCTGTTTTTTCATACTACTTTTAGCATATAGACTAAAATCCCCCAAATCTATCCATCTATCTATCTATCATCTATCTATCTATCTATCTATCTATCTATCTATCTATCTATCTATCTATCTATCAATCATATCTATCTTCAGAAAGATATTCTGAAGAAAAATCTGAATGAAAATGTCAGCAGTCTGGGTTTTGGCTTTTTTTTCAGCAGTCTGTGTCCAGCAAGACAATTCATAGCAAAAAGGAAAAATAGTCCTCAGGGAAGGTTTGTAAGAGAGGAGAATGAAGGCAGGACCTGCCACGTGCTAGGCATGGCATCCTCATGAGTTATGTAAAACTTATGTAAAACTTGTGTTCTTAGCACAGGAAAGTCATGTGCACAGGTGGAGTGAAGGTTGTCTCTGCTTGCAAATGGGAAAATGAGGGAGAAGCTGCTATTGAGTTTGCTGGAAGCTTTGGATAAACAGTACTGTTCGACGTAATGGAGTAATTTTTTTCAAGCTTTTGGAATAAAAGCTTCTAATGTACCTTATAATGTATTTTGAAGGTCAGCATTAAATACTGCAAATGGGCCTTCTCATGTTTTATGAGTATGTGTTCCCACTGTGTTCATGTGCCCTCTTCCTGCAGAGTCCTTCTAATGTTGTTTCACCTTTGCAGCTACAACCTTTACAAGTAGTTCCCTTCAAGTCAGATTGATTTTTATCCACATGGAAAAACAAGAGTTGGCTTTGGATTTTACTTTTTTTTTCCTGAGGATGCACAACTTTTGTGCTCAGGAAAAAGCAGTTTGCATGAACTCCATGGGTCAATAGCCCAAACAAAAATTTTGCAGAGAAAGAACTTGCTGGTATTTGTTCTGTAGATGAGCAGCTTTGGGGTATGAAGTCGTATCAGAGATGTTGGATAACTGAATCCCAAAATGCAGACAGTTTGTACTTGAGAGTTTTTCTCCTATTGCATAGGTCACAGAATCAAACATAATGTAAGATGAGCATTAGGAAAAAGGTGGGAAGCTCTTATTGACCATTTGACTAAGCCCTCAGCTACATATTCTGTCAGAAAAGCAGTGTTTTCCTTCAAGTCCTTAGAAAAATTCTATTTGAACTTAAAAAGGCAGACAGTGTGGAGAATTTTTCTCCCATGTTTGTTAAAAACATTTTTTCTAGTTTTACACAAAAGTAGGTCACACTAGGGTGCACTGTTTCTTTTTGTGTCTAACAGACAAAAATGTAATCACAGAAGTATGTTCTAATGAAGCAATTAACAGGAAGATTTGTAGAAATATTTGATGAATGTCAGGTTTCCAGGAAAACAGGCAGTTTGGGAAAGGACCAGACTTTTAAGAGATTCAATTAACTGTAAAAATATTAGAAAATCTTGAAGTGAAAGAAAAAAGAAACCGAAAAAGTAGTTTACAAAAATATGTAATGAAATTTAGTGGGTTTTGAGGTCTGGCAAAATTCAGGAAGCAGTGGAAGAAGTGTTTAGGGACAACTTCTGGAAAAAGGGTAAGGAAACAGGACAAAAAGATCATTAGTCCTGGGGATGTTTGTGCCCTCTAGGTGTGATGAGTCCCGGTCCTGCTCATGCAGGGTGAAGGGTGAAGTTTCAACCCAGGCGAGGGCTCTGTGAGTTCTTGGAGCTTTGCATGCCTGGGCCTTGGTAGGACACCTGTGCAAGGAGATCTGATGTGCTCTGCAGGCCTTTGTGCAGGACCCACGTACTGGTTTTGTTCTGTTTTGGACGAAACAGATGCTTTAAATGTCACTGCTAAGGCTTGTGACACTGTGGCACAGTAACACACTTCTGCTTGGTTTTGCATTGTGAGTATTTTGCCTCTGGTGTTTTCCTGAGAGACGTGTGCCTGGTGAGAACTAGAGCAATCTGAAGCTGCTGAATCTTGCCTGCGCGGTAATGTTAATCTCTTTCTTGGAGTCTTGAATTAATACTATTGCTCTCCCACAATATAATTTAGTTGAATATAAGCTGCCTCAAAGAAATCCTGCTGGCGTTGCTGCTTGCTACCCTACGACATTTGGGTTAAAATAGCAGGAAAAAAAGGGTGGCTTAGCTTTGTTGTCTCATACTGTTAGGAGTGAGTTGCTCTTTCCTGCTTCAGAGAGCTTCTCACAGCTGTTGAGAGAAGTACTTAGCCCCAAAATGCAAGACTTGTATCCCCCAGGGCTGGTGGAGAAGAGGTTGTGAATAATTTGACTTGAAGTCAAGGTGGTGCTTGGTGGAGCAGGAAATTAGGAGTGCTATTTTTAAATGCTGAAGAACTTATTAAAAAGCAGTAATAGTTTTCATTAGACAAAGAGCTTTGAGTTTGGGAGGCTCCTGACTTGAGTAGCATCATTCATCGAGTAAGTGTTTTTTGAAGAGTGCCAAGTAAATCTGTCTTTCTGGAAGGGTTGGTGACTATCAGGAGAATTAAGTAAGGGATGCGAAGCTTAGTGACATAAATATTGGCGTGCCAAGTATGTCTCTCTAAATTGGCAGCTGGTGTTGCCACACATTAGCATTTAGAATAAAATAAAAATGACAAATTTGTCTAATGTGAGAATAAAACTAACGCAGAAATTCTGCTCAGTCTGTGTCTTTTGGTCTTCTCTCTCCTTTGCTCTATGCCTTTGATTTTCCAAGAATCTGGAAGAGGAGAAAGATCCTGTTCCCTTCCCTTCTAATGCCAGAGGGAAAATGGCCCATGCACACAGGTTTGCATCAAAGGAGGGATAATTCAGATACTAGAGAAGAAAATTCTGGAGTCACTGCGTGAAGTGACCTAGAGGCTGGAGAATCCACACCAGCAGAGATTGCTGTGCAGGAATCTGCAGAGATGTGCCATCTCTGTTCAACCCTATTTCAAGCAAGGAGATCGAGCAGAGGCCCATTGAGGTACATTCCAAACTAGGTTAGTATGCTTTCTGTGATGGAAAAACGGCAGTCAGCCTTTGAAGATGGTCATACTAGGTTAAAATCAAAAAAGCAGGAGTCTTACCTTCCTTTGTCCTTGCCCAAGACAGAAAAGCATGTTAATGCAAAGAATATTTGACATTAAAAAATTATGTACAACCAGAGCAGAATAAGGTCCAGATCCCCATGGCTGCAAAAAGTCGCTTTGATTTTTTTCCAGACCTTTGGGTTTCTTAGCAGCAAGTTCTCTGCCTGAGGGCTCTTCAGAGAATGGGTAGTCTAAAGCTGGCAGGTCCTGAGATTCATTTTATATTTTTCTGCTGAATGTAAGTCCAAGAAGACATGTAGTAATCATGATAACACATTTACAGCCTTACTGGAACTCCCTGACCCTAAACAGGTCATAAGCCTCAAAAAGTAACTGTTTTCCATGATGTTAAAATAGCTTTTATTCTTAGGTTTGTAAGACTTTATAGTTCACTAGAGTGTGGACAAAAGCTCCCTATTTGGTCCTTCAGGAAGATTTTTCTGTTTATTATTGCCCAAGATATCTTTCATCTCCAAAAGAGAGATGACTTTTTTTTCTCATGCTCTTCAGCACCTGGTTGTGCATGCTTGCATACAAATGTAAATGAGAGATTTCCTTGCACTGTTCAGTTGCTCTCATTCAACAAGTGATACAAATGTAAGTAAAACTAAAGTGGTTTTTTTTTTTTTTTTACTCATTATTCAATGGAAAGCTGATTAGTGAGACCTTGAAACCTAATATCCCCAACAGACGGTTCACAGCACTGCTTGAAACCTGGTTCGTAGCAGGCAATAAAAATTAGAGGTGACTGAGAGTGAGCCATTGTATTATGTTTGGAGGGGAAATTCAGGCTCACACAGTGGAGTTTGTATTGGATAGCAGTTCACAGAGGTCAGCAGAGCTGTGATAGTTGGGGCTCAATGATTACCTTTTACAATCAGTGAGGGGTCCAGACCAGGCTATTGAAGGGCTCCTGTCCTGTTCACTGCCAGGGAACAGTCCTGTACCTTCCCCTTCTCAAGCAGTAACGCTTTTGTGTGTACTGTGTGCACCCACCAGCCCTCCAACCCCCGGAGCAGTGGAAAGGATCCCACCCCAGATCAGATGCTGACTACATCCTTGGGATGAGAGAGCATATGAGGACACTGTGCATTCCCAAAGATGCAGCAGGGAGCTTGCTCAGCCGTGATGACCTGCTTGGGCTCTGAATTTTTTTTGTAGCAAAATTGTCAGATTTTGAATTTCTACTTTCTCACCATTCTCATGACAATAAATGTTTTGTGTAGCTTCCAAGGAAAAAAAAATGCTTCTCAGTGCCAGATGAGGTTTGCTTCTACTCTAGTGACTTGCAAAGTAAGTCTGAAGTTTGCTGAGGCTGCCTATGGTTTTTAGTAACCATTGCTTTTAACATGAGGGGTTTGGTTTCTAAATACTCTTTGAGGGGGTTGAAAATCCTGCCCTCAGCCTCCAGAACCACTGCTGTGGCTCAGGCTTGTGGAGCTCTTCAGGCGTGGAAAGTGCAGCAGGATGGGTTTTGATTGCAGCCTCCCAAAGTAATGATGGTATGAAGAGAGGGTGGGAGAGAGGAGGGGTGGGGGAAGATTCCTGGTGTGTGTGTTGGGCAGGCTGGAGGAAGGAAGCAAAATGCCTCTCTGTGGGCATGGTCTTGCTTGTGATTCACTGCATGCCAGCTGAAAAGGGTAGACTGGCTGGATTTCTGTCTGCTCTCTTAAATGAATTTCTGCTTTGCAAAGGCTTTACTACCTTGAATGTAAAGATTATCATTACAGCACGCACTCCCAAGGTGTCTGAAGCAGAGGACTGGTGACCACTCACTTGATCTTAATTAAGGTGTATTTCTGTGATTTTGCCTGAACATACTGAAGCTGCTTGGTAGTCCCTTGTTTGTTGTCCTGAGCACCCGAGCTGAGGTCTGAGGGAAGGAGTTTGCACTCCTGCAACTCCGTGCTGCCCTGAGGGGCTGCTTAGTGCCCTGGGGGGTGAGTTGGTGTCCTAATGAGCTGCGACCACACGGATAATGAGGCAAAAACTAAATCTTGCACATCTCCTTTCATCATGCAAATATGAACTGCAACATAACTTATCCGAGCAACCTTATTTTCAGCATTTTTATCCCTATTCTTCTCCAAGTGTTACACTACTGCTTTGGAGACTGCTCTGCTTTATTTTTATCCCTCTTATATGACAGTTCAGAAAGCTTGCTTGCATCCTCTTCTTTTTCTTTTTAAATCAAATTAATTTTTAACTAAAGATTAGCAGTTTCAAGATGCTAACGTAAAAATATGGTGTTTGAGTTATGAGCAACTTGCCTGTCCCAGGAGAACTGCAAGTTTGGAAACCCCAGGGATCAGTAGCTGAGATGGGTTAAACAAGCGCTTAATTCTCCTCTTTAAAAGCTATTGTTACCTAGTGTATCAAGCCTATTCAAAATAATCTTGTCAGACTGTGATTTTAAGAAATCCCATTTAATTTCTGCTACTTTTCTTAATGTATTCCTGTTATAGTTTGCACTTTCAGGCTTTCTGTAGAAGCGGGGTAAAATTTCCATCTGTGTGTTTTGTCAGTGGAGGATAGAGGGTCTATAAATTAGATATTCCATGTGGGAAAGCCTGCAGTGGCAATTCCTGGGGGACATTGCTTCTCACAAGAGGCAACATTTCCTGTTCTGGCCTGGCTCCTGCAATGCAGGTTGGGCTTTTTCCACTGGAGTGAGGACTGGCAGGATGAGTACTGGACTCTTTGGCTTTTTAAGGGTGAAGGCAGGAAAAAAGGCAAAAGAAGAGAAAATATTTGGAGATTTCGTAGAAAAGTTCTCTGTAACTTTCAGAGATCTACAGGGGTTTAAACATGATTTTCCAGTGAATATATCTCTTTAAAATACTGGTTTTTCCCAGTGGATGAGAATTCAAATTTTTTATCAACTCCACTTTATTGTATTTTCAAGGTTTTCCATTTTGAGGCTGGGCATCTGGCTTCAGTTTTCCTTTCATGAAAAAAGCACTGGCACATTTAAATAATTCAAGGGAGAAATTATATGCGCTCAGCAAACAGATGAAGAAAAAAAAAAAAAAAGAAAGAAGCTTAAAATCTAGGCCTCCAAAGTCACTTCCATGTATTTCCTTTTTAAAGAATGTATTTTTAATCAGCTTTTAGAAACAAAGAGCCATGCTGACATATACGTACTTACCCAGTGTTTCATCATGGGACAGAACAAAGAAAGTGAAACCAAAGTTACAAACTAATTTGCTATAATATGTGAAATAAATGCTATGATACCAAACTGGTTCACCTGACAAAGCCCAGAGTTACAAGACTGTTGTTTTTTCAGAGGATGTGAAGATAACAGAGTGAGTTCCTATGCTTTTCAACAACAGAATTTCATACAAGGGCTCTGGTGGCTCCAGTAAAAATAAAAAAGCGAATTAAAGTAGAATTCCCTTCTCCAGGCGATAAGATCGCTGTTCTAATTGTAAGTTGTAATTATAATTTCCGATTTGTCTTTTTTAGTCTCATTCAGCACATTTTCCTATTAAATAGTTTCAGGGGCGAAGTTGAGATTGTGGCGTGTCTCTGCCTCTCTCTGCACAGCACAGCTGTAGGATGGCTCCTGCCATGGGTATCCTCTAAGTTATCAGCCAAAATATGAAGTAACACAGTAATCTGAAGGGAGCCTTGCATGTTGTAGTAGAATTAATGGAAGAAAAGTGGGCGAAGACAGACAAAGACAGACAGAAGAGGACCTTGCCCTCCTGAGGTTGGTGTTGTACAGGTCAGCCCAGCTCATTTTGAGGCTGCTGATAAAGCTGCTGTTGCCACATGGTTTCGTGGTGCTGCCACGTCATTAGTTTGAGTTAGGGGTGTTTCAGTCCTGATTTAGTGCCTGGGTGGGGCTTTGAGATAGGCTGATCTCTGGCAGCTGTAGGTTTGCTTGAGGCACCTGGGAGAGCAGGTACAGTGGAGGGTTTCCACAGTGCTCTCGCCTCTCCCCTTTGGGGAAATACCTCCACACAACACTGTTTCCCCTGGGATTTGAGCCAGTTTAGGAAGATCTTTGAAGATGACTGAATAATCCAGTGAGGGTCAGAGGTTGCTACCTCCCATTGGTACCTCTGAGGGCAGATCAGGTCTAGGGGAGCAAATCGTCTTCTGCCACCCTCTGCCATCTGTGTGGTTGCTTCTGGGTTTGTCACCTGTCCTTTTTCATTTTGTTGGAGGGGATGGCTTAGGGTTTATGGGGTCTTTTCAATGCTGTGTGTGACGTCTCTGCTCTTTCTCTACCCACCCTGCCCACAGTGGACCACGCTAGCAGCTATTGCAAAAGAGATGCTATTTAATCAGGTGCCTGCTTGCTTCTTGCAGAACAGGGGAATGTGGGACTAGCAAATCAGAGAGGGGTGGACCTGCTTTGTCTGGTGCTGGGTGGAAAGAACAACACTTTGTCATACTCTGGCTTTTCTGGGTTGTCAGCACTTACTGGCAACTTCTGTTGAGCTTTCCTGCTTGTGAAGAACAGTTCTTACTGCAATTTCAGAGTGTTTCCTTCTCTCTGTTGTTGTTCTTGTTGGCTCTGGGTCTTCCCTGCCTGTGGATTGCTCACAGTAAAACATTAGTCATCACTAAAACTGTGTTTTGGTGGTGGGTTTTTTTTGGCGTTTTTTTTTTTTTTGCTTAGATACATAGTGCAGTGATAAGGCTATCAAATCTCTCTCTTTGGCAGCATCTTAGACTCTCACTTGGGATGCTGTGAGGGCTTCAAAGCTCAAAGTGTTTAAGAAAAGGGTTTTCAAATACTAAGAGGCGGGTTGAATTTTCTAGTGCTGAAATACATGTTGAATACTGGTCTTTGGGAATATTCTGGTGACAACGTGCACATATTTCAGCTTCTGATCCCAAGAATGTTACTAAGCACATGATAAAACAGATGCATTGTAAGTCTGTTGATATAAGCAATATTACATAATTGCTTAAGTGTTTGAAGGATTAGTACTTTAGTTTTCAGTATTTGGATTTTTGCCTATGCTGCACTTGCTTTTTTCTTAAAAAAAAAAAAAAAGTGTATTTAATTTGTAATATTTGAGTCCAACATTGCAGCAGCTCTGTATTTAGTTTTAAAAAGTCTTTGGTTTAAATGAGGCTGATGTTGAAGCTCAAGCTCAAGCTTCATGGTTGAAGCTTAAAGGGGAAAAACAGGGGTGTGTGGTTGTTCTGTTTTGTGTCTTTTTCTTTTAGTGGTTATATCCTGTTGAGAATGATTATAATGAGAGCTTATGTGGGAGAGTCAGCTTGTTGCATGTTCTTAAATCTTTGGCATGTCTGTGAAAGCCTGCCTGGCTTCTTTTAAATATGAGTTGCAGTTAGACACATCTGAACAGCATAATACATGAAAGTGCATATGATGTTTCTCCAAGTCCAGTGTGGGGTTAATATACCAATATTGCATGGGATGGTAAAGATTATTATGTGTGTTTGCTCTGAATGGACTTGCTCTTTGTTCTTCCAGCCCTGTAAGAACATTGACTCAGAAACCTGAATATTTAAAATGCCTGAAGGCAAGACTTTGCTCTCTAGGTTTTGCTCCTTGTCTTTGCAGAGATGATAACGGCATAAAAGCAAATGATTAGGTAAAGCATAGAGTCATTATTTATAGACCATAACATTTATTTATGTATTTTTAATAGGGGCTCAATTCAGGAGTGAAGTCTTTTGCATTAAAGCAACAAAGAGATACACAAGAATGACCATGACAGCAACTTCTGTGCTTGGAACCTTCTCCCCAGACTGTGTGAAGTTTTAGTGAGATTGTATGTAGTGTGAGAGTGTAAAAAATGAGTCTCCTGACCAATACACAGTGATAAGAATGAAGTCGATGTCTGCACTGTGTGTATCTGTTGCTGTATCTGGACTCTGCTAAAGCTTGTGTGAAGAATTCCAGGAAGGCAAGCACCTCCTGAAGTTACCCTGAGAACACAGGCTGGTTGGATGTAGGTCCTACAGTTCTGGCAGAAAGTACTTCATAATTGCCAAAAATATGGAAAAACCCCTTTCATTCTAAGAAGTTAAATTTACTCTATCTCTAGCTGCACTATCCCCTCCTTTTTCTTAACAGATAATTTTCAGTCAGCCAAAAAATACTTTTTTGAGAGGAACTGGACTAAAGACTGCAGTGTCCAGTTATTTCTGGAACCAGAGGACCATCCTGGTCCTGGTTGTGTGAAACCTCAAAAAAACCTGCTGTAAAATTCAGCTGCCTCCAAAAACCTGACCACACATTGCCTGAGGAAAGTCAGAAGCAGCTTGGGAGGCTCCCAAATCCATGCTCTGAAAGGTCTGGCTGCAGAAAGAAATTGTTGCTGTGGTCAGTATTGGGACCAGTCGTGTTTAATATCTTTATTAATGATCTGGACAAGGGGATCAGGTGCACCTTCAGTAAGTTTGCAGATGACACCCAGTTGAGTGGGAGTATTGATCTACTGGAGGGTAGGAAGGTTCTGCAGAGGGATCTGGACAGGCCGGATCGATGGGTTGAGGCCAACAGTGTGAAGTTCTGGGTCCTGTCCTTGGGTCACAACCCCCTGCAGTGTTCCAGGCCTGGGGCAGAGTGGCTGGAAAGCTGCTCAGTGGAAAAAGACCTGGGGGTTCTGATCAACAGTGGCTGAATGTGAGCTAGGGTGTGTCCAGGTAGCCAAGAAGGCCAATGGCACCTTTTCTGTCAGCAATAGTGTGGCCAGCAGAACCAGGGAAGTGACCATCTCCCTGCACCAGGCAATGGTGAGGCTGCACCTTGAGTCTTGTGTCCAATTCTGGGCCCCTCACAAGAAGGACACTGAGGTGCTGGAGCAAGTCCACAGAAGGACAAAGGAGGTGGGGAATGGTCTGGAGAGCAAGTCATATGAGGAGAAGATGAGGGAGCTGCGATTGTTTACTCTTGAGAAGAGAAGGCTCAGGGGGGATCTTACCACTCTATAACCCCTGAAAGGAGGTTGCAGCCAGGTGGGGTTGGCTTCTTCTCTCAGATAACAGGCGACAGGACAAGAGGAAATAGTGTCAATGTATGCTGGGGGATGTCAGGTTGGTCATCAAGAATGATTTTTCACTGAAGAGGTGGTTAAGCACTGGAACATGCTGCTCAGGGAGGTGGTAGAATCATCATCCCTGGAAGTGTTCAACAAATAACTGGACATGGCACTTGGTGCTCTTGTTTAGTTGACATGGTGGTGTTCGGTCAAAGGTTGGATTCGATGACTTCAGAGGTCTTTTCCAACCTCAATGATTCTGTGATTCTATGATGCTATAAAAGAAATGGATGCTGTAGTCAGCATCAGCAGCATCTTGTCTCTGAGAGGTGACAGCTTATTGCTTCCAGCACGTTTCTACCAGCAGGGTTAACCTTCAGTTTGGGAGAGAAGAATTCAGTCTGGCATGTGTGCTTTGGGAGGCTGCAGTAGTTCAGCTGGAGGTTAAGAGGACAGAGGCAGCAATGACAGGGTTATGGTTCAGTGGTTTGTGTCCTTCAGAGGTCACAGATGAGCCCTTTTTGCCACAAAAACCTCTGCATTGACTTGAGAGCAGGAAAAGGAACTAAACTAAAACTGCAGAGTGCAGAGACTTTCTCTCCATCTGTGGAAATCTTGCTGTTGGTTGCAGTTGAAGTGATGTCCTGACTTCAGAGATGCACTCCCTAAGGAGGTGATGGGTAGCTGGCTTCATGTGTACTCCTGCCTCTCAGGGCTGTGTGGAGGAGAGCTGAGCTCTGCTGATGTGTCCAAGTGCTTCACAAGGCTGGACTGACCCTTCGTGAAGAAAGAGTAAGGTGTAACTGTGCAGTATTGAAGGCAAATGCAGGCATGGCCTCCAGGTAGATACTGGTGGTAGAGATGTAAACTGCTGTCTGAACATCCTTAGGTTTTTCTCCTCCCAGCTCACTGAGAGGTGAAAGAGAACACTTGTGGTGATGAGTCAGTGAGCAGCATTACGGGATCTGGCAAAGCTGAGATGGGAAGGATCTTCCTTGAAAGTCCCTTCCTAAGCTCTACTTGGCACAGTTGCTTGGGAGCGCTAACAGTAGGCTGTTAATTATTTCCAATGCTCAGGTCAGATTGGACATGATTAATGGATTTTGGGAATAGTGATATGGAAATATGTTTTGTTAAATCTGGTAATAATAGTAATAATTTTGCTGGTCTTAATTCAGACTTAAGAGAAAACAGAAAACAACTTTTTTAAATTTTATTTTTTATTTTATTTCATTTTATTTTGGCCTTTCCAGTAATACAATGAAATCACATCAGTCCACCTTCCAAGTTTATTCAGTTTCAGGGTTTTAAGCTGTATGTTTTCTTGGTGCTTATCAAAATTTAATTTAAACAATTTGTTGGGGACATTTGTTTGTTTAATATAGAGTCACAGTATTGGAACATCAGATGTTTGTGGTTTGCTTGTAATACTGGATTCATGACTCCTGCAGACAATGCAGTCCAAATTTAACATGTTATTTACATTTTCTTGTTTTATGAATAATTATTGCCGAGGTCTTTCCCACAGGAAGATCTTGAGAAGAGTGGGAGTATTTTAAAATAATTGCAGATCTACAAAGCCTTTTTTTTGTCCCTTTTTGTTTTCAGAAAGAACTGGAGTGTGGAGTAATTTTCTATAGGAGTGTTCAAAATGTTACATGAAAATCCATTCCTTCAGGAAGCCTTGCAATCAAGAAATTTGGGGTTGTGGCTACAAAGGTTTAGGTAAATGAGTGCTTATTTCAAGGTCATATAGAAGTCGGTGGCATCAGTGAGGGCCTTTAAAAATTGGATTATTCTTAGGTGCCGAAACATAAGTTTGAACTCACTTACATGTCTGTAATTTTGACTAGTTTTCTCTGTGCATATGTGTGTGAGAGAGAGCTGTGCTATTTTCAAACATGGAAAAGGGATGTTTCTTGGAACCTACATACTTAAAATTAGATTTCCGTTGTGGTTACACAACTGTAAAGTAAATCCAGAAAAGCATTACTGACTTTAATTATGTTACTCCAGATTTTTGCTCCTATAAATCATGCCAGAAACAAATTCTGAATACTCTGAAAATTCACAATGGTGGTTCCCAGCACCAGCTCTGAACTGTTCAGCAAGTGGAAGAGATCCAGCGGATGATTAGGCATGGTGGTGTACAGAGGATGCTGAATAATTGTAGAATTGGATGGGCACCATTGTTCAAGAAACTCTTTAAATATAGTTCTTCCATTGTTGAACAAGGTTGCAGTAACTCAGTTCCTTAAGTAAGCTTTTTCTGCTCTGCTGTTAAATTGAATAATCTTTAAGGGCTTATAGGTGGATACGTATTTTTGACTATCTGACAGCTATAAAACTTTGCTTTTATACAGTCTGGGACACTGGATCATGTGGGAATTGGGTGATTTTAAGTCTTGTCTGAAAAAAGTTGCTTCATTCTGGTTTAAATGAATGCAAAAGGGCAAGGCTATCTTCCTTCAATATTTAAAGTACATTCAGCATAAGAGAATATAGGAAAGATTTAAAAATTAATTTAGAAATTACAAAGCTTTCCCATTTTCCCACCTGACCTGGACTGGGAGAAGAGGCTGACTGCTGGAGACGGTTTGTGTAAAAAGGGGGTGAGGACGAAAGAGAATAATTTGATTATACTAAAGGGCTTCTGTATCCGTATCAGAAAGAGTTTTAGATTTGATCCTCTCATTAATAATGGATGGCCAGACGGATTCTTCCTCCCCTGCTGTCTCTCTTCAATTCATCTGAATGATGGTGGAAAATACAGCCCAGCCGTTTGAGCCAGGCTGTCTCTCCAGTTTAAAAGCTCACTGTGTCTGTCCCTGAACCTCCTCTTGCAGCACAGCAGTTTTGCCAGGTTGAAAAGTGCACTTGGGAGGTTTCTTTACCAAGCTCAGCAGGTCAAACAACCTAGTTGTTGCTTAGTGCACAGAAGACCTAAAACCACAAAGCTGCATCATCTCAGCCCTGGCTCGGCATTTTATTGCCATCTGCAACACAACTGGCTTTGGCTCTCCCTGCTTTCAGACCAGGGATGCCTGTATGATTGCTCACCATCCCAACACTGCATCACACTTGCTGTCCCCAGAGGGCACCAGCGTCTTGAACACAGGCAAGACTGCAGTGATATGCAGTGAGGGAAGGGCTTGTGCTGCCTGACCTGGTGTGGTGGCTGAAGCCTTTGGTCAACACAATGCTTTGGAGTTTTACTGTTACCTGCTGTCATACAGCAAATGTTTTTTCAGCTTTCACCCATTCACCTTATTTTAGTGATATCATTAAAACCCCACCACGTTCCTGTCCAGTGGAACTACTTTCTGGGATATCATGATCCTTGATTTCTGGTATAATTTCACACAACACGTTTTGGAAATGCGTTTCTTTGTATGACCTTGCTTACGTTGTATGGACATAGAAATAAAGAGAAAGGAGGAAGTAGGTGGTTTCAGGGCTCTAGGAGTAATAAGCAGCTTCGACCAAGGGGCACTGGTTGCTTTTGTGAGAACTGAGGCACCTCCTCCGGAGCTCTGCTGCTAACAAGGACACACTCTAGGGCCTTGGAGGTAATACTGGTGCTAGAAGCCCTTGCAGACTTTCCAGTAGTGTCAAAGCCACTGTTCCTGGACTGACAGCAATCTGGTGTTGCAGTTCTGTCACCAAGTGCTCAGATGATCTGGATCAAGGGTAGAAGGAATTAGGGGAGCCTTACTCTCTTCACATCCTTGGTTGGGACATGGAGCCCCATGTGGTGACTGATAAGGGGGGCATCTATGGTGCTTAAAAAATTTTCCAGTGGTCCTATGGCTACAGGAAAGCTTCACATGAGGCTGTATGGGATGCATACCTTTTGGTATCTCCATTCCCCTGTATAAAAATGGGCACAATCCCATTTCCTTAATGAAAAATTTTACTAATTGCCAGCATTTCAGATACTATGAGAGCAGCTGGAAATAAATAACTCCTGTAGAGAGTCATTTGGTGGTAAAGTTTCCAAACAAATCCAAGTATATGGCTAGGTTTTTACCTAACTGTTCTGTCCCCTTTTATAGTGTAACATTTCCTGTAAAAATTCTGCATTTCTGCATTTGGCTGTTTGTGTGTCCTCTTGGTGAACTGTTCTTTGTTCTCAGGGCTTGGTTGGCCTGATATTGCAAATGTCCTGGCAGTTGCTAGGTTTGATTTAGGAAGTCTAGATGTTTCCACAGATCTTTTGATCTTTAATATAGTCGACATAAATACTTCAAACTCAAAGCAGTTAAGAAAGCATTCCAGGGAACCTTTCTGCAAGAATTGATATAGAGTTTTTCTGTGCCCAGTTTGCCTGATTAACTGGTTTAAATCAGGTTCTATCTGATCAAATTCAGATACCTCTGTTTTACTTAGCCACACATTTTTCAGGCAATGGAGCAGAAAGTGGACATGAAAGATGTCATGCATCTAGTCTGAAAATAAAGATCTACAGCAGATCAGATAACCATTTCCTCCCAAGAGTGCCTATTCCTCTCTTTCGGCCAGAAATGGAACCCATGGTGACAAGCTCAGGATCCTCATGATGAGGATTCAGCCTGATGTTAAGTAACAGAAATCCCAGTTTTCATGTCCCTGTATTCCTGTTGGTTACTTGTGTGGAGGTCAAACCTGAGGCTGTGGTTTGACTGTGCAGTAAATCCAGCTTTAGGGCTCCTATGGCTGGATGAAAAGCACTGAGGCCATGAAATATAAAATGCTGACTGCTATAAAACTCACTGTCAATTCAAATTTGTTCAAAACCTCTCAAAGCCTCCCAGCATCAGATTTAAATTTTTATTGCCAGGTCAAATATCAGAAGTCTTCCTATGGCTGGCATAAAGCTGACCTGTAAATGTGCACTCTGGCTAATTCAGCAGAAGCATAACTGTGTGCCCAGATCTGATTTGTACCACTGGGTAATCCAGAATAAAACAGGTTTCCTACTTTCCTGAAGGATTTCAAACCTTAGAGCATTACAGCAAAACCGTCTTTCAGCACTAGTGTGTCTTTTAATGAAAAATCTCAATCCAGTTCCAAGGTGGTTTTTTTCCCCATTGTTACTTTCTTTGCTATTAGTTTCTGACTAAGAAGTAGAAGAAATGAAAGCTACACTTGAATAGGAATTAGTAAATTAACGTCTTTTGCTGGTAGTGGATTTATTTCTCTGCTGATGAAATGCCCAGATGACGTTAGGAAAACAAGTACGATGCCTACATCTATATATAAAAAGATTAACTGTATATGTCAAACATAACCTTTAAAGCAGTTATAAAGTGATCTCACTCAGGGGATGAAAAGAATTTTTGGAATAACTGTATGTATGTTTTTCTGGAGGTTTAGGCTATGCTGAAAATGCCAAAGGCTTTGTCCTGGAGGATTGTGTCTTGGCTGTTTGCACAAATCACCTTTTAAAAATCGGTAATGGGACATTTTAATGACCCTCTATATTTCCTTTTCCCCCTATGAGAAAGTGATTATTGAAACTCTTTACATCATCCCTTTGAGGGCAATGTAGGAAGAAAAAGCTCAGCTCGTCAGAAAAAACCAAAAGTTTATTGCTTATGCACTGAATATCCAGATATGCTTTTTGACAGTTCCAGCCTAACTTATTTAAAGAAAATACTCTTATTCTTCCTTAAAGGGAAAACTGTATGAGGAGAGGTTGAGGTCTCTTGGTCTGTTCAGCCTGCAAAAGAAGAGGCTGAGGGGAGATCTCACCGCGGGTACAACTTCCTCATCAGGGGGAGAAGAAAAGCAGGCACTGATCTCTTCTCAGGTGACCAGTGTCAGAACCCAAGGGAATGGCCTGAAGTTGTGTCAGGCCAGGTTTAGGCTGGATATTAGAAAAAGGTTCTTCATCCAGAGGGTGGTTGGGCACTGGAAGAGGCTCCCCAGGGCAGTTGTCACAGCTCCAAGCCTGACAGAGTTCAAGAAGTGCTTGGATGATACTCTTGGGCACATGGTGTGACTCTTGGGGATGGTCCTGTGCAGAGCCAGGAGTTGGACTTGATGATTCTTGTGGATCCCTTTCAACTCAGCATATTCTGTGATTCTGTGATAAACAATCCTTTAAGACAGCTTCTTTGCTTCCTTAAGAAAACGTAAAAGAAGCCGCCTCTCTTTACCTACAGCACCTATGTTTCACTGGGTACTTTGAACTAAAAGGCTGGAGATGAAGAAAGTAAGTGTGTTACTTTCTGAGCCATAACTAAAAGCTTTCACCGAGGAAGGGAGAAGAAGGTAGCGAGTTTATTTACGTGGTGATACTGCAGCCTTTGAGAGCATATCTTATGTGTGTGTGCTGGGTGGAAAAAGTGCAAGGTATAAGCTGATTTTTCTGGCTGTAAATATTCCAGGGATGAAGGTAAGAAGAGCTGATAAACACCAAGAAGAGCAGAGAGCTGTACCAGCTACATGTCTGTGGGTATAAAATGATTTTAGGAATACATTTTAGCTGGAATACAGACCATTTCCAACTATGCAGTGTGCTGGGACAGCTTTCCAGCAGAATAACAGAGGTGTAAATCTTCCTTACTTCTAGTTAAAATTTGATGAGTTTTGTTGAGTAGGGGGTGAAAAAGTTGCTGTGGTATCTGGGGTCCAGCTCTGATGGTGCCCAGCAGGACCTTTGTGGCTGGTAGCAGCTGCTCTGCTCACTGGGTGGTGGCAGCACATCTTTGGACGGAGGCAGGCACCTGGGCTGGGCAGGATGCAGCTGACCAAAGTGGCTTGTTGTTTTATGTTTGGACAGAAAGGAGTGGCACTTGGCTGTTGGCACTGATGGGTGAGAGGGGACCAATTTTTTTTTTTAAAGTTTTTGCATCAGCTTCTTTTTGATGTTCTGAGAGCATCTGGCCCAAAAGCTTCACTTTGTGCAAAGGATGGTGCCTGTCTTGTGCCGTGAGTTGGCCCTGGGTACAATCCAGGGCTCCTGCAGCAGTGGGGAGTAAGCCTGAACCCTTAAACCAATACTCAGCATGGTAAGTGTCTTTCTAAAGTGAGATCCCATGAAGGGTGATCCCCTTTGTAGGTCCTCCTCAAACTGTCTCTGCCCCATCATGACCCTGCTATTTGAAGAGGACTAATAGTTTCTATATTGCACTCAGTAATTGAGATTTCCCACCCCAGTATCTTCCCAAATGAGATGTTCGGTACCTGTAAACATCCTATCCGCAAAATCTTATTTCACTTACTTTATCCTTGAAACACAAAAATCTCAATGGACCACACTTACTGAGATATAGGTAATCTGGCAGATTTAATCACTAGAGTGTGTGAATCAGCAGTCTCAGAAGGATGCAGAGCAACCAGGACAAAATCTCTTTGGATGAAAATTTTCCCCAGGAAGAGGGACTCCTGTTCCCAGGACAAAGGACCTACTGGGCTGCCCATTCCTAGTTCTGGCTTGGTTTACTCTGGGCAATTCTAGGCAATATCAGGGTGGGCATAAAGCTACAGTACTTTGTACATAGGTCTTGTACTTGATGCAAGGCGGTGGGGTGGTTTTGCAGGTCTGTCACCTATAGAAAGTAAGCAAGGTGGTGATGATTCAGTTAAAATTTTCTCACGTGTGTCTCGAGTCTATTTTGGTGGAAATCAAGAGTAAAAATAAATTTCTTCTTAGAGTTTTCCATTTTTATCAGGCAGATCTATTTTTTCCCTTGATGAACAGTTTGCCACCTTTCTATTTGCTACTTCTGTTGCCACTGGACACCTGAGCTGCTCTTCTTAGCAGTGCAGAGGTGTTCAGCTCAGCACTGCACTGTCTGTTTCATCTGGGAGGAGTATTTCCTATTTATGCTTCTCTGGAGTCATTTTTCCAAAGTCAGAAGGTTTTGTTTGAGAAAATCAAATCCCTTGAAAGTACTGTATAATTATCTACATGATTAATTTAAGTGTCTGCCATGGCTCTGCAGTGAGCTCGGGGGCGTAGACAGGCAACCCGCGGCGTATCAACGCCTGCAGTTTTTCCTGTGGGGAGCAGGAATGGGGTTTTGAAGGCTGCCTGCCCCCGGCGGTGTGGAGGGGGCTGTCATCCGCTATTTCCAGAGGGATGTGTGTGCATGGAGGGGAAGAGCCCTCCAGCAATGTTGCTAAATGAATGATGGATGAGTTTTGCATGGAATGCAGATGCCTTTGAATGCTCTAAACAGCCAACTGCAGGATTGAAGCTGAAGTCAACATCAGGGTGTGCCCTTGGCCAATATGGAGGAGATTTGGAGACTCTGGAGTTAAAGCTTTCCGCTGCTTTCAAGGAGCCCCAAGTTCTCCAGGCTGGAGACTGGGGCAGTGCTTTTGGTCTGGGGATAGTTTGAAAAAGACAGCCCGTAACATGTCCACCCAATCCCAAAATTGGTAACCAGCTGAGGGCAAAAACTCCTTAAATTATTAGGTCAAAAAGGACCTCAAAGGATGATCTGATCTGATCTCTGGAGCTGAAATCATTTTAAACCCTGTGTGGTTACTGAGGACTATACTGATGTTTGCTGTTGAAGCAATGATAAGGGTGTCATTGTTATAACTTACTGGATGTTACCTATTAAATAACCACTCACTGTGCTCCTGCTAAGATGATGTTGAAGGAAAAAATTAAGAGGGATTGAAATGGAGAGATCTACTCTCCCCCACAGCCAAGAGAGATTGGCTCTAGTCATTGCTCATGGCAGATATTTGTCCAACCCCCTGCAGCTACCATGAGTGATGGAGGCTCCAGCCACTCTAGACAGTGTTCTGCAGTGCTTTGATATTCTTTATCCTTATGTTACCTAACCACTAACCTAAACCTACCTTGATATGGTTTGCACCCATTACTCGACCATGGGCAAGGGGAACAGATTGTATTTCTTCTCCTGGTCACTGTAGGGCATTTTAAAGTACACGAGGACCCTTAACCTGTGCTTTCATCCCCCACCTGCAATGCCTTCTCTGGTTTGGACTAGCAGGCCCTAATTCCTTGAGTATTTCCTAATAAGTCACACTTTCAAGACTGGCAGTCATGTCAGAGCTCTGCTCCAACTGGACAGTTTTGCTGCTGAGAACTTCCCAGCCATGCGTGAAGCTGCAGAGATAGTTCACATAGAATCATAGAATCATAGAATAGATTGGGTTGGAAAAGACCTCCAAGATCATCAAGTCCAACCCCTGATCCAACTCTAATTACTATATCATGGCACTAAGGGCCATGTCCAATCTCTTTTTAAAAACTTCCAGGGATGATGCCTCACAGGCTTTGTCCCTGTTGACACATCCTTGGACAATGACCCTTTTATTTCCCCAACAGCAAGACTTTATTGATGGGAATGATTCCCTAGAAACTCTGGAAGTGTTCAAGGCCAGGGTGGATGGGACTCTGAGCAACCTGGTCTAGTGAAAGGTTTCCCTGCCCATGGCAGCGTGGTTGGAACTGCATTCCCCTCTAACCCAAGCCATTCTTTGATTCTGTAGTTCTATGAAACTCCACATCTTTTCCCAGAGATTTGCCACCTATGAAAACCAACCTATCTAAGCATGTTTTTCCTATTGTAGTACTCTGCTTTTGTCCTTGCTGAACTTTATCCTAATTTTTAGAGAATGTTTTCCTGATTTTTCCCAAGATATTTTAGATGCTAATCCAGTTCTCTGGTGTGTTTGCAGACACTCCCAGCTTCGTGTAATCTGCAGATTTAATACGTGTACTCTCTTTCCTTGTCCAGGTCACTAATGAATGTGCTGAGCAGAACTAGATCCAGCAGAGCTTCACTCACAGTGTCCTTCTGTTTTCACAGAATGTCATTAATAACTACTCCCTGGGTATGGATTTATGGTAGTCTCATTTAATCAGGTTTCCTTAGTTTATTTATGAAAAAGTTGTCTGAGACAGTGACAAAAGCTATAATAAAGCCCAGATAAATGATAGCCAACAACTTCTCTATTGTGAAATTAATTTGATTCTATATTACTTTTTTCTTGTCTCGTCTGTATCTGCCACTTCTTATATTTTTGTTCTCTTCCACATACATGCAGATTGTTTCGTTTGACTTAGAATTTTTAAGATGATTGAAGCTAGACTGAGTGATGTAGCATTCTTCTGCTGCTTCTCTTTCCACCCATAAAGGCAGACACTGCACTTGCCATTGTCCTTCCTTCTGGCACCTTACCTGCCTGAGTTGTCACAGGTGACCAGCAGGGAGGTACCTGAGGTGGTTTCAGCTGATTTTGTAGGAAATTTAAGTGATGGTTTGTCCCTCTGTTGGACAGAAAATACTTGACTTGGACAGAGGACTGATCTCACCCTGGAACAGGCAGAGAAGAGGATAGTATACCTCTGTACTGATATTGTGTAGCATTGTGTACTAATCCCCTGTGCATAGTTGTCAATTTTAACAAGGACTAAAGCAAAAAGCAAACCAGTGTTGCCTTTCTCAGTGTCATTTTTCAATAACTTTCCCTCTGAGCAACACTTTTCCAGACTGTCTATGTGGTATTAATATGCATATAAAGGGTAACTTTTTTTTCTTTTTTCATCTTCTGCAAGTTTCATTTCATTTTTATGCCCTGATGTTTCTATTATTTTTGCCTATGTGTTCGCACTATTTTTTTAAACTCCTGCTCGGTAACCTTTTAGAGTTCTTTCTTCTTGTCTTTGAGGAAAATGAAAAGCTCGTGATGCTGCCAAGTCTTCTGATCCTTCTGCATTGAGATGCTATTGTGCCTGTGCCTTTTAAGCACAAAATATTGTTTCTTCGAGAAACTACAGCTCACCTTGATTTCTTTTTCCTTTAAACTCTTCTGCATGAATTCTTACCTAGTAGGGTTTTTTAATATACTGAAGCCAGTAATTTCTGTTTTGCTGTCCCCAGTCTCTTGATTTTACAGGCATTCTTACATGAGTTTCTTTCCACCTTCTTGCCCCCAACAGATTCCTTTCTGGAGGCTCTTCCCTCCTGATGACTTGACCTATCTGTTATGTGAGAATCTTGTTCTGAAGGCATCAGGACTCTGTCTCATACTGCTCTCCTTTCCTAGCATGTATCTCATGCTTGTACTCTCCCATTGCCATTGAGTCAGTTGTATCAGGTTCTTCATTTAGGGTTTGTTGTGCCCTCCACTGTGTTTGTTTTGTTTTGTGGGTTTTTTTCGCTTTTATTACTAACCAGATAATTTAGCAGTTCTTCCTCCCTCTGTATTGTGGACCTCGGAGCAAGTATATAGATCATCCTCGGTCTGTCAAGAGTGCCTCTACTTTTTCTTTTTTGGTCCATATATAAGCCATGCATCTTTAGATCAGTATTCCAAACTGAGGTCTTACTACAGCGAGTTCCAGTTATGTCAGTTAAATCATCACTTTTGTCTTAAATTAAATCTGAGATCTTAAATAGGACCTAAGTTCTGTGTTAAAAAATATATTCACCAGTGTTGCATTAAATATCTAAGATGCTCAGAGGATTTAAGCCTATTTCATGGTCAATCTGTGTCTTTATTATCACCTCTTCTTTTTGGACATGTGCTAACTCAGAAGTCCCTCTCACTAGGCAGTGGGCCATTTCCTCCATTCCCAAGCTGATGCCCATCCCTTTAGAGCTGTTGGTGTAGCATCACCTTTCTGGTGAAGATGCTGGTGTCCTCCCAGAAGCAGCACATGTGGCCCTGATCTGTTGTCCCTCCCTGAGCTTGCTTGGGGTCACTCCTGTCCGTCTAAGTAGTGCCGTGCAGCCAGCGATGTGGTAGAAATTTAGATACAGTTTCTGGGCAGCAGCATTTTGCAAAAGTCTCCCTTTATACTCATGCTCTTGGGGTTACAAGCTCCTTCTACAGCTTTTCTGCCAAAGTGAGCCTTGCATACACATCTGCAAGAGCAGGCCTGCAGGCTTCAAGCTCAAAGCTGCTGCTTTCTCCTGCCTTCCTGGTGCACAGCTCACTGAGCAGCATCCACTGCTAGAAAATAAATCCCTGAAAGAATCCAGTCAACCAGATTTGACTCGCATCAGGGTTTTTTTCTTGTTTCATAGATCCTAATGATCCTGGGAAAAAAAACCCTTTCTCACCTTCTTGCTTGCTAACCCCCAGCTCTTGCTGCTTCCCAGCTGTGTGCCTCACTCTCCAAACTGCGGGAAACTGGGGAATTCACCTGCCCAACTCTTGTCCCAGGGGACTGGGTAGTTAGGTGGGTAGATTCAGTCTGCTGTAAGCCACTAGTGCCAGTAAGAGGAGGGAGCCCATTGGTGTCCTCACCCTTCACGTGTGCTGCTGCCCATCCCTCGTGCAGCTTGGTGGGGAGCTAAGTCAGAGAAATGACCGGTTTAAGACTATCCCAGCCCAAAACCACTGGCACGGAGGAGGCAGAGCTGCCTCCAAGCAGTGGCATCAGCCAGGTTCAGTCACTGGTGAGACTGAAGTGCCACGCTTTGCCCTTTCAGCGGTCCTTGGAATGGGTTTGGCTGGAGTGTCTCCTCTGCTTCACTAAGAGCGCTGGAATTGCGGCAGGAGCATCCGCTCGGCTCTCCAATTCCCGTTTTACCGGGAAGGTCAGGAGCTAATGGTGACCTTTTATTCCCTTGCTGAGGAGAGCAGTTGGTGCCCTCAAGTGGCAAATCGCAGAAGGAGAGCGGTCCGGCCCTGCGAACCGGCGTTGGGGTGCTGGGTGGGGGCTGTTGAACGCCTGCAGTGGTTTTGGCAGCTCTAACTGTGCTGTTTTCCCCTTGCAGGACAAGATGATGTGGTGACCGTGGCAGGAAGGACACTTTGTTCACAGCGGAGTGGGGACCCCGACAGCAGTCATACCTGGACAGCCAGAGACGCTCCCCATTGCTTCATCCACCAACAGCCAGTCCACCAAACATCCTGCCTTGACTGTGCTTTTTTCAGAACCAAAAAAGAAGAAAAATCTCCCTAAGATTAGATGGAGTTTGCTTTGGATCTGCAGCCCCACTCCAGCATGTCCCCAGGGGCTGCGGGGGGCCACGGCAGACGACCAGGGAGTCGACTGGGTCCAGGACTGATGCCGTGAGGGGGATGCACAGGGACAGCGATGCCCATCACACAGGACAACGCCGGGGTCTTCCTCCCCCTCCTGTGCCAGTGGCTGCAGAACAGCCATCGGGAGGGGGCCGAGGGAGCCGAGCAGCAGCTCTGCCGCTCGGCCGTCCAGAAGCTGAGTGAGTACATCCAGCTCAACTTCTCTGTGGATGAGAGCACACTGCAGCCAGGGAGCTGTGGGACTCCGGATACAGAGATCTGCACCATGTACCTGGCCCAGGAGATGCGAAAAAACGAGGTTCTAGGTTTGAGCTTTGGGAACATCCCTGCTCTGGGAGACTACGGGGAGAAGCGTCGGGTAGGAAAGAAGAGGAAGGGGCATAAGGGGCCTGTGCTTGACGTTGGGTGCATCTGGGTGACGGACTTGAAGAAAAACAGCCCGGCCGGGAAGTGCGGCAGAGTGCGCCTGAAAGACGAGATCCTCTCTCTGAACGGCCAGCTGATGGTCGGTGTGGATGTCACCGGAGCAAGGTAAGGGAGGAAAAGCAGCCACCAGCAGCTGTCTCCTGTGGCACATGCTGCAAGTCACAGCTGGTACTGATGAAAGTCAGGAGCAGATGTTTTGGCCTCTGCTTTTCCAGGCCCCGAGAGAGCTCTGGGTTCATTCTTCAGGTCTGCAGAAAATACGTAATGAGAGCAAATTGATAATTAGCCCACATGTGCTACTCACACTTCCACTGCAAAGTTTTCAGAGGTCATTGTGTCAAAAAACAGTACGTCATAAGGATCAGAGGGGCTCCACTAAAACAGGAGTCTTCCTGGGTTTGTATAAAACTGTTTCCTTAAGTAAAAATGAACACAGATGCAGCAGCACTGGAAGATATTTTTACAGGTGCTTTTTATTTTTGTTGAAACATTTGAGTTGAGGGAAGCTTTTTTGACAGCTAAATGTTGCCTGAGACTTCTTCAAAGCAAGACATTTTTGTGTTTTCCACATTGGAACAACTTAATAAATTCCCTTTGATTTTAATGCATTTGCTCTCTTCTGCTGTTTCCTGTCCTAGAAAACGTGAAACCTTTAAGACTTCAAATCAGACGTGAAGGTTTTTGCAATGATATAGATTATTCTTGTGGCTTTTTTTTAATTCAGCTACTCCATGCTGTAAATTTGTTATTGTCCCCGTCTTGCTCTTTGTGGGCTGGCAGACTTTCTCACATTTCCCTTTGCAAAGGCAAAAACCTTTCTCTGCTAAAGATGAGGATGCAAATGTTCATTCACACCAATGTACCTGAGGGCATGAAATCCTCCCTCTCTTGCCAAAGCAGGTTTATCCTGGGGGTGGACAGTTTTGGAAACCAAGTGCTAGTGAAGTGCTCCCAACAGGCAGTGCATGTGGCAGGAGTTTGGGGTAACCATCATCCCAGTGCTGCCATGTGGCTGAATAAAAGCAGTGAGTCCTCAATCTGTGGGCACTGGGCAGCTCAACCCATCTATGGTTTTATAGGTGTGAAAACAACCCTCTGTAATTCCTAACCTGTCATTCAGTGAATGTATAAATATTGGTACTGTGGCAGTATCAGTCAGTGGGCACCTCCAGATTCTAGAGGGTTTGTGGCTGAAAGCAGTTAGTTTGCTGTTTCCCCTTTGCCAAATGTCACTATTCCTAAATCCAAGGAGTTCAATACAGCACATAAGAACAGCACAATATGTGGAGGAGCTGGCTGTGGGTATCACTCATCTGTGTCTCCTTGCTAGGAATGCTGAATCTGACTTCTTTCAAGACAAGTTATTTAAATTCCACCTGATTTCCATGTAAACAGCAGTAACAGGTTGATTATTGCTGAACTTATTTATTTTTTTTCCTTTCTTTTGATTTAGAGAAACATTATGTGGTAATAAAATCATCAAAGCTCTTTGCTTAACAGGGTATTATTACATTAGAGAGGAATAATGTAGGTGGTGTCATTTTTGGTGATGTTAGTGATTTAGGGAAAATAATTGCTCTCTTCAGAGTTAGAAAATTGTGTGTGTCTATCAAACACAATTGCAGGGAAATGAGCTGTATTGGAGTATGGAATAAAGGTTAGTCAAAACTCTGCCTATTTATTTATCTTCTGTCTATACAACTGTATCTCTGAAACACATGGGTTATGTTCCCCCAGACAACAACTTCCTATGTATTATTTTGGAACTACTCTACTCTTTTTGGCTCTTACTCATTTACTGGAGGGAGGCCCTTAGTATTTCTGCAGATGACAGATGAATCCTTCATTTCTTGAGCATAACTGAATGGGGCTTCATTGAGCAAGTCCTGGGAGAATTGCAAAAGAATTATTTTGTCATGAATACCATTCAGCTTGAAATATTTGATTATGAATTTCATCAAGCATAGCTGCAGTGCTTAGACACAGCTACCATATACATCTAATCTTAAAAGTTGGTGCTAAATACATTTCCAAATTCAAACTATTTTTGAAGAAAGCAGAGTAAGATACATTACCAGTGTTCACAGTGTGGTAGAAACATGAGATAGTATTATTATTATTTTGTCATTGAAAAAACCCAACCACTGCTTCAAAATATATTTCTTGTTGCCAAAAATGACCAAACACTGCCATATGTAGGAATACAGTCAGAGAACAGGAGGACTTCTTTTTAACCCACAAACTGGAGTCACTTCCAAAAACTGAACCGAGAAATGTTTTGCCAGTCATACCTTTGCATAGTGTTTCTTAGTTGCTCCTCTTCAGCCAGTGTCCTGGGGGAGTTGCTAGGACTCCTCAGCACAAGATATGGCATGCCAAATGTCAGGGAAACCAGTTTATTTTCAAAGACACTGAGAAAGTCCTTCAGGAATCAGGTCTGCAACGGAGAGGGAGCTTGAGGTGCCACTGCTGAAGGTGAAACTTTTACTTTACCTGAAGTTGATGGTTTTCAGCAGAGCCAAGGTCTTTCCTGAATGCTTGCTGCTACTTCACATCACATGTGCATGTTCCAGGATAGTTGAAACTATGAAGGTGATGTTCTGTTCCTCCAAACAGCTCAGTGGTATTAGTAGTTGTGTGGTATGTGGACATTCTAAACACAAATACTGCTTCTCTGTATGTGCTCACAGCTGATTACAGAACATATTTCAGAATGTCTAACAAAATCACGGGTGTCAAAATGTACATAGCACTTTGTGTCACTTTGTGACTGCTTGCTTTGGCAGTCAATAACAGTCCTGGGTTCTGCTGGATGAAGTCTTGAGGTTCTTTATCAGAAAAGTTCTTGCTGGTGTTGGAAACACAACATGCTGTCCCTGGCTGTAACTGGGGACAAATTCTGCTCTGAAGAGCTGTCTTCAGGAGGGTTATCTTCTTCTTTGTCCCCTTGGAAGCCCTGCACACAAGGAGCAGATCTGTGCCTGCAGAGCAGTACAGCTGCTGTGACAATGGGAGCAGAGTACAGGGATCTTTGCTGTGTCTGAGAAGAGCTGCTCAAAAATCTGACAGTGGAGTTGGAAAACTTGTTTCAGAAAAGCACTCCTTTCAAGGCACTATTTTATTGAGATCCCCCTTCCTCAGAAGTTTGAATGGAAGGATTTTTTTAAAATAGACCGCTTTGCTCCAGCAATAGAAGCATTTTCTTGTTGGGAAGAACATTCTTCCCCTCCAGATGTTGTCACTATTTGATATTCAAGTGCAGTGCCGCAGTTTTGCATTTTCCGTGGGGCGCTGCTTCCTGCCATGCTGTGGTGAAACACTGTCACTGCCTCAGGAGGCTGGATGTCCTCACCATGGTTACTTTGCTCCTGTGCTGGCAGCCGTGCTTGTCTCTGGAGCATCTGCAAGATTTTGTTGCACCCTGTTGTTCAGCAGTGTGTTCAAAATGCTTCCACGTGCCCTAAACGGCGTGTGGGGATAACATGTATGGGAACAAAGATAAGCGCATCAGCTGGGGCCCTCAGGTTAAGTTTTGGGTAACAAATCCATTTTTTTAGTAGAGTCAGGTCTTTAGCTGTGTTATGGTGGAAGGGGAGGATTTCAGCTTTCTGTGCCTCTGATGGCATTGTTTTTCTCTTTAAGTTTTTTTTTTCTGCTTGGCTTTTTCTGCTTCTCCTTTATAAATAATTTGTATTTTGGAAAAATCACCCCAAGAAAACTATCTGTGGTCATCACAGAAAGCTTTGTCTCACTGCACCCCACCTCCCAGGCATGTCAGGTTGCATGGTTTGATTGCTCTGTTTTACTGTTTCCTCACCTCCCTAAATTTAGCAAATGTGCTGCCAACACAAAGTGCTGCTCAGTATAAGCAGCTGCCTTGTGTGGTGCTAGCAGGGCCTTGGTTATGTTCATAAAAAAATATTTTTGTTTTATTAGGAAAACAAATGGAAATTTATCCTGTCCCTTTGCCCTTGGCCAAGGGGCAAACACTTCTATGGGAGCTCCTTGTTAAAATATTAACAGCACTGACTACACAGAGAAAAACAAATACAGTGGTCCTGGAGACTGTAGCCTCCAAATACAAGCTCAGGGAATAGATTTCTCATAACTGACCTAAAAAATACCCCCAACCTGTTGTGGTATTGAATTAATTTTTTTTTTTATATCATATTACCATCTTCATGCTGCTAAGTGATGGATCAGGGCACACAGGCTGAGACCTGGGGCTTGTTATCACAGGCAAGGATGAGAAGCCTATGCTGACATGCCCTCCAAGCTGCTTGGTGTGTGAGTCCTGAGGATAGAAAACAAGCAGCACGCAGGGATTTTGGAAGAGGGTTTTCTCCTCCAGTTGATCTGTTGTGAGCTGGGATACAGCGAATGTGTGCTCAACCTGTGCAAAATGAGAGAAAGCCTGTATATGTCTAACATTTCCCAGGCACAGCCTAAGTCTTGCTGTGCTCCTGAAGTCTGGCTGCTGTATTTTACACTGATAATTGATATAAATCCCCCTCCTTTATTTTGGATATTAATTCCTCTGCCTTTCCCCCTCTCTCCCCCTTAAAGTATTGCAGGACTAAGAAACTAAAAAGGAGTTGTTTTTCTTCCCTGCTTTTATGTCTCCCAGAAAGGTATGAGCAGACTTAGCCACACGTGTTGAGAAATAAATTGCTCTGAAGAAATGAGCTTTATTCCAAATCCTCTCTTAAGAGCCAAAGTCTTAAGCAGAAGGTCACTAATCCCCAGACTCAGCAGAGATCATTTAGCTTGTTTGTCCTCTTTGCTTTGCTAATCTGAGTGTGTGTTCACTCAGTTTCCCCTCCTCACCCTCCAGTTTGTGCCGTTCATCTCCATCTCTCCATGCCAAGATCCACATCTGCAGAAGCAAAACTCATTCCCTTGTAGCCATAGTCATTTGCAGGCTTCCACCACTACAGCTGCCTCTTCACCACTTCCCAAACCCCTCATCCTCCTCAAATCTGCATCCCATTTATCTTCTTGCTTAGCCCAGTTTTATCTAAAACCTATGTCATTGCCTTGTATACACTACTGCCACTGAACAGCAGAGCTGTCCTCTCTTGGTAGGAAGCGTGATCCCCAGGAGCATACATGTACAAGTAGGCAACATCCCCAGGGTCATCTGCTGAAACTGCTCCCAGCCCCGTCTCCGCACGCTTGCTTTTCAGAGGGATTGCATCGGGCTTGAAAAGACTTGGACAGAGAGGCTGGTGGTGTTGCCTTAGGAGATGTAAAAGTTCCAGAGGTTATAAGAGGGTTGTCCTGCACTTTTTTTGTGTGTGTGCTTTGGTTCTGTTTTATTGAGCTGTGAACGCTCTGATTAGAAGGCTGTACCTTGCTGCTGAACGTGCAGCTGTGCATCTACATTTAATTTGCTGCTCTGACCACGCTGTAATTACAAGAGAACAAGCCCAGTGTTTGGGAGGGAGCTCTGCCCTCCCCACTCATCCGCTGTGGGAACATCCTGTTTTGGTGAATCGGCCTTGTGACTTGCCACCTACCCCTCATACCAAAGTGCCAGCAAGATCCCTTTTCCATCCTGAGTGGGCTTTTCAGCCTCACACACAGCAAGCATCCCATGATCTCAGGTCATCTGGAAGCACAGTCAGGATGCAGCAGAACATAGCTAATTGGCAAACTGCTGGAATGTGCAAAAGAGAGTCCCTTTTTTCTACTGCCCAGCCAATGAACAGGTGAGGCCTTCAGCTACAGCAGCAGTTATTTTCACCACCTCTCCAACATTGCATTTGCTAGCACAGAACAGTGTTTTAGCCATCAATAATTAAAAATACAGGTGTTCAAAAACACAAGCAAGGAACATTCCATGCCCCTTATTCTTACTCCTTCTATAATGCTTGTGCCCTTACACACCAATTTGCAATGTGCAGTCATTCACAGCATCTCTTCTAATCTGTAAATGTGAATTTCTCTTCATATTCTGGGAGTCCAAAGTTTTGCACACAGAAAGCTCTGGGCTAAAGACTGATTTCCATGAGATAGAAGCTCTGAGCTGCTGCAAGAGAAGGAGGCAAATGGAGCCAGGTTACTGAGAGGCTGTAATTTCCAGCCTGTACTGACTGACATGCTGTGAGTTCCAGAAAGGCACAGCTTCTCCAGTTGTTATTAAAATATTTTTTTTCTCATAGGATTGGGCTAAGCAAGCAGCATTCCCCTTCTCAGATGGGTTTTGGGGCTGCTCAAGCAGCAAGCTGCAAGCAGGTCATGATCATATCTTCTTGCCACCTCATGTACCTTTGGGTGTGATGGTTGCTGTCCTGGACATGTACTAGAACTGAGCTGTGACCCTCCAAAGCTAAAAGCATTAACAGTGATGGCAGCTTAAAACCCAATTATCCCGTCACTGGGAATCAGGCCTAGATTGGGAAGGACAGGAGCAGGGAGGGTTGAAAGATGATGAACAGGAGACAGTTCCACAGGCAGAAGCTCAACATCAGCCTCAGAGAGGTGATTTGTCAGGGTGAACCTGCCATCTACAAACATAAGTGAGAGGATAAATATAAGAAATCAGCGAAGAGGCAGGTGTGTAACTACAGAGACAGCTGCTGCAGTGGATGGCTTTGGGGATGAGCTTTTTTTTAACATGGAAAACTCACTGCTTATTTTAGGTGATGTATCACATGGTCCTTGAAATTTATTTTTCTGTCTCCTTTTTATCAGATGTGGGCTAAGAGGAGAAGGGTGTATGTATCAATTGCAGACTCTGCAGCATCACTCACTGTTCTTGCTGCTTTCTCTGGGTAAAGTTCATGATGCTCAGCAAGATCAACTGAGCCTGAAATGGGAAACACTTTTAACAGACCAGAACCACTGAAAAGATAAGCTGGCAGGCATTGCCACAAAGTTTGGGGCTGTTCAAGAGGACTTGCACCTACCAAGGCAGGACAAGAGCAGGGCAAATGCGATTATTACCATCAAACTTCACTTTAGAGCACACAGGTTTCAGGAAGGCCAGCCACATTGAAGCCTTTTTAACAAGACTGTGAGAAACTAGAGGTTGAAATGGATTCAGGCCTTTTCAAAATAAAACCGAATTGTTGGAATGTGACTGAAGGAGATTATTGTTTCTGCTGATGCCTAAGACTCTTTTCTATTGTTTAAGAAGGTGGCAAGGTCTGTTTTTTCCCCTTCCACATAGCAAGTATTATAGATAACTAGATGATCTTCTAAAAAAACCAACAACAACTGCAAAACAAATAATTGATTAATAGAGCAATAAATTTGACTAGTGTTTCCTAGTCCATTACTTGATCACTGGAATGGGTTCAGGCTGGCAGAGTAACTATTTGATGAAATAGAAGTCAGTGAAGTCCTTCTCATTGTTGTACGCTTTGATCAGTGTCTCTTTGTGCTCCGATAACTGAAGAATTACTAAGTGCTTGACAATTTTTCATACCCTGGGTTATTTTTATTCTGGTAGTGAAGAGAAAAACACAGACATGTGGTTACCAGTAAACTTCGTGTTACCATCTATATGAATACAGAGCCCAGATGAGGAAAATAGGCTAGAGGTTGGAGAGTTCCTTCTTGAAAACTCATGGATGACAAATGGACCCAAACCAGTGCATGATGTTCTCACTGAAAATGACTTCCCACAAACATTAATTGTTCTGCTGAAAACAACATTTCACGTTTTCATCTGTAGTAGAGTTGTACTAAAACAGATTTTTCTCAGTTTCCTCTAGAGGGCAATGTCCTATAAATATTTTAAGCAATTTTTGAGTTCTGTCAACCAGGAATTTAGCCTGTCTTATCTAAGAATTTGTAAGACAGCAGTGGAAAGTGTTTCTTTACATGCGTTTAGAATGTGTATATACATAATATAGTCCGTTTCTTGGGCTTGTTCAGAGCAGAACCTAATCCCTTTAAGGGGCACAGAAATGCATTTTGGGCAAATTTGCCTATGACAGAATGCAGAGAGGGAACTGCTGCTGAAGACCTGACTCCCTTCTCTACCTGTGCAACTTCAAGGACTTCCAGTGGCTACTCTTTATGTAAGAATTGTAAAAAAGATTATAGTCCAGTCCTCTAAGAATGAAGTTACCAGTTGCTATAGTTTATGTTGGTAGCTGGAACTTCAGAGCAGAGGATAACTCTAAATACTGGTGTAAGTGCTTCATCGAACCTAGGAAACGGAAGGGTATGTGTTACTATTTATTTCCCTCAAAATTTATGTATTCCCAAGTTTGTTAACCATATTGCTTGTTTGATGGCTGTTAGTAACAATGCAATTTTCAAATTAGTTATCCATATAAACAGCTGCTAAAATTAGTATGGATCAAAGGTGGCCACTCTGGACCTTGATGTAACTTAAGGGATATTTTCAGTCACTGTAGTATAGAAATGGCAAATACAGACAAAGGCTGTTTTGCTTTCCTTAAAGCTCAGGTGTGTAATTTGAAACATTTCCATGGGCTTAAACTTCTTTGGTTTTTGCCTGTTTCATTACCTTCCTCCCTTCTCCCAGGCTGACGTTTCTAAAAGGGAAATTTGCTCTTGACATCCCAACATGAAAATGGCTTTAGGAAAATCCTTTTAGAATTTAGTCTCCTTTCCCCTCCTGACGGTCACTAGTTCTTTGGAGAATCATTATAATGGCCTTATTGGATTAACCTGCAAATCTCATACATTTACTAAATTTGTGGGCTATAATTCTTTGTAAAATACTTTTTCCAAAGTAGTAGTGGGCAATCTGCAGTTGCCAGGGTCTCTAAATGAATAAACCTGTTTGTTTTTCCCCAAACAGGAAAAGCAATTAATTCAAGTAAAACACTTACTCCCAAAAGTGCTCTATTTGAAAACAATGGCCTGTGAATAAAAAAGGCAATAGTTGCATTGGCTTCAAAGCCAGCAGGCATTAGGTAGCAAAGCAAGATTTGCCCTCTCCTTTTGAGTAACAGCAGCTCTAAGAAAAATCTGAGGACACAGCTTTTTTGCAGCTTTTACAAGCTTAAATAGGTGATAATTGCTTTTTAATTACTGCTGCTGGCCAGGAAGGACTTTTTCCTAAACTATGTCTTAATAGAAATATGATAAGCAGTTGGTAAATATTAAATTCCTGAGAAAAATTTTTAGAGACACTAGTGGAAACTAATTATTCATAGGTTCATTTCTCATGCTGTATCAGAAGCTTCGTGCTTGAACCATTTATTCATCACCACCTTGGTTTAGGGCTTGTGTTTAGATCTCACTGATTCTAAATTAGCTGACAGCTTAATGCTTAATCACAGGGGGATTATTCTTTGCCTTTGGCTGGAAGGAGCTATGTTTGGGGCTGTAGGTGTGTGGGGAGGTTGATTCACCCTGAGCTGGGATCTCTGCACGTGGGTAGCCCAGGGGATGTCACGCTTGCCTGGCTGCAGGTCCTGAAGGAACCACCAAGGTTCACAATTTTGTCTCCTCCTGCTCGCTCTCTCTTCCCTCCTTGCTGCTGAGTGGTCTGCAGTGCAGCTTTCTTGCTGCTATGCCCAAGTCCTCTGACAATTCCATAACACTGCAGGCTTTGGTGGAATTGCATCCCACTTCCCTCCAATTTGCCTTCCAAATTTCCTCCTGCCACTCCGTATATGTCCCACCAATATACAAAATAGTCTCCTCTCTGATCTGTTTTTCAATCGTGGCCTGTGTTTGGAAAGTAAGCAGTATATACAGCAGAGCAGAAAATTATTTAGTAATCTAGACAGTTTCATCAGGATGAACCATGTGGTTAAAATAAATCGGATTTCAAGAATTCACCAGTTATGCTGTGGAGGAAGAAATTATAGTTTTAAAAAGTGTATAGCTGCCAAATGGATTAGAAGTTAATGGCTGGTGTGTAGAATTCAAAATCAACAAGGATTTACTACAGGGCTGTGCTTTAAATATATAAATGGACTTTCAATAGCAGATGAGAAAGGCAGAATCTTAATGCTTTATTAGAACCATTCTGTGACTCAAATGCTTTCTCTGATGACCTGAGATTCAAATTAGAAACTGTGGAAATGAATTTAAGGGGCATCATCATTAAAAAAAGAAGTCATTCAAGTTAGTAAAGAAGTAACTTTTGTCTTGAGAGTGGTAGATTTCAGAGCTTCAGAACAAAAGAGGTAAACAAGAGGGTAGAAAAAATTTAGGATGAAAGAAGGACTTACAAATTCATTAATTCTGGCCTACTGAATAATAATCAGAAATGCTTTGTCAAATATGTAATTAAATTAGATATCATTAGCTGTTAAAACCGTTCAGCCTGCTCTAATAATCATGGAAACCAATCCTGAGTCCAGGTGTTAGCTCCCACATTCCCCAAGGCATTTGTGGCCTTGGGGATATTCTCTCATTTAATGATAGTATCAATAATAGTATTAAAGAAGAATATGAGAAGGCATATTCTCCCTTTTTATGTTATCTTCAACATGCACAGCAGCACACCTGGGACCCACTGCCCATGTCCTACATCAGAGGAGTCATGTGTGACTTTGTGAAGCCCAGGCAAGATCTCTAGATTAAAAAATATCAGATATCTGAGTCATAAGCTATTGTAAGAATCTAGCATGAGCCCAATGTAAAGAACTAGTTTAAATTCCATGTAAAGTTTTGACTCCCTCACGTTTTAGTGGCATTTACTACTTCCTTGTAGTTCATACTGCTCTCTGCAGCAAGCCCATGCTGGTTCCGTCTTTACCTTCCATTTCTCTTCTGCATGCTTCTGTTTTAAATCACTGATGTGTAAGTTATTTTTGCATAAACTGTGTATGACTTAGCGCTATGTTTCTACCTCCTGTCAGGGTCTTACTGCCTAATGGATAGCATGTGTGGACTTTAAAAAGTGTTGGGTCCTGGTCAAGCCTTTTCCCCATGCTGTGAACAAGTCATTGCCCTGGTGACAGGGAGGTGATGACAGCAGCTCTCATTTCTGCAGGTGCTTGAGATCTCTGGGGGAAAGTACTTTATTAAATAGTGGGGTTTACAGTGGAGCACTTCTTACCTGCCTGTCTGTTGGAGGGTTATAAAGACAGAGCAGCTTCATAAGGGCTAAAATTCTTTGAAATACCTGTTTCTGCAGAAGTACATTTGAGAAACACAAATAAGCCCTAGCTTAGGAGATACCTGCCTGGTTATGAATTTAGCTATTATCCAGTCTTCTCAAGTGTCTCCAAGAGGCGTCAGTGTACACAAGTGAGACTTATTTACCTGTGGAGTTTTCCTAGAATAATGACAGAATGGAAAGACTGAATTCTGTTTTTCCAATCCCTTGAAGCCAAAAGCCTGTCCTTTTCTGCCCCTAGTGCTAGCTTTGTGGAAAAAAAAAAAAAAAGAAAAAAAAAACCAACCAGCCTTGTTTTTGTCATGGTGCTCTAGCCAACACAGCTGAAGTCTGATTTCCAGATACGGTATTTGAGATTTGTTGTGAAGTGAGAAGGTCCAAAGCCAAGCCTGCTGGAGCTGCCCGTTTTCTGGTTGGAGTGCTTGCTTGCTCTAGTTTATAAAGCTTTGCATATTATACCCTCCCTGTGTTATCTTTTACAGCTGAAACAGTGCAAAAGTCTAGCAGGGAAGCTTTGGACAGGGAAATGTGTATTTATTGAGGAAAAATGGGCTTTTTGGGGGAAAATGTAATGAAATGGTATCCTATTCAATACTACTCTTATTTGGTGAGAACTTTCTTGCAAGTACCAGCAGACTTATTGGGAAACTGAGGAGGAACCAGTAGCAAAGATAAGCATGTAAGAAAAACAGGATGAAATATAACCATATAAATCATTGCATGGCTTCCCAGACACATACTGGGAACAGCCTGGTAATGCTGGGGGCATCCTCCTACCCCAGCCCCCAAACATTACCCTCTCTCATGCTCACTTCACACATGTCCCCCTTGTTCTATGGTCCCCAGTTTGCTGGTCATGGATCCTAGGGGTAATGTGCAGGAATGGTGTAGCAGTTCCAGGTGCAGACACAGGGAGGAGGTTTGTGCTGCCATTCATGTTGTCCAGGGCATTCTGTTTCTTCAGTGCAGTTCCCCAGGCTCCTTTTCTGAGGACTAACTTGGTGCAGGGAATGGGACCACAAGGTGAACATGAGGTCAGGCTGAGAGTTTCTATCTTGGTCACATTTTGCCACCTGTTCTTTCAGTGGCATTCATCAAAGTAGCCTGAAAATTGTGTTCTGGAGAAATAGCTTGATTGAATATTTGAGACCTTACCAAATGAAAGCCCAAAAACATGGAAGAGCATTTGTTGCTCACACAACATACCTCTCTTTAAGTACAATCAAAAGGCAAATTATTTTTCATCCCTTGTAAAATGGTTATATAATCACTGAAAGGGAAGGAGGTCTCTCCCAAATGCTAGGAGACAGAGGAGCAGTTCCTCATTTTTATATGGGTAAGCATTATGGCAGGGCAAGTTGATTAACTAAAAAGGTGACTCTTGGTATATGACCATGTAAAAGGAGATATGGGCCTGCAGGATGCTCAGATATGGTCAGCCACCACAGACAGGTCCAAAGGAAAACATTACACCTCAAAGAAATTAACACTAAGCTAAGGAAAAATCATAAATCTTCAATCCAAGAAGATAAAAAAATAGCCTAGGGAAAAAATCCAAACCAGATCAGAAATTCAAGAAAGATCCTGCCCATGGAGCTCATAAGCACAGTGTCTGAGATCTGCAATCAGTACCAGATGCTACTGATGTGGTGTGGAGCCTGTAACAAAGGCATGCTGGACCCATTCAGCCCAAGCAGGAAGCCTTGCAGATTAAATTTGTATTAGTTGGAGCCTGTAGATTGCTTTAGCAAGCAAAATTGAGCCTGGGTGTTAAGATGATCTGGATCAAGAAAGCCAAATTAGGTTTCCTCCTTAAAGAGGAACGAGCACATTTTGGCACCACTTTTTCATAACACTTTTAGAAAGAAAATATTTGGAAACAGATGCAGTAATTTTCTGTATATTAAATCCAGTCTGTGAAAGAAAACTACTCTTTCTGACTGCACAAAGCATTCAGAAAACTCCTGGAACAAAATCCTGCCTAAATTTCATGTATGTTTTAAGCAAGGCTCTTGAAACATTAATAAGTGGCGAGTGGATGGCACATTCTGACGTGCTGGGAAGTATGCACAGATGAAACGCAGGATGGCTTGCAATGTTTAGAAAGCAAACAAGATGTGGGCTTCCACTTTGAATATCATAAGGATCACAGCATATTACATTAATGGAGGCTATCCTAGCATGGAATGAAAGCCACATTTGGAACAATCTCTGCAGCCCTGGTTTAGGAACACTGGGGAGAGTAATATAAAATGACTCCAGGGTGGAGCACAGGTTGCTGGAGGAAGTAGCCACTGTTGTAACCTACATTATTATGTAGTTAAAGAGAAGGGAAAAATGTTGCTTTGGTAGGAAATCCTAGTGAACAGCCACATATGGGCAGTGAATTTCCCAAGGGGGAGTTAACCCCTAAACTGAGAGCTCGTGTAGTCTGATGTGCTATACAAGTCCCACTAGCTGGCAGTGCGAGTGGTGCCTAAGAATCCCACTGGGTGTTTGCAGAGGGGTAAAACGCTCTGTTCCCTTGGCTGCTCTGAAAATCCACCATGCCAGAGCTTGCATTACTCCCCGGGGAGGTGTGTTTGGGTGTTGGTGTGCTCCCAACAGCCTTCCTCAGCCAGCGGGGTGGGCCTTGCTCCTCTTGGCCCAGCATCGTTGTGCCTTCGAGGTCATGGCTGAGACTATGAACTGGCACCAGCCTTCCTCTCCCTGGCCCTTCCATCTCTCATCTTTACCTTATGCTTAATCTCCCTTGTGCTTTTTCTGGGATGTGTGGTCACGCTCCATTTCGCATCATGGCTAAATCACTTTCAGTACTGCAAGTGGGGGAAGGTAGGGAGAGCACCTGGAGGCGCCATCCTGGAGTAGATTGCCAGCAGCATCTTGATGGGTTAGCTGATCTATTGTCCAAATTAATTTTCTGTGATAGTTTTGGATATCCCAGTATGAGACCTGGACAGTCAGAGGTGTGCAGAAACCTCCCAGCCCACAGCAGTGCCTGGCTGCCTCCAGATTGGGGTTGGCAGGCCTGAGGTAGATTTTCCCCCTATCTTTCGACCCTTTGGGTTTGTAATGAGATGTACATTGCGTGCTGTGTGTTGCTGGAACATTCAGACTGCTGTTCTCGCGCAGAGAAAACAAGCCCCGTTGATGGCTGCATTCCCCTAGGCTGCTGAGCATCCCGTGCAACATTTTACACTCAGCAGAGCTTAGCGGAGTTAAAAATAGTTCTTGTTGTCAAAATATTTCTTGGTAGTAAAAATGTCCTTAGGATACTTCGTGAAATGGTAACCTTTGGACCAGCTAGGGTAAGGAAAAATCAGAACACAGCCTTTAACGCCACAAAAAAAAAAAAAAGTTCGTCTTAATTGCGCAATATGGGAGAAAGGTTAAGAGCAGAGAAAACTGGCATCACCTTGGGGAGAGAAAGAATGGAATTTAAACAGGGATCTAAGGGTGAGTACATAAGGTAAGATATTATACCTTTGTTAAGTATTTTTTCCTTCAGTGCTTGAAATTTTATCTGGGAGAAAATGTCTAACTCTATATAGCACATGAAGGTCTTGCTGGCAGTCTTTGAATTCAAGGAAGGTTAAAGCCTGGCCTTTCACTTTTAGTTTGATTTTAAAGGGTAATTTAAATTTTAAATTTGGTTCCCAAGTTATAATTTCTAAAAACGAGCTTAGATAAGTGATAAAGGATTGTTTTGAGCAAATGCATGTTCCTGTATGGAGGACCTCAGACCCGGGTCATACACTGTAAAGAATGTATTAAGTGAACAGAAATTTAAATTAAACAGAGGGCATTACTAGAGAAATGCATACAGTAAATAGGGATTGAGTTGTGAAAGATGGCTTGATGATTTCTTCATTTTAAAAACTGTAACTGGAGTTAAATGTATCAGATAAGGCAAACTGCTTTAAGACTGTGTGATTTCTGGCTTATTACTCTCTGTTTTATTTCAGCAATACTAGTACATTTCCTTATACCTGTTTTCTGCTCTCCAGTCTGGAGATACTGCTTTGTATTTTGAAATTAAATACAATATACTTAATGCCATGTAAATCTCCGCTGTTGGGTACTATATGATATCATATTATTCTGGTACTACACACTTAACCTGAATTAGAGAACTGCTGGGTGAGAAGGCTTTATCCCCTATAGATTTGTAGTAACCTCTAAATAAATTCTATGAGCACATAAAGAAAATAATTAAAAAGTGAAGTCAAAGCTATATAATGTAGATACATGGCATCATAGTTTGGAGTTTCATGGAATAGTCTCTGAAAGGGTGTATTTCTTCATGTATATAATTGATTTTTAAAATTACCAGCTTATAAATAAACTGTAAATGCGTAAAATCAGCTCTAATATGATTGCTTACTAAATATAAATATTTCACAAACAGCTCTATGCCTACAGAGCTCAACCTCTGGCTAATTTGGAAGATAGTATTCCAGAAAAGGGCTTGTGAGAGAGAGTCAGTCTTACTTCACCCCTCTGAAAGGAAACCCCTAAGCAGAAGGAGAAGAAAAACAGTCTACTGGAGACTAGAGATCTTATACATTTTAAATAACAATTGGTCTTAATGTAGTAGTAGCAGTGTCAGCTCTCTGGGACAAAGACCCTATGTCCGTGTTTTCATTAGAAACTACTGACTGTATTTTGAGTGCTATTTAAATAATAATTATCAATAAGTGAACAGAATAATAAAATCCAGAGGTTCAATTTCCCAGCAGCTCTGTCAATACAGTTTCCCATGGATTACTTTTCATATTTTACCTAAGAAATCTTGCCTTCTGTAGTAGAAAACATCTCTGATTGTGGGCCCTGTAAGTAAGGAGCACAGATGAAAAGCTTTTTGACACACAGAGACATCAGAATACCTCCCAAAAATCACTGAAAAAACATTTCCTACTATTTGTATGGTGGGAGGGAGAAGTGAGTGTTTACAAATAGTTCTAGTAGAAGTCTTGTAAAGGCCTGTCTGCCTGCAATTTGCATATAAAACTCCACTAAAGATGAAGGACTGGGGTGTTTTCAGCCAAACCTGGAGCTGCTTCGAATTTTTTTGGTCACTGGAATTTTTCTGTACACTCCATGAACTTGCAGCCAGCAGGAAAGGATGAGGGTGTAACTCCCAGCTGAGCCCTGGGTGGCTCTGGGGGCATGCTGGATGTGAGCTGTGGTACCCAGCTCTCCAGGGCTTTTTTTGGTAATTGTGTGTTGGAGCTATTAAACTAGCATTCTTTTTAAACAGAAGCCCTACTTTTGTTATGCTTGTGTGCAGAAGAAATGGTAAGGGAAAGGTTTTCCCTACAGCAGTCACCTCATAGTGTAAGAGCATGTGGTGCAGAATTGGGGCTTTCTGGAGGAGGTGTTTGTGGGGACTCAGGGAACTCGGTGGCCTGAACGCACCGAATCATCTGAGTGAACGGTGAGGAGATCCACGGAGAGGTCAGGGAAGGGATCTTTGTATTTTACACTGGCACGGCTGGGAGTGGAGCGTGGCCTTTGCAGTCCTTGGCTCTGCCTTGGAGCTCTGGGCTTCTATGCAGTGTTAACCCTCTTTTGTGTCATTTTTGTGGTTTCCAGCTGGGTTCTGACCTTCGCTGATTTCTTCTAGGAAGAAAAAATGGAACATCATATTGTTGTCCTGGGTTGTATGCGGTCCTGAACGCTTATTGTGTTTTTAAAGGAATTTAATTTAAATGTGCATATTCATTTTGCTGTCCATCATATCAACAAAAGTCTTGGGTCCTGGGAACATGTACCATATAATTGACTTTATCTGTGTGTGTTGTGTGTCAGGGATGTCAGGCATCCGGTGCCTGGGACACAGCAGTGTGTTGGGAGAATGTAAATGTCTGTGTCTGTCGTAAAGAACAAATGTTTCTGGTGCTTCCAGCTTCTGAAGGTAATACTTGAGATAAGGCTTAAATGTGGTGCAGTTTAAGAAGCTCAGGAATGGACGTAACGCTTCCTCAGTTGCTTCCTCAAAGTGTTAACTTCTAATACTTGCACTTGAAACTGATTGCAGTGACATTTAGTTTGTACAAATGTGGCTCTGGAATGATTTGTATTAGTTGGTTTTTTAGGTGTGAATCAAAAACCTGTTTGCGCAGACAATGATAAGGAAAGAACCAAAAATAATGGCAGTCCTAAAAATGCCATGTAGCATTGTCCCTGTGCCATGGCATGGAATCCAACAGCACCTTCATGAGCTAAGCACTGAACTGTTTTTTTCTGCATCCTTCTTTTGACATTCTAATTTTCCTAATTTTTCATTTTGTACTCCTGAAATTCAAGCTAGAAAGGAACTTGATACCCAACTCTGTGGGGCAGAAGAAGATGATCTGCACTAAGCAGTTCTCCTTGCATATGTATGAAGCCAATTTTCTTTAGACAGATTTCTTTAGATAAATCAATGCTTTATCTTTAAAACCCTGTATGACTCAAATCCTGTTTTGGCTTATAGCACAACAGATTACTTTGAAATGCACAGCTGCATTTATGTGCGTAAAATATGTAAATGCTACTGATATTCTTTAAAATAAAAGCTAAAGAGATTTGGGGCCCAATCCCCCAAAATTTCAGTGAGATGTTGGCTCCAAAACAGAGCTAGAAAAGCCCTGCACAGCTGTCACCAAGCTGGGAGGTACTAAACAGTTTTGGACTTTATTGATGCCCAAGAGCCTGTTTCTGTGCTCTCATCCAGGACACTTTGGTCTTGCCTGAGCCAGAGCAGCTTATCTGTCTTCTTGTCCCACGGGCACTCTGCATGCCATTTCCCTCTCTGCTTTGCCTCCTCAGGCCAGCTGGGAGGAGAAACCCCCTTCTCACTCCCTATTCTGCCAAGATTTTACCAGGCAGGATTTTGCATTTTACTTTGCATTTGGATAGGAAATTGGGTCATATTTTGTGGCCTATAGGATAAACACTTCCTGGATCCTTCTAGACTTTTAGTATGATAGGAGATTGTGCAGAATAACTGCTATGGTCTCTTTTCTGTTTATGAATGTAGTCTAAATAGTTAGGGAGACCAAAGGAGGCATTCCTGCTCCAAAACTCTTTTGTATTATTATAATAACCAGGTCGGGGGCAAAACAAAACAGTTTTAGGGCAGGGACTCAGGAAAACCTCTCCTCCCACATGAGTATCCTGAATTTTGGATTCTGTTTTGCACAGAGGAATACATTTAAAGAAGAGGTGTTGGAGAGGGCTTAGGCAGGAGTCATCTGAAAGCTCCTTATTTTCCTAGGAAAATAATGCTGGTGCACATTTCTCTCCTCTTGAGCAGAAGCTGTGGAATTTGCTGTGTGCTGGATGAACTTCCCAGCCCCTCTGCTGCTCAGAGGACGGATGCAGCCATCACACCCTCCTCTTACTGTGCTCAAAATCTGATCTCTGCTTTTTAAATGAAGGGGCTTATGAGTTTTTTTCCTCGGGAGATGTCAGGCCATGAATCATGGTGGGAAGGGAGGCATTTCCTGGTTAGCAGTGTTGAGCCCCAGAAAGAGGCACATCCCAAGGACTGAAAGCTTCCCTTCGGGTTAGCTCTAGGTATGTTAACCATTGGTGTGTTCCATTTTGGCACCTAATTAACTGCCTGTGCTCTCTGGGAGCTAAGGCACTGACATCAGGCTATGCATTTTGCTCCAAGGAACAAAGTTCAGAGACTCTTCTGTCTCCTTCTGAACTCATGAAAGGCTGAAAATCACGCTGAAAATCCTGAAAAACAGGAGGGACAGTTTTTTTCTGTGCAGGATAGTACTATATGTGGGAGCCAGGACTGCTGTGAGCAAACCTAAGCTGTTAAAAAGATGGCTCGAATATAGCATGGGGCTCAGCAGAGGAATTTAATCCCTGTCCATCTTGATTACAGCCTGATCTGCTCACTCCTTGTCACTCCTTGGGCAAATACAGTTCTCTTTTTTATTTTGGTTTTTTTTTTTTTTTTTTTTTTTAAGTTACAGCAGTGGGTTTTCTCCCTGTATATGGTCAAAACTTCTGTCACCAGAAGATGGCTGTGACCGCAGCTGTATAGTTTAGATGGCAGAAGGAAAAAAAAAAACAACGCAATATTGGATATAACCTGGCTGCTGTTAGGTCTGCCGGGAACCGGCTGCCACGCACCTGGAAAATGGCCGTGAGATGTTAAATGACAGCCTGTGATAAAGACACCTGGCTTTGGCACATCAGGCCAGGCTCCGGAAAAGGGAAAAAGGGAACAATCTCCTGGGAGTTGTGCGGAGGCAGCCGCTAGGGATTTCAATTTGGATGCCCCGAGTGGGAAACATTTTCACGGGCGGGAGGGGGCGGGGGGGCGCATAAGGAGGACGGCTCTCAACAGGAGCCTGGTTTGGGTGGAGCAAGTGTGCCGAAGGGTAAAGCACCGTGTCCGGAGCGGGTCCCGCTGGGAAGCGACCTGCGAAGGTGCCCGAAGGCAGCGCAAAGGCTGCCCAGAGCATCCCCCCGGCGGGGACGGCTCCGGGAAGGGGTGGGCGCCGAGGGCCCGGGGCCAGGGTCTGGCAGCAGGCAGCGAGCAGGAGAGCGGCCCCTGCGTTCCCCCCCCCCTCGGCGGAGTGCGCCGGGGTCAGCGCTCCCACCTGCGCGGCGGGGCGGGCCGGGGCGGGGCGGCGTTCGGGCCCTGCGTGGCCGCTGCAGCCGCGCCCCGCGCCCGGGAGGCGGCGGCGCCGCCGCCGAAGGTGCCTCCCCGCCGGCAGCAGCGGGAGCGGCGGCGGCAGCAGCAGTGGCAGCAGCAGCAGCAGCAGTGGCAGCAGCAGCAGCAGCCACAGCCACCGCCACAGGCACAGGCACAGCCACCCCAGAGCCACCGCCGCCGGCGTGCACCGGCTCGGCGCCGGCAGGTGATGGAGCGGATGAGCAGGGAGCGGATGAGCAGGGAGCGGGCGGCGGGAGGCGGGCGGCGGGGATCAGCCGGCTGCCGCGGGGAGGCTGATCCCGGCGGAGCGGCGGGAGACGAGGCGGAGAGGTGCGCGGAGCCGCAAGTTGATCCGGGTGCGGGGGCACCGGGCGGGCGGCGGGAGCCCCGCGGGATCCGCGCTCGCCCGGTGCGGGACGTCCCCCAGCCCGGGCTGGGGGCTGCGGGCTCGCTTCTGGGTAGAAACTTCAGCCGGGGTCTGGCAGGAGGGTACGCGTTCCCGTGGGGACGGGGCTCGGTTCAAAACCGCTGAACAGTTCAGCGGTTTTGGAGGAAGGGGTTTGAAGGAAACCCTTACAACTCAAGGCACAAAATGCTTTCCTGTAGGACACACGAGCACCAGATTTTTAAAATGAAAGCGCTGCTGCAAGCCTTGGAAGAGGAGCTTCACTTGGCAAGCCTGCGTACGCTTTTAATAAGGAGAATATACTGTCTTCCAACTGGATGCAAAAAATAGAGCTGAATTATTACTTCCTAAATCTATCATGATTCCTGGCTTTCAGTTAGGAGAGCTTTCGGTGGCCATAGTGCCACAGCCATCATGTTCCCTAAATATCTCCTAATCCCCGAGCAAACAAAAGTCTGTTGGTGTTTAGTGGGTTTGGTGCATGTAGGGCATAGCCGTACTTCATTCTTAATTCATAGTTACTTTATGTTGGTACAGATTCAGTGCTTCTGCTCAGCCCAGCATTTTGGCAGGGTCGTCTTTTGCAGCGGAACTGGGGGACCTTCTGAATGAAGCTAACAAGTAAAATATGCTTTGAAATGGAGTGCAGATGGAAAGCCTCTTAAGTATTGTGTTGCACAACAGTGCACTCTCTGTGTGTGCCATTCGGCTCACAAAACTCTGGGGTTTTTGAATATATTCACAATCTGAGCTGGACACTGTGCTGTTCAGAAATATCATGCATTAGTGTCTAGAACAGCAGCAGTTCTGATGATAAAGGTTAATTCATCTCTCTTCTGACAGTACTTTTGATGCCTGACACCTCTGGTCAGTGCATTTCTTAGAAACGTGTATGTGTCCTAAGTTTTTAATTCCAAGATATCAAATTGTTGAATAGGAAGAGTAACTGGATTTGCTGGCTCAGGTGGGTGGTGCCTCAACTTTTCTAGAGCTGTTTTGTGAGTTATGCACCTGTCCCTTGAACCCTACAGCATCACCCTGGATTGCTGTTTCATATTGACTGATAGTAATAGACTGATAGTAACACCTTTGACAACAGAAATTGAGGTTCTCTATCCCTGCATCTCACCTTTTCTTCACAGTAGGGAGTGTCCCTTTGGCTCCATCTCCTGGCTTAAAAAGAGGATCCCCCTTAATTGAGAAGGTATGGAGAGATGGGAAGCCTCTGGATGGTATTGGTAAAAAGTGGATGGGAAGGGTGATGAAGGCTTTTTCTTCGTCTTGAACTGTATGATCTTGGGATCTGTTGCACCAGGGTACCCTCACTCTAGTTGGAGACTGGGAATTATGTCCTCACCTTTATTTCATGGGAAGAAAGCAGGTCTCTTATGTTATTACTTCTTAAGTCTTAGAAGGATATTTGACTTAGTGAGTAAATATTATCATGGTATTTAGAAAATAATAATTTAGTATTTCATTCCTCGCATGGATCTGCTGGAAGGGTTAGTCATCTCGCCTGATACATCTCTATGTGTGATCTTTTGGTGGAAATGTGTTAATGATATATCTTTTATGTCATGATTTTTCTGCATGGTCAGGAAAGTGCGTTACCTGCAAATTATGAATCCACTTGAAAAAGAAAACCTGTGGCGCTGTGGAAGGATCTTGCTGTGATTTAGCAGATGTATGACTGTGCATGGACTTTGGGTGTGAGCAGAGGGAATCATACTCTGCAAGTACAGTGGGATGGCAGGATCTTTCCTTTGTGGAGGATCTTTTGTGTGCCTTGTCTTTAGTGGAGAACCACTTTCTTCATGTGTCAAGGACAGGAGGAGAAGAGCCTTAAGCAGACTGCAGAATCAGGGTATGTGTCCTGCCTGTCACAGCCAGACTTCTGTATCTGCTCACTGTACCCCAAACTGAAAGGGGAAGGTGACAGGCTGTTCTGTCACTGCTCTTTGGTCCCTGAGGTGTTGATGGGGGCAGCAAAGCAATAAGGTACAACTCTGAAATTGCGAAGATCTGTTTTGTTTCTGTGTAGATGCCCTGTGTATTCCAGCAAGTGCCAGTCAGTATGTCACTATGTGCCTACTTATATCAGTGCTGTTTAGTCCTTCACTGTTATTGCTTAAAGTATGATAAATTATGTGGTATTGGGATAAGAAGACATCATGGTGTGGTGTCGGTGCTACCTATGTTTTTTTATTTGTGTGGCACTCTCAGTCAAAGTGTATATAACCCTACTTAAGGACACTATTTTCTTCTTCCCTAGTGCATGCCCCTGTTTGCATGCAGAGACATTCCTCCTATCACATGCAGTCTGGAGGCAGAGGGGATCAGAGAGGGGTATTGGTGTGCTGTGGTGGCTCAGGGCTTCTCTCTAGTCATCCAGAACCCCTCCCTTGAGGCTAAACATTGGTGACACACTGAAAGCGTGTCACCAAGTCCATTGCAGGGGGAGAAAAAAGATGTTTCTCAGATTTGCTCTGCATATCTTTTAAAGTCTGTGCCTAGCTTTTTACCATGCTTTGTGCCTCGCAGGACTACAGAGCCACCACCACCAGCCTCTGAGGCTGAGCTGAATTATTTTCTGAATTATGTATCACCAAGAGACACATCAGCTCAAGAGATTACAGCTGCAGAACGTATGTGTGTAGAGTGTCTTGTTCAGATGTTATTTCCTTAATAAAATTGCTTGTTTGGCGTAAAGAATTGTTGGCTGGTTTGGGTGTCAGGATTTTCCCCCTCCCTTTTTCTGGCCCTGGGATACAACAGTCGAGTTGCCTTCTCTCTGTCTGGTTTTGTAAGTTAATTTAAGGTCCACAGTCCTGATAGAGCTGTGATTGCAGGGAACTTGAGGTGGTAGCCTGTTTGACACGTGTGGGTAGAAATGGATGCTGTTGTGGGTGTTGTGTGTTCCTGAAGGACTAAAGAAAGGCAGAATGCCCTGAGGAATTCTTCAAGGGGGAGCTGCCTACAGCCAGCTTCACGAAAGTACTGGCTACACGGACCCTAGTGAAGTTTGAATTACCTGAATACACCCTGACTTTACACACAGACTCAAGACACATGTGCTTTCATTCACTGTAGGCTGACACCCCTTTCTTCAAGCTTGTCACTTTTCTTCTTCCCTGTTCCTCCTTCTCCTCCTCCAGACCTTGCCCTGTGGTAGCTGCAGCTCTAGTGGATAGGCTGGGTTTGCAGCAGAGCCTTCACTGCCTGTGAGATGGTACACAACTTGTGGAGCAGGATTTGGTACCTCTGCTCTACCTGATGAACGAGAAATGTTTTGCTTGGCATAGGAATGCTGTCACTCGTGGAGTAGTTGCACTCAGTGTTTTGCTAGGCTAAACACTTGTAACAGCCTGAGACTGCTAATGAGGAATAATACATTCAGCTAAAATACACAGTGGAATTCTGTTGTTGTAGGCCAAAATGTAGTAAATGAGTGAGAGCTTAGTCCAGGATTCAGGGAAAATGCTACGTTTTCTGCAGAGCGCTCTGTGAATGGTGATAGTGATCAGGGGTTGAAGTCACATGAGCCAAAACCTGGCACAGGTCCTGGTCTGTTTTCCAGAGTTCTAGGGAACTGGGGTGTGTAGAAATACTTTGATTTGAGGACAGAACCTCAGCCCACCTGGTGTCTCAGAGGGCCATCTCCAGGACTTGTGGTTGTTGGGATGGTGGTTGTAGCACTCTGTGTTGTCTCAATGCAGGGCCAGCTCAGGTCAAGTAGATCCCTGAAGCATTAAGAGAACATGGCTCTGTTACTTCTAGACCTGCATGGGATGCAGCATGGCTGTGTCTGCTTAGCCCTGTGCTGGAGCGACCTGGCCCAGGTGTGTTGGCTTTGGGGCATGTCATCCCACGTCATGTTTCGTTATTTTATAGGCAGCTCTTCTCTTGACAGTGATGGACTAAATCTAATGTTATGCAAATATAATGTAAATCTGAAACAGAAGTTGAACACTGCAAGGGGAAGGCTGTCAGTGTAGCTGCCATCGTTGCTTTCTAGAGGTTTAGATTCACACTGGCATAGTTCACTTGGTTTGTCCCACAGCATCTCTAGCACTTTCTACAGCACTGAGGAGCTCTTGGCTCCAGATGAATTATGCCAGAGCTGAAGATAATGCAGTAATTTGCAAAATTTGACCTTTTGTCTCAAGAAATGGGTGTGGCTTCCAAGTACTACTGTGAGTATGTACAAAATACTCAGGGAATGTATCTGCAAATCCCTGCAGTTGCTGGTGAACTGGGAGAGCAGCAAGGGCACTGTTGACATTTCTGACACAGGAATTGCAGAAAGGAGCAGGAATCTCACCCTACTGAACAGGAAGGAAGCTCATTTTCAAGTTCTTGCCTGTAATCCAGGATGGTCAAGAATGCCTTGGCGGGGTCAGACTTCTGTGCTGCTTGTTCACAGGTCATCTTGCAGTCCAACTAACAATACCAGGCAAAAGACCTTTGTCCTGTGTCTTTGAACACCGACCTTCCTCTTTTGGGGCAGGATATTTTGCGATGTGGGTTGACCCAGTTATAGCTCGGGTGTTCTTATAGGTCAAAGCTGAAAGAGCAGAGGGGAGGAGGATGCAGCCACCAAAGCAGAAAGTTATTGAGATCCTTAAACACACTGACATGTAGAAAACAGGTTTTAAAAGACCTGTTTAAAATATGAATGAGCGTGAGATGTAAATTACTTGCTAAGAGGCCAACTTCCAGAGACAGGATAACCATAGGGGACTGCTTGGCTTGTACTGTATATTCATCCGATTGGCTGAAGTTCCTGGCTCTTTACCAGATGTTTTAATGTGAAAATATTTATTGAAAGTGATGTCTTGATTCCGTGGGTCTTGACCAGTGACCTCAGGATAAGCGTGACATGCTGAGCTGATACTCAGGCCTTTCTGGGATTGAGTACAAAACAGATTTGTTTGTAGACTAACTGGCATCTCCGGTGTAAATTCTCCATTGCTTGGTTGATGATGAGCCAACTGATAAGAAATTGGGGAAAGTTGCTTTCTTCAGCAGAGGGAAGTTACATCCTGTGTATCTCCTGGGAAGAGAACTGTGAAGGATGTAGAAATGCTTTCTGCATGAAGTCACCTCAGCTCTTCCATGTTGTTGATGAAATAAAGGTGAAAAGCATTAAATGCTTTTGATAGGCACCACCTGCCTAATAAGACCCAAAAGTGACGCAAGACTTAAAACTGTGCTGCCCTACTGAATTCCCTGTGCTGGCATCTGAATAGCAGACTAGAGAGCAAGAAAGGGTTTGTGGATGAGATACTTCTCTAGGGTGGTGGACACATCTCTGAGTGGAATCAAAGGAAAAACTCTGAAAAGTGCCTGCTGGCAGTGGAAGTAAGGTGAGGTATGTAGGTTGTGTCTTGCAGACAAAGCATGTGTGTGTCCTTTCAGCAGCATCTTCTGCCTGCTTGAGGTATTGCTGGGCTCTTCCAAGGGAGCTCAGAAGTTGTGGGGCTTCAAAGGGAAACCTCCTTTCAGGGTCCTTACTCTCCAGCCGGACTTAAATGAAACTATTTGTGGTTTACACCAATCTGTAAGAATGCGGCTGCTCTCTCCTAGCTGTGGGCTCAGTTTTGAACTTTGGATAGACAGTGTCTCATCTCTCCTCATGTCCAGCTGCTGCAATCCTTTTAAAGTGTTGCTTTCATGTAAAAAGCATGAAGCGCCTTCCACTGCAGGTTTTAAACAGGAGTTTAGACTGGCCAAGATGGTTTCTGAAGTTACCCTCCAGGGAAGAAACTTCTAAAGAAGCCGCCACTCAGCCTCAGTACTTGAGCAGCCTTCTAGAAGCAGCTGTTGGGGATGCAGAAAGCTGAATTTTTCATGGCTGAAAAGTTAGTTTTGCTATTAAAACTAAAATTTAAGAGAGTCCATCTGCCTGCAAAGTGCAGCAGCTGGCTTGAGAAACCAGGGCCCTTCTGGAGGAACAGAGAAAAATAAATTTGTATTGTCTTCTATAAGCTCAGCTGACCTTTAAAAAAATAACACAAAGTTGGCCAAAGACAGCTGTTTGTATTGCAGGTGAATTGCAAGAGAGCACTTGGGGGATGTGGGAACACATACTGATAGTTTTAAGGACACTTTGTAGAGCTGATTATAATTTAATTTAGATCTCAAAAACTTTAATATTAGAGCAATTTCTGCTGTGCAATCCTGTTGCTTAGCAAAGCCTCCTGACAGTGCTCGGTTAAGAGTAGGAAATCACTGTCTTTGGTGTTGCAGTGATGACTTTCCAAATGCTACCTAATGAAGGAAATGTCTGATGTACCAGTCCCAGTGCTGCAGTGAAAGCGACAGACTGTGGTCCAAGGAGTAGAGGGAAATTGGTAATTTCTGTTTCCGTAAACTATGTCACTGACTAATGACTCATATTCTTCTCTTGGATAGAGAGTTTAAATCTTACCTGGTGACCTAAAAATACTGTACGTTTTGTTGTAGGGTTTGAAGATTGAGTAGAGTGTAACAACCGTAAAAAAGGTACAAATGAAGCCCCTCTGTGGGCAAAATACTTGGTTGGACTTAAGAAAAGAAGCCTGAAATGAGCTTGTAATTCTCCTTCTGGCTTTTCTACATCTAAGGTGGCAGTGGGATGGTAAATTCACAGAAGAAAAGCTCATAGGGGTAATTCTCCTTCTTTGCACATCTCCTGGGGCAGTAGCAGTAGTTCGTGGTAGTTAATTTGGAGTCTAGTTTCCACCTATCGTGCTACACAGGCATTTTAAGCCTTTGCTGTTGAGATGGTACAGAAGGCATAAACATTCACGGGTCACTGCTGCAACATCTGGACATGGTATTTGTATATAAATATTTGAGCGAGATGTTTTTGTGTTGTGTGGATTTCAAGGCACCTTCTCCCTAATCCTGCTTCCCATGCGGCACTCTGGCACTCCCCTCACGCTCACACGACTGTCTGCAGAAACCCTGTCTGGAAGGGTCATGTCAAAAGCATCAGTCATGGGTTTTTATAGTGATTGACATTAATTAGCCTCTATGTTTTCTTTCTTTCACCCTAGTCCCCTTTTTAACTTCATGTTTTTCATTTGAAAGAGAGATTAATTTGGAGTAGCAAGATTGTCAACTGCCCTCGTTTGAACTTGCCTGCATTGTTAATTTTGTTGGGCTGTGTGGGGGAGTCAGTGGTGGAGTTAAGCCATGATAGTGAATTGCTTGCTATCACAGTGATGGTTTCTAAAGCCTTCAGCTACCAACCTTCTCCTTTCCTTTAAACCTGTTTCTCTTCTAACCCCAGTCGTTTCACGTGACCTCCCATGTTTTGCACCAACCTCTTTTCATTGTCTTCCTTTAATTTGATTTGGGCAAAACCTCAAGTTTTGTGGAAAAAGTCACCTCCTTTTCACTGTGTAGTGACTCAGGAAGCCAAAGTAGCTTTTACTGTATCGGTAGCATGAGTCTGAACTCTCCATGCACTTAAAGTACCATGACCTTCTGGTGACAGCGGAAGACCTGGTGGCAGGTGAGGGAAGGTCTCAGGGGTTCTGGAGTAGCAGTGCGGCTCCTGCACCTTGGTTGGTAGGCTCATTGGGCTGTATATGGTAAAGAGTTATGTTATCAGGACCAACTTTGGATCTCCTGCATGGTTGGCCATGTTTTTGGCTGTCTCAGACAACCATGCTGTAGATTTTCTTGTACTGAACAGTCAGCCACCAGCCTAATTTTGGTTGTTTTTTTTTTTTTGCAACCTCTGCTCAAAAAGTATTATTTTGGTGGATATAAGTCTCCTTTCAAGTTCCAGCCTAAACTTCTTTATAGGTGGTTCACACTCCTCTATCTTTGCTTTTTCCCTTCAAAGAGAGCCTTCCTTTTTTGCTCCAGTAGTAAAGCCAGTGTCTCTCTGTCTCATGGGAGAGGTCATCCTGCTGACCTTTTCTTGCGTTATTCCAGTGTCACTTAATCTTTCTTGAACTAGGTAGCCTGAAACTGCACGTTGTTCCAGCTGAGACGTTTCTGCTGTCTTGTGTCTCACTGAGACCTTGGGCAACATCAGGCTGTTTTACACTCTTACCATGAGCCACTAAACCATCAATGGCTTTCTCTTTCTATATCACTTCCAACTGTTGAGCTACCAAGCTGCAGAACATATTTCTTTAATCCCAAAGTGCATGACTGCACTTGGCTTTATTACAAGCTGAACCTCCTCTCAGTTGATTTAGTCCCCGAATGTTCTGAGTACACTTCTGCTCATCCTCTTGAGTTGACAGACTTTTCCCAGCTATCTGTTGTCTGCAGATTTCATTTGCAGTCCTCTACTTTCTCTATCAAGGGAATTAGTGGAATTGCTGGATAAGACTGTCCCAAGGCATCTCTTTTAGGAAATCTGTTTGTAGTTTGTCTTTCTCACCAGAATTTCAACATCTGCACAAGCTGCTCTTCTTCTGGGTTTTGGGGGGGTGGAGCTTGGTTTGGCTTTAATGTTGTCCCTAAATAGTAAACAGGATGGCTTGTGGAGCTGGGCTGGTGGGGGATCCACATGCAGCCAGGCACTGCATGTGCAGGATATTGGTGACAGGCATACATGTGTCCGAGCCATGATGTTAAATATTTCCTCTTGGACAGTGAAAAATGGCTTTGTGTTCTGGTCTGTTACTATCAACACTTAACAGTTCCTGGAGAAGGCTTTTTTCATCTGAAAAAAGAAAATTACAGAAAAAATCACAGATACATGAAATCAATGATTTGAATGTATAGTGAGGATGGTGTTTTTAATTTATACTCTTATTAACTGTAGGAATGACCAGAGCTGAAAATATCAATTGTGTCAGCTCTAAGCATTGAAGGCATTACTGAAATAGTATTGTAACTGTATCACTTGTTTATTTGAGTGTATTATCTGGCAGAAATCATCTTGAAAACCTTAATCTCTGTCTTCCTTTATGGCTAGTGCCAAAAGACCAGAATAGATAATCTGTGTGGGCCTCATCCAAGCCCAGTTCCAGGTGAGAGAGGATTACTGTGGTCTCCCAGAGCTTTGAGCGAGCAGCACAGCCCTTTCTAAAAACAGCAAACACACCAAGTGGGTCATCATAAAAGAAAAAAAGCTAGATTTTGAAACATATGTTGTATATACCTAAAATGGCCAATAATCTTAATTATTAATGAAGACCATGACAGAGCTAGGGTATTAGCTTTATACATTTCATGAACATATATGAGTCAGAGAGAGAGGGCTGTACTTGCACGACATTCAATAAAATCAGTGTTTGTGGAAGGTAAAGTACTACAATCCACTCTTAACCGCTGTATTTCTTTTGTTCAGTAGCTTTGAAGCTCACCTGGAGAATTCTAACAGGTAGAAGGAGCAAACATGCCATTCCTGGTAGCTTGGAGGAAGATTAGAAGATTTTGGCATCTGTGAGATGTTCAGCTGAGTTGATGAGAGACTGGACTGTGCTAGTTTGAGAGTGAACAGCATTTGCTGTCCAGCCACAAAAATCCATGTGTGACAAGTTGCTCCCTGTGTTTGTACTTGAAGAGACAATTTAGAGTTTTGTCCTTGTATTAATATTTGAAGGAGAAGTTTGTACTCAACTCATCTTTTTCTGTTAAAAGAATCATTTAAAGGTAGGACTTTTTTTCTTTTTTCAGTGCCTGACATCTGCTGTTGTTCTGTACATATTTGCTCATCAAAACACCAGTGCTGGTTCACAGAATCTTTGTTAAAGTCATGGAAAAGCCACATGATTAGGTCATTAATATTTAGTCATTTGTGTATCAGTTATTCAGTATACGGTTTTTGGTTTGGTTTTTTTGGGGGGGCTCTTGAAGCTGTAGAGGCCAATCCCTTTAAGTCACATGGCAGAGTGTTTTTATCACTTAGTTTAAAGAAATTTCTGCTTAAGTCCAGTTCCTTTCCAAAAAGGTGTGGAAAGCCCCAGTTCTCAATGAGGGTTATTTAAGGGAACATTTGTACTTTGGGTGGCCAGTGTAAGAGGCTTTGAGCCACAGCCTTAGATCTGCTGAACCATGAAATGTGTGCTAAAAATCCTTCCCAAAGAGTCAGCCAGTTTTTGTTCTGCCACCTGAATGCAGCTGGAGTGTAAGTGGCAATGGGAGGAGGAAAGGCTGGGTGGGTGTGAATGCAGCCATCCGTGTGAGACTTCTGGCAGTGCCCTCACATTTGGTTCTGGTGCTTTCTCCGCTCTCTTGGAGCAGATTTTCGAGACCTCACTACCACAGCTGTGGCGTTGCGTGGGTTGCGTAGTTGCATACCATCCCGGGAATGTTAAACAGAGTTATAATGGATTCTTATTTTCACCTCATGATTTAAAACGAACTCTCTAACATGTGGTTGTGACTTGTGTGTTGTCACTTTACAGCACTTGCAATTTCAAAACAGATGACTGAAATCACAGTGGTTTTTAGGAGCACGCTTACTTTCTCCCTGAGGTCTTCCTCCTGGTGACATGGTTCCCTTCTTGGTACCTCCAGTCCAGTGGGGACCCAGCCAGCCTGTCTGGGCATGTGGTGCCTCTGTTCCCCAGAGTCTCTGCTACAGAACTTCTCCTCAACAATCAGCTATTTCAGATATTTACAGTGCTGCAGATGAATTTCCTGTGTAGTCAGTCAGAACTCAGTGAGGTTCCCGGTCCTGTTGCAGCGCATGGGGAGGACACAGCAAAGCTGAAGATGAGCAGCAGAAATGTCGAGTTTGTCTTATTGTGCGAAGATTTATAGTGTTTGCTGTCTTGTATGGCAGACTCATTTAAATTGTGCACTTAGGCCTGGCTTGTTGATATAAAGCATGCCAAATCTCCATTGCTGAATCTACAGGCGAGACACAGGGCCAAAGTCCTGTCTTAGCTACCATATAGGATTTTCCTTTAATAAGTGTAGTGAAGCAATGGCTTATTGGGACTTTGGGGCCAGATCCTCTCCTAAAATAAATAAAGCTAAACTCATTTACAGCAATTGAGCATTAATCTCTATAAGACTTTTGCAAAGATATATTTCAGTGAACATAACAAGGAAGAGAGCTCATTATTTTCCGGGAGAAGTGACAGATGAGAGTGTGTTTCCACTCCACAATTATCATCGTTTTCTTTTTAATCACATTACTGCAAATATCTAGTGGCCACCGCCATGGCAGTATTTGTGAATGGAAGCTGAATGCATTCAAAACAGCATGAGTCGGGCAATTTTCCTTTCTTACAGTATATCTTGCCAAATACCTAATTTTCAAAGATTAGGGTCTTGGAGCGCAGAGCTGAGGGTATGATTGGCTGGAGGATGTTCACATCTCAGTAATGAAACACTGATGTATAAAATGGTAATTGATCCCCGGAGCACCACGAACGCTGAGCCAGATCCCATTATGCGTGGATTCCAGCGCGGCAACAGAAACTATACAAATGTTGGCACAGAGGGTTAAATGTGAGATTAACTAACAGTGTTCTGCAGAGGTGGTACTAAAATGAAATACACTGTTCAAAATTTTGGGGGTGGTTCACTGCTGAAGTGGTTTTCCATGCAGTTCTAACCTCTACACATTTGTTTCACAGATGCAGCTAGAGGTGCTTTCTTTAGAAAGAACTGCTGCAATTTACTCCTAGGTCTGAGGCTGACCAGTCACAAAAAAGTCACTTTGGAAGCTAATGGAGTTTTTTATGCACCTATAACTGTTACGGTTTATTTGTGAAGAGACTCTTTTAAGCATTGTGCTTTCTGAGGAAAACTTTTTTTTTCTGTGTCAAAACTTTTTTTTTCTGCTGCAGCACTTCAGTTCCAAAATAATAATAAAAATAATCCCCACCCTGCTGCCGTTTTTAGACATTTGCCTTTGTCCTGTATGACTCGTCTCTCCATGAAGTTCTAACAGAACTGGTTCTGTGTGGGTAGTTAAGCAAGCAAGACACAGCAGTTGTGACAATGGATTTTGTGCTCCTGGGTATACTGGGAGGCTGTGCTGGAACTCTTCTGTGGTTCCTGATCTTCCTGGAATAGTGGTGATTTTCTTGTCCCCATGGGCTGCTGTAATTGCAGGTTTGGGGTTTCCTATGTGTGTTGCCTTGCTTGGAGACTATCCAGAATCCTATCTGCTGCACTGAGGCTGTAAGGGTCACTTGAAAGAAAGACTCTTCTTTCTTTTGTGTCTGTGTGGTTTACATGGAGGCATCTAAACTCTGCACGTCCTAATCCTAGTGCAGAGGCTGTATGAGAGAGTGCTTGCTGCAGGCTGGACCCCACCCTACCTCTGCCCTATTCCTCAGCCGGTGTGTGAGATTGGTTGGTGCAGACAAAATGTTTCTTCAGCTCTTCCAAGGTAACAAAGATCCGCAGTGGGGCTTGGGCAAACATCCTTCCTTCATCAAAAGCTTGATGTTGAAGCTGAAACTCTAGAAGTTGGAGTAATAGCCTGCTCCTGGTGCAGGAGGAAACAGTGTGCCTGGGGCAATTACTTGGTCTTTCCTCTGCTAATTCTCTGTGCTACTCTGGACAAAAAAAAACCAGAGCAAAACTCTCTTTGCCCTCAGTGTTTGACTGAGAGCAGTCTCCTTGTAGTGGTAATTTTGGAAAATGTGCAGGTAGATTGTTCTGTGTTTAGGGGGTAAAACTGTTCAATTTCTAGAATCCTAGAGACATCAGTCCTACTCCCTGCCAGTCATTTTATAGCCACATTATAGCCATTTGGGTGGTAGAAGTTCCTGACAGATGAAGTGGCAGACCGTTTTCCAAGTTGTTGGATAGTCTCCGAGATGGATTGCAGGATAATCGTTCTTGATTTTTTTCAACAATTGCCTATTGTGGCTGAAAACAATTGCTCAGTTCTTAATTTTAACCATGGAAGAACTGTAAATTAGGTTACTTGCTTGTTTTCTGTTTGTTTGGGGTTTTTTTTGTTGGTGTTGGGTTTGGTTTTTGTTTTCCCCCGCATTGCTGAATCTTAAATCTGGTGGAAGTTGGTAATTCTGCCTCTCCTGTGGTTGACCTCTTGAAGAGGCTCCCCAGGGGAAGTGGTCATGGTGCCATGCCTCTCAGAGTTCAGGGAGCAACTGGGCGACGCTCTTAGTCATATGGTTTAGCTAAAACTAAAGTAGTTCTGTGAGGAGCAGGACTCAATGATCCATATGGCTCTCTTCCAGCTTGAGGTATTCTGTGATCCTTTGTGCTCTGTAACTTGTGCTTCCTGGAGTTTGCACGTACTTGTAGATATCTTGTGAAATTAATTACAGGTTAGTGTTGCTGGGGACTGCCTGTCTATGCAGCATTTAACACAACCCACAAGTACAGCATCCTGAGCTCAAATCACTTCAGGTAGGAGCAGTTAAGTGCTGCTGCATGAGTTTCACAGTGGTCTTGAGTGTTGCTTATATGGTTTTAGCCTAACCTTGCATGGAATTGAGGGGTGTAATTATGCTGCAAGTACCACTGGTGTCCCGTGAAGCTGTTCAGTCATTCCTGTTTACAAGCATGGTGGGAAGCACAACTGTTAGGGTGGGTGCAATGGACCTTCAGTAAACTGGTGTACCTTCCATGGTCCTCAATGCCCATGTGCAGAGCAGTTACATGATGCCACAAGTTAAAAATCCCACTTTTGCAGACTGGTGAAGATGCAGAAGGGTACCTGGGCGAGTTGGTAGAGCTCTCCTAGTTTTCCAGGCTGCCAGAGTTGAGAGAGAACTCTTAAAAAAATGCAAGTGGCAAGAAATGTTTGTTTCTGTTCGATTCTTAATCCTTCTGTATTTTTCACTACTGCTGTTGACTGTGGGATTTTGCATTACTTGATTTGGACCAGGGTTAGCCATAATGAGAGTCTCACTGGCTCTCCCTTTCCTGTTCTGCCTCACTGTGATGTGCTGTTGGCATTATAAACATCCCAGGATGATGTTTAAATTCACATAAACAGAGTTGCCATAGCAATTAAAAGAAAACTGGAGAAGTGCTTTTTGTGTTCTTACATGATGCCATGTTCATAGAAACTTCAACTATGGGTGGGATAATATAGCCTTTTTTTTTAGAAGAAACAATGGAATTAGAGTTTGGTGGATAACCACCTAGTGGTGATGGAGTGCAGTTGTTGCACCTCATACTTGGACCCTTTTGGTACCTTGCAGCCTCCTAGAGCTCTGGGTGCACGGGGCAGGGCAGGCTCAAAGGTTTCCTTGTGCATTTGCTTGTGCATTTGTTTCGGGTATTTTTCCCTTCCAGACTGTGCCACTCACTGTGATTTGTGGTGGGTCACTTCTTGTCTGCTCAGTAAAATGAGCAAAGTGTCAACTGTTTTCTTCTCCTGACAGCACTGTGGCCATCACCAGCTGACAGATGCTCATGAAGTTAGGTCAGTGGTGCTCCACTGCCAGATGATTGTAGTTAAAAAAATATTTATAACTGGCTAGAACTTTTTTTTTTTTATTATTCTTTGGATATTGATTGATTGGCTTTTAGCTGAAGCCAGTACATACTTTCAACAGATGAAAACCAGATTTTTTTGAGCATTCTTCTTGTGTCTGTTTGCTTTAAGAATGCTTTTAATACTTGGCTCAAAGGAATTTAATCTTTTTTTTTTCCTTTAGAGGATGATCATTTTATAGCATGTTGAACATTAAAGTTAATACAGGTATTCAAAGTGTATGAATGGGTTTTTGTATATACGTTTTTAACACAAAAATACCTTGCATGCCAGCAATGCCATCAGCTCGTTCTCTCCCTTTACTTTGTTCTCAGGTCATTTCAATTCTTTAATCTTTTACAGATGTACCTTCTTACAAGCAGGATTGTAGGTCTATTGTTTGTAATACAGTTCTATTTTCTTGAACATATCTCAGCAAAAGCACATTGAATATAAACTGGGAAAACATAAAGTATAATAAACAATTAACAACAACTGTTTCAGTGAAGGCATCAGAGAAATAAGGTATGTGTGTATTTTAGAATGTCTCAAAATTTGAACATGGGCTAAGGGCTGAAAGTATTGGAAGGGTTTAAATATGAAGGAGAGAAATACTGAATATGCAGCAAAATTGGGGAAAGTGCAAAATAAAAAATGACTTGATGACCATCATCCATTGGTAGCATACCTCTGTGAGGACGATCAGGGGCCGAATGCAGAAGTCACTTGATGAAATTTGTTGTGTGGTGGGCAAAAGGTCAGCCTAGATAATTTCAGGGATCTCTTCTGGCCTTAAAACCTTGAATTGAGTAGCACCAGTCATGTTTCCAGCCAGTATAGGACACAAAATGTGGAAAGTCCTTATTCTGAAGAGTTTGCAATGCAAACAAGAAAGATATAGAATAAACAGGATGTGCCAGAGAACTCCAGAGAGGAAATGACTGGGATGTCATTGTTTGTGAAAATGTCATCTGTGAGAAAGCACTGGAGATTTATAAGTTCTGGGCATCATGCAAGAAATGAGTGGAGAAGAGAAATCTGAATGGGTGAATTAATGCATAGAAGGAAAAGTGAAGAAAAGAGTTTTATACTTTGGGAGAAGGGTGGAACGGAAAAAGACCACAGGACTGGGCCAGCTCCTCCTGGCGGGTGGGAGAAAAAGAGAAAAAAAGCTGCTTGAACCTGAAATAGGGCTAGCTCAATCTGGGCTTTCAGGGGAGGGCTACTGAGTGAGAGTTTTTTACATCAGAAGGTGTCTGTGGTCCTGTGGTGTCTGGTAACTTGGCTAGTGATGGTACTGAGTTTTGGTCTGCTCCTCCATTCAACCCAACTCCTGCAGGAGTAAGTACAGACCATGCAGGTACAACAGTCCTCTTATCTGTTAGTAACGGGAAAAGATGGAAGGGCTAACTGTGTGCCCTGGGAGTGGAAAGAGGCTAGGGACTATGTTTTTAGCTATTTTGAGCCTGAGCATCTGAGGTTGTGGCCACAAACCTAGGCTGTGGCAACCAACTCTAGGAATCCCCCTTCAATCCATTTTAATATTAAGCATGTAAACTGAAGAAAATACATGACCTCTTGTAAGTGATTAAAGATCTGCTGTGACAGCTGCTGAGTACAAACAGTGTGTTTGCTGCAGCATGTCTTCTATCTCTTGACAGCGTGTGCTGCTTCAGGTATGTGTGGATACGTACCAGCTCTGAAGATGCAGTCACAGATTTGTGGGCAAAGATCAGACCCATATGCGTGACCAGGTGTGCACTTGACAGGGATCAGTTGTCTCACTGGAACCTCTGGACAGGATTACTGTCTGAATAATAAAGACCATTATAGTCTATATTGTTCTGTTTAATATATCTTCAGGGATTTCACATGATAGATTCTTTTTTCTGTGTGCATTGAAAGCATTTTAAAAACCGTTTAAATGTAATCCATATTAATTTTGGTGGTGTGGATGCCTTTTAAAAAAGCACTGAGAACAGAGAGAGGAGGCTTTGGGAGCATGCCATTTGCTGCCTCCCATCAGATGCCAAAATTTGCTAGCAGATGAGGCTTTTGGATATTTTCTTGTCAGTCAAGGGGTTCAGAGCGGTTTTGGTGCAGGATGTGATATTCCTCTGGGTGCTGTAAATCTTTTGCATTTGCAGGGGGATGGATTGCTTTAACTGGGAGAAATGAGCGGTAACGCAGGCATGCTCCTCAGTCCTTTCTGTGCTGGGCACTGGAAGACCTACATGCTGTGTGTGACTCGCAGGGATGGCCAGGATTGGGTGTCTGTGAGTTCCGTGATCATGACAGGAGGCTGGTGAGAGCTCAGTGGATAATGGCCAGAAGAAAATTTTCCAACAGTTTAATAGTAAGGATGTTGGGCCACTTAGCAAATATTAATGAGAATGCACTCAAAAAATGTGTGTGTGTGCACAGGTGGTCAAGGTTTAGGTAAGCAGCTTCTAGGGGTGGTCTCTGAGGTCTGCTTAGCAGTTGCTGGTTGAGGTGAATCACTGGGATCAAAAATCATTTGATCTGTGCTGTGACATTTTGGCTGCTCTCCTCTCATGCCACAGCATGTCCAGAGAAGGGCAGTGGAGCTCATGAAGGGTCTGCTGCGCAAGTCCTGTGAGGAGCAGCTGAGGGAGCTGGGGGTGTTTAGCCCGGAAAAAAGGAGGCTCAGAGGGGACCATGTCTTTCTCTGTAACAACCTGAGAGGAGGTTGTAGCCAGGTGGGGATTGGTCTCTTCTCTCAAATAACAAGTGATAGGACAAGAAGACAAAGTCTCAAGCTGTGCCAGAGAAGGTATAGAGTGGATATCAGGAAAACAGTTCTTCATTGAAAGGGTTGTCAAGTGTTGGAACAGGCTGCCCCTTGATGTGGTGGACTCACCATCCTGGAGGTATTTAATAGACGTGTAGATGTGGCACTTGGGGATATGGTGTAGTGTTGGGCTTGGCAGCAGGGTTAATGATTGGACTCTGTGATCTTAGAGGTCTTTTTCAACTTAACTGATTCTGTATTGGCACTATGAGAGGAACACTATCCACATATCATTTATTTGGTTCTTGGCCTGTACCAAAATTGATTAAAGTCCAGCCATTATTAATCATAAGTACTACATTATTATCCTTAGATCTTTTCTCATCCATTCAGAGAAATGGAATACTGCATTATTCATTTTTTCCCTGCATTACATGGCTGTCTCGTATCTGCTGATCTTTTGAAGTCCTGCACCCTGAAAGACCTCATGGCTGAAGTGCTAACTTGGCCTTAATCCATAATTTTGAATCAAAGTCCTGTTATGTTGCTCACTTGTTTGAGGGATGGAACCTGTGTTTCTGCGGGACTTGGGCTGAGCACACAATGTGGATGCTGCTGCCAGCAAAAGCAGTGGGGGATCCCCTGCTCCCCCAGCTGCCAGCTGCTTGGCAGAAGAAGCTGAAGTCAAGGAGTAAGCTAAAGTGGAGCCTAAATCGTCCTCAGAGCACTGGAGAAGACTGTTGGCCTGGTTGTGGCTCCTTAGCTAAAGGGAGAGTGTTTGTCTTTTTTTGGCAAGGCAAAAGTCCCATGAAACAGGTCAGATCAATCCATCTGCTTTTTGCTAGAAAAGCAAAATTAAAATGAAGCTCGTTATCTGCATGGTTTATATATTTAGGAGCTGCGTTAATTATCCTCATTAGCTTAGTTTCTTGAGAGAAATGCTCTTGATCTTACCCCTCGTGCCAGAAATACAATCTGGAACGAGTCTGTGAAAATAAATAACACATTGATATGGTTCATGCATTGACTTCTGAGTACTCTGCTTGGGCAGCATCTGTCACTGTACTCATTCCTGCCTTGCCTTGTTGGGACCCTTCATATTATCTCTTCAGCTGGTAGGAGCTGCCATTTATCAAGGCAGTCCACGTGGTTAAGAGGTATTGCTCTCTGATAATACTCGGTGCAGCTTACACTTGTCAGACACTGGAATTTATTTACTGAATTCTTTTCAGACAAGTCGTTTTTGGCACTTTGCAAAGTTTCCTTCCATGTGTCCTCACTGGCTGAATGCTAATTTATTCAGGAAGGCTCGGCTCCAAATGCACGAGACAGTATTTTCAATGTTTCCTACTGTCTGGACAGTATTGCATTTGGAGAATTCATTACTCCTCTCTCCTTTGTGTCCTTAATTTCCTTTGCTAAATGTGTGATGATGGGACACAGACAGTCTATATACTTACGTTAAATGACATTGTATTGTAATGGGAAAATGGATCTCCACTCATAGCCTCTCCATCGGGAAACACTTGATAAGCTCATTGTATCAATACAATAAATTCACTCAAAGTGTCTTTGACAAATGACATCTCTGATTTTTTTAGTCTTTAGTGATTCCTCTAGCCCAGAGGATACAATGAATTAGCTGATCTAAGCTGAATTGTCTTAAATATCCTGATTATTTCTGATGTCTGAACCAGTAGTGGAAGCAGTGGAGAAAGGGATAGAAATTACAGGGTATGCAAAAAGAGAGATTGTCAGGTCTGAAGGGCGGCTGTTTCCATTTAGTGTGACCTTGTGTATAAAAAGTAGCTGTAGACTTTCTTGAGTGATGTTTGAAATATTGTAATCGCTTAGTCCAAGCTCTGGGGTGGGATATTTCTCTCCCTTAGTTCAAATTCCATAAGCAGCTCAGATATCCATCAGCATCGCCGTACTGAATTGTTCATGGCGGATTAACAAGATGCAGAAATTAGACCAAGGAAATGCTTTTGATCTCCTTTACAATCTAGGAAATGAGGCACAGTGTCCCCTGCTCCCCTTCCCCTGGGAACTGCTTAGTTTGAGCAAGAGTCACATTAAAAGATGTGTAAGCACCAAAAAGTGCTTATGTGCTCCCCCAGCAGAGCTCTGTCCTGTCCTAGCAGCAGGCATGTGACTTAGCCACACGGCCTGGATTCAGTCCCTGTTTTCCAGGGCTTCTCAGCCGCTTTGCAGCAGCACGTGCTCGATGCCAGTGCCCCTGTGGCTGGGTCAGGAAGCTCGGTGCTGATCTCATGCCTGGACATGCTGTAGTAATTCATGAACTGCATGTTCTTAGCCCTAATTCCCCGCAGGTCTGATCAGTGAGGTGATCTCTGGGTGTGCCGATCAGTCATGCACGTATGCACAACAGGGCCTGTGTGCAGGTGAGCTCTTGTGGCCACTCGTCTAATTATTAAATAAAAAAAAAAAAAGGAAAAAAATTGTTAGAGGAGGTCACACCTGGCTTTTTTTGTTGGGGTTGGGGCTCTGGGATTGGGGCACTTGCTCATGGACAATTAAATGGGAGGACATTGTTAAAGCCCTAATCCAAATGTTTTCTCTTTCATGGTGTAGATTTTGATTTTTTTTGGTTTTTTTTTTTAATGAGAGGAAAGCTAGTTGCATCCTATTAATTAGCTCGGCGTTTTTGTTGCATCGTGCCTCATCAGCCAACATTTGAGACCTTTTGGCAAAGACAAGATCTTATGTCTTGGGAATCAGGTCATTTGGATCAGCTAGAGAAGGGACCAAATCACAGCTTTTGAATTTAAGGAACTCCTCCAGAGGTGTCTTGTTTTTCAGTGGGCAGTGTCTTAGCAAAGTACCATGTTACTAAATCGGTCTTTTGGATTTGGTAATCCTTATGAGATCCTACTCGTCAACCAGTTTTGAGTTTGAAGAAAAACAGGCAATTAAGTGGGGAGGCATCAGTTTCACCTGCCTACCATGAAGAGCCGGTTGATGTCCTCCCAGTAAATTACAGCTTTCGGGAGGCAGTGATTCATCTCTGCGAGCAGCACAACAAGTGGGAGAGCAGTTGTTTGGCAAAGGCAGTGTTCAGGCCTCTTAGCACACTTACTATTTTCCTGTAGGAACTTGGGAATGGATTAGCACATGGTGCTTTTTTCCTGAAGCCTCCAGAGAACCCTTTCAGAGGGAAACAGGAATGTCGTGTTTCTCCTCCCTTTCCCTTGGTTGTGGCCATGCTTTCTCACCCTGCCCTTGTGCTGATGCCAGTGGTGGTGTGGGCGTACGGTCAAACAGGTCAAGGGAGCAGTGCCACTGAAAACAAACCCTTCGTGCTACACTCCCAAATTGCTTTCTCATACAGTAGCCCAGACTGGAAGGCACTCTGAGAGGTCATCTGGTCCAGCCTTTCATGGGTATAGGAGTCTAGGTGAGTTTATGGAGAAACCTGCCTTGATCACATCTTGAAAACCTCTAGCAATGTGGACTCTCCCACATCCCAGTGGAGGCTGCAGTTTTTACTTGCATCACGTTCCTGGTGTGCTGATGGAGCAGCTGTGTGTGCCCTGGTCATGGCACATGGATAGCAGTGCAAAAGCATTGATTCAGGTTGTCCTGATCTCACTTTTGCTCTCAGCTCTGGCGCAGATTTGCCATGTGGCCTCAGGCAGTCATTGCAATCCCATCACAGGTTTCTCCATGGCACAACAGGGCTAGTGCTAGTGACCTGTGTGGAGCACAGGGATGCATCCAGCTTTAGGTAATCCAGTTTAGCATGTAGACTAATAAGGGCTGAGAGCCAAGCCCAGTTTGTTGGTGAAATACTTGTTTGTTTCTATCTCCTCATGACTTCTGGTCCATGGAGGAGCCCACATCTGTGTGGGGTGTGCACAAACATCACTTCCCCGTGCAGGAACTGATGAAACCTGGAGCAGCCTGAGCTGTCAGTTACATCCCTATAGGGAACCTGAGGCATGGGATTGTTTGAATGGTGTGCACTGATGAGAAGAATATCATGGAAGCCCTACATGGCCGTGAAAGTAAGTGTGGCTGTTGTGAAAATAGACGTAACAAATTGGATTATACTTAAGAGGAAGGTGCTGTTATTCATTGCTAAGTGATGAGCAAAGAGAATTTTGGGCTGTGAATATCATGATGTGATTTATTAGTAATCATTTCCATAGTGTATTTCATCTATAGATCTAAAGTGGCAATTAGTATGAAGGCACAAAAGTATTATTCATATTTTATTGAGGCACAAAAACCTCAAATGACCTGCTGCGGGGCATTTCATGAGTCAGTGGTAGGGTTCGGCACGGTGTCTGCTTTGAGGAGGATAGTTTTTCTGTGATTGGTTTGTGTGTGCTGATGCCAGTTCTGTATGTGATTTGGTTAATAATTGTAAATGTGACTTGAAATTTTACAGAGTTGTTCTCTGATGATGGGTCGGAGCGTTGCCAGGACTTGCTGACAGTAGAGCCTAATTCATGCTAATCTGTAGTCTTAGTATGGTGTAATTCAATTCATCTCGAGTAACGTGTTTCTCCTTTTAAATTCCAGTGCTCCTTTCCATTGCTGTATTTAACAAATAGATACCTATATGTTTTAATGGGAAATAAAAAAACCCTTTCAAGCCTTAAGAGCTCTGTAGGTATCCTATCTGCTGCTAGTCTGCTGTTTCTTAAAGCTGGAGCTGGTTTTCCTCCTTGTCCAATTAAGCCAGATAATTAAATCTCCCTTTTTTAGTCATAGCCTGCCTTTCTAATCCTGTAACTGAGCTCAGTCTGCCAGAGGAAGTCCTCTACATTTCTCAGCACAGCAGATCCCTAGTAAACATGGCATTAAATCCAATCCCATGCTGCTTCTCTGTATTCATCTGTCTTTTCTTGACCTGGTACTTTTATGCTGTGTGTTTCCTGTGCTAATGGTTATTTTATTTAAATGCCACATGCACTGTGATTATACTTTTAGCTCAAAGTATAGGGAAGGGGTTTTTTAAGTGTTAGATTTAGTTACATGTACTTGATATTTAGAGTACAAGCACAAAGATGTTTTGACTGAAGCTGCCTAGACCCAATTTGACAATCAAATAAAAAGCTGGAGGTTTCAGCACCATCTCTTCAGCAATACTAATTGCTTCCTCACTTCTGTATTCATTGTGTGTCCTTTGTTTGATGGTGGAAGCTTTTAAATCAGCCATTGCATCTTTACCTGAAGGATGCTTTGCAGTTGCTAAGTGTAGGTATAGGAGATGATGTGACAAGGAGCCAAGTCGAAGAGCTTGAAGTCCTCTGGGGCTTTGTACGGTGATGCTTAATGACTTTGATACACCAAACAAAATTTGAAGGCACTACAAATAATGCTTCACTTCACAGGAGAAGAAATGACAGACATCTCTTCCCGTTGGAATGTTGGCCTTGAACTGTGATACAAAAATGGGGAAGAGTGAGGCCTTCTGAACTGTTTCTTTTTCTGTACCTGTAGTATTTCCTTATGGAAGTTGCTTTTGGAACTACATTCTAATACTTCTTTACTGGTTTAATTTTCAACTGAATTTGCTCCACGAGAGGGGCGAAGATGTACACAAGAGACTACTTAAATGGAGATGTGCAAAGAAATCTCAGTGCAATATTTGAGTTGCTTTCTGACACTTGAAAATGAAGACTCAGATTCCGTAATTTCCTCTCAGGTCAAACTGAGGCCATGTTGTTAGGATTTTTCCATGTCTGTATGTAAGACAGTGCTGTCAGGAGAGCATGTGTTTTGAGCAGCAGAGATTCTTTGTCTTGCATCACGTTGTTAGGTGTAACCTCAGGCATTTGTGTTGTTCCCAGAGCGTTTAGAGACCTCATCTGGACCTCCTACTACCTGTGTTGGGAAGAGGCTGTGGTAGATATATGAATCCTCACAGGATTCTCCCTGACACAGGGAGACTTGTCTGTGGGTGGGCATTGCTGGTCAGTAATGCTGGATCTGTGCATGCCTTGATCCCCTCGCACTTCCTTTGACATCTGTTAGACCAGCGAGCATACATGATTGTGCAGAAGGACAGATGATACCTGACATCATGACCATATGACTACCAGCCTATAGCTAACCCTTCAGGTTTTGTGTTTTTTGTCTTAGAGAGTGGGATGTTAACCTGGCAGGAGCTGCAATAACTTGGCCCTTTGCACAGTGTGGTTGGCACAATTTTACGCCCATTTTATGGGACCTAAGACTAGTTTTCCTTTCTTGCTAAACCGTGGCCTTTCTTGCTAAACAGAGTAAGATATGCTGTGGCCAAATCCATACACTTATGTTTGGAGTGTACAAAGCCAGCTTGGACACTTCAGCCTGCAACATGAGTGCATCCAGGATCTCTGTATCGTAATGTTCCCAGCTCCCGTTTGTGTCATTGGGAGCCTTTTTGCCACTTCAGTGTGACAATGGCTGTGATGTACAGGGTTTGTGTAAGTCTATTAGGTCTCATTGATTACTGTCTCTTCTGAAGACAGATTATTAATTAGCACAGCAAATTGCTGGAGAAAGGGTGTGTGTAGGGAGTGGTGCTGGTGCTGTCTGTTGTGACATCTGGATGAGAGCCAACAGAACATGCAGCTGTCTGCCATGTAGTTAAGAATGAGGTCGGATCAGTGGTGCAGAGGGAGACTCCTTGTCTAGTAAAGGAAAAAAGTGAGAGTTTAGAACAAGAAGAGAAGTACAAATAAAGCAGAAAAATCCCCCAGTTTTTGGGTGGTTGTTCCAAATGGGCAGTGCTGTTAAAGTAAGATTTGGCTCCCATGTTATGTGTATTGGGAGAGAGCTTTCAAACAACTGCCTCAGTATCTCATGCTGTTCCTTTCCAGAATTTTATTTTTTTATTCAAAGGAATGCTTTCTTTTCCTTCTCTGGTTATTAACTGTTTTCTGTGAGGAAAAACTTCAGTGCGAATCAGCAGCTCAAAAAAAAAAAAAAAATCGTTGCCAAACTAATTTTAAGGGTTTGGATGCAGGGGATTAGTTTTTGCTTCCCACCTAAGGTGATTTCAGGTCTTTTTCAGGCTAGGGATACAGATTGGAGGTATCAAGGTCCTGCAGTCAGGGTTAGGGAATGCAGGGAATAATGTATCTGGGAGAGTCTTGTCTGTATGTGTACCACTGCACTGACGGGAGATTATTTGGGTTATAGAAGTGAACATTTCTGGGGCTGGAACGTACCGTGAAGGAGAGAGTAGACAGGGAACTCCACAGGGGCTTTTTTCTACCCTGTGTTTTCTGCAAGAGAAAAGCAGACCTGAAGCATAGCTGCGACTAATGGGATCCTGAGCTGAACTTTGCAGCTTTCCCCTGTGATCTCAGCAGACTGACCGAAGCTCTGCTCTCGGAGCTGCCTGATTTCAGGGTGTGTCATTGATTTGTTCTGGATGGTGGCAATTCCTCTGAATTCACTGCAGTTTAAAAAAAAAGGAGGGGTTTGTGTTTTTCATCCACTGCAAAATTGTGTTAACTGCATTGTCACTGAATTAAAAATAATATGTATCCCTGATTTTTGCTGAGGAGAAGACTAACCCAGCTTTGATTCAGGCATGGCTAGCTTTCTCTCCTTTTATTCCCCCACAAAAAATCCTGGAGTTCTGACTTCACAGAATTAGAGGTAAAATTTTGTTCTAATATTAGAGACAAAATTCTACCATTTCAGTTCTACAGGCACCATTCATATCATGCTACAAAGAAAATGCAAGAATTTGAGTGTGCAGCTGGAGTTACGAAACGTTTGCCATTGTGGATAAAATTGGAGGGAGGAGGAAAAGCCTGGCTGAGCCAGGGGATGATCAAAAGTCCAAAAGGTCTCAGAAGCCAGTGTGCCTGGGAGGGTTTAAAAATGGGACACTGATGTCAAGACACTTTGGTACTTTCAGATGTGCCATCCCCAGAGTTCAGAAGACCCTGGAGACACAGATGAATGGTGTGGGTTGGGAGCAGTTTATAACTGCAAATTGTCACTTAATTTTCTTGTTGTTATTGTCATGCAATTAAAGTCACGGCCATGGAGCTACAAGATGAGGGTTTTTGATTGGATTTTGGGGTCTGTAATCACTGCTATGATGTTGCTGCCTGGAGGCAAGGACTTGCAAACTGATCTTTCCAATAGCAGGATTATAGCTGAGGAGGGAGTGCTGGGTTTAAAGAAAGAAAAGTTTAAAGCTGTCATATAGTGGTTTCCACTCAGATGAAAAAGCAGAGGATTATAAAGCTTTTGTTAAAAAAAAAAAAAAAAAAAGGAAAAAAAGAAGAAAAAAATAGCATTGTTAGAGGATTGACAATGGAAAAATCACTCTCAGGGAAAAAAAGCTCTTGGGACTTGCATTCTGAAAGAATGGTTCCCCACAAGTAGGGGGTGAAGTTGGCAGGCAGCTCTCCAGGCTGTGCATCTCTGAAATTTTGCTCCTTAGAGAGATTTTCTCTTAACCTCTCTGGTTAACTGGTGGCTGAGTTGCTGTGGTGTGGGGCTGCTTTCAACAGTGTAGACCCTCTGGTCTGAGTCTGGGACTGGGGACTTCATACACTTTATGGGTTGGTGTTTTTTTTTTTTTTTTTGTCATTACTTGCGTTTTTGACCCCCACACTTCAAGTAAAAAGGTCTCTCCTTCCATCCTTGTCAAGGCTTGAAGGTGTTTTTTGCAGATGGAGGGGAGGTCAGGCTGCCTCTGGGTATGTGCTTGGGACAGGGGACTTGACTGGGGTGGAGAAGTGAGAAAATGAGATGAAGAATATTGGAACTCACAGGCTTTTGAAGAATGAGGGGAAATAACTTCCTTCTTTCCGTATTCCCTTGATGCTGCCTTAATCCATTGGGTCGGGAAGGAACTCAAATATTCATTTTAGACCTTTCATGTGCTGTAAAGTTAGCCCAAGTAGCCAGGGCACTCAGGTAACTGAGATGTGGAAACCCAGATTTGTTTCCTTGCTTTTTTTGTGTAATTTACCCAGGATTATTTGGAGCCCTGTTTTCAAAAGATCGATGGTATTACAGTATCTGAAGATTTTTCACTGTTGCCTCCCCTGGGTCTCTGTGCTGAGTGGCCTGTGTTTGACTTGGATCAAAACACTGAGCAGTGTCACAGACTTCAGTACTCGTTGATAATACTCACTAATGTATTTAGTCATGGTAATCATAAAACATCTCTATTTTGTGATTAAATTTGATTTCTGTACATAGTAATATTTTAAAATACCACTTTCATGAAAACATCTTTCAGAAGTGTGTGTGCCTCAACTGGAAGGGTAATGGCTGTAAGTGTTAATTGTTACAGAAGGAAATGTTTTTTCACTAATTAGCAGAAATGAGGTTAAATGAGGTAAAGCTGGGTCACACTACTGAGTAGCACGTGCAAGGCCAAGCTAGAACCCTTGGCATAAAACACACACACGTGCACATTTGGTTTTGAGATGCAAAACTAGAAGTTGAATGCTTTGCTGACTTTTTTTTTTCTCGCAGCGCTGATTGAATTACTGAGGCATTGTGAAAAACTGTGGAAGGACTATGTGGAAAGAAGGCAGTGTGGCTCAAGGACCAAAGCTGACTGGCATGGGTGGGTGTTGGTATTCCTTGAAGAAGGTGGAGTTGCCAAAAGTTTGCAGAGGCTGTGCTGAATGTGGCTGGGGGACCAGGTCAGCACAGGAGTCCTGCCTGGCTGACAGCCACAGGGACCTGCAGGATGCTCTTTGAGCTCATGTGGGCCAGGTAATTATGCAGGCTGCTAAAATCCTTGAGGCTACAGGAACGGTTCAGCTGATACCTGCCTTCGTGGTGCTGGCAAGGAAGCAGCAACACTGACCCAAGCAAACCCGAACCCTGTGGTTTGCTTCTGACCAGGGATCACTGCTGCGCAGTTGGCTGGGGTTCTTTTCCTTTGTATTTCACTTTAAAAATTCAAATGCTTTGGCCAGAAACGTTATAGCACAAGTCTGTGTCTCAGAGGACATTAGTCTGTTGAGACACTTGGCCGGAGCACAGAATATCTGAATGTGGAGTAACTTGCTTTTTCATTTTGTAAACCCTTATGTAAACTCATTGTTTGGATCACTGGGAGTCGATTGTTTAACTTTTCTCTCTGCAGTTTGAAAAACAACAACAAAAAAAGAAAAGCCCAAAAGGAGAAAGAAACAAAACACTACTTATTTTCCTGGTGTGCCGCTGTAACACTTTCCAAATGTAAAAGCCTCTTAAGATATGGAAAAGGAGCAATACTATTTATACTGCCTTTATGAAAAGACTGATCAAAGGACCACAACTGTGCTTGGCTTTATTTAGCATTGATGACTGCATTAAGGTCAGGGTGCTTATTATTTCAATGAATTCAAAAGTTGTGGGCTCTGCAAAGCATAAAGCTGGCTAAGGCTCTGGTGTGTGCTCGATTTATATCATATTATGTGCTGCGCTATCACAGCATGTTTTGCACTCTGATGGCTGCATTTCTTTGTCAGTCATTTGGAAAGTCTACTTTGTGTTTGAGGCTTGTCTGTCTCTTTTTTTTGTTTGTTTGTTTGGTTTGGTTTGGTTTTTTGAAACCCTGCTGAAGGGTGTTGAGAATTGGGAAGGTTTGACCTTGCTGGGAATGCCTGACTTTTCCTTCACGGGAGAGAGCTAACCCCAGCTGTGTTCAGCTGAGCAGCCAATACTCTGAGCGCACAGGTGGAAAGGGGTTAAAAGACATTCATGTGCCCTGACTCATCCTGCCCAGCTGCTGTGGTCAAACAGCTTTCTTGGCTGCTAGCAGAGTTGTGAGGAGGCCAAGTGAAAACAGGCATACAGAAGAGCCCCAACAGATGAGATGAGGGGAGTTTTGGCTGATGCCCTTACAGGCATGATACCTCATACCAAAATGTTTTGATGTTCTGTACAGATATGGGATAGTGTGGGGTCAGTGCCCCACTACATGGGGGGAGAGGAGAATGCAGCAAGAGTGCTCAGATGGATAATTTAAAGGGTTAATATTAAAATGGTAATATGCCAACAAACTGCACAGCTGATTAAAGCTTTAAGGGGTGGATCAGATCAGATCCCAGACCAGAAATCTCACTAAAAAGCTTTTCACAGCTTTTTATGAGAGCTATTGTCTCTTTTTCTGCATACACGGTAGGGACACGGCTTTTGTTCTGTCCTGTGGGCAGAGGCTGTGGCTGTGAGCGGCCAGCACAGCCCAGCTCTGAATATCGCTGGCGTGGGACAGCAGCCTTTTGGCATGGCATAGTTCAGCATTTTGTTGTTGGGATTTCTCCTTTTGTAACTGCTGGTCACGTTGGTGGTGAAAGCAATGCAGCTTTTAATGCAGACAAAAGCAGTTCTTACGTGCTAAGCGAGTTTGAAATAGTTGGGTTTTCCCACGTTCTCTGGACTTTAGAGGTTGGCTGTGGTTCCCTTCTTCTTCCCCCCCAGTTTTCCCACTGATCACTTGGGAGCAGAGCTGGTGGTCAGGACCCTCGCAGAAATGCAGACGTTCCTACATTTTTTGTGTCACATCTTTGCATCTGTCCATTTCAGCACATCTTTTGAGACCAGAGTTCTTCATGGTGCCCTACTCAGACCTTGCCTGCCCTCCTGTGAGGGGATTAAAGGTCAGCCCTGGGTGCTGGGAGCTGCAGGTTTTGCTCCTGATGCTCCTCAGGCAGTGTCGAAGATGGAAGATGGAGCTGAATTTCCAGGGTGCAGGTTGTGCATGATCCTGGCTGCCGCAGAGTGGGGCTCATCCAGAAGCTGGGCCTGCCTTCAGTGTCTGTAGGGGGGGGATTCACAGCAAGTGCCTGGAGAGGCTCTGGTTTTCCAGCTGTATACTTGCACTGCTTTGGTGTAAGAGATTAATGCACTGTCGATACTGTGAAGTCATGATTTATTTCACATTGAACTCATTAAGTGCTCTGTCATTTATATTTGTGACCAGTAGTGAGCAAACTCTGCAATGTGGGTGCCAAGGATGTGTTAGCAGATGTTGAGTAGTGTGTAAAAGGGTACAATGGGATGAGTGAGGAGACACTTGCCAGCTCCTGACTTCCACTCGGTTTCCACTACAGGCTTCACTGCTTATTTGGAGATGAAATGCAGGGTCTCCTTGGCACATGAGTCTGCAGTGGTGGTTGACCCTTCTTGGAGGTGTCATTAATGATGTAGAGCAAGTGTTCAACTACAGTAATCATTTCCTTAGGTTAAGGACCTCCGTTTTGCATCATTTGTGACACCGTCAGAAAAGGTACAAAATTAATATACTTGAGTATGTCATTAAGTCAGTAAATCTAGTAGGGGTTTAGGGTCTGCCCTCCTTTCATTGAGTTTGAGTAATGATGATTATGTATGAGTTTAAACTGCCAAGTTTGGACTTGTATCCAGACTGCTACTTCAAGCCTCATGTCCTGGCTTTTAGCTCCTGGTCCAGATCCAATACATTAGGATTAATATATGTATATTGGCGAGGGTAAATAGACCTTAAAATATGGTAGATATTAGTGAGATATTGGTGTGCTCTGTTAACAGCTCTGTTTTATATATATGCCCAGAGGTCTTGATTTTTAGATAAAATTTAATAAACTGAAGGAAGTGACAAGCTTTTATGGGCAGCAAATGGCTTTTGTGACCCATTTTGGAGAGAGCTGGAGGTTTATGCTGGGCAGTACTGCCTTCCTATCCAAAGACCCGGCTTAGGAAGGTACAGAAGGAAGATAAGAGGAATGTATTAACAAAGTCGAAACATGAAAGCGAAATGGCACAAAATATATAAATAAATTTGGTGTGATAGCTGTTTTCTCTGTAGGAGTTCAGCTATTAGGTAAGTCAGACGACTGTTGCTTTGCTGAAGGCAAATCTCTCTAGGTGGTAAATTGTCCTCAGTCACTCCAGGGTTTATGTCTTCTTTTTTTATATTTCTCAGATGGTGAAAGTAATCCCTCTTGCAAACTGAATTTTGCCTGTGGCAACTCCTCTAAGGCATCAGTTTTGAGCATGGTCCAAAGCTCATTAAATCAAAGAGTATTGATCAAATAGTTGGCCTCATGCTTTGGCTTTGTGTTCTTCTTGCTTGAACAAGGAGCTGCCTTGAACCCCAACATCCGCCAATGTATTTAGAATTAGAGAGGGAAAGAAGAACTTGTGCCTCTTTCCATGCAAAAAAAGTGAAAATGTTGGGGGGATTAAGGAGAAAAACATTTGGAGAGGAACGTGAACCTCTAAACTGGGAGGTAGGTTAGGATTTTCAAGGGCCAGGAACATCTGGAGAGCTGACAGCATCTTCCTCTGCTGTTTGCCAGCTTATTTCCATAGGGTCCTTGCCAAAAAATTCCCCAAAGCGAGGGACTTCAGTCACAGTCGCTACAAAAAGGGCTTTGTGAGTACAGTGCTGCCCCTTGTCCCCTCTTGCTTTCTGGTGTCACAGGCAGCTTAGGCCAGCTCTGTTGTCAGGAACATACAGTGTCTTGGATGAAAAATGCAGGAACAGCAGGAGCAGGGCAATTCTGCTTGGTCAAATGAAGCATGAGTTTGCAAACAGCATGATGAGATAGCAGATCTAGTACTGGCTCAGTCCCATCAAGGTAGTCAAGGGCTTTGTGTTCTGCTGCACAGCATAAGTGTGTTTTATGTAAGTTCAAGATAGGTGCAAGTCCAGTAGGATAAAACAAATTTAAGCAAACTTGAGGAGTCTGATAACCATTTTGATAACTATAATGGTTTGGATAACAATTTTGTTGGAATTTTAAGTATCCTTTAACTTTTATTAATGTATATATTGTTATTCTGCATTAAATGCCAAGTCCTCTAGTATTTATAGATTTAATAAGTAATTTGTTTAGCAACCAGACCCCAGAATTCAACCTGGAACCCAGACTTATAGGTAACCAAAACAAGTTACGCAGCACAATGCAGAATTTTTGTATGTGTATGTTTCTGTATTTTATCAGTGTGAGAGCAGATATCCCAGCCAAAGAAAAATTTTTCACCGGAGAGCAAGTGCTACAATATTTCAGAGTAGAGGCTGTAGCAGGCTAATTTTAAGATTTTGCATATAACAGATGAAGCTGTTAATAGTGCCTTAACATCAAGATAGCACCAAACAAAAAAGGAGATAATCAAGAGGTGCCCATCCTGTGATTTTGGTATTTTTCTGGTTTTGTTTTTAATACCTCGGTCTTAATGGATAATGAGGGTGGTGTTATCATTGTCATGGAAACAGAGCACGATGGTGATTAAGATGGATGTGGGTCTTCTGTTTCTGGGGTGAGTGTAGTTTCTGAAGTGTCTCTTCTTGTGCAGTTTGCTGAGATTCTCTGCTGTGTGTGACTTCCACGAGCACAGCAAATGAAGACCATGTGTTTTGGTGTTTCTCATCTGGGTAAATGTCAGCAAATAGCATCCACAAATTGACTTTATCATTGAACACGAAGGCCTTGGGGTGGTGGTGTTGCTGGATATTTCTGTCTTCAAAGAAGCTGATGTTACGCTCAATTGCTTTAATTTTGCCTGGAGGAGGGGGGCAGTTGTGTGGTGGTGGACCCAAAACCTCCTTGCTGCAGTAGCCTGGTATTTGGTGAGAAGTGGAAACTGGAAGTCCCTGGGACAGTTGTTCCTGTACTGGGTGTACGGGCTGGGGGATCCTGTCCAGGCTGGCAGGGAGGAGAATCTTGTGTCTCCTGGTGACATGTCTCTGAAAAAAAACCCTGTGCACTTCTTGGCAAAGCTTTTCGAAAGGGCTGTGAAGGAGCAGACGTGGCTCTGAGCCATCACTGTGCTTTGGGAAGGAAATCCCAGTCTCTCAGGGCAGGCAGCAAAATGCCCATTTACTTTTGCGGAGGGTGAGAGTTTGTGAGTGTTTTACTGCTAGAGATGGGGGTGGATGAGGACAGCCTTAGGGCTGCTGTAGGGTTGCAGTTGCTGTTTTGGGAGGATTGAAAATAGCACTGCATTGAAGTGCCCACGGCAGAGTTGCTTGGCATACACATGTACAGTCTCAGCTTTGCATGTGGGCTGTTTTAATGCCCTTCTGTCTTGCTAAAGGAGCAGAAATGTCCTGCCACAGGGATGTGATCCAGCCCCCTGCTTGTCCAACAAAGAAATTCTTGTTGCTAAACAGAAGGCTTTTAAAGAAATATATAGATGCTGAGAGTCTGAATTTATGCTTCTCTCCATGGGATGAGTCACTGCACTAGTTTTTAATAGAGCCCCTCTGGATTTATGTGGCTGCTGCTCAGATTAAACTCTGATTGAGTGTGTGAAATAAGGTTCAGTAGTTGGTCGTGCTCTGCTGCTGTCCTGACACTTGCAGAGAGTTGCTAGTTAAAGTCTGCTCCTGGCTTTTTCTGTGCAGATACTAAATACATTAGGGGGCATCCTCCTTTTGGGTTACAGTGACTGCCTGCGCGTGTTGCTACTTGATATTTCTAAGCAAACATCGAATACCTGCTGTCTTGTTCGTTATGTTTCATTTCATTGAACCCAGTCCTATGTGAGAACATGCTGACAAGTCCAATCAATACAGTCAGTGAAAGTGTAGCAAGAGGAGGGGAAGGAAATCAGCTCTGTGACGTTATAAGCTAATAATGAAGTAGTTGTGATGATTTGTAATGGTAATTTTTAGTTCCCCCTGTCAGGACTTGCTTCCCTCCTTCCTGCCCCCCCCTCCCCCCGCATAGTTGCTGCCAGGTTCTGCCCTGGAAGTCAGAGTTATGGTTTGTAACACCTTTGGAGCAAGAGGTGGCAATTCCCTTGGGGAGGGAAGTGAGCTGGAAGAGCTGGTGGAAGAGCTGAGTGCTGTGGGTGGGGCAGGTGGTGGAGGAGGAGAGGAGAGGGGACTGGAGTTGTAGGGAGTGGTCGTGGTGCTGAGCCCTCGGATGCATACCTGCTGGTCTCTTCTGTAAGTAAACCTGCATGCTAGGCAGATAAATGGAAGTCAAAAGGGGAAAGGAAATTTCTTTTCCTGTGATGCTGTTGACTTTGACTTTTCTTTCTCTTTTAAGTAGCAAAGGCTTATCTGCCAAATAAACTCGCTCTGTGAGAAGCAGGCATGGGCAGGAACTCTTGGAATTAAAATTTGAATCTTACAGTCTGCTTCTCTGGGCTTTGCATATCTTTTGGGGTTTTGAAAACTTTGTTTTGCTTGACAGCCTATGTGCATCTATGAGGGAGGGTATGCTACTGGCTAGTGTGCCCTTTGCATTAAATTGAGCAATCCCCACTCCTCTGTCCTGTGAAAGTTGAACTAGAACAGCTGTATGGCTCGTCTGTAGTACAGAACTATTTTTTTTACCTTCTTTATTTTTTTATTGCAGCTTTTGTTTTTGTTTTCAGCGTCTTTTCTTGTGTCTGTCTTCCATCCCCTCGTGCTATCTGTTACTGTTGAATATTCAAAGTCTTGATCTGCACATGGGCTAAAAATCATTATTGCTTTGAACTTACAAATGAATTAAGTTAATTCCCACATCCACCGCAGGAAAGGAAAATATTCAGTTTGAAATATAATTTGGAGCCTATAGGAAAATGCATCTGATGAAGTTTGTGCTAATTCTATGGCTTCAGTACCAAAGCACCAGCTCTGTTATCATCAGGAGTATTGAGTGTAAGCTCTATATTTTAATAGTAACTCTGTATGGCTAATTAGTTTGAAGGCTCTTTGAAGAAGCCGATGTATTGACTAATAAAGCTCTTATTTTTCAAAGCAACTAAAGGGACTCTTAATTTACAGAGCAGATAGTTAGTTGTAAAACTGCCTTCAGTTTGCATACTAGGAGCCAGTGCGAAGTCTGAGTGTGCTTAGAGTCAAGTTCATTCCAATGCCGTCTGCCAGGGTTGGTCTTAGTGTGCTTGAGGGAGGTTTCTGGGTCTTTGGCACAGTAGTGCAGCATAAATTTGTGCCACTGGGCTTGATGTGTCCAGGAAAAGGGTGTCATGTAATGAATGCCTGTGCACCATTGAAATCAGTGGCAGCATTACCAGTCTCCTCTCTGTTTGCGGGCGGGTTGAATCCAATAATGAAGAGCAGCTTTGAGTTTCTAACCAGATGACATGGTTAATCCTAAAGCATGTATAAAGCGGCCATAGTTATTAGGAGATTTGTGGCTTTGAAAGTTCGGATTCCCTTAGTGCAGTTTGTTAATGGCAAGGATTTGTGGTAAGTGAATAATAGATGAAAGTCATCAAAAGGCTTACAGGGGATTTCTTGTGACGTGCTGCTGGTCTGTCTCATGCCAGGGCTGGAGATTTCTGGGTGGATCCTAAAATCTAAAAGGAAAAAAAAAATAAAAAGGAGGACAATCGTTCCCTGTTTTGTGTCACTCTGGGAAATTAAGTTGATGGTGTGATGAACTGGGAGCTACAGCCACAGTGCAGAGTGATGTATGCTTAAATTCCCCTGGCTCTGGCTTTCTCATGTGCTGGCAGCGCCCCGACAGCAAACAGACTCTTCATAGCGCCAGGGTCCGGCAGCTGGAGGGAAAGGGATGCCCATGACCATCTTTTCTTTTCTTCTGCACTGTGCCAGGTGAGCAGGGCTGGTGCTGCACCTCTTCACCACCTAGCACAGCTCTTCATTGGGCTCCTAGGGGTATTTTCACCTGCAAAGCTTCTGGTACCACAGCACCAAACATTTCCTGCAAACCAGGAACTGCCGGGCAGCAACTCCAGTGGGCTCTGCAGTTCTGGGTGATGCCTCTCCTATAGGACAGTCTCCTGCTTAAGCAGGAGGGTGTCCCACTGTGTACCAGGGACTCCTCTCTACTGGGGTGGTGTGCAGCAATGTCTGCCTTACCTGCTTCTGTGGTCGTGGGTTTGGTCCTAACTGGTCACTGGGCTGACGTACCTGTGTCACCTTTTGGGTGGCAGCATCGGTCCCTGCTCAGAGGCTGGATCAGGGCTGCAAGCAGCTCCTTCCTGAGTCCACAAGGAGCAGAAATCAATGAATGACCACCCCTGTTGTCATGGTGTGATGGAGGTGTGAGGCAGAAAAAAGTCAGGCATAAAAGTTTATGGGGCGATATCCTAATGAGGGATGGAGGGTGAGAGCTGCGATCTCAATCTTTTTTTTTTTTTAATTTAAAAGAAAATTATATATTTAACTCTGCTGTCATGTCCCAAGTTGGATTGCACCTGTGTTATGTTTGGCAACATCTAATGAAGCTACAACATGGGGCAAATACTGATGAATTTTGGCTGCAGCAGCAGCAGGGGGAGGATGATTTGGTGCTGGGAAGAGCCAGTTTTGTGAATAGATGCAGAAAGCATAATCCTGTCTGTTCTCCTGACGGTTAAAATAATGTTTGCTTTCAGGGATACTGCTGGGAACTGTCCCAAGGCAGTTTCTGGGATTGCAGTCCCCATCGTGGCCTGTCAGAGGGGTGCTTGTGTGTTTTGTAGCTGGCAGAGTGGTTACAACAGTCTGCAAAATCTGTATTAAATCCAGAAACTTCACCGTGTGCAAAGCGTTTGTTGGGAAGTTGAAATCGTCTGCAAGCTTTAATCCATGGGTCCTCCGAGGAGGGCACGTCTGTCTTGTTTGTGTTGCAAAACCAAGTGAAAGTTAGGAAATGTTTATGGCTGCTGCCATGTGTGTTCCTTAATTCTTCTCCCTTTTGGCCTCATTCAAACTCTCTGTGGTAAAAACAGAAAGTGAGGTTGTAATTAAAAGCTGGTTTATAATGTGAGCATCCAAGGAAAGAGACAAACTCACAACAGACAGGCACATGTATATCTGGCATTGCCCAATTCCTGCCTTTGCAGGCTGTTTTGTTGTAGAGTCCTGGCTGTAGTTCCTACAATTACTTGAGCGTTGGGTTCTGGGGGTGTGTACAGTGGCAGTAGAGGTGTCATCCTGGGGGCAGTTGTCACCCAAGCAGGAGTGATTATTGCCACCTGGGTTGGTGACAGCCTCAGCAAGGTGCCCTTGTTTTGGAGGTGATCTGATTCCTCCAGGGAATCCTGAGCATCCATCAGAGAAGCACCTGAATTCAAGGCTGTGCACTTGCCTGGGCAAAAGTAACTTCATCCCCGTCACCGGGGAGCTCAGATGTGAAATGTTTGTTCTTGTGGGGAATTGTAAAATGGAATGAGTACCGGCACAGTTTGCTTGTTTTAGGGAGGGCGAGTCCTTTGTTCTGGCCAAAACGACAGGAATATCAAAGATGTATTTAGGCAGTGGGAGAGAGGAAGGGTTTGGTGTGACTGACGGAAACTGTTGAGCAAGAGATGGTGCTTTGTGCAGGGTTATTATGGTTAGAAACCTGTCGCAGCATGCAGAGGAAGCACGGTTCAGCAAGCCCATAGTCAGAGCCGAAAGCAGTTCATCCCCGGGATTTACTGTATGCGCAGCCCGTCCTCAACGCAGAGAACAAAACAGCGACGTTAAATAGCTAAATAAACCTCCTGTCCCCGCAGGCCACGGCCTTCAAAAGGTAAAATTATCTTTTGAGAGAGTGGGTACAAGTGAAACGAGACGCTGACAGCCTCGCAGGGAGGGCTGAGTCTGGGACAGCCTGTGAGCAGAGTTTTGGGTGACAGTGTTGCCTGGACCTGTTGAGGGTCTCACCACTTGTGGAAAATTCACTCCTTTTTCCTTCTTCTTCAGGTCTTCTACAGCCCGGAATCCATCATGAAATCACAAAAAGTAATGTGGGGATGCATTTGTAGCAATTCAGGCTCTTTTCTCCCCTTGTGTTTAAGGCCTTTTGTAGTGTTGTCAGATCATACTTTTCTCCTGCTCCGACAGAGGGTTAGGTTTTATATTTCTATTAGCTGAGAGGTGCATTTCTCATCTCAAATACATATTTCTGGCTTATTGAGCTTCATGGTCAAATCACAAGATCCGAGGATGCTGAGTAACAGGCGTTACTCCCCTCCAGAAAGGAGGAAGCAGCTGGTGGAAGTAGCTGCCGTTTTTGGTATTAGGAAGAATCCTGGAAAATACTCAAAACTGAGCAATCTTCGGAAGGCAAGTAACCCTTGCTGCTAAAATTGGTCCCCTCAAATAAATCTGAGAGCCATGAATTTGTTCTTTCCCTATCTGCCCCCCAGCAGTTGCAGAGTTATTTGAAGCCTGGCCTCTGTCTGTTAATAGGGCTCCTCTCAGGAGCTCAAGTAAGCCTGCAAAAGCATTGGAAATAAGTCTCTTCTAACCCAGCATACTGCTTCCTGCTGTAAAATAGACTTGATTAAATTTTCTGGCTCTCATTTTCATCGCTTGCAGACATCCAAACCTCCACTTCTCAGTGGAAAGAGGTACGTTGGGAATTGCAAGTAATGTTAAAACCTAAAGAATGTGATTTGCCAAAACAATGTTGCAGAGGTTATTATTTTGTTTTGTTTAGTGTGGTTGTTTTTTTATTATTATTTTCCCCCCATTTAAAATACAATAAATTGTAAAACTTTGCTGCTAGAGTAAGAGCTGTTTAAGTGAGATGTGTTTGTTCTCCTCCCATTTGGGCATTTGTGATAATTTCTGCAGAGGGAAAAATAGACTGTTTTATCCCAAGGGAGCAATCTTGCTGCGCAGGAACAACCTGTACCTGCTACTAGCACTACCCTGTGCTGCTGTACCAGCACTGTCTAGGGGCAGATCCAGCCCCTATGGGCTTGCAGCCCTCCTACCACTGAGCTTGGCAATAGGGGGTTATCACATTCACAAGGGCAATTTTTTGTGATATCTTCCCAGACTGCTGTGTCTGTCAGTGAAAAGTCCTGGATTATGGTAAAGAATATCTCCCATGGTGAACTTCTCGTTCAATTTTGAGTACAAACCATTTCTCTCCGGTTAAATCTACTCCTGGCTGTCTCTGCTGCCTGGTGTGATTTGAAACGAAGGGCAGAATTAGATAAAAGATTTGCAGGGAGGAAGAGGAAAGGATGTGAGCTGGATGCTTAGAAAGAAGCTGTTTTAAAGGGGTGATCCTAAAATAGCCTGGAGGAAAGGTGGAGGGCCCTGGAAATAGGGTGGTGAGGTGTGAAACACCATGACAAGATTTGAGTACTCAGGGTGAAGTGGCAGCAACATTACACATTGAATGTACTTTGTACACAGGTGACACACATGGATGTCTTTTAAACCTTCTTCCTTCATGCAAGATAAATGTACTTTCCAGTTGGGTGATTTGTTTTGGACAATGCTCTCAGGCACATGGTGAGATTCTTGGGGTTGTCTCTGCGGGACCAGGAGTTGCTCTGGAGGATCCCTTGCAGCTCAGGATGTTCTATGGTTCTATTTCATGTTTTGCAAATGTGAACTCATTTGAGCTTGGTTTGGAGTGAGTCTTGTACTTGGGAGGAACACTGTGGAGAGGTAAAGTTGCTACCATGCAAATCTGGAGACTTCAGAAAGATAGCACTTAATGCAAATCTGTAATACACTGAAGTCTTTATTTCTCTCAGTTTGAAAGTCAAAGCTCCAGTCCATTTTCGCTCACGTTTGTGATATGCTGTGCAATACAGAAATGCCATTTTAAAAACAGCCAAACATCTGAACTAATGACAACAAGCTGGATCTCTGCAATTACCAGCAGCAGTGAAAACACTTTGAGCACTGCTCTGTAACTTAAGAAGCTACTACAAAAAGTAATCAGGAATTTATTTGTGTTCCCCTGTGTGTGCTGGGCATGCCCACAAGCAAATCTTGTCTGGCTGGGTCCTTGCACTTCTTGTGAGGCAGAAAGTCATGTGTGGATGAAACAGATAATAGCACTGGTCCTTGTGAACTTTCTTCAGATCAATACATTGGCAAACACTCTCGTTAAGGGCAGGGGCAGTAACCGCATGTCTGCATTAGGGAGGCATGCAAAGGGGAGGATGAAACTGTTAAGGTGATACTTGACCTCCACACTGGTTATTTTGGGAGTTATTTTGGGTTACCTCTACTGCGTTTCCAGTGACCAAATGCTGATGGACATTCAGCTGGATCATGTGGCACAGCAGCCAGAGTGCATTGAGTGTGCTCCTGGCACACACCTGCCATTTGATTGTCTTTAAGAAGAACCTGGTGGGAGCTTGGAGGCTGCTCAAGCGTGCAAATCAAAACACCATAAAAGGGAAAATGAAACGCGTTTCAGAGCTGTGCTCTTGATTTGTGTTACAGTGGTAGCCTAGATCCTGTTGATGGCAACCCTTCATCATAGGGGTGTTGGGAAGGACAGTGGCTAGCATGCTCCCTGGAGATTGATCACCCCCCTTCATCTGCAGTTCTTGGGTATTTTTCCTCCTCTCTCCATCCTTCATTAACAAGGCTGTAAGATAACTGCTCCATGCTGCATGAGAGCCCAGTACAGCCTTGCTTGAGGAGGTCAATTCAAGACATTTTTCAAAATATATTTGCTAAAAATGCAGTAATGGGAAAGCTTCTCTGTCACTGACCATGGTGGTGTTCAGAGATGGATGTGTATTACTCATTTGCCCCTGTGTGGCAGCTGCATTTACTGTGAGGCATCAGCAACCAAGTCGTCTGAGGAAAGGCTTGTCCACCTCTGGGCTTCAAGAGGAAGAGAAATCGACACCTTCTTTGGCAAAAGTGTAGAAGAGGTGTAAAACTCGTTCTGCCTCTAAATCCTCAATAAGACAGCAGTTGGGAATGAGGAGCAGTTGCACAGAACTGCAAACAAAAAAGCTTCTGCTTGTATCGCTTGGAGCTTCAGGAACATGAGTGCCTTCTGAAGGGCAAGAGGTCATCGTGGTGGGAGAGACTGCATCTGAACAGCAGGAACACAGCAGGGGTCAAGGGATGTCTATAGATGCTGATGCCCAGGTGTAACTTAGTATCATTTACTACTGTTGCAGTAGAAGTAGAAAGTGTTTATTATTTTGAAATTGATAACTAGTAATTCGAAATTTAGTTTTCTTGCAACTAGATATGATTTTTGTGAGCATGGCCGTGTAGCCAGCTAAATATCCATTTGCAGCAGAGCTATGAATTAACAAATTGAAACATTCAGTGCTGGGATGGTTTGACTGGATTAGACCACTTCTATTTGTGCACTCTGCTGCTAACCAAGGAACAAATAGAATTTGTCTCTTTAGCACCTGTCTGTCTCTAGGACCCAAACTCAAAAAGCACCATGTGCCTCTACCTACTAGGACTTGCAGATGCAGTTGTGGGAGTTGCATGTTCAATAAAATCAGGTCCTTTGTAAAACTCAAGTCCAAAATCTCTGTAGTCTCTCAGCATTACTGCTCTGTCCTGCTAGCACAACCAATACATTGACAAATCCCAAGGGACTTTATGATGACTACAATTGGAAAATCTGTTAGGTTTAGGATGTCTGTCGGAGTTTGGAGGGTTCCTTAGGTGTGGAGAAGCTGTGCAGCTCCTCAAGTCATCCTCTTCAGATGTGTGTTCTGGGAGGAGAAGGGAGTCAGTGTCGCCACTCATATCCTTCATCCATGTGCAGCGTGTGTTGGAGGTCCCTGCTTTGCTGGTTGCTCTGCCAAAGCCCTCGACATGTTTCTGAAGCATCTCAACAACACGCAGGGCAGAAAATGTGTGGGTTTTTTGCTGTACCAGCATAATGGAAATGATCCAGCCTGTCTTCTTTCCACACCTGTGATGGGGACGTGATTCAGCTGGGCTTCATTGTCTGCGGAAAGGGTGCCTATCCTTTGGGTTTTAGAAAGAGGAGATACGAATGCCATTCAGCCAAAGCCAGACAGTACTTCTGTCTGCGCTGTGTGTGCTACTCCCTTCCCTGGGGCTGCAGCCACACTCGTCTCTCAGCCCTGCATAGGTGGGGATTGTTGGTGCAAGCGGAAACGTTGTCCCTTGCTACCATCAGTCTTCTCCTGTTCCTGCCTCTGCACCACTGTGACCAGATCAGAGCACTGGGCTGTGTTTAAAATACCCATCTTGATGTCTGAGTTGTTGAAAGTTTGCTGTGGCTGGGTTAGCTTAAAGCTGGATCAGTTCCCTGATAGGGTTCATTTATACTGTTGTCCCTATGACTGTGCCAGCACCTGAGCAGGCAGGATATGGGGTGGAAGGGAAGCTGTGGTGTTGTTTGGTGTAGGCTGATCCCAGGTGTAAGGTAATTGTGAAACTGCAATACTTAAAGCCAGTGGCTTCACCACCTCAGACCTTGCAGCAACTCTGTGGGATGCCATGTTGTTGGCCCCATTTTTTTCATGGAAAGACTTGCCTGGGGTACTGTCAGGGATTTGCAGCACAGGAAGGGGAAAGGAATTCAGTCTTCTGAAATTCAAAGCCACATCGTTGCACTGATACCGACTAGAAGGAGGTGTTTCACCAGGCTTTGTCATGGTCCTGTGTCGAAAGGCTAAGCTGAATGCCATCTTAGAGCAAAAGCTTCATGCAGGCCAGGGAGTCCATGAAAACACAGCAGTAATCCTTTCTCTCCTCCCTTTTTGCCACTCCTTAGAGTTCGGGATTTCATGGAGGGCAAAGAGGTCTTGCCCCAGGCCTCCTGCCAGCCTTACTAAATATACCTTGAAATTCAACTTTCCAAGTTGTTTTTCCTTCAAAATTTCAGTAAGTCTAGTAGCATTCCTTGCTATAAATTTAATAGTGAAAAAAATATGCCATGGTCAAAAATACTGGTTCCAGAGTTTTCTTTTCCAGAAATACACCAATTTGGCTATCCCAAGAAAAACCTGGCATAGAGAGCCACAGCCCCTGTGAGACTTGTGGAGTTGCTGCTTAACCTTGGCCATGAGCTGAAGACTGAGGGTTGCTCATCCTCGAAAGGCCGGTGGGAGCACCTCTTGTGTGCCTGGGCTATTTGAATGCGCTCCCTGGGTGTTATTACCCTCTCAGCTCTGTGACTGACTTTTCCTTTGCCCTTTCTGCCTTTCCTCTTGCGTATTAAGGGAGGCAGAGAACATTGTGTCCCTTGTGTGTGCCGTTGCCTGCAGAGCCTGGGGCAGGAAAAGGCTTGTTGGTGATGAGATATTGGATCAGGCTCATTCTTGATGTGCTGCAGCTCTGTGCCCACAGAGTATGTTGAAGTAGCAGCCAGATTTACCAACATCATTGCTTTGTGCTAAGATAAATTATGGTTTGAGAGCTTAGTCCTCCGAGGAGGTGGATGAGAGAGCTGATCATGGGGTGTCCCTGCAGCCCTGAGGAAGTGGAACCTCTTGCAAGCTCGGATGCAGCTCCCCAGCTTGGTGATTTCCTTTGCCTGCGTTAAGGCAGACTTAACTCCTGCCTGAAGACATTACAATCTGTGGAAAGTACCCCTTGGTGCTTGCCAAAATCTGTGCTCAGTAGGGTGGATGTTCTTGTGCAGTGACAGCAGTGAGGAGAGGGTTTCATGAGGATCCTTCAATCAGTCACTATCTGTTAGTCATTAATTTGCCCTGCCTTACCTGAAAAGCAAGTTAGCTCATTTGCCAGTGCCATGGAGAAATGGTTTGTTAAGTTTAGCTTTTAAAATCCCCCTTGGGGCTGGAGGTTTCAGCTCTGCAAGGATCAGCACTGCCCTTCATCTTTCCAGGCTAAAGAAGATTGAGTTTCAAGACATTTTACCATGCCAAAGTCTTTCAGAGAAGAGCATGAAAATCAGTAGTCTGTCTGTCCTGCAAAGGACATTACAGGTCCCTGAGGGGAGGTAGGCGGGGGCTCTGAAAGTGGTCGTCTCGACTGAGGTTTCTACTCCGTGCCTTGGTGAGCTGCACGAGGGGCTGGCTGGCGAGATGTCAGTGATGCTTTGTGTGTATCATCCAAAGCGCTTTCTGATCTATCAGGATGAAGGGTTCTGGAGAAATGCTAAATAGTATCATTAGTGTAAAATAAACATACTTCAATATTTCTGACCCTAAAGTGGATCCAGATGCTTTCTTATGGCTGCTGGATCTGCTTTGGTTTTTCCATGGCTCAGTGTGGCTGTCTGCATTTGTTCAACTGAGATAGGATGTGACAGAGAGCTTGTCACAGCATGCTCTTGTCAAGCCTTTAAACCTTTATATTTATACATTCATATGCTCAAATATATATATATGTATATAAGAATGAAAAAATTACTGTCTTAGTCTAAGACACCATTTCCGAGTCTGACACTTCACATGCTCGCCAAGGAACTTGGAATAAACTCAGTGAGTTTATCAGCTTTTATGATCACAGCAGTCAGTTCAGCTGTGTAGGGGAGAAATGGGATTTGGATGAATAACTCAAAATAGGCTCCGAAGGAAGTGAACGTGTCCCTCTCTTTATAGCTCTGATACAAAAGAGTATTAAACACCCCTTGATATCAGCCACCAGTTGCATTTTTCAACCTGTGGTTGAGCTTTGCAAGAGGTAACTTTCTGGTTCTGTTTCAAGTGTAAAACAATTTCCCCCTGGTTTTAAGCATTATTAACATTTTCATGGTTTCTCTCCTATGGAGAAGAACAAGTCTTCCCCACTGCTTAAGGGTTACGTTTTATATGGGCTGGTGTTTTACCAGCACTGGTGCCAGGGTGAGATCAAAGTAGCAGGAGCAGCTGGGTGGTCCTTCCTTCTGAGCATGCCAATGGGAAATGTTTCCAAGCCAGTATTTCAGTGATTTTTTTTTTTAGATTCTGATTGGGAAGATGATGCCATAGTGTCTGAGGGGACTCCCAGCTGTGCCATGGAGACTTGACATTACCTTGCAAAGACTGGCAAATACAGAAAGTGTGGATGAGTATTTGCTGGTAAAATCTTCTACTTTGATAACTGATACTAAGAGATGTATGAGGAGCTGGTAAAATCTCGTGCATTCTTAAAATCAGTGATAATAGGATTTGTTATGTGTTGTGATTTGGTGGCAGTTGGAGTAGCTGCCCAAGGTTTCTTCTCTGGTGTGTGAGATCCAAGGCTTTCACCAAACCCAACTCCGTACCCTGCAAACTAAAGCAGGAAACAGTGTGTTTTAGAGTCTTAGTTTTCAATAAATTTGGATCAGTCAGAGCTGAATTAGGGATATATTTGCTCTGTGCACCTTCTCCATCCAAGTTGAAGTCTGTATTCAAACTAAAAGGCGGCTGGGAGGTTGAAGCTGATTCACCACATCTGTGCCGAGAGCTGCCGTGTGTGCTCATCATCTCTGATCCTGCCCTGCCTGAGACACTGTTGGGTATATTGATTGCTAAAATCTCTGTGAGTGCTCTACAGGGACCAAATCTAAAAAAAGACTCGTCTGCATTACACATACAAACCCCTTGAGAAGGGGGATTTGGGGTCTAGTCTGTCTTCTTGTAGTTTTCTGCAGTCCAGAGAGTGTATAATTACATTTTATCGAATCCATCCTTCCACTCCTTTCTGGTATGGGATACTCCTGGACTAATAGAAAGCAATTAAAAACCTGAAGGTTCTCACTCATTTAATACAACCTTACCTGTCTTTTGTCCAGTGTTGAGAGATTGCTGTGCTTCCCTGGGGCTTTTTGTCTTCTTACTTAAACAGGAAAGAATTGGAAAAGGATAATGAAGCCAGCTAAGGAGGTGGCATGTACTTAGCAGAACTTACAGGTGGCTCAGGCTCCTTGGTTATCAGTCCTGTCTTTGGAGGGCAATACAATAAATGACCACAGATTCGTGGTATGTTATTTTCCTATCTTGTCTGCTATCTCATCATATGAGTTTAGTATTGTATCAGTGCTGGTTTTCCTGGTCTTTGGTTCAAAACAAACTCTTGAGATAATGATGCCACTTACTGCATCATTGGTCCCAGCAGGACTTACCCTGTCCGGAAATACCTGACATGATCTGGTGTATGCAATGACTTGCTGCCATGCAAAGGTAATTGCTCACTGACCCAGAGAAGACTTTTTTTTTTTTTTTCATGGAAACTTACTGTGTGCTTTGAACTGCTGAAAAGTACTCAAGAAAACATAAACCCATGAGTTACTACAGGCTGCATGCCTGGAACATGCAGGCCATCTCAACATATGGAGTAAATCAGCACGGCTCCGCTGACTTCAGCGCAGCTGCATCTATTTCTGCTTGATGTAACCCTGCTCCAGACTGGAGGGATGGTTTTGTGTGAAGAGTGGCTAGGAAAAAACCTTCCTTTTCTATTCCCTTTTCATAGCTTTACACTTTATAACTGGAATAAATGTACAAGTGGAGGTGATACAGTAAATTATTTTTGCCTCTATAGAAATACTTTATTTGGACATATGCTAAGTTGCCTCTTGTTCCCCTTACTTCCGAAATCAAGTAGTTGATTAATGCATGCACTTGGTTACTGGCAGTAAAAAATACATCAGTGGTTAGTTCAGAGATTGGTGTTTCAAAAACCCCACATACGTGCACCTGCACAGAAACAAGTCAGGCAGACCTGACTCTGCATAAGGACAAGGTGGGCAGCACCCATGCAAGCCACAGGACTGTGGGAAGAGGAGCTGCTTTCCTGTTTCCATGTGCCAGGAGAAGCAGTGCTATCAGGCTTATGTGTGATGGATCAGAGTGCAGTGGTATTGCTGCAAGCAAAAGTCATGAATTTTAATCAACTTTACTGGCTGCCTTGAAATTTGAGTTGAAAGATAAATGTGAAAAACAGGCAGCTCATATTGTTTCTGGAACAGAAGTGCCCCTTTTCTGGTGATTAAAAGAATATTTCTTTTAACTTGCTAATCAAAAATACTTCCATCTTAGTTCTGGATTTGTTTTTTTGGCTAACCCTTTAGGTCCTGCTAGCCTCGTGTGTCTCCTGGAGCCAAGTGTCACCTCATGGCCACCCAGAGAGCTGACCTTGGCTGCCGAGACTTCTCAACCAGAGGGGCTGTCTGCTTTCAGCCATTTTGAAAAAAGGTGGTTTTAGGGCTTTATTTAAATAGTCTTAATGTCTGGGAAAAAAAAATTAAAAAATAAGAATTGCCTGGTGAAAACAGAATGGGCTGTCCAGGGAGCTGGAGTTTGGTTTAAATTCATTGCGGAACTTTGGCACGTACTTGTCTTTCCCTTCTGTTGCTCCAGGGCTGCTTTTAAGGTTATGTAGTTGCAGTATTCATTTGGACATTGGTCTGCTTAATTAAATGTGATTTGAATGCTGATGTTGTCTGTGGGGGACATTGAAGCTTAGGGGAGAAGTGGAGTGAAAATATCAACTCTTGTCCCTGGACAGAAGCACACACCCATTGTTTTATTTCCAGGCACTGCCAGGCTGATTTGGATTACTTTAGTGGTTGAGAGTACTTTCCTCGCTCCTCCATGCAGGAGTTTGCTTTAGGGGTTATCATAGCTGCTTTTCCTGTTTTGCCATTAAGTCACCTCTGCGCAGGATTAAGTTTGCAGGGTTTTATTTGAGGCCAAACAACTTTTAAGAAAGGGAAGAGGAAAATTAGCCTACAAGCAGCAGGGAGGGGAAAATATTGGTGGCAGACTCCTGAGTTGTTCCTCCTCTCTCAAGCACAAGTGCTGTTATTTTCTCTTAGAATCTTCTGCGGTGCAAAACCACACCTAGTTTCTCATCTCGAAAATCTGTAGGTTCAGCAACTGCTCTGTATCAGTGGAGAGTTTATTGCAGCTGCAGCTTATTTGATGCAGAGGCTTATTTGATGCACTGGGAAATTCCTGCTGCCTTCAATAGTGAGAAAGGCGATATATTTTTGGGGGCCTGAATTATTGTGAAAGGGCACATACAAACCTGCTAAGTACAAATTCCAGCTTGTTTGTACTCTCAGTTGGTTACACCCTTGGCTCAGAACCCAAATATTTCAAGAATTTGTGTTGAGGTATATCCTTTCCCAAAAGAGGCATGAAGTTAGATTCCCCTTTTACATCAATGGGTGCAGTTTCTCTAAGGTCACCAAGGGTTTGATTGAAGCAGAAATGTTAATTCCTTCAAGGCACATGGAGAAACTTCAGGAGGGGAGATGATGCTTTGCTCTGGTGCCTGGGGGCTACTCCTTGAACAGCTGAGATGACTTGGCCCTTCCTTTGACTGGAATATGCTTGCTATGAAGGAAAGCCACCTGATTTCCTTTTCAGCAGCTGGGATGCCTTGTTGCCATGTTTTGCTGTACTGGGGCCGTTGGTGCTATGCCTGCTTACCCCAGTGGCTGAATTTTCATTTTCCCTGAGGCCTTCAAAGCCTTTACGTATGCTGAAGCAGATTAGTTTTACTAAGGATGTTTATTTCAGATGCAAATGCTCTATGGGCTGCTGCACAGATGAAGCCTGCCTGAATTTCAGTTTTTAAAAAAGTATTTATTTATTTTAATACTCCACTGGAAACCCTCTCAATTTTGCTTGCTTCACCTTTTAGTGTTGCTCTGGTGCAGGTACGGAGGTCAAGGTGGTAGGAACACATTTGGTGGCGTTTACCAGCTGTCATGTTATGCCGCAGCGGGATCAGCCCAGGTGGCTGGTAGGGCTGTTATTATTCCTGATATTATTCTTGGAATTCTCCTCCAATACTGAAGAAAGGGAGCATTTGCCAATGCTTCAGGGTGTGATAACATGTCCACACATCAGGCAAATCAGCTGCCTGAGGTGGTGCCTGGACATCACAGGATACGGAATGTTGGGGTGCCAGGACGGGATGTGGGCTCTGTGGGGCGAGTAGTTAGTAATCCTCGTGCATCCCTTTCCTTGCAGTTACCTGGCCGAGCAGTGCTGGAATGGCGGCTTCGTCTACCTGATCATGTTGCGCCGCATCAAGCGCAAGGCCCCTCTTCCTCCCTCCAACGGCAACAACAGCAACAGCTGCGACCCCAAGGCCAAGCCCAGCCCTGAGCCCGGCGACAGAGCCACTCAGAATGGGAAAAGGACCAGGAAGTTTGGGGTCATCACCAGGACACCGGGCAGCAAGGACAGCAAGGAGAAGCTGGGCCCGGAGCACGGGAACGGGCACTGCACCCCGATGGAGGTGGAGGTTGCTCAGCCGGAGACCTCTGAAGCAGAAAGCAATGGGGAGGAGCAGCACCAAGGCACTGGGGCATCCTACCGGTGCCGGCTGTCAGATGGTGGCATGCCAGACATTGGGGACCAGTCTGCCCAGGTACGTTTGCGTTGGTTTTTCTAGAGAAGGAAGAGCGGCAGGCATGCAAGCGAATTAAGTGAATTTCCCAGGCAATTTTCATAGTTTCAGTGCTCTGTCCTTGGGTTGAGCCTCCAGGGGACAAGACAAGCTGTCAGGGCACCAAGTTTTGGGATGTAGTCCAAAGCAGGGGGGCAGGAGGATTGAAGAGTTAAATAATGATTGTCAAAAAACCTCTATCATACTCCATCTGTGATGGAGGGGGAAGGTCCTCGTATCTCTGACCTGTCAGGGTTGGTCTCAGGATTTCTTTTGTTGAGACAACTGGTGACCCTGTGACACTGGGGCAGGAGATGTCAGTGGAAGATGGTAATTTTGTCCTTTGGGGCTTCATGTTTAGCTCTGCCTGGAATTGATGTCACCTTATAGCTCATGTTAACATTGGAATTGAAGCTTCCCTTTTTGATGCACCAGACCACGTTGCATGTATTTCTGATACGAAACTTGTTTGGCCAGTGTTTGGGAACCACATGGAAGTAACTGCAGATTTTTCTCAGAGTTGATGAGATAGGCGATTTGTTAATGTTTGAGACGACAGCAGGATTGGGGCGTTCATTGCTTCTCTCTTTGTCCTAATGGAGATCTTGGGGTTTGTTGCCTGCCTAGAATTGCAGTGTTGCTGGATAAAGAAAAATAACCCAAACCTTGATCGGGTTTCAGTATGCATCTATCACCAGAAGCACCGTCTGCCAATCTTTCCAGAGGCACTAATAGTATAAACAGATGAACGTTGCTTTGTTGGGCTTGGGGCTGGTTGCAGCAGCTGGTTTTGGTTTTAAGACTTCAAAGCTGGTAACAAAGCAGTGTGAGTGGACATTTCATCACTAAATTCTGTTGAGAAAACCATGGGTTTAAATGTGTCCTCTGAATTAGTGCTCCTTGGCACTACTGCAGGGTGGTGGTGCTGGTAGTTGTGAACTTAGAGTAATTTAATTTAAAGTACGTTGTAGGAGCTAAAAGCAATTAAAAAAACCTCTGGTTTTAAAGAACTGTAATTGCAAAAACTTGCTCTTCCCATCAGTGAGGCACTTTGGATTTTATGGTGCAACAGGGTAGAGTGTTTGTGTACTGTTCTTGCAAGCCTTGTAATTGTAGTCTTTCTAAAAGAAAACATGAAAAGCATAAAAATAAATAAATGAATCGTTTGGTATTTTGAAAGCTCTGGTCCATATAAAAACTTCTTGAATCTGTTCTGAAGATGTCTAATTAGACACATGTTATAAATGAAGATGATCAGACTTTTTTTTTTTGAAGTGGAAAGCCAAAAATGTATGTATGTAAAAAAAAAAAAAAAAACTCTTTATCCAGAGCCATCTCATGCTAGTGCTACCTCGATGTTTTGAGTCATTTTGGTCTGAGAAGTAAATTGTTAAATTCAGAACATGTATGTATCAATGTGAGCAATAAATACATTTTGAATGCCAAGCACATACAAGATGGCTTTGTAAAACATAACAACATAGCTGAGGCACTGGAAAAATTTAAAAGCTATAATCTATTCAGCTGTGGTGTATTGGTTATGGAGCCTGTTGGAAGGTGCAGTCGTTTAGTAAAATTGTCTCTCTCTGTTTTTTAATTCCCTCTCCCCCCCCCTTAATATTTTGCTTAGAAATATGACCTCTGTCTGTGTCAGTACTAATTACATTTTCCTGACATCTGAATGAGGAGAAATGTGAATAGCTGGAGCCTGAATAGCATGCCTTGATCATCCTTTGCTTTTTAGAGACCAGGGGCCTTATAGAGTCCTGTCACTTTAGCATCTGTGGGGTTACTGCTATCAGAGTAATGAGTGGCTTAAATCAGTTTCTTAAGAAGTATTCAGTAGGGACAATGAATAAAATTTTCAAAATTATTTGTATCCCGTTTAAAAGAAAAAAAAAAAAAAAGACCAGGAATAAAGACACTTGGGATCCTCATATCTCACTTCCAGCTCTATTTTCAAAGCGTGACCTGGCACTCAGGCATGTGAGATCCAGTCGTGTCAGGAGCCTTTTGAAAACGGCATCCAGGATGTCGTGTCAGAAGTTGCAGCCTCCTTCCAGGCTTCAAAGCGTAAGCCAAACCTCTCATAGCCGCGGGATGAGTTATCTCCTCCCGTGCGGGGACGGGGTGCATTGGCAGGGCACTCTCTCCGCAGGGAAAGCAGCTCCGTCCCCACTGCCTGCCCCAAGCTCGCCATCTCCTCCGCACGTTGACTAATTGAATATCCAGGGCTGTCAGTCCTGCGCCTTTGGGGAGCACTATATCCACTTGGAAGGGAGGAGAGCCAGCCTGTGGCGGACTGGAGGTTGGCTGCAGGTGGGAGGAAAGGTTTCAAGAAGCTGCTCAGCGACCAGCGTGGATGTGGGAGGACCTGGCTGGTCCTTCCCACTGCTCCTTTCCCCTTTCCCACCCTAGGAGGCAAATGGGAGCATTACTGAAAAGGGATAATCGAGTCCAGGAAATTAACTTTTTTTCTGCCTGTAGAAAGTTACTATGCAGTTGTTGTAACCAAAATGAGGGCAAGGAGGTTGGGTTGAATCTGCGTGTCTTCAGCCACTGCTTTGGTGATCCCAGCAGCTAGCTCATGGCCAGTGCCTAGGGGATATTGTGCTGGGAGTGCTTTTGAGGCATCCATATGTCATTTCAGTGCCCTTCACTTTCAGGGTACCTCTCCCACAAGTGAAAACCCCTCCCACAAGTGTGGGGTTATTTTCCCGTTTCCTCCATATGTGCTGCTCACAACAGCAATGCTGGATTGTGAAATGACAGGCAAGATGAATACTGTTCGTCAAGTGAGCCTGCCAGGAGATTCCTGTGTTACTGGTTTGTGTGCATGTGCCAGTCCCCTTCTTCAGGCTTGCTTTCATCTCTCAGATCTTGATCTGTCTCTCCTGTGCACTTGGCATTGCTATCACTGTGCATAAACAAATCTGCCAGGCTGTTTACTGGTATGTAACCTTCAGTTAATACTGTACCTGTCAATTAGCAGGCAGCATGTAATGTTTACAGGTGGTTAACTTATGCTGAAATATTTTTAGGATGAACTTAAATGGCTTTCAAAAATGTGGGGATTCAAAGCAGCAAAGCTGTATCTGCCTGGCAGGAAGATCTCTAAAGTCTGGAAACCAGACCTTGGAGAGGACCCAGGCTGGCAGCAGTGGGAGTCGGGGCAGTGATTTAAGATCAGGCAGTCTCTGAGCTGGAGTAATGATCCCTCACATCCTGGGAAGATTGGGGAGCTTAAACACAGAAATCAAAGTTCACTTCTTTTATTCAGTGGCTTGAGACATGGTGTAGTTTTGCAGGCTGATAATTATACAGGCACAGATGGAAGAGGAATATGGGAAGGGACTACTGGAGTTGACTAAAAAATGATAAATAAAAGGAAACGGCGTTTTCCTCACAGTAGAGCAGTCCTGTGGTTTCACTGTGTTTAGTGGTAGGACAGAATCCCTCAGTTTTGTTCTCATTTCTCTATCGTGGTGTTTTTGGAAGATCTGTGGGCTACTTCTGTTGCTGTTCAGCCCAGAGGTGGCCAGATACAGCTGGCATGGACAGGGATCAGAAGTAGGACTGAGGTTTACAAGAACCAGATTTAGCAGTGTGAAGGGAGGGAGTCTGGTTGTCGAAGGGGACTTGAATTGATCCAGGTCTGGCTGGCAGGATGAGATGCTCTCATTGATGAAGCCAGAAACAGCTTGGCTGAAGATGAGTTGTACCAGAGCAGATTGGCCCTCTTGGCTTCCTCCAGCCGCTGCAGGGTGCTCTGAAAGTCCTTGAAACACCAACCGTTAAAAGCAAAAACAAGACACCCCCAGAATGACCTTGAATCCTCTTGCTTCTTCATAAGCATCCAAATTAATAAGGGCTTGAAATCCAGATCCAGGTTTACCAGTGACCATTGTAAAAGAGATTGGGCAGGACGAAAGTGCTTTAATGGTGAAGGGAGGCAGTTGAGAGGGGCTGTTTATTTGGGTGTTTCTCCTTTGGCAGGAATATGTGGCATGGGAGAAGTTCAGGGTGTGCACCAGGTGTCTTGGCTGCTGGTAGCACCATGGTGTGGGGCTGTGGTGGGATGCCTCTCCAATATGATAATAAGTCAGCGTCTGGTGGTCCTGCAAGCTGTATCTGATGCTTTCCTGAAGTCAATGTCCATTAACAAAAGAAGAGAGGGGGAAAGGCAAGGAAATGTTAATGCCTTGCCTCCCAGAGGCTTTTGGGGAGGTCTGGACTAGAGGAATGCTTCAAGGTCTTGCCTCCCTGTTGTTAACCTCATTACTCTGCAGAGTGTCGCAGCCACCAGAACAGTCTGCCAAGCCAGCTTTGCTCACAGCCCATCTGAGCCCAGTTTGCATAGACCACAGCACTCTCCAGACTCATCAGTGTGTACACAGGTGCACACAGACGTGCATGTGATCAGGAGTCCACCCAGGTCTTTGCCAGCCAGCACTTGCCTTTGTATTGCTCCAACTGCATGGTGCTTGCTCTCTTTTCATCAGCAGCTCTCTTCATTCCTCAAGCCCATTATTGCTTCCTTATTGAGATGGCTTGTCTCGCAAGGGGATGAATGCTTCTGAATTGCATTTTACTTTGCAGCTAGGAAAGGCTGACAGCCTTTCTGTAGCAGTACTTGCCAATTAGTGTTGGTAAATGCCAGCCTTACCTTGAGTTTTGGTTAATGGAAAATGTTCCTTATCTTGCCAAGCAGAAGAGGAAGGCTAATAGGGCATTACAAGAATCAGAACATGAGGCTTGAAATAATACAATGGCTTTAAGCATTTTACTATTTAGTTAAACTTGATGGGAAAAAAAATTGTCATCCTTTTTCTGTACCAAAATGAAAAACTTGATGTAAGCAGGGTACTCCGGTGAAGCTACTGAAGCTAAGGTTGCTTTACATCAATTTTTTTTGGCAACCTAAGCAGTAATTACTGTTTCATCAAGGCTTTTATTGGACTCTTATATGACACATGTTTTAGACATAAATAACACTGGTTTGAGGTGTTAGTGTAGATAGTTTTAGTCATGTAAAGGCCTTCCTTAGAATCTGATTATGTTCTTAACATCTTTATATCTATTGTGCTTTCTTCCAGCTTTCATTAACGTGAATCCTGGGGCTACCTACTGTCTTGAAGTTTTAATGTGCACTGCGATAAGCACGTCTTCCCTCTTCTTTGCCTGTTTTGGTTGTAAACTCTCTTAGGGACAAGGACTGTCTTTTAATTGTAGCTGTGCAGCACTGACAAAACTTGGCCTTGCTTTTGCTTGGGGTTTTAGGAGGCACTTTGATGTAGCTTGTAGTGAAATTACAGTTAATATTTTTTGCTGCCAGTTATGTTCCACCTTGCCATAAAACAACAGTCGTCACAACTTTCTGGGGTTAAGTCACCTGCTGCCAATTTTTTCAACTGACTTAAGGTTCTGCCTGCCTTTGCTGTGATTTAAGTGATAGCTACAGCTGTGGTAGCTGTATACTTTAATTTTGAGTAGCAATCTGTCATTTTATACTGTTTTTGTAGTGAATTTTCCAAGGGTGTGATGGAGAGTTGGATGTAGAGATAGTTTGGTAATGCATATATTGTAATGTGTTAGTTTTAATGTGTTGCCTTGCAGCCAGGTCCTCGCTCGTGGAAAGGAGCTATCCCCAAAGGCAGCACAGGTTGGATTGCAGGAGGTCTCAGCCATACTCAGCTATCATTCAACCATAGGTGAGAGCACCAGTAGGGAAAGCGCTTCCCACCTACACAGAAAGTGGGTCAGGTTATTTTTTATTTTGTGTGTTGCATTAAAGGTTCAGGAAACCCACAACTGGAATGCAAACGACTAGCTTTTGCTGAAATGTAAGTTCACACCATTTTATGTTTTAATCATTAAGTGTGAATGCTTGAAACCAAGTGGACATGCCTAAAAATAGAGCATGCTGTTTGCTTAGGTGCTCTAATGTTTCAGGCTTTTAGTCGGAATTATAAAGCTACATACACCTAATTTTTGAGGCAGGGTGCTGAAAGTACTGAGCAAACCCAAAAGATTCCTGTTGCTGACAGATGTAATACCCAGTCCCCACAAGTGACACCTCTTCAGCTGGCACTGGAGTGTGGTGACCTACTCTAAGCTGGGCTTTAATCTACTGTAAGCTGCAAGAGTGTTTTCTGAGAAACTTCAGACCAACCAACCAGCCATTCCCAATAGCCCAGCAAGAGAATGAGACTAGGTAAGGTACTCAAGGGAGTGCAAACACTTGTAACCCTTAAAAGCCTAAGCTTTCCAGGGGCAGTTGCCAGACCAAAACACTCCAGGGTTGGAGACAGCTGAGAAACCATTCATCTGATCTCGCAATAAAGGTTCAGTTGAAGGCAGGAGTGGAGCAGCTCAGAGAGGTGCAATCCAGATGGTGATGGCTCAGGATGACAAATGACTCCAGCAGATTTTTGTAAGGGGTGATGGTATAGTTCAGGTGCTTGCACTGGTTGATAAAATGTTTAAAGCCCTTGCCAAGGAAATGATGTCAACGTGCAGTCGGTCTCAGGAGATGGATCCCTGGGGGACAGTCTGCTTTAAGTCACAGAATTTTCATTCACTCTGTTGTGATGGCTGTTTTGTGTATTTTAATTACGTGTTTGTGTTTGGGGGAGGGTATGTTTTTGCTTTTGACTGTTCCCCAGGCTTCATCCCCTAGGACACTTCTCTTTTCATGGGGAAAGTACTCACATTTCAGTGGAAGGATGCCAACTATCTGGCGGCTGTTTGTCCAAACAAGGGGACTTGTGAGATCAGGAGTGGACACTTGAAAGCAATCACAGTTATGTCTGTGCTCCTGACTCCTACTTAGTTTGAGGACATGGAAAGTTCATATCCTCAATGAAGTGTAATTCGTATTAAGGGCTGCTTCGGTTTGGGGTTTTCTCCCGTATTTTAAGTGGTGTAGGAGACACCCCCTGTGTGGCTTGCATCATCCAGAGGCAGAAGCCAAAGGCTTCAGTGGTTCAGTGCTAAGAAACTTTCATAAGCAGTAGGGATGGACAAAAAACTCCTGTCTGTCTTGGAATAATTTATTGATAAAGGAATTTAGATTCCCCCTACCCCACGCTACTTTTGATTTATCTTGGAGTTGTTTAGGTTGCTTGTGCAACAATGAAAACAAAACCCAGGGTAGTAGATGAAAGCAGGAGTCCTGCTGTCAGATCAGCCTTAAAAATAACCTGGCTAAGTTCAGACGAAAAATATACTCATTATCCACTAATGAAATAATTGCCCTGTTAAGAATCTGCAAAAATCTGATTTTGGCATGATTTTCTGGTACTGAGTCATTCACATTAATATCTGTGATGTGAAGAGTGATGGCTTTTGACTGTATCTTGAGACTGACGCGTTCAAGCTGCTCACCTGGTATGTGATCGTGCAAGTTAATTCCCCAGCTACCTATCTGTCTCTCCCACCTATCTGCTGGGGAGATGGGAGGAGAGGTGATGTGGCTGAAGGTGGGGCAGGCAGCTGGGAGTAATGCTTTTAATTTATCCCCACATCAGTGAAGGATTCTGGCGAGTGGTATGTGCTAGTATGGCCATCCCAGTGTTCTCCCTGTTCATGGAGAGAAGGATGCTGTAGTACTGGTCTAAATGTTCTGTGTTTATGTTTGGGGGATTTTGTGCTGGTTTTCAGCTGTGTGTGATCAGCACGTTAGCTGCCAGCTGCTGAGAAGCCTATTGAAGTAATTTTTGGTAATGCATGGAACCTAGGACTTTCTCTTAAATGTCACGTTTCCAAAGCAGCTTCCTGGCTTGTGAGTAAGATCTCACTGTTTGCTTCTGCTGCTCCTAATGAGAAACCCTGTGAAGTTTGAAAGTGGGAACTGGTCCCTGCAGACAGACACTAAAAATCCACCTTGAAACGTGGAGGGAGGGAGACATCCTGCGGGCTGCATTTGGGTCCATGGCAGTCAGTCAGTGTGTGAGTACAGACTCAGTACGTGGTTATTGCTATTCTGATCAGGGCTTATCTCTGTTTTTATTTTAAAATTGTTACATGTTTACATCAGGTTCGTCTGAATTGCTGCTGTGACAGAAAGTGCTTTTTCGTAGACAACTATTTTACATTTTCCATTTTACTGTCTGGCTTTTTAACTACACACCGAGTTTCTGTTTTCCATTTGTTTACACCTTGCTCCTGCCAAGTTGTCTTTAATAAAAGATTTCAAAGCAATTTTTTCTTTTGTATATATAGATTTGCAGCTTCTTGAACACGGCACAGTCAAAATCAGTCAACCCCCTTTAAACTCCCCTGCAATTAGCTAGCGAAGGGGAAGCGTGTGTGGGGGGGAGAACGGCTCCGGCGTCTTTCATTCACTTATTTATTTTTTTTCCTCAACAACTCAGAGGAAAAACGTTCCTTTTTGTTTTATTAATGATGTGCTTATGAAATGGAGCTTTTGATGGTATGCACCCGGAGCAGGCAGAAGGCGAGCTTCCCCACGTTGCGCTGGCAGTGCGCTCGCTTTCTGATCTGCAGCACACTAGTTTATTCCAGATGTAGGCTCGCTCTGAACAGAGGCTGCCTGGTGTACAATGGCTACACCGTGGAGAGAAATGGCCTGCAGGGACCCACTAGAAGCTGCCAGCTGTATTCTCTATTCTCACTTGCAGTCAGTTACATAAGATGACCCTTTGTTTTTGGTTGGGTTCCCCCCCCCCCCGCAATTAATCCAAATAGAATATTTATACTGTCTTAAAAAAAAAAAAAGTTTTAATTATTTGTAACTAAGGCACTTTGAAGTTGATCAGCTTTGAGTGGAAAAATCTGGTCCAAAGGGCTGCCTTCTTGAAAGAGCCAAGCTGGGAGGAAAGTTGAGTCACCTAAAAGTGATGTAACTGCAGAGAACAAAAGTTAGCCATTAGCCCAGCTGCAACCTGACTTGACCATTTGTGTTTCTCCTTGCTGTGTGAGGGTAGTTAAAAAATGCAAGTCTGGAAGGGATTTCAGGGAATGGCCCAATCTCATCTCCTTCTCTGAGACCAACTTTGACAAATGTTGGTTCATAGTGCCCATGAAATCCTTGATTGGGAGGAATCCACAGTCCCTCCATGAAGGCAGATCTGCTGCTGATCTGGGATTATAAGCAAAGTCAGTGGGGTGGATCCGAGAAGAATTAACATTTACTCTCAGGAGGTGGGGAACAAGTCTCTAAAGGGGCATTCTTGCTTGTTATTCCTTTGGCACACTTACAGCACACAGGAGTGTCTTTCTGAGTGTCCATCTTGGCCAAATCTCAGGTGAATGAAATTTTCTGGATTGTCATAACACAACTATTCGTTCCGTGTTATGTAGTGAGCTCTTTCTCAAATGCTGCTGCTGCTGTGCTTGTGACCTACCTTTGGTCAGAGGGATATAGTTTAAGTCTCCTTAAGAGTGACCAGGGCTGGATACTGCCTGTTCCCTGGCTGCGGCAGGAGCTGGTAGTGCCTCGCTCTCTGTCCTTGATGAGGATGTCTGGAGTTTGAGATACCTGACTGGACTGGCATCAGCACATCTGTGCTTTGTGCATGAAGTGTTTTTGTACCAAGAGCTGTGGGCACATGTGTGCATTTTTGTGTCACAGGTGAACAAAGCTGGGGGGGGATGTTATTCTGAGTAATTTATAAATGAAGCTGTGAGAATTATTCTGAAAAGATGGGAAAATTCGGATGTTAATAGAAATATGGAACTGACAGCAGCTAAGCAGCAACCAGAATTGTGCAGCTGATCAAAAGAGACTGGTCAGCATTTAAACTTGTCCTCTGGGCAGGGATTATGCAGGCTCCAAGGGCAGTGACATCATACCTGCAAACTGTGAAATCTAACTACACTTGGTGTTTCCTTTGAGTATTGTAAGTCTCGGGAGTGGAGTGAATGCCCCAGAATCCTAGCTTTCATTTAAAGACTGAGTTTGTAGTATTTTTGTTTATGAGGGAAAGTTTGAAAATATGATACTTCAAAAAAATTTCAAAATTAAACACATACATCACTACTTTTTTTTTTCCTTCTTCTTTAAAGCATTTGGGCTTTGTGTTGTTGAACCTGGGAGTCCCCAGTAACTTCACAAAACTGGTTTTAAGAATAATTAAAATGCATTTACAAGTCCTTGGAATTGGCACAGAGCTTTACTCATAAGGCTTTCCTGTTATGAACTCATATGAGGTGCACATTCAAAGCAGCAGCATTTTTATCCAGCTGTGAAGTATCCTGTGCTGCTCTGTGCAGCTTCCTGGGGAGGGAAAGGGATTCTGCTGGACACCCCTTCCTCCAGAGGCCTCAAGCAGAGGCTGGCAATCTTCTGTTTAGTACTTAGCTTTCAAAATCTTGGAGTGACGTCCCTCAGAGGTACATGTGTATTGGTGGGGGGGGGGTGTTTGCTTTGCAGCGCGTGGTTAAATGAAGAGCTATGAATATTTTATGAGGAAAGGGGAAAGAACAGTGAGGGTTTCTGATTCCAGTCCACGCTGAGTTGTTTATTCCCAGTGAAATGCCTGCAGCTGACCGGTGGGGACTCAAGGGACAGCCTTTTCTTTCAAGGGAGCAAGTGACAATGGCATTCGAAAATAAGTGAAAGAAATACACGTTTGGGTATGTGCCAAACGTTTTTGTTGTCTTTATTGTGGATGTGTTCTTCTCTCCATGTTCAGACTGAGTAGTGTTTTAGTGTCAAGCACTTTTGATTTTAGTGGGCATTCAAGGGGAATAAGGTGGTGCTTGCACAGGAGGAGCAGAGTCTTGCCATTTGCTGTTATTGAGTGCTATGTAAATGAACATTCAAGAGTGGGCCAGTTAAGAGTAAATTTGGATTTTTTTTTTTTAATGTAATAAAATGTGTGATAGTTAAGAGTGCTGAGGAGTGTGAGCCAGGCACTGCACAGAGTGGGCCTTGGTGTAACTCACATTCCAAAAAGCTTTTGCAGATCATTAAAGGCAATTTTATGAGTGCATTGTTAAACTTTATTGGAAGGTCTGCTTCCAAACTGGGTTTAACAACAGGACATTTGAAGTGGCATCTTGTGAGGAGAATAGATGGTCATCGTTTCAGCCTGGGCTTGGTTGGGGGAGGCAGAGGGATTGTATTTCTCTGTTATACTGTCTTCATTATTGGTGCAAGGTACTTCATACCAATAAAATCTCTCTGGAGCATTTTCATGCTGTAGCTCAGTTCTGTTTTTAAAGCAGATAAATATAGTTGACTTTTACCCCTGTATTTAACACAGTATCTCATGTATCACTCTAATTTATTTTAAAGTATCCTCTGTCCTGATATGTCCTGACATCCTGTTACTCAGCAGGAGACTGGGCTTTTATCAGGCGTTGAAGATCCCGGTTAAACCCTGTTAGGATATTGCCCATGTTCAGGGCTTTCAAGTTAACAAATTACCCACAGGTGTATGTGTTTTCAGGCTAAAACTTTTGGGTAACCTCTGAAGAAATCTGGTTGTTGTTTTCTGTTTCTCCTACCTGTGGTTTAAGAGCTATGATACCTTAATACAATAGTAATTAATATTAATATTCATGTTAGCATTCCCATTAGTAATGTTAGTATTGATAATTATTAGTTATTCTCGTTAATTTTCACTTTGTTCTAATATCCGAAAAACTCATGCTGCATTTAGAAGTTTCAGTGTTTAGGTGAAAGAAAAAAAAACCAAGCAAACCCCCCACATTTTCCTCACTTAATAAAGGCTCTGATAAACAACACTGGCCTAAAATTTGCAGGTTGCTGCCACAACCCTTGGGTTTGCAGATATATTTAGAAGTTCTCCTTCTCAGAAACAAGCAGCAATTTGTGCATGCTCTTCACAGTTTGCCATGAAATTTTAATCATCTTTGCTACTTGGGCGTTTGCGTACTGTGAGAACGTTACTTGTGTGCATAACACACCCAGTCAGAAATAGCTGACCTGGTGCCTGGTGACTACAACACATGGCTGAAAAATTGCCTCCAAATTGTGCATTTTGCTGTCTTGCAAGCTTGAAAATTTCCAAGGGTTTCTCATAATTTTGTATTCCTGGTTCTTCCCCTCTCTGAGAGTGTCTTGGCAATTGCCTTTCATGTCTTACTTGCTTGTTTTTCTCTTTCCCTTTTTTTGCTCTGCTGGTATCTGTCACACTTGTGTTTCCTTGTGCCCAATCCTGCCAGTAGAACTCATGGGAACTAGTTTGTGTTTTGCATTTTGTATTGCTCTGGAGTTTGTAAACTGCTTTTTGGATACATATTTATAATAATTAAAAATAATCAAAACTAATGAAAGCGTCCTGAACATTGCTTATTACCTTGGTTATACTGAAAATTATTCTCTGCAGTGGGTAAATTTACTATTTACAATCTGTACAACAGCTGCCCAGTAAGAAATATTTGATTGGCAGCTGATAATTTGAAGCCGGTGTTTTCTTTCCTGCATCTCAAATCCTGCAAACCCCTCCGGAGAGGGAAATGCTGCTGTGTGATGCTGATCTGGTCCCTGCTGCAACAGCAGCTGCACTACCTGGTGTTCAAGGTCCCCCTTGAACCACGTCTTGCTCCTCTGCAGCCCTGCACAGCTCATCCTTGAGTTTTGGCGAAGGGGTTTGAGGACACTGGTTGCTTCGGGAAGGACGAGGGCGTTGAGAGCAGCACCTCTGCGTGGCTCAGAAAAGCTGCAAACGTCCCTGCAAGGAAACCGCTACGTGTTGACCCTCCTCTGTGCTGCCTCCTCCTTTCTGCCTCCTTCGCTTGGACTGCAGCTAACGTAGCAAAGCTCAGCAAAAACACCCGTATAGCTTGAGCTGTACAGGTGTGTGGTGATGGGCAGCAAGTGCTAAATAGCTCCCTCCTGTAGCCTCCCAGCCCCCTCTTGGTGTGCAAATCCAAATTCAAGGACTCTCTGCACGTTTTCTCTCAGCGAGAAGGTTGCCGCATATGGAAGATGCGCATCCTGAAGGGGACGGACGGGCTGGGAATCCAGATAACGGGAGGCAGAGGGTCGAAGCGGTCCCCTCACAGCATCATCGTCACCCATGTGGAGGAAGGCGGCTCCGCGCACAGGTGAGCTGATGGTGCCTTCATGGGAGTGGGCGTGATCGGGTAGCCATGGACTATCCATGTTAGCCAAGTTCATGAGGCAAGTGTGGGCGTTTTGCCCTCCCTTGTGTGAGGGTGAGAATATGGCATTTTTAGCATAGAAATTTATTTTTGTGTTTGATCACTGAAGCTTATTCTAGCATATTTAGTCTAAACTGTAGACAGATCGAACACTTCCTTGGTGATGGAGTAAAAAACAAGGAGTCTGATGGGTTGTAGGGATTTCTCCCTAAGTCCCTTTTTGGAAGATGGGTCTTTCCCATGGAATTGTCAGTGTGTGAGAGCATGGGTTGTGCATCTCAGGGTGCTCGCTTCCAGCCCTGGCCCTGTTCCTTCACAGAGTGGAAACGGAGATGCTTCTCCCTGACCAACTCCATTGGGTCACAGAGAAGACTTGGGAGATCTCAGGCCTGCCAAGAGGGTGAGATGGCTCTGGCTGTAACAGTGATTTCCTGGGGTTACTTTCTGAGCCCCTTTTTTTTTTGGAGAATACCACACAGTGCTAGCTTAGCGTCAGCGAGATCACGTCTTGTCCATGCCTCCACGTCCCGCCACGTGCCACCGGAGCCGGCACTGGGGGAGGACCACCCTGCAGCTCTGTGTTCCCGCTCTGTTTCTGCAGGGATGGCAGGCTGATGGCTGGTGATGAGCTCCTCATGATCAACGGGCAGTCGCTGGTGGGGCTGTCCCACCAGGAGGCCGTGGCTCTCCTTCGCTCGGCCGCTGGCCTGGTGCAGCTGGTGGTCTCTAGCAAGGTACAGACCTCTCCCGGGTGCTCTCACCGATGTGCATCCGCAAATGTTTGTGCCAGTGCTTTGTGAAAAGGGCATATTTTTGATAGGCAATCACATGTGCACATTTGCTCCACTAAATTTAATGTACAGCAAGGGGAAATACATCAGTAGCTGCCATAAATCTGTGGCAAATCGGCATAGTATAGACCAAATTAATGATTTGCTTGTATTGTCACTGTCGTTCACTGTGCAAATGAGTCTGTGTTTATTCACACAGACGTTACCTAAGTTTTGGCCAAAACCATTTTCTTAATATACATGCTAAATGAAGCAGGCTGTTCTCAGCCTCTTCTGCTTCCTGCCTGCATAGCCCCTGTACCTCTCATCTCTGTCCTGCCTGTGTGCCTGAGGTCTCTTGATGATGATCTCTTGGCTCAAGTTCCTTATTTTGTCCTTGTTAATAGCGTGGAGTGGAGCTCTTACAGATAAAGGAGCATGAAATTTCAGGGAAATGAGAGTGGAACTCATTTATCAGTTGGGCTCTTCATTCTGCTTTGATCACAGAAGAGGTTGAGGGGATATTAAGTAGTATTTTGTCCTTTGTTTAAGAAAATCCTGCCAAGCTTTGTTTGCTCTTCTCTGTGGATCACATCCCACTGCCCCCCAATTTGGGCTGCTGCAAGTGTTTGGTGGGTGGCCAGTGGGCTCTCAGAAGCACCCAGGGGTCTTAAATATTGACCTGCCTGCCAGGTGGATTCATCAGGGCCTTTGAGAGGATGGCAGGAACATCTTGGTCCAAACGGAACACTCCTTTACCTACATTTCCAGAGTGTCAGCAAGCCACTGTGTCATTATTTTTAAATTTTTTCTTAGCTTCACCTTTAGGTTTCCTCAGCCATCCCAATGCATGCATCTGTGGCTTTAGTGTCTGGATGCTCTTACGGCTTCCTGGGATGCTTTATGCTCCTATTTTTCAAGAAGCAGCTCTATTCTACCATATTGAAAGTGAAGAGCCTGTAACTTCTCTAATATTTTGGTGAAGTTCATTGAAGATCTTCTGCAGGGTCACAGCCTGGTATTAACCCTGCCAGTATTTATTCTGGAAACAACACACTTTGACATGAAGTAGCTACATTTTTTGTTTCCTTTAGATAATTGGACTCTGCCAAAACACAAGGCGGTAGAGTGCATATATTTCTCCTGAAGCTTAAAAGCTTCTTCACGTGATGACCTCATCATGAATAAGCTCATGGCATAAAACTTCATGTTCCTGGTCAGGCTGTGAATCTATTTGTCCTGTGCTCGGTGCACTTGGGCAGTTTTCATGTCCCTGGAAGAAGGACTTGGAAAGGCAAGCAGTGGGGAATCCACCCTGTGCCATGTCTCAGGCAGCCTCAGAAAAGGTGTAAATAGGTGAAGTGTTCCCTAGCAGCTCCTTTGAGGCCTTATTTGTTGGTATAGGAATGCAGCCTTGCCTTTTGGCCTGGTGAGTGCTCAGGAACATACAGTTTGTTCTGAAAGAAATAAAATGAGAGTCTGTCTGGCCACTGCTTTCAGCTGATGCATGTGTTTGCCTGCCAGAAATGATGCCAAAGACTGGAAACAGATCCTGGAGCATCAGGACTGAGTTGGTAGAGGATTGGTGGTTCAGTTTTCATTTTGTTCTCCTGAGTAGTGTTTCAGTGTATTATTCTTATGTGTGTAGGTAAATAAATGTGTGAAGGGAACATCCACAGGGAGGGAGCGGGAGCAGAGGGTGTGATTTGGGAGGCAATGAAATGAGTAATGAGGTCTGTAAACTCTCAGTCTCCTCGCAGTAATGTTTAATAAACCCAAAGTGAGGAGGAGCAGGCTGCTGGAGAAGCATTTATTTTAAATTCTCCTTTATGAAATCTAAATTTTTTAAACATGTACTGTCCCATGTTTATTATATATGCACTTTAAAATCAGGACTTCTTTTTATAACTGGGCCTTTAAAGTTTGAGCACATGGAAGTGTGTAACAAGGGGAGGATTACCAGGGAGTTCACACTGAGCAGACGAAATGGAGCAGTTTTACTGTGATACTGGTGTTTTTCTGCACATGATGTAACATATTTTGTTGTCTCTTGGGTAGGAACCTTCTGAAGGGGATTTTCTGAAGTATCCATCTACCAGCTTGCCAGACTTGCTTAGCACTTGCTCAGTCCAAGACTCTGTCTCTTGCACTGACAATAAGGAAAATGAAGAGCCAGAAGAAGAAGAAGATGTGAAAGGAGTGAATGTGTCTCCTGAAAAACCGGTCGCTGTAAGTGTGGTTTTGGTGTGAAGTTTTCACTCTCTCCCCTGATGGCTGCTTGCATCTGTCATGGTCTTCTACAGCTTGACACGGAGCAGGTCCTGGGGACGGGGCCGTGCCACCCAGTCCTTCTTTGCATGGGATGAGGGTGAGAAGCTGCAGTGGGGATGGCAGCTACCACAGCACCTGCCGTCTCTGCCACTGCGCTGCAACAAGACGGCAGCACAGGGAGCAGGAGCTCCAGTGTCCTCCAGGCTATGTTGCAATCGAGGTTTGTTTTTCTCTCTGCCCTTGGATTGTTTTCCACCCACTTCCACTGCTTTTGTTGGATCTGATGCAAAGTCTCTCGCAGTGCTTACGCACTTACACGCTCTTCGTTCCCCTTCTTTTGTAACTAAATCTCTTTAACAGTTTATGATCCAACTCTTGAAGTTTGTATTTGCTTTTTTGAAGCCAACAGACAGTTTTCAGGGGAGGGATAGGAAGTCCTGGCTGTGAACCGTAACTGAAGTTCTGCTGAATAAATGCTGCCAGTTGATAATCTCACTTGCATTCCCTTCAGGGCTGTATTAAGAAGAGATTAAGTGGGTTATTGTTATTTATTTGTAATGTAACAGCTCTCTGAAACTTCATCGGTCTTCTGGGCCTCTCTTGTATTGTACAGACAAAGAATAAAATGATGTTTCTAATCTAAAGGCTTGCAGACTGGTTTTCCAGCAAAGGAAAGCAGGTGGATTCACTTGGAGCTTGTATCTATTTATAATTTTCTCTTCTTGTTTGTTTTTTTTTCTCTTCTCTCTTCTGTAGCAGCTGTAATAAATATCCTAAACCTTTGGATGGCTCAGATATGATACTGGTTTGGTGATTTGTTTTGATTTTATATTCTTACACTTGCCTGTTTCTGAGCAAAAGGCTGCTCCCCAGGATGGGTCTTGCACTGTAGTCTAGCTGATGCTGGTGTTCACTTCCTACCTGCCTGTCATCTCTGAAATACTTTGAGTCAATGTTTATAACAGTTCTCACTCTCACACATCTCTTTACTCTGACAAGTTTTGTTATTTCTGCACTGTCTTATTGTCTATGTGCCAGGGTACCTTTTCAGGGGGAGGAGGGGAAAAACAAATAAACTGGGGATGCTTAGCAGTGATGATGGTGTAGTGTTTATGTGCTAACTTGAGTGGGCACCTAAGCATTCTTTTGACTATCAAAATACTTTAAATTCTTCTACAAGCCATGTTGCAAATTCTGGTAATTTTTTCATAAGGCTGTGGCTCAGCAACACTTCAAAATAAAAATCAGTTTTGTCAAAACCTAATTATGTGTGGCTTCAGGATGCAACTCCCTGGCATTCCAGCGACTGTTTCGGCACATGCTAGGAATTATTTGTCACTTGGTTTGCTCCTGTCTTTCCAGCATGGCTCTGCCTGGTTGACAGTGATGGGTTTTTTTGATGTTTCCTTTCCAGATTAACATAATGCTTAGGGAAGCTCAAGGTAGCTGGGGTGCACATGACCATGAAGACACAGCTACATGAGCCTCCCTGAGCCCTTCAAAACCGACCCCAGTTTGGAGTCTCCCCTGATGTCCATCCCAGTGCCACTGCAGCTGGCTGTGGTGGTAGCCTAATTCAGAGCCTGTTGGATTTGCCTGCCTATCTGGCACTCTCACGCCTGATGGCAGTAGCTGTGTGCTTTTGTAATAAACCACTGGGATATGGAGGGGAAATCACAGAAATCTGGGTACAATAAACACATTGGGAGAGTAGCAGCAAGATTTTTTTCTTTTTCTTTTCTCTGTTCCTATTATTAGTTTTTTTCTTTTTAATGCAAGGGTGTAATTTAGAGGGATGTAATAAGTTATTGGTGACTCTCAGGACCTCTTCTGTTTTTCCTTGATCTGTGGATGAAATAATTACTTTTCTGATGCGAAACACAGGGTGTCTTTGCCTTCCCCTTGTAATTGCTGTCTCAGCCTCAGAGTGCAGACAGGGCTCTCTGCAGCCTGGGCTGGACCCTCTGAACAGTGTAGAGCTCTCAGCTCTACCCTCATCCTGATCCATCCTCATCAGATCACAACCTGAGCTGAGCTGGGCTGTGCAAATCCTGCGTACCACCAGGCAGGACAGAGGAAGGTGAATGTATGGAAAAGATAAAATTCACGGGGCTTTTTTCCACCTGGCAGGCCTGGGGGGGATTTCTCATAGCAAAGCTTATTTCAAGGCCAGTATGAACTCAAAGCATCACGTGATCTTATATTTTAAAATATATGTATAGTCACATAGATTACTGCAAAATTTCTTTGGAAATCACTGTTCTTTGCTGCTCCCACACTCTTGATGATATTCTCATGTCTTCTCTTTCTCTCATATATATTCCATCATATTTATACTGTAGATAAGGGATGACAGAGTGACTGATGATTAAAGCAGGAGTTAAGCTGGACTATTTTTGATCAGTGCGAATGTAATTGTATTAGACTTCCAGGGTGGGTGGTATGCAAGGGCTGGACCAGGTAACTGAGACTGTAGCCTGAGTTTAAGAGTCAGATGTCTTAGATTTGAAGCCGATTCTCCACCCAGCTCTGGCGAGGAGTTATCTTTCTCACCTCTGACAAGAGATTAATGGATTTTCTTGTTTACTCTGTGGGTCTTTGTAAGGACTCCAGAAGGATGCTGTCAGGTGCTGGGTGGTTATGTAACAATGAGTAATTCAGAGTGATTTATTGTCAGCTGAGGCTTCACTGTCCCTTTTCTGACCAGAATAGTATATATCTAATTCTTTGGCAAATAAAGAAGATACTTCAAAACTTAGAGGAGCTCTTAGGGTTGTCCAGGGTATTCTTTCATTAACTTCTCTGTGAATATAGTTCACTGCTGAGTATTCAAAACCATAATTTATAGACCTGACGGACTGTATAGTCTTGCTGCTAGTGCTTTAGCACCTGATTGCTTAAAGGCTGAACCAGACAGAAAAAAACCCAATCACTTGGAATGAAGGTGTGTATTCAAATCTTCATCCTTGCAGTTACTTAAAACTCAGCTGGACCAGGCTCTGAGGAGTCTGATCTAACTTGAATCTGAGTTGAGATGGAGCCTGGACCAGGGACGCCCCAAAAGCCCCCTCCAACCTGGCTTACTCTACAATTCTGTGAAACAACAATAAAAAATATTAGAATTATCTTTTCTAGTGGCTATAGGTTGAAATTTTCCCTGTGAGCAAGTTTTTTAAAACTCTTGAAGTTCTGCTACAGTGTTTTCAGAAGGGAAATGGAGTCTGAGCTAGTCAGCTTCCCCAGAACACAGCAGAAGGGTCTAGTGACACTTGAAAACTGTAATTTAGGAGAAATATCACTTTCAGTCTTGCTTGAAAGTCCACTTGTTAAGTTTCATTAATAAAAATTTCATAATACAATTTAATTGGAGCTCTGTTTTTACAGTCTCCTTAGGTAAAGCCCTGTTTAACATGAAATGACCCTTAAAGTTCTAACTTTAATAAAACTTGTGCTGCCAGGCAGAAAAAGGATTACATTAATATCCTTTAAGTGCATTTCTTTCAGAGCTAGTTTGGCCAAAATATTCCTTAACTTCAGACACAAAATACTGGACCAGAGAATCACATTGTCCTAAATGGTCCTGTGTGCAGTTGACATTACTGTTTTAAAATATCATTGTATATGTCCAAGTGAAATAGGATAATATGATAGTATTTGCCTTGGATGATTTATTTTTAATTCTAATTCACTTTTACTAGTATTTCTTTTCTTGAAATTGAATCTGTCACTTTATTCTGGCTGATTGAGAAACCTGGAAAATGAACTCTAAAGAGAAAGCTCATCTGCTAAGAATTTGCAGAGTGTCTGGTGAATTTGGAGCATTTTTGGTCCCCGAACAGAAGCATGTGCTGTTCTTAGTTGCTCCAAAAGTTGTTTGTCTCTCTTTCTGGTAGTGCTATGTAGTTCAATATATGATGGTCTGAGTATTTTTTGAATGTCCAGCTTCGGTGACCAGCTTCACATTAATGGCTTGAAATCCCTAAAAGCTGAGAATATAAACTGAAATATAGGAGGAGTGCTTCTGCCTTGGGAGGTTTGGATCTGTATTTGCTGAAGGCAGGGATGGAAGGCTGGGGACTGTTCATCTGTACTTAAATCATGTGCTCTCTCCTGGGTATCTGCCATCCGTGATGCTGGAGGCCACCCCGAACCAAGTCTATTCCATGCAGAATAGAATTGTGCAAAAGAGAAATTTCCTGTTTGGGAAAAGAGATCATTATTATCCCTACCTGTTGAGGAGGAGCTGGTAAGGGACACAGTTTGCTTCCCCGTGCCCAAGCTGGGGGGCAGCCCTGGGGACACAGCCTCTGGCAGCATCCCCACCTGCGTGATCCTCTGCTGTGGCGTGTCAGGCCCCTTTTGCTGATGTTTAATCATTTTGAGTTGACCTGAAGTGTATTATGTGTTCCCTTCACATCAGCTGTGAGCACACTGCGTGCGGAGATGGCCATGACACAGCAAGGTTGTCATCCTCCTACCAGTAACAGAAACAGGATATATGTATCCTGTTGAGGTTTCTTGTATGATCTGCGTTACCTGATCCCTGCCAAAACCTACCTTTTTTTTTTTTTTTTTTTTTAGCTAGACATGTAGCTGAAAGCATATAAATAAACCTGTTTGTTTAATAGGAAGAAATGCATTTGTTAAGTCCCCTCCCTCTCCATTTATAGGTTTTTTTCTGAGCTGTAGAACTGACTGTTTTCTGCTGTGAGCCTTACCAGGGAATCCATACATAATTACCTGTAGCCATGCAAGCATAATAAAGGCAAGGATAACAATGCCATAAGTTTAAAATCAGTCTTGGGGTCAAAAGTTCTTCTGGAAACACTGGGAGAGAATTTCAGAGAAAGCATTAGCACTGAGAAGGAACAGGAAGCATAACTCAACAATTAAATGTGTGCAGAGTGTGGGGAGGGGCCCTCGTTACTTGGAGGACTGGAGTGTTTGTTCCCATTAGGGCACTGCAGTCTCAACAGAGCTTGCAGAAACACAGCTCACTCCTCAAAAAGCACTGCATGGCTGGGAAAAAAGCAAGAAAGGGCTTTTGCTCTTTCAAGAAAGAAATTTGTCTTTGCAGTGAGGTGCTTTACTTGGGGAAGAGGAGAGGGAGAGAAATTGAAGAACCTGATGTGGGTCTCGGTTGTGGCCATACCTCGTCCTGGAGAAGGGTTCAGTAACCCCCTTCCTCTTCAGTGGTGAGGGCTGGTGATGTTTCCAGATCCTGCCATGTGCCATGTCACCCTAGGAAGGGACAGGGTCCAGCTGCACCTCAGCATGGCTCAGAGCTGTTGCTCTTCACTCATAGCTGTAGCTGCATAGACATGCTGGGTCCTGCAGTGACTCCGGATGTGAGTTTTCAGAGTAAGTGTAGTTAGAAATTTGGGCAAGGGAAAATGACAAAATATTTGGGGACCAAATCTGGTTCACACAGTGTGTGTTGTTTCCAGAAGCCCTGTCATATTAAAATAAGCAATTGCAATTGTCTTGTTGAGGAGGAGTTGTTCGGTGATGGGCTGATGGTGGTGGTGTGACACTGGTCAGGGCTGGAGGAAGGTGTTGGCACACATTGCATGAGTTTGGGGAGGAGGATGGGTGCTGAAAGGCCCCCAGGGGCACAGTGTCACTGAATTACTGTTTTTCACACATTCTGAAATTCACCTGTCAAGGAGACATTAACGTGAATGTGTTCTTCATGTGAGGAGGGAGGTCCTCAGAGCACTTCCATCCTTCCCTGCTCCTGGTTCCCAGCCTTTTAGGGCCACTTTCTACTGCCTCCATCTTAAAACTGTGTCCCCCAGGGGCTAATACTCTGCAGATTTCTCTGTAGACGTGATGCAGTCTACAAAATGTGAAATATCTCTTGTTGCTTGGGCTAGTGGAAGATAACCTTTTTAACTTGTCCATAAATATCAGTGTAGACAATGCCCAGAGTTATAATTTTTGCTCTTCCTGTGTGATATGTTTGAAAGCCGAGTCAGCAGAGCAATAGAAACACAAGTTTATCTACAGTACAGGTTCTGCATGGTCTTTGTTTTTGTGAATGAGGGTTTTTCCCATAAAGCAACAGATACAGTACAGCCTGTCTCTCCTTTGGCTTTTTGGATAACTGCCCAGTTTTGAAGGAGATGAACTGCCTTTAACAAGCTAAAAATAACACCCTCATGGCACTGGAATAAGAGAGATGCTGTCACAGCCATGCAGTTCACATACATTAACAGAAGGATGATAAAGGCTCTAGGATTTGAGACTTAGTGTGAATGTCGCATCATCACATCTGCAAATTCTTGATCGTGTACATGGTCCAGTCTTGGCTGGGCTTGGGTAAAACTCCTTTGAGATGTGCAGTGCTTGAATACATGTAGCCTGTATAATGCATGAGGCTTTAGATTCTTGATACAGGTATGAAAGACACTTAATGGTTGCATATTCTATATCCTTATGTGTACTTCGGGTGGTATAAAATGTGGGTTTGGAGCTGAAATGCAAACTCCCATGAGCTGTGTCGTGGGAACACACTCTGCAGCTGTGGGTTGATGTTGTTGTTAGGAAGGTCTTTCTCTATTCTCAGGAGGGTTGCTTATTTGGAGGACTGATTATTGCTTGCTTCGTCCCTCACAGTGAGTAGAAAGGTGGTCATTTAATTAAAAATAAAAAAAAAAGAGAAGCAATTTATTGTTTGTTGTGATCCAAAGGGTCCAGATTTGTGCTAAAGCACAAACTGAGTGTTTATTACAGAGGGTAACAGAGGAGCTGAACAAGCTTTCACACGACTTGAGTTCCATAGGTGTCATAGAATCAAGGAATCCTTTAGGTTTTCACTGTTTACCAGGACCAGTCTTCTGGGACCTCTCTGCAGCACATGGAGACATCTCGTGGGCAGTGACTAAACTGCATGGAAATGTGTCCTACTTTTTGATGTTTGAGGGGAAAAAAGGATAAAGCATAAAAAGAGAACAGCAGGGATCTGTTTGTGTGCATTTGATTTCCTTTAGCTTAGAAGCTGTTTCTAGAGAAAATCATAATATGTTGCAGAAGAAGAGTAATCTGGTCCAAAAAGGATTGGGAACTGTTTAGCTGGGAGCATCTTACTGTTTCCAAGGCATATGCTGTCTGTGCTATGTGTTTCTTGGAGAAGTTAGCTGCGTTAGCCATTTCCTGCATTTCTTCCTATTTAAAATGATATTTTTAAAGTTTTTTCTCTTCAAAGCATTATTAATAATTTTAGCGACTGTTTGGAAACCTAAAAGTGAAATCTGCTTCGCTTAACTGACCAGTGAGTCACTGGAGCTACCACAGCTGGGATCCTGCTACACCAAGAACCTGCGAGTATCCTGTGGACTGTGGTCAACACACTGAGGCTCTTGGTACCAAACATATTTAAGGAGGTTTTGGAGTGTCTTGTGCCAAATAAATAGAGTGTTCTGGAAGATGAGAGTAACTTAGCTCTGCCATAGTTTCCAGTCTGTTTGCTGAGGCTGCGTGGGCAGGTATCGCTGCTGGCTTTGTTCTGGTGAACGCCAGGTTATGTTTCATGTGCAGGGGCTACTCTGTGGACTTTGTAAAGAGCCGTAAAAATAACTGTTGGGGTTTTATGCTTCCTGAAGCGAATGGTAATGCCCTTTCTAGCAACTGCTGCTTTACACTGAAGGCTTAGGGTGGCTTTTGAATGCAAGCATTTGGTAAAGTGGCAGACTAGACATTCTTAGAGACCACTTTAAAGGCTTTTGTTTTGTTTATTTGGCATTTCCACCTATTCAGAACTTAGGGCAGCTCCAGTTCTTGACTGTTTATCAGATTTCCTGACCTCCTGCTGCACATGGACCAAGAGTTTTCCAACACTTTCTTTAAAATTAAGTAATGTAGGCCTTGGGTTGCCATCCCCTTTGGCCAGGCAGGAGGAAGTAGAGGCTACACCTGGTGATACCAGCACATGTAATTCCCAGGGGAGCTGCTGGGGAAGGCGGATGGTGCTTTGTTTCACCAGCAGTGCTGAATAGAGCCCAAACCTGAGCCCTCCTGGAGCCTTGCTGGTGGAGCCTGCCCTGGGCAACATGCAGAACTGCTCTCTGTCCTGTCAGCTTTGGTGTGGGGGGAGAAACCAGGGCACAGGATTTTTCTCAGATGCCAGTTCAGGCACTGAATTATTGCTGACATGGAGGTGATGTTCCTTCTCTTTTCCTCCATCCATGGCTCCACGTGGTTCTCTGCATCTGAGGGGGTTTCTCCCCTCGTGACAGTGGGGAGCAGTGATGCAGTGCCCTTTGAAAGAGGGGAGTCCTCTAGCTTGCACCAAAAATCACTAAATCTGGGATTAAATTGGGCTTCTCGTGAGCCCCATGGCTGAGTTGATGGACATTGGGAGGTGCTGTGTTTTGGAAAAATGCCCCTGGGTACTGCAGCCCCTGATGCAGTGTGTCCCAGCTCATCTGTCTTCTTCCAGGGTCAGGGCAGCTTTGTCCGTGTCCTAAAACAGAACACTAAGGCATGAAAAACTCAGTGCCATCCAAGATTAGAAAATCCGTGTCCTCTGCATCACTTGCAATGTTAATTCTCATAAATTATAGTGCTGCAGTTTGTAATTTATTTGGGAGATGGATTCAATTAAACTGAAAAAGAGCTAATTTAAAAGTGAAGGTATTTTTCTTTCTATGCAAGGCAAAGGGGCATGTGGAGTTCCCTGCCTAGGAGATGCATTTAAGGCTTAAAGCATGCTGTGCCCCATAAACCAATAAATAATTGCACAAATAACTGGAACAGTTAGAATTATAACAGATCTTGGAAGAAAATCGCAAAAACTTTTGGAAAGGTTAAGGGCTTTAAGGCATCAGCCAGTCTCGAGAGGCTAGGAAGAAAGACTTTGTGCAGGGAGCAGGTGAAGCCAGGTTTGCATTGGGTGTTTAGGTGTGTTTCTCTGGAGGATCTCTGCTGGCACCTCATGTTCATGTAGACCCGTTGGGTCCATCCTGATGGTTGCCCCACAGACAGCAGTGCTGGGATGTTTCATGTTTAAATGTTTGGAGTAGTGTTGCTTAAGGAAAAACTGTCTTAGATGTGTCAGGGCCAAAGAAAATGAGGAATTACCCTACAGAGCTTGTGCAGGGGCACAGCCATTCCTCTTTCACCTTGCTATTCTGAGGAAGGGCACTGGTCTTGCTAGTGGACTTGCTGTGCCAGTGCAGGTAGATTTGAATTTGGCATGCTGCAGACTTCTCAGTCTGATCCTCGCTGTTTCACTCCCAGACTACCAGGTTAAACTGTCTGTGTGGTGCTAGCACTCTGCAGAGCAAGCCAGGCTGTGCCGTGGGGAGTCAGGTGGGCTTGCAGATGGGAAAGGCAGCAGCTGAGGAACTCTGCAAGGGCAGCAGTAAAGCAGTTTGCTTATTAAATTGTACCATCCCCTGTGTGCCGTCTCGTTTTTGTGGATCGGCAGCAATTGCCAAGCTGTTTGCGGTTAAACAATGCAGACTGTCATAATCCTGCTCCTCATCTCGCCTCATTAAGAGCCTGGTCACGCTGGAGCTTTGCCCGGGCCAGGGCTCCGAGGGCAGTTGTTCGTCCTGGTGCAGTGCCAGGACCGTGTGTCCCTGATAGCGCCGTTTCCTTTGAAATCAATTGAGATGTCACTGTCACTTGATCCTGGAGCTACTTAATGAACTGGCAAAATGGGCTCTATTTTTAGATCTCCCTTCAAACTACTGTGCGTGTTAAAGCTCCCCTTGTCCTTAACACCGGGACGGCATTGGGTAGGATTTATTGGTTTAGTTTAATACGAGACCTACAGAACTGGAATAATAAGCTTCGTTTCCTTGAAAGTGAGGAAAATTAAAACGGCATGGTTAAACCTGGGCAGCCGCCTCGAGCCAGTAAAAGGATACATTCATGGCCAGAAGGATAAGGTGGAGCTTGGTTTTTCTTCTTGTCTAAGTTATAGGAGAGCCAAATACTACAGACACATGCCTTTGGGGAGTTCTTGCAAGCTTTGTAGATTGGATTTCTAAGTGTTTTCTGAATAGTGTAGAACTCCTGGTGGTTTACTAGGCAAGCTCAACGACTTAAAAAGAATATCTACTTCACTGCAAATGCTAGGCCGTCTTTCCCTGCATGTTTGTAATTAATGTCAGAAAAGTACTTTTGCTAAAACAAGAAAGAAACACAGATGTAGGTAATTTAATTTGTTTTACTTCTTATTGTAGTCTCAAGCCAAGTTAGATAAAATATAATTTCAGGAAGCTGCTGAGAACGTCTTGAGGCTTTGCCTAGCATCCATGTTTACACACACATGCCCTTCTGGGGATCATATGTGGGGTTTGGGGGTTTTGTTTCTGTAGGCTCACAGGCTCCAGGGTTGTGCAGTGATGAGGGGAAGGAGCAGGGGGTGCACAGTTGTAATGCAAGTGGCAATTGTTTCCTGTTTTTCCTCCCATCCCACCAGAGAGAAATCTATGTAGTTGCAGAATGCATCTGTACTTTGCTTCTGTGGCACGGTCAAAATAAATGTAAGCAAAAAACCTATCATATAAGCAACAAACCAAACTCAAAGTCCATGAAACACAAGATGTACCAAACAGATCACCCTTGAGCCTGGACTAAGGGTGGAAATTGGCCCCAGCAGAGATTATTTCACCATCTCTTTGCACACTCTACAAACTAAGTAATTTAAGTAATTTTTGGTCCATCTTTGGGCTGGGAGTTGGGTAATCTTACCCGATGTAACTGTCCATGTTCATGCACATGGCAGAAACCAAACAGCTCCATAGCTCCAGACTTGAGCTAGGTTATGCTCATCTCCAGAAAAATCAGGTTGGACCTTTCCATGTCTGTTAGGATAATTGAACAGCGTGCTGGCAAAACTGTCTGCTTTGATGAGGCATCCCTCTTGTTTTTCTTCATCCCTGTGCTTCATATATTTCTCCACCACAGAGTTAGCATTGCCCCTCTGCACTGATTGTATTGTACACCTGTTAAACCTCCAGCTACACGATTTTTTTGTTTGTGCAAATGATTTCTACATTCTTACAATGAAGGTGTTCTCATTTCATAAAGAAGTTCTTACTAGTATGGTAAATTTCATTGTAACTTTGTGAGATCCGTGAAGTCCCACCTCATTTTCAGATGCTTCTGCTGTCTTATGGGTATCTCAGATGTCTGCTGTAAGGGAGAGTTTGTGATGCTTTGGCTGTGGCCTAATCGCTGGTGGGTGGGGTTTTGAATCTGATGTTTTACATCTTTTCTGGAATGAGTCCCTCATTAGGATGACCACATAATAAGTGCTGGGTTTTTTCAGACTGATGAATGAATCAGATGGATCTGATTGTACGTGCAGCTGTGAGCTGCAAAGCTTTTGATGCTAGAAGTGGACTCTGAAGTAATTGCTGCAATGCCTTGAAAAATCAACAAGAACTAGCTAGAATGTCCAAACTATGTGTAAACTTTGTCTAGGTGTTCATGTTGAAGGGAGAGGAATAAAAAGCAGTTTTCCAGCTTCCTGTTTTCTGCCAGTTTTATGTTTTCTACCCTTTGAACTGAAATCATGGCATCTGGACTCTGTTCAAAAGATAAATTTTGGGTTTCTTGCCTTGGGGATAAGGACTGGGGGATAGGAGGCACTGACATTTTTAAGCTTGACTTGTAGAAGTAGAAAGTATCTTTACAGTGAAGTGTTTGGTCATTTGGGTGGGATTTTTTTTGAAACCGACTTCAGCAATTTAAATAGTACATTAAAGGTATAATGCTACTAGTAAAATTTGTATTGGCAGTTTTGTCATCCTGGCCATGAACTCTGTGAATAATCACATAGAGGATGCGTAGTGGGTAATGGACTGAGAGTGTAAAACAATTGGTTGTGTGCATGGGGGAGCGTGTTGAGGATTACGGTGAAATGGCACATCCTGGAAAACGTGATGCTGTAGCTTGGTAAAGGAAGCAGAGAGTGGGGAAGCAGTTCATCAGCATCTTCCAAAAAGCATGGGCAGGGGAGAGTCTTTGCAGCTCTGGTGATCCCTGACCACATAGGAGCAGGAGGCAGGGGATATGTGACCTCATCACCTGCACCTGGGCAAACACAGCTGGTAAACAGAGGACTCCTGTCCTGGTACCTTTACTCAGAGTGGCAGGGTTGTGATTCCTCTTGTAAATTTAAATTACACATTTCTAGGCTTTTAAGTGCTTAGCTCTGTAATCTTCTTAACTTTCTGTTAAATAAGCTTTTCATCCATTGCACTGGCATTCATCTGCAGACAGTAACAATAAAATAACACCTTTTAAAAGTGTTTTTTCTCTATAAAGATGTGATGTCTGTGGAAGCTTGCAATAAAAAGCTATGTTGGATTTTTTTTAAATGCATGCAGAAGCACCTGAATGAGGTGCCATGGGTTCTGGAGGCATTCTGGGGACATTAGTGTGCTGCCCTGCAGAGGATGCCTGGCCATGCAGAGCTGTACCTTTACCTGTACCCCATGGCAAGATGTGCAACAGTGTCCAAAGGCATTGCTGAAAATTGCTTATAGAAATGTATGCTGGCTTAATACAATGATGTGTTTTGGAAACAAAGATGATATGCAGTGGAATTTTCTGTCCCTTAGTAAAAATGAGAGGAATTCCATCAACTGCTCCATTTTACAGGATTTTTTTTTTCTTTTTTTTAGGTGATGGAAACTGAGAAGTCTCAAGATCCAGCCTGTGCAGAAGTGTCCAAAGGAAACAACCAGAGTCCCACTCTGGGAAGTGGCATATTGAAATACAGAAGTCGATCTCAAGGTAAAGCTGGGTTGATAAAAGATAGCAGTAGTAGAATTTTTCTGTTGTGTATTTATTTTAGTTCTCTAAAAGTGAGATAACATTTCTTTCCTTTGAAGATCATATTAGTTTATTTTGGAAGAAAAAACCCATGTGTAAGATGATTGCATTCGACCTCCTGAGTTGAACTATTACAGGGACCAAAATATTATGCAATACTTTGGAAGCTTTTTTTTTTTTTTTTGAACATTTGTGTTCCTGTATGTTATAGTGTGCTCTGATAATGAGGTGGAGGGACACATTTCAGGATGCCATCACCAAAATGCCCATTATGGCTCATTGTCCTCACATTTTCTATTGCTTTGGCCCCAAGTCTTAACAGTAACGTGTGTACAGAGCTTGCTCATGTTCTCATACCTGATGCTTTCTGAGACTCCCTGCCTCCCGTGTTCACCTTAATTTCCTATTTCTCATGTATTTTTAGCGTCCTCCAGGGAGCTCCTCTGCCAGGAGCCCCTGCGGCTCTAAGTTGGTGGCTCACTGGGGATCCAGCCCCAATTCCCTTGGGTGCTGATGCCCTTGGGCTGTGGGTGAATCTGGAGCATCCACCAGCATGGGAAGGGAAGCTGCATTGAGAGATGGGCAGTAAACACAGAAATTTAACTGTTCTCCTAGAAGAAGAGAGGGAGAAGTGATGGGAAAGGGTTAGTTGTAGGTGCCAGGAGAGTTTGGGAGCGAAAGAAGTGCCGGATCCTGCAAAGATGGCTATCATGTCTGTGTGCAGCAGCAGCAGCCTGTGTGCTGGGGGAAGAGGAGTTTAAAAGCAGAGGTAATTTTACACCCCAAAGCAGGGAGTGGATTTAAATTGCACTCTGGGCAGTGGGTGTGAATTCTGCCTGTGGATGCATCAGCAGAATTGATTTCATGCCGAGTGAAAACAAGTGGCTGCCCCAGCTCTGTGCTCCATCCCTCCCCGGCAACGGCAGTGATGCTTGTGCAGCCTCCAGCAAGGAGGAGGTGGCAGAAAACGTGTTTGGTGCTCTCCTGGGCAAATTTGCAGTGTTTCTGCCTCAGCCTATGACATGTGAGCCCTGTTCCCAGCGCACAGACAGGGCATTGAGGATGAAAGGAAATCAGAGCTTTTGCTTTCTGTGTCAGCTCCAACTTCACATTGGTTTAAAGTAATCTTAAAATCTTGTTGTGAAATCCAGATTCTGCAAATTTGGTGGTTGTCTTGGGTTTTCATCTGTAAAATAGGAGTTAATGGCCCTTCCCTTGTGTGGTGGGGAAATGGCAAGGATAAATCTGCAGAAACTGCTGTGACTGGGAATCCTGCAGGGACCTTAGAGAAAATGAGAATTGGAGGAACCCTGGTGTGAGGAGTGGGATACTCTGGCTAATTACAGGATGTCCTTCAAAACAAATAATTTTGTTTCTTTTGTGAACTCTACATTCTTCTCTTTAAGGCAACTAGGATTGTTACTGGAAGGAAAGAAAATAGCATTTATATGGCACATTTTTCCTTTTTCCATTCCAGTAAAAATTCCCTCAAAGTGACATGACACCTCTAGAAATGAATACTGCTACAGTGTCAGGTCTTTTAATTTTAAATAAATGAAGCTTGAGAGCTTAGTGCACTGGCTAATGCCATTGGGTATGAACAGCTGAATTTCTTTTCTGTCCCTGAGCTACCGGCTCAATTATCTTCTTCTTTTCCTTACTATCACAAGTGACAGTGCTGAAGAGTTCAGCATCACTGAAAGATTGTAGAAAACCTATAATAGCAAGAAAAGTTCTTGGTTGAGTGTGATCAAAACTGGTTTCTAACTGCCCAGTTGGGAACTGCATAGCATTGTTTTAAGGCACTGTTTAAGCTGGGATTTGCAGGAGGTGATTATTGCCTGGTGGTGAGAGGTTAAAGCAGCTGTGAGATGTTTGCAGGATGTGTTTCTGTGGTTTTCCCTAGGTGCCGGCTCCCGCTTGGAGTCTGTGGGAGAAGACGATGAGCTTACAGTGGAGAATGGTGAATCGAATTATGAAATAGCGGTGAAATATTCCCGAGGTGGAAGAAAGCACTCTCTGCCCCAGCAGCTGGAGTCAGCCGGAGCCAGACAGGTGGGTGGAAAGGCGAGGCTGGCTGTGAGCACCTCACTGTACTCGGTCCTGTGACACCTGTCTGGAGCTCATAGACAGGAGTGAGGGTCATGAAACAAAACCATGTAGGTACATCACAGGAACTGAAACCAGGCCTGAGCACCTGTGAAGAACTACTTTGGTGATCGTGAAGGCAAATAATGCTTGCTGTGGCCACAGGGTCTTAAGGCTACTGACTTAAAAATCCTGTTTCTCTTTATTTTAATGATTTGATAATGTAGGCTCCCCTCCCCTCTCCTCCTCTTTTCTTCTTCTTCCCCTTCCTTTTTTTTCTTTTCTGTTTGTTTTTCCCTTTTCCCTTTCCCAGATAAGAACTATAAGTATATCATGAGGTTACCTTTAATCTTTTTAATTGAAATTGTGACTGATACATTACAAAATTATTCTACTGTGCGAAATGTGGGAAAATTACTGTGGCAAGATTTACTTTGACTGTAGTGAGCAGGAGTTTCATCCCTTGAACTTTTTTTTCTGGATATGTCTGTAAGATACTCCGTCTCTCTTCCCTGACACATGCAATTTTCCCGGTATGACGTCCCCAGTATCTGTGCCAAGCAATCAGAGCAACTTCCCTTGTTTGCTGATGTTTGCTAGGACTACCATATCGTGAAGAAATCTACCCGTTCCTTCAGTGCTGCCCAAGTGGAGTCTCCATGGAGACTGACCCAGCCGTCCATCATTTCCAACATCGTCCTGATGAAAGGGCAAGGCAAGGTGAGGATTTCTGCATGTGGCTGGTTTGTCACGTGTAGCAAGAGCTGGCATTTGAGAGATGTCTCCCATACCCAGGACTTCCAGCTGCTCTCAAGGTAGCCAGTAATAATAGTAATGCTAATAAATCCTGTGTTCAAGCATAAATGCCAAAGTTACACCTGCAAAATACAGGGGAGGTGATGTTCATGTCACGCACTTGACACAGGGTGACTTTCATTCTGATATGGTTCATCTCGTCATTACTGAGATACTGAATTAATAATGGATCTTTAAATACATATGTTTGTGCAGAGTTGGTGCAGCTACAGAAGAGTACCTGTTGACATGCATATTTATGGAGAAGCGTATTTTCTTTCTGTGGAATCTGGATATATTAAAAATAAAAATTACTGCAAATTAAACATTAAACTCAAAGGCAGGTTCCTGGTTTATTGCTTATCTGAGAGCACTGAATTCCCTGGGTCTAAAAGTCCTCTTTTTTCCCCCCCATAATGTGTAGATACCAGCTGGCTGAATGCTAAGAAAAAATAGACAAGCATTAACCTAGGTGTATATTGTTTTCCCTAATCCAATCTACACTAGTATTGGAGCTGTCATATAAATATGCTAAAAATATGCATGTCTTTTCATTAAATACTCTTTAAAGTCATCAGATGGATATGTTTTGGACTAAGAAGACTTGTTTTGACTTCCAAGCACAAATGCAAACCAAATCGTTTTGCTTTTCCTTGTTGTGCTCTATGTTTAGCAAAGAGTTAGAAATAGTGATTTCTCTGGGTGGACTGACTCACAGTTGTTTTAACTTCCCTTGGTTTAGGAACTTGAACTATTTTATAACATTTCCAAGCAAATATTTCTTCATTTTTCATATACCTATTTTTTGACCCTGTTTTTCTCATAAAATTAGATTATTACTTCCTATGGGATGAGTCACCCTCTCCTATCTTTCTGCAGTTAGCTCCAAGGTTTTGGGAAGCAGTTGAAAGCTTGCAGACTCTGGTGGTCATGAACCATGTAAAGCAGCTGCCATTGTGGGTGCCTCCCACCCACCTTTTGGGTGATCACCTCTGTTAGGGATTGCCCTGTGTACAGTTTGTGCAGTAGCATTTGATTTGTTATCTCTGTGCAGATATGGGACTTCAAAAGTTTTTCCACAGAGTTGCGGTGTGGTGACTGGGAGCCAAATGTTTGCCTCCAGTTTTTCATCTGTAGGTAGATCTGCAAGGGGTGGTTCTCTGCTGTGCAGTGGCAGCACTTCTCTGGGATGATGGGCTAATACAGGAGCCACTGTACTTTGCAGACATATTTTTCCCAACCCATCCCACAGAGCTGTGAGGAAAACTGCTCTGTCCAGGTAGGGGAGTGACAGAAGCCTCCTGCTTTCTGTAGGTTTGCAGTTGATAATTGCACAGGGAACAGTCAGTTATTTTTGCTGCACAGCTAAGATGCTTCCTTTCTAGAAATAAGTAACGTCTTATCAAATTACTAACTTACAAACTGTTGTGCTCTGCTTTATATTCATGGAATAAAACAAAAGAGCTGGTTGTTGTATTGGGTTGTCGACACAGTGCTTACCCTGGCAGCATCCCTCAGCTGGAGAGCACTGCCCAAGGCACTAATAATGTCCTGTGGCTTCAGATTACTAAAGCACAACAGTTTTCCACTTCCCTTGTCCACCCGGTCAGTGACTTTTCTCTTTATTCTGTAAAATGCATGTGCAGCAGGGACAAGAGGGGAAATACGGGCAGGGGGAGTAAATCAAGGAAGTGATTTGTCTGGGAAATAATTCAGCCGAAGGGGAAGAGGTTCATTCTGCTCTGCTCATCCATTCCCTGATCAGCTTTGAAGATGGTCCCACACCAACAGGGGCAGTGCAGGGGTAAGATTTAACGGATGGAGCCCTGGGGAATCTATTGATCTAGATTTATTTAAATACAACATGATACATGTCTCCAGAATAATTACAAATGTACATGTGAATGGCAGCCCCCGCTTGCCATTCCCCTTTCAGCTACATTCCTGACATTGCAGCACTGACCTTATGTCATGTTCTTAAACTTTCCTTCTTCCTGAGGAAATGTAGGATCTGTGACATAAGAGAAACCTACAGTTAATCCTGGATATAGATCTCAGGGGTGCAAATCTACTGTCTGTCAGTTTAAAAGCAATGTTTTACTGTTTATAAAATGAGAATGGAATTACATAAAACCATCGACCTAGTGTTTTTAAAAAACTCAGAGTAATCTCAGAGTACAGTTTGTGCAATTTCAGCTTAGGGTGAAATGCAGGCTTGAGGTACCTGGTGCTACGTTTTGGGCTGGTAAGTGTGTTGATATTAGAGTGAAAGAAGTTAGGAAATGCAAGGAGAGAGTCAGGTGGCAGCGCAATTCATCAGAAGATTTTGGGTTTTCATCTTTCTTTTGTCTCGTGTGTTACCAGCAGTCTTTCCTACACAGGTGATAATGGAGTAATACGCCAGCTGTGTGTCTTCTCCTGCCTTTTCTGTAGGGTCTTGGATTCAGCATTGTGGGAGGTCAGGATTCTGCTCGCGGACGCATGGGAATTTTTGTGAAGACTATATTCCCAAATGGAGCAGCGGCAGCTGATGGAAGGCTTAAAGAAGGTATGGCAGAGAGAATCCACCTGCACAGCAAGGACCACAGTGGGATATTATTTCCATCCAGCAGGAAAATTTAAGTATGGCTTTATTTAAGCACCTGACCATCAGCAAGAGGCTGTGAAGGATGTTACACACACACCGTGCTCATTCATCCTGTGGAAGATCATTCATAGCAATTAACATGATTATATTGCATATTGAGAAGGGGAAACTGCAGCATAGTGGTGGTTGGTTTTTTTCCCTTCCTCTTTCATGAACTTTATTTGCCCAAACCATAAGCTGCAATTTTTCCGTTGGAAAGGGTGATTGACAGGGAAACATATATAGATAGCTACCCAACATCTGGCTTAAAGATGCTTGTCTGAGAAGAGGTTATATTGAGACACGTGTTTGGGAGAGGCTCTTTTGGGCCCTTGTGCTCTCTGGGCCTCTTGGTATGATTTTGACAAGAATCAACAAGTAAGAGTCCTAACCAGAGAAAGAGAAATGGAAGCATAGGATTGGTAGTAAGATCACTCAGCAGGTTAGAGAAGCAGATATATCCTGATTTTATTAGTGCTTTTCTAGTCTTGATCTCTGAGCTGGATGTGTAACCTGCTCTGTGTGTGTTGTACACTGGTCTGAGTACTGTGGCAGACAGACTCTTACACACTGTTGAAAATAGAAAGCGGCCATGAGTTCAGAAGGGTGATTTACAGCTCTCCTGCAGGGGTTGTATTACTTTGCTTCTCTCCAGCTGCTCCTGTGTTACTTCTCTCCTCATATCATTGTTCCTCTCTTTACATCTTATCACACTTGTTGTATTTGAGGCTGCTTTTGGTGCCAACTCTCACACTTGCTGCCAGAGGGAAGCTCACCCTGCTGCATCATAGGTTGTGCACTTGCCATGGGAAGGCAATAAGTAGCAGCTGTCCCATAAACCCAGCAAGCCTTTGCAGGCTATTCATAGCTTACATACTCTCTTCTCTTTTTTTTTTGCTGAGGCTAGGGAAGGTAGACTTATCTGATGATACTGCCCCATCTAATTTTGCACAGAGGCAAGTAAAATTGCAGAAAGTGGGTCTGGATCATGCTGACCCTTCGTTTAATAAAATGAAGGTAGATCAGCACAGGTGGTTTTAAGTAGTAAGACCCAGAGCCTGGAAGCTGGTAGAGGTCTGACAGGACATGTTCCTTGGGGTGAGAAGGACGTTTGCTACCACAGTGGGTGCACTACATGCTTCTCAGTTTGCAGGCATTTAGTAAGAGAACACATTTGCTTTCTGTGTGTAGATGCAACACTAGTTTTCTCTGACCAGGCTTTGAAGTGATGTGCTGTAGTGTTTCACTTAGTTTCTCATTTCTTCTATTGTTGCTTACAAAAGAAAGTCAGTTTTATAGTCCCATTGGACTTCATGTCATAATAATCTATTTTCAGACTTTACTTAAAATCCATAGTGTTTTCAGCTTGTTTGTTAGTATGAGAATGCCAGTTTAAGGATCTCTGCTGAAGAACACTACTCTGCTAATTCATCACTATTAACTACTGATGTAGAGGCATTAGTACAAGTGCAAATAAACTGAGAACAGTAAAAGGCTTTTTACTGAGCCGTTAGTTGGAATCCTTGTTGTAGTGGATCACTTAATGTACAGGAAAGATGGTTTAAATCTTTATAGTCTTGCATTGATGACTTCATTTTTTGTATCCAATTACCAGGGGATGAAATCCTAGAAGTTAATGGAGAGTCTCTACAAGGACTGACCCATCAGGAGGCCATTCAGAGGTTTAAGGTAACATGGATGTAGTTCAGGAGAGATCCACGCTCCTCTTCGTTCATTGCCATCTCATGCCCTCAGTTTTATATTCTTTTGCTGCCACAACTTAATGTAGGCAGGTTTACTGGCAAATGTTGGTGTATCGTGTCACTTTACTGGGGTTCTCTGCTGTCTCTGCAGCAACTCAAGAAAGGTGTGGTGACCCTGACAGTGCGCACGCGGCTGCGCAGCCCGAGCCTCACGCCCTGCGTGACTCCCACCTTGCTGAGCCGCTCCAGCTCCCCCAGCTCCAGTGCCAGTGGGGGCATCCCAGTCCCCGGCCTCGATGAGACTGATGGTTCCTCCTCCAGCCGCAAAGGACCTGGCCCAAAGGACAGGATCGTCATGGACGTGACACTCAATAAAGGTCAGGGTCCATTGAAATCGTCTTAGAGAACAAATTCCTGCTTCTTAGGGAAGTTTTTGGGAGTAGGCTAGAGACTCATATCCAGGGCACCTGCCTGTGTTCGTCTGATCTTGAACCGCAGGATGGGGGAGAAGAATATCCTCTAATACAAAAACTTCTGAAGAGTTCACTTTCCCCATTTTGCTGCTCCAGAGCCAGCAGGCTCTTACAGGTAGCAGTCAGTGCCCATGCTGCTGAAACAGGGAGGCTGTGAGATACCAGACAAAATTTGAATCAGCCTCTCGGATGGCCATCATCCCAAGTGGGCTGCGCCCTTCTGGTAAAGGGCAGCTCCAGGGAAGGCAAAGGTGAACAGAGTGTTGAAAAGTTCCCAGATGACCTGTTTGAACTCCTCATTGAGGGTTGCTCTCGTTTCAGTAATTGCTCATGATAAACATAAAGCACATGCTATATGTGTTGGAACAGACAGACCTGGTTTTAAGACTTAAAATTTGGTGATTTTAAGGACTGGATTCGAAATTTGGAGAGAGAATGCAAGATGTCCAGCAATTCCTACTTTCGGGATGTTGTTACCTGAAATAAAGCAAAGATGAAAGTGAACAGAGGTGATCACTGAACCAGAGATAGTGTCTCACTTTCCTTTGTGCCTCTTTGCTGAGAAATGCCATGCAGATATGTAACAAAAGAGAGCAATACAGTATCATCTGTGCTCGTGTTTTCTGCAATAATTTTTAAGTGACATCTTTATTGGATTGCTGCCCCTACTCCTTTGTGCCTTGGACCAGATCAGACTGTGTGCGACATTTCCAGGAGGTTCCCACGGCACACAGAGTATTTTCTGAGAGTGATGGATCTTAGAAAACAGTCAGGATCAGCTATTTTCAATCCTGATTTCCACTTGTTGGTCTTGGCTTCCTGACTGACTGCACCTAAGGCCAGCCCTGAAACAATACATGAGTCCTGATCTCAGATGGGATGTGGGAACACAAACACTTGTGTGTCCTGTGTGATTGCAATCTGCCACGTTTCTTTGTACTTCTTTTTCACAGAGCCGGGGGTTGGGCTTGGCATTGGTGCCTGTTGCCTCACGCTGGAAAACAGTTCTCCCGGAATATACATTCACAGCCTGGCCCCAGGATCAGTGGCTAAAATGGATGGCAGATTAAGGTTAGTTAAAACAGAAACATGCTAGAGTGATTTTACAATAAAATCAGTTGAGACTTTGTTTTCACCAATTGGTTGATGTAGCAGAGAAGAAATTTATTCTTAAGAGTTCACCAAAAAGAAAACATTTGAATAAAGACATTCCAAAGTGATATTAAATACCCAGGAAACATTATTCTGTGTGCTGGAAACAGTTTGATCATTAAGGTTTGGGTTTGCTTTTTTTTTTTTTTTTTTTTAAATTCTCTATACAGAAAGCTGAGCCTAATAGCACCCTTTGAGAAAGGGAGCAGCAAGAAGTGCAGCCTCATGTCTTTTTCTGAGAGTTGCAGCCAGAGACCCCAGACTGGGAGGAAATTTGCAGAGCTTTGCTAAAAGCTCAGTCACCTGAAACTCTCTTAAAAAGAGCTGGGGGAGATGTTCTTGCAGCTGCCTGTGCCTGTGGCTGCAGCAGCACTTTTCTGCCCTTACTGTCAGTCTGGTAGGATTGCTGCAGGCTGACCTGCCCCACTCATTTACTCTGTCCTGGAGTTTGGATGTCTTTAAGGCACCATAAGAGAGAAGCAATTATTCCTAGGGTTCCCTTGTGCTTTACATTGGATTAAGTGATGGAGCCTCATTTGCTGTTCCTCTCCTGAAGGCTTTATTTTTGAAAACCACTGGATGAAATCTCCCACCTTTCTGTGTTCTTGCATAAATACTGGCAGGTACCAGGAGCATCGCTCCAGAGGGGGGATTGTGCTGAAAACACGCTGGGACTGTGTGATCCACACTGAACATGTGGTGTGAGCACTGATACAGAGAGGCTGAGCAAATGCCTTGCTTTCACATGGCTAGAGAGTGTTTTCTGTTTCCTTGCTCATCAGGAAAACTGCGATAGAGCAATTCAGTTTCTTGGAGAAAGGGAAGAAGATAATTTTATGGTGGCATTGCTGCCAAAATACTTGAAAGTTTCTACTGTATAGAAATGTCTGTAGGAGACAGTATTTAATGGTAACTTGCTTACTTGTAAGCCACTTTGGAAAAGATTGCAGTGCTGGTTACGTCTGTATGTAACAGCTGTATTGTTTATTAGGTTTATGTGATTGATTATATCCAGGCGTGCTTCCCAGATTTCTGGCTTGCTTCTCTGAGACATTGCTTCTGTTGTCCCACCAACGATTTATGGCTCCATAAGCCAAAACTTATAGGATGGTTTTGATTTTTGGAAAACTCTGTTAATCAAGTACTGGCTTTACAGTGCCAGGAGAGGTTTGAATCCAGCTCCTCTGTATCTGAGCTCCCCCTCTCAGTCATGTGGCTATGTAAGTGACTCCATTTGTGTACTTTCTAATAGCTGTGTAAGTGTAAAGGATGGGCAGAGCAGCAATGTGATTGCACAACTGATAGGTCACCCTTTGCCTTCCTGAACCTGTACCAGAAGTGCAGGTTACCAAGGGCTGCCATGTGCAGTTGCCATTTTACCTTTAGTGTGTGTATTCACAGTGCAAACACAATTTCATTGTCACACGTAGCCCATCATAAATCACCAGTGGTAGATTATTTGAGAGCGTCTGTTCAAAGCAAATACTTTAGCAATTGTGGAGATTGCTTTAATGATATCCCTAGTTGATGATATTTTCTTTTGAATAGCTCCAGATGTCTGAGTGCCATGAGAAAAAGTTAAGAAACTGGGAACACAAAACTAATCATAGAATCATGAAGTGGTTTGGGTTGGAAGTGATCTTAAAGATCATCTCGTTTCAAAACCCCTGCCAAGGGCAGGGAATCTTCCGCTAGACCAGGTTGCTCAGAGCTCCATCCAACCTGACCTTGAGCACTTTCAGGGATGGGGCATCCACAGCTTCTCTGGGCAACCTGTTCCAATGCCTCACCACCCTAACAGTAAAGAATTTCTTCCTAATCTCTCATCTAACCCCACTACTTTCAGTTTGAAGCCATTCCCCGTTGTCCTATCACTACTTGTCCTTAAAAAATCAGATGGTGTGCTTTCCTTCAGGAGATTTTTGTGCCTTTTTTTTTTCTTTTCAGCGGGTTCTATATGTTAATTTTTAGCAAATACAGGCTTATCAAGCTCAGTTTTTTCCTTGAGTAGTTTAAGAAACTCGTATCTAAATCATGAATTTCTTACCAGTGTTTATGTTAAGTAATTCAGTATGATGCAAAGGAACAGCCCGTCTGAATCTCGTATTTCCTCTTCTGTGTTCAACAAGTCTCTGAATCCAGAAGTGGAACTGAAGTTTCACCCTGGTCCAAATGCAGCCAGTTTTCTCAGTTGATTTAATAAGATTTTTTAGCACTGATGGTAAGTGCAGAAGGGAGCCTTCCTCATGAAGTCAAAAGGACTTAAAGCATTCACATCACTGGGAGCAAGAGCAAGACCGGCTTCTTCGCAAGTCACATCTTTTCCAGACACTCGTATCTTTGAGAAAGCTTGACCATCGGTTGAAAATAGAAGCTTTTGTGTAAAAAGTGGTTGTGGTTAACTGGCTCTGTGTCTCTCTGCAGTCGGGGGGATCAGATCCTGGAGGCAGATTCTGTGAGTCTGCGTCACGCGGCGTTGAGCGAAGCCTACGCGATACTGAGTGAATGTGGACCAGGTCCGGTCAGCCTAATCATTAGTCGTCATCCTAACCCAAAGGTGAGGAGAAAAGGAGTTAATGTATCTGGGTTGCTTTCATTTGAGGCAGTAATTTGAGTCCCACTGTTGGGAAAGCAGCAAATGAAAAAAATTGGATTTTTCTCTCTAAGACGTGTGTTGTGCAAGATGTCAGTATTTTAATGATGCTTCCCAGTTTTGTAGGTTGTAGCAATGCTGGACTGTTCCTGCTGCTTTTTACTTAGTCACCCACTGATCGAATGCAATTTTCCTGGAACTGCTTGAGTGAAGTGTTCCCATCTTTCTCAGTACTTGGATCAAGTAGCAATGCAAATACAGCACAAGACCTCTTCCTCCTAAAAGGTAGTTTGCAGTTAGTTTGTCTTAGAGTAGAATATCATTTAGGCCAGGGAAACAAATATCAACAGATTGAATTGATCAACTATAATGAAGTAAAATCTGTCCAAAGATCAAAGCTTTCCTTCAGGAATTAAAACGTGAGAATTTGGAGTGTACTGCTACTGTGAAATCCGTGCAAGGTCAATTTGGAAATAAGACTGTGTTTACAAAATAAGTGTTTTCAAGCATTTTTTAAAAATTGATGATAGAAGATGAAAGCCTTTTAGCCAAGCTATAGGGAATAACAGCTTCTTTTATTTCAGTATTTCAAAGAATTTCATGAGTGTATGAAACAGGAATGAGTGTTTAAACAGGAATGAAGCTGTAAAAATATTTGCATTAGTGGGTCCAGAGAGCTCTGACTTTTGAACTCATAAAGTGCAAATGGAGGCCTTAATAAAGCCATATCTAGGAGAACTCAAGTTTCTTATTTTATAATTAATCGTGTGTTTTCTGCTAAATCATATATACGAACAATCAACAAATAGGGGTCTATTGCCCAGAGTTTATTATCATTGCTGCAAGGCCTTGTGCTGCTTGAAAGAAAGAGGCTGTGCTTCTGTTAGTGAAAGGTAAGCATGGAGTGGGTAAGAATTGGGCTTATAGCCCAAGATAACAGTATTTCTAGGAGTCCGTGTGCTGTGCTAAACCAAACATGATGGTTCAATGTCATTGCATTATTCAGGCATATAGACTTTGTGGAGAGTCTCTAAGTAGCATGAAATAAAAACTCCATGGAGTACAGCCTGCCCTTTCTCCTCCATCCTTCATCTTGCTGTGGTGAGGTCTTGAAAGCTGACGAGGGACCTAATCTGGTATCTGCTGAAAGGATGAACTGAGTTAGGGTAATTGCTTGCTATTACTCAGTAACAGAGGGAAACTATTAAATGGCTCCTATTACAGTTTTCCATAAGTGATATTTAAGATGACAACAAATCCTTTGCCAAGAAATGCTAGGAAAAGTTGAGCTGGAGAGACCCTAGAGCATTTTTTCCTCCGTGCAATATTGAATCCATCATCCCTCATAGCTGGATCTCTGGAGTAGTGTCCATATGGGGACCCATATTTATTTTTTTGTTACTGTCACCCATTTTCTGAAAGCACGGGGTGGTCTATAGATATGTTGAGTATTTTATTAAATTTTATTTTATTTAAATAACTCTCAATAATATCCCAGCCTGCAGATTAGAGTTAGAAATTAGCTTGTTCCTTTCCAGTTTGAACTGCCTGAGATACAGGATGCGAAAAATCGTAACTGGCAGAGCTTGCAGAAGCATGGATTTTTGGTTAACTTTAAACAAATATTGCAGTGTGCCCAGGACCTGGTTTTACTCCTGGGACATGTTGTACCAAAAGGTTTGTGTCAGGGCCCTGGATCATCGTCTCAGGACTCAGTCCATGTCCTGTAGGAACTTCCTGTGCCCCAGGAGCCCAGGGGCTCTTGGTTTGCTATAAGGTCATACTACGGGTTGGAAACAGAGATGTGTTTTTACAAATGTTCATGTTGTTTCGGACATTTTTATACTTAATGTCTTATTTTATAACACAAAAGGCCCACAGTACATTTTGTTGCTGAATATGTTCACTGCAGTGTTTTCATGTACTTCCAAGAGAAATACCACAAAATTTTCTTTCTTCTTGTTATTCTGAGTGAATATGGCATTTACACTATATTTAAACTGCTGAGTTTGCTTCAGAATCTTTCAAATCTTCATGGTTCAGGAAGATTCAAGTTTCTAGTCTCTATTTATGCTGAATTTTAATTCATGTAAAACAATGTGCATAGAAATTATTTTTGACAGAATTAATTTGCTTTATGTTCTTAAATATATATTCCTGCAGAGTAGTTGTTCCTGTTATAAAATTATATGTTTTCCGGTAATAAGAATTAAGTGTATGCCAGTAATTAAGGTCTAGATTAGCAAATATGGTAAACCAGTATTTATTCTTAAACCAGAGAAACATTATTTACCAATTACTGACTTAGGGTTTTTTTTAAAAGCAAGGAGAAATGAAAATTAAAAAGACAGCTAGTATTATGGGAAGTCTGGTATTCTTCCTGTAAGTTAAATGTAGAATAGTTTAAGTTTCTGATGTATGCTTGTGCAAAGGCAGTCTTTGTCTATTTTAAAGTAATATTTTCTTAATAAATCAATGTAGAGCACTTAATTGAGTTAAAATTGTGCTGTAATGACTTCATTTGATTTCTTTAAGTCTGGTACTGTTTTATTTGTTTGTATAGTGTGGCACTTGGATGCAGTCTTCATGTAGCTGGCAGGCTTCTGCCTCCTGGTTTCTGGAGGAAAGTGGCTTGGAGGGGAGTCTGAGTCAGGGGATGAGGACTTAGGAGCTCTCAACTTGGGCTTCCTTATTGCATCTTTAAAAGCGGTGGCATATATCAAATGAGTCATGTACTAAGTGGTAAGACTTTCATCATTTCACATACCCAGTTTGAACTCTATCTTCCGCTTAACTTCAGGTTTCGGAGCAGGAGATGGATGAAGCAATTGCACGTACTACCCACCGAGAGAGCAAGGATGCCAGCTCCTCTCATGTCACAGGTAACAACTTGTTCTCTTCTAGAGTGTGTCCTTTTCCAGATGCGTGAATGTTTAAGGACCTGCTCTGAAGTTCCCCCAGCGTCAATATTCTGAGAGCCCTCAAAGCAGCAGAACAGTGTAGGGAGTGTGTCATCACTCTGTCCATTGCAGAAATTTTAGCGCAAACGTCCAGTTCAGGTGGATCAACTCTGTGGCTCATGTTACTGCCTTTGTTTCACTAGGCTGCCAGGATCTGAAAGTAGGGTTGCCAAGAAGTGGTTGTTCTGTCCTTTTTCAAAGTGAATGGGAAGCACAACATCGCAGTAGGGAAAGGACAGGAGGAATCTACTCCATCTGTGTACACTTGCCCACCAAAGTATTGTGACCATTTGAAAAAGTCCAGGTGTTGCATACTGGACTATATGTTTTAATTCCATTTTAATATTTAAAGTCATGTCCATATGTGTGCTCTGGCATCTCTGTGATGTGTTTGAACTCTCGACTTAGTGCTTGCTAAAATCTGACAGATCAAAGCAAACTCTTGGCAGTGGCAGAGTGGCCAGTAAGGTGATGTTCAGACAGAAATGTTAGATTAGTAATTATCCCCTTTATATGTGTGTCAGCTAAGACCTATTTTGAAGTTGACCTTGGCAGTGGCTGCTAATTTGCCTTTTGAGGTTACCCCTAGTCAGCAGATGCTCCAACAGGTGAGGAAGACCATCTCCCACTCACCTCTCTTTTCATAGCACTGTGCTGGGCCTGGCTGGTATAACATGTCTCTGTGATAACACTCCCATCTGATCTGAGCGAGACCATGTGAAAGCTTTAATAAATCTCACATTAGGAAAGCAATTCACATAATAAGTAAGTGGGATTAAACACAGCTACCAGCTCAGAAGGTGAATGAGAAGCTTTTTTGAGTATATGGACCACAACTTTAATTTTTGGCATCTAACTCATCTATGTTTAACAGGAGCTGTACAAAAGAGTCCGTCTCCTAGTGTAAAGGCCAAGCAAGGAGAGACATCATCTCCCCTCAGCTGGACTATGAAACGCTTCCTGGAGCCAGCAAGCCGGGTAAAATGATTAAGTGCAATAAAAACAATGTCTGCCTCAAATTCAGCTTTTACTGAAGCTCTTACTTGATCAGGGAGTTCAAACCCAAACCTATATGCTCCTTCCTTGTCACATAAGAGTGTTTCTTGCATGACACATTCAAACTGGGACAGCAGCAAGCTCCGGTCTGTCTGTATGACTGTAGCCTTTGGGGGTGATGTGCAGAGCATGGCAGATGAGGCTGTGGGCTCCCACCTCCTGCCACCCCAAAGGCACCCCTGCTCTGTGGGAAACAGAGGTGAAGTTAGCAGGCGAGACCTGAGCCTGTGGGCAAAAGGTTGAGCACTTAGCCATTGCAGTGGAAAAGTCTGTTTTTCCTGAGAAAGCCAAGGAAGCCACAGACACTGTTTCCAGAGGTACAAACCCTTCGCTTCTCTCAGTGTAGAAGGTGCTTAAGGGGAACTACAGAAGTGAATGGTTTCATCCCTTGTTTCTGCGTTGAACCACACCTGCAAAGTGGTGGGATTTGGAATCCCCTTCTACTTATTATACTGTCTAAAAATGATGTGCAGCATTTCCACCATCCAACTTTGACAGTTTGGCTCTCAGTACACTGACAAGTCCTCTATTTTAAAAATTGGCTTTCAACTGCCCTTACTGGCACAGCAATGAGAGTGGAGTTTGTGGTGCTCACATGCAGGCAGGGGCTTTAGGCATCGATGATGGCTGGTCACCAGGCTCCCTTCTTTCCAGCAGGGATCTGTCAGCTCTGAGGCAGAGCTCTCCCAGTACTTCTCACACGACAGCACAAGCCATCTCCCGTTTCCTGATGCAGTAACTGGCCCCTGCGATGAAGAGCAGCTCCGTCACAAGAACAGAAACAGTTTGTCGGATGACGGCAACCTAAGTAAGTGCTGGAAACATCTGATCATTTGGCTAATGAGGGGAGAGTCACTGAGCACTGGGTGCTTTACAGGAGAGCAGTGGTGATCCCTGTGCTGGTATGAACTGCTGGGCAGTGTAGTGCAAACCAGTGGCTGATCATAGGAAATTCTGGGAAATTGAAGGGCTTTACAACAATACACATAGGTGTGCGTTTCCATGACATTTTGTTCAAATTGCTGCTCTAATTATGTGAAAATGACTTTATTTTATTGGTTTGGCTGAAACTAGATTGACAGCACTGCAGATCTGGTATTTTTCAAGTGGCTGATGATCATCTGTTTATTACGTTTAAATTAAAGTGTTCATAGCACTCTCAAAAACACAATTTTGAAATATCACATAGCAGTGTAAAAACAAATGTGCAGTTTGACATCACATATTTTGCATGTGTGTCTTTCTCCCCTTAGTAACTGACTTAAAGATTCTTATGTGTCCTTATTGACATGCACCTGATCTAAACTTCAAAGGATATTGCATTTGTTCTCCCTTTAATATGGTTCTCAGGTAATTTCTTTGTCTAGAGTTTATTTTTCTCTGTAACCTATTTAATGTTTAAAAGCATTTTTACATTCCTTAGTAGTCAGCAAACAAAGCAAAACAAAATAACTTTCTACAAAATAAGGTGCAGTTCTTTCTACAAAGTATGTGGAAAGGGTTCTTGGGTTTGTTAGAACCTAGTTTGAGACTGATTGTTGTATGCTTCAGCCTTTGTTCAGAAGAGCAATTTTCACTCTCTGTAAGTTTAATGCAGGCAGTCCTGAGCTTAGATTTAAGCAAAATATAAAAGCAAATCTGTTGTTTAAATTAAAATACGCATTTGAATTTGTATCCCTTTCTTGTTTGAGCACAGACATAATTTAGAAATAAACTGAAAATAGAACCAAATGTGCCATGAACTGATTTCAGGAGTTACCTGTAAATGGTAGTGCTATCTACAGCCCTCCTGTACTTAGCAGGACATGCAAAACATGCTTTTTGCTTTGTGAAGAGAAGTTAAGCTTCCTCTGAAAACAGAGCCGCATGTATTCTGCTGAGGTCAGAGGCATGGTATTAAGAATCATCCGTAAGTACAATTAAAATATAACTTCTCTTTTCCCTAGCTGCTAGAGATGGGGGAGTGGCAAAAGCAAATGGCCTGACTCCTACAGCTACTGGAAGACTGACTGGCCATCACAACAAGCCTGTGGAGTCTGTCCGACCTGGCATCCTCAGTGACAGCCCCAAATCTGCCCGCAGCCCCTTTCACCGACAGAGGAGGGTTGTTTTCTATGATGGGGATGGCAGCGATGACGACGAAAGTTCCCACTTGCACAGAAGCCAGAGGGCCAAGAGCCAGGAGGATGCTGGCATTGTCATTACAACCTCATCTGTGGAAATCGATGAGGAGAGCCAGGACAGTGAGTCATCTAGATACAGTGGCATGGAGACATCTTCTCCTGCCTTCAGCAACTCCGTAGAGTCTGCAGACAGCACACTGGAGCAGATTGAATCTCCTTTCTTCCCCATCATAGCATTCGATTACTCAAGTGTGCCTGAAGTTCGTCTTGGCAGCCTGAGTTTGAGGGAGCTCCGGGAAGCACAACTTGAATCCAAGAGGTCACCAAAACTTGAGCACAGAGCAGTCACAAGAGTGAAAAGCATGATGAGCACAGAATGCCGAAGCCTTCAGAGACACAGGACAGAGGAGCATAGCACATACAACAAACCTGTTGCGAGGATGCTCCCTCACAGCAAGAAGTGTGAAGCACCTGATGGGGCTGGGCAGGGCCAGGTTGAAGTTGTCACTCTGGTTCGCAATGAGCATGAGTCATTCGGCCTGGATTTGGAAATCCAAGCTGTACCTTTAAAGGTTGTTGTCACAGGGATGCGGCCAGGTGGAGCAGCAGAAATGGTAATTTTTAAATTTCAGTTGCCTTGTTGCGATTTGCTTCCCCATTGAAGGGATGATGATGATGATGGTGATTATTATTATTAAGCAAGTGATCTGTTGAGACTAAGTACAACTGAAGTTTTTGTCTTTGCTGGGCAAAGTGTCTCACCCCATATTGTTCCGAAGCTGGTGCTAAATGAAATGTTTCTGATTCAGAAGTGCATCCAGGATTATCAAAACTAAGAGAGGCGGGATGCAGATCCAACGTGATGGACTCATCCTCACTTGCAGTTGCAGTTTTGAGGAAATGCAGTTCTTGTATTTGTTTCACCAGGGGCAAAGATAAAATAAGTATATCCTGGTGATAAAAGTGTTTATTATGCTCTGTTATCTTATATGCACGTTATCGTGTATTACACAGGTCTGGAACTAAGAGACCTTAGGTGCTGGCCAAGTTCACCAAGAGCCACAGTAGTACTAGTAACACATTGCTCTTCTGCATCTCACACATGCCCGTGGAGGTACTTTCTTCATGCTGGATGTGGAATTGCTGACCTAGGTGTAGAAGCGGAGAAAGAAGAAGGAGAAAAGTCTGGTGTACAAACATGGATGTACCATTTTTAATCTTGTTAGTGGCCACTAGAGTAAGAGGGGATATAGCATAGTTAGAATGGGGCTGTGAGATCTGGGGATTTGGGTTTTGTTCCTTCCTTTTTCTCTAACTTACTGTACAGTGTTTAGAAACATACTCAGACTTTTTCCTCAAGATTTCAGTCCCTGTCTAGTTTAGTTGTTTAGGAGAGTTCCACCAAGAATATAGTTCATACATGGCATTCAAAAATGATGCACAGTGTTCCAGTCCTGAAGAAGCCAGGGCTTATTCATCCCAATTAACATAACTGAAGAGGCCTGTGTCCTCCATCCTGATACTGGTCTCTCAGAGAAACCAGCAGCTGTTTTGACCTTCCTGTTTTAGATTGATCTTTAATTCTCCTTCTGGCAGAAGTACAGTCTGCTCTTTATTTGTGTTGGCAAACTGACAGCAGTGGTACCTGTGCTCTGCAGTGATGTGAAATAGGGGATGTTACTCACAGGCTGTTAATTGCTTCCCTGAAATCTTTACCCCTGTGGCAGGGCTTCTGGTGTGTATTTACAATTTCCTTGAATCTCTCATTGCATCAGGGATCAATGGGCAAGATGGCTGTAGGAGATGAGATTACCACCATCAACAGTATCCCCGTCAGTAAGATGACGTACGAGGAAATCTGCTTGCTTATGCAGTGTCTTCCCACATCCGTAACCCTGGAGATCCAGAAAGCAGCATCAGGTGAGAAAGTAGTTTCGCTTCTGTACCATTTATTCTGGGTACCAGTGACAAAAATGCCCTTAGATCAGCTGTGTCTGACCTGCTGCCACAGCTTCCTGCACAGATTCAGAGAAGAAGATGGGGGACATTGTATCTGCACTGGTGAGCCAGGCAAAGCATTTCATCACCAAACCAGGCTTCAGGGGGCCTCCCTAGCAACAGTGATGAGGGGAGCGAACCTACTCCTGTGCAAAGCGTTCAAAGCTACCACATAGAATATGTCCTTCCTGCCAGCATGTGCAGAGGTGTGAGTCGTTTCGTGCAGACTGGGAACTAAAACTGCGGTGACCCTTGTCCTGACAACCTGTTTTATTGCTGTGCCTGTTCATTAAATCTGTTGACCCTTTATAATCAAACCTGTCTCTCTCTCTTAAATGTGAAGTTTAAGTAACATTTTTATGAATGAATAATAAGATACTAAAAGCCTCTTTTCTTTCTTTCTTCCTTTCCCTTTCATGTGTCAGAATTCTCCAAAGTACAGGAAGATGAAATAGAAAACCCAAGAAAACTAAATTCTTATAAAAATGTTTATTTGCATGTTTCTTTACAAAAAGGATTCTAGTGTGAATTGAAGTATCTGATACCTCCTTACTTTCTGCTCAGGGCTGATTTATGCTGCTACAGCAATATATGAATCCCCACAGACTGTACAAACTATGTGGTGTGGAAATGAGTGTTTGAAAAAGAAAAGCATACTTTTCAAATTCAGGAAGAATATAATATTTTGCTTTGCTCTAGCTTATGATCTTCTTTGTGTACCTATTAATACCTGGGAACCTAAAGTGCTTCCAGATGCATGACTTCCAGTCGTTTTTTAAGGAATTCCAGGCTTGGCAGAGTCTAGTTCTTGTTTTTTTTAGATTGCTGTAGCTTTTGCAAACCAATGACATTGGGGTAAGGACACATTGACACTCCTTTATGAGGCATCTCTTCTGTTTTACCCTTCCCCTTGCCATACCCTACTGGCAGAAAAGAAAGTCTCTTCAGTGTGTGATCCAGCATGCTGAAGCAGGGCAGTACTTAAAATCCTAACACGGCTGCTTCAAATCGGTCTACTGAGGTGTCTTTCCCTTTGTTGACTCCAGGAAGAATCAGCGCTTCTTAATGTGTATACCTAAATACAGTGATGTGGATAATCCTGCAGATTTGTGCAAGAAGTACAGAGATGTGCAGGCACATTTGAATGCTCAGGAAAGGATACTGACACCGTGAATAACCTCTCCTTCTTCATGCAGTTTCTGGGCCTTGTGTCATAGTAACCGGCCTCTAGAAGGCAGCTTAAATGGGGATGCATGTCTCAGAGCAATGTAGAGAGGTGGAATCCGGTGCTTAGCTTGAAGTGCTGAAAATTGAAGATAGGAGAAATGAGTGAGCAGGAATGTGTCGAAGTGCGGCAGTGACAGGGAGCTTGGTGTGTTGCCCAGAGTGGGTTAAACATGTACTAGAAGCAAGGAAAGGTCTGTGCCAGAAATGCTGTAAAGCCCCTGTGCTTGATGTGTGTATAACGTCACCCACGCATGTCCCATTGAACGCCTGCAGAAGTGCCAAGAGGGTCAGAGTCAGGTTCTTTATACACAGATCGTCACTGTGTTATCTGATCACCTTTGCTATGTCAGGGCTTTTTGTACTCTTCTGGAGTCTCTATTGGAGACTTCTTTGATCAAACAAGTAATGAGAAGCAGTGCTGCTCAGCGTGACTTACTGCATGCTGACACTTTGGTAGTTGACTGCTTGGCTGTTGCAATTTCAAAGATGAGAATTAAACAGATCATGACTACTCACCTTGGATAAGTGGATTGCTCCCTTCTGTGTGCTTCTCAAATAGACAGGGTTATGATTAATTTGAGTTGTTGTAAACATCATTACCGAAGATGAGGATTGCAGAGCAAAAGGAAAACATGCAACCTGACTACATGGGTGTCTGTTTTTGTAATAAAAGCTGGTGTTTTGTGTATCACTTCTTATATCTGACACGATTTTGCTTCTTTTTTAATTTTTTTTTTATTCTTTTTTATTTTTATCATGATACAGCTGTCAGCAGATTTACAAACCTCATCCTGTCTCCAGGGGTAGACAGTCAAAATCAGGCCAATGTCAGCAGCGTCCTCACAAGTGAGGAAGAGCCAAGTGCTGGGAAGCGAGACCGAGCAGGTTTGCAGAACGCTGGTGGCGGCTGCGCGGCGGAGAGAGCAACACTGCCGCCTGATGCCGCGAGCAGAGACGTGCACAGAGGTACCACGAAAGGCAGCCGCGAGGAGGACTGCGCTGCCATCCCTGTCACCGACATTGACGACTTGCTCAGCCAGATGGGCGCCCCCGAGAGCAGGGCCTCGCGCACCCCGTCACGCGCAGAGAGCCCCCTCCGAGATGAGTACACCACAATGTGCTGCTGCGGCACCGACGAAGGCTGCCCCGGGTCCGAGCCACGAGTGGCCAAGGAGGAACCGCTGGAAAAAACTGTGAATTGTGGAACGAGCGCACAAGGGGTATTGGGGCTATCTGTGTTGGACTCCATTAACACAGGCAAACTTTTTACTGTGAATAAAAACTCTTTGAATAACTATTCTAGGAATTTTAGCAGTTTAAATGAGGATGAGTTGCCTGCAGCAAACTCTCTGGAAGGTAAGAGGAGCGACCCATTTCCGAAGTCTATGTATGGGGCTGCGGAGGATTCTCACTCGGACGCAGAGTCTGTCACAGAAACCTTTGATGGTGCTAGTGAGGTGTTGCTTGGGCAGTGTGCTGCTGCGAGTGTCCCTGCAGCCTGCACTGTAGTGGAGTCAGATGAGGAGCAAGTTGAGATTTGCTGCACGAATGATGAGCCGCAAAAGCCTGTGCAGGACCAGCATCTCACACCTGGAAAAAGCTCATCCTCACTGTCCCCACTACACCCTTATGGCAGCAAAGTTTTGCAGACTGAGGGCTGTGCAATGTGTGGATCACTGGAAACAAGCATCAACAAACTAGGTTTGGAAGATCATAGTGGTCCCACTCCATGCCCCTCCCAGTGTTCGGATGTGTCCTCTGCATCCTTGTGTTCTCCCTCCTCAGTTTCCCTGCCAGAAAAAGACATCCTAAAGAATTCAGCCAATATCCCTGAAGTTTACTCTTTCTGTAACAATGGTGCCTTACATACAGAAGAACAGATGGATTTGGGGAAGAGTAATGGACATCTGAAATGCTGTGAATCCACTGAAGAGGAAGGATCTCTGCACTGCAAAAAGATAAGCTTTTGCTCTGCTACAAATGTCAGCGTCTTGGAGAACAGCTTGCTTGAGAAAGACGGATATCATGATGAGCAGAGATCCAAGTCCGAAAGCGAAGCAGTGGCTGATGACTGTAATCATGCTGTTAGTTATTGCCTGGTGAATAAAGAAACCAGCAGTTTGTCCAACTTGTCTAAAACAGACAGCAATCATATGAATGCATCGTCAACAAGAGGAATATCACTCAGGTCACCCTTTCCCACTAGATCTAAAGATCCAAAGGCTAATGCAGCTCATGACTTGCCAGGGAAAATTGAGAAAATTAACTCTGTGACTTCAGGAAGGACTTCAAATGGAAAAGTCCAAAGCTCAGGCACAAATCACTGCAAAGGAGCTGCAGTACCGCACAGCCCATCCTCACAGAAAAAGTCCTGTCAGGAGTCTAAGGGAATGGCACAAAAAAGTATAATGGACACCCTTTTAAATAATCAGAAGGCCAAAGCAGGACCAAAGCTAAAAGGGTTCACCATCAAAAGCAAAACAAAGACAAATTCAGATTCTTCTGGTCTTAATCCTACCAAAGTGAATGGGGCTGATCAGAAAAGGGCTTCTATTTCTCCACAGCTGTCTCCCAAACTCCTGGGAAAGAAAACACCATTGTCCCGTAATTCACCTACAAATCCAGATCCTGGCAGGAGTATTTCGGCAGGCTCAAGGACTCTGAAATCAGAGCTAGAAAATAAACCATCTCTGGTCATTTCTGAAGATTCACTTTTGCCTCTCCTGAATGGCACTGGCAGCCCAACAGCAAGTGGTGAAATGAAGTGTGGCTGTGGGGAGCTAACATGGGGAAAGCCAAAAGAAAAGCAGGTTTCCCCTGTGGCATGTCAGGGTAAGAGTGCTAAGGCAGATGATTTCAGAGACAGAGACAATCAGTCCAAAGTCACTTCACCTCCTCAGGGGATATCAGAAGTTGAATATGGGAAAGGGAGGACTGATAACCCTGAAACAGGCCTGAACCCAATCAAGATCATTTATAGTGCAGATGACCTTAGGCAGTTAGATCTGCAAAATGTAGGGCCATCTGCTGGAGGCTGTTCTTCTTCATTGAGGCCCCCCTCAGTTCAGCAGGAGCAGCTGGAAGGGCAGGAGATCCAGCGCACTTTCATTGAGGTGAAGCTTTCTTCCTCATCATCCCCTTCTTCCTCCTCATCTGCCTCTTCCTCACCAGCATCATTTTTGCAGGTGCCATTGCTAGAGAAAACGGAAGAGGTGAACGCAGAAGAGACGGGGACCATGCAGTATTTCTCAAAAGCAGATGGTGCTGGAGACAAACATCTCTGTGGCTTGTCTAAACCTGTGACAAGGACCTACTCAATGCCAGCCCAGTTATCGGGTCACTTGAAGGAAGACTGCCATGTTACGGAGGTTCATCCAGTGCAAGGCCCCCACGGCCATGCTGCAGAGGAGAAATATCCCCAGGGGACGTTAAAGGTAGTTCACTTGAATCTGCCGAACAGCCAGAACGGAAAAGAGCAGGCGTACACCTCCAAAAGTGCCCAGAAGGTCCATGACACATCCCCCTCAGCGAGTGACATTAGCTACCCCACTGCCGATAAGCTGAGGAGCTTCAGAAGGAATTACTACTACTATGAGCTGAACTGGCCACATGACCCTATTTCATCCTTCTCTGTCAAACAGAGGATCAAATCCTTTGAAAACCTGGCAAATTTTGACCGGCCCATGGTGAAGGCCATCGATATATGCTCATCTGCAAGGTTGCCCCTTGCCAGGAGGTCGTGTGGTGGGTTGGCCGCACCATCCAGCACCGCTGAGACTCCGTGGACGCTGCGGCGCAGCTTGAGTTCCTATGGCGGCAGCCCCAGCCCGGCCAGCACCACAGCCAAGTCTGCCCCCAGCACAGAGCCTGTGCGTGTGGCTGAGGGTGGCAAAGGGGACAGAAAGCCCCAGAGGAGTGAAGAGGGCGGTGCCGGGATGGATGTGGCTGCCTTCCCCGCCTTGGCCTCGCAGGTGCGCCGCAGCCGGGGCCTGGGGCGACCGCTGCTGTCCCGCTCCAGGCTGCGGGAGCTGAGAGCCCTCAGTATGCCTGACCTGGACAAGCTGTGTGGAGAGGGGTTCTCTGGTCCACCACAGCCTGCTTGCTTCAAAACGGAGCTGGAAATCACGCCCCGCAGAGCCCTTGGCACGCCTGGCCAGAACAGGGCAGCTCCGCCAGCCCACTGCGGCCCTACAGAGACAGCTGGATTGGGAAGGGGTGCCTGCAGCCCCCGGGACAGTGGGTCAGGGACGCCGGGTTCTGCCTCGGATGATGATGTTCCCCATGGCAGCTCTCTGGGTAGGGAAAACAGCTGGTCCATCAGGTTGGTGTCAGTTTGCTACCACTGTTTCATTTTCATCCCCACAAGCCCTTCCCAGGGCAGAGCTTCCACTTTGCCCCAGGTCTGGCCCAAAGCACATCTCAGCTGTGGCCCCAGCCCTCTGTCCCCTCACAATTCAGGGTGTCATTCATGCTCTTGATGCCTTGGAGCTGCCAGGCTGCTGTCTGTTGGCAGCTGTGATCCAGTACAGGATGAAACATTTTATCCTGGCTTAGATATGATCCTTTTTCTTATCCCGTCTAGCTGGTGCTGGTCGGTTTTTGGCCTCATTACAGAACAGCAGCGGTGGTGGAGGGAAGGCTGCACAGCACTGGCTGCTAGCACAGCCTGTGGGTACAAACAAGGTCATTGTCCTGCCAGAAGCAGTCTTCAGATGTAGCTCTCTTGTTGTTCGTGTCTGTTGCTGAAACCATTGGGGAAGGATGAGGGGAACAGAACAGGGACTGTGTCAGAGTTTTTCTTAAATAGTCTTCTCATTCCCCCAGTTCTTCCATTTCTTACCGGTTTTCAAGATTTCTGCTTTATCATTTATCCTTATGCAACCTACACTGTATACCTGAAATGTATCTCTATACAGTTGAGAAATATAAAGCTCTTTTATCTTTTTATGTTAATTTTAGCTTGGATCAGCTGCTTGTCTCAAGCCTGGACCAGCAAAAACTGCAATCTGTTCTGTCAGCAGTAGTACCAAAATGTGATGTTGCTGCTGTGCTCCAAGAAGTCAAAGCACAAGTAAAGGTAAAAACAAAAAGATAAAACGAGGTTATTGGCAGATTTTTAAGGGGTTTCTTCATGGCAGATAAAATCTTTTCCAAACAGTTTCAGAGCAACTCCAGTAGTCTTGTGGTAGCTTACTACTATCAACTGCAGCTGATGTTAGCTTTACTAATGCTGGTTTTTGAGTGCCTGCTATAAACCCATAATAATTTTGAATGGCTTTTTATATATGAAAGTTCAAAAGCAGTTTCAAGTCAGAATAAATAGACCTATTTTAAGTGGAGAAGTATGCCTCCATCTTGATTTGTCAGTAGTTGCACATCAGAATTTAACTTTCCACCGGCCATCTGGGTTAAACTCAGTTACCCCGCTGTGCAAAGGAAGCTCTGTTCCTCTCTGTGCCTGGAAACACCAGCCTTTTGTTAGAAGCTGCAGTCACAGAAACTGAACTTATTTTGTTTAATGCTGAATTGCAACACGGGAAAGTGGCTGCTAGTGTGTTTATAAGAGACACCTGTGACCTTCTTGTTCTCTCTTGTGGAAACTGGGTATCGCATCAAGATAACCTGCTTCATTATCTGGATTTTTAAAGAAGGCCTCCAAAGTGAAATGATGGCCAGAACATTGCTTCCCTGATTTCAGTGTTTCTGTTTGTGGAATACATCCACATCCTTTTAAAATCAGAACAGAAGTTGATAAAATAATGACAGCACTGGAAGGGAAACTGCTATCTGGTCTGCGTAACTGCTGGCTGAGCTGCGTCTAGAGTGTTCTTAAGCCTTATTCTCAAAGACTGCTATTTCAAACGTAGAACAGGCTTGGGGGAAAAGGACCTCCCCAAAATATCCAGTTTTATCTCCTTCCAGGGTACAGCATAGCTGAAGCATGCAAGTCTCAAAAGCTTGGTGAGCCAAGAGAGTTTGCTAGGTTTACTGATAAAATTAGTGTTGGATTGTGCAACTGGCCTGAGGTAATTAGGTGCTCTTTAAACTATTTTGCGGGGGGTCTTGGAGAGATTATTTATTTTTACCACTTTTCAAAGCTAGAGAACTCAAATATTTATAAAGCTGAATGCTTTTTGGAATGCAGTCCTTGTCTGCATAGTTTCTTATCCATATTTAAGCCTAGTATGGCACATAGGCTGGAAAATTTTATGCTATTCAAATCATGGATTTTGAATGTACAATAGAACAGTTCTTCATAGTTGTGCAATTGCTGAAAAATGAGATGGACTGCCTGATTTGGACTGAGAGCTTCCCCAGGAAGAGTTTGTCATCATCTTTTGCTCTGAACAGTGCTGAATTTATTGTTAATACTTAACAAATGCTACTCCTAACAAAAAAAAAAAAAAAAAAAAGGCATTTTATTTATGTCTCTGTGACTGGTATCTTTGGCTACCATTCTAAACAGAGGCGGTCACTGGAGGCCTGGTTTTGCCCATTGTGTGTCCAAGTCAAGAAGTGAGCACCCATAGCCAGGTCTCTGTGCCTAGTTGTATCTGTGCTGGCGAGGGGCAGCTTTGAGTGCTGGGGAGGGAGGGAATGCACAACCTTGCCAATGGGGAACCCAGCATCCAGACTGTCATGTTGACTGGCCCAGGACATGTGGTCTATGGATAACGTGGATAACTCCTTTAACATCTGAATCTTTGACTTTCTTTTTTTTTCCTTCCCAAGTGTAAGAAAATTAAATTGAGGTATCAAGGGTTGGAAAGAACCTGACCTCTTGAATAAAAAGGGTTGCTATTGTACTTAAGAGTCAAAGATATGTGTATGTTTCCATTGCCCTCACTGCACTTGGAAAGGGGCTATCCTAGTACTTAACTGATTTTAATATTTCTAGCCTGACATAAAGCTGTTGTCACTTGAGCAGAGGTAAAAAGGGTCTTAGCATCTACAAAACCCTGTGGACAAAGATGTTCAGCCCTGACTGCTCTTCTCTTTCCGAGTGCTGATGGATCAGTGATGTGGAGCAGGTGGCATCAGTTTCTGACATTAGCTCTGTATATTGCAGGGGTGCCTCCACTGCAGGAAATCTTCTGCAGACACTATTTGGCAAAAAACATACAATTAGAGCAAGAATTTGACTTCCTAGTAATCTGTGATTCCCTGTGCCTTTTGAAACAAAATTAAAAGGCAAGTGCTGAGTTAATGTGTTTAGTGGTCTAAATATGGCATTTAATGCTAAATAGATTAAGAGGTTGGTTTCTAATGATTTGCCATTAATTTTAGTGTTGGCAGTTTCTGGAAATTACTAATGTTGGATGGGATCCTGGGGAAAATCTGAGAAACCTGCTTTCTGCTCCCCGTGTCTGATGCTCTGTGCACAGGTGGTCACTATCATTTTGCTCCCAAATTCCTTCTTATAGTTACCCCCACACCACAAAATGTGGTCTCTGTGACACAGTGCCAGACTTGCTGGATGGGACTGCTTTTCTCTCATGGCAAATTCAGGTGCTGTTGACTCTATAAAAGGCAGAGGGACCCTGACAAATTAAAGGGCTGGGCAATCACCAACTATGAATTTTACCAAAGACAGGCGCCAGATTCTGCACCTGGGATGGGGCAATGCTGGATGTGCAGGCAGACTGGGCAATGATATGCTGGAAAGCAGTGCTACAGAAAGGGACCTGGGGGTCCTGTTTGATGGCAGTGACAATCAATTCAGTGCTGAATATGAGTCAGCAGTGCCCTGGCAGCCAGGAGGGCCAACTGTATCCTGGGGGGCATCAGGCCCAGCATCGCCAGCTGGTCAAGGGAGGGGATTGCCCCGCTCTGCTCTGCACTGGACCAGCCTCACCTAGGATATTGTGGCAGTTTTGGGAGCCACAATATAGGAGGGATATTATTGCTCTTAGCATCCAAAAGAGGGCAATGAAGATCATGAAGAGCCTTAAGGGGAAGCCTTATGAGGGGCAGCTGAGGTCCCTTGGTCTGTTGAGCCTGGAGGAGACGAGGGGAAGACCAGATTACACCTTCCTCGTGAGGGGAAGAGGAGGGGCAGACACTGATCTCTTCTCTATGGTGACCAGTGACAGGATCCAAGGGTGTAGCCTGAAGTTGTGTTAGGTGAGGTTTGGGTTGGATATTAGAAAAAGCTTCTTCACTCAAAAGAGGGTTGGCACAGGAACAGGCTCCCTAGGGCGGTGGTCACAGCACCAAACCTGATGGAGTTCAAGAAGTACTTGGACAACACTCTCAGGCACATGGTGGAATTCTTGGGGTGGTCCTGAACAGGACCAGGAGTTGGACTTTGATGATCCTTGTGGGCCTCTTCCAACTCGGTGTATCCAATGATTCTACAGTTCTGTATTTTGGCAGCAAGCCATCACTTTGAAGAAATCAGCTTTACACCTTTGTTCTGGTCCAGAACCAAGTTCAGTCCTAGTGTAATCCTGCACCAGTCCCTTTTGTGCTGGATGCTCCCGTTTTTACAACAGCACAGCTTAGTCCTGTCTAGGTCACTAATAGGCTCCTTACATTTATTTCCCAAGTGAAACAGTTTTTTCTGTAGTCCCATCTGACCCTCCCAAGCTTTTAGTATGTATCCACTTCGCCTTGCAAGATTGTCCAGCTTTGCTGAGAAGAGGCTGATGCAACTGCCTGCATTACATCTATGTAACTGTCTTTCCAGAGGAAGGAGAATTAGGGTAACAAAAGTATTAGTAATTCCCTGAAGAGAAAGGTCCAGAGAGGTGTATGGGAATTACTGTCTTTTGACTGCAGAATATTGAGCAATGCAAAATTGATTGCAGCCTGTGAAAATTAGGTTGCCCAAGGTTTAATGCCATTTTAATACCCTGATTTTGACTTTGCCTTCTAGCATTGCACTGACTGAAGGAACCTTTACTGTCACCTGAGTTTTCCTAGATGGCTTCTCGTCATCTGTAGCATGATGAGAAATATATTTAATATCTCTGTTTCAATACCTTGAGTTGCTTTTTTTCACCTGCCGTAATCTGTGGATTCTGGTAATTTGTCATTTGTGTGGGAACTTGGTCTTGGTCTTTGACTTTGTGTCTCATCTTTCCTTTCCCGTGCACCTCCATTTTTCTGCTAGAGCAAAGAAGACACGTACTTTGTAGTCTTGCACAAAGAAGAAGGAGCTGGTCTGGGATTTAGTGTTGCTGGAGGAATAGATTTGGAACAGAAATCAGTTACGGTAAGTGATGGCTGCAAGTCATCTTTTTACAAAGCTCACTTTAAAGCAGGCTGGTGATTAGATCAAATGCTCATTTATCAAGGCTCACTGCAAGTCATTCACAATCATAAAACAGTGTCTCTCAGAGGCGGCAGCATACCATCTGCCATTGAAATCAGTGTCTGGGAAGTGTAATTTTTATTATTGGAGATGGATACCAATTATGTTTACAATCCTTAAAAATCTGTTACTGAATGGGATGGGCTCAATATAAATCCTGTGCATGTAAATAAAATTCTGCATTTCATGCAGTTGCAGAGCATGCAGTCTTTTAGGGGAGACTTTCATTCCCAGCCCTTGAAAGTAAGCACTGTGCAGCAGAGTTTTTGAAGGATTTTTCAAATCTTGAGAATTATTTTTTCATACCTCAGCAAAAATTTCGCATTTCACATCACAATTTTTTTTTTTTTTTTGTATTATTGAGGCCTGTGAGTAGGCCAAAAAGGCAGGTTGTTGTTTGACTGGGAGTTTTTTAAGTCTTATACAGCATTCTGAACCAGAGGTACTGTGTCCCATTAAGTGATGTTGGTGCGTAAAAAGTGACATAGATACTGTTCAAAAATAGATCAGTGAGACAGAAAAATCCAAGAAACCCGGTGTCCTCCCATGTGACAGTTTCTTTGCTCAAGATATGCATTTAAATTCTGCCCTGAAAGGCAGAGATCCATTAACTGCTGAGATTAGAAGCAGGGTATGTCGTCAGTTTTGGGGCCTGCAGCAGCCCTTGTAGGAATCTTCTGGTTTTTACTTTTAGATAAGACCAGTATAAGTAATTGTATTTTATATTAAGCTGTCAATAAGATAGAACATGGTCACAGTCTAGAGAATGGAATCTACTTCTCTCATACAGTTGTTCTATGTCTCTGGCCCAAACAATTGCAGTGGCAGCTGTGAGCAAGATGAGGGCTTGACACTGTACCGCCTCACAGAGTTCCTCACCGAGAGACTGAAACTCCACCTAAAAAATAAGATCTTGAAGTCTCTCAGGTGGAGTAACTGATAAAGTCTTTTTCCTGAATTCTGTTAGCTGTGAGACCAAGGAAGCATCAGCTCCTACTCTTCACAGATCCTCTTTGTTCAGTGTGTGTAAAGCATACTGCTCAGGAGGGGAACATTTTAACGTTCTTGACCTACTAGGATTCTGGGTCCCAGCTGGATTTAAGGTTGCCACTGGGTGCTGAGCTTTTTAGATGGGCTGTTGTGCCCACACTTGGGTGAGTTTCACAGTATTGAGGAGCACATGAGGGGAAACAGCAGATGTTCTGTGCATAACTCCTGTATTCCACTTCCTGTTTGCATTTGCATGTCTACATCTGTTATTGAAGCTATTATGCCAGCTTTGAATGCCTGCTTAGTTTGGCTGAAAATTTATCTTCTTAGATCTGTAGGGTTGTGGCAGGTGCCCCTCTCAGCGTGGCCCTGCAGTGAGAGGGAACAGGAGCCAAAAGGCTTCTGAAACCTCACTGTTGGTAATAGGATAAATTCCTGGAGGAAAATGCAGTATTGAGACCAAAGATTTGATGCCTTGAACCTTTGCCTGGAAGACCAAGAACTGTCTCCATGGGAAACCATATTCTGGCTGCTAAAATTAAAATTACAGTGCCTAGTAGGCAAGTCCTTAAATACTGAGTCTTGAGTCTTTTAGTCAGTTCCTTTCTGTAAATGACACACATCTAAACTTGCTGGAATTTTACTCAAAGTTTAATCCACTCTGAATAGAGTATTTTTTTCTCTAGAAGAATGCATTTTATGCCACTAAATCATCCCTCTGCATCTGTTTGCATGGTATTTGATCAGCCAAATTGAGATGAACAATTTTGCAGCTGCAGTAAGTCAGAGCTTTCTGTGCACGGATGCTTAGAAGTGTGTGTTTGAAAACAGCACAGAATGCTTGTCCTAGTCACTGGGAACTGGGGGGGGACTGGGTGTCGCACACCAGTGTTCTTCTTGGTGGTTGCTCTAGCATGGATGTGGATTTAAACTGTGTGTCACCTGAAATACATTAATTGAAGGCCTTTGAGGAATTTAGTGAAAGCCTAAGTAATTTGTGATATTACGTATTCCTCTGCTGTTTTTGGTTGGTTTTGGCTTAGAAATGACCATGCAATAATAGCATCTTTTCCTCTGAACTCCCCCGTCCCTAACTCCAGGTCTGTCCAGTCACTTAGTCCTTGATATTCAAGGGTGTTCACTGGAGCAAATGTTGCGTACTTGATATCCAAGCAGTGGGCACTGACTGCCAACTTTGGTAGAGTGATTGTGTTCACCTTGGCCTATAGAATGCTACATGGGGTCATGAGGTTAAAACATATGTGTTAAAATCTTCCTTGTAGGTCCACAGAGTATTTTCAAAGGGAGTGGCATCTCAAGAAGGGACTATTCATCGAGGAGATCTTGTTCTGTCAGTCAATGGCAAATCTCTTGCAAGCTCAGTCCATGGGGATGTCCTGAATACTCTTCATCACGCAAGACTGTACAAATATGCAGTCGTCGTCATCCAGAAGGAAAAAGACAAAGCAAACAATTCCTCCAAGCTTGAGACATCAGCTACTGGCAGAAAATGTGTGGGGTCTGGAAAGGATGTTTCCATGGAAATAGGAACAGGTATGATCTTTGTCCAAGAGCAGTTGGAAGGATTCCCTTGGAGAGCAGACTGAAGGGAAAGATGTCCATGTGTTTTAGATTAAAAGCCTTATGTGATTGAAGGGAGCAAATGAAATTACCTTTAAAATTATTTGTTCTCTTTGGAGCCTAAATTCAGTTTGGGTTTTGGATTTTTTTTAATTATCATAACTAGACACAAACTTAGAAGACCCAATTTAGGGCCTAATGCAATTTCTACTTAAGTAAGTGATTGCACATATTCTTCCAGTCCAGGATAAATGCAAGAAAGCACACAACCAAAAATGATTTAAAAAATAAAAAGGCTCAAAGAAAATCTCATGCTCTGCAGTTTGTTATGCATAGGGACTGAACTTGTTCTTTGTAATAGCAGATTTCATACTGTTTCTGCTAAAAACATAGAAAAATTATTTTGATAGTACAGTAAATGGAAGTTAGCCATATTGAAGTCAGGCATCCCGTAGGAAGCTAGGGATAAATAGTTAAAGCAGACATGTATCAGTGGAGTAGTAGATTTGTGTTCAGGAACCAGACAGCATTTTGGTGTGAAGGCAGTACATAGAGTGTTACAAACAGATCTCTGAATTTTTTTGTTGATTTAAGACCTTCAGTACCTGTCTGTATTCTGCTCCTTTGGAGCAGGGGATGACCTGCTTCAGTCCTGCACTGCTGCAGTGTCCCTGGGAGATGGCTTCCCCTACCTTCAAGGGCAACTCAGCTCAGACCACTCCAAAAGCAGGACATGGAGCTGCCACTCCCCCATTTTTAGTCTGTTGGCTGTAATCATTGCTGTTTGGAGGGTTCTTTTTTCTGTAGCAGTTTCTTTTGTTTTATGCTTACACGAAGTTTTATGATTACAACTTTGTACCACAGCATAAAAAAAAAATAGAAAGCACTTCATAGGTGAATGGATCAGCCTTTCTGGAATTGCCCCCATGGATATAATATATATAATTACTTCAGAATCAACTCTCTACCCTAAACTCCCTGTGTTCTGCACCCTGAGTAATGCAGAATATCTGCTGGCTCCAGGCACTAGGGGGCAACGTTATCTCATAAACAGCATAGTGTTGAGTTATTCAGAACATATTTCCATCCTTTAAGGCAAGGCACATCTCCAGATGTTTTAGATAACATTTAAAGTTGTCTGAGATAACAGTAGCAGTAATTTGTAATAATGCGGAGTGCATAATTTTTATATTCATACGGGGCAAAGAGGGTCCTGTTTTCCAAAACTGCAGATTTATTTTGTCCTAAGCAAAGTCACATTTTATGTCAGCTACAGCAATATTGCATTTCAGAAATATCTGCTATGTAGGAGACAGGGTGAAACTGCAGTAAATGATGATTACATCCATAGATATAAGACCAGGAACTATTCTTCACCCTAGTGAGTGATTACAGATTTTTCCATAAGAGGATGGAACATATTTGCTTAATGTAACATTTCATTGATTACTGTTATTTAAAAAGATACCACTAATTGAATAAGCAATTGGGAACAAATGAAAGAAAAAGATGCTCTCCACTCACTACTTCTGTGATTTTTCACTTATTTTGCTGACGTTTAGAGTATTTGCTAAATTTGCTAGCTGTAATTTTTGCCAAATTAAGTTACCTTGGCAGGCTTTTGTTGAGTATGTAAAATGAAAATGTCATTGTGCACTTTGTACTGTCAATTTGTGGCTACAATAATATACATTCACTTCTGAGAAACAAGGTGACATGTCCTAGTCTGAGTACGAACTGAACACTGAATTGCCTGGTCACTGCAGCAAAACTAAACCCAGCCAAACACAACTCGCAGTTTACTGTTGTCTGCATAACAAAATGTTATGTGTGTTCTATTGCAGATCCAAATCTGGATATGAATGATGTAATCTGCGTTGAATTATTGAAAACCTCTGCTGGCTTGGGATTCAGTCTTGATGGTGGAAAAGCTTCCATTGCTGGAGATAGACCCTTGCTTGTGAAAAGGATATTTAAAGGTACTATAGGCATGCAGTGGATGTTATCTTAGTGCTCCTTTTGTTTGAATTTTACAGACATTTTAATTATTGTATTCAATGTTTTTTGAAGCAATGGTCCTCATTTATTGCCACTTTTTTTAGAGAAAAAAAAAACACTTCTGGGAATGGTTAGGGATTGCATTTGCTAGTAAATGTTTGTGGAAAAATCTGCTTTACTAAATATGATGCATTTCATTCCTGGGCTTGTCCACTATTCTAGACAATAGATTACAGCAGCAGTAATCTATATAATGACCTGAGACATTCATGCCTTATCTAGTTCTCTTTTGTAAGAAGGACACAGTGCAGATAATCGTGTGGTTCTGGAGCACCACCCTGCATTATGCCTAATTATTAATTTTACCATGTTTGTCTTTTTTTTTTTTTCAATATATTAGTACTAGCTTTTGCTAAAAATATGTGGGTTTTGTATTCAAAAACTGCTAACCTTGGATGCTTTGTTTGTTAGTATGTAGTTAAACTTACATGAACCGTACATAGAAAGGAAACCAATCCCAGAACTATGCTGTGACTTCCATATGTCAGGTTAGTGAAAAATGAAGCACTTTCTGAAGGAAGCTGAAACTGTATGTGCACAGCATTTTTACAGGATAACTTTTCAGTGATTTGTTCTCCCATCAATGAACAAAATCAAGCAGGTGTTTCCTGAATTGCTTATCTGTTTTTGTGTGTGTATTTGTTTTCCCCTCTTTAGAAAGTGATTCTTAGGGTAAAGGGCATGTTTAATTTTTGACCTCATTCATTTACATCCTTACATACAGTCCTTTTCTCCTCCCTGTGATGCCTGATGTTAGTTTAATTATCATTCCAGAAAACATACTTTCCTCAGCAGTGCAGGGTGTGTCTCTGTCTAGGAGCTTTCTGTGTCTGGTGTGTTTTTCCTAAGTTGCTACCTGCGTTTGGTTTGTTCATCCCAGGTTTTACAATCTGTTGCATTATCTACTTATTGCCCTGTCAAAATTCCACTTGAGAAAATACATCCGTGACACATACAACCTTCATGATTATTTTATCAACCACGTTTTCTTAAAGCTATGGAGATGACATCCAGCATAGTTCATGTACTTATGTTACTTCCTTAAAAAAACAGACAGGTTTTCTAAGAACAAGGATTTATCATGGTTAAAGTACCCTTTTCTGTGAGGTGCATCATGGGGTAGGTTGCTAGAGCTGAGCTGAACATAAGTGATTTGTAGTGAAATTGTTATGGCTGGAAAAATGGTTTATTTGCTGTTCATCACAGGGGAAAGCACATTTTTTGTGGGTTCAGTTTCTTTTTCCTAATGCTGACTTTTTCCCCGTTTGCTTCTAGGTGGTGCTGCGGAGCAATCTGGAAACATAGAAACTGGAGATGAAATTCTTGCTGTTAGTGGAAAGTCATTACTTGGCCTCATGCATTACGATGCCTGGAACATTATTAAATCTGTACCTGAGGGCCCTGTTCAGTTACTAATCAGAAAACACAGAACTGCAGTATGATGGAAGCACATCTAATCACACTTGCTAAGACAAACCATTTAAAACTGTCTAAAAGCTGTCTTTGTTTCTAAAGTCACACAGAAGTGTCTTAATGCTCTACAGAGAGGTGCTAAGAGCCTTGGAGAACCACTGAGCAAGCATATGATGAGCTTCATAAAATCTCACCTAATTATTGGGGATGAAGGAAGCCAAATGTTAAAGACAATTTTGTATTATGTGGCAGTTTTATTGGAACTTCAAGACCTCTCCTGGGTTTGATTTAAAGTATTTTGACTGAGATAAATAACACTGTGCCTGTCCCTGATATTTTTAGTATCTGCAGAGTGTTGGTAAAGAACTTGTTGGTTGCCATCCTATTGACAAGGATGGGTTTTAGACTGTACTATATCACTTAGCTGTAATAAGACTTCAGGACACTTACTTAGGGTCTGGTCCTTTTTTTTTTGTTATAATAAGAGAATGTCTGGAACAATCTCACTTTATTCTTCTAAGTGCAGTTTTGCTAAAAATGCATGACAAAAAAGAGTATAATTTTGCACAACTTTTATGCCTAAAACATGAGCATTTTATTGCAAAGCTGAAAATTCCTCTTAAAACTGATGAACTAACACAGCATCCACCACAACTAAATCTGCCTTCAGATGCAACATGAGTCTGAAAGCAGTTGGCATTAATGCAGCAGAAATCTGTAAGAAAATCATGTCCAAATAATAGGTGATTGTCCACCAATGTGTTAGTTGTGATTAAAATGGGGGCGATAAAAATTGGGGTCTGAATTTTCAAATTTAGGCTTCTAATGTTAGGCACCTTTAAAACATATATATATTTTTAAAAGGGGGATGATTTCAAGTGCTGAGCACTTACAGATCCCACCAACTTCAGTGATCACTAAGTGTGTCTGGAAGCTGGGCTGCCTTTATTTGTCTGCAGGAGGTTTAAGGCTGCCCATCTTGAAAGACTCAAGCTGAAAAGTGGTGATCTAAAAATGGGGATTATAACAGATTAAATCTGAGCTGGCCATATTTGTGGTGGCTTTTAAGTGGTCTTCTTTGTTTTCTCCTGTCCAGTATTTATTTTTGCTTGTGTGAGAGTGGTGAGAATGGTGTGTGGATGACACAAGTGCACCCAACTGTGTCAGGACTGGGCTGATATTGAGGGTTCTGGGTGGTGAAACCAAACACTGTTTGTGTAGATGGCAGAAACCATGGTGTTGGATACAGCAAAAGAGAAAGGGTTGCAGTGCCCTGGGCGCTTGGTTTGGATTTTCTCATGTCTACTCACAGTAGGGGTATCAGTAGCAGGCCATGCTGCTGAGTGTTACTTATAGTCTGCTGTGCTGGGAGGAGAATGTATGGGTGCAAGAGATTAGACTCTGTTATTTCTCTTCCTACATCTGGGATAGCTAAACAACATAAAATACATACGGGAGGAAATGGGCCAGTGTCCTTATCAGCTGAGAACAAGTTGTTTGTTTCACAGTGCTCAGGTTGTTCATCACGTTAGGCTGGAGACTCATCGCAGCCAACATGCCCAGGGTGAAGAGCTCTCAGCCTGGAACCAGTCCAAGTCTGAAGTGCTGCCTACTTTTATAGTGGGCTAAGACACTGGGTAGCTGTTACAAAAAGGTCTGGGCTTGTCAATTGGCCATACCTCAAGATCATACTACAGTTCAGTTTATTTACATTTATTCAACAGTGCTTGGAGCAATTCCTTCCAGGTTAGTGGAGCACTCGCTTGGGTTCATTTCTGTGACAGCTTCATTAGACTGCAACTTGCGATGTGCAGAGGAAAATTTAGTTCTGTGAGGCAACCTGAGACCACATGAACAGAAAAGCTGTGCAACGTTTGCCTAAAAATGAATAGATTTAACTCTTTTTCAGTGACATATTAGCATGTGAATCCAGGGAGATATGCAGCTCTTGGTTACAGGAAAGGCAATACTGTACATAGTCCTACAGCTCCTTTGGCCTGCAGGATTTCTGTTGAAGTTAATTCAGGTTCAGTGCTGTGAGATGACTGTTGAGTTGGGTCCCCTGTGGACCCAAAGCTCAGCCACTCTGTCAGGGCTGATCCTTGCCTCCAGTCACCTCCGTGGTGGGAGAGGCTGCAGGAGGATGCAGACATGGGGCTGGAGGATCACACTGATGTTCTAGGCCTGTGATGGGATAGAAGATGTTACCCCTGCAATATTTTGTATTTGCTGAAAAACAGGGAGAAGACATTCGGCAATGACAATTGAATGGTGAGGCCTTGTTCAGGAATGACCAAAATCCGACTGTAATAGCGTGTATAATAGATACATAAAATGCATGTGGAATTTAATGCAGCGTAGTGAATGCATACCTGTATACGTATAATACGTGCAAGTGCAGTACTGACTTTTTGCTACTTTAATGTGGTAAATCACAGTTGTGTTTTAGGAAATGGCTTTTTTTTCAGTCCACGGTCTAAAATTTTGGAGGTTCCATCGCAGGGAGGTGTATGTTTCCCTCACTCCCAAACCAGTGTGAGGTCAAAGGTAAAGTCTTTTGTAAATTAAAGTTAATTTGAGGTGTCTTAAGATGATACGTGGTGGATATTTTCAGATGCTTATTTGCAGGTACTGTTCATTGTGAGTGATTTAGAAGGCTTTCATTTTTCAGTAATCAGATACTGTTCAGTATTTTATTTTACATGCACGTAGATAAGTGTTGGCTGAGTAACAGCAAACAGAAACGGGGATTTTTGTGTGTGATTCAGTAGTGGCTATAATTTAAAAAATAGGTTTAATGTTTTAAATCTGATAATAGTTACTATGGGTAGAATGATAACACTTCTCTACTAACATTAGAGCAAGAAAAAGAATAATATTTAACCTTGATTGTTTCTGTTTCTGAAAATAACTTTTTTTTTTTTTTATAATGAAAGAACAAGGAATATCTTTACAGAGGCTACCAGTGTTCATATGATTACAGTAGCATTTCCTGACATATGGGGTGACATTCCCCAGAAAGGCCCCAGGATTTATGCACTGTGGGTGTCTGCTTTATTACAATCAAGATGGGTAGACCAAGCAGATGTAGTAAACCTTTGGTTAAGCACCTGGCAAAGTAAACGTTACTTTTCTGAGAGCCTGGTCGCAGTAAAGTGACAAAGGGCGTTACATTAGTTCATCAGTATTCGGTAGGTACACAACCATTTTCGGCCTTGCTGTTTGCATATCGGTGCCCATGGTGATTCTTTGCCCTACCAGCATGTTAACCAAACTCCAGGAGAGCAGTGACTCCCCAGAGACTTGCAGCTGCATCTTGGAAGACCAAAAAAAATCGAGATGAAGTTATGCACCACTTCTTCACCAGGGAGCTGAAGGCATTCCAGACAAGGCGAATTTGCTCCTAGATAGAGAAGTTGTGTTAGAGGGCTCTGCTGCATCCAGGCCTGGGGCAGCTGAGGGTGCACATCCTGGGTATGAGAGCGGTGCGATACTGCTGTTGCACATTCTGCAGCCTTTTGTACCTTGAAGCTCTTTCCAGCTTTTGTAGGAACTGCATCTGCATTAAAAACTGAGATTAGACCTGAATTGGGGCGGGGGGGAATGGGGGACATTTGATCATTTTGTCACTAAAAAAGAATAATATGAGGACAGATAAGTATTAAGAAACTGTTAAGTGGATTCGTATTTCCTAATGACCCTCACTTAAAATTAACCCTGGTTAATTTTCTGCAGTGGTTCTTGTCAAATTCTGAAGGAAGTGTTCCCAGATGGGAATGTTTACCTGTTTCTATGTTTAGGTTATGTAAATGTACAAGTGAAAATATTGATGAAGAGTAGACTAGCTCATGAGAGAAATGGGGATCCCACTGTAGGTAGATTTTGTGTGTTAGTCTGATACACTTATTGTATGATATTGTATATTTACACTTTTATTTATATAAATAAAACTTCTTTTAATGAAAACTGTTTAATATGCCTTGTATATTATAAAAAAGTCAGTGCAATAACATGAAATAGATTGTACATTTTTGAATTTGCTGTCTCTTTTATGTAAATCTGTATCGCCATAAACTGTTTTGCTTGGGTTTTTTAGTGATTTTGAAAATAAATGGTATCCTTAGTACTCCACTAGAAATTTAATTCTGTTATGCCAAAGTTTGTCTGGTCCACAGTTGGAACTGGCATTACAGGAGCAAAGATGTCAGGAAGAGCATAGACAAAGACTTAAGTGTTAACACTGCCCAGATGTGCATCTCAGCTAGAAGTAAAATACTGCCCTCTTAAGAACCTCCATTCAGTGTGAAGGGAATAAAGCTTTTAAGAAGTGATAGAAGATGTTTTGTAGAACCTTCTTCAATATCTTGGAAGCCATGCTTTGTTTTTTCCTGCCCATGTTCAAGGAAGATGTGGAGGTCGAAGGTGAAATGTGGAGTTTTCATCAAGAGCAGCAGTCCCTGGAGCACATCACCTGTAAACTCTACCTCCTGCCCCAACCATGGGCTGTAAAGGAATGGGGCTCTGTGTGTAGATAATCTTTTTATGCAACTGGTTCTAGCCGGGCATTCTTCTCTTCCACTACCCTGGAGATAAATTCCCCTTCAAAACCACAGTGAAGTGGGCTGGTGGGGAGGCACTCTGTGGATGGAGTGGAGCTCGTAGTGGGGAGTGTATGCCACAACCTCCAAAGGTTTGCATCAAGTATGCTGCTCTTTTAGAGACACAGGTGACTTCACAGTAACTACATAGCAGCTGGAAACAAACCTGCCTTATGGGAACATGAGTCAGCCCAGAAAGCTAGCTGCTGGGACATGGGGAATGCCAGAGGCACCCAGAATCCAATGCTGCCTGGCAGCACAGACACATCAGCTAGTCACTTTGGGGAAGGCTGAGCTACAGGAAGGAACTTGTGAGGTTGAGTGCTTATATCTGCGTTGCAGGCCTTTGTGCATTGCTGTGTTTGAATGCTGGGTTGGGCACTTGAGGCAGCAGCACAGTTTGGAATTTCCATCCGGTGTGCAGCACGGCGCAGTCCTGACCTTTCCTTGATACACCCATGGCACTCGCCTGTGTCTCGTGCTGTGCCTGGCAAACCCCACTATTTCCTCCTGTGCACAGTGCTGGCCTGGTGGGCCCAGTGGGTTTTTGTGTGAGGGGAAGGATTTCCTTTCCTGTGCCAGTGGCGCCAAGGGCATTTCAGTCATCCGCGGGCTTGTGCCCGAAAAGCTGTGTTTGCTTTCGGTTTCCCTCTCGGGGTGCTGCGCTGCAAGGGTGCAAGCAAGAGTCGCACGAGGAAGGATAAGCTCAGCGTTTCTGCTGACTCATCCTGTGGGAAAGGTCAGTGCCCTGGGCTCCCAGCCTGCCCTGTGGCCATGGGAATGCTTGCCTGGGCTGGAGGGGAAAAGAAAGAGTTCTGTGGTATCCCTGTCTTTCATCTGCATGGGGACCCCTTTTCCCCCCATCCTTCTCCCTTGCAAACAGCCATGATGAGGGATGCTGCAGAGCTGTTGTGCAGCTCAAGACTGTGCAAAGCATAAAATCATTCATGTGGGAAGGGGAGGTGTGGGATAGTGCATGCAGCCCCTTGAGCTCAGTTCAGCATGTCTGTCCCCAGCTGGAGCCTGGCTTCTCCCCCAGGGCTGCATGGGAAAAAGGAAGAAACTACTGTGAGTCATAAAGATTTCCTCTGCCTTTTCCTCTCCCCTGCTGTCACCACTGCTGGGCCAGCCCAGCTCCTCTCTCCTCTTTCACTGACTCCCCTGTACCCATCTTCCTGTTTGTCCTTCTGATTTCTCCTAACACATGGGGTCAACAGAGCTCAAGCCTCAGAACAGTTTGGCTCTTGTAAGATCAGTCTTGAACATCTTTAATGGAAATCTTAATTGTTCCAGTCAGTGGTTAATTAAAGAGGAATACAAAAACAAGAAGACACAATGGACTTAAACTGTAAATGGATTAGTATATGTGACTTCATTTGTCCCCTGAGACATGTGAAGCAGCAGAAAATTTTTACGTCTCTCAGTTGTGAAGGCCTTGGGGCATGAGCAAATGCAGAATTTGAAATATGATTCTATGATCATTCTACCTGAAAAGTTCCAGTTTATTTCTCGTTTTTTACAGCTTTGCTGTTCTCCTGTTTCCTGCAAGCATCACTTGATGCTGCTTATAACTGCACAGCATCCATGTGTCTGGAGTGGCTGTTCCTTCATCTCTATTTCCATGATTTCATCAAAATTGCCACTTCACCGCATTTGACAAAAGACTAATGGCCATTGTTGCCATGCAGGGGTAGTGTGAAGGAGAGACCGTGGGGAGGAGGTTCCCGCAGCCCACCCTGGAGTTGGTGACTGGGCAGGAGCAGGGCAGGTGGTGGCTGGGCACAGTGCCCATGAATGCAGGGAAGTGATGCCACAGGGCAGCATGTGACTATGATGACAGGGGGAAGCAAAACCTTCCCAGGCTACAGCCCTGAGCTGCACTTCCTGGTGCCCATGGCCACACAGGGTCAACCCCGGAGCCAGCCATCACTGCAGGGGGGCATGTCCACCCTCCTGGCTCTGCACTGCCAAACCCAGGCTCTTGTCTTGGCCTGCACTGGGAGATTTTTGGTTCAGCAGTTTAGTGCCTTTTTTTTTTTTTTCTATGCAATACTGGGTTGCATAAACACTTTTGCAGCACCTGCTCCCTGTGTCCAGCAGTCTTATATCAATAGATGCCTGGGGACCAGGTGTTCTACTTGCAGGTTATCTAAGGCTGGTCCCCCCTGCAAAGAAGGTTGAGGTGTTTCTCCTCATCAAGAGCATGGCTGAAACAAGACCAACTCCAGCAGCTGTTAGTAAAAGCCTGTTTTGGACTTGGCCTTCCCATGTAGTTGTGTTCATAAAGCACTTGACTCGGCTAAAAGACTTCACAAATTAATTCACGAATAGTAAACTTTTTTCCCTTCTAAAGAAATCCCTCTCTTTAAATGATCATAAAACAAAGAACACTTGAGGCAAATAAACATCCTTCCTTAAAACAAGGACTTAGCCTTCCATCCCATGATGTGTAAAGGTGTGACTAGAAGGATATTTTCTGGCAGTCAGGGTATTTTCTGAAGTTAGTCAATACTAAAACTAGAACTTTCTGCCTTTCTGCTAATAGTCCCGTATGTGCTGGCCTCACCTCACTGAGATGCTGAATCAGTCTGATGCTATTGCACTGAGCAAACAAGTTACCTGATGCTGTATTTCCTTGCATTTTCCCCTACCTATCAAAGCCATTTGCTATCAACACTGTGGTGGTGCTGGGGAAAGTCCAGCTGCTTTTGTCAAAAATTGCCTCCCTAATTAGTGTTCCAGAGCAGGGTGGACACGGATGTGACCTCCTGCCTTTTTCACAGCTTTTGTCACATCCCTCTCAGAAGCATGAAGCGGAAGGTGCAAGCAGAATTCTGCCCTTAATTGCCCCATGTAGTAGGGGACTGTGATCCCAGCTAGGACCCAGAAGCTGAGGGAGGAGGAGCTGGCATCCTATTATTTGCCTTATTCAGTACTGCTGAAAGTAATGATTTTCTGGAGATTTGAAAACTAACCTGTCCATTCAGGAAAGTGACTTGCCCCTTCAAGCAGTGACAGTGGCACAGAGGAACAGAGCCTGGTGGTGCTCCTACCATTTTTTCATGGGGCCAAGGGAATGACACCAAAGCCCCTGTAAGATTGAACAGCTGAACCAGTTTTATTTTTGGTTGCTGTCATTTCGTGGGATATCTCCTGTTGCTAAAGGAGTGACACCAGCTTCCATGCTTTGAGAGGGTTTGAGGACTGGTGAGAATTGCATTGCAAAGAGACCATGCATGAGAAGGCAGGGCAGCCTTGGTGTGGCCGTTTTCTTACATCGGCCAGACAATGTCCTGACGCACTTGGGTGAGGACCCTTGTTTACAGCTGTAACAGCTTTTGGAACTATTGCTCACTGACAGTCCCAGCATCAGACAGTCACCTGCTTCATGGAAAACCCTGCCAGACTTAACGTCAACACATCACATCCCCAGCCCTTCCTGTCCGGCCTCCTTACGCCTCTATGGATGCACATCATGCTCTCACACCCTCTCGTGTCAGCTGGAGGAAAGTGATAAAATATAGTCCTGTCCAGCAGCCTGTGCTAAAAATAATAAACAGCACACGAGACATTGTTTTTCAGTTGATTTATAAAAATATCCCATGAGGGGAAGAAGGAGGAGGTGTCTCCTTGTCTAGAATTTGTTTAGGAAATACCTCTTGTGCATTCATTCTCAGGTGTGAAGGCATGAGCTGGCCAAGGGCACTGGGCTGGTTTTCACCCAGGGGAGCACAGTGCAAGTTTGGGGCTACACTTGTTGCTGGGGCAGGTGCTGTGCCTGGTTAATGGAGAGTACTACCGGGTGGCACGCTGTCAGTTTGCTTTGACAAGTGGGTTTGGTTTTTTTTCTGAAATCAGGTGCTTACGGGTGAGTCAAGTGCATTTAGAAGGTAATGTCATGCCCCAGTGACAGGATTTTCCCCCCCCTGCCTTTTAGGGAGGAGCAGGTCACAAGCACTGTGTTCTGGAGGTGACTTGGCTGGAGAGGGGCCAGGCTCCAGCAGGCAGCAGGTGAAGGTGTCTGGGTATTTTCACAAATCTAATGAGTCATATGAGTCTAACTTGCTGGTGAAGCTTTGCAAAACCAGACCTTTGTGTAGTACCTATGGTAGCACTTGTCACCAGGTGGTCCTTCTCAAGACCACTTCACTGATGTCCCACGAAGTAAAGCATTTCCAGGCCTCTGCTGGTGACTAACTGTGAAAGGATGGGGAATTACTTCCCTTCGGGATTTTTTCTGCTTATTAGAAAACAGAGCCTTTGGCCTGGAAGCTCTCAGTTCTTCTTGCATTGGGAATACATGCCACAGGCATGATGCTCCCTGCCTGTGAAGCTGGGGGGAAGCAGCGCAGTGAGTCAGTGCACAGCATAGCAGGTGAGGATCTAAGGCTCTCCTGTCCACAGACACATCTCTGGGCCCCAGCTTTAGCGAAGAATATGCTCTGCACTATCCCTTTGCTGTTCCTTTGTGGTAAGTGGTGTTATTTCCACCTCTACCAAAGCTCCAGTTTCAAACTTCGGAGAAAGTAAAAATTTGACTTTGACAAAATGCTGTATCCCTTTCTGCCTGGATCTGAGACAAACCCCTTAACCTGAATGTCTACCCTTCCTGATCTGCAGGGACACTCTTTTTCAAAGCTGCAGCACCTCTGGTAGAAGTAAGGGACTCCCTGACACCACCCAACTATTCTGCAGGCAGTAGTTACTAGAAAATATTAGAATAGGTGTCTCATTTTGAAGTTCAAGGTTATGGTTACACCTTGTTCCTCATAAAAGCAGAAGTCAAAGCCTAATTTCCCAAAGCACACCTGCTGGCACTCTGCTACTGCCCCAGTGTGTGCCTGCTGACATGGAAGTATGGAAGGAATTTGCATAATACAATCACGCATTCAAAATACACAAAAGAAAATGGGAGTTGTAACAACAGTGACTCATTTTTCTCGTAAACACTTCATATTTATTATCTCAGCATGAATTCAAGATATACGTGCATGAGGCATACAGCAACACATCTGGCCCGCATCCAGAATAGGCTTTAAGAAAAACAAACTCATGCTGATAAAGTCATAAAGCAGATCCTTTGCAGAAGTAACAAAAAGAACCTAGGACAGACATCAACAAGCGCTTGGTCACATACTGGCACTGATCTCTTGGATCTAAGTCTTCTTCCTGAGTTCCTGGTGAATGCTAGTAGTCTTAACCATGCTCAGAAAAATATAAAAAGTTTCCAAAAAAAAGCAAAGTCTTTGCATATCTAGACAAAAAATAATGTGCTAACACTTAAATTGGATATCCCCATGACAATGCATTTATGAGTATACTTTTCTTCCATAGTATTTCATAGTTTTCAAGCTAGAGCCTGAAGGAATGGGTTGCCTATATAAAACCCACACCTCATTTCCTATTGAATTTCAAAGCAGCATACACTGAGAACACTTTTATCCAAACACATTTTAGTTGCTAATACAAATGCTAATGCTGAATTTTCCTGAGAGTTCCAGAGAGGTATGGTCATAGTTTAGTGTCCTTGATGAAGAGTACAAGACTCCACCAAGCATAAGACATACAACAGCAACCACACTTCTGGAGCTGCCTTCAGTGAACAGTTTGCCGAGCTGTGTGCAGTGCTAGCCTGAGAGCTGGTGTTCAGCTGAACTAAAACTCTTTGCATTTTCTTTTCAGTACCTGAAAAACTGACCTGCATACATGTAGGCAAAACATGCTACTTTGCAGTACTAAGATAAACAACAACTATTCTTGAAACATTCTCTTCTCACTCAAAAGGTGTTAGCTAGCTTACAGGAGGAGGGAACCATGCACGTGGCTCAAGCCAACAGCAAGGCTCCCGGTAACATCACTGGGACGGGGTTAAGTTTTTCACGTGGAAAGCAGTCAAAGTCAGTCAGCTTCTGCTCAGTGGCCGAAATCAGTGTCAATACATAACATACATGGTTTGTGTGAGAGTGACCAGAGATACGTAATGACAGTTTTGGAACAGCAGATTCAGAAGAGCTAACCAAAGAATAAATTATAAATACAAACAAGAATTCACTACAAGGCAGGAAAACCCACACTTTGAATAGACGCAAATATCAGAAAGTGCAATTATAAAGCCTAATAAAATGCAAATGTACTTACATACAAGGTTAGTTAAGAGAAGGAACTCTGACCATTCACCTTAGAGGTGGCTATGAAACAGGATCACTTCAGCCATTTTCTTGTTAACTTATACCCATGAAAAAAATACTGTTTAGGATTGAGTCTGACAAGAATGGACTGGCAGAGTTACTGTTTGCCTTGACAGGGACCAGCAGGTTTAATTCAGCTCCTTTGAAGCCAGCCTCAGTGAGATAGGCATAGTGCATCACCATCCACTGGATGTGCTGCAGCAGCTTTATCATTCTGGAACTGAATTGAGGTTGCCATGAAATGAAATGGAAATAAAGTACACAGGAAGAACGTTCCCTTATAAGTATATATAATTAAACATTCAAAAATCTAAGGTTACTGTAATGCCTGTAACATTCAAATCTATTGATATTATTTCTTCAAAGAGAGGTAGTTGCTTTCTTTGAATAAATAACATTCTCAAGAAAACTTGAGATTAGACTTTAAGATCTATTTCTACTGAAGTTATTTAGTTACTTATAAAGACACAGCAAAATTGTACTGTTATCAAGAAATTCTTTGTAATATTGAAAGAATTCTTCCACCACAATTACCTCAATATCTCTATTTTTGTAATATATATTCAGAAATATGTCTTATAAGATGCTAAAGTGATTTATTTCCTTTATTGTCAGACTTTTTTTTAGTTTATGTAATGTATTTTTATACCGAGTTTTATACCATTTTTTGAACATTTTTTCAAACTCTGTTTTGAGCCCAAACACCATTCAGTTAATAACTCTGTGAAATACTTGTTTCATACACTTGTAGCGCAGATATTTGTATTTTATGTATACATACTATATATATATATATGAACTTATACTATATATTTATAATATAGGCTAGAACTATGCAACATTGTGTTAATTCATAGAATTTTAACTCTTAGTCTGCAAAGCAAAATCCTGTGATAAATAACCATTCAACAAAGATAGTGGTTTTCTCGAATAAATTATATAATCCCACCACCAGATCCCTGTCCAGCAGGATCCAGGTTTTAGAAAAGGAGAGCAGTCAAAAACCCAGCAACTGGCTTTTGCTGTGCGATTCATGATCCCAAGTTTCAAGACACTGCCATTTTTTTTTAGCTTCATCCTGAAGTTGGTCTCAGCTCCTCGGTGAAACATGGCTGTGGGCAGAGGGCAACTGGGGAAACCGGGTTCCTGGAAGGCTCCTCAGACGATGGTGAAAGGCAAGTTCAGTCTTGCCCCAAGTCTCCCCATGTCACCGTCTTCCCCAAATTCACCAATGCATGGTGAGGGGCTCTGCCCATGACTATTTTTTTTTCCCACCTGGCATTCATACGCCAATATTGCTGTAACATTCTTCAGAGAAATCATGTGATAGCCAACCTTAGGCGGCTACAGGCAGCTAAATACAACGCAACGAGATTTCCGAGGTTTCTTCATCTCCCAGTGTCTGTGAAGCCTCTTGTTCCAAACCACAAAGCCAAGGTCATCACCCCCTGCCGTTTTGCGCGCCATGTCCGCGGGCAGCCCACATCTCCGGGCAGAACAGCTTCCTGAGCAGGTTCAGGATCCTCTGCCGCAGGTCCCACCTGTCGCCGATGCGGAGCAGCTCCTGGGCGCACTCGGCCGCCGCCGCCTCCCGCCCTGCGGACACACGCAGTCGTCAGACACCAACCGTGGTTTCCGTTTTAAAGAAATCCCCACAAGTTTGTTCAGCTTTTTACTTCTTTTCTCAACACGAAACACACCTCCCCCTCCCTCCCGCCACACACAACATTGAGAGCAGTGCCTGTACAGCCCTCGCCTCCAGGCGAGCGAACGCAGCCGCTCTGGGCGCTGCCCCCGCTCCCGGTGCTGGATTCGGACCGGCAACAGAACCGTGTGTCCCAGTCCTACCCAGTCCCATCCCGTCCCCCCCAGCCGCTCGCTTCACCCTCCGGTACCTGCAGGAGAGGCTGGTGGCGCGGCTTTGCGCAGGGTCTTGCCAGGCAGCATCGCGGCGGAGGGCTCGGCTCGGCGTGGCACGGACCGTGCGGGCTCGCCTCGGCTCGGTTCGGCACGGACTGTGCGGGCTCGGCTCGGGAGGACACTGATCGCCCAGGCTCGGCTCGGCGGGGCTCGGTGCGGAGCAGAATGTCACAGGTCCTCACGCCTCGACGGCGGCAGCGGACTGCGGGCACAGGGGCGGAGCGCGGTGCTTTACAGTGCGGCTCGCCGGGGGTTTCCCCGAGTCCTGACGTGTGGAAAACGCGCGGGAATCCCGCCCCCCCGCGCCGGGCGGGCAGGAGGCGGCGTGCCCGGGCGGAGCGGGACCGTGCCGGGACAACGCCTCCGCTCCCGGTCACAAAAGGCCCGGCGGGATGTGGTGTGCCGGACGGAAGGAGATGGGAGGATGGGGCGTGCGTGCGGGACACGGGGTTGAGGGATGGAGTGTGCTTAGTGAAGAGGGGATGGAGGCATGGGGGGCCAGCGGAGGTGGAGAGGTGGGGTTTGCATCACCTTGCAAGAAGAGGCAGAGGGATGGGGTAGGCTTGTGCTAGGGAAAGAGAGATGGGAGGGTGGGCTGTGCTTGTGGTGGTGGTCCTGGAGAGATGGATAGGGTTGTGGTCATGGTAAGGAAAAAGATGGAGGGATGGAGTGTGCTTGGACTAGCAGAAGCAAGAGATGTGGTCTGTTATTATCATAGAATAGTTTGAGTTGGAAGGGACCTTTTAAAGGTAAGCTAGTCCAACCTCCTTTCCAAGGACAGAAAGATCTTCAACTAGGTCAGGTTACTCTGAGCCACATCCAACCTGACCTTGGATGTTTCCAGGGATGGGACTTCGATCACCTCTCTAGGCAACCAGTGGCAGGGTTTTACCACACTCATTGTAAAAAACTTCTTCCTTATAGCTAATCTAAACTAAATGTTCCTTCAATTTAAATCCAGTTTTAAAACCATTACCCTTTGTTCTATTGCAAAAGGCCCATCTTTCTTACAGGTCCCATTCAAGTACTGAAAGGCTACAATAAATTCAACCCAGAGGCTTCTTTTCTCCAGGCTGAACAACCCCAGTTGTCTAAACCTTCTTTCTATTCAAGGTGATGGTGGCCTTGCCCTCAGACTAATCACAGAGAAAGAAGATGGCCCATATTCAGGTACTGCTTGCAACCAAAGGGCAACCACCCTGCCACTGCTGCACCCTGCGTGGTGCTGGCTGACACATGCCAGTGCACACTTAGCTGTGCTTGCTGTAATTTTAGATGGTACTTTTTGCAAGAAATGAGCTGGAACAAAGTCACACTCGTGTCTTTGTGATTGTTGCACAATGTTGGGAGAGCTGCCAGTGATATATGGATCACTCATCGGCCTCCTGTCTCTGCGAGAGTTGATATTTGGTGCACTGACATATGGGATGGACTTCTGTTTTCAGGGGGAAATGAAAATAGCTTGAGGTAAAGAAAGCACAGATGAGTCAGACATAACAAAGGACTGATTTGTGGCTGAAAGTCAGTAAGTGATTACCACTCCCATCAAAGCACAACTTCACAAAGGAAAAGATGGCACAGTTTGTGGGTCTGTATTACAGACCCACAAGGGGATGTCAAGAATCTCCTTTCTACGGGATAGGAGCATCTGAAGTCAAATGTGTAGAAAAACTGATGACTTTGAAGTCCCTTAGAAGGGGGAATCATTGACCAAATCAGTTCAGATACCCTTTTCCCTGCCTATTTCGCAGAAATGATGGCACACCTGAAACATGGCTGATTTCCCTCCCTGTGTAGAAAGCCTCAGCCCTGTTGGTGCCTGGCAGAAGGCAGCAGGCACAGTTGTATGGTTGGCATGTGGAAGAGGCAGCAGTGCCAGCTCACAGGGCAGTTTTTCAGGGTGAGATGTCTAAATGAAGGCTACAGCTGGATGAGGCTTTTGCAAGGGCATTCTCAAGACAGTAGCTGGGCACTGGCTCTGTCAGTGCATCACACAATGCATTCTGCCTGGTGTCAGGGCATCTTAGGTTGGCCATGGAGGAATTTCTGATGTTTTTGAGAATGCATTGCCTTCATCTCTCATCTGGTATTTAACCTAAATGGCATATAGATGTATTTTGCTTGACTTGATGTGTTCAGGGTCTCTTTTCAGCTGTAGGAACAACCCTGTTAGTAACCCAGTCTCATTCAGGCAGAACTGCCCTTTGACCACGTCATTCCTGTTACGTAAGAAACTGTTTCTTCCAAAAAAAATTTGCTGGGTTTTAGATGGTAGGAAGGCGGATGCACAGTTCGGGAACACGTCTACATGACGTGTCATTCCTCATGGTAGAGGTGTGTGTTTACAGCAATTGATGCTCGGGGCTGCATCTCACAGCCACAGCCTGACGGCTGCTCCACAAATCACAGCAGCCCCTCTGGAATGTCAGCACATGCAGCCAGGGCCCTTACCAAGACCCCCACGGGCCCCTCCTGCTCTCTGTGCTCAGAAGTCCCCAGTGCAGGGAAGATGGCACAAAGTCAAGCCATGGGGTCGCATTGGTCCTTTGCACTGCTGGCACGTGTGTTACTTTGCTCATTCATTTTGCTTGTTTAGACAGAACCAGGTATGACCTGCGGCTTGTTCTTCTTTGTGAATTTGGAGACAGATCAAATATTTGGGCAAATTATTTAAAGGACTGTTTCTCCAGTGAGGTCAAAACCAAATTAACCTTGATCCTGTGCTGCTCAGCAACACTTCCTCACCCTAAAGGCAGACGAGCTTTAAAGGCAACTTCTCTCTGTATTCCTGCAGTCGCACAAAGAGATGGACCCTTCTTTTGGCATATGTGGGAGAGGAGATTCTTTCCTGTCAGGGCAGCTGGGCACAAACCAATGGGACAGTCAAGTTGCAGGCATCAATTTATTCTCTTTGTTTTATTTTAAAATAGTGCTAAGGGTAATAAGAACCCTTAAGGGGGAGAAGGGGGTGGGTGGGTGGGTGGGGAAAGGAGGTGGGAGATGGGGTGTGGGGACAAAGGGAGGGATGGACACTTTAGTGTACAAAATGGGTAAATAAACCTGCCTGTGAGCCAGAGTACCCATATTGTTCAGGTCCCGGGTTGCTGCAGGGAGAGCCGTGTGTCTGAGTGCAGTGGTGCAACACAGGGAGACCCACTGTTGTTTAGAGCAGAGCTGACTCCAGCTCCAGCTCTGGCCCACATCCCTACGGGGTTTTACTGGTGTGAGAGGGACTTACCGATGTGTAAAGCACAGCCCATCACGGCGGGAACAGCACACCACGCGACTGCTGCCAATTACAGGATTGCGCAATAGCGGCAAAGCGAAAATAAGTCCATAGTGGTTTCAAGCCACCAGCGAGCTCTGTCATTTTCTTGTTTCAATTCCCCTAAATAAAGTGGTGTATCTGTGGGAAGCATAGCCCCCTGGGAAGGTGCTCTACCAGAGCAGCCACAAAACCTCTTTCTTGCCATGGCTGCACTGAGCAGGACCATGGGTCCCCAGGAGGGCATAGCCATGGCAGGAAGCAGAGCAGCAGCCCAAGGAGCACTGCCCACTTGGAGCAGCCTTCCAGGTTTTTTCTGTTTAACACCATTCAGAGTTATTGCAATTACACATCTGAGAGGAGAGAACCACGTTAAGATAATGTGCCCAAGCTTCACCAGTGTCTGGGTGATGTGGTTGGGCGATGTGGTTTTACCAGGAACACGTCATTGAAAGCCAACATGTGACATATTCTCAGTAAACATAACACCAGCGGGCAGGCTTGTTGAAAGGAAATCGAAATCTGAAGAAATGAAATCAAGAGTGGGAGAAAAAGGAAACTAGCTGTTTTTTCTCTGAACTCAGTTATTTGTGCTGAATCATTTTCAAGCTGTTTTTCTGCCTCCTTGTAAGACCTTAAATAAATCTCTGGTACTGTTTCATCACTGGAGTTTATCTTCTCATCTTCCCAAGGCTGCCTGGTGTTGACAGCTCTTGTGTTAACTCAGAAGCTGTTTGTTTTTCTCCCTCTCTTTTCCCGTTTCTGCAGACCGCAGAGTCTGCAGTTTTTGTTGATCCTTGCAGGTCTTTGCAGCCGAGCAGGAAACTGGGTTCTATTGTCAGGAGCAAAAAGCAAGGTCATTTCAGGAAAGTGCAGCGGGGTGCGGCCATGCTGAGAGAGTGTGATGATAGCCTTGGACAGGGTTTTTTCAGCTTGTTTGGGGTTTTCTGCTTGGTTGGTTGTGTTTTGTTAGGTTTTATTTTATTTTATTTTATTTTATTTTATTGATTATCATTATTTTTCTTAAGTCACTCTAATTCTCTGGTTTGCTCTTCTCTGTCAGCTTCCCTTCAGGGATCTCTCTCATCGTTACAAGTAAAGCTTCCTTAATCCTCCAGCCTGAAGCATTAATCTTGACCTTACTTTTCAAGGAAATGGCTTTGTTCTGTATTAGCAATATTCTGGTGGCAACTGCAGTAAAACTTCAGCTTCCAGCAGCTACTGCTGTGCTGCCAACACTCCACTATGGCAAGGGTAAAGGTTGATGCAGCTTTGAGCAGATAAGTGAAATAAGCCAGCTAATTTGACTTTGATTTGATGATATGATTTGATTCAGCACTACTCCGAAAAAGAAACTAAGAACTGCCTGTCCCCTGCTGGGATGTAACCACACTTGTACGGACCTCATTTGCCGTCTAAATATTACCTAATGCCTACCATTAATTCTTAGACCCCTCCTCCTGTTCTGTTTTCTCTTGCCTGCTTTCCTTGAAAGCTTAAACTCATAATTTTCTTAGCAAAAGGTGAACTGCATCATGGGTGCTTATATATTACGTACTCTGTCACCGGTAGAGGGATTAACACCCGCTTTTTCCTCTGCAACCACCTCTACGCTAAGCAGGCAGCACTAATTCGTTACCTGCTAAAATGCTACGGAAAGATGACTCATTGGTGTCTGATGTGCTGCCCACCAACATCAGGTTGGGCCAAACAATTTTCCTACTGAGAGTAAGAACATTTGTTTGAGGATGGGATTGAATGGCAGAACCCCTCCTTGATATAATTAGAGTGTAATAGAGCTTATATTGACTGTGTGCACTTCAATCAAGGAGCAATTGTGAGGAACCCTAACTGACAGAGTTTTCCTGGTCTTAGGTTTGTTACATGGTCAATTCAAAACTGGTCGGGGCAGGTTGTTTGGTGAGCTGAGTTTTCTGTGGAAGCAGAAGGCAGAGACACTGTGGGTCATTCCCAATTCAGCCCCTTGGTAGGGTCCAAAAACTTCACAGAGAGATAAAAAGTTGTAAGAGATAGAAAGATGTACTAGGTAGTTTGTTAAGTGGGTTTTGGCACCTGTGAAGGTGATGACATCCTTGTAAAGGCCAGACTTTGCAACTGCTATCCAAAAGTAGGTATTAGTAAAGTAAATATTGGCATTGATCGCTGTTTATCAGGCTGGTATTTGCTGAAGAGCTCTTGTCCTGTGCGTAGGTGTTTTGGCAAACGCCAAGCATAGTGTTAGCACAGCTGCACCATTACTGCAAGGTTCTTGCAGAGGTCTTCCCTTGGATGGTGACTATGGTTATTTTCTGTCTTGCTATCTTCGTTCAGAATGTGAATCTGCTCCACTTCTGGAATTCTTCATTGCTTGCTGGTCTGACAGATCTTTTTCTGGTTCTGGCTCTCTTGTTTCCTGGTTCCCTCGTTTCCTGCACCTCCTCTGCACTTTGTCATAATTTTCGTGTATAGTCAATGCAGCAGGTGTGGGATTGAAAAAAAAAAAAAAGGGAAATCCCATGTGTGAGGCAGTTGCTGCTTTCCTGGCATGCTGCTGCCTTGCAGCTGAGCCAGCAACCTGATAACCCACACAGGGCTCATTATCGGTGACTGGCAGGGAATTGCTGAAGTCTACCAGGAGACTCTGAGAATCCGATCAAGCTTTTCTGGATGCCAGCATGGTGACCTGGGATTCCTAATCTGACACTAAGACAGTGACTCAGTGCTGCAGTGTCTCTCCTGTACCTTTCCAATGCTCTCCAGTTGTGACAGGAGCTATTTCGTACGGGAAGAGGATTTTCAGACTATTGTGAACAATAATTTCTCTGAGCTGAGTTTTGGAAGTGCAGTGTTTGAACAATCTCTGTTTGGATAAAAAATCATTTAGTGCTCCTAAATCCCATAAAACAGAGTTAAAGACGAAAAATTTTTAAATGGAACATCTCTCCTATGGGGAAAGGCTGAGGGATGGTTCAGCCTGAAAAAGAGAAGGCTTAAGGGTGATTTAATTGCAGTCTTCCAGTACCTGAAGGGAACCTACAAGATATATGGAGAAAAAATATTTAGAAGGACATGTAGTGACAGGGCAAGGGTTAATGGCTTCAAACTGAAAGAGGGTAGGTTTAGATCAGATATTAGGGGTAAAATATCTTTATTGTGAGCGTGATGTGTCACTGGCACAGGTTGCCCAGGGAAGATGTGGCTGCCCCATCCCTGGAGCTGTTCAAGGCCAGGCTGGATGAGGCTCTGAGCAACCTAGTCTAGTGGAAGGTCCCTGTCCATGGCAAGGGGATTAGAACAATATGATTATTAAGGTCCTTTCCAACCCAAACCATTCTATGATTCTATGATTCCATGATTCTATGAACCTAGGGCAAAAGGTGAACTGATTTAATAAGAGGAAGCAGGGACTGAACCAAGGTGGAATACACTATCTTTGTGAAACCTTCTTCCTGGAAATTTTTAGGGCTTAAAAAAGTGTTCTAGTATTTTATTCACTGTAAATATTAGAACTATACATTTGAAAAAGGCAGATAGTATGTTCTATATTAGGAGTACAGGATCTCTTCTACAATTTGAATTGCCAGTGATTTGTATGAATGAGCAATTAGGTGTGTTTGATTAGGGATCTTCAAGCCATGTCTTTGCTGTAAAAAATAGAAATGAGAATATGATTTAGGTTTCATTTCAAAATGTCTGCTTAGGAAAAAAAGACACAAAAATGTGACACTATATTCTGAGCAGATCATCACAGTCCAGAACTCAGGAGCTGGCAGGACTATGGGAGCAGGATGTGCACACATGCACACTTCCACTTCAGGTTCTGGTGAGTTCCAGCAAACTCGAGCCACCAGAACATTGCTGGGGGAGGCTGGGCTATTTCCCTTTCAGGATCTTCATGCTGCATCGAGGCAGTGTGAAACCTGCAGTATGCCCTTCCTCTCTACATGAAAGGTCCCTATCTGGGCTGTGCTGGCTGAGAATTAGGACAGGTTGAAACTGTGTCAGGGTGAAAGCTGTCAGGGTGGCACAGACTGTGAAGGCAGAGGGACCACTTGACTCATCACTAGTTTGACAACAGATTTAGTATCAGAATGCTGACAACATCCCGTGTTTTGAGGTAGTTTCACTTTAAGTCTTTACCTCTGATTGCACTGAAATGAGCTCATTTCCTTTTTTGTTTTATTTTTCAGTTGCAGAAACACACAGAGAGGGAGGAGGGTGTGACTTTTGCTGCTTTTTCTAAATGGGAGACAAAAGCCTCCCTGGAAATGGAAAGTCCCCCACAGCTGCTCTGCAGATAATCTGTAGGAGCTTCAGGCATGAAGGGCTGCAAGAAAAAAATGTGTTGGTGGCAATGACCTTGCACAGAAATGGAAGGAAGCTTGTCCCTTCTTGCCAAAAAGGACTCTCTTTGGGGTCCTTTCTCCCTGGGTATAAGCAGCTCATGGAGAAGAGGAGGAGATGCTAAAAGTGGTTGTAAAGGATGGTCAGGTGCAGACAGGAGTGCTGTCCTCCCTGAGTGCCTCTGTGTTACCTTGCGGACCTGACAGCTGGATCCATCCACTTCTTGACTTCAGGAGGTCCCTGCTATGGGGAGCAGCTCTGTGTAGTATCACCACCAGCTGCAGCTCATAACCCCTTCTTTGCTACGTGAACCTCACATTTGAGATCCTGCTTTGTTTGTTTTCAGGTAACATCAGGGAATGCCAAGCCAGCACAGAGCAGGTGTTTGGTATCCACATTGGCAAGCTTCTTCCATGCATCCATAATCCTGTGTTGGAGGGTGTGTGTCTCTTCGCCCCCAGCACCCACACTTTTGGCTGTGGGTGTGCTGCTGGGAGTGTTGGTTGCTGATGTGTGAGGGAACGCTCTGGCGGTGACCTTTGGCATTAAGAGTGCAAATAAAAAAGTGAGAAATAACAAGTCTCTTTTCACTGGTGAGGACACCTTGTTCTTCCTCACCAGCGACCTTTCTGCAGATGCACTGGCTGAGTCCAAGGAGTATAAAGGAGAAGTAAATAAGGGAAACAAGAAAAAGGGGGTTGCATTCAACAACAAAGTATTTTTGGTACTTTACAACCTGTTTCAGTACTCTGGACTCTATGTGCTATGGGAAGCTCCCAGTGTCAGCTGCTCCATGCCTCTCTTGTCAGTCTGGGTTGCTCTGGGTGTGTCCTGTGTCCCTCAGCAAGGCTGTCACCATCCCTACCTGCTCCACTTGTGCAGGAGAGAAATGGAGGAGCACAGATGCCCAGAGGGATGACAGAGAGGGAGTCATGGTGAGGAAAGGTGTGGCTTGTATCCCACAGGCACAGGTGTAGGAGCTGACTTCATGTGACAGCATCTTGGTTTTCACCATATTTTGTGGTCATGATGCCATCCTCCCTGCCTATTTCATCATCCTGTGGTGGGAAATGATGTGGAACTGGGGGAAGGTGCACACGGGCTGCTAGAATCTAGAAGGAGCTCTCAATCTGCAAAGACACAGGAAGTCAGTGTTGGTGTATTTTTGTTTCTGTTGGTTTTTGTTTGGTTGTTTGGTTTTTTTAGGGATTTTCTTGGGTTTTTTTTCTTTTTTTACATTTACTTTTTCATTTTGTCTTTTATTTTTGTTTTAACATAAGGCAACTTAATTGTCAAGTGCTGTCAGGAGTCCAGCAGGGGATGGCTGTAGTGACCAGGCTCTGTCTGCAGTTATGGCAGAGCATGGTGGTGGGCAGGGAGAGGGGAGGGGAATGCTGTGCCGAAGAGGTGACAGATGACCTCCAAAAGGGTTGGAGAAGGGGTGAGAGGTGGAGAAGCCTACCTGGACAGTCACCAGCAGCTGACCACTTCCCTGCAGCCTCTGGGGGAGGCTGTGGACAGTTTTGCAACATAGAGGCAGCCAGAACCCTGAGAAATTAGTCAAGAGGCTGTGCAGTGATAAGCTTGTAATGTGTTATGGGTACTTTTCTTGTCTGGACCACAATGCTGCTGGCAGGGGTGTCAGAGGGAGGTGCTCTGAAGTGCTCACCAGAATATCAGGGTGCCCTGAGGAACAGGTGACCTGGGAGGTGAACCAGGGAGCAGATGCAGTGTAGGATGTCCCATGCCAATAGGATGCCAATAGGGTCCCACTGAGCATGGCAGAGAGGATGAGAAAGCTACTGGCCCCCTCTGTGGGGCATTTGGAGCAGGGTATCCCAGAAAACATCCCCCTCACACCCTGAAAGGATGCATTGGGAGCCAGTGTTTTGCACCCCCCTGGTAGAGTTCCCCTCCTTCTGGGGGTAGAGCAGCTGTCTGGCTCTGCTACTCCTGGCACCCTTGTTTACCCTGTGGCTGCTGAGGTGTCCCTGCTGACTCCATGGCATGTGTTCCTCATATGGTGAGTATGTACTCTCGATGGTATGTGACCTGGGAAGTCATGCAGGGGCACAGATTTTGGGACCAGCTGGCCTCAGGACTGTCAGTGCAATCACTGCACCCTGAGCCTCAGGTTCCCGCTGCCCAGCAGGGACCACGGCCACCTCAGGCAGAAGTCACGGTGTATCCAGCAATGGTGACATCTGGGTCTCCAGCCCAGGAGTTCACAGTCTCATAGAACTGCACATCTGGCCAATAAATTTGGCAGTGATTGTGTCAAGTCTAAAACCCCAGAAGGCTCTAGACCAGAGAAAGTCACAGAAGTTTGGATGCTTAGTCAAAGAAAATAACATCAGCTTTCAGTTTTGGCTCAGGGCTGAACCACTATGAAAACCACCTTTCTTTGTGGTATCTCAGCAATTGCCCAAACTCAGAAAATTACATCATCTGCAAAACAACAAGCCAAATACCTTGTCAGACTTTCTAAAGCCTATGTTAGAAAGTTCTTTGTATCGTATGTGTGAAATCAGAGTCATGAGAGCTATCAGTCAATGACTCATTGCAGTTCTGGGTAAGGTTGCAGGGCATGAGGGAGAATCTTTATGAATTTATCCCCCAAATGACAAATTGTTTACAATAAGCAATGTACCGAATCTTGTATTGGCAACTCTACCCATGGTGTTCTTCGCAATACCTGTTTCTGATTTTCTTCCTGTCCCCAGTTTTGTTGTTTTGTTTTGTTTTTCTTTGTAAGTTCTAATGCTTCTGGGTTTGAAACAGTTTGTCCCTTCCCTCTAAATGATGTCCTAACAATCAACCACATCCTTAAATTAAAGAAAAAAATAACACTTAAGCAGACTTGATAAACAATAACCATACTGTTCTCTTTTTTTTCCTTTTTTTTTTTCCCCCCCTCCTTTTTCTTTTTTTTTCTTTTTTTTTGTGGGGTGCTATTTTTGATCTAGTTATCCTAGGCTCTAAGATGGTTCTAAGATATTTGAGGTGAGAGTTATTGGTTCATGGGACTGAACTGACAATGTTACTGATTTCACTAATGTGGGATCGAATTATACTATTAATTTACAGATAACTTATAATAGCATGGTTGAATTGTGAGAGAGATATGTAATTGGAGCAAACACCAAAATTATGCATTTCATCTGATACTTATGAGAGTTTAGAGGAAGATCCCATTCTTTCACAGATACATAGGCAAAGTGTACTGTAAATTGAAAATCTGCCACAGTTTCCCATCTAATACTGAAGCAACAGTATTACATCTTGTTTATTAGTATATTTTCAGGATTCATTACTAGAGAAATATTGGAAATATCCTTAACCCTGATTTCCTATATTAATTCTAATGTGACCCCACCTGGAGTGCTGCATCCAGTTCTGGGACCCCCATCGTAATAAGGACATGGACCTCTGGAACAAGCACAGAAGAGGTCACAAAGACAATTACAGGGCTGGAACACCTCTCCTATGAGGACAGTCTGAGAGAGTTGGGTTTCTTCTGCCTGGAGAGGAGAAGGCTCTGCAGAGACCTTATAGCACCTCCTGATACCTAAAGCATCTACAAGAAACATGGAGAGAGACTTTTTACAAAAGCATGTAGTGACAGGACAAGGGAGGATGGCTTTAAACTGACAGAGAAGAAATTAGATTGGATTAGATTTTAGAAACAAATTCTTTGCGCTGAGTGTGGTGAGGCACTGAAACAGGTTGCCCAGAGAAGCTATGAGTGCAGTATCCCTGGAAATTTTCAAGGCCCGGTTGGATGGGGCTTTGAGTGACCTGATTAAGTAAAAGTTTTTCCTGCCCAAGGCAGGAGACTTGGAACAAGATAATCCTTAGGGTCCCTTCCAACCCAAACCATGTTATGATTCTATTTCATTTTTTTCAGTTTTTTTTGTTTGTATCCACTCAACAGAATGGGATCCTACAAATCCAGCAAACTGTAAACCTGGTTTCTGGGTGAATGGGGAAAAAAATTTCAAGCTAAGAAAGCAAGCTGTGGGCAGCCAGGAAATGGAGCCTGTTCAGTGACCTCCAGTGATACAGAGACCTTGGTGGTTACAGACTTCTCCCAGGAGTGGAACACGGTGTATTGTTCATGGTGTGAGGAAAAGGGCAGTTTTCATAAAAGTAGAACTTGTAGGCATTGCAGCTGTGCCGTAAAAAGGTGGGTTTTACCTGTTATTAGTTTTTCGCTATTTACCTCTCCTTCGCACAGCAGGGGTTTGTTGCTAAGGCATGTTGCAGAGCAGAGCTTTTTGGAGGGAGCACTGAAGGCAGCCTGCTGCTGAAGAAGTGCTGTGCACTCAGCCATGAAGAGAGAGACCTTTCTCGTGCTTGTTCTCTTAATAGCTAAGGTCATTCCAGCTGGATGCATCTGGCTGCTCTTCCATCCCCACCAACGACCAGTGTATGGTCACACCCAGTGGCAGGGCTTTGACACCATCTCTCACAACACCCTCATAGGCAAACTCGGGAAGTGTGGACTTGATGAGTGGACAGTGAAGTGGCTGAGTACAGATACCAGAGGGTCATAGTCAGTGGCACAGGGTCTAGTTGTAGGCCTGTCACTAGTGGTGTTCCTCAAGGTTCAGTACTGGGCCCAGTATTGTTTAGCTTACTCCTTAGTGACTTGGGTGAAGGGATAGATGCCTCCTCAGCAATTTCACTGATGACACAAAGCTGGGAGGAGTGGTCAATACCTCAGAGGGCTGGCAGCCCTTTGGAAGGACCTTGAGAGGCTGGAGAGATGGTTCTTCCTCCTGGGCAGAAACAAATTGTCTGAAGTTCAACAAAAGCAAGTGCAGGGTCCTGCACCTGAGGAAGAATAACCCCAAGTACAAGCTGGGGGCTGACCTGCTGTAAAACAGCTCTGCAGAGAAGGATTTGAGGGTCCTACTGGACAACAAGCTGTCCCTGAGCCAGCAGTGTGTCCTTGTGGCCAAGAGGGCCAATGGAGTTGTGAGGTGCATTAGGAAGAGCACTGCCAGCAGGTCGAGGGAGTTGATCTTGCCCCTCTACTCAGCCCTGGTGAGGACACATTTGGAGAGCTGTGTCCAGCTCTGGGCTCCTCAGTACAAGAGGCACATGAGGATCCTGTAGCGTGTCCAGCGGAGGGCTGCAAAGATCATTAAGAGGCTGGAGCACCTCTCTTTTGAGGAAAGGCTGAGGGAGCTGGGAATGCTGAGCCGTAAGTAGAGACAACAGAGGGGGAACCTGATCAATGTCTATAAGCATCTGAAGGGAGAGTGTCAGAGGACAGAGCCAGGCTCTGCTCGGTGGTGCTGAGCAACAGGACAAGAGGCAATGGGCAGAAACCGATGCACAGGAAGTTCTACCTGAAAATGAGGAATAAATTCTTTACTGTGAGGGTGACTCTGCACTGGAATAGATTGTCCAGAGAGGTTGTGGAGTCTCCCTCACTGGAGATATTCAAGAACCATCTGAATGCAATCCTGTATGTATCCTATGTATTCTAGGATGGCCCTGCTTGAGTAGGGAGGTTGCACCAGATCCACCCACTGTGGTCCCTTCCAACCTGATCCATTCTGTGATTCTGTGATTCTGTGGTAATGATGGAAGAAAATTCTCAAAGCGAGTCGAAGAGTATTTGGGAGAAATGTTACTGGAATGGAGGATCAAAGTCACTGTGATCTCCGGGATGGTTGGATCAGCACATTTTCCTGTGGTTGTAGAGTGTTTGAACCCATGGTTTGGGCTTGAGGGAGAGTCAGCACAGCATGTTAAGCATTGCCAGGTAGGGTTGGTTCAAACATGTACCTGTAATGGTGACTATGGAACACCTGAGAAAGAAGATGATTGGACTACTGAAGACAGGATAAGAATAGATTTCTCTTATTTTAGTTTACCAATTTCTGGCAATCTAGAAAAATAAGGACTCCTTGATTCAGATTATATATTTACAAGCTACCTATTAAATACAAATAACTACATTAAATCCTACAAGAATAGGTTTTCTTCTGAATGCTTTTGCCCTTTTGACATGGACACTACTGTTCGGCAGTGTGGCTGAATTCTGCACAGGACTTACCAACCTGCAGACTGGTTATCATAGCTCTAAATCATCACCTAATTGTTTTTCTGCTAGCTCTGCCAGTATGACTCATTCCTAATTTGCAAGACACTTGAACTGGATAACTGTAGTAAACTTCAGAAATCCAGGAATGATGACACATGTTCACAAAAATAAACTTAGGCTAAGCTTGTTCTGTCTCTGAGGATGTCTGGTTAGTCTATTTAATGTATGTCCTTCGGCACAGAAAATCAGCTGACGGGAGAATCTCTTCAAAAACAAAACTGCGACAAACTTTTTTGTGAAGGAGGAAGCAGTCATCAAGAACTTGTCTATGTAATTATGGACTATACAGATTCTTGTATTTACTGAAACAGAGGAAATGGAACAACTTTAAACTACATGTTTAAAATATGCTTCAGCCTATACCCAGCACCATTAAAATCTATCTTCATGTCTCTTTGCTTTGGGCTTAATTGATATTTCCACAGTACAGTAATCTCTGGTAGAGAAAAGAGAAGAGGCCTCTCTACAATCCATTTTTATAGTGTTTCTCTGGTTGTTTAACACTGAATTATGAGGAATTCTTGCCTCTCCATATAGAGACTAGTGTAGGATAATGTTAGTGATGGGGAATAGGGGTCCTTTTAAAAGGATAACATTTAGAAGTCTTAGATTGGTGACAATCTTTATGTACTTTCAGCTGATGAAGCATGTGTATGAACAGGACCGTGGGGAAAGCTGAGGTCAGCTAAGACCATTAAACTCTGTTCTCTAAGAGTCTGAAAATGCAAAACCTGAGAAAATAAAGGGAAAACAAAAATAAAAGACTCCAAGGACTCCTTATGGAAATCAATATATTTACCTCTCTCCCTCCTGCAGAGATTAGAGAAGTAGCCACTTCTTGTTGTGGGGTCAGAAGCTCTGCTCTTGATTAAATTGCTGAATAGTGTGCAGAATGCTCAGTCTTTACTTAAAGTTGATCCTTTCTAGTCTCCACTGTGTCATGGAGTTTTAGCCTAACCACAGCTTCTCAATGGAAATACCCAATAGGTAACATTTTCCTTTATTCCTTTGATATTTATTGCACAAAAGCTACATGGAAGATACTGCTTTTTTTCAAGCCATTGCTGTAGAGGACAAAGGTTGAAGGAGAGGCCACCCAGGGAAGGACATAAGCTTTAGATGAATACTTGTATCCTTTCCCTAAGTTCATGTCTCTGGCCACAGAGCTAGGAACTGAGCCAGGCTCACGGCATTGCAGCAAGTATGCATGAGCAGGGGGTGGGATACACCATGTTATTTGTTGTCTGTGTAACAAATCCAGTTACCCAATTAAGCACTTTGATCACTTCAGTGCTATCCTTTCCTCTTGACTTAAAATATTACTGTGTATCCCCAAAAAAGCTGCTCTGGGGGGTCACCCATATGACCACAGCAGCACGGATAGAAACGTACCCCACTTGCAACATCTCCTCCTCTGCTGTTGGCTTGCAGAGCCCTCAAATCCCCATCCTACTTCTGGCATAATGGGCACTGGATTGAAGATGCACTAAAAGGTGCCACCCCTCTTCTGCCCAGAGAGGTGGGTGCCAACCACTGCCACTTGCTCAGAGAAGTGGACTCGCCCTCTGCTGTGGCTTCTGCCACCCGATATGTGTCAGTGTAAGTTTCTGGCCCACAGGAAAGTGATAAAATCACAGGAACTCCCAGTGGTGTCTAACTGTCTGCATTCCAGTTTTGTGAGCTCCCAGTCAAGACTTCACTAGACAGACTGTTTGATTTCTTCTTTTCAATCCCCCCTTCTTCCTTCCTTCCTTTTCTCATTCTCTATTTTTTTTTTTCACCTTTCCCTTTTTTTCTCCTCTTTTGGGAGACAACATATTAGTATACTAGCTACTGCTTTCTTAAAACTCCACATTTTGCATAGCAGCACTGCTCAGATACCTGCAAAAAACTATCTGTATTTTGCCCTAGGATGGGGGAACTGCAGATGACAGCTTTTGGCAGAATTTCATGTATTTGCTCACTGGGGTGGCCTGAAAAGCCTGATATTCAGGTTTCCTCAAAGAGGACCTGAAATGACACACAGTCCATATTTGACCCCACGTTTGAAGAAGATGACCTTGTGACTGCGAACACCCTGTTCAACAGTTTGATCCGTGGCAGTAAAGGTGCTGTCAGAGTAAAAAGCGCTTTGAAAACTGCTTTAAAATAGTCTATTTTTTCCTCTGAGTGGTAAAACTAGTTTAACCAATTTCCTTCCTTGTATTAGCCAGGTCGTAATAACGATCAGTCATGCTTACATAAAAGGGTTTATTTTAAAAAGGGGGAATGAACAAGATACAGAAAACAGCTTGATTTTCAGGGTAAGATGCCCACCCAGACTTGGCACAGACAGATATAATGGCAATGCATTGAGTTTCCAAACACAGCTTCACAGTTTGCTTTTTTTTTTTTTTTTTTTTTTTGGTGAGCATAGTCCTCCAAAACACCTTTCCAGCTTCCAAAAGAGGTAGAGATTGGGTGCTCACTGAGAATGTTCTTCAGTTCAGTCCTGAGAACCCCGTGGCTTTACCGTGCGGTATCTCCAGTGCTGTGCTGCCCACCTAGATGTACTGGGAGTTTGGATGTGAAAGACGCCATGGAGGAAGGGAAGAGTGGGCTGGGGGAAATTTTGACGTTTCCAGAGCCTTTTAGCTGTTTTGGGATGAAGGAGGAAAGGACAAGGAGTGAAATGAAAAGTACAGGAGATGGTAAAGGGTAAAAGTGTGACGTTTACATGTGCTGGGGTCAAGCGGCCATGGAATCAGTAATAAAAACCTGAATAGTACCTTCCTGTCTTACAGCTGATAAAAGCAAAACCTACAGGAGATGCACGGAGCTCAGTGCAGGAAGCTGTTACCAGAGATTTTCCCGGGCTAATTCCCAGGAAAGGGCTGTTCTGTGCTCTCCGAGTGGAAACACGGAGCTGTTCTGCAGAGAGGAAAAGGAAACAAAAGCCTGAGCACTCAGAAAATGGTTTGAAAATTAGGGTTTTGCAGGAGATAGTTCAGAGGGAGACTGTGAAGCCTCCTAGAAAACAGATATTGCATACTTTCAACAGAGGGTTAATTTATTATTCTGCATGAGTGGGCACAGCACCTCTGGCCAGAAGTCACCCAGCAGAGCTGTGAGTCATCCCCCGAGGCAGCCCTCAGCCCGGTAAAGTTCCCATCCATTTTCCAGCTTTGTTGGAGTTGTGTATCCAGTCAAACTTCAAGTTACTGTTACAAAAACCACAAAAAAAAAAATCACTCTTTCAAGTCTGGGAGAAAATAAATACTGAAATTCTTGGACTCTGTGACAAGCCTTTCAGACATTACTCGCTTGTTGAAAAGCTTAATCCTGAAAAAGTCCCTGCTTTGAAGCACAGTGAAATCAGTCACCCTGGTTTTGTCACACTTCGGTAAATATATATATTGAAAGGTCCCCAGAGTCCCAGTACATTAATCTTTTCTATTTATAACTTTGTGAAGAACTTCAGACCTCACCTTGAAGTCTTCTCAGAGTATGTATGTTTTTGATTTAAACATGATTGTTGATGCTTGAGTTTTTCTTCACCTTGTAGTTCGTCCCTGTCTGACTGGTGATAAAGCTATTTTCTCTGACCAGCATCAGTAACAAAGGTCCCTTTGGGCACAGTGGGCTGAGCAGTTCCCTTCAGTGTTACTGTGTGGTGTAATCAAAGGTCAGTGTTGTCTGATTAAGAAGACCTTCACCTCTGCAGCTGTCAGGAGTTTATCTGGCTGAATGAGGTGCTGAAAAGAAGGACTGTAGTTTACCTGGACTTCTTCAAGTGCCTCTTATCTTGCTTTATTGTTGCTGGCTGGTTGAAAAAGCAATGATCATCTGAAAGTGAAAAGAGCCCGTTTTCCTGACCCAGGATCCATGCTTTCTCTTAAGAGAAAAAGCGCTCAGAAGGAAAGAAGTACAAGACACTTATGATAAAGCAGCAGGTTCCTTCAGAAACTGAGGACGTTTTTTGGAGTCTGGGCAACATGGCTTGAAGAGGCAGCATCCCACCTTGGGAAGCTGAGTTCCAGTGTGACTGTGTGAGGCCTTCAGACATGGCTCACCCCTTCACAGAACTATTTCCCGATAGATAATTTGATAGTGCATTTTTGAAATTCACACTGTAGCATAAATTCCTTCAGTTTGGAGGCAGGCTCAATGCTGTGCTATTAGACAGGCGACCAAAAATTCCTGTCAGCTGTTTGCAAACAGCTGCAAGTTGTCTCTGCAAGAGAAGAAAGGAGCAACAACAGGCTCTAATTATTTGAAGTTGAAAAATTGGTTTGGGAATAGAATGTTGTATTTAGGCATAGTTCTTGACCAGAGAAACTACCTAAATCTATCAAAATTCTATTTGTTGATTAGCCTGCACTGATGTCTCATGACTAGTGTGGATTCATGGAAGAGGGAGTTAATTTTAGTCAAATAGTCTTGAACAATAAAAATAATTTCAGTTTTGGGAATGCCAAATGAAATTTTTGCTTCTGATGGCATATCTTTGTAGAGAAGCTGGGTACAGCTGTGGGGAGATGGAGACAGCTGGTTTTGTTTCACATGAAAGCAACACTGCTTCTAGTTCTGCTTCAATGTCATGAAGGAGCATGAGTGGAAATTTTAGATGTGTGGTTGTAGTTTGCAGCTCACTCGGTCAAGGATGAATTTTCTGACTTCAGTAGAAAGAAAGGATGGTGGAGGCAAAATGCCCTTTTTGGGGTCACTTGGCCTCATTTGAGCCATTCACAGCATCAAGGTGAAGTTTCCATAGCTGTTCAAAGCAGGCCAGGGACTGAGAAGAGGAACATCCATGGCACCTGTGTATGGGCACAGTCCACGTGGCAGCCAAGCCCACAGCTCTGGCCCCAGCCGCCTACGAGAAGCAGATGGGTTCAGCCCCCCTGGTACTGCACAGGCAGCTGCAGCTCTGTGGCTGGTACCAATTTAATTTTGTATCTGGGCCTCTTGCCACCTGCGAGCCTCATGGAAAACCTGTGAGAAGTTGTTCTGCGTGTGGGTGTTCATTACCATGTCGACTTGTGTTCTCCCTCCAGATCAGGGAGCAGCAAGCTTACAGTCACATCTGCCAAACTGGCAAAGTTAGGCTCATGTCTGGCTGGAGCTCCAGCACCTCCAGCCAACGTGCAGTCTCTCAGTCTAGAAAGTTTTGATGGCAGGTGGTGCCAGATTTACTTCTAAACTCCTCCCTGGAGAAGTATGTGTTTCCTTCAATTTGCTCTCCTGTTGGGTGGAAGTTCCCTGTACAGGGACAAAGGGGACAATTTTTATTAATCTTATGAATATAAAAAAAATTTATAAAATTAATAAAATGTCTTACACTTGCCCACAGCAACCCATGGTGTTGATCTGATGTTGGCTGAGGCTGGAAGTAGGTGCTTGAAGTCTTGCTTCAGAGGCTTGTGCAATGCAGAAATGGCATACTTGCCAGACAGGGAACCATTTTTTTCACTCCAATCCCAGCAGCCATGACTGCTAACTTCCCTCTGCAGAGGTTTATTTTTCAGTGCTTTCTGGTTTTCTGTGTAGCAAGGGAATGAAGTAAGAAATTTTTCATCAGAAGTGCCCATGGGTGGTGCATATGTCTCATATCTCAACAGTACAGGGGAAGGTACCAAGAGGGTTTGCTGAGACTTAATGTGGCTGAGGATATGTAGAAGTGGAAAGGGCAGGGTCATAGAGGACAGTCCTTATTTCAGAGTGCCAAACCCTGCAGAACTGAGCTTAAAGCAAAATCTGGATCTGCCTGTACAGGTCTTTAGTTCAATTCAGAAATAATCAGCGATCAAATTAATTCTGAGCATTCCTGTTCAGCCTAGGGGGATTGCTGGTCAAACACATAATTTCTACACATACCATAGTTTTCTCTCTGACTTTCCAGGGAAAATGCCTTCTTGCTACTCTTATTAACCTGTAGTAAAGAAAGTAAGGGTGGACAAAAATGACACCTACTGGACACATCTGGGTAACATCTCCAAGAGGTGTCTAAATCTAAAAATATTGATCTTTTAAAGCAGATGGCTACAGTTACTGGGCTATTTTGGGGACTTGAGAGTCTAAGTACTTTTGTCCTCTAATAGGATTGTTGGACCTTGTTGTTATATTTATAGCAAAGTGAGTTCAGATTCAGGACATCTAAGGGCAAGACCAGAGTTTCTCCGGAAAATATTGCACTGTTTCTGTGATTCAGTTCCCTTGCCCATAAATTGTGGAAGTCCTGTGATTTCTTCCCTGATACATCAAGACCACATTGTTTACTCCCTGAATGGTATTTTAGAGCTGAAGAATGACTAAATCTCCTTATTGTTTCAACTCCGTATTGCATGACTATGGCAATCATTTTAAGTAGGATAGAAAGGGATAGCCTGGGACCTACCAACCTGCCAGCCTCACCTCTGTGCTTGGAAGATCATGATACAGATCCCCTAGAAGCTCTGCTAAGGTACATGGAGGACTGGGAGGTGATTTGAGACAACTGGTGTTGCTTCAGTAAGGGCAAGTTCTGCCAGACCAACCCAGTGGTCTTCTGTGATGAGGTGACTGCATCAGTGGACAATGAAAGGGTTACAAATGTCATTTATCTGGATTTCTGTAAAGCCTCTGACATGCTCCCTGACAATATCCTTCTCTCCAAATTGGAGAGAGAAGGATTTGATGGATGGGCTATTTGGTGAATAAGAAATTGTCTGTGTGGTTGCATCCAGAGGGTAATGGTTAGTGGCTAAATATCCTGATGGAGATCCCTCAGGGGTCTGTACTGAGACCAGGACTACTCATTAGTGACACAGACAGTGGGATCCAGTGCAGCCTCAGCAAGTTTTCAAACGACACCAAGCAGAGAGATGCTGTTGACACATCTGAAGGATGGGATACCATCCTGGGCAAGCAAGTCCAGCAGAGGCCACAAAGATGATTAGGGCACTGGAGCACCTCTCTGAGAAAAGGCTGAGTGATTTGGAATTGTTCAGCCTGGAGAAGAGAAGGCTTCAGGAAGAACTTCTTGTGGCCTTTCAATTACTAATATTTAATAAGAAAGACAGGAACAGATTTTTTTAATAGGCCTGTTGTGATAGGACAAGGTATGATGGTTTTAAACTAAAAGAGAGTAGATTCAGATTATTATAAGGAAGATTTTTTTTATGATGAGGGTGGTGAAACACCAAATGGAACAGGTTGCTCAGAGGTGGTAGATGCCCCATCCCTGAAACACTGAAGGTCATGCTGAGTGGGGCTCTGTTCTATGTGATGGAGTTGAAAATGGCCCTGTTCAACCCAAACTTCTCTATGATTCTGTAATTCTCTGATTCTCTGTGGATTGAAATTTAAGAGATGGAGATAGAAAAGGCAGGATGTCTATTCTTATACTAGCAAAGAAAAATTCATGATCCTAAACTACTCTGATACAAAAGCAATTTGATTCGACATAGGGCAAATAAATGTTATTTTTTTATGCTGACAAATGTTGATTCTGAGGCCCCAAAGCAGCAAGTCACAAAGGTGATGTCCTGCCGTAGGGTGGCCTTTGGAGTGGTGATCCTCATACAGGATATTCAGCTGGGGAATAGGCTTGACCATCTCAGGGAGAATTTTTTCTGATGGGATTTTTTCCCCACCATGTCTACTGCTTCATATTTACCTTTCTTTAATTTAATGCCAATTCATTGTCCTGTTTTATTCTGTTGCAAATTATTCTGCAGTATCTTGCAGCTCAGTGCAGCAGTAATAAGGCTGATCTACAAACCATCTACAAATCACCTACAAATCAGCTCCATGAGAACTGGGGCCTCATAGGTGGAAGCAATGTAGCTACTGTGAGAAGGAATTGTGGGTTTCTGATGTGAAATTCTCTTCTCTGATTGGTCTGGCCAAGGCTGGCATAGGGTCAGTGCCTGAGGAGAGTTCCGTGGTTTGCTGGTAGATAATGGGAATTTGGAGCTGGATTACAGCGAACACAGAAAGGAAAAATTTTGAATGTTTCTGCAGTGCCTTAAAATACCAGGATTTATATCCAACATATAGAACAAAACACGCCAATAAAAGGGAAATTGTAGGAAAAAAAAATCCTTGAAAAAAAATCCTTAAAAAAAAAATCTGAAAAACGGAAAAATCAGAGAAATGCAGTCAGAAGTACTGCATATGCACTGCATATGCACATCAGCTGATCATCAGCTGCGCATTCAGGAGGTGTTTGGGCTGGAAGAGAGGACCTCACCTACTGAGTGGAACTTCAGTAGTGAATAAAAGATTTAGGGCTGTGAATTGACTGTGTTATACTGCATTTCTCAGTTTTCTGGTGGCTTGGCTCCCTCTGCTGTGTGTGTGAGCTGGTGTGAGATAGGAGGATTTGGATGGGCTTTCAAGGGAAATCAAAGAGGTGGTTTCCAGAAAAAAAAAAAAAAAATTAGAGGAAATCCTGTGTCAAAATGTGTCAAGCTGTTGCTCACTTGCTGTATTTCTCCTGATGGTGTCCAACCCCTCAGCAGCTTGACCAGAGCTGGCAGTGCCAGGGTAGAGGCCAGACAAATCACTGCCAACATTCATAACCATTTGTTTATTAGGAGACTCACATTTTCAGTTTCGTATGGGAAGATCTTTGTGGGTTTTTTCCCCCTACTTCTAAAATAACAGCTTAATACAAAATTAAAGAAGAATGTAAATTTACACAACTTATTGCTAAGGGAGTTGACTGCTCCTAGTGGATCATTAGTCTGCATATTAGCATTTTCATGCTGGTTTCATTATTATCCTGCTGGTTTTCAGTTTGCACTTAGTGTTGCTTTTCCTTCTCATAGTCACGTTGCACTTTTCGCTGCACTAGGTTGAGAATAAACTACTGATGACTGTGTGCTGGCAGGTGTCTTATCAAAGCTACCTCCAGGGCATTTGAAGTGGGTTGTTTCATTACCCTCGCACCTACTGTGGTTAAATTAGAACAATCAGTATTTTAGTGGTGCTTTAAGTGAACTCTGTTCAGTAAGTTAACAGGACAACATACATTAAACAGCTTTGGGGCTGGATGGTCTCTGCAAGCTCCAGCTGCAACAACTGAGAAGTCAGTCAGCACAAGGGGTTGCCAAGCTGCTGGCAAAAATGAGCTAGCAGCAGAAAAATCCTGTTGGATTTGGATGCCTAAGTGCCCCAGGAAAAGCCATCCAGTCTGAAGTCCAACAAAGGTTATGTTTGTCAAGACAAACCTCAATGAGGCTGTTTGTCAAGAAGTTGTGAATGCCCCATCCCTGGAAGTGTTCAAGGTCAGGTTGTATGGGGCTGTGAGCAACCTGGTCTAGTGGAAGGTGTCCCTTCCCATGGCAGGGAGGTTGGAGCGAGATGATTTTTAAGATCCCTTCCAACCCAGACCCTTCTGTGATTCTATGATCAAGACTCAAACATATCATCAGGTGTCTAAATGAAGGACAAGTTGCTTTACTCCTCTTTTTGAGCCATTTGAAAACTGGGGCTTGCATCCATATGAAATCCTAAAGCAGTCAATGAGACTTTCTGTGAGCTAGAAGAAGTAAAAGGAAAACTTCTGACAGTAGTTAGTGATGGCCTTTGCGAACCCTCTGTTCATTTCTTCAGGAGCAGCTGTTGAGCAATACAGGATATTTTGAAATTTCCTGTCCAGGTACAGCTATGGGTAGGCAGGAGAGACTGTAAAAAACTGCCTGAAAGGCTCTGTTCAACTTTATTGTGTATACCTGAACTCTTTGCTATTTCCTTTCTATGTTGTGCTCATCGAGATTGTTTTAACAGACAAACATTGTTCCAGACTTTGAATATTTGTTTTTCTTCTGGATTCAGTTTAGATACAGTGACAGGAAGGCTAATATGCTCATTTCAGCCAAGTTTTCATTCCAGAGATGGCTGCTGATTAGCCCAACTATGACCCTAAAATACCACTGAAGGACTGAACTGGGAAAGATAAAACTGTATAAGACATTTTGCCTACTTTTACAGCAGTTTTTTGAGATTGACAGCATCTGAACCTCGGCAATGGGGACATCAAGTTAGTGATAGTGTCTGTGTCCCCCGGTGGTTTATCCTTAGTGTTATTCCTGAAGAACTAGGTTTCTGAACTAAGAGAAATAACACAATAGAAATAACACAAGAGAAAATAACACAATAATGGATATTAGGGTCATTTCCAGGTAAATGGAAGTAGTTAAGGAAAGCTGTTGCCTAGTTATGCTTAGATTTTCAAAGGTGTTGCCACGGACTGTTAATTTGATTTAAAATCCTAGACATAATTTCAAAGTTACTGGAACACCTTGTTAATCAGAATGTAGATACTTGTGAGCATCTTTAAGTATACCTGACTACTCCTTTTTCTACTGCTGCAGAGGTCAAGACACACAGTCATATTTCAAGGAAATACGAGTCAATCTGTAATTGGTTTTAATCTCAGACTTCAGGGACAGTAGTAGTCTGCTCTGCATCTTCAGATATCTGCAGGTTCATTTGTTTACTGATCTTTAAGAAGTGGTTTAGTTCTGGTGTCACAGATGTTCCCAAAGGGGATTTACCAGAGACTGTAAAAGAAAAGTTAATCCCTCACAAAAAAGCATATTCTGCTGAGTTCTGAGCGAAACACTTTTCTTTCTGGAACTGGGTTGAATTTACACCAATAAAGAGGTGCATCTGTTCTGCTTTATCCCTGATCAGTAGAGCCTCATCTCTGCTGGTGCTGCTAACCCCAGAGGCAGGCAGAAGATTCAGAGCCAAGCTGGTGGGAAGCATATCAATAAAGTCAGATTGATTTATCAGAGCAGGAAGGGAAAGAGCAGTATCGTGGGTTATTAAAGTCTGTGTTAGAGTAGTTGTTCTAAACCATTTCCATTTTTGTGTTGTAGCTGTACGACTGATGTCACCTATAAAGGAGGTGAACACCCAAGGTTTCAGGCTTTTTTCAAGCATGACTGAACACTAAGATTGAGCTTTTACTTCAAATATGTATGTGTTGTCATTTCTCTTCTCATGTGTCAGATTCATACTGCCTTGCCTGAAAAAAACTCCCCAGTTTCTGTTTTTCTCCTAGATGCACCACCAGCCCCAGACAAATGACTGAGTCTTGATTGTTTCCAAGAGTTTTGTTTATGAGCACCGTTGCTTTGCATTTGATTACTTCATGTTTGGAGGCCAATTAGGGAAGGGTCAAAGGGTTGGTATGTTTATGCACGTTCAGAGCTGAAAATGACTGTGTGCTGTGAGCTATGCTACTACCTGCTTTGCTGATGAACTCAGAGTGCAGAGCTGGGTGGAGATGGAATTCTTTGCTAACCTTTATCTTATCTGAAAAGCCATTGAGTTAGGAGAAGAAATACTCAGGTGATGTGTGGTTGGGTGAGGGGGTGACTTCTCACTTCAGTGCCTTCTGGGATCCTCTTCTCTCCAGGCAACAGTACTGTAAATGAAATACGAGCACAGTTAAGGCACACAAGGTTTTGTTTGGGAATATGTCAACACTCTGCAGAGACATCGTTCAGCTGCTGATGTGAAATCACAGCCTTGTGCCGGGAGCCAAAAGGTGGTGCTGTTACTACAAGAAAGACGAGAAAAAAGGTGGATCTCAATCTTTTCAGTGGTGTTGTGAATCAGCTAGGGAGCAGAGGGAGATCCGCTTTTTCTGGGTAATGCAATGCTCCTGAGCTATCTTAATGTATAGGACAACTGGTGCTGTGGGTAGAGTCCAGGAAAGAGATAAAACACGAGAGAAAAATATGCACCTGGAGGGAGGAGAAGGAAAAAAAGAGGAAGGAAATAACTGGATTTCCTTATGAGGCATAGGACAGAAAGGGACATTGGAGAGAAGTGGCAGCTGATGCTGGGCTGGGCTCTGCAGTGCACACAACCCATCACGCGCTCTGCGAGGAGTCAGACACAGAGCTGCTACCTGACTTAAATGTAAATAAGGAAATGAAAGCATTAAAGGTCCTCACAAGTAAGGGGAAGAGCAGTGGGAGAGTGGGGAGATCCTTAACGTGGAAATGGGTAGCACCAATACGTAACCGAAACCCTTCTGAGATGGTGTCTTGCCTTCGTCTCCACAAAGGCATATGTCAAATGGGACACTGAGCTAGTCAGACCTAGACAAATCACATCTAGACTAGCATAGAATTAACACCTAGATGCTGTGTGGGTGTATTAGAGAAGAACTGGTGGTCCAGCAGGAGAAGTGTTGTCCACTGTATGTCATCTCCTTGTGAGATTCCTTCTTCACATACCAACCCTCACACTGTGGCAGTGAAAAGAGGTCTGTGCCCAACTTCTGCTTCTCAAAATATCTAGGTATTGTGGTCCAGCTTAGCAATGCCTATTACATGCTACATTCTGTCCTCTGGGGCAGGAATTGTCTTCAGTCATTGCTGGAGGAGTGAGATTTGCATAAATGAGAGGTTTCAAATTCATCCTGGAGAGGGTCCTTCAGGGGTCACTTGGGACAACACTGTGAAGTTCAGTGAACAGCCTTGGCTGTTGGGAAGTTGCTGTATCAAGTCACTTGAGGAAGTATCAAGACAGCCAAACTCTACCACCATTGCTGTCTGGCCATGAGATGCTGCAGTGACCATCTGAGGTATTGGGCATGGCATTCTGTATCCTCTTCCTTCTTACTCTTCTAAGTCACAGGTACAGCCCCACTGTGAAAACCCACAAAGCAGAGTCTGAACTGATGTTTCTCCTCTCTCCCTGCAACTGTAAGCCTTACTGAATGCCTGCAACAGACAATTTGTTAAATGAATTGGAAACATTGCTCAGGAATGGGCTAAGCTGTGCGAGACACCACCCAGACCTAATTTTTGTGGTTGCAGATTAATGGCAGCAGGTGTAAGTGCCTGCTGTGTTGTTCAACTCGTGCAAGTGCTTTTGAGCAGAAACACTGCTGATTCTTGCAACTCACCTTTCAGGACCTTCTTCCCTCCCTAAGACAAAGAAAAACAAGTCTGTGAGGAGCAGTGTATGATAAAGGACAAGCAGAAGGGTGAATGGTTAAAAATATACCACCAGGAGCCTGAATGGGGACCCCCAGCACCCAGGTTTCCCTGGAAATGATCTGCCTTAGCACTACCACCGGTCATGGTTTGATGATCTTGTGTCCCATTGCCTCTCCTGGGTTGTGTCCATTCAGAGTCCGAACACAGGACACTGCTCAACACAATCTCAACTGTTAGACCTAGAAAGCAGCTGCTGTAAAAACTTCTGTTTCCTCAGGAGATAAGAATTGGAAATGAACTATATTTGGTCTCTACTTAAGGATCTACAGTTCTGATTAGTATCAACGTGAGTTAATCAGAGGCCTGGATTGGAGTGCAGCAGCGTAGGTCTGTAATCAAAGTCTTTGTAATCAGAAACATGCCAAACACTAAATGAATGTGTCAGACTATCCCTATGACATAACTGTGTTGTACCTGAACAAGAGATAAGTGGGAATAAACAGCAAATATTTGGAAGAACAGTCTCTCAGTTTCTGTGTGCTAGGGAGTTGAGTGCTTGTAGCTCAGGGTTCTTGCTGTGCAGTGATATTCATGTTTGTACTGGATGTTTTCACTTCTTATCATCAATGTCTTAAGGCTTGTTTATTGAACTCTGGGTCAGTTTATTCAGGTTTAATGACTCTTCCACCACATGTTTTCATTTCAAGCACATTTTTGTGGTGGGGGAGCATTTTGTGTGCAGTTTTGTGCCTCTTTCAGGAGGTTGATCTTGGGTCATTCGCTGAACTAGTAGATGGATGATAGGAGTGACTTTTCTTTCTTTCTTTCTTTCTTTTTTTTTTTTAAACGTGTGTTCCTCATTTGTGTCTCATATTCGTTTTTGTGCTTCTGCAGAGGGTGGTTGGTGAGGACAAAAAAGAATGTGGTTTCTAGAGCAGAGCTTGCCTCCCAGAAAGAGAGGGAGATGGTCTTGTGGGTTGTGCATAGATGTGTGGAATTTAATGATCCATGCTTTTTTCTTGGTGTTGCTGTAATCCTTATGAGGAAATCATGAGAGGGAATTCAACTAGAGGTTATATTTGTGGTAACACTCATTGTGGCTTCAGTAGAAAGCAGATTGGGATGTTCTGCCTTTATTTCTGCTTGTGTAGGAGGCCTTGGTGAACGCAAGAGAGGAACATGTGTGTTTACTAGAGGATACTCTCTGACTGGGGGATATCCAGTCGTAATAAATCTGAGTTTCTGAGTAGTTCCCACACTGCCTTCTCATGCTTTCACAAGCACAATGAATGGCTTCCAAAAGACTCTGTATCAAACACTTATAAAGCCAGGGCTGTCAGGTCGGGCTGTGTTTCTAAATGCACATCTGGAACGTAGAGGCATTGACCTCTTTAGTTAACCAGCAGCTTACAGATGTATCTGTTCATGAGTGAAAGAAGAGAGCTGTGGAAACTGTCATTTTCATGTAAGCTGCTTCCTGTGTGTCAGGATGTGGTGACAAATCATCCAGCCTGTACAGCGCTTTGGAAAGACAGGGAGAATTTCACTGCAAACTTTCTCACTAAGAACTCACTGGTAGTTTTCTCATCCACCTAAAGGATATTCCTAATATCCATAAGAGTGACTGTGAGGGATGCTGTCAGAGGCCTTTCAGTGGGCTGTGTCATGGATTTGAAGCATCTCCAGCCACTGATGCCTCTGGCTTATTTTGCACAATATGCAAAGGGGTGTTAGCTCTTTTTCAGATAGGAGTGACTGAAAGTGAACCTTTGCCTTCAAGATATCATGGGTGCTCCATGGCCATGCCCTCCTGTACTCTTGGTTGCTCAGTGGGGAACCTGAACTTAAGATATGAATACCCTGAGTGGGAGAACAGGAGCTTCCAGAGACATAAAGTTCCCACTCTGTTTTTCACAAGGCCTTTCACCATTTTCTAATTTATAAAGCATGAGTGTATTATTCTGATAATTTTGTTTTTCAATTAAGAAGCAAACAAAAAGGCCGATGTCTGATTTAAACCTGAATTACCATGAAAAGCATACAGGAAAAAAAGAAGAAACCTGCAAAACTGGTGGGGGGATTGGGGTGTCTTTCCTTTATACGATGTAACATTTTCAGCCCTTTGCAATGTGGCTTCTCCATGAAAAGGTGTAACTTTTCTTCTGTCTCCTGCCTATAGTAGTATCTTACAACTTAGGTATATTCAAATGCAAAGCAACTCTCCCGTGTACAATAATCTGGATTCTTAAGAATGTTTTTTGATACTTTCAAATCCAGAAATGTTCTCAAAAACTCATTGGGATGTACTGAGTCTTTACAGTGTTTTTTCTTCTTCAGAAATAGTTTTATGATCCTGCATAAGGGCTTTAAGTATATCCAATACCTGTCTTCACCAAAGCATCTTTGTATGGCACTGGCTGAATCATTTAATTGTTTTTTCTCATTTACACTCCTGAAGAAGAACAGCAATAATTCATTGCTTCATCAAGGGATTGTGATGATAAATTATATACAGGTAGCTGTAGGAGAGAGGCAATTGGATTCCACACTACCAAAAGCCAGACCTTGCTATTCCCCCCTCCAATAGTTGTTGGGCTTTTTTCAATATTATTGTTAATTATTTGTGTTCAGAGATAGCATCAAAGATTGACTGGCAGTCGCTGTTGAGCACTTTGATGTTGATTTGATAGTCATTACAAGCACAGCCAATTGCAGAAGGAAAGTTCTTGGGGTGATTTGATCCAACTATAAAAGGGAAGAGCCTGCCAAGGTTAAGGTGGTTGTTCATAGTATAACTTCTTAAATGATCTCTTCACCCTTTTGTGTTGGGAGACAGAGTCAAAGATTGACTTGCAATTAGGAGTGAGTCAGTTCTGATTCCATCCTTTGGAACTACTTTGTAGTTTGGGCACTGAGCAAGCTTTGTACCTGAGATAAGAACAAAGCCCAGGGAGTGAGAAGGGAAAATTGTAATGGATTTGTATCGAGAAATCTTTCCCATATGGAGTAGCAGTTCTAGCCTAAGAGCTATTTTTGTTCTGAGGTTACAGATCTACATAATGAGATAATCTGCAATAACAAATTTTTCCCAGTTTTTGGGCTTGGGCAAACCACATTGACTGGGAAATGTTGCCAAACTTCTCTGTAGCATACAAAGCAATAATGAAGTGCTGTGAAAGGAAGTGTGTGTAATGAGTGACATCTGTCTCCTTCGCTATATATGCCATCTCCATGGCAGTAATTGCCACATTTATGTGGGTAAAATGTTTGATTCTAATGTCTGATTTATCAGTGACAGCCTGTATAGTGTATGTTACAAATTAATATAGCTGATGTTGAAAGCTTTCATAATAACTTGAAAAAGTACAGTAGCCATTCTGCTGTATGAGTACAGAACAAATTTAAAACAAGAAATCAATATGAAACTGTTTAGAGTTCTGCACGTGTATGTGTAGAAGTTATTTTCATGTAAAAATCAAATACATGAAAATGAAATGAGATCTGTTTTGCTTGCAAGGCAAGAGCACTCCCATTGCAACTGTGTGACTGTGGCAGTGTCTCAAGGGTATAATGATTTATTTTTAAATAAGCTGGTTTATATTAGGTGCTGTAGATTTAAAGGACTTGTGTGACTGATTGTGGAGTTGCAACTATATGTGTGATGTGTGCCTGAAGTCTGTTCAGTGAAAAAAGATCTTCTGGAGATCTTTATGCCAATCCCCAGAAAAGTTTCCTTTTTTGGGGCAGTGGGAGATGAGCAGTTTCTGTACTGATTCCATAAAACTGTGAGTGCATGTCTACTTTATTTTTGGCTCCTTTCTTTCCACATCCATAAAAACTCCTTAGACTTTCTGTAGTCAAGTATTTCTTTCTGTGTCTGCCCAGTTCCTTTGTACCAGCACTTTCCATTCTCTGAGGCTTTCTCGTGGCTGTTAAGCACAAATACAGCATTATTAATTGTTTCAGTTGGCCAAAATGGCATGACTCTACACTAAATAGATGCTAAACTTGTGAGAGCCACCTTTTTTGTCCAAATCCTTTCAACACATTAAAAAAAAAAAAAGAAAAAAAAAAAAAGAAAAGAAAAAAAAAAGAAACCACAAAAAAACCCTCACAAAAAACACAACAACCAAGGCAATTCTTATTTTCTTTTATTCCACTGGGACTACTCACAAAAATTTCAAATGTTAGTCTATGTTCTGGTCATTACATCATGTTTTTCCTATAGGTTTTCTTAGCAATACTCGATGGCAGAATAACGCTGGTGCCATTCAAATCGATGCTAGACTACTTGTGTCCTGTAAGTGGTCTGCAGACCAATGCTATAAAAGTGCTGACTGCTGCTCACAGTCACCGTGTTGGGAGCGTGTGCTCTCCCACCGAAGTTCACATGTAGTCTTGGTTTTGGCTGAGAACATTTTTGGCAAGCTGGGACTTAATGGGGAATTACTTTTCACTAAAACAACTACTTCCATGTCTGAGATACCAACCACCACATGAACATTAATTACAGTCTGTTCAAGGATGGCATGCCCAACACTGCTTTCTACTACAGAAACATGTCTCTCCCCATTATTTGGCAAATTATAACACTTTTAAATAATGACGTTTCAACACATTCTTGAAACATTACTACTCTAAGTGATTCTGCTAACCAGCAAGGATTAGACTGCTGAGTCATACTGGTGTTAGAAAATATAGCCCAAAATGGGGAAGGAATATCCCTTTTCCATCTTCTGCCCATCTTCTAGTCTTTGGTCATTTTCTGACTTGGCAAGGCTGTGTGTGTTAAATGACGGAAGGTGAATAATTTCTGTGAAGTCTTTTTTTTTATTTTTTTTTTTCTTTTCAATTTCCCCATTTCTTTTCCAGTGACTTTTGTTCTGACAGAGAAAGTCAGGATATGTATTTTCACAGGGAAAAAAATTAGCTGAAGAAAGACATCTAGATCAGGTGGGAGTCATCTATATTGAAATAATGAGGGGAATTAAAAACAGAGTGCAATCAGTTTGTCAGGAAGTTTGCCTGCAAAATGCTTTGGCACTTCCCAGAAACAAGAAATTTTGGCAGAACTTTAGAGGAAGTCAAGGAGGGAAATGATAGAAGTATCATTTAAAGTGAAACTAGTTATACGAAGGTGCCCATGATAACTTTATTTCTCTCCTGTTGAGTTCCAGCCACAACCCCAGTGTGTTCAAAAATCAAAGAATCACAGAATAAGATGAGTTGGAAGGGACCTACAAGGATCACCAAGTCCAACTCTCAGTAAATAATATCTGCTAGCTTCAGACTTCCACAAAGCCTGAGATAGAAAAATAACCTCAGTCCAGAAAGATGAGTAGGTTGGGGTTCTTCCTTTGCCTTTTCTGATGAACTCAAATAAATGACATATCCTGGTAGATCTTGGTCTTATTGGTTGTGTAAACCCATACTAATAGATGCATGCCTCAAAGTAATTTTTCCAAGTTACATTCTTTAGGAATCCCTTTTATCTGATGACCAATGATTCTAGTCTGGATCTGAGAACTTTTGTCAAAACTGTTAGAGTTCTGCGATGGGTTTAAACTTAAATGAGTCAGCATTTCCTGAAGGGAAAAAAGTACTTTTTTGAGAGAGCTCCCATCTGGTAGCGCTCAGATCACAATATCTCTCTGAAACTAAAACAGATGGAATATTTTAGAGCAGTTCATCCTGCTCTTCTCATTTCAAACTGTGTCTTCAGGAGGTGGGACTTTGAGAAATGCTAAATTGGTAAACCAGGTAAAAAAATGTGAAATTTGGCAGCAGTGAATGATACAGTACTGAGAAGCTCCTTAAGGTCTGTCTCTTAGATCTACAGCTGGTTAATTTAAAGCCTTCATTTTAACAACTGGACTGCAATGATTCTCGTATGACCAACTCACAAACAACTAAGATGCCACTTCTGTTGTGCTTTTCTTTTGCTTCTTCTGTTTTCCTTCCTTTTTTTTTTTCCCTTTTTTTGTTCCCTCATTTGCCAAAGTTCTCCCTGTCCACTTGTACCCATAAGGAGGCTATAGTAGCCTGCAAATGTGACTGTTGTCCATGTGTTAAGGAACAATGAGGTGGAAGTACCCTATACCTTCACGTCTCCATTCCCCACTGAAAGGGAAAAGATAGAAGGCACTGTATTGATCAGACTGCAGAGATGACCTGAAAACAGGCCACTGTCAGTGTATCTATATCACATCAAGTAAAGACTCCTAACTTACCCAGGACTTCTGACTCTGTGTGTTGCTAATTTTGGACAAGGCATGGCTCCTTGGTGCAATGGGAGTTGGGGAAAGGGCAGGAGAGCTTTGCTTTCCACTTTGGTCTCCAGTTGAAGTTTTTTCCTAGAATAGAGTTGTTTCCTGGGAACTTTGTGTTGATACTGGGCTGAGATCTCTAAGCAGTGGCCTCCCATTTCTCAGTCGACTCTGTTTCAGGATCAGTACATATGTGTAAAGAAAATGTTACATTTACACCATGAAGCTGTGTCAGAGGAGGTTTAGGATGATTATTATGGGGCTGTCCTGGCCTTGCACAGGTTTCCCAAAAGCCATGTGCCTGAAACTATTGTCCAAATGTTTCTTGAACTCTGTCAGTCTTGGTGCTGTGACCACTTCCCTGGGGAGCCTGTTCCAGTGCCCAGCCACTCTCTGGGTGAAGAATCTTTTCCTAATATCCAACCTAAACCTCCCCTGACATCGCTTCATGCCATTCCCTCAGGTCCTGTTACCATTCACCAGAGAGATCAGTGCCTGCCCCTCCCATTCCCCTCAAGAGGAGATTGTAGACTGTAATGAGGTCTACCCTCAGTCTCCTCTTCTCCAGGATAAAGAAATCATGTGGCCTCAGCCACTCCTCACACAGCTTCATATCCAGGTCCTTCACCATCCTTGTAGTCCTCCTTTAAATACTCTCTTAATAACTTTACATCTTTTTTTTATTGTGGTGTCCAGAAGTGCACACTGGATTTGAGGTGAGGCCACACCAGTGCAGGGCAGAGCAATCCCCTTCCTCAACCAGCCAGTGATGCAGTGCCTGATGTCCCCTAGGACATGGTTGCCCCTCCTGGCTACCAGGACATGCTGCTGACTCGTACTGATAGACATACTGATAGATATATGTAGCCCTAATAACCCTAATAAAATGTAATAATACATAACCTTACAGTAAAACCAGCACACTGGTGGGCTACAACACAGCCCCAACATCAGTTCAGATGCTTAAGTGATCCTCCTTTCTATCCCTCTTTCTCTTCCTACTCCAACTACCGCAACCAGTTGGTTGAGGGCAAGGGGAACACCGTATGTTTCCCAAAGGAGAGCAACTGTTCTGAAATCAACATGCCAATCTGCTTCAGAGAGGGCTAGCCCCGAGCTGTGTGAACATAAGTGTCTCCAGACCACTTGGCAAAGACTGTAAGTCTTTACTTGCTTTCTAAGCTGTGCAAAGACAGAGTTGTCAAACAGTGCTGAGCACAGGAGAGTAGGTGGGCTTCTCTCTTGGAGTTGCTCTTTTTTCAGTTGTTCTGCAAAAGTGAACACACCCTCTGTTCCTCAAGTTTGGACCAGATAGAGATGGAGTGTCCTGCAAGAGATGGTGCTCTCAGGGGATGAGGTCTGCAGGCAGGCATAGGACACGTTTTCTTTAAATTGCCTTGGAGTCAGTATAACACGGAAGTTTCTTTCTGGAAAAGACCCCAAAGTAAAGCCTCAACCAGTTTTTATGAACTTGGATTTTCAGCAGCAGTGTCTGAGCCAGCCCTTTCCTTCTGTTGCCTTCTTGACCACTAAGGTCCTTAGATATATTGGTCCTGTGTTATACCAGACCAGGTGCTGCATGTTAAAATGCGTGTGAGCTGGTGTTAGGAAATGAACAAAGGGATGAAGGAAGAGGGGTTGTTTCTTACAAAGTCATTGCTGCCAAAAGACATATGTGTCAAACTGCATATCTGGTAGCACTATTTCTTGTCATACTTGTCTTTAACCCTATGTCTTCATAAATACTCTTGCATGGGTCTAAACTATAGGTCATCATATTCTTATCTTTAAGTCCATTCCTTCAATGTGTTAATGAAACGAAAAAATCTGTCTGTTACAGCCCGGTATATTTTTAAGGAACGAATCCACACTCCAAAGACTGTGCTTCTTTAATCCCTGCCTTTTCCAGACTCCATGGTTCCTTCTCCCTGGAAACTGGGCTAGGGTCTCCTTGAGCTGCTAGTTGCAACGAGGCAGAAGTCCAAGACAATGCCAGCACATGAGTGAGGAGAAAGCAGGGCCAAGATTCACTCCTTCAGGTCCAGAGGTCTTGTTTCATTTCCCTTTGCTTTTGAACTCTGCATAGCACTGGAAGGTTTTTTTGTACAAGAATGTGAAGTAAAATAAGGCCCTGTATTTGGAAATCTGTTTTTACACAGAAATCTGGCATAGAGAGGTTCTTTCCTTTGACAGGACTCTACTTCTGTGAGGTTTCCTCATACAATATTTAGGAGATTAGGCAGTATAAAATGCCAAGTGATCAACATTTTCCTTCTAGACTCAGATTGCTATAGCCTTGATGCAGTTTGATGTTTTCCAAGTAGAAGCAGGAATTTCTTTGTGAATATTTACCCGTGCTACTTGCTGGGCAATTGCTGAGAGATGTTTGCCAAAAAGTTTTGCTTAGAAAAGAGGTTCTGATAGAAAAAGTTTTATGGAGCGCAGTTTGCATCAGTACACTAATGAAACAGCATCTCTGACATTTGCATGTCACCTAATGTTAGAAGGTATGTTTACTGTGTAAGCTAAAATATCTCAAACTCAAAGCATGAAGAACTGTTGGGAAAGGAGCGATCACTGAAATGGGGATTAATTTCACAAAGAGAATAACTGAGTCCATGAGAACTTGCCATTTCCCTGAGCCCCACAGAAGATTGTATTGCTGAGAACAAGAATCACTTCTTAGGAATTTCTGCTCAGTGTTTCAGCTCAAACCTGTTTGTTAAAAAAATGAAACAAATGCACAATGTGGAGCAACTCATCAGCTGGGGACAGCTCTGACAACAATGCTTGAGACTGCACATTTAAGGCATCAGTAACATCTTCCAGTCTTGCTGGCAGAAGAAAGAAGAGAACATTAATTCTTATTTGTTTACGCTAGTTTTGGCTGTTTTGAATTATTGATATGTCCCTTGAAACTGTCTCTGATCATTTCCCATTGAGCACAGAGGCATGTGGTGGTAAGCAGAGACCCGGCCTAGCTGCTGGACTTTCTCCTGCTGAACTCAGCATCCGAACTGTTCATAGCAGCAACAGATGTTTCTGCTTTTTAAGGTCTGTGGGAACCTCGCTTTATTTTTTTTTTCCTTCCTCCTTGTAGGAACAAATGCCAATATATCTGAGATCCAGAAATCTTGACCTCAGGTTTATGTTATTATTGGAAGGTAATGCTGCTGGATATCCTATTGTCCATTCTCAAGTAATAAGCTGATAGCTATTAATGCTGTATTTGCTTTTTCACGCATAGTTTCTACGTGCTTGTTATTCAGATACTTCCTGGCAATAAATAAGGGAACACATAATCACTGTTGCCTTTAATGCAAGGGAAACGGCGAGTTTCATCTTGTTTCAAAAATGTTAGACAAGCTCAGGAACAAGCTCACTAACAACTAAAACAACCCATTCCCTTTGTCTTGGTATCATAAGCAGTCACCTGGTACATGATATTGTATGGATCCATGTCAACACTGTTCATAAGGTCTGACTCTGTCCTGAGTGCCCACACATAGATATCTCAGAAACCTGAGCAGTGTGCGTTAAGCTTAAAACTTTTTGAATGAATGAAAATACTTGAAATACTACTATTATTACTTAATTATAATAATAAAAAAGTGCTTCATTCCAAGCCTGGCTTCATTCCCTGTATGTCAACAGTATCTGCTTTTGCCAAAGAGACCCTTGTTAGACAGGGGATTTACTTTCAAGAAAAGATGGGCTTTATGCCATATTTCCACAGGTAGTTCCTGAGCATGAATTAACAGCTTTAATTGCCAGCAGAAAGTCCTTAGAAGCATTCTTGGCAGTACTTGATCAGGGAAGGTGCCAAAATCAAGCATCCTTGGCCTCTCTACCCGTACCAGGATTTTCAAGATGTTAAGGGTCTGTGAGAGATCTCAGCACTGCCTTTTTTTCTGAAAGAGAGCTGGACCTCACTGACTGGATCCAAAGGAGCCATGGGGCAAAGCTGTAGCTGGGCAGGGTAGGAAACATGTTCCTACTTTTGGAGGTCTGACTTCCCTCCTGCTCTGCCGTGGATGTCAGTAGCTCAGAAAAGGAGCCAACTGGCTACATCTCGTGCAAAGGGCTGTGAAGTGGGAACAGCATCCTGGGAACTGTATTGGACACACGCAATTCCAGGAGGGCAGGAGTGAGGAGAAGGCAGTTTTCAGAACCACGGAATCAATTGCTTTGGAAAAGACCTCAGAGATCATCAAGTCCGACCTTTACCTGAACACCATGGAGTCAAATTGACCATGGGCACTAAGTGCCACGTCCAGTCCTTTCTTCAACACCTCCAGGGATGATGACTTCACCACCTACCTGGAGAGTCTATTCCAAAGTTTAACAACCTTTTCTGAGAAAAAATTACTCCTGATGTCCAACATGAACCTCCCCTGGCACAGCTTAAGACTGTGTCCTCTCGTCCTGTCATTAGTTGCCTGGGAGAAGGGACCAACTTCCACCTGGCTACAACCTCCTTTCAGGTAGTTGCAGGGAGTTATAAGGTCCCTGCTGAGCCTCTTCTCCAAGCTCAACAATCCCAGCTCCCTTATCAAACTTTGCTTCAAACCCTCCTTGGTTAGCCAGGACTGACAATAAAAAATGGAGAGTGGCTTTGTGAGCTCTTCTACCAGCTCCCCCTGAACCCTTGGATGAATCCCACTCAGTCCCGCGGGCTTGTGGTTGCCTAAGTGGCAAATAAGGTCGCTGACTACTTCCTTCTGGATTACACATCTCTGTCTACCAGCTCAAAAGGCTGATTGCCCTGAGGATAACTAGTCTTTCTGTTAAAGACTGAAGCAAAGAAGGTATTAAGTACCTCAACCTTTTCCTCCTCCTTAATAGCAACGTACTCCCTCCATGTTCAGTTTTCCTTGGCCTTCCTTTTGTTGGTAATGTATTTCTAAAAATACATTTTATTATCTTGTACAGCAGATGCCAGATTGAGTTCTAGTTGAGCTTTCAGCTTTCTAATTTTCTTTCTATATGACCCAAAAACATTGTACTATTCCTGAGTTGCCTACCCTTTTTTCCAAAGTTCATAAACCTTCTTTTTTTCCCTTGAGTTGCTGCAAAAGCTCCCTGCCCAGCCAGGCTGGTCTTTTTCCCTGATAGTTTGTCTTTGGTGCATAGGGACAACCTGCTCCTGCAACTGTAGGAGTTCTTCCTTTAAGGATGTTCAGCCTTCCTTAACCCCTTTTTTATTTAAGAATGTTTCCTGAGAAACTCTCTGAACCGGTGTCCTGAGCAGGCCCAAGTCCACTCCCTGGAAGTCCAAGGTAGAGGTTTTGTCAATCCCCTTCATTACTTCACCAAGAATCAAAAACTGTCATTTCATGGTCTCTGTGCCCAAGACAACCTTTACCACCACATCTCCAACCAGCCCTTCTCTGTTTCTGAACAGCAAGTCCAGAATGGCAGCACCCCTGGTAGGCTCACCTATCAGCAGTGTTAGGAAATTCTCTTCCACACACTCCAGTAACCTCCTAGACTTCCTCCTCTCTACTGTGTTGAGTTTCCAGGAGACATCCAGGAAGCTAAGGTCTCCCATGAAAAAAAAGGCTAGCAAGAGTGAAATATCAGCCAGTTGCCTAAAGAATACTTGATCTGCCTCTTCATCCTGATTGGGTGGTCCATAACAAACTCCAACCAGGATATCTGCCTTACTGTCTTTCCCCATAATTCCTACCCATGGGCATTCAACCTTATCTTCACTATCCTTGAGCTGTATACAGTCAAAACACTCCCCAGTGTACAAAGCAGCCTCACTGCCTCTCCTTCCTCACCTGTCCTTTCTGGAGACCTTGTAGTCATCCATCCCAGCTCCAACTCATCCCACCACATTTCTGTGACAACATCGTGGCTTTCCTGCTGTACAGTGACCTCCAGGTCCTCCTGTTTTTTAACCATCCTGTGTGCACTGGTGCAGGGTAACAACAGAAAGAGGGCAGGCAGGGTCTACTTTGTATGGTGCATAGTGAAGGAAAACCAATTATTTCTCCAACAAGCAGTTTTGCCACTCATGGAGTCTGAACAGCTGTTGTCACAAGCCTAAACATGAATACAGCTCTTTGTGGTGTTGCTACAAGGAGACTGTGTTGACAGGGTGAATTCATCATTGATACCATAATGGCTAAAGGTTATATGGGCTGCAGGCAGAGCAGTGACAAACTGCCCATCCAGATTGCCTTCAGTCTCAAAATTAAATGTATTCCTGTTTGGGTGAAAAAGAAATGGTGGTTATTCCTTTCTGTGCACTAGGTTCTCAGCTTTTTAGCCAGTAACACTGTAGCTGATTTGGATGTTTCAGGAGTCTGGTGGCGAAACACATGCTCTTATTGCTGCTCCACCCAGGACTGGCACAGGGGTTAAGGTCTGTCATCCTCACATGTAAAATGCAATGCTGGAAGGAGAGGAGGGAACATACCATGGGAAACGTAAATCCCTCCGGCTTCCTGGTATTGCTGTTTGTTTGGAGATGGCTTAAGATGTAAAAATAAGTCTGATCTTTCAGTGTTTGCTTTAACAAATTTTTTACATTCTGGCCTGCTACTGTGGAGTTCCAGGCTATGCCTGGCATACAGAACCCATGGGACATCAAATGAGACTGGATTTCAGCCCTGTGATTCAGCAGTATCCAGGAGTACAATCCTCCTTTGTCCTGGTCATGGTGGGGGGCATGTAACACAGAGTCAGGTGCTGGGGTGATACCTCCCAACCTCCTTTGGTGCTGATCCTCCTGCAGGATGAAGCTCAGCTTGGAACTTCCAGGTGGGATGCTCCGAGCATCTCTTGGGGGGCCTCTTGCAGTGAGGTCTGTTCCCCTCCTGTAAGGCATTAGTCACTGCAGCTCTCTTTGCAAGAGTTCAAAGGAGAGCTCTCTGCTTTCTACAGGCCAGAAACAATGCCACAAAAATTGCATTGAATGTCAGAGGCTTCACAAGATTCAGAAACTCCCTCTCATCAGCTGTTCCTTCCAAACATCACTCTCCTAATTTTATTATTTTTTTTTAAATCTATTTATCTTTCTTAAAATTCTGTTCCATGAATAGATCTTGTCCTGCGTCTCTGGCAGGGTCTCTGCTTGAATCCCTGTGTTCTTTCTTAGTCCCTGAGAGTTTTCACCCCTTCAAAGGTTAATTAATAAGGTTAAGTTTAAAATAGGGCACAGTTCCAAGTATGAAAGGATCAAAGTGTAAGCAGACACTTTGCTTTGTCTCTGTGAAATCTGGCTTTCAGTGCATCTACCCTGAGAAGCCAGTTCAAGATGGAGACTTCCCTGGCTTCTACATTGCATTTCAAGATGCTTATCAGGTAGCTTTTGCTCAGAGATCCTTGAAACAGATTTGTTATTTTAAAATGGCAAGGAAATGCTGAATAAAAGGACATGGCGATAAAGTCCCAGCTGACATGGGTGAATGTAGTAGTATGTAAGGGTTATGGAATGACATTGAGTAGATGGGCTTTCCAAAGTCTTGCTAAAATAATAGCAAGGGAGAGCATTATTAAATGCCTTCTTTATTTTATATGGTTGATACCTTTATAATAATAGAGATTCTAATATATACAGCACACTGTTTGCTAACGTGCTTTTAGATGCAGTCTCAAGTGCATTCCTCCATTCTTATAGTGATTAAAGCAATGATAAAGCAATAACAAACTGTACAGACCTTGTGATTTAACATGTCTATGCAATATTCACACTGATGTGTTTTTGTGTGTGTGTAAGAGCATGTCCTATCTGCTGTGCACCTGGGGAAGAATTGAAAGGGACAACTTGTACTGACAATTTTGCTATCACATGGTGACAGTAAAAAGCCTTGGGTCATGTCCTGTCTCTGGTGGCTGGTCTGTTGATAAGGCACTGGTGTGTCAGCTGGCACAAGATGGTTTTCCAGTCTCCCTTTGGATTAATATAAGTAGAGATATGATAAACAACTGGTACTCTGTAAGTAAGTTTTAGAAGTGAATAGCTGCTTAGTCTGAAGCTGGGATATGGGACAAGGAAGGCATTTTTAATAAAAGCAGGGATGAGGTTTGCAAAACTAGGACTCCAATCTCCCACTGAGAAGTATTCTTTCTCTAGCTCAGTGAATGTCAGTAAGTTATGTTTTCAATATTGATGCCTAAAGTATTATTTTTGCTTTCTTTCTTTATATCTGTACATATGAAGTGTTTGGCAAATGCATCTTAAACTTAGGAATCATTTTAGAAGAATTAAAACTACAGTTTTGAGTGACAAAACAGCTCATCAAGGAAATTTCTGTGTGTATCCTGTTGGGAAGTAGCAGAAAGACTCCATCCTCTCTCCCATGTCCTTTCCCTCTCTGACATTAGTAGTTTTGCAAGTGACCCCAGAGTCAGCGGCACCAGGAGCACACTCTTTTTTTTTTTTTTCCTGCATTCTGGGCATCCTAAACCCTCTCAAATCTACATTTAGTGATGATTTTTCATGGCCTGGCAGGATGGGAACATTTTTACCATTATTAGTTTTTCCTTGGGGGATTTTTGTGGACATAAAATGTGATGAATGCCACTGTACATTTTGCAAGGATAGGTTAAGAAGGCAGACTGCTTAACTTGTGGTGACCTCCCACAGAATTATGATAGCATAGCCCTGTGTGGTATAAATCTGCTGGTCAAATGTTTCCTCCCTGCAATGCAATAAACATCTTTGTAATCTGCAGTGAAATAGCTGGTGGAGAAATGTGCCTGAAGCACAGAGATGTACGATGCAGTGATCCCATCAGTTTCCATGGGAGTGGTGCTGGGATGCCGCCTGCGCAGAGACCCCCTCCTACTCTGGCTATGGGGCAGGACCCGCTCCTGCTTGCCTACCTCCTGATCCTGTGCTAGAAAACCCCTTTGTTCAACGAGTATCCTAATATGTAACTGATCCTCAAAGACTCTGTGTCAATACGAATAAATACCTCTGACATTGGGGCTATTCTATATTGGCTAAATGCTTCGTGTTCACTCTCTCCTTTCTTTGTGCGTTTTGCTGGTTGTTTTTGTTTTGTTTGTTGGGGGGTTTTTGTGGGGGTTTTTTGGTGGGTTTTTGTTGCATTTTGTTTGTTTCTTTTGGGGGGGGGGTGTTGTTGTTCTGTTTTGTTTTGATTTGATTTGGTTTTTTTCCATTCAAATTCTATTTTCATTTAGCTGGACAAATGGAAGATGTGTTTCATGCTAAATCTTCATGATGTTCATAGTTACACTGTCAACACGTGGTGAAATATACTTATTTGTTACATCACCAGAATACTGTGTCATTCCTAAGAATACTTTGGGATGTACTGCCATCTAATGGCTTTGCTGACAGTAAAGGAAACGCAAGAGTAAGCTTGACTTCTCCTACATTCAGGAAGAAGTTAAAAGCTTTTCAGTTGCAATGTCGAAAAGTGTATTTCAAGTACATTAATGAAGACAATGTGTGCAGATTGGCTTTTTTTTTTTTGACTATTTGAGGCGCTGCAGTGTTTCATATCCCTGCTGTGGTCTGACATAGGAGTCAGTAAGCAAATAAAGGGACACATTTGTATTTTGCTGACATATAACTCAAAGCATTCTTGAGCCTGTGTCATTAAACTTAATGGTGCTTCTTAAAACAGAAGTTCAACACTTTAACATTCCAATTTTAAAGAGGTCTTCCTCTGGCTGTAGCTTGACCACTTCTAGTGGTAAAAGGGAATAAATGAATGAAACCTGTTGCACTCTGAAAAAGAGGTGAAGTTTGTCTAGGTCATCTCTCACCTCCTCTGCTGAGAACCCCCTTCTAGACACCCTTCCTGATGAATTTTGCCATGGTTTTGCCTAAGTGAGGAAGCAATACCCACTCTCAGCAAGTCTTTGAATACTTCTACCGAGCAAACAAATTTCTTTTTCTGCCGATGACTTAGCAAAACAGCTGGTTCTGAGGGTAACTCTCTGGGACCCTCCATGGGAAATTCCACAGAAAGGACACCATGATTCTACCTGAGCTTTTTGCATGAGGGGGATTGTTGTTTCTGTAGATGATCAGGAAAAATGGTGAATGATTAACAGTGTGAAGTGTCTTCCCTGCCACTGCAAGCCCATCTGTGGCTCTATTACTGCACCAGCCAGCGCTTTGAGGAGCTCCCCTGAACACACATGCATACCCTGTTTCTCTCACTGGACCCATGTTTGGTTCCCCTGACCTCTTTTGGTTCAGTGCCTGTCTGTGTGTGCCTGAACCGAGCCATGATCTGGATGCAGCTTGAGGGTGTTGCAACCTCCCAGGAGCACCCAAGGGACACAGGGACTATCAAGCGTGTGGTTGGTTGTACACAAAGGGAGATCTTGGGGCAGAATAAGCCCTACTGCTGAAGTGGTGTTCCAGAGAGTTTTTTTCATCAGCTTTGCCTCACACAGAGAAAGGGTCCACTTCTTGAATTGTTCCATGATCAATTTAAAATGATGGTCATTTGATAATTCCTCTCCTTGGAGCATCACTCAGCAGCCCTGTGGAGCATGAAGTGCATGGCACAGTGAGGTTGTCCAGTCAGTTTGCAGTTTCTTAATCATGTTGTCTTCCCCTTGATGGCCCCAGGAGGAGTGGGGAATGGTAACTTCCCTTTCCTGCTACATTTTGTCAGTGACAGTCCTACATGCATGTCTGATATCCAGAATGCCTAAACTGAAGGTCCTTTTAAAAACCTGTGTGTAACTCATCTATTGAGGTTCACATCTCAAGCTTAAGTTAAGGGGGAGTGGGTGTGGGAAGGGTATGACTGCATAAAAATGCAATAGTTACAGAAATAGATATGTTTGAAGCAGCCCAACTGGGTAAATGGTCTAGCTGTGAGATTAAATTGCTTAATTCCCTTAAGATTCTGAGAAGTTAAATTCACATTCAAATTCGCATTCTCTGACATAAAAAGTTCACCCATTTATCCAAATCTTATTCTTTAAAGAAAACCCCCAACGTTGTGCTAAAGTAAACTATGCCTTAGGATGGTCTCTACTGAGCGCACATGAGCCTAATGAAATGATGGAAACTCATAAACATATGAAGATCATTCTGTCACTGTTCAGTAGGGTGAATCCCTGGTTAATGCTATAGACCCAGGACTGATCAGACCTATGGGCTTATTCCTCTGGGGAAATGAAATCCTGCACAGCCTTCAAAGAAATAACTGCTGGCAGTAAAAAAGTCACTCTGGAAATATACACAGGGAAGTTATATATAGTAAAGAAAACTGTTCTCTCTGCCCTAGGGGAGACATGTACAAAATAGCTATGGTTCAAAAGGAAAGTTTTTCTTCTCTGCAATAAGAGGACCAGTGAGCAAGAAGCACAGACTGGAGTTTGTCAGTATGTGCAAGGTTTCCAGTAAAGAGTGAACTCAGACTCAGGCATGACCTCTTCCTACCAGCCTACGTGCCTAAACCCTACACTGAACCCTAGGACAGGAGGCTTCTGGCATATTGCACATACATGCTTCTTTCCAGCTTCTTCAAGCTTGCAGTTGGGTAATCCTGGCCTAGGATCATGCCTGGTCCTAACTGATTTGCACCCAAGGTCACTGTGGCTTAGGCCCTGCATACCCAATGGTCAGAGTGTTGTTTTAAGAGTGATTTATCCCCCTACTCCCAAACAAGCTCTCTGTCCCAGTGTCAGATGGTGAGTGCAAAACTGAGAAATTCAATTTTTCACTTGGGCGCTGAAATTCCACAAGGGACGAAGTTCTGTTAAATCTCACATAACTTTGATCATTTTGAATGAAATGTCAGTTGCCAACAGGAGGTCAAAGGAAGTAATTTAAACTGATTGTAAAGGAAGCTATCAGTTAGGGTTTAATGCATTTGGCCCAAGATGAACTTTAAAACAGAATCCCAAATTGCTTTTAGGTTGGCCTTCCTCTGGACTGATTTCCGCAAGCCCAATGTCACTGTTCAAATGTAGTAGCTGTTTTAGTAATTATTTTGTTTAAGTCTACCCTAAAGGGTTTGTACAGCACAGCAGCAGTTAGTGAGATGGTAAGGTAGTTCAGGAGGAAGAGCAATGTTTTGTGCAAGTACACAGAAGTATGGAAGAGACAACAAAAGACCAGAGAAACAGCTTTTCTGTTTCCATTGCAGAGATAAGGCAGTGGGAATTATTTTGGAAGTCCTCATCTCAAATACATAAAACACAATGTTGTCTAGTAAAACAAAAGCTTTGGACTGATAGATTTGAGCCCGATTCTGATTTAATCCCATGGAGTTAGAAACTCTACATTTTCTTACCTGTGAATGTTGTTGCTCCCTTGGTGTATTTTCTCTTCCTACACAACTGTGCCTTTTCTTGGGCGATGCAAACACTTCTCCTGCAATCAGACGTAGTACTCCCTCCCACATAAATCCACTTTCTCACTCAACAGATGTGTGACTAAGAGAGTTGCTGCAGGCAACAGCTTCTTTCTGAAGAAAGGGAACATTAAAAATGCACAGGAAAATCTCCATTCAGCAGCAGTCATCGAAACCTTTGCTTACAACCTGAAATGATCAGTTCTCAACAGCCAGTTCCGGACTCATGTGTAGCTGCTGGCTCTTACCGCATCCTGTGTGCTTGCTTCTCATCCTCACCCACACAGAAATGTCAGCAAAAGCTTGGGCGCTTGCTAAATCTTATAGTACTGGTTTTCTAAGTTGATGAATGAATTATAAACGGGACTGTTTCACTAAGCTGGTGTCCCAAGCATAGCCTTAGGCTGTTCTTGGCATGGAGAGTGATCTTCCTTAGAAAGCCAGGTGAAAGCTGAGCTCACATCGGTGAGCTCTGTGACCCTTTTGGAAAAAAAATGGTTCGTAGAGTCTACTTGCTTTTCACCTTATTTTGACCAAGTTCTTCACATTATCTGAGCCACTTTTGCATGGTGGCTTGTGGCTGGAGTGTCTGTAACAGGGTCTTCATCTCCCCTTTCCATACCATCCCTTTCCACTGCATTTACAGAGCAGAATGCTTGTAAATCCATGTGTGATGAAATTAAATCACTGGCTCTTTGTCAGCTGTTTGTTTCTGGCAGCTGGTCCTGAACAACAGTGCACTAGTGAGGCAGGTCAGTAAAAGTCTATGAGTGTGAGGAAATTATGAGGAGAACTTCTGTGAAACCTGGGATGCTTATGGATGTAAGAGAGGCACTGTGGGAAAGACCTTGTGATTTTTGTCACTGGAGCCTTTCTGAAGCAGAGCCAGCCACATCTCACAGCCAGAAAGCAAGCTGGGTCAGAAAGTTGGCAGAACTTTTGGTTCAGGTTTGGTCTTTGTCTGAAGCTGATGGGCTGTAAACGCTGCTGAAAGCAGAGCTCTCCTTCCCACCACTGCAGTTTGAGGATTGCAGTGTTTATGATGATGGGTTAGGGAGTGAAAAGGGGCTTGGGTAGAAAGCTGAGCTGCTGGGATATGCTGGCATGGAATGAGTTGTGGGGGGTAGGAGGTTAATCCCATCTCTTTTCCCCAGCCACAAGTTTTGGAGCAGGGGAGGAGATACTCTAGTGGAGACTGTTTTCCATCTGGTGGTTTCTTTGCTGTGGGGATGCACAGCAGCATCTCTTACAGGCCTGAGCAGATGTCCCCTTCCCTTGGGGTTCCACTTGTACATGAGGACAGATGCCACCAGCAACTTATTGTCCACTCCCATCCCATGGTTGAAGGGGTAAAAGAAGGGGTGAAATTGCCATAGAGATTTTCATACTTGTAGTCCCACAGAAGTGGGCAGGATGCTGGTAGGATCAAGAATTTACAGTTGTTAAACTGACATTTTCATAGAGCTGTGGAGGGAGAATAAAATCATCCATATTGTATTCAGTCTTAATTTATTGCTTTTGACTCAGATTGCAGTTTTGTTTTTGTTGTTATTGTTGAGATGACAGAAGAGATTTTGAAAACAAGTATATTTTCTTCAGCTTGCATTGCTAGTTGTCCTCACAGATGCTGGAATACAATGAGCAGTTTTTCACTGATATTGTGGCCATTTAGGTCTGAATGTTTCCTCCTTATGCAGAAATTTTGTCATGCACGGATTTCTGGTATCTCACTGTCTCTCCTCTGCTCTGCTTGTGGTCTCTTCAGCTCAGTCAGATGTGTACATCCTAGGCATTTGCTTGGATACAAATATTTTGAATAAGAAAACTTTGGTTACATTTTAATTTGCTCACAAATTAACCATATAAAACTTTGCTGCAATGTCAGTCTGGTTGTTCTTGCAAAGCAATCTTCCCACAAGGGTAGGTTGTTATACTTTGCTTTATTATATAGTTGAACCTATAGCTGGGAAGTCCTCTTTTTGTCTTACCCCTCCATTCAGCCTTCTTGGCTTGGCTGTGACCAGCCAGAGGTTTAGGCTGTCACTGGAGTGATGTTGCCCCATCAAGAAAATTATTTTCTTTGAACACATAAATATGGAGGGAGAAAAGTGATATTGAACCAGGTCTACATTATTCATACTTAGGAATTATTGCAATCTTGCTGCGCTAATGATGGCTGTTTTGTAGGAGATACAGTATATTTCTGTGACATCCACACAACCAACTACCCTTTGGTCCTAAGGTTAGCCTGAACCTTCCACTAAGTGCCGGTTTGCAGGTAACTGTTCGTAGAGCAGAGACACAATTCTCATGAAAACTCCAGATTGGGACAGCCTGGAACGTTCAGAGCAGTGATTATAAATGGGCCAGGAGAATACATAGCAATATATATATATATCTAAGTCATCTCCAGTGTCAAGTTTGGGAAGTGAAAGGAGTTGCTATCAGGAAAGTCAATCTTGCCACTTTGTGTTTTAGTTGTGAAGGGCTCAGCAAGGTTTTGTAGCATCTGGATGTCAGGTATGCCACAGGCTTTCTCAGCACAAGCTTGAGTTGCTTGACACATGCTGAATGCCAAAATTATGTTGCTGAGATTGGTAAAGACTGCAGTAAATCAGGACTGACTGAAGAATAACCATGTATGAACTAGTTTACCAGAGCGTTGTGCTATTAATGATTACCCATCTTTCGTTACAGAGCAGTAAAAGTAGCACAGCTGGTGTATCTAACCATTAGCTAACAAATGTTTTCCCTTCTGTTCAGACTTAATTGCTAATGGAGAAAGGTGCTGTTGTAGTTGTATATTAATCCTGTCCATGGTGGAGTGGCTGATGCTGTCAGTCCTCGGGAGGTCCTGGCCACATCAGGGCTCAGATGGTGTGCTGGATGATTGCGATCCCAGCTCCAAACCAGTCCTGCTGGGGGCAAGGAGGCACCAAAACTAACTCAGGAAGAGGGTGGGGATTCTGAGATGGGTGGGTGCGTGTAAAATCAGGGAGGAAAAACGCCTGGAGGAGAAGGCAGCAAGCCCACAGCAAATGGCATAGACGCCAGGGTTGTCTTCTACAAACCAAACATGGAAGAGAAGTTGAGAGTCTTCAGCATCTGATAGAGGTGTTGGAAGGACACTCCTCAAACATTTCTTCTCCTCTGCAGGGGCAGTTGGCTGGGGATGGGATGGACTTCAGCCAAGGGACACACTGTCTAAAATCGGAGCAGGTACTGAATAAACAGGAGCCCTTCTGAGCTGCTCCTTGGCTGCTCCTTAGTACTGGCCTGAAACCTGGAACAGGATCTGGAGGGGTGCCTCACCAAAACAGGCAGAAGACACAAGTGGAGTGAGGCCATGCTGATGCACCATTCAGCCAGTTTCTGTGCTGTGCCTGCTCTGACACCACGTCTGACAGCCCAATTGCTTGTACAGGCTGCTCAGCTTGGAAAGGCATTATCCCAAGTGTAATATTTCATACACATTCCTGTAATTCATTGAAACCCCCTTCGCTCTCATGGCAACTAGCCACCTACGTGTACTTAATCCAAAAATAAGTGTTGTAGATTATAAATAGCTCCTGCACACACTAGGAGTGTATTCCAAGGAAATATTTGGACATGAGGAATACTTGGACCTAAAGGAAGAGTCAGTAAGGAATAGCAGATTGGTTCAGCTAAATGCCTAAGTATGCATTGCTGATTTCCCCTGTTGTTCAATGGAAATGAGTTACTATCGTGATTGTTCTTTTGTTTGCTCTTTTTTTTCTGATCATTATACTTCTTAGGCAGAAAAATAGCTGACCTAACTTAGGTAAGTAATAGCTTCAGAAGCATAATATAAAAACGTCTAATTTCATGGAGTACTGAAATGCCCCTCATCTGATGAGAAAACAAACTCAATATAAATATAATACCACAGATACTTGTTTTCTCTGCATGTCTGGCACTTCCCCCCCCCCAACCCCCCCAAAGAACAGACCTGGAAAAGCTGTTACTTGATACATAGCAAAAAAAGAGAAATACAGTTTTCTGGCTGCAAAAAACCATGTGGAATTACAAGAACAAAGTAACTTAATTCTCCAGTGTTTTGGTCCTTCCAGAGCTCTACTGGAGATGCTGAACATCGTTATGCACTTTAATAGAGCTGATTGACTTACTTTGTCTTTCGCAATAACTTGGATCCCTGTTATCACAGTGTCCTGAGGCCTCAGAGACCTCACTCCTTATTTCCTTGCAGACACCTGGAAAATGTACATCATGAATCACTGGGGACTGTCAGAATCCTGCGGGGTGTGATTGAGGGGGGCATGAAGGGACTTAGGGCCAAGTCCTAGAAAGCCTTGGCATGTCTAATGCCTGCTGTGTCCCCCGGCAAGGCAGAGCCTCTGTGCCTCTGGGGGTGTGCACCTTGGTGTGTCACCCACTGGCTGTGAAGAAGCAATCCTTCTCCTCCATTCAATCCGCTGGTTGCTGTAAGGTTGTGCAATTGGTCCAGTCAACAGGAAGAGCAGAAACCAGATGATAAAAGGCAGTGTTGGAGCCTGGGTGAGTATAGAGGAGTTAGGAAAGGTCCTCTTGCCAGATGCAGGAGATCAAGGCCTGACTGCCTGTAGTATTAAAGGAGCTGCGAAGGAGTAAATGTGAAAAGAATGTACCTCAGATTATTTGGTGTGAAGCACACACAATTTCTCATTGAGGCCAATCAGCCTTCTAGTGACAGACAAGGATTAGGACACTTTTAGCCTCAAGTCAAGCCAGATGTAAATTGCTTGCTTTGGAGAGAAAGGTGCTTCTCAGGGCAAAATTCTGTATTTATCCTAACAATTAACACCTCAGTAAATGGACATCTGAATGTGGATTTTCCCCTTTTCTGGCAGGAAAATTATCTTTCCCAACATGTTCAGTTTGCTTCCTGCCTGTGCTTGACATCCATCACTGAAAAGTGAAAGTCACTGCTTTACAAGCTCAAGATAATAGATTTTTAACAATTTTTTCCCATCACTGATTTTCTTCCCCACAAGTCTCCCATACCACTGCCTTATACTTTTTTGTCTTGGGCCATCCACTGCACAGATAAGGTTAGAAGCAATGTTATTGTTCATGAAATAAACACTCAAAAATTCAAGTAATTTCATGTACTTTTCACACAGCCATGCACAAAATTACAAAGTGTTTGCTACTTATCGTGGACAGTGCCTGGAGATTCATTTTCCTTCAGTGAATGTGCCAGAGCCAATTTCAGAGTAATTTATTGTTGATTTGTCAGAGTGGTCAGTCCTCATAGAAAACAGTCTTTTATCTCTGACACAACCAGCATGGCTTTAATGGGAAGGGACTCTTTAACCGAGACAGTTTAAAAACACTTGCCTTTTGACCCCTTTCTTTGAGATGTGATTGAATGTGTGGAGTGTTTTTGCAAGGAGTGCAGAATAAATAAGCAGTGAGTGAGCTGTCACAAGCTGTGGAGTGAAGGTTGTTCTTCTTTTTTTATGCTTGTGTTTTGCCAGATTAACTTCAATGAGATAGGTGACTGGTCTGAATCGAGCCCATTTCTGTGATGGGTTACATGTGTTGCTCCAAAGGGTAGGGTGAAACTCCAGTAAAAGCTGCCTCATTTAGAAGAAAACTAGAGGGAAAAAAATGTATCAGTGCTAGTAAGGCAACGAAACCAACATGCAGGAGATGAAAAGCATGGAACATACTATCATTTTCATGTCAGGGAAAGCCACACTGTCAGTGCAAAGCTGTTGCTTCCGCTGCCGTGCCAGGTTGATTTTCAGTTTAAATAACCTGCCTGAGTCTGTGAGTGTGGGGGTTTTATGTTTGGGTAAACTTCGCTTGCCCACTTATAAATTACATGAAAGTTAAAACATTCCTTCCTCAGTAGATTTAGAGGTAAGGGTCGGGGGGTTGTGCTTGCATGCATGTGTGACCTGGCTTTTCCAAGGAGGGCAGGTGCAGCCAGCACCCCAGGAGAGGCAGATTTCAAAGCCTGTGGCATACCAACGCATCTCTCAAGCCTCCCTGCACCTGGATTTGCCCATAACTACAAGAACAAGGAATCCATAGCTATATGAACAAGGAATCTGTGCTCCCCAAGAGGGCTCAGAAACTTTGGGGTTTCTGTCCAGTTGTGCCTGTGTAAGCGCATCTGCCACTGGAGAATGCCCACAGCTCCACGGGAGCCTGAGCCAAAGAAAACACAGCTGGGGGGAGACGCCACAGCAGGGACACGTGTACAGTCTCCAGGCTGCATTTGCTTTGGCACAGGCTCCAAGGATTGCCATGAGCAGAGCAGCGTGAGGGCTGCTTTGCTTCCCGCTGTGTCACAGACCTTCCTCAGCTTCCCTGCCTAGCTCCAAGTATGGGACTACACTGGAGGAAGGCTAAGGTGAGCTGTGGAAAAGCAGCTTTTTCACAGGTGTAACTACAGCTACTTGAGCTGCCTTGAGCTGTGTCAGGCTGGAGCTGCAAACCAGGTGCACAGCCCGTGGGATAATTTTTCCTGCTCTGCAGGAGGCTCCATCTGCACAGTGGCAGATACCTGAGCTTTCTGCCACTTGCTGTGGACGGGTCCACAATGGGGAAATTTTGGTTTAGCAGCTCCGGAAGAACAGTGTGCAACACTCCTTGAGGAAATCTGCACTGGGAACACGTAGGAAACTACAGTAACATTTTCTATAGTGTGAAATATAATTTCTATAAATAACCAGTACATTTTGCACTTTTAAAGATGTGTATTTTATTAATTTGATACCTTCATCAGGATCAAATTTTGCCCCTTAGGTAAATACCTTGAACCTTACATAAGCAAACTTGGCTGAAGGTTGGAAAAGAAGATATTAGATTGTGTTGTAAACAGCATGCTGAGATTCAGATATTTGGATCCACATGCTCAGAGGTACTTAGCTGTGGAAGGTCTGGGCCTATGTCATTTAGCCAAGGTCATGCAAGCAGTGTGAGGCAGAGCAAGTAGTGGAAAGCATTTTCTCCTCTGTTTTGCTTGCTTGTATGCATGGGAATTACATGTGTGTGTGAGCATGTTGAAAAGCATATTTTTGGATGGTTGTATCATCCTTTCTCTTCCAATGTCATCAACATACGTGACTTGGTGCCTTAGTCTCTGGAACATCTTTCCTAGCATTTGCAAACCACTGACAGAAACTTTTTTCTTTTGCAAGTAATATTCCATATTTCAAAATAAAAGCTTATTTACCAAATGTAATTATAACAAAAAAAACAACCCACACACACCCTTTAGTATTTTAAGTAAGTATGGATCTTTTTCTAAGGTCTCCTCTTGCTCATACCTCAGTGTGTAGTCTCTGCACCATTCAGGTTGCAGTTTGCAAAATCAACACTACTAGCTTTCTGGGGATTCATTATAATCCAAAATGGGTTCAGAGTGTCAGAATCTGGTCATTTACAAGCTCTTTTGGTGGCATGGGCATGCAACAGTCTGGAGTATTGCACTTCCTTTATCAGCAACTTACATGCTAAAACTGGGGCCCCACAGCTTTTTAAATCAAAGGGCAGCATGTTGGTTTGGGGAAAAAAAAGGAATACTTCCTAGAAGCATCTTCCTCTGTGCTGCCACCATGATGTGCATCTGCAAACAACAGAACAAGTGCTCACATTTTAGTTCCATTTGTATCATCAGGTCTATTTTCCCAACTCTTCAGCTTCTTCTACACCCATGTGGGACCTGCCTGTTGTTCAAAAGTGATTTCTCAGTCAGTGGCCTTCCTCCTCACCACCCAGGGCTTCTAGAACACGACACTGCTATGGGATGCTCATCACAGGAGCAATTTAGGTGGATGACCTTGTAAACTTCAGAAGCACAGGGCCCTCGTTCCGACTGTTACAAAGGCTGGATAGAAGGGATCTGTTTATTTTGCTGTCTGTGCACTTACAGCAGAGTCCCGAGCCTTGTCAGAGGAGCCCGGACTGACAAGGAGCACATACACGCCACAGAGGTCGATGTGTTTGATAGTTGGGATGCCATGGGAGATTTTGCGTTCTTCACCTTTAATCTCTTATAGCAAAATGGAATTCAAACCTAACCTTCAAAGAAATAAGTCAGCTCTGGTTAGCGTCATACCATGTCCCGAGTATCCATCAGGATTTGTTTTTGGTGGATTAGTGCTCTTTTACGTATTTAATTCTTGGTCAGCAGTGCTATTGTTTTAACTGATACTTTCAAAAGGTGTTTATTTTTGCTGCTAATCCGAGATGAGCCCTGTAATTATCTGTGAAATGGAAGAAACAGTCCAGGGCAATTCCTTTCTGTAGCTGGGATGCTCTCTGAAGGCAGTGCCTTGTGGTCACCATTTCATGTTTTCTGACGTGCCTTTTTCCATGGTTTTATTTTCAAAACAATTGCATCACATTTCAAGTTCCTTGGTCCTTCATTAATATGTTTTACCAAACATACCTCTGTGAGAAAGCAGAGACTTTTTGTCTCCTAGGTGGATTAAGTGCCATTCTAGTGTTTGTGGTGAGAAGTATCTTTTCTCTGCCCCAATATTTTAATTTGATACATGTTTTGTTGGGTGTTTCACATGTTGGGTTCCAGATGCTGGGGTTCTTGTACTTAATAGGCCAAATAAATAAAATAAATAAAATATTTCACTTTCACAGTTTCCTATCTTTTCAAGTTACAGAAGGGTGTCAGGGACAAAGAGCTAAGAGGTAACCTCCTTCTCCGCCTTTTTAGCCCTTCTTCACATCATCCTCTGCTCTTTACCATCCAAATACAGCATTCTGCTAATACACCAAGGTGGTGGGTTTGATTCACTTAAGAGTTGGACTTGATGATCCTTGTGTGACCCTTCCAGCTCAAAATATTCTGTGATTCTGTGAGATACAACTTGGTGCCACTGTGTTCTCAGCACCCCTTTCTACCTTTTCCCTGCTCTGACAGATGCTTGCTTTTCTCTACCATTCTCCTTCAGGATGTAATACTTGTTTAGAACTGGGCATAACCTATGGTCCTCTGATGTTTCTTCAGCTTCTTTATCTTCCCTGGTTTTCCTTTTTATTTTTTTTTTTCTGTACTTTCTTTCTCTTCTTTCCTGTCCCACAGCTGCTGCTAGTAGATCATTTTGAGAGCTTTTTGCATTCATTCCTAACCTTTTCTCTGCCTATTTTATGCAGCCTTTTTACAGACCAGGTAACTCTGTCGGTCATGGAGAGGTTGGAAAAGAAATTCCACCTCTCTCTGGGGAGCTAGATATAATTATTTAGGACTTTTTTTCTCTCTCTACTGACTAGTTCTGGCTTTTTTTCTGAGATGGAACACTGCCCTAGATGCCTTCTGGAGTTGCAATGGCTTGGGAAATCTTTATGTTGCCCAAGCCTGAGTGAGTGTTTAGCAGCTGAGCTTGGATTGTGCGATATTCCTTGAAAGTAGAAGTCTACACCTAGACAGGTTCAGTTTGGGCATTCACCTGGAAGAGAACCTAGTTCACAAATGACCATCATGAGGCCTTTTGAATCTATAAAGTGTCCTAGACCCAAGATGTTCTTGAAAACCTCTGTTTTCTGTTTGTTTACACCTTCAGTCCTGCTCTGATCTCCCCAAAACATATCAATGCTGACAGCTGGAGACCTGGCACTTGATGCAAACAAGATGCTGTAGTGGAATTAAGATTATTTACAGTAACTGGTTACTTGTTTTATTTTTGAAGCAGATGGAAAATGCACTGATGAAAATGTCATTTATAAATGGATTAACAACAATCACAGTGCATACTTCTGAAAACTGTAGTGAAAACATCTAAGAAAAACAACAAACCAAAAAAAAAAAAAAAAAAAAAATCCCAGCACATCTCCCACCCTCTTTCTCCCCAAACATCATGGTCATAGTTCATTTAAAGGTGGGAATAGGAAGTAGGGAATCTTCTATGTTCAAGATCATTATTATACTTCCAAACCTCTGTCTGCATTTGTACTGACCTTAATACAACATCTCTGATGGAGGTCAGTAGGACAATTAATAGCTGTTCAAGGTTGTCATGGATGCAAACAACCTGAGTGTATTTCTAAAGACTCAGGGGAGCTCTGTACTTCCTTCTTCTGTCCTACAGTGTGCTGAAGTTTTTGCCTTTCCACTGTGGAAAGAGCATCTTCAGATCTGGGCAGTGATCAAAGTCTGCATCTAGGCTATTCCAGTTACCAGCAGTATCCAGAAAAGAAACTTGAATTTAACAACATCATTATGAATGAACTGCAGAAAACAATGCATCTTCTTCCTACATAAACAGTATAAACAAAACCTCCGATAAACACTTTACTACATGGAATTCCTCATTCTTTTCTTTGAGAGCATTCCAAAATTTAGTATGTAGCTTAATCAACTTCATACATGCTTAAGCTGGGCAAGTCAAAACTAACATGACCCTGCACAAGGATAAGCATCCCTTTGCACGAGAAATCACATTCTGCTTATTTACTATATATGAAAACAGTCCCAATCATTCCTTCCCTGAGGCAACAGGAACATTTCCATGTTTCCTTAACCACCGTCACCCTTCAACACTTTCCAGGATGCAAGCCTTGTTCTCAGGATGACCCTGGCTGCACGGTCATTAAAACTGAGATGAAGCTGATGAAGCAAAATGACCAAACCCTCAACTTTAATGTATTCAGCTGCAATAGAGTCACCAGCTGAAAAGTATGGTGTTGTTTAACCCCTCTTTTCAGTCAATTATTGGTCACACTGAAATTCTTTTGTATACAAAACTTTGGGCCCTGTTTTGGCAAAGAGTTGAGTACAGGATTATCTTCACCTGCAGGTTACTTTTTTTTAAATTAGCAAGGCTGTTTGCATGGGTTAAATAAATACATGCGTAAGCTGATATAATATTTTTAATTACAAAGATAGTAGTGTGTTGATACAGTGCTGTGTGGGTGGCAGGCATTAAAACAAAGACGGGGAGATGAGTTAAGCAATTCAGGTAGTGAATCAGATCTGTACTGAGTGGCAAAAGTTCTGGGAAAACACCACCTTTTTGAAAGCATACTTATACCAGGCCTGTATTGGGATCCTTTTAAAATCAAAGTCCTTCTGAAGTCATGACACTTGGGTCTGGGCTGGAAATCATCCAAAGGGTTTCGGCTCTGTGCTCGAGTATGATCCAATTTCTTTTAAAAATGGAGTTTTGGGGAGGGTCTGTGACCACTTGTGGAATGTGGTAAATTAAATCCTTTGTTATCTATATTCAGACATCAGAGGGGTTACAGCAGTGCAAACCTCTCTTCATTTCAGGCCTTGTCACTGGATACTTTCTGCTTGGAGCAGGAGGGTAAGGAACATGATGTGGAGACAGGTGTCTCCTGAGCTCTTGGGTCCAAGTACCCAGGTCCTGCTTTTGTTCCTGTTATCTCCAAATCAGGAAAGGCTGTCTGGGAGAGATGAGGGCTTAGCCCTGTGAGAAAGCCCTACAATTTTATTGGCTTCAAGACAGAGAGTCCTGTCTTTGCTTACTCATTATTTGTATAAAGGAAAAGAGAAGTAATTATGACAGAATAAACATCTAAAACATCTTCTTGAGAGCAAAAGTCAGAAAGAAGGGGAAAAAAAACTTCTGCCATGCAGGACTCCTTTGCTTAACTGAACACAAGAATAGATACAATATACAGTGTTACCCGGAGGACAAAAATACCTTGAAGTGGGCAGTTCACAGCAGATACTGTGCAAGTCAGGGAAAATTTCTGACAAGTCCTAGGGTTTCCCAAGAGTCCATCTATCACTAACCTTCTTCTGGGTACTGGACAACATACCGAAGTGATTAACATCTTAATCATAGCTGATTCATATGTGGGGATCTGCATTGTTTATTTATTTATTTTGCTATTAGGGTTTTCCTGTAAGAGACATGGAAAACTGAGGCACAGAATGGTGGAGTGAGTTGCTCAAATGTTGCCTGTGGTGGGTCAAAAAATAAAAGTGTATTGCTGAAGTCTTCTCACACCGCTTTATTACTTCTGTACTGGTTTAACAGAGGAGTTGCAGTTTTTTACCTACATATCCCTTTTAAAGCCTGCAGACTTTTCTGGTTGCCTTAACATATAAGTACAATGTGTTGCTCACACTTCTCTAATTTTTCTGGCTGCAAAGTGAGATCATTTGTGCTGCAGGTGAAAGAGAGTGTTAGTAAAAGCTGATTTGCGCCTCCTCATTTTCCTGGACCATTTCATGCTTGTAGGAAGTTACGTGGTGATCAGCACCAGTGCATGAGCCAAGCACTTTGCAAAGGCACGGTCGGTTTGCATGTTTGCTCCCCTGGTCCCAGGCAGTTTAACCGTGAAAACAGAATATAGTACAACGGGCCAGACCTGATGTGCTACTTTATCACAGTCTGTTGTTGTTAATCTCCTTCCTTATGAATGGTGGGGAAGTGGCAGCCATACACAAGGATAAACAGCCTTCACAGCAGAGATGCTTTGAACTGCTCTGCTCCATTGGGGAAGAGATTTGAGATAAAGCCGAATCTGGAAAGCATCAGTGAAGGTGCACTGAGAGCCGCTGATCACCCCCACCGCTGCGGATCTTTCAACCACTTTCCGCACCCTCGTCTCCCGCTTTCCCCGTGCTCCCCGCAGCCAGGGGGCCAGGAGGGGACCAGGGTGTGCGGGGGGAAATGTTGATGCCCCCTGACTCCCACCGCACATCTGCCGCGACCCTGCCACATCTGGCCGCCGCCCCGCCGCGGGGCAGCATCTGCCGGCACATCTGGGCGGGCGCGGCCCCTCCCCGCGGGCACATCTGGCGGCGGCGGGGGGCGGCCCCGCGGCGGGGCGGGAGGAGCGGCGGGTCGGCGCAGCCCCGCCGCCGGCCGGGGCGGGCAGAGCCGGCGCGGCGCGGAGGGGAGCGGCGGCCCGATGGGGCGGCCGGCCGGCAGCCTGGCCCCGCTCCGGCTGCTGCTGCTCCTGGCGCTGGGGCACGCCTGGACCTACCGGGAGGAGCCGCAGGACGGCGACAGGTGGGTGTCGCGACAGCGCGGCTGCTCCTGTGCGTTCCCCTCCCATCCACCACCTCCTTTTTCTTTATCTCTTTTTCCTTCCAATTTTTTTTTTTTTTTCTAATACTACGGCTTTACGCCTTGCAGGGAGGTTTGCTCCGAGAACAAAATCGCCACCACCCGCTACCCTTGCCTGAAGCCCACGGGCGAGCTCACCACCTGCTTCAGGTGAGTGCCGCGGCTGCGGAGAGCGGCGGGGAAAAGGGGCGCGGGGCACACTCGTGTCCTCGGCTGGGGAAGGCAGAGGGAAACACTCGGGGTTAGTGTCAGGGCAGGGGTAGCAGCTGTGGCAGCTGTTTGCCTCCCCCCCGGCTCTGTGCTAGCCCATCCCGGCGCTCCGACCACCCCGCGCACCGGGGAGCAGGTAACGTCACATCCCTCTCGCTGTCGGCATCTCCCTTGGCAAGTCCTACGATTGTCCCAGTGAAAGGTTTTAGTAACACTGCAAACGTCACCTCCGAGACACCGCTGGAGAGGGCGCATGTGGTTCTGGTTGCCGTGTCCCGGCCACCGCCAATCTCTGATGCGCTGAGAGGGGCTTCCTCTGACTTGGGTGTCCAGGAGCACGCTGGATCTACAACTGCATCAGTGGCAGGATAATCAGTGAGATCAACTGGATTCGTGCCACACAGAAGACATTTTCAGTTAAGATAGGTGAATCATACCCTCAGAATGAGCAACTTCTTCAGCAACCAGCTCTGGGGGAGGAATTCAGCAGAGGCCTCTCGAATTAAGTACGATAAATCTTAATTCTGAGTTTTCATTTTTCTACTGTGTGTTTGAGAAACATCATCTGATTCAGTGATGACAACTGTCCAGAACAGTTGACAGTAGATGTGCTTTTTGAAGAAATGTACACAAAGTGTGAGCACACAGGTATCCCTTTACTGATGCCGTCCTGTTAGTCCCGTCCCCACAGATGAGATGCGTCATGCATGAAAGCTGCTTTCTGTGAGAGGTTGCTTTGTGGAGGCAACTGTACTCTGCCTGTGTGTGTATGCTTGTATGTGGCAGGGAGCCACTTATGTATACCAAAATATGACAAGGCACATCAACGCATGTGAGAACTGTTACAGAGATTGTCCATTTCTTCCCGATGTGTTTTGTGTTTGGCAGAAACTCCAAAGAGCTGCAGACACATAGTGCAACAGTGCTCTTTGTCCCTCTCTTATGCTCTCAGGGCTGGTTCGTGCCCTCCAGCAGCCACAGCTACCTGGAATGGTGTCCTGCTACTGCCCAGTTCTTAGCAGCATTAGCTTCCTCACAGTTCCTGGGAAGAGCTCTGAAGGGAGTGGAGACCACACTTCACTCTTTCCCTTATCATCTCTCTCCTCTCCCTGTGAAGGTGAGGCAGAGCCCACTTATAAGCAGCTCTATAGCACCCAGCAGCATATAACACCTTTTGGAGAGGGGCAGTGTGTCAGATTTGCAGGGAAAGATGGTACTTGGTTGAACCTCAGCAGTGTTTCCCTGGTTTGGGAGCAGAGCATGTGTGGACAAGGTTGTGCTAAGTGGGGAGTTAGTGAATGAAAAAGCCAGAGTAGGAGATGCGTAAAGCAGCACACACATGACCATCCTGCCCCTTACTGCATGTCCCAAAACCCAGCTGAGGAAAGTAGTTCTGCTTTATGTGTGATGGATGAGGAGGGTCCACTGATTGCTGCAGACCACCATGCAAAGAAAGCAGGACTGTCCAGCTGCTAAGTCCCACTTGTACTTTCTTTTGTCTTTGCTGAGGTATTTCTGACCTTTGGGCTCTAGTTCTGCTGAGCCCTCCCTCCCTCCTCAGCTCTTCCTCTGCACAATCCTGAGGGGCATTCACCATCTGAAATCAGTGCAGTCCATGAATGAGCACTTCCAAATTGCTGCACTGAACTCTCTGTTGTTTAAGTTCATGTTTTCAAACCTTTTCTTAACTATGATTTCTAAGTCTGCTTTGCTTTAGAACAGAAAAAAAATCAATTTCCATGTAATCACGTATTTTCAAGGTCTAACCTTTAGGGTCAGGTGAGGGTTCTGTTCCTCACCCTGTGAGCTCTCTTTCGTGATGCCCATATGCACAAGAGCAGGGCAGCATCTCTGAAGCAGAGGTGTGTGGCTCAGTAGAGCAGCTCTGCAAGGAGCACATACCTGTGCTGCCTTGTGTTGCCAGTCCTGCCCCTCAGACCTGTGTCGTGTTCTGACATGGACCACCAGCTTCATCCAGCCATGAAAGTGAACCTCAGGGAAGAGCAGCATCCCCACTGCTCCTGGTAGCAAGGTGTGCTTCCAGCAGGCACGTGGGATTACTCTTGGCAGAACACATTTTAATGTAAGATTCATTAATCTTTTGAGGTTGGAGTTGTTAACAAGATGACAGGAAACTTGCGAGTGTTGACTAATCCTGGGATGCCTCAAGGCACATTTTGTTTCATAAGACATTTAGGAACTTTAGGATTCAGTTTTCATCTCTGGAATGACAACTTACACTTAAAGAACTTCAGCTCGATAGAAACTCAGCTGTGGCTTTAAGGAGCTTTTGCTTCAGGTTTCAGATAAGCTTGATTTTGATACTCTAGTATTTATTCTTACAACACTAGGTTTTTTATCTTCCTAGGCAGCTTTTTTCACAGTATTTCACAATTACAATAGTTATGTAATTTATATACATTGTTAGAGGTAGATAAAAGGATAGTTAATGTGAGCTTCTCTTTTCTATTAGCATACACACCTAACTTCTCTAGGTCAAAGTACATTTCATGTAGAAATTAAACAAACTTACACAAAATTTATCTCATGTAATAACATGTCAGGCATAAGGCAACATGCACCACTACTGATGGTCTGCTGTGCAATTAGTTAAATGGAAAAAACTCCCCCACATCTGAAGTCAGATGTCAGAATTCCTGAGCATAATTCTTGACGGAAAGCAATCTCACCCTTTTATTCCTTCTGCTGGGATTAGTCATGAAAATCAGCATGTTTTCAGAGAACTTCAATAAAAATAGCATCTTTTCATTGCAAAAAATATTTCTTGATTATTTTTTTTTTAAGTAGATTTACTTATGAATAAAGATGAGCCAAATGGAGGGCCAAGCCAGAAGTGGGGCCAAACACTGAGAATATATTGGCATCTTTCCCTGCAGTCATAGCAACCTTGTACACAATCAGATGGTTTTTTGGGTTTGGGTTTTTGTTTTTTGGTTTTGTTTTTTGGGGGTTTTTTGGGGGTTTTTTTTTGGGTGTTTTTTTTTTTGAATGTGTGCTGCCTGGCCCTGGGTTTAGTTTGAGTTGTATTTTTTTTTTACATATCCTTTGTATTTATTTTCATAAGAGTACAGAGGAACAGATGTAAAAAGCAATGGGAGTTTATACAAAATCTTTTCAGTGGAAATCCCATTTAAACTCTTGTATGTAACTGCATAAAGTACCGAATATGTGTGTCCTCATCAGGTAGGTACAGAGAAGAATTTCTGCAGATTTGTTGGTAATGGAATGGTCCAGTAAGGCTTAGTTTCCTACTGTATGTAAAAATTCATCAAATTTGATGAAATTTGGGCAGCATGAGCATATGAGGCCCCAGTCCCTTGTTCCTGTCTTCTCCAGTTATTTGGATGTGATGTTAGCCTATTTCGCTCTCAGACAGACTTCTAACAATTTTTTGGCATGATAAATTACATGAATGTTGTCGTGCTTCTTGAGTTATCACTTGCCTATGACAATTCAGCTTGTACATCCTGGCAGCAGTCCTTTTCATTACGGCCCTTCCTTCATTTTCATTTTAAACAGTGCTACTGTACATTGTTGCTGTGGTCCAGAAGGAAAAGCACCATCTGGAACTGTCATCCCCTTTCTTCATCCTAATTGTGTAGCTGAGTTCCCGTAAGGGAATAGTAGAAATGATAGTGGTTATGTTGCTTCCAAGTTCAGGAGGATCGACATCTAATCCGGTACAATTTATTAATTGGAGTTGCTCCTTTTCAAAAAACAGCTTAGGAGAGCTAAATATTATATTCTGTTTGAATTCAGACAGTGTACTGAAAATTATTCAGGAAGGCAATATACAGACTTAACAGAAACATTTGCTAGTGGGAAGCTGTTTGCCCATCACCAGTTGTAAGAAGATTCAAGCTTGAAACATATGGGAAAATGTGAAGAATTTTATCCCCTGAGTGTGCAGATCTCTTTGTCTACTAGACATTTAAATATTGTTGCAATTTGACTTGAAAGAATTATTTTTGCTCCTTTTCTGAAGATTTTTATAAAAATTAAGTATTAAATTAAGCAAACCATACATGAATCAGGCAAATGAAAATTTGAACCTGGATTTTGAATAGACTGGAAGAACACTTTGGCCATTACCTTTGCGGTCAAAGGGAAGGTTTGAGATTTTTCTTTTATTCAGACAAAACTATTATTCTAAATTAGTTGACAAAACCAAGTTGACTCTTGACATAGTGAGAAAAACTATCCGTCTTTCTCTGACATCACCATAAGCACTCTCTCCTTCCTGCATTTTTTGCTGAAAATGAAGTGTGCAAGGAACATGTTATACACTAATTCTATGTGTGTAGTAATGGAGAACTGCTCCTCATTCTTCCTTCTGCAGGACCAGTGGGAAGTAGAAGGTTTAGAATTGGGGTGCTTGGCAGAACAATCCCAGCTAATGATGGTAAAATCTCTGTAAAGATAAGACAAATCTTTACATATCATATCTACAAATAAGCTCCATATTGTGGGACTTAAATCTTGGCTTAGAACTTAATCAGAAACTTTTTTTTTGGTAGTTATTTTGCAAGCAAAAGGTCTTTTAAATAGGATGAGCACATTTCAATGTAGGTTGTCAGCATCTTCATCTGATATTTAGCAGCTACATGTATTTTGCAGAGGCCTTCCCTGCATTTCAGGTTTTAAATTCTGATGTAAAAATTTGTTCTACACACTCCATAACAAAAAGACAATTCAAATGCATTGCGGAAGAAAATGCCTGTATTCTTACACCCTACTTAGTTCTGATGTTAACCAGAGATTGCATGCCTCAAAAAGCATTTCATTTTACTCTCTTGAATGCTGATACTGCTGGTGAAGCCTACTATTTTTATAGGCTGTATCATTTTGCACATTCTTAAAAGATAAAAGTAATTGCTAGTAAGTTGGATTGTAGCTGTTTCCCAAAGAGCAGCACTTTCACTAATATGCCCTTGGGGACCACATGCAATTCCTCGTTCCCAGATACTCAACAAGCATGTTGCAGAGTTTTCCAACATGAGAAAAAATTGCTGTATACAAATTTTAGCTTTCAGCTGGCGTGAGCAAGGATAACATTTGGTCCTCTTACCTTCTGAATTTTAATAAATTTTTCTTTTATAGTTGCTGTTGCATTTCCTCTCTGAAGTTCTGCTGACCCTTCCAGTTTTAGTAGCACTGAAAAAGCCCCAACTGATATACTAAAATATGACAGTTAAACAGGAAACCTACCTGATTAGAGCAAAGTACTGCTTTATCTCCAGCTATCTTGCAGGGAAATGCACTGCATGATGGAAAACTGCTGAAAATTTAAGAGAGAATATGATTTCAAATTTTGTTTTGGTTTTAGAGATCTAAACATTATACAACAGCTGTAAATCCACATCTGCCAAGAGATGTTTCAACAAACAAGCAGCTCTTTTTTTGAGCGTAGCTTTGTGGTGAAATGCCATGTGAGCTGCTGTCCCTGTGCATCACTCAGAGTGGCCTCAGCATCTGAAACATGCCCACGTAGACTGTGAGGACTACTGGAAAGGGCTGCAGGCACTTGGTGATCAGATTGAAAATGAAGATTGTCAGAACTTACAAATTTGTTCAGCCTATGAAGAAGCCTGTGAATATGTTTATAGTACTGGGCCTTTTTAACTCTGTATCAAACCATCACCCTGAAAGCCATGTGTTCAGCAGCTCTGTGATGTGTGACTTGTGCTCTCCAAGTCTCACTTGGACTTGCTGACCAAGTCTCACTAACATTAATTCTACTAAGTCATTCATTAGCATGGTGTTTATGGAGAAATGCATTAAATATAAGTGTTCCCCGAGTTAAAAAGTTTTCCTTGTCTTTTTCATATATTTTAAAAAAAAAAATCTTCCAGGGAATTGTCATCACAGGTAGAATTTCATATCTATCAACAAATAATTTTTTTCTTCAATGCACTATTTCTTTACAAAATGGTGTATGCTACAATGATGCCAAGAGATTTTTCTTAGCTTTCCTTGTTGTTTTTGGGTTTGTTTTGGTTTTGGTTCTGTTTTAATCACTATTGCTTTGGAATTAGCACTTTCATTTTCATACTTCTGACTGCAATCAGTCCTTAGTTTTGCTTGTTTCCTTTTGCTGTGGTTGCCAGAGGAACAGATTGCTCACAGCTACTGAGACATATTATGAATAACTGCTGGTTAAGAGTAACACCAATGCCACGCAGGTATCTGTAGGCTTCAGTACCACATTTGAGTGTGCTAGGCTTTCTGAGTCGCTTCTCTGTCTCAGGTGCTAGGGCTAAGAAGCTTAATTATTACTGAATTTTGGTGAGGTTAGGGACACTTTTGATCTCAGCAGATGTGGATGCTACTGGCTGTAGCAGAGACTCCTGCAGCAAAGCACGGTCCTCCTGAGGGTTTCCTGTGCAGTGTCTCCTCTATACAGCCAGTTCACTCCAAAATGAAACAATGTAATTAATGGTCTTTAAGAACATTGCATAATTACTGCGAGTGGTGCTTTCAGGTAGGATGTGATAATTAAAGGATGAGGTCAGGCAAGTGGTCGTTCATGTAGTCCAGAAGTTTTTGATGTTCACATCAAAGCAGTTGGGAGAATTTTAAAACTGGCAAGCCAAGAGCTCTATGATAAGTGCCCTCCCTGGTGGTTTGATTGATAATGAAATCCAGGTGCATTGCATTATGGTTTTCATCTACAAAATATGGGGTTAAATATGAACTGACTTTCCTGGCCATGTCGTCTAGCTCAGAGATTCCAGACAAACAAAATAGTAGCCCCAGGGCCTCCCATGGCTGGTACGAAATATGTAATAAAAATAGACCGCCAAAGGGAACAAGACTTTTGTAATTATCCAAAGTATTGTATGTGCTCCCTAAGGTCAGGCTGTTTTGTCCTTAAAAAAGTGATTGAGGTCTCTCTTGGTAACAGGAGGATGTTATTAATACTTACATTACTGCTCCCATTGTGATAGAGACACGTTTAGCAGGGTTGTTCTGTAGTGGTGGCAGTCAAAATAGGCAAGACAGAAAAGGCAGGAATGAAAATACAAAGATGCGGAGCAACAAGGATGAGAAAGAACAAAAAAAACCCAGGGCATGGAGCAGGCAGAAAAAAAGAATTAATGTAGCCCTAAAAAGAGAAAAATTCCATCTCGTTGGTGGTTTGTGTGACAGATACATGTGTGACAGAAAGGAGGTAATCACTCCCCAGAAAAGTATAATTAAAATGCTTCCAGGCTTCTATTTAAGTAGAACCCAGGAAAACAAAACATCAGCCAAAATCAGACAAAAACCCATACACACACACCCCAGGGAGGATTCCTGTTCTCCCAGCTTGGAGACTTGAGCTAAGCTACAGGCACTGATGTATCTTCCCTTGACAGCCTCTCCCTTCCTTCCTTCCTCAGTCTGGAAAATCTCTCTCCCTCTCTGTCCCTCTCTGTAAACTTTGGGTCTGTGCAGGGGCAGGAGGAACAACTTAGAGGCAGATATTTAAATTGCTCATTCAGTCTTTGCTAAGTTAAGTTGCCCGCACTCCTTGTCATAGAGTTATTGGGAAGTAGCTGAGCATGAAATATTTAAATTACTCTTAGAAAAGTAGATCAGGCTTGCTGAACTTCCCAGGTTAGATGGGATTGCCCATATTCTACTGTGAAAGCCATTGCCCAGTACAAAGAGCATGTGGGCAACAGTTTTTCTGAGAACTCTGCTGTGCTGATCTGTTTTTCTGTGTGTGCACAACAGGGTCACACAAGGCAGGTTATGTGCAAGATGTCTGGTGTGGCCTTTACCACTGATGTACAGATGTGCAACAACACTGCACCTGGGACATATCTCGTTTCAGATTGCATTCACTCTTGTGCAGTGCTGGTCATTTTGGACACCTGTGATTTTGGGTCTCATTGAGACTGTGCTGAATTCTCACAATCTTGAGTTTAATCTCTTGGTTTTGCCCCCACTGTAGAGCCCCAGGTCCTGAGGCGGCTTGTCTCTCAGTGTGTGAGTCACTGCTGCATGGCTGATACCCATGTCACTTCTGGGTGTCACAGCTGGAGCTGTTGTGATGGCACAGAGCTTTGTGGTGAGTCAGTGACAGGGAGAAGATCTGCTTTGGAGACCTTCACTTGAATTGCTCTTGCGTCCTACAGAACCACATGGGTCATTCCAGGGTTCCTCTTTTTAATCGTGCCTACCATCAAAACAAGCAAAGCTGACTTTGATTACAGTAAAAAAAAACCCAGACCTTGCCCTAAAATCTGCTCAGAATTTTTTTCTCTGTATTGTCCATTTTCTGTTTGCTTGGCTTCAGTTTTCAAACTAATAGTGGCTTCTTTTGTAAACTAACAGTAGCAAATGTCACTCCGCTGGTCTATTTTGTCATTTCTTTTACGGGGTTCCAATTGTAAGCAGAAACAATGGAAAGCAGAGTCCATGCAATGTTGACTTAATTTCTTCTTGGCCTAGTGAAAGAAAGCAATTTGTTTGCATCTCCTCAAGGGTAGTTCTCTTTAACAGCTGAAGAGAAAAACAATTTCAGTTTTAGACAATAATCTCAGAGCTAGTTGTGTTTGGAAAATCCTTCTCCCTTAAAGAGTGTTTTCCATCATGTTGTGTTGATTTCATTGTTGAACCTGGTTCAAAAAATGAAGTACAAGACTGTCAAGCATTTAGCATATGTCCAGCTATTAAAAATATGTTCTGAATTTTTGTTAAATTTAAGTTCTGACCACATTCCTTTCAATTCATGATCTGTGCTGGAATTTGAATAAGATGAAATACACAGTGATTTTATTCACTCTATTAACTTTAGCAGCCACTGAGTAGTAAACATACATCAAACAGAATTTTTCTGCATCCTTTTCAAATGGTCTGGGAGATAAAGTGGTGCATACAGAGTGTGTATGTGGGAAAGAGAGGCAAAATCAAAGCTATAATCCGAGTTTTTAGATGGATTGTTCTTGGAAAATGAATAAGCTTATTATAGGTCAAAGGCAAGTTATGCTGCAGTGAGAGTTTTGAGAAATATAGGACAGTATTCATCTGGGCAAGCAAGTGTATTACAGACAATAGTCTTTCTATGGAGAGATTACTGGTGCATAGCTTCCAATGTTAAACAGCAGTGTTCGTGTTGGTTTCATCGTGTCATTATCATCCCTCGAGGGAGAGGGTCAGTCACCTAATTCTCCATGACAAGACATGTAAGTCCAAGAATTTAGATGGTACAGTCTGCAGAATGGATGAAGAAATACATTAAGTATTATCATAATATTTCATAAGAAGGGGTATATGCTGAAAATTTAGAAATTTTTGAAAATACCCCAAAAAAATGTATCTTTTTGGATGCATTTTTTTCACTGTAAATAACTTTCTAGCAGGAGCTCCAGTGTCCCAGTGGTATGTTAATAATCACATGATCACATTCAGCACATTTAATATATGTTTTAAATCTAACATCTTGCCTATTCAAAGATGTTATTATCATACTCAATTTTCATTATAGAGTTTATTATCGTAGCTGCACCAAAATAGTGATGATGTTTCATATCCATTGCTCTCTGGAATTCTGACAAAGCCCCTTAGTTTAGAGATTATTGCCTCTGAGAGTTGAAATGAGTTCTAACTCAAATGAAAATAGCCAAAGGGGAAATCGTTTAATCTTTAAAATAGTAACTGCAGGAAGAGGGGAAAAAAAAGTGTGAAAATGGGGTTGTGGGTCTTTGGTATATCTAAGTGGTTGAGAAGGGGAGAGTGAGAAAGAGAACTGAGGGACCAGGGGTCAGCAGAACTACTGTTTGGTAAACGCTTAATCCTATAGGGAATATGTGCTTTTAACTGCAGCTTCCTAGGGCAGGAGCAAGGAGCACTGGCAGACAGAAATGCTGGCAATGTGGGCTGATTTCTGACTGCTGCTTGGAAATCTGTTGCATGATGAACCCAGCTGTGGTCGGGCTGTTGGTCTGCATGATGGCCCAGACAGTCTATGGGCAAGTGTTGCCTCAGACTGTGACTCTTGTGGTGCCTCATTTGTTGGCTTTTTGATATGTTGCTTAATGTGCTGCCTATATGGAAAACAGGATATTTTCTTGGGGAGATGTATACAAGTTGTTTTATTTTTGGATTTTAAAAGCTTATTAGGTTTTTTTTTTTAATTTGTTTCTTTTGTGTTTTTCTTTTCTGAAGAAAATGTATGTCTATTCCACTGGGCTTTCTACTCCCTTGAGGCCTGGAGAGATGAGAAGCCTAAAGCCTATAGTTTTTGTTTGTTTGTTTGTGTTTTTGTTGGGTTTTGGTTGGTTGGTTGGTTGGTTTTTTGTGATTTTTTGATTTTTTTGTGATTTTTTGGTTTTTGAGTTTTCATGGAAAAATTCTCATTTCAGGCTTTTCTGCTTTTAAAATGAATAAAGAGAAAATTGAATGTGCTTAGAAATGGAGAACGTGGGATGCCTTTTTATTCTACCTTATCCTGCTTGCCCTCTAGCTTGCCTAATAGCAAAACAAAAGATACTAAACACGTTACTTCTGAGACTGTTTCACTGCCCAGTGTCACACTTTGGTTCCCTACATTTAAATTCTCCAAACAAAATGCAGTAAATTAGGGATGACACAGGGAAACGGGGGGACAACCTGACACTTCCCAGTTTTCAGGTATTTCTTTTAGGAGTGGGCTTTAGGTGTCCAGGCTCGGATTCCTCCGTCTGTGGAGGAAAAGGTCAATGAGGAAAAGGGAAAGAGTTACCCTTCAGAGCAAGGTAACACGTCCTATTTCCTCTTAGTTTTAAAACTTCTTAAAGAGAAATGGAAATTTTGCTGTGATATCACCTCAGTGAAGAGCTTTACCCACAAAAGTTTCATAAAGACAGAACCTGCGTACCTGGTATCTTCTCTGGGTTCGAAGTAGACTCAAAGTGCAGTCAAACTTTCTCCTTGTATTTAGTATTAAATTAGGTCTTTTTCCTTCATAAATTTCTCTATGTGGCACAGGAAACTACTGTCATGAATGTGTCTGCAGGACTGGTCCCTTTTTGATTTTTCTTAGAAGCTTGGTCCCTGCATGGGCACTAAAGAGGCCGTAGGAAAAGATTTGCAGAGGTTTGCATTTCCATAGCTCTACTGACTTCCCTGGACCTACACCAAAGTGCGTCAGTTTGGGAATTATTCATAATTATTCTTAACATTCCATGAAAAAAAAAGAATGCAAAAGGATGTTAAAGCAGATTGAAGGCATCTTACCAACAAAGCAAGTTCTCTGCCTGGTTTTCCAAGCTGAGATTCTTGGCCAGAGTCTTGTTTGTGCTGTTTGTTGTCCTCACAGTGACCCACACTTGAGCTGTGGTTTTATTGACCGTTCCTGGAAGGGTCCTGGACGGTGCCCCTCCAGATTTACATCAGTGGGAGCACTGCGATCCAGGGAGGAGATGTGGTTTAACCTTAGGATGGAATTGCCAGCAGTCCAGTTGTAGTTCTAGATCCAGGGGTAAATTTCTGTGCTCTTCAAGGAGCTGCATCATGCCAAATTCTGCTTTCACTTACCTTCTAAGATTTTCTATAGTATGTCAGTATTAGCTACTTCTCCAGCTATAAAATGGAGGAAAAAAGCCCAATTTATGCCTCTCAGGGAGAAAAAAAAAACTTGATAGCTTACACTGAAGATGTAGCGTTCTTATTATAGAAAAGAAGATTGCTGTAAATCAAGTGTTCTAATAACTTGCTGGGCTTTGTTTACTTTGGTGATTTGCTGTCATTCCAGTTCAACGAAATACTACTGTTTGAGATAAGAAGGAAAAAAATGTTCATTTTTAAAACTAAATTTTTTCATATCCACCAAGAGACAAATTAGATTTTTGTGATGTTTTCTTATGTTTCTAAAGTATCCAGAGTATTTCCACAGTGGGAGTAAGCTTATGGTACATCACTGGAACATCTCCAGTGAAAATAACTGTGGCAGAGTGAAAAGAGCAGTAGAAAACAAGTAGTCAGGAGCAAGACCGGCTAATGTACACATATATTTATTTACATGTCCTTGTTTGCAATATAGACCTCTGGATATTTTTAAGCACCAGGAAAAGTAGACTTCAAACATTTTTCATTGACCTTACAGCCATTACAGTTATAAGTAGTTCCAATGAAAAGAAAACTCTTCCAAGAAATTTTCCTTAAGGACTTGACAGAGATTGAATGCAGGACAAATATATCTTCAGGATGGAAATAAAGGGGAAACTTTCCTGTGTTCAGATTCTTCTTAATTGTGTATTAGGTCTTAAAACTCTGGCTTCATTCCATATTGTCCCATTTGTTGCCTTGCTCTGTAGGGCTTCTCTTTTGGAAGAAAGAACCAAACAAATCTAGCAACCCTTTTATTAAATGCCATCTTGACCTTGCTTCTTGGAAATATAATGGCCCAGAGGATGAAAAATTACAGCAAGTGTTTATTATTGAAATCCAGTCTCAGTTGTGAGAAGATTAACTGTTTCAAAAGATTCAATATCCTGTCTGCTGCAATGGGATGCATCTGGAAAAGAGCTGCAAAGCCACGGAGAACTGGAAGAGGCTGAGAAATGTCTTAATCTGTAGGCATGTGGTTGGTATTTACGGGAAATACTTGAGCACTGGAGTTTCAGAAGTGTCCTAACCAACCACCATCACTGACTGCCCTGTCACCTAAACAGGGCTGCTGTGGGGAAGACCTAGAGTGTTGCATCCTTACATCCTCCCAGACTGCCCAATGATAATGGCAGAGAGAAGCCAAATACGGGTTTGGAAGTCAAGTGTAAAATTGGTGTTCTGCAGCTGGATATCAATATCTGATTGAAAAGCTACTTTACCACTGATTTTTTGTAGGAAAACTGTGGTCCCTAAGCACATTTTATATAATGAATATTTCTTTGAAGGAGCAGGTTCTTGATAAATACAGAAGTAGATGCTAGTTTCTCTTGGAAATAGTTTTTATTTTTAAAATGGCTAAAGTGCAGTCTTAAAATAACTTCAAGCTTTTCCTTTCTCCTGGAGACAAAATTAAGTTGTCTTTGAAGATACTTTTACCCTATAGGAGTATAACATTCCCTATTTGAAAAATTCCCTGAAAGCTTTCATGATACTTTTATGAAATGTAACTTAGTTTATTGGACAGAATATATATAATTTTTTTTGCAGCCCTTCTTACCAAAATATGAGTTTTACAAGTAAATGCAAGATGTTTCTTATTATTTTGGTAGCAGACTTGGAGCATGACAGCTTATTTGTCCACTTTATTCTGACTAAATGCAAATCTTTGAAAGACTTTGAGAGGTACACACACCTGCTGCTTTTTGTTTAAATTTTCCCATGCTGATTTTTTTTGACACAATATTTATTTTTTTTTTTAATTTCCTTCTTAAAGAGTAAATTTTCCACAATGTACTTTTCTGTTAACTGCTCTGAGCTAGCTGGTGGGCTGCAGTTGGATGGTCAGTCATTCCCTTCATAAAGTCAATGTTTAGATGGAGGATTAGCCATGGAGCCCTCAATTTTTCCTTTTACAGCATATAGCTGAAAATCATAACAAAAGGAAATTATTTATAAAGTTGCCATCTCAGCTGTTGAAGTTAGAAAGGTTCTGGCAATCTCTTAGCTGTCTGTAATGGCAGAACATGGATTCTCTTGGAAGGAAATTAGGTTGAGATATGACAACATATACACCTAAAAATGCTACATAAATTGCTGTCTTATTCAAGACAGCAAGAATACCTTGTGGTTGTTTTTTAGTCCCTGTGAACAAAAAAATTAGCTGGAGCCAAGACCCCTTTTGCACCACCAGTGCAAGTCGAATGTAGCTCTGATTGCTTTGCTTTTGATAGGCTATGATTGAACTTCCCTAGATTTATGCTGCTCTAAATGATTGTGAAAATAAGGTTTAGCTCCTGGGACTTGGCTTTTGTGAAATGTCTCCCAGTTCCCATCAGGATGAAATAATGTGATTGTATTTTACAAGGAATCATCTAATTCAGTAGTTGTTGTGTATGAGCGGTTTTGGTTTTTTGGCACTCTTCTGCCTCACCATAGATTTTTAAAGTTATTTTTGATTGTGGGTTACCCAGGATTAAAAAAAACAAATTAAAAAAAAAACCAGCAACAAAAAAAGCCCCTGAAAAAAACCCAACAAAACCCAGCTTTCTTGCATAATTTGTTTCACTAGTCAGCAGTTCTGGGATGCCTCTAAATAAATAAATTATGTGCATTTTTTAAAAAAAGTTGGAAATCTTCAATGAACTGACGTATCTTTCCTAAAGAAAATAAGACTTCATATTTTTAGCCCTGTCTCATCAAAATCAGCATAAGTTTATCCTCAACCCTGTGATGTTCAAAGAGATGGGTCATCAAATCATTTGAATGCTTCACTCCACTGATTTTGGTAGAATTCAGATGCCTACATATCATCTAAGGACTTGCGCTCAAGTAGATGGTAAATGGAATAAAAAGATTATTAAGGATTGATTAATTCTGTTATGTAGTAGCACTTAGTAACTTACTGATGTGAAAAACAAAACAGGTCACAAATCTCATTTCAGAATATGATGAACTCTGTGTTCAATATCTTTTCCAAGCCAACTAGAATTCCCTCACCTTCAGATCACTTTCCCAGTTCTCTGAATTTTTCTGCATTTATCAGCATCCCTGAGCTGCAGAGAGCAGAAAAGAGGCTTAATTTTAAGGTTATGTGTGCTCCTTCCAAGTGTCAAGGCTCTCATACTCTCTCTTTTCCCTTGTTAATTACCCAAGAGTCTCAGCAGTGGTTTTTATCACAGATCTGCATTTTTCCCTTTCTAGATGTGTGACTAACTGATGCAGTTCTGAACAGATCACCATCAGTTACATTCAACTTTTCTTTTTCCTTTGCTTGCAAATACTTCAACTTTGTTAAAACAGTGCTGCAAGTAAGCAGAGAGACACAAAACACTTCAGCCTTATCAGTAATCTGGGGAGAACATATGAGTCTGACAAAGCAGGAATTGGATATTCCCAGAAGTGAGAAGCCCCACCACTACCAGGTCATGGCAGGTTTACATTGTCCTCATTTTGTGCTGTGTGTCATGGTACCGTGGTCTAAGAGGAAATAGAAGTCATGGATGTGATCACAAATGTAAAGATGCACAGATTTTGAACAGAAAATTAATCTTTGATCATTTTCATTCTGGAGCATGGAAAGCTGGAAATGCAGAGATGCAGGATGAGCATCTCTGAAAGCTCTCATCAGTCATGGTGGTGAAGAGGAAAAAGCCCATTAACTAGAATAAATAAGAGAAGAATCATGTCTTTGAAAACTACGGACTTCTTGCTAGAATTCAGAAAGAAATAGAGGCAGCCTTTCCTCTAGGGTATCCAGAACTGTGAGGAGGTGCTCTGCAGTGCCCCTTGTTCTGTCATCCGAGAAGAGCCAAAGGGTGTGCATCTCAGGTGAGAAAACTGCATTTTATGTCTGCTTTAAAGATGTCACTCTGGTCTGACTTCCTCCATTTTTTCCTAGAGGAATATATGCAATCACTGGAATGTTTGTGCTTTTCTAACACTCTTACTTGGTGGACCATTACCTCTGGTACTTACACGTTTGGGAATGAAAGAAAATAAATAGTGGTCTAAACTTGGCAGGAATTGATCCCCAACAGGGATTACCTAAAACCTTTGCTGTTCCATGTACCCTTTAAAGAGGTAGCTTGTTGTAGGTAAAATAAATTTATCTGGCCTAGGGGGAGTATTGTGGCAATTGTCTTTATCACGAGATGATGCTGCAAGGAAGAGGCTCATCAGCTGGCCGAGGCACAGGAGGGAAGGTCTGGTTACTGAACAACCAGGAGCTGGAAAAGCGTGGTGCCACAGTGTATGTGGTGAAGTATTTTCAGTAGTGGTGAGAAATTTTTCATACTACTGTACAAACCCTTGGTAAGACCTCAGCTGGAATAGCCTGAGCAATCCTGGTTGTTAACTTGCAAGGATGAGGAGGCATACCTGGTACAAGGCTTTCAGAAACAGGGGCAGCCCAAGTGATGGGAAGACAGAAGTGGTTTAGAGATGGAAAGAAGAAACATCTCTCTTGGAAAGGTACAAGCCAGTCTTAGATAGAAAGTTATATAGCTATTTGACTGATGATCAGTACCAAGCTTTAAGACCTGGATCCTAATGGGTTAGGTGTAGTGCCATATTCTTGTGAAAATCAGCTCCTGGATTTGCAACTGGTTTGCACCGGGAATTCTGGACATGGTGATGGCACCTTGTAGGCATCCATATGCAAGCACCTAACCTGGAGTTTTCTTCCCTGTGCTGCATAGCTCACATGCTTTCATTAGCCTGCAAAACCATGTACAGAGTGGTTTTCTTCCTTATACATGTCATGTAACTGACTGTTTAGTGGCCAGGCTGAGCCAGTGTATTCCCAGCTCACACAGGAAGGGCCAGTACCACCCTCACATTTAAGACACCATCAGCCCCCAGGCTGTGGCTGTGCTTGCTGCAGCCTGGAGTTTCTGTCAGTACCAGGAGGGTGTTGGGGACACCAGCTCTACCCCTCACACATGCACTGCTGCCTATGGTTCTAGCAGTGATGACTTCAGCAGGAGGGAAATCCTCAGACTCACACGTCATGGCCTGATGCCTTAAAATCGGATGCTCCTTCCTTTTTGGTGTTTTTCTGGCAGGGCTTTTAGCTTTGTTATTGAAAGTGGTGAATGTGGGAAATCTTATCTCTTGTCTGAATGCCTTCCATGGCTGTGCTCAACATCCTGTGATGGTGTTGCCTCTTTATGAACATCTCCCTTGTCATTGTTAGCATGGAACAAATATCCCTGGAAATAAACAAAACAAGGAAATACAGAAAATATTTGCTATAAAACAGAATTGTGTTTAAATTGAAGGTTTTCCCAAGGAGCTTATTATTACATATTTCAAGCAGGTTATGCTTTGTCTAGCCTTGAATGTTGACTTTTCCTTCCAAATCTTAGCAGGATAATATGGGATATTTTAAATGTCAGAGTCTCTTTCATGTAGCTAAATCACGACAAGTCTTTTGTACAAAATTATTTAAAAGCTGAAATGGAGTTAGAGCCTGAATGCCACGAAAGTACCTGAATTACTGAAAAATTCGATTTTTAAGTAGTTAACAGTGTGGTATTGTACTAGTTTTTGAGGGTGGGGAGAAGTGTTCGAGTGTGCTTTTCTCAGTGCTTGATCCACAGATCTAAACATCAGTCATGCAGTGTCTCCTGAGACGCTGTTTTGGGTAACTGCCACGGTGCCGTTCAAAGAACAGAACTTTTGCTCCTTATGAAGTTGTTCCAAGTGGCAGTTTTGGGATTAAATGTCTCAAGACACATGTAAAAAGAGATCTTTTTTATGTATGCCTGCCCAAATCTAGTCTGGAGGCTGCAGGTACATAGGCTGGCATAGTTTGGCTTTGTTTTACTTTACTGGGGGAGTGAAGAGGTGGGTTTAGGTGATTTTCAGAGCTGCTTGTTACCAGACAGAGAGCAAAGACTTAATCTGAAGGTTGACTCTCCAGTGACCCTTAAAGTTGGAATAACTGAGAAAGCAGCAGTTGCACCAATAAAAGCTGAAAATTAGCTGTGGGCTAAGAAAAGGGAGATTGTTGCTGTAAGAAGAACTGAACCAACGCCAGCAGAAAGCCGATACAGGAGCGACATGAGCGATATTATCTCCCCAACAGTCGTGACTGTGTTCCAGAGGCTGCAAGGTCAGACCCTGGGTTTGCTTAAGGCCACATGGAGACAAAATATATCCTTTCTATACTACTGTAAACTGGGATCTGAAACAGGATCATTAACATTATTAGAATGAGCTCTCTGCCTTGTGGAACTTCTCCGTGTATTTCTCAGCCAAGAAGGACAAAAGAGTCTTTGAAAAAATAGTCTCTACCAAGTCTGAAATGACTCAATGTCCAGAAAGAGTGGGGCTATGGCTCTATTTTCTGCTATTTGAAGAAATTGCTCCATTTAGATGATTTTTACCGTGAGTAGGGCCTTACTGTGGAATGAGGAATTACAGGATGAAGTCAATGCAGACATGTCTCAACTTTCCACTTAACTTCCAACCCAACATTTAGAGCTGTTTTCTCCTGACATTCTGTATGTAAGGGTAATTACCACAAATACCAGAGATTTTGGGGCAGATTCTACCCTTTTTATTACCTTTTAGGTCCTTGGGACATGAATGAAGAACACCTCAATCATGAGTCACAGTGGCAAACCATCACCAAAGGCATTATGATCATTTAACACAAAGAAGCCCAAGCTTGCCAACTATTTGCAAGTTACTGACACATTTAGTCCTAGGTACACCCATGAACAATTCTTTAGAAATAGCCACCACATGAGCTGGTAACTAATTACAAGGAGGGCTCAGGGTACTGGAGGGTACTAGAAGAGTAACACAGTATCACAGATACTTGGTTTTGGCACATTCTACATGGTGACAGCCCTGTAACGTCATGTATAAAGCAAACAGAGTGGAAAAAGTACAAGTAAATAAACAATACTGATGACTTTTTCCAGATCCTGATGAAATTGTAAAGTGAAATGTAATACTCTGTGTCAATTTGACAACCCGACAAGTTTGAGACCAGGAGGCAAAATAAGCTAAATGAAACGTTTTACAGAAAAGTAAGGTAGTTGGCTTTAATTCATGCTTTTTTTTTTTTTTTTTGGTCTATTTGTTTTCGTGTTTCTTTTTTTTAAAAAATGAAGATACTCACATGATGAAGTTACTTGCTGTAGGTCAATGTGTTCCAAAATGCAATGTGGAATGAACCAAATCCCACGCCTGAGTTTTGATAACAGCAGGCAGCAGCTGACACTTCAGTGCCACTGAGGAACCGAGATACCTTTTCAGATGGATCAGGTGGCTGGAAACACTTCCCACAATTTTATCCTATCTCCTCCTCCAATTTTAGCCATGGGTTTGGGTTTGGATTTTTTTTTTGAGGGGTGGGGTGGAAGGGTGTGATTTTTGTGTGTGTGTTTGGTGTGGGGTTGTTTGTTTTGAATTTTTTTTTTGAGGGGAAAGTTGTGGGTTTCGTTTTTTTGTTTTTGTTTTGTTGGGGTCTTTTTTGGTTGTTTTGTTTTGTTTTGTTTTGTTTTTTCTTTTTCCCAACACAGAGAGGAATATGATGTGGTGTTTTTTGGTCGTTTGTTGTGTTTTTTTTTTCTTTTCTTCCAGTGGCACCTACCAAAGCAAGCTAGACATAAGCCAAATATTTTTGTTGTAATTACTTGCTACAGGCTAAGAGCAGTTACTGTGTCTAGTTCAGGATTTGAAAACATAGTTCCAGTTCTAAAAAGGCAATAACTGTTTCTTATGCTATTGTTTTGGCAGGATCTCCAGAGGGGGTACAGTTTAGCAAAATGGGTGGAGACCTCAAGAAACATTAACTTTCTTGGAAAATAAATATTATGGAAGAGATTTGAAGAACACAAATTATCTCTAATCTCTGGAGAGCCATCAGAAGTAAAGCTTTCTCAGGCAATATATGATCTCTTGTATCTAAAATTAAAATCCAAAGGTAAAATCAGAACCGGGAAGTACTTTGCAGGCTCTGACAATCCCTGATATCCATAACTTATATCTGGGTTACAGTGAAACGTGAAAGAATATTTTAAGCTGTGGCAGCTGTAAGCTTGCTGTAATTTTTATGAAAAGGTAAAGTGAGGAAAGAGCCATAATTTTAGTAGGTTTTAGGTTCTCTGTTCTGCTTGTTTAGAGTGTGATCTCAATGAATGCTGCAGACTAAAATCAGCACAGTAAACTCTGCACTTTAAATAGAAACTGGGTACATTTTCTTATAACCCCAACCACACAGTATTTGGGGGTCGGGGGTGGAGAGGGGCAAGAGATGACTGTTGCTAACCTGTATAAAAATTGCTTTTTTCTCCAATAGAAATTAGTTTTCGCCATCTCACAGTCTAGTCAACGTAGAAGATTTTAGACACTCATATGGCATTTGTTCATTTGTTGGGTTGGTTTGTTGCTTGGGGTTTTTTTCCCCAGACTAGGCTGGTATTTTAGTTTCTGTTACATAGCACTGATGAAATAAATGAAGCATCACAGGGGCCCTGAAGTTACAACTGGTGTTTTGTATTCTGGAGAAACTGTGGAAGCTGTAAATCCTCTAAGAAGGACACCGTGAGCCAGTAATTTGTAGTCTGAGGAAAACAGTCCTGAGCCTCCCTGAATACAACCTCTGGTCTAGTTGTACAGAGCCCACATCTTCCTGCATCCTTCCACACACTTCCCGAGGGAAAGAGCTGTGGGCTGTCCACGAGGGCGCACAGTGGGGACGAGATGCATCTCACTAAGGACGCTATTTCTCAAGAAACAAGTCCAGAACATACATATGGCTAATGAAAGGAGCCAGCTCCTTCTAATATCAGCATCTGCCATCATCTGGCATCAGAAGTGGCTGGGTAGGAGGTTACATGAAGTACCCACGAAGCTTTAACAGTGATCTGTTTTCAGGAGCAACATGATACTGGCTGTGGGATAGAAACTTAAATTGCTTGCGTTTTCACTGACATTTTGCCAGTGGTGTTTTAGAGCTCAGACCACACAAGGAAAATGGTGTTCCAGGATATATCGCCTCCTTAAAGACAGGCTGTGCGACTATGACCTAATGTTTATAATTTGTAAGAGTTATTGAGAGTCAATTGAAAACGCAAAGTTCCCAAGTGACTGCATTTATCACTTGTGTGATTAGCATGCTTGTGGAGTATAAACAGCTGAACAAATCCAAATGGTTGATGAAGTTCATCAAGGGAAAGAACATTTTAAAAATGCCACATATTGTTGAAAATGTAGGTAAAGGCATGATTTTAACCCCTGCTCAGAGAGGATGATCAAAGAGTTTTTTAATGGGCTTTTCAACATTGCTGGTCCCCATAAATGTCTGAGCAAATAGAGTATACTTGGAAACTGATAGAAATATTGATAGCATCACTGTATTTGGTGGTATTTTACACATGGAGATATGAAAGCTGGCATTATGAATTACTCTTCAGAAGTGCTTTTGCACTTTTGGTTTTAGGAAAATGCTCCTGAGACGAGCTTTACTATTAGTATGAATATACCAAAATATGCTAAAATATGTAGCGTAATCTTTATAATGTCTATAATAAATTTTATATAATACATATATAATTTTAAATATTTATGGGTTTGTATATATATTATTTATATATATGTAACTAAAATCTATCATTCCCTAAGGCACCATTTCATAGCATTGTATTTGTGTAAGTGCAGCAAAGGTTTCTTTAGGTGAGATTACAGTTTGAAGTTTGCAGCATTTTAAACACTGATTTTTAATTCAGATTTCAGCATATGTAATTGAAATTGTTGTGTCTTAGGTGAAGAAGGTCAGATATTTAGTTCTAGTCTGTAAAACCTGGAAGAACTGTTTTACTGTAAATGAAGCACAATGATTTCTGCATTCTAGTTCAATCTTATTTTTACATCTTCTTTGGCTCTAGAAAGAACACAAAATTATTTTTATTTTTGTTGAGCTTCCTTTAAGAAAGATTTATTATTTTTAGGCCTTGGCTAAGGTTGAAGTTAAGGATTTTTCCCAGCTTACTCCATTTCAGTATGCCTGCATCCTGGAGAAGGAATCTGGGAAAGAGAGGAGAAACCAAAATTACAATTACTGAAAGTACAAAGGTACCGTTACTGAAAGTAAAAAACCTGAAAATTGCAGACAAGTTTCATTGACTTTGTCAAAAATTTCACTTTGTGCTGTTTTATTGCTTCTTGTTTATATGTTACTTTTAAGGCTAATTTAAAAAAAAAATCTTTAATAATAAGATAAATAGGGACGTTCTTTTTTTAAAACATTAATCCGAAAAAGAATACTTTGCAAGTTGAATTATTGGCGGTAACTACTGCCAAAATTATTATCCATGTAGCTAGGACAATATTTCAAAAGTAATGCCTTCTATATCTTCGTTCACTTGTGAACGCAAATTCTGCTGATCCAGAAACTGCAGAGATGTCTACAAGCCCTTTACTGGAAGCCCAGTCTAGAAGGTGCTTGTCAAGGGGACAGTTTGAAAACAGATTTATGTGGCTTTCTGTTTGCGTGCAGATGTAGTTTGCTGAGAGGTTGGGAACACTGTTTTTATTGGTTTTGTTCTGCTTTTTCTTTGGCTGACTTTGCCCGTCTTTTTTCAGTCAGCCCCAGGAGTGTGCTGTGGTTGGGACCTTGCACTTAATTCACATCAGCAGTTTCAGTAAACGCATAGTAAATAACAGATCACACATTAAAAAAAAAAAAAATGTTTTGGGATGCGTTTTTTAACAGCTTTTACACCTGTATTATTGACATTTTTTAAAACTGCTGTCTGCCACATGACCATAATCAAGAATAGTCACGCATTGATTTTGGAGAAATAAACACTGGTAGACCAAGGGGATCTTTTCCATCTGCTCCTTTCTGCAGAGCATCAGATCTGCCCACTGTCATCTCTTATGTTTTGGATGACTTTGGGTGATGGGGAGTCAAACGTCTCATGTGCGCATGACATGTCTAACTTCCCTGGTAGTGGTGGCTTGAGGTCATGGGGGCTGCCTTAAAGACGTCCTCTTCTCCTACCAACTAGGTGTCTCAGCTACTGTCTACAAAAGTGGTGGTTTTCTCAGAAAAATCCATGACTAACATTTTCTCTGCTTAGTTTATGATTTATTTCTCAAAATGGCCCTAACACGCATTTCTTGTAAATGGCCCGTAGCCTCGTGAGAGCAACTTGGCTCATCTGCCGTGGCTTTTGAAATCCTAATGACCATTTAATCAAGTAAATGTGAGATAAGCTGTGAGCTAGAGCTGGTTTCATGGCTCTGATTGCATTTAACAGTGTCATGGTCTTCAAACAATATGTATCCTAAAGCGTTAAACCATCCCCAGCGCTGATGGCATTAAGCTATTTTCCATACCCACAGTCTGGCTGTGCGTCTGCAACTCAGTGTGAACTGCCCCACAGTTGGGGAAGTCACAAATACCCATGTACACTGTCTTTCGTTACACAGCTTAATGAGATTTCCACATCCCCTGGGAAACCAGCTTGGCCCGCAGATGGGTGATAACCATATTAGTTTTTTTCTACTGCCATCACATCCCACTACTCCTGAGATCCTCTGCATAGAAAAGACATAGTTATCTGTAACAGAGTGTGAAAAAAAAAGAAGTTAAAACAAATACCAGTATTTCCACTTCATATTGTTAAAATGTAGTTTAACCAATAAAGAGAAGGAATATGTTATGCTTTGGTTGGTTTGTTTCCCTATGAACCTCCAGATAATGTTGAGAGGCTGGTTTGTACTTTCCATGCTCCTGGCAGATACCCAGCAGGAGATAATTACCTTTCAAGAGTGCCTGGCTTCTTTTTTAGAGACTTAAAATAACTGGCCAGCAGAGAATAAATTGTTCCAAAGTTTCATGCTTGGGAAGAGATTTCCCAAACTATGAAGTTTTATCAAGAACAAACGAGATATTAAATGAACGTGTAGGCAACCACTTAAAATCTGACTAAAGGAAAATTCTGCTCCAAACAACACAAAACTACAGGAATGTGTTTTGTCAAAGTCACAATTCATTGAATTAAAATTTCTCAAATCTGACTGCTCTCCCCTTCTTCTAGGACACAAAGCTAGAACATATTTTTCCACTTACAAACTCTCCATGCCTGGATTTGATGCAGGCATCAGAGAGGATCTTGGTCAGGTAGCTGTGTCAGAGAATGTAAAAGTTGTATTAAAAGTTCATGTTAATTTACATGTGCATTGTGAAAAATACTGGGATATCAAATTTGATAGAATACAGCATCAACCAGGTCACAGAAATTACAAGTTACTTTTATCCTCATATTTACAGGGAGATGTGAATAGGTCCTTCTGCAGTCACCAGACTAAAGTCTGTATTTTATCAACCTTACGAGAGCTCTTTCTAGTGTATTGCTTATAAAGCTGATATAATATCTAGCATTAAACTGTGTATTTTATGTAATCTCTGTTCTGTAACATTGCAAAAACATTAGTTACTAAATTGAGGTAATTAAACTCACTAAGGGTGGAAAAAACTGTGCTCTTAAACACCCTTTGTCATGTTTGATTGATAAGAAAGTACAGGCTCCTTACCTCTAAAATCACGATCTGAAGTTATATAATTTCCAAGTGTTTTCAAATGAAGAAATATTTAGAGTAATTTCCTGTTTCCATAGGATACCATGCTCAGAAACAGTGTGGAAAATCTGTTTGTCTGCTTGCACCATGCACATCCACAGGACATTCCCAGCCAGCCAAGCCCTGTCCTGGGCTGTAATTAAAGTGAGACTGAGAGCTAGTACAGGTCTAATGTACTGAGTGTCAATAATCCTCCAGATTAGAAATACACCTTGCTATATGTGAGATGTTCTATGAGATTTTGTATTTTTTTAAGGTAGGGGCCCAGTATTTTTACAATCTGCATGGTATTTTCAATATAGGTGTGTAAAGAGTGTGTGGTTTGATTATTTATTTGTGACTTAATCACAGTGGGTGTTTTGCAACACCTGTTTTTGGTTTTGTAGTGATTAATGAATGTGTGACAGACATGTGATAGGAAATACGGTCATGTTCCAGACAAGATAGGACATCCTCTCTTTGGGCATAACCAGGAGTCTAATCTCTTCCTTGTTACGCTGAATTAATACAGAGTTAAGTTCTTGACTAGAAGATTTTTGTGTTTGTGCAATTTGTTTATGGTTTTAAATATAACTACAGGAAACGGAGCAGTTGCTAATGAATTTGGAGTAAATGAGTTTGCACAGTGGAAACCAAAGAGGGGTCCCTGTGCTGAAACTGTTAGCAAACACTCCATAAAAAAAACCTTTTTGGGAGATCTTTGGTCACACTGGGTGCTGCAACATCAACCTTTGGCTGCTGTATTGTTTCTCAAAGGGCTTTCTATTACCACATAATTAATTGAGACTACAAATAGATCCATAATCCACTTCCTGACAGAAGTGCAGCTTTTTAAAATGTGAATCATGTTAGCCTTTCCATTTTTGGACAAGATTATGTTCATTACACCGTCTATTAATACTTTTCCTACGGGAGGCAAACCCTTACACACCAGGGATCTCTTGGGTGTTATTTCTCATGCAAATTCAGATTACATATTTAAAGACATTTTTAGCCTCTAATGCTGATGATGCTTGGTAAAATGACACTACAGAGAGGAATACATTCAGTGCCTCCCCTAAGCCTGCTGAGATGCCTACAAGCCATTTTCTTACATACTTCTCTTGCTTGTGGCCTGTCTTTCGTCTATGAGTTAATTGATCCAGTATTTTCTGAGATAATTATCTTAAGCTTTGACAATTCAGTTAGGAAAGCGGTTGAGCATGTAAATAAAAAATAAACCCATATGCTTTCAGCACTCTTGCAATTAGGCAGCAGTCCTAATGGTTGGCTTATCAGGAACAACAGTGGAATTTTTTCCTTCTATAATTGAGGATGAGGTTGTGCCTTGATTACTGACCTCCTGGGAGTTCAAAGCTCTAAGAGAGAGACCTCAACTATCACCCGTGCTGTGATCACTTGGTGTTTCTCAGTGACTGCAAATGCACCTCCAAATTTAACTAGTTCCTCAAGGCTTTATGTGATGCTGAGAGAAAGGCTTGTTTTGAAGTTCAGACCTGAACTTTAACTTACTTGGTGGGACAGCACAGAGTCTTTGACCTCAGCAATGTTTTAGTCTCTTTTTCCTGACATAAGGCTGCGTATTTAGTGGTATCAGAGTGGAATTTGCAATCTGCCTTCAGAAGAGAAATGCAAGTGCAGTGCCTTCACTGCCATTTTATAGTCAATGAAAAAAAAAGTCACTGATAGAACAATAAATCAATAATTGCTATAAAGTGGAAATTTCGCTTTGGTTGTGTTTTATTAGTGGTATTTACACCATAGACTTTTATCAGCCTTTAGTGGCACTAGGGTTAGCCATCAGAGTATAATTAAACTCCATTTAGAGGGCTTAATTTGTGCTTTGGTGCTGAGGGAGGTGTTCCAAAGCTTAGAGTTATAAAGGGGATTTAATCACAAAAGATTAAATAAATCCCAGCTACACTTGACAAGCATTTCACATAAGTCATATGATCCATAATAATTCTCCCAAAGCCTAATTAGCTCTGTTCCTTATTTAAATCATATTTCTTCTACAAGACTCTTCTGGCATTGGTTGATCTGTGTTGCCTTTTTAATGCATGTTTTGCTAATCAGGCTTTTCATCCATCCAGTTAATCATCCCTTCCCTGCCGTGAAGCCCGGCTGCTGAACTCCCTCCCCACTCACCAAGATGCTTCAGATGTCTCATAACCCAGCCTCAGAAAGCTTGTGTGGCCAAGTGCCCCGGGGCAGATGATAGGAGGAGTCAAAGGCCAGTGTGATAGAGAACAGCGTGGTTTTAACCTGTCTGAAGAAACCTCTGAAGAGATTTTTGCTGGAGGCTTTCATTCCACCTATGACCTCCTTTACCAGGACAGACACACTCTTTATCCTCTTAATGGAAACTTTTATTTTCCTCACTTTACACAGTACTGTTTCTCTTCAGTGTTCGTGTCCTTTCTTCAAGTGGGGTTTCTTGCAGGAAACACTTGGGTTTGTTGCCCCAAGGTTGATACAGTTTCAGTGTCATACTGAGCGTGTGTCACTCTGCCAATGTACATACTTGGCTCAGGAAAAAAACCCAAATCTTTTACCTAATCAAAAATTCCTCTGAGTGCATGAACTTTTCCAAATACTTGAAATTATTAATGGAGATGCCTTCTGAAGTGTAATAGCAAACCTGCATGTTCCTGTAAGCAGACATGTAATCTGTTCGCATCTGTTGTGCTGGGGAACAACATTTGACAAGGTTCATTTGGCTACAGTTATCCCTTGTTTTTCCTCCTTTAAAACTCAGTTTCAGAATTTCCAAACTGCTTTCTGTTGAACAATAACAAAGAAATGAGGGAGCTCTCATGCATACTAATGGCTTGCATGTTTTGCCTGAAATCTTTAATGGGTGGCTGTGCAAATGCCGTTTCCTCTGCATCAAGACCTAATTTGGAGCTGGAGGCCAGATCTCTAGAGAATGATGTGATACTGCCATTATTTTCTATGGCTAAGTTCCTTAAAAGTAGGCTTAAACCTGCCCATCTATTTATCACCTGACTTTCAGCTGAGTTAAGTGACCAGACTGCCTGGGACTGACCACAGGTGTGTAAACCCTGACACAGGTATCAGAGCAATGCTTTGCAAATATACCTCAATTTCACAGATCAATGATGCTGCACTGATTTTTATCATTATTTGGTTTACTTTTTTTATTCTGTGATACTCCAAGTAGACAGCAAAAGATGTAGATGTCTAGAAAACCAACCCAAAGCCTTTTACGAGGAGGGGGAGACCTAGACGGGGAAGGAATCGACCTCCTGGGATAACATCGGGGCAACTTTTTTCCATTTTGTTTCATGAGATTTCTTACTGAGCCAAGCAAAAGCCCAGGTAAGGTGTGCAGTCCTGTCCCTGCTTACACAGTGGTGCAGCCCCCCCCCTCGCCTGGGCTGGTGCAGGGGCTCAGAAGGGAATTAATGAGCCGTGCTTTAAGAGAAGCAGCAGGTCTTTGGTTCAGATTCCACGGTCTCTGCACAGGAGATTGCGAGACATCTGTGGCCAGTAACCCATTTGGGGTTTGTTACATTGCCAGAGCTGGTGTTGATTCAGGCAAGGGGTCTCTGGCCTGACTGCAGATGTGTACAAATCTCTCAGGGTAAGAGCAATCCCTGTGAGATGGCAGATCACCATGGTGAGGACCAAGGAAGGTAAAGGTTTTTAGCAAAGCCTGGGGCAGAATCACCTTCTGGAAGCAGTGGCTTGTCAGTTCAGAGCTGCCATGTGCATGGCCAGTGCACTGCTTTGGTCATTTTTCAGAGTAAAAACTCCTGATGTTTCTGTCACAGTCTCTTCCAAGTGACATAAACTCTGACAGAAGAAGTTTCATTCAGTATACACCAAATCACCTCGCACTTGAAAGATTCCTTAAAATCTGTGCTCTCAGGCTTTTGCATAGAGAGAGTTCCCAAGAGGTCAAAGCAGATGTCAGATATTCTGCTTCTAGCAACTTCCCAGTTTCACTCTTCAGAACAGGGGTATACACTGAGATATTTCTTAAATTGCAATCCATAGGAAAAGGAAATTATTTGTCTACATTTCTGCAACTGGAATGTTTTTCTGTGAAATCACATTTTTCTATGAAATCATTTATAAAATTAAAAAAAAAAAAATTTACAAATAAGAAAGCCTGAGTTCTGAACCTGAAGCAGACAATGGCATGTGGATTTTTATTCCCATACTCAGGTTCTCCTTGTTATCTTGTGGGTATCCTGTGGAGCAGGGTCTGGAGCTGAAAACAACAAATTGCATGGCCAGAGCTGAAGATGAGATGTCTCACTGAGAAATAAGTAATGTTGCTTAATTTATCTGAGGTTAACTTGTAATAGGCTTTTCTAACATCAGTTTAAGCATCTCAGTAAAAATTTAGAACACAAATTGATTTTTTTCAAAGGGATTAAAAAAAAAAACATAAAAAAGAGAAAGAAAAAAATTGTCCGAGGAAACATTTTGTGTTTATAAAAAGCCACATTACTGCAGAGTGCACTTTTTGGTGTGCCAGGCCCACTTCCCTTGGCACAGGTGAGATGCAATGCTATTGGTATGGATACTCATGAATCCTGCATATTGGGACACTGCATGGCTCCTATCACCCTGTCACTCCGGCTCTGCGGACCATCTCTTTTCTTCCCCTCCACCCTGAGCTGTCTGTAGTCCTCAGAAATGACAATTCTCTTATCCAGCCTGAATTAATCCACTCTGAGTCAAGTATGTCCCCCTCACCCCTGCCAGGATGCTGCTGTTATATGTGTGGCAGGATCATCCAATTCTCTCAACCTTACAAAGAAGGATGGAGAGGAACAGAGACATAGTGTGAGGAGAGAGGACAGCATGGGCCCTAAGAGACAGGAGAATTGGTAGCAGAAAACACAAATTCCCAACTTGGTAGAGGCATCCTCTTGAGAGGCACTTTGCTCCCTGACACAGTGTACCTTTGCAGTTGCAGTTTCGTCCCAAATTGTGAGTGAAACTGTTAAGAAACTTGAGGCCTTTACAAGATTTTGGAGTGGCTTTGTAAATGCACCAAACTCTTTGTTTGACCTTTTGCGGTAGTCCCCTGAGTGCAACATTGTTTAAACAGAAAATAATAATGTCATTATTTTGTGAATAATTACGATAATAATAATAATTGCCATGAGATTTCTTTTTCACAATTTTTATGCCAGCAGTCGTTTACCAAAAATAGCTGAGGTGTTTACATAATTGAGAGCTTTTAAAAAGATACTGTCTGCATTGTCCTGATCCATTCACATATTGAATAAATCCTGTGTCAGAGAAAGCTATGGGTTGTTGGAAGTTGTTTATAGGGGTAAAAGGCTTTAGCGAAGCCAAGATTTTCAAAGCCAAAACAAGTCTGTTTACTTAATTTTTTGGGTCAGGAGTCTGGCTCTTCTGGAATGGACTGGGGAATATTTTGAAACCCGGACCAATGGAGCAAGGACACAAAGATATCTCAGTTCTCCAGCCAGGCTCTTTGCCTGAGCAGGTGTAGGACTGGCCAGGTGCTGGACACTCTGAAGATCAGTTTTCCTGCCTGACTGGGCACAGACGATGGATTTATTGGTGGCTGTGTGGGCTGACTTTCTATCAGCCACCAGGACAGCCTGTGGTTGTTTAGGCAGACAGGGATGCATCTCCCTGGGGAACAACACTGGCCCTGAGCACAGTATGCCAGGGCTGCACATCAGACTGGAGCAGAGCCTGCTGCAACTCTATGTGTTTTGCCATATTACACAAACCAAAAACCAGCTCCAGTGGTAGCTGTTAGGCTCTACCATGTGTGTGCCACCTCCTTGGGATGCCACCTACTTATTGCTGAGAGTGAGATGTAGGAGGAAAACCCTGCAGTGCTTGGCTATTTTTAATGCTCTTTCCCTAAGCTATTGCCTAAGACAGGGTTGGAATAGATAGATTTGTTCTGACCTACATATGGCAGTTTTCTGGGGTTATCATCACTGGTTATTTATGCTGCTCTTGCGTCTATTAATTTCCAAAGTAGTCTTGTTTTACAGTGTTTCATCTTTCTGGGCATTTGGAGAACACATGCATGTACTTAGGGAAGTGACGGGCTGATTTAGTTTCTCAATAACTTGAAAATGAAATATGTCTCTTAAAAAACCATGGAAGATTTGAAGAGCCAAAATGCTACATTTAAAAATGGCAAAGCACTCTGAAATTTGTTTTAACAGTTTGGATGCACTAATACATTCCTTTTATCCCTCCTAAACTTCTTGGCTTATTAGAAAGGTTCCTATCCAGATGATTGTCTTTAACAAATTCATCCTACAGATGGGTTGCACAACTAAAACCAATCATTGTTCATTCTTAGGCCTTCATTGGTATTATCAAGTTCTGGATTGATTGTTGTTTTCTAATCTTAATTATAGTGTCATTTTAAGTGCACAGAGGGGTTTTAAAAATAATTCAAGCTGGGATGATGCCAAAAGCTGCATCTGGATTCCTGGAGGATGAGGGAAGCTTTGAATCAAACAACTGGCAAGTTTGCTGGATAGGGAAAGGCCAGGACAGTACTCTGAACCTGTGCAGTTATCAACGGGAACTCTTGGCTGCTATTGCAGAGTTGTGCAACCTTTCAGTGTCATTGGGAATCTTGTGTCCAGGGTTTTGCTTAGCGCTTGAACTGCTGATTCCTGACTGTCCTGAGAAAAAGCTCTGTTTGGCGGGGAAGGAATGGATTTCTTGTTGTTGTTGTTAGTTACTTTTAAGCTGTTGTCTTTAGGGGGACTCAAAAAGGTAAACCCAAAAGCCAAAAACACCAAGAGAGGAAGCCCCCCAGCTGTGCGGTATTCCTGTGCCTACTGCAGGCTACCTTCCTGCTTTATACTGGTAGGATCCCTGTCTTGTGGAACCACATCCCTACAAGCCCAGGTCAACCTGCATAGCTTTAGTGTCCAAGGAACAGCCGTGGCTGAAGATGACTTCCCTCTCTATAGCTCTTACTTGGTGTCACATACAGAATGGCTTTACTTGTTGCTAGAAAGAAAACGTTGATGACATCATCCAGAGTGTCTCACTGGAAATGCTGTGTTTGTTGTTCTGCTTATACAAACTGGTGCTTTTAAGTATAGCGACATCTGCAGTTCCATGGTGCAGAGTACCTTGCGGTGCTTGTCCCTGCACTGTTCTGCCTGCATGGCAGATTCAGACTGACACCTAGAGTGTTCACAAACAAACCTGTGCCTCCAACCTCACCTGCAAGTGCTGTGTTTTTCACATGTGAGCAACCAGAGTGTTGCAGGGAGCACACCAAAAATTCACTGGTTGCAACAGGTTCCCAAAGCTTTGTGAATTTTTCCCTAAATGGTGCATGTCCAGTTCTACCCTTCATATCCCAATCCTGACATGAACAGTGTGAGACAAGTAAGTTAATTCCAATTATTAACATAAAAGTGAATGTTACCTTGCAGGAGCTATGAAGGTTATGTGTGTTTTGTGTGTGTGTACATTTAGTACATGGTATGCTAATGCCAGAAGATTTTCTGGAAGCTGGATGAACTTGCTGCTCTTCGTGTCACTAAACTTAATACAAAGAAGTATTCTCCTTTAACCCCTAATAGAAGAAGTGTGTATTGAATTAATTCGTGTTTACCATCAGAAGCAAATTTATCTTCAGATTTCTGATCATTGTGCAAAAGTTGGATCTGAAATACTTACCACGCTTAAGAAACCATTTTAATGTCTAGAAATAAGAAGAAAAATAGCTTGTGTCCAACGAAGCTAAGTCTTTATTTATAAAGACTGTAAAGGGCGGGGGGCGGAAAGGAGGAGAGAGAAGAAACAATGTAGTTTATGTGACCTGAGCCTTTGGCACACGCTCAAACCCGTTTGCATGCTGAGTCCATCCATTATACCCTTTGTCGTATCTTTCATATAATCCCACTGTCTCTGGTCTTAATCTTAAAAAAATAGGCCTTTGTTTTATATTTGACTCTGGAGGATAAAGAATAGGAGACTGTCTGCAGTGTTGTCAAACCTGGGTGGGCATTTTAATGTGCCTTATACATTTTTCTATTGTGTAAGGGCATTTTGCTCCGTGTGCGCGAGTCCACTGGGTGTCCATTGTTTATATCCTCTGCTGGTGTTATCTCCAAATTCCTCCTCTTCTCCAAGGGAGTAGATTTCTTCACAACAACTTCTTTTCCAGGCTCAGAAAAGCTGTCTTTGTGGGGCCACTGGCAAGGCACACAGCTCTGCTCGTGGGCTGCTGGAGGGGTGAGTGCTCCTGCAGGGAGAAAGCCCATATTTAAGATTTATTTTAAAAAAAGATAATAAGAAAAATTACCATACCCCAGGAGGGAGGGGGATGCTGGGTTGCTCTGCCAAGGGCACACCACGCACCCCAGGCTGTGCAATGGGGAACTGAATCTCTGAACAGACTGAAATCTGCAGCCTCCATTTCCACTGTGATTTTAGCCAATACTTTGTGAACTTCCCTGTTTTCTGTAAAGGAGCAATTCAGTTGCAGCAAACATTGTGTGCAGCTGTTTATTGCTTTGTGTTGATGCAATTGGTGATGTCAAGTCCCAGTCTGCATCTTTGCATCCCTCAGGAGAGCAAGACACATTCAGCTGTCAAAATACCACATTCTGATGAGAAGGGAAAGGAAGGCAACTTTCAGTCTTGAATTTGTTGAAACTGTTTGTCACCTATCCCCTCCATTTTAGCTCACAGTCTGAACAGTCTCCCTATGCTCCCTGTGGTTCTAAAAAAAGTTCAAGACCTTAGATGCTCTGTTGTTTTAAGATTAAAACAACATTGAACTCACCCACATTATGCAACTAAGAGCCGTACTTTGTAGTTTAGTGAGTTTGTATACCATTAACCTTTTTTCAACTAGCTACATTCTTCTAGGTTTTGCCAAATACCCATAAGATCCATGGTTATGATTGCTGGTACCACATAAGAGGTCTTGGGGAATGATTTGGAATTGCATTCAGATTGGTATGGAAGTGATAAAGGGATGGGTTAATCTGTGGCAGTATCTGCCCAGAAAAGCAAAAGGTATCAGCTGGTTGCCTGTAAGTCTCTTGTCAGTTCATTGTAAGTGGTTTTTTACATAATACAATTTCTGGTGTTTTTCCCCAATAATGCTATTGTCATTGTGCCAGCTGAAAATCTGTTACACCTGCATGTGCAGCTGGTCTCTAGGATCAGTCTAGGGCCTCTGCTTAATGACCTCCCTGTAATATGGTCATGCAGTGCCAGTGTTTTAGTCCTACGTCCATACTTTTTCCAGGCATGCCTGTTAGAGGATGGTTTGCTTTTTAAGAGTCAGTTGATGAAACAAAACAGAACTGCAGTGCAAGGCATTGCCAAAAAGAATGTGAACATTGAGACAAACCACAAGAAAGCCAAGCCCTGTTCAAGCTGCTGCTATGGAGACTCTCTGTGATTCACCCCAACAGGGGCAGTGGAGGTGACACCAACGAGAGTGGACGAAACCCCTTGGTGTGGACATGGGCTTCCATTGTGGGATCTATTGGAATATGACTGTGGGTGAAGATGTTTTCACTTGTTTAACTGTTTGGTTCTTTTGCATGGAAATGGTCTGCGCCTGTTTGCTGGTGGATCCTCCCCGCTCCTGGGTGCACACGATGTGATTACTCGGGGGGCCGGAGAGAGCAGGCTGCAAATGCTCCCCACAGCCCTATGCAGTGATGCTGCTTGCTAACTCAGTACTTGTGGCACCTCCTGTTCAACCAAGCTGCAATGTCACAACCTAAAGCACTGCCTAAAATCACCAGAATCGTTGAGCTGGGTGATGCTGTTGATCAACCAGTCCCAGTGTGTCACCTTAACGAGTATCCAAAGCCACTCTTCTCAAGACTCTGCTGTAGTTTTCCCTCAGTTTTCAACCATTTTCCACTCAGGGACTCCCAGAGAAGGAGACATTCTCTATATATTTAGTTATATTTAATCAAAATAATGGACTATTCTTCCGTGACTTATTTCAGTTTCCCTTTGACGGAAGAAAGTTTTATCATCCCTTGGTAAGTAGCTCCACAGTTCAAATACCAATTGTATTGGTAAAACCTATACTTATTTCCTTTATATTTGATTCTTACTAGCTTCATCTGATACACCCTATTTCTTGCAATGTGCCAGCGATGGCACAGGGCAGTCATGCATTTTAAGTGTTTTCAGCTTGGTGGACTCCAGTACGTTTTATGGATATTTATTTGGTAAAAGTTATTCCAGCACAAAAGTTCCTCCTATAAAGGCTCTATTTCTAATACCCCATATTTCTTAAATCTGACTTCTGGGACAAACATCCCTGAAAATATATTTTCCGTTAAGTAAAAGGTTTCTCATTTGTTGTCCATTAAGTAAGAAATTATTGAGGGAAGCACTTCCATTCAGGAAGTTTTCTGCAGAAGGGGGGAGGAACTGTAGCCAGATTTAGCATAGGCAGATCTGCACTCACAAAGCTTGAGGGCTGTATCTGCTGGCACAGGGTTGGTTGACCACTTCAGTGGTTCCTTGAAACCCCCTTAGCTGCCTACTATGGCATTGTTATGGATTTGTGGCAGATTTACAGGCTCACTTCGGCCATCTGGCACCACTGAGGTAATGCACCTCTTTCCTACAGCTGGTCCTCCAGCCACACTGCTGGTTTCTGTGCATGGGCCGTAACCTGCCCTTGATTTCCAAAGTGCCTCATCTGCTTTGGGTTGATGTGTGCAATGACCATTCTTGGGACAGGTGCACATGGAGGCTTGGAGCGAGGAGATCAGCCTGAGAGTGCTGTGTCCTCTCCAGGGATACAGGCTCTGCCAGAGGAATTTTCCATAGGTGACTTATTTACACGTAACAGGGATCATGGGAATTACTGATAAACTGTAGGAAAAGGGAGAGCTGGGGAAATGAAGGCTTATCTCTACACAGTGTGGCATGCAACCCAGGATATAAATTACAGTTTTCACCAAGTGCTAATGGAAAAGCTGTTCCTGAAAAGCAAAGGTAAAGCCCATGAAGCATGCTAAGCAGCTGTGTGCTTTTTAGCCAAATTCAGGATAAATGGCTCCTCAGATAACTACTTAGCTTGAGTATCTGTCAGCTGTGGGCGTCATTTGGGTGGGAGACATGGGAGGCTGAGAAAAGGGCTCATTTCTGTACTTTCTGGGATGTCCTCAGGGTGGCTGTGAGAGGCTGGATGCTAATGAGTTCAGCAGCTGCTGGGAGTGATGTTATTTTCCCACTGTCAGCACAGATGCTGCATTAACAGTCTGGGTATCTTTAAGATGAAGTATACCTACGATGGATATCAAAATTCCTTCAGTCTTGGCAGGCTTTTTTTCTTCATTCTTTCTAAGATTTAAACCAGCTCTGCTCCTAGCAAGTCTCTCAATTCTATGTAAGTGTTTGATAACACAAGCTTAAACTGCATGTTTTTTAGGCTCTTGACACCACCTCAAGTTCTGCTAATGCCCAATATTGACCTTACCGGTGGGTTGTTATCCCAAGGGCCTTAGAAGCAGGTTGGTGTGCCAACAGGGATTGTAGAGCAATTATCATCAAGTGCCCAGGTATCAGAGGTCTCTCTCTCTCATGTGGCCATCCTCTCTTGCTGTTACAAAGGATAAATATCCCTCTGCAGACCAGGTGTTCTGAGAGGTTCAGAGTCTGGTTGACTCATGTTTTTGCCTAAACAAGAGTTAGATTTTATTATTTCTAGAGGTTTGAGGTTATTGCTAGAATATTAATGCTACTAGTTTATCTTTCTTCAGGCAATGTAATATTTTCTTGGCTATGTAACCCATCTTCCTGTGCAGCGAGCAGATGTTCTCACTGGATTCCTCACATCTCTGAGGTCTCTTTCCTGGATGTTTTACATTCAGTTAGAATTTATGAATGTGTAGAAGCTCCTTCTGGGATGTACTGTGTTTCTTCCCAGCAAGTTTCCCAGGGCACTGGGGTGTCTGTTGTCTTTCTGGTGTCTCTCAGATTTGTGTGAATGCAACTTTCCAGAATACTTTGTGAGACAAGTATCTTCCCACCTTGTGCAGCTGATAATTAACAGGCAGTAATCATTATTAACAGCAAAGACAGGTCATTATCCTGCCATTTCACATAATGTTGGAAAATGTTAGTATACTCTTTAGGAATGTTTCTCTCTGCTTTTTAATTTCTCGTCCCATAATGTAATATTAGTGATTACAATGAATCATTAATTTTTACATGTGTGATAAAGAGAGGGAGTAGTTTGCTGGTCCCTAGTCTTTCAGATTTGCTATGCCAAGGCCTATATTTTCTTGCAGGCACAAGTATATGACTGTCCCTCTGGGCCAGTTTTGGGTTTCTAACCTTTATTTAAAGGTGCTTGAAGATGTGCATCTGCCTGTGACAGGCCTGGCATGCCTACACTGCTCCATGAGTAACAGCAAGTACAGCTAATCCATGCCATTCCTCATACACTCTTCCAGTTGAACATACGCAAGCAATTTGTGCTGAAAGTTCAGCTTGGCAATATTTGGGTAATAGCTCTGTGTATGGGACAAAGCAGTCCTCTGCTATGGGATTACCTCATGGGAGAAGTCCTTTGTTTCATTCCGGTTGGCCTTAGAAATACGTTTTGGTTTAGTTGGTGAATTTCTAAAAATGAAGTTCAGACAAGTAGGGCTATGTTTTAGACAAATGACTTATAACTGGTCTAGTTATAGCTGTTCTGTGCAGCTTCCTCATTATTCTAGCATGGAATAAAAAACATTGTGTTTTTTTTTTTTACAGCACATGTTCAGAACTAATTCTTAAACTTACCAATTTAAAAATAAATGATAAGCTCATCTGGCTTACAATCAAATTTATCTTTTTAAAGTGGGGAGCTTTTGCATATCTTCTCTGTCTTTTTTTTTTCCCCTCCCCTCATGTTATCTGGAGAAGAGTGTGATATGTGTTATGGAGATCATTTATCTACTCCAACATTTTAAGCAAACTTGGCAAGGGAAACAAGAACTGCTTGCATACAGAGGATGTGCGTTGGGCTGTCCCGGTCTTCATCTTATATCTCCCCTGGTTATGCACTGTTGGCCCCCAGTTATCAGATTGTGAGCTTTAAAGCCATCAGCTTTGGAGCTTTTTCAGGCTCAGACTTTGCATTTCAGTTTTCAAAATTTTTTAGCACTCCTAAATCCCAGTTTGGAGTCAGAGAAAGATGTGTGTGCTCAGTACTGAGGAGACGAGATGCATCTGTGTCTTGTTCAGGAAAATGCTGCATACATCTTCAGAAAGGATATTATTTGGTTCAGAATGGGTCCTTCAATCCCATTTAACAATCTTGGATCCTTCTAGAGTTAACTACAGCTGCTGGGTGTCATTAGGCTTGTTACTGGGAGCTAGTCCCAAAGGGATTTTGGTATTGCAGTGGCTGACTTCTAGTCACCCAGCTACCTAATGAATTCCAGATCATCAATTCAGACATCCAGACACATCCAGGGAAAATAAAGGGCCTCCATGAGGGAGCACCATGAAAGCCCATGCTATGGGGAGTCCTGCCTGAGCAAGCCAGTGGGGATTTTGTATTAAGATGTTGCTCAGTGCTGCACCGTCTGCCTGGAGCCTTTTCCTGGGGATGGGTGCTCCAGGCATTGCAGGAACCTTTTTTTAATGGGAAAAGTGAAAGGATCCTTGTGATGAGCCCTGTGTGACTGTGGAAGGCTCTACTCCGGTATTGGGTGCATGGGCACTTGGTGATGGCAGGAGCAACCTGCTGCCTGCCCCTGGAGGCAAATGGCAGGGCTACCAACACAGAATTGGTGCTGGACTTGCACACTTAGTCATTAAATTTACCTCATCTTCAGTGGGAAGATTTGTCCAAATGCTTTTCAAAGGACTGGGCTGGATGAAAAAGAAGCCTCATGGAAGCTACATATCAGCAAGTTAGATACCTTTAGATACTTGGCCTGTGAGGCTGTTTTAACGGAACGGTCCCTAACACGTAATACAGTCCTGTCAGTTCACAGGGCTGAAATACCTCTGCAAATAAAAAGCAGCCATGCTGGCAAACAGTCTTCAAAGGTAGCGAAATAATCCCTAAGGGGAGATCTGCTTTTGTGTGGAATTCCCCAGCAGACGGCTGGGAGATCTTAACAAACAAGTCCTTTTAAACTGCCATGTACTTTGAAGCCTGAGTGAGCATTCATTCATTTGGCACACAAAGCAGCAGTAAATGAGGGGGGAGTGGGGGTGGGCAAAGGGTGGAAGGGCTTAGTCAAGGTGAAAATGAAGTTGGGTCTTTCCCCAAAGCCATTGTGGGTACAAATGAATTGCTTCAGTGGAGGTAATAAAAGATATGTTATCCCACATTTAATAAAAAGCAACAGTGAAAATACAAAGAGCTCATTTCAGGCTTCAGTTATCAGATGTTTATTGCACACAGCTCTTTCTCCAGGACAGAGACCCAAGAAGTGTATTGCCCTTTGAAGTGTGGGCTGTGTGGCCACTTGCCCATTCACTGGTTTATGGCTAAATCTCCTTGATATGATGCACTTTCATGTTTCCAGTAGTGGCAGGGGCTGTGCAGAGCAAAGAGGGCAGGCAGGGTTGTGGACGTGCAGTGAGGACGGGGCAAACCAGGGAGCACTTCACCATGTTGTGTAGGTAGAAAGGAGGCTGCAAGAGTGAAGCAGAAGCTGGGCTCGGTGAAATGCAGAGCACACAGAGCTTTGAGCAGAAGAGGGCTGCTTGGCAAGACTGTGGGGACCAAAGGCTTTGCAGTGAAAAGCATTGAGCAGAACTATTGTGGAGTGAGTTTCTGTTCGCTTTGACTAGGAATAACACAAACTGGTCCTAATTTTTGCTCCCCTTGCTGGTATTTTCAACTCTCGTTTGAAACTGTTGAGTTATCTCTAGTGGTTAGATCATGGTATTTGGGAAAGTAAGCTTCTTGACGGTGCATTTCCTGCTGAGATATTAAACTGTGTAAGAATCCCCACTAACATCAACAAACTTTGAACTGGGGCCATAGTCCACTTCCAGGCAGCAATAAACTCTGCGCATTTTTCGTATCAAAAGCAATTATTTTATAAATGAGCTACAGTAAGCTGACTGAGAAATTTACCTTTGCAATGCCATGTAGGAAAAAATCGTCAGTGGACTTGAATCACTGTCATGTTTAAATTTTCTTGTATGAAATACTAATGTGTATTCTTAAAGCTTATCTTACAAAGTACTTTTCCTTATGCTAAAGCTTTTTACACCAGCCTCATGTTTGCAAGAAAGCCCAAAAATTTCAAGCAAATGGAATGGATTAAGATAGGTTTTTTTCAAGGAATTGTGTTGTGAATGTTCTTAAAATAACATCTTTCTTTCCTCAAAAAGTAGATTGGTGTGCTGTGATATCATTGTGCAGTCATGACTCTGAGAAACAAACTTATTTATATTAATGAAAAATATTTCAGTTGAAAGCGCTGTCAAAACAATCTCCAGGAAAATCATTGTTGAGGACTGGAAAGAATGCCACTTCACATGTGTTTAATTATTGGGGGAAAAAAATGAATCTTGCCTTGCATCACAAAAATCAAACTGCAATAACAGGAAATCCTGAGCCATTTATGTAGAGGTTTCTCTTTCATTGTAACTGGCAATTGGTTCCAGCTTCTAAAACCTGTCTAATTCTCAACTGCTACAAGAATACTGTCTCAACCAGACTCTACACAGCAGTACCTTGATTGTGAATCTGATCTAAAGCTGTAAATCAAAAAAAAATAGTGGAAATAACTTCTTGGTGTTCAGGGATGCTCTGTTACTTTTTACTTATGAACACGGGTCAGCAGAAATAGTAAAACTCTCACACAGTGTTCAGTGGTCCTCCTGCATGTCTGACTTTACTGCATGTATCTTGTTCAGTCTTTCAGTGGATTTACCGTGTATTGGTTTTGCCTTCTTCTTTCCCTTTATATTCCTTCATTTTGACTTTCTGACCAGTTCACTATAACATGTGGGGGGTTCTCTTCCTCTAATTTATTTTTCCACATGTCACACACCCCCTTACAGATAGAATGCGTGCTTAAAAGGATCCACAAAACTGAATTATTGGGGTCTTGGCATAGCATAAAACTTGCTCAGGGAATCAAGCGTCTCAAACAGGACAGTCATTTGGTGCCCAAATGGTGACAGGAGGCACCATTGCAGACATCGTTGCAGTGGGACAAGGTGAAACTCCCCAACCTGCTGTGCTGCTCAGTTCACACAGTCCTGCTGTCCATGTTCCAGTGCATCCATGATCATTGCTACCCGTTACCATAAAACTACATACAAAACATCTGCTCTCTTAAAAGTATACAAAAGACTCTCCTCATTACCGTTTCTACATCGTCTGGAGCAATCTCTACTGTCTTATTTGAGAGTGTTTTTTCTGAGTTCAGCTTTGGCTGCAATGGGAAGCCTTTGGGATAATCAGGTTCTCTACCCTGATATTAATCAGCACATTGAAGCATACAAGTCGTGTCTATCAGCTGGCCTGTGCACAGTAGGTACAGCCTGGGGAAATGTCTGGGCTGTCCAAAAACCCCTTCTGGAGCTGCTCTGCAGCAGCCAAATGCTGTGCTGTGAAGCCAGCTAGCACGTGGGTCACTCCACAGGTCTCTTTCCAGGCATTTGCCCCATCATGCAGAGACACACTGGGGAGATTGTGGATTCGGGAAATTAATGACTGAGCATCGTGGGGGTGTGAACAAGCACAGCCCCGACGCTTGGCTGTACCACAGCTGCAGCTATAAGACAAACTTTATTTTATCCTTATATCACAATTATGACTTAAAAGTCTGTAGCTCTTACCATCTGCCTTGCAGCCTTTGGATTGAAAGATTGCACATTGGTTGCTGCCTTGCAGAACAAGGACAGATGTCTATTTTATCACTGTTTGACTGCTAGTTGAAAATTACAAGAGAAACTGAAGTCGCCCACATGATTACCCAAAGCGGCTCCAGGAGAGAATGATCTCTGACTATTTTCAGATTCCTTGTGGAAGATTTGCACGTTGCAAGCCATGTCCACATTGCTATATGCTCTTCTACAGTCTGTAAAGTTCATGCTCTGCTTCAGCTGCCATTTAGCTGATCTCGAAGGATCATTTTCCGGGCTGTGACATGACTCACGTACAATTTCTCTTTCCTTCGCCTGACCCAATTCCTCAAGCTTAGTGTTTGTTATTCATTTCCTCTGATGATGTCTGTACTGTGTATTTAGAGAAGAATATGACTGTCTCTTCTCTGTCTGCATGTGAAGGCATTTTCCTTCTGCAAGAATTTTGTGAGGAGCAACCTTCTGCTTACAGGGGACATCTTCTCTTCCTACACTTTGCACAGAGTTAATAGACTGGTGTCCAAGCGCCATCCTGCAGCTCCAGCATCAGAAACCACCACATCTGTAGGCAGATCAAACGACTGACTGGCATGACTTGGAGAGTTAAAATGCAGCTACAACAAGACCACAGCAGGGCTTGCCCTGCGGCCCCCTCAGAACTGGGCATGGTGAGCTGCACGGGGATGATGGGGCATCTGAAGAGCACCATCAGCTTGTGCAACTGAGCTGCTTAATGCTTTTTTAACGCAAAAGTTCCCGAAATTGCTTAACTTCAGTCCGAAACTGCACACCGTGATATCTGCCCATATTTACATTAAGTCCAAAAGCACGGGTGGCCTGGACTGTTGCCACACGAACTTACAAAATTAAATTGTCCTTTAATAAGCTAGACTGAAGGCTAGATGCATGTTTTCAGTGTCATCAGTTTATCTAGTTTATGTCCCTAATGGGTAGCATTTTGGGGGGGATTCACTCTTGCTTTTCTGCCACATTTGAAAGTCAAACCAGGAGTATGAGTGTAGAGAAAAATGTGTGACTGCGGTGTGTAAATGAAGCATCACTTGGTCAAAAGTAACCCATGGAAGCCCATGGGCAACTTTATTTGCAGTGTATGCAAAATAAACCATAGCAAAAAAACCTGCCCAAATCAGTTCTGCACAATGCACGGGGGGTTTCTCTGATGAAATCGGTGGGTGAGCTCACGGGTAAATTACAGGCACTGCAAGTAGCAGGATAACAGAGTTAAGTGGATTATTTGTAGAAAGTAAATGTTCGACCTACTCAGTTTCTTGCAAGTGAGAGACACCCATTTTTATATGTAAAGATTTTTCATTCAAGGGTAAATTAATCTCCTAGCTGTTGCCATCAAAGTTACCTGAGTTATTGGGCAGCATCACGACCCCAGCTGCAGCTGTACATTCTCAGGGCTTTGGAGAGCAAGACCTGTCACTCATCCTGCTGGGAGCAAACCCAAGGGATGTGGGGTTGATTGTGCACCACAAGTCGGAAGCAGAGGCTAATTATATCAAAGAGTTCACAAACAAATGTGTCGAAAAGCAGGAAATAACAATACTTGGGGATACTGTCCACTGATTTAAGGGCTAAAAAAAAATTTAAAAATATTTTGTTGCCTGAAACATTTCTGTGCAAGAAAACTTGAAATGCTCTTCAAATTACCAGAGATTTTTTTTTTGCATTGACCATGTCATCAAAATTGTCACAGTCAGAAAACACTTGAATTATGGTTAATCAGCATTTTTCCTTACTGAATGAGTCTGCCTGGGGGTTTTGACCTGGCCTCTTCAAGTCAGAGACAAGCCACTTAGCGGGGAGCTGCTGAGAAATACTTTAAAAAAATGGGATTTCCTTTTCAAATCCAGTTGTTTACATGAGATGCTGAAAAAGCAAAATTCATCTGATAAGTTGTTCACAGTTAATCATTTAACAGTATCAGTGGATGCACACATATATAGATTTATTTCTATGACACTGGGATGAGATTACTTTGAAAATTAGTAGCGCTGAATTAATTTGCTTCATGTTATAGCACAGAATAAAGTCTTACTTCTTTGTGAAGCACAGTTACAGTGAGTAGTTCAAGGAATTCCATCCTTTTAAGTTATTGTCTGTGAGCCCTTTCATGACGTGAGCCATACACGCCATTCATTTCGTGGGGAATAACTGTGTTGGGGTCAAGTAAGAGATGGTGAGGGGAGGCTATGGGAGATGGTAGGGCAGGAGTTTGGAACAAGCCAAGTTGCACCTAAACACTGCAAAGCTGTCGGGGCAGGATCCTGTGAATGCACCCTGCTTGCCCCACACAGCATATGCCACCATCTCAGCATGAACAAAGTGCTATTAATAATTTTCCTGGGATCCTGGAACACACCATTGTTCCAGAAAAGTAAATAAAATAACTCCTATTGTAGCTATTTTAAAATGTCCAGTCTGGAATGCTGCTCTTTAAAAATACTCTCATTTGGATTCTTCCCTCCTTGTGAACTGATTCCAGCACTTTCCTAGTCAGTGCTGTTCAATCAAAAATCTGGTAAGGTATTAGGACTAAACCCTTCCCTACTGTAATGCCACTGGTAATAATTTAATTATGCAAAGGATACCTGTTTCAATTATTTCATAGCAAATGAGGCATTAGTAAGTCCTTGAACATCCTGCTGGGTTGTGAACTTCCACAGAGTGTGAAGGGTGAGGAGAGGGGGGGTCCCTCTTTTTAGTGGTGATACATATTTGGAAGCAGTTGTGTTTCTGACACCTGTGTCAAGAATTCTTCAGATGAGAGAGGGAGGCATACTAAAAATGCAGTCTTACAGTCTTTAACAACAAAGATCATCCATGGCATCACTGGCCTGTATCATACTTCTTAGTCTTTGAGGGGTATATGAAACTCTGGATGCCTGGCAGCTCCAGTGGGACAAGAAAATAGCACTTTTGGCAACCTCCAACATGATTGAAACAGTCTGTGTGATCACCAGAAGTCCAGTCTTCTTTTATTTACTATTTTCCCTCTGTTATTTATAAAACATTGCAGCAACATGAATATCCTACATGAAAAGCTCACTGCATCCTGTTTAAAATAGTTATTTTGTTGTGTACAAGCTGTATTTCCTGGATACTTAAAACCAAATTTGCTGGCCAGGTTTCCCTCGGTGTTTATAGGAAGATTTATACTGACAAATGCAGATAAATGCACGTCTCTTTAAGTGCCTGTAGTGCTTGACCCCAGACAGTAAAGTACCTTTGCTGGGGATTCCCAGGGGGATGCTGCTATGTGGGACTTCTGATTGACGTTGCTGAATTTTGCAGAATTGAAGTATCTCCATCATGAATGGCTCAATAAAACTGCCACGGAACATGTGATATTAAATGGATTACCAAAGAGCCTTACTGCTGGCTGTGGTGCTCGCATGCCTACCTCCTGGAAACAAGCACAAGAACATTTTTTTTGCGAAGGGAAAAGAACAGAGTGTTTCCAGTGAAGTATCATAATTTGTCCCCTAAGGGTTCATTGAAGAATATTCTTTAGAGTAATTATTTTTCATTGAGATAAGAAAGCCTGTAGGATTTTAGATGTTGTGTGGGTTCTGGAAAAACCCCAGCTAGTGAACAAACTTTCTTTTCTCTTTGTGGTAAAAGCTTATTATTCACAGCAAAGAATTCAGCCTGACAAGAAGCTTAGCTCTGACCCATTTTAATAGCCTTCCTCCTCCTCCTGCCCTCTACTCTCCTCCAGCAGACTGTTGTGTTTCTTGCAAAGGTTTTCATTTTACCACAAGCGTAATTCCAAGATGCAATAACATTGTTCTCTTTATTGGGTTGGTTTTAGTTGTTGCTTAGCTAGTAACCCAGACTGGCACTCCTGGTCCATGCTGTGACTCACGTCAGACAAATGCCCTGACCACAGATTTGTCTCACATGGGCAGTGGCTTTCCAGCCCTGCCAGGTCAGTGCAAGGTGTGTTTTTGTCTGCTGCATTCCCTCTGCTGCTGGCCTGGTATATCAGTATTTAGGCTTTCACTGATAAAGGACAACAGGAGAAGGACATCTCTAGTGCTAGAGGGACACCTAACCCTTTAAAGCAGAAAGTAAGGTTGAAATGAAGGCCAAAAAAAAAAGAAAGACGGTTTTCATCTTACATTTTGACGGGAGCGGTCTGAACCAAGCTGAAGTGGGCAACCTGGCAGTGCCAGAACGCTGAACATAGTAAGGGTGGGCAAGTGACCCTGCCTTCCTGCCTGCCCACTGTTCCCCTTCCACCAAGGAAGCTTTGGGCTGCCTCCACCCCTGCACAAACACAAGGCCTGGCTGCCATGTCACCCTCAGTTATGGCCACGCGGCCAACGATCTGTGCTCATTAATCATCACCCGGGAGGAATGCCGGGGAGGGAGTTCTTGTGCAGTTCGCTCTCTCATGTCCTTGCTGATACAAGGTCTTCTCACATTCTGGTATTAAAAACATGACTCCCTCTTTATCACTGTCTGCAGACAGGGTACAGCTGCAGCCAGCAGCACCGGCTGTCCTGAGGTTCAAACAACCACAGCCCTTCACTACCCCCGTTGCACATTTGTGGGTGCAGAGGAGAACCACACTAGTGGTCCCGCAGGTGGAGACATGTCTCCCACACTAGAGCAGTCATGGGGATCCCAGCCAGTGAGACAGGCGCAGGGAAAGCCGGGGTAAAAGCTTCAAAGGAGATGCAGGTTAATAGAAACAAGCAGAGGGTGAGCTCTGTGTGGGTCACCAAAGGTGGGTGAGCACGAGTGTGTCCCCTCCACCTCACAGGGGCTTGAGACACTCAGCTCCCTGCAAGATCAGGCCCTGAAGTTAGTAAATACACACAATAAGTCTTGGGTTTTCCCCCCTCTAGTGTTTTCACTGCCAAATCCAAACTTTATGTGTAACAGATGGAGCCAGTCTGCAAATTCAGGGTGCCTGCTCATCTCCCAGGCTTGACCTTTGCATGTAGAAAATGGCAGGGAATTCATGCTAGCTATTTTAGCAATCTCTGGCCGTTTGATTGATTTTTAAGTGCTAAAAAACATGTTTTGCATTTAAAACAGAGATCATTAGAATCCCTGGAGTTGCTTAGCATTGCAGTGATGTGTTTAAAAAGAAAACTAAAGAGAAACCTAACAGTAGAGCTGACTTTCTGGCTTTGCCAAAGATTTCAGAAGTATGAAATTAAATAATATTTCAGCACAGAGTCAACTATAGGACCTTATTTAAATTCGTTTTGCAGCAGTGGTTGTTTTATAGAGTTTTAGATCAAAATGAAAAACATGGGTAGATGTTAACTTGCAATACACTCCACCAATGTGAGAAGTTCCTGTCCCGTGGTTTATGCTTCCCGTATGTCCAGTGACATGAAGGAAAGGAATAAGGAGCAATGCCTGTCAATCCTCTATGTGCAGTGAGGAAGAGAGGGAAGAAAAGGCAACCCCATATCCTCTGCAAGGTACCAGGAGGTACCCAGTGCTGCAGACCCCACACATCATGGTTGCACAGGAAAGTCCTTTGTGGAAGTGGTGCGTGGAAGAGGCTGTGCCAGGACATCTCTGCATCCAGTCAGCATCCCAAGAAGGGGTGTCTGCCTTGGGAGAAGGTAAGGTGAAAGGTGAAATCCCGTTTTATCTGCATCTCCCTTGCCTATCCCTCCCCTTGCCTCCTCTAGAGAAGATCAAGAGGGTTTTTTCTGTACGAGCCTTTGCTTCTGGCAATGCTGAAGGACAATATGTAAAAATGAAGCAAGGGCTGCAGAAGAGGAAGCTTGGGGAGGGCTATAGCTCACCTTCCAGACCCTTCCCATGCAGAAAATATTTCAAGCCCTTTTCTCAGGTGTTGCCTGGCTTAGGACTTCTGTTTACATTTCTAATAGGTTTCTATAGGGAATACATTTCTATAGGGAGCACTCACAGCTAGATCCAGAGTCAGTGAGAACCAAGCTTCAAACAAACACAGAATGGATCAAAAACTCTAAAATCAACAGCCTCTTGTGAGCACAAATTGCTCCAGAGTAACTGGTGATTTTTTTTTCTTCATCTCCATGTTTCAGCTCCCTACATAGCAAAGAAAGGAGGAAACTGCCCACAAACTTCATAGAAACTCTTTATTTCTTTATGTGTCTAGAAGAGTGTGTCCTAGCTCACTACATAAAATTTGCTATATAAAATGAAATACATGCCCAAAACAGCTCTTGGACAATGCATTCATCTTTTCAAACCTGATTCTGACTGAGTAGTTGTGTTTTAACTTTTGGGCTCAATATAGGGTTTTTAATCCTGTAATCTTTCCTCTTGGCTTCATTTGCTGATCTCCAATCTGAAGCCTATAAAATGGTTTTTGGAAATGCATGCATGCTAGTAAATTTTCTTTATCGTCCATAGCAGTAATACTTTCAGAAAATGCTGTAGCACAGATAAGCACGTGCTGCCCATGAATCTGTCCTTAGCTGACATGTGGGTTTGAAGTGTTTTCTTAGCCCCTCGGTAAGATCACTTCCAGTGTTTCCTTTGCATCTCTTTGTGCTTGCATCAGTCAAGAATTTATTGCAAAAGGTGAAATGTCTCTTCCAAAAATGCAAACTTACAGATCTCCAATCAAATGCTACAGAGAAGTCTGCCAATACCATGCAGATCATATAACTGAACTGAATCGTTCAAGCTTGGTGAATGCATTATTTGGTTGTTCCTAGGGTCCTTCTCGTCTGGACAGGGTTATTTCTTGTGAGTTCTTCTCATCTCCTTTCTGATGCTGCCATTGCCTCAAAGGTACAGCAGTGAGGCAGCCTGAGCACCCAAGCATCACTCCTGCCTCACTCAAATCAAGCCTGTCTTGTTTGTCCTGATCCCATCTGAGCTCTACTTTCCTCTTGCGGGGCAGATGGAACAATCTCACAAAACATTTTCAATCCTGAGAAAAGCTCGTCGGTGCTCCTGCCCCTGTCGAGCGCTGCGCTTCCAGCGTACGTCGCCTTGCAGGTGTCACCGTGTCTCCTGCAAGCTGCTGGGACAACCAAAGATGCTACGTAACCCCTTGAAAAGAAGAGAAATGATAAACACCACCTGGAACTAGAAACGTGCTAGTCGTGGCACGGCCGCTACCTGTGGGGTTAACATTTTTTTATCTGTTTTTTCATCTGTGCGAGGGACAGCCTCAGAGCAGCCCTGTTTTCTTTGGCTGCCGTGCTGTCGTGGGGCTGTGCTTCTCACCAGTGTTCTCCCACGATCCAGCCCTGCTCGTCTTTTGGGTCTAATGCTTTTGTTAAATGGCTTTTCACTGGTGATATTTATGTGGGGCAGAATGTGCTTAGGAGAGGCCCGCCAAGATTTATATCCTGTCATTTGAAGCATGTTTTTGGAAATAATGGCATAATTGACAAAGAAAACAACTCCTTTTTGCAGCAGGACAGCCTGTCATGATGGTTAGCACAGCAACTAGAGGCCACTGGTGAAATTTCAGCTCTTGAAAAATTACTACTCTACCTGGGATGTTGGGAAAGGCTAACTTGTACCTCTGTTCAGTTAGCAGAAATATGTTGGGGCACAACCAATGCTCAGCTAGAAAAGGGTGTCAATATACCCATTAGTTCCTTAAATTATCGGCTTTTGGGTGATGTTTTAAGGATCATTTCTTGATTTTGGTTTCTGAGTGTGATGCTGCTAAAAATATCAGCAGTTTTCTTGGAATTTGCAACATGTTGAGTTCTCAAGTGAAAGCTCAAAGTTGCAAATTATTTGGGAAAAACAGTAGTATCTTGGGGATCTGAGCTGACTGGAATCTGGGGTTGGGCAAGCGCTGATTGCAGCGGTTTTTCAGGCACTTTAATGTGAGCATTTGCCACACAATGTGCTGGTCAGGGAGAGTGCTGTAAATTGCAGGCACCACTGCCTCTGTCTCCACCACAGTGCTCAGCAGTGTGTGGTTGCTGACTTGCTGGGCTGTTTTGTTTCCCTGTGTACTGAGACCAGTGACTGTGGGTGTCAGGAGGCTGTGACTGTGTTTGAGTGCAGAGACTTCATGTAAGTGCCTACTTTTTCTGTGTGAGTTGATCTGGAGTAGGGAAGGTCCCTGCTGATGTGATGGCTTTGCAGTTAGCCCTTTCATCATGCCCACTGGGGGAAAACCCGTGAGAATCATGTTGCAAGGCTATGCAATAGGACACTTAACTGTATGAGTACAAGAACGACTGTCTCCTGGTTTTCCCAAGGAGAACAAGGGCTTGCTTGTTTTCTTATACATTTATCTATGCCTCTGACTGAATGTCCTGTGTCAGTGCACACTGCTGCCTCCTTTTCAGAGCTGATGATAACGGCCTTCTAACCAAGACCTTGGTTTTTGTTTTTAGAGTCTGTCTCTTATTCTCTGTTGGCATTACTCAGTGCTAACAAAGGCAGTGCTCCATAATTTTTTTCAGCTCCACTGCCACCCCTGGCTGGTATTTAGACTTTCTGGCAGCCCTACATTTCTATGGATGCCACGTCAGAGGCAAGATGAGGTTTTAGAGGAGCTCAGCCCTGGAGTTGTTTCACATTGCAATGTCCAGAATGGAGGTTCAGAAGCCCCGGGGTGGAATGTCCTTGCTGTCACTCTAAGGCATTAAGAGCCCTGGTGTACAGACTTGTTACTTATAAAAGTGCTGGTTTATGCATCTATATCTGTCCAAGTGCACTTGTGTAAGCAAATACTGGCCCACGGTAGGCCCCATCTTGCACAGTCATTCAGAACAAATCCAAACCTAGCCCATCGTTCAGTTGGGGTGAAGTATAAACCAAAGTCCAGTCTTTGCATAGAACATCTGCTGGTAGAATAAATACAGCAACAACCTCCTAAATCCACACTTACTTTGCACCTAAAAGTTGAATGATGAAATACGGTCAATCCCATTGCATACTTCACACATTTCCTCTTGACAGTGAAGCAGTGGATGCAGGCTGGTTTCCATCCCCTCTGGAAACATTCATGTCAAAGTTTCATTCTGGGAAAATCATTCGGGTTGTTCTGTAAATTTAACTGAGCTGATCTGTAACCTTTTGTCCAGCTGTGCCAGGGACATGTAACTCAGCTAGGGGGGAGGCCTTTCCCCCTGCCGGCACTTCAGGGCCCTTGCCAGGTTAGGTATGATCCAGGAATGCAGTTGTAATCCTCGTTTGGTTAGAGAAGACCATTTAGCTTGCTGGGTGACTTTGTAATTACTGCTCCTTTCACAGGAGAGAGATTATGGCCATGTGGTTTTCCTTTCAGATTTGGGTCTTGGTTTCCATTTACAAGCAGTTCTTGTAAACAGAGCCTCTCTGCTTCATTTTTGCTGCAAAGCTTCTTGTCATAACACTCAGGGGGCTGCTTTATCTTGCTCTCAAACTGGCCCAGGTAGGTGAGTAGGCTGACAGTAAGCTGCTCTTCCTCGGCATTCCTGTTTGCAGCAAGAACTTCAAAGATTAGGACCAGAGGAAATGGCCTCAAGTTGCATCAGGGGAGGATTAGGTAGGATATTATGAAATTTTTTTCATAGAAAGGATTGTCAAGCACTAAATGAGCTGCCCAAGGAAGTGGTGGAGTCACCATCCCTGCATGTGTTTAAAAAACATGTGGATGTGGCACTCAGGGACGTGGTTTAGTGGTGGACTTGTCAGTGCTGGCTTAATGGTTGGACTTGATGATCTTGGAGGTCTTTTCCAACCTAAACGATCCCATGACTCTATAAAAGCACACTGTGCAGCCATGGTCAACCAGCGTTCTGCTGACAGCAGTTGCAAAGAGGCTGAGATGATCTGGTGTTGGGTGACTTTGTACGAGCTTAGATAAAATGCTGGCAGATGGCAGCATGAAAGCAGCTCTGGGCAGAACTCCTGCTGCGCCGACCAACCCTCTGCAGCTGGCAGGATCTCTGTTCCTGTCTGTGCCAAGGGAACAGGTAGGATTCTACCTTGGTGCTCACCTAGAACCAATCCTCATAAATATGTCTGAGTCCCGTGTGAACATCCCTAATCCTCTAGCCTCCAACTCACTCCAAATATTGCAGTTTAGTGTTGCATGAAAAAGTACTTGTTATCGGATTTATTTTATTCTGTTGCTTCATCATTTCCTTTGGTTCTCTCTGGATTTTATGAAGCAAGACACAGCACAGCAGTGCTCCTTATCTGCCTTCTCCCTACCATGCTGGAGTTTCAGCCTGTTGTCCCACCCCTCTTTCAGTGTCCTTTTTTTTTTTCCCACTAAGAAGTTCTTGTCTTATTTACAAGTCTCCTTTGCAGTACTGTTCCATTCTTTTGAACATTCCTCTCCTTTTTCTCCAGGTATTTGAAGATCTGTCCCCTCTGCAGAGTGTCCCTGTATGGGTGTCCTCTGACAAGCTCCTTGGGAGTTAGGCATGCAATTCACTTCATGTCTACAGTTGCTTTGAGGGGTTTTGTCTCAGACTTGTAGATCCTGGGAGCCCTTTCACCTGCCTGCAAGACAGTGGGTTACAGACCATCAAGCTCACAATGTGTTTAGGGACTGCAGCAGAGGGAGGGCTGCTGGAGCTTGGGTTTCCTGCTGTGTACAGGACATGCAGCAGCCAGGGGGATGAGGAGGGGGTACCCAGACTCATCCCATTTTCTTGGGTATCCTTGGACAATGGCCCTCAGTGTCAGCTGGGAGTAGAATTGCTGGCTCCAAACACCTTGGTGGCAGGGGTGGTGGGTCACTGCAGAAAGGGAGCAGCTCTGTGGTGTCACCCCAGCCACAGGACTGCCTCATTGCTGTCCTGTTTTTGTAAGAAAGTGCTACACATTTCTAGGGACTTTGGAGACACTGAAGCAAAGAAAGTAGGTTATTGCCTTTTGGGGCCCTTGTGCAGTCATGCAGCAGAGGGATGCTGAGTTCCCCTGCAGATCAAAACCTGCCTTTTCAGCTCCTCCCACACGTGTTCTCTGGCTTTCAGTGCAACAGGAAACTTAAATGTTGCCTTTTTTTAAAAAATATTATTTCCCCCATATCAGATCTTAGTTCCCTACTTTCCTTTCTACCTGCTGGCCACAGGGACAAACCCAGGGAGCTGAGGGGGGGAAGGCAGACAGGGCCATCCACCAAGTACTCATCTTGGTGCAGTTGTGAAGCTCTCCCTCCACGTCCAAAGCACATTGGCTAACCCAGGCTCTGAAGATGTGGTGGAATTCTGGCCATGATTCCTCATCTATTTAAACAGCCCAACTATTTGTACGGCCTGCTGAATCCAGGACAGGCAGGTCTCTGGGGCACCATGTACAGTGCAGTCCAGCACCACAGTGATGGTTTTGTTTTTAACCACACTGATGATCCCATTGTGTTGTATAAGGGTTTTGGCCACCTCTACGTGCTTTCGTGTGAAATGGCTGCCGACTTCTCGGCTCCCTTCTCTGAACTAGACGTGCCTACATCAAAATCTGTTTGCTGAGTGAGAAGCCATTAGCACTTCCAGAAGTGATCCTCAGTACGTTGCTGGCTGATGCATTTGTTCTCTCCTCCTGTGTTTCTAAGTAGCAAAGAATGTATAAGTAAATAATGATGGGGGGGGGGGGGAGAAATTGGTAATGGAAAAAATAACTTGAACAAGATTTGATAAAAATGATTCAAACTCATGGGTTACAAGCATTTCCTGCAGGCCTCTGGGAATTGGAAGACTGTTTTTGTGGGTCTTTGAAATCTTAGATGTTTTGAAAGTGAGACAATCTCTATGCCTGTTAGAAAATATCAGACAGCAATCAAGTTGTATCTTAGCAAAGAGCTCCTTTAGGTAGTACAACCAGCAGAACAAAATCCAGCCTTCAGCTTACAGGAAGGCCACAGCATGAGAATCATTCTTTTAACCTGCCAAGGCGTTGAGTATGGTAATATATTTTCAGCTTGTCAATTCTGAACCCACAGAGGGGTTACTGTGATCTCTTAATAAGCTATGTTGACTAGGGGAGATTAACCCCTATTACTACGAGTTGAATTAAACCTGTGGTAAAGGCAATAAGTTGAACCAAAAATCCATGCCACTCTCTGGCTAACTCCCTAACTGGCAAAATGCGTCATCTTGCTTGGATTTAAAACAGACCTGCTCTGAGGAGTGCGGCTTTTAAGTCCTGTTTTCTCCTCACTGGTTGAATGATGGACTAGAGCTTCTGAGTCCAGGACCCATCGTGTATTGAGCTGAGAGGTACGAGCCAGGCAAAAGTGGATGTGAGCCCCCAGCCACAGCAGTTGAGTCAAAGCCAATCTGCCATCTTTCTCTGGAGCTCTTGGATGCAGATGAGGAGGCTGTGAGTATCAGTGGGTGCTTCTGCCTGGGCTCCAAGCTCGCTGAGCCCTACAGGGCCTGCCATCATCATGGGGGTGAGACCAAAGCGAGGACAAACTGAGGTTCAAAGACTGAACTGCAAAAAAGCCACCAAGCCGTGCAGTTGCGTCCCAAGGAGAGCAACAAAGATGTTGAAGGGCCTGGAGGGGAAGATGTATGAGGAGCAGCTGAGGTCACTTTGTCTGTTCAGCCTTTTCTTAAAATCAGGCATTTCCTGAAGCAGCACTGTAGTTTGGTTTCCCCCCTGCCCTCCAGTGAACTGTTTGTCGCTCCAGCAAAAAAGAAGAAATTCCCAGCTCAAAGCCTGGGTGTCCTTGAGGTCAGAGGAAGAGTCACGAGGTTTGCTGTAGCTCTTCAGCCTGGAAGATGCACTTGCACATCCAACCTGGCGCTTCCAGGCTGCCTGATCAGTCATGCCTAGTTACTAATTAGCTCCTCCAGTGCTTTCTCTGGGAATCGTGATAATGAACATAAAGAACTGTTTATCCTAAATGAGACTTCCCAAGGGTAGTAGCCTCCTCAGTGGCTGCAGAAATGGAAGGCAAGCCTGAGGAAACACCAGGGTGCTGTGGTTTTTGGCAGCAGTTGATAAACATTTCTTTGTGGATGGAGCAGAGCATGTAATTTACTGCCCAGCTCTAACAAGAGCAGGCTTTACCATTTTGCTGTTCTTTTCCATCACTGTCAAAATGCAACAGCTAAATTCCAGTGAAAAACTCTGCAGTCGATGTTTTTGTAGGTAGCAGAGTAAAATTTACTGGACTATCTGTGGAAAGTCAATCCATCATTTTAATAAGACCTCAGGTGTTCTCCTAACTGCTTTATCACTCATAGAAGGGCAAAACAGTCTTGTCCTTCATTCTGTAGAGGACAGTGGTGGTGGGATCAGGTAGCACCTAGACAGTTGTGCAGACATGTTCAAGAGCAGGAGGCTTCTGCTGGACTCTGCTGCTTTCGCACTGCACAGTTAAAAACAGGTGATGAGCAAGCCACTGAGCTTGCTCCTCACACAAAATCGTCAACCATTTTTTTTCAATTCCTGGCAGCATTTATTCCAAAGATCATTCCCTGACAAGAACTGATCGAAGTGGTTGCTTTACTGCTATTGTGGTGACAATCCAGTGGGCAATGAAAGTCTAATTGTCCCTGTTCTATCCCCAAAGTCATAGGACAGGGGAATATATCAACACAGAGCAATGCCTGGGCGGAGTGATGGATAGAGACAGCTGTCCCACTGCCAAGCCCACACTGGCACACTCAAAACTGGCTACCATCAGGCTAGTCATGGTTCATGCTCAGTGGTGGGGCACCTTCAGCTGGTTCCTCAAAGGGGTAAATCCTGGCCCTTGACGCAGTTGTATGCACTGCACACTGGCCTAGAAAAGATCCAGACACAGAGACTAGAGTGCCCATTCCCACGATTTTTCACCCCAGCCTGTGTTTTACATTTGTCCCCCATTAGACATCCGCCATCATTCCTGGGCCAGCAGTCCCTGGGCTGGCACTGAGGCAGTCCATGGCGTCACATTGTGGTACTCTGAACCCCTGTCTTCTGCAGGGCTGCATCGATAAAACATTCTGGCAGATGAAGCAGTAAGTTGGACATTAACTGGAAAAGTACAGGGGGAGAAGCATAATCTCTGATGGTTTCAAGGAGCACTGGAAGGGAGTTTGGTGTGTTGGAAACAGTGATCAAATAAAGTTGCCATTGCACACAACAGTGACCTTGTGAACACGCAAAGGCTTTTGGCACTCACAAATTAAGGAAAGCCAGCGTTAACCACATGCCAGCATTATTTTGCCTGGACTTCTGTGGTTCTCTGTTGTGATTCAGCATTTAATTACATGATTGTATTCTGGTGGGTTTTTTTCTAGTTCCATTTCTGGAAGGGTTTCCTGAGACGTCCAAATGCAATGATGTTTTGGTATTGCACTCTCCCTGGCTTACAAAGCAGATGAATCCACAGGGAGGGTCAGTGGTGCTGCGCAGCTGAGGGGGCGGCTGCCCTTGTCTCCAGCTCTGCAAACAGAGTTCCCCTAAGAGCTCCCTCAAGGCTGACCCCTCACTCGAGGAGTTCTGGGTTCACAGTACTTGGCTGTCAAACCACAGGCACACGCCCAGCCTCCCAGATGGGGTGATGCCTTTGTGCGTGGGGGTGTTTGGGTTTGAGGAGGTACCTCTGCAGGGTCCCCCAAACCCAGAAGGGCTGTGGCTGGAGACTCTCAGCAGATTGAGCAGGCAAGTAACCTCTTCCTTTTGGTTTTGGTGCAAATTTCACCATTTCATGGCCTTTGACCACATCCCATAGGAGTGAAGCTCTGAAAGAGTTTTAAAAAACTTGGGTAACCCTGCTGAAAATTGTGGCATTAAAGCCCAGATTTTCTCTACTTGCATGTCTCAACCAAGGCACTGGGGTTAGGAGTTTTGCCATGCCATTGCTAGGCTGAGCTGCCCTCCGGAAGCATCTGTCCCCCACAGCTGAAGACAGAGACACATGTTCTTAGCCAGATCCCTCACTGTGCACACTGGCAGGATAAGTCTGAGATGTAATTCAGCTACTTCACCGAAAATTACATACAGTCACAATGAGGAATGTCTATGGCTACAATAAGGAATGTGGTGGCATTGATTTTCCTGCACTCACAATATGCTAATGTGGAGATCTCTGTCCTGGTCCTTCTATATCTGCCTTTTAGACTCTGTCATAATTGTGGCTTGAAAATATATTTAGTTGGGGATTGTAGTTTTCGTCAGGGTTTGCATAGGGACATGGAATTCTGGTCAATGACAGGCACGCTTTGGTGTCAGTCTAATGTAAGTACCAATACTTTTCTTCTGTGAAAGCTGAAGGGTAGTGTCCATTTGGTAGTAAGTCTAAAGAATTAGAATCATAGAATTATCGAGGTGGGAAGATGAAGAAATTACAAATTAAAATAACAAGGAGTTATCGGTTTTCTTTATGTTGAACTTAGTTTCTATTTGCAGCATTCATATTCTAGTGGTTATCATTATGGAAGTCAAAACATATTATTACCACCACCAGTACTAATTTAGAGCATGTAAAGGTCCAGAAATCCAAGTCTGAGTAAAACATGTAACGTGACACATTTTCAAATGAAGGTGTACTTTTTATTTCAAGTGGGGGGTTTTGTGCCAGCAAACATCACACGACTTCTCAGTAGAAGGTCTTTCTTCAAGCAGGGAAGTGTGATGTTGTTTTCAGGCTATGGACCCCTCTGACGTTACAACAATCATTACTGCTGAGCACCAGTAAGGCGCTGGATTCTGCTGGATACTACAAAAACTTAACAGAACTGTGGATTCGGTGTTACCTAATGCCCTGGCATTGAATTTTTTCTCATTTTGTCATGAATTGCTTCAGGATTTCCTTGTTACTAAGGGATGCACATTTTTCTTCTGCCTGCTGTACATTCTACAAACTTCATCTGTAATGAAGTGCTCTACTTCACATCCTGCCTTACCTCTCATTCCGTTTTTATTGTTGCACTTCAGGAGATTCATCCACAAAGTGTCTGTGTGGGCAACAATAAAAAGCCCAAGATAAATTTATTCTGAGTTATTATCTGCAATTGTGATAGGTAATAGATACTGGATTTCTGTTAATATTGTGATTCTTAAACAGAAACCATATGCCCAAAGTCAGCGCCTTGGAGATAAGTCAGACATCTGGCTGAGAGTCTACATTTGGGAATGTACATGATGCAGATGGTGAGATTGTAATACACACTGTGCCCATCAGGTTGTAACAGTGATGAACAAGCACTTCATTAGGTAGAAAAGATTGGAAAAAAATTCAAACTGAGATGAAATTTCTTCAGGAATGTGCACTGTATTAATTTCAGTTTGCTGCTTGCACTCATGCGTTTGGGGGAGTCTGCCTTACACCACATGCCAAACCTTTATTCCAAATATATTAGAGTGCGCCAGTTATAATATAGTGCTTTCAAACAACTTAGCTGAATCAGATTGGTATCTCAGGCTGTAAAAATGTTGGGTTTTCTTCGCTGGAGTGTCTTGGGAATAAAAACCGACTTGTGAACGGAGTAGGAAAGAAAACAACTAGTTTCTTTTATTCTGCATAAAATACTACCTCCACAAAAATGTTGTGGTGTGAACAGTGGAGTGGGCTCAAAGACAGTGCACAAGTACTACATGCACATGAATTGGTGGTAATGTAGAAGCAGTACAAATTAACACAAAATGTATGCTCTGAAGTATGAATCTTGCAATGCTAATCTTGTTTTTGCTGATATTGGTTTAACCTCAGATCTAAATTTAGCATTGTCTCTACCAGCTAGCACAGACAGATGCCTTGGGCATACAATGCAATACCACTTTTTGGAGACAACATGCACTTTCCAGGGAGAACTAAAATTAACTTTTGGAGCACCCAAGTGACTATCACCCACAGTCACACCAGTCACGATAAGTTAGTTAGAAAAAATGAAATACCTCCTTATCTTCTAGACTTCCTTAACAGTCACTCTGTATTTTCCTTAAGCACAACATCAACTTGAAAATTTTCTGGAAGAAAACACCCAAAATTTCCCCAAGGGATTGCTTTAGATGAAGATGATGGCTCATGCCTGTGGCCATGGTCATGGTTCATCCTGCGCAGTGGAGCAGTGTAGCATTTGCCTTTGCTTGTCAGCACTTCCCACAGGTGATGGGGCCCTGTTCTGCTGCTGACTGAGGCCACAACTGTAACTCCACTGCTACAAAAAGCTCTTAGTACTGTCACTCATTTTACTTTGAAACTAGATTTTAAGAGCCCCAGGTACATCACATTCCATTAGCACTTCTCCCCTAATTAATCTCAGGGGAAGAGGTTTTTAAAACAGCAGGTGACCAGAGGATTTTGCTGATGTAGTTGGTGTGGCCAAGGCACATGAGACTGTCAGGCAGTCCTTTGCAGTGCCACTTCAGTATTCACTTCCTGTGTACCTGCAGCAGCCTATCTTCTCCTCCCCTTGCACTGAAGGCAAGAGGTCTTTCTTTACTTTTCAAGTGGACTATCAAGTTTGCCCAGCACAAGACAGTGCTCCTTGTGCCTGTGAGGATGTCCTTGAGGAAAACGGTCTCCTCTCAGCCACAACTGCCGTGACATGAAAAAGTCGTTTAAATACTGTATAGGGAATAAAGCACTAGCAGACATGGAGTTGCATGTTGTAGCAGTTGTTCAACCTTCGTGTTAACAACACCAAATTTGTCATGTTTATGATGCCGTTCCAGTGAGGGCTGTGCAGTCAGTTTCAGATCACACCAGGAGGACCATCCTTCAACGTATTTCCTGGATATCAACAGACATTATGATAGCAAGATATTTAAGCCATAATACCTTAAATGGTAGAGGAAGAACCAGAAACAGGGCACTGAATGTTGTCAAGAAACATCAGCCTGAGCTGCTCAGAAAGAAAGTTTGCCCAGACCACCAAAATTAGCCAACAAAAAAGTGACGTGAGAGAAATACCAAAAGCCCATGGCAGAGAGATGGGGAGAGAGGGGTTCCCACAAGCAAAAAAATACACTACCATCAGCGAGCACATCTTAAAACTGACACCCAGCAGGATGCTTGCCCTCATTTTGGATCAGGGAAATAAGGCAGACAAAGCAAAATCCAATTGCTATAAGAAAACAAACTTTTGCAAGTGAGTTGAAAAGGCCCTGCAGTCACAGACAAAATTATTGAATGCCACGACTGGCCTGGCGCACAGGATAGTTGTTCAGGATGATCTGCAGGGAGAAGAAGCCTGATGAAATGAGGCAAACTGAGGGACCTTAATTGAGAAACCAGTGTTGGATGCAAAGAAAAATTCCGATCCTGTACAAATGAGCCCTTACAAAGTACCTTGGAAGGCAGTCTTGAAAGGTGTGAAGTAATAATCCTCTGTGCAGGCCTTCAAGGAGTGACGTTAGCTCTAGGCAACACCGCTACCTGTTCCATCCAGTCACCTGAGTAAATTGTTTCCTCACTCTGGTCTCATGGGATTTTTTTTGCTTCTGAGCCCAAAATTTTGAGGCCACTTTGATGCTTCAAACAGCAAAGTCACTCCAGTGCTTGCATGAGCTTCCAACTCTGAATTGCTGCCTGGAATGGGAACTGCTGCATCAGCTCCAGCAGGGTGATCCCCGGTTGTCACTGATTTTAGGAAGGAGTGTAGTAATATTAATTTGATATATGCCAGCTGGTACTAGTATCAGAAAACACAACACCATTTCAATTGTGAGGCACAATTAGTACAGGGGTAAGTGCATAATACTGCAAGCAACAGGCTTTCTCTCAGAAGTCATCATGCTTGAGATTCCCCCTATACCCATCACTGGTCATCCCCACCAACTCAGAACCACATCTTCTCCGACGAACTGAGGATGGTAGAGTCCAGGTTTGGCTCTGTGACCTTTATTCTCATCTCCCTGGGGCATCCCATATGTTTCTACCTTCAGGCCTTTGTCCCAGCAGCAAGCATTTTCCCCACAGCAAGTCCACTTTGCCTGTGGCTCATTCCCACTCTTTGCTCTCAGTGTTTCACACCTGTCCAAAGCAAAGTGCTTTTTGGTACTACCTCAGGCTCTCCAGCCATTATGCCTGGCAGCAGACTTCATCCCTGGTTTTGGGGCAGTGGGTTAGAGGAGGGCTGGGGGTGGAGGAGAGCCTTTCTTTCAACTGAATCGTGGTTGCAAATATCAAGCACACAGAGTGAAATGGGGTGTGAGTTGTCTCAATAGCATTTCAACATCTCATAAAAGTCGTATGTTCAACCTCAGTAGGTTATTCAGAGCTAAAACCACATTCCAGCAGCAGGGTGAGAGAGAAGAGCAGCAGCCAATGCCAGCTCCACTAAATTAGGCAATAGGAAATAGGACTGGGGCTGTGGTTTGATCTGTTAGGGCATGGCGTGGTCGCTCCTGCGATTAGTACTTGGCTAACGGGCAATCGACACCAAGTTCTGGCTCTGACTGGAAAGAAAGCTGAGCCCTGTGTAGGGCACGGCGTGGTGGGGAAATGGTAGGAAGTTTCTGAAAACAGCTTTGCTCCGTATTTTTAAAACTGGCCTTGTGCCACCCTTCTGCTTATAAATTAAAGAGCAGGATGCACTGACTTGGAGAGGGCATCGCTACTCCGGTGCAATCCGTGCTTAAATCACTGTGGCCCATTCTTTGGCTGGATGGTGTTCCTGTTGCTGCCATTTTTAACAGAGGAGCTGATTGCCACATCAAAAAGCTGCTTCCTGAACTTTCCATCATCTGCTGACTGTAGTGTGAGTGGAGTAGCCTCAGCTACTGGGGCAGCTCAGACACAACTGCCACATCCCAGATACCGAGCCTTCCAGTGACACCATATAAATAACCACTCGTTCCAGTAACGCTTCCCTGCTCAGAGAATTGTTTCGGGATTCACTTCATCCATGCTACCCTGCAACAAATAACCTGCAGATGTGTGGGCTCTAAAAATAATCCTTGGCACTGGGGCCGTGGTACAGCATTGCTACATAATTCAACAAACTTTTGTACTGTGTTGTCTTAGAAATTAATCTTTTTTGTATGCTGCAAGTGGTTCATGGAGACAGATTCCATCCTAACAAGGACTACTCTGTGTATAGAGAGTATTTTGTTATCATCTTTGTGGACAATAAACATGAGTCTGACTTGTGAGCATATTATGTTAAGAATTATTTCTTTCCTTGTCCAATTCATTAAGTCTGTATACTTAATAAGCAATTTCAGCATTTATAAGGTCTTCTCTGGGAACAATAAAACAGAGGGAAAAAGGAGAGAAACATCTGGATCAGTGAAACACTCTTGAAATATTATCTTTTTTTGTGTCTTTATAGAGATTTCCAGGGGCTTACGTTAAGAAGTTAATTCCATTGCTGCTATTGATGTTGAAATTATATTAAAAGAACAATTTTAACTTGGTCTTGTTGCTTAGATAGTGATCAGAGCTGGCCAACTCTTTTGTTTGCAAATACTTTAATGAAAAAATAGCAATGTTTGTATTTCATTCAAGATTCAGGACTTTTTCAGCTTTTCTCCTTTTTAAACTTTTATTGTGAAAATGAAGAGAAGGGGAGAGAAAACAGCGGGAGAGAACCAAAGCTGTAATTTAACAAATAACTTTTTTTTTTTAATTGTTTGTTTGCTCATTTCCAATTTATTTGATATTTTTAGAGAATATCTGCTAGTGTTATTTTTTGATTTGGTTATGTACAGTCTTGTACACTTACGAAAAAAGTGGAGCCGAGATGCTCAGGGGCTGAAGTACGTTGTATTCAACAGCAGCCCAAGGGATCTGTGCTCACTCAGTCTGGAGAAGAGGGAGCTAAGGGGCAAATTTAATTGATGCCTCCCACTACCTAATGGGGAGTTATGGAGAAGATGTGGGGGTTATAGAGAAGACAAAGCCAGACCTTCATAAGAAGTGCACTGTGAAATGACATGAGACAAGAGCCAGGGGCTGCTGCATGGACATTTTTAAGTAGACATAAAGGGGGAAATGAACAGTGAAATGGTTAAGCACTTGGAAGAGGGCCCCAGAAAAGTGAAGCAATCTCCATCCCTGAAGACATTCAACACTCCTCTGGGTAAATTTCTGAGCAGTTAGCATTGCTGTCAGGTGCACTTGGACCACAGGCTTTCCAAAGGTCCCATGTAACCCAAATTATGCTGCGAGTCTGTTTTTCTAAAAATATAGGGTTCTTTTCCTCGGATTTGTTTCTGCTGCTTGGCTGAAACCTTGCTCTGAAAAATTTGCTCAACTATGCTGAAAAAAGGGTCATGCCCCGATGACTCTAAGCCAGCTCTGGAAGGATAAAAATCCTTAGGCATAAGTAGCTGTTAAGCACTCTTATGTATAAAATTAGATTGCTATGCTTGTTGCACGAAGTGTGCTCTGAAGATAGGAGCCACCACATGCCCCTTGCCTGTAGATGGTATAGAGAGTGACCATTGTGATTGTCACATTGTCCCAGTAATCAGGAACAATTCACACAAACCTCCATGCCCTGTGTGCCTCTTGTCCCTTCACTATGAGTTTTCCACAGAGAGGCAGATTATCCAAATGCAGATATGTACCTTATGCTGTCAGTTTCCAGCCCAGTGCTGGAAATCAAGATGTCATCTGGACATCATATGCAGCCAGTGTAGAGAGTGAGGTACTCAAAGATGTATCTTTCTTCAGCTATTTTTCCACACTGTATAATTTCCTTAAAAGCTGATGGCTTTGTGTTTGGTTCTCTCAACTTCTAGACTACTAAAATTGGAAGTGTTAGCCTGGCTGGACTTACTTACTTTTTTCCTGGAGTAGAATGTCAAAAACCATCACAAATGAAAATATGTATTAAATTTCTGGATATCTGTGTTGGAGTCTGGCATATAGATGGATGGTTTAAGATAGAGATGGATGTCGTGTGTCGGTCAGAGCCTGTTCCCAGCCTAACATGTGTTCCTGGCAAAGCTGCCAGGGATTGCAGCAGAAACAGGATCAGGCCCTTTAATGTCAGCTCACCAGTAAGTAAACATGGAGTGAATAGCTTCCCTGAAGGTTAATTGGAATTTATGTCCTGTTTGGAGATCTAGCTTTAGAGATCTGACTGCCTGGCATAGTTTCTGCGATGTGTTTTTCCGTGCATGCTCATGTAAAAAGCGCTTGCCTTTTGTTGTTTATTGGAAGGAGTTTATTAGACATTGCTTATGCAGCATCTTTGTGATCTTGTTGATGAAAGATGCTCTATAAACAGGGCTGGATTGGACTGGATTCAGTAAGTCTGAGAGCTTGCCAGCAATTTATTGCTATTTGACTCCAGTGACCAAGGACCAGCACAGCAGCCAGCTCGAGAGTGCAGCTCCTCTCAGTCCTGCTCTGGCTCTGACTTCCTCCTGAAATGGAATTTATTACTCTGTATCTCACATGGATATTTGGTAGGAAATTGGAGCTACAAAATGAAGAGTCATGGAAGTTTAAAAAAATCCAAGAGACAGGACAGATGTGCTGTGATTAGGCCTGTACTCTGGCTCACCTTGGGCTCGATATATAATTGAATGCGTGCCATCAGCTAAACATACTACTTACAGACATAGAAAGAAATTTGGCTTGCAGTCCTCTAATTGGAAGTCAGAGGTGGTGGAAAAAAAGACTTCTGCTCACTTTTTGTACTTTAAATCTCAAAGCAGTAAGTTATTTTAAAACACAAGCTCAATCTTGGATCATTTAAATTGAGATTTAGAACACAACTTTTTCTTAGAAATGACAATTTTTTTATGAGGATGCATTGTATTTTGCCAGTTCATTAGACTCTATATTAAATATAAACTGTGCTATCTTTGTATAAAATTCATTTTTTTCTTCCCCTCAAATTTCACACCTGTCAAACATTGATTTGATTCTGTATAATCCATACCAACTTCACCTGTGAAACTAAACAAAGTCACTCTCTTGGTACAATGCCAGAAAATAAAAGAAATTTGTAAGAAAAGATAGCAAGACAAAGCTGACAGTATGTATATAAAGCTGAGTCTAAGCAGATGAAAACAGTCAAAAGCCTTTTATTTAATCATTCTGCTATTTTTGACATGTTGTCTAGTGATAAACTGCATGAGCATTGCCTTGTGTTAAGGAAAAAAAAACCAAACCAACAATGAAATAAAACTCCAAGAAAGATGGGAAGAAAGTACAGTCCAGCACTGAAGGAATCACATATGTGATTTTGAGGATGATGTTCACATGCATGTAAAACATCCAACAAATGGCTTTTCCAGTGGCGACAGGGGTCATTCCCTTTTTGAAGTTAGCTAATGTTTTCCTTCTGAGAGTTTCCTTTACTTAGAGGATATCCACTGGCAGACCTTTATTTAGTCATTTTTGGGACTTTGGTATGCTAAGGTACAAGAACTGATGGTTACCAGTACAGCCAGTTGGTCTATGCTACAGAAAAAAAGTGCTGATTATCCTGGGGTTAGCCAGTGTGTTTGCAGCCCCAAGGCTCTGGGTGGGCCAGGGACTGACAAGGGCCAGTATTGGTTCTGGCCCTGCCAGACAGTGTCATGGCTTTCCCAAAAATGTGAAGCCCTAGTCCATGTGGTTCACGTGGAAATCCCAATACGGTCTTTTTATTTCACTTCACATTGGAAAGGGGGATGACAGGAAATGTTTCTAAAAGTCTTTACCAAAAAGAGAGACAGTAAGCTGAGGTTTAGTTGCCACTTCCTTCTGCAGTGAGCAGAGGCTATGAGAAAACTTTCTGGTGTGGCTGCAGGGTTTTCACACCAACCCTTCTGTCTGCATCCCAAAGCCCTAAAATAGTCAAAAGCAATGGTCTCCTGGGACTGCCAACCTGCTGGCAGAGGTGGATGTGTTGGGGGAGTGGTCTTCCTGTCCAGATGCTGGTTGAAGGCTCCACTGAACACCACAATGCATCTCATTTACTTAAACAAAACCTCAAACCCCATCAAGGACAGGTGTCCTGCACTGCATCCGTGGAGAAGAGAGGCCCAGTGTTCTACAAAAAAGAGCAGACCTTTTTTTGGTTGCTAAATTGTCCAGACCTATGAAGTTTTGCTCCTTGTGCCTCTTTCAGTTTCATGCAGGTCAGTACCTCCAAGCCCCACTGACACCCACACAGGGTGGAGGGTTTCTTCCACCTCTCAGAGTATTCTTATTCTCTTTTATAGAAGAATGAGCTTCAAGCATTTACAAATACTGTGCTCTGCAGGGGCTGCAAACCATCATATTGGTTTGGAAGGTCTCTTGTGAGAAGAAGGAACCACAGTTTATGCTCCAGCACCATAAAACCCCATTTTGACCTTAAAAAAATGACATGAAACAGCACTTTGAGGACATGAGGAGTCAGTTAGCAGTGAGGAACAGCCAAGAAGCGTGTCTGAAAGCTTTCAAGAGCATCAGTCAGGGTCTCCCAGGGTGAGCACTGGCACAGTTCCCTAGAGTCAAGAGAGGTATGTGGCTTTTGCCAGGAGAGGATCTGGTCCCTGGCTTGCATTCAAGGAAGAGGAGCCCAGGAACTGTGAATCTTATCAAAACCTTCCCATTAGCAATGACTGGAATGTGATTCCACTTCTGGTATCTGTCTTAGTAGCTGGAGCTGAGCAAAAGAGCAGATAGCAGGGCTTTTCTTTTTTTTTTTTTCCTTAAGAAGAAAACCATTATATGTGGGTAAAATTATTTGACTTTAGTAGCTAACAAAAACCAAAGCTTAGATTCAGGCAACATGTTAATCACTGAAAATTTGACTTCCACAAAAATCAGCCAGTAGGTTGCAGTGATTTGCTCTCAGAAGTCTGGGTTTCACGTTTGGGTTGTCTTCATGGTTGTTTGGGTGAATCCTGCTCTATTCAGTCAGTTGAGAGAAATAAAATAGCACACGGATACAGCAGTTGTAGGTGCTGCAGCGTAAGAAGATGTCACTGTACTTGGGTTACTTGCTCTCAGCTGGGACAGTTCCTGAAAGGGCTCAGGCTGCCCTTGGACCTTGTGTTGCACCCAGTGTGAACATAAACTATCTCTTTACAAAACTGTGAAAAAGGACTGAGTCTGGAAATTATGGCAAAGTGTATGCTGAGCAAGTGTCTGCAGGGAGGCCATCCCCTCTTACTCAAGATTTTGGTATGTGTCCCACGGAAAGGCAAACAAAAATAAAGTGCATTGCTTCAGTTTTACACCATGTTGACATAAAACTTCTTTCCATGTGAGTTATGGTGAAACTGCGCACAGCTACTGAGCTGCTTCCTTAAAACACTGGCACTGCAGATAGGCTTTGCCTGTGCGTGCTTTGGCAGACAAACCTGTACCTCAGCTGAATTTTATATAGGCTATGATAAAAATAAGGCTTTGGTTGGTTGTGGTTTTTGGTGGGTTTTTGTTTGTTTGTTTTTTTATTTGGTTGGTTGGCGGGTTTTTGGGGGGGGTGTTAGTTTTTGGGGGTTTGTTGTTGTTGTTGTTAGCTTTCTTTTTCAATGTACCTTATTGACTTGCATTTATAGCTGTCTAATTTTTTGTATATTAATTGCTGTATTTTACATTTGCATTTTGGCTACACTGTGTACTTTTTAAAGCCAGTGTGATCAAAAAAGAAATGCTGGGCAGGCACGATGAGGAGTGGCTCTAACAAAGACCCCTTTGTGCAATTAAAAACACCATGCCATGGCCTTTGCTGACTCAGGTCTTCAAAACACGGCACAAGTTCTTCTGAGTTCATGTTATGACACAGGCTGAAGAACTCTGGTATAAAAAAAAGTCATTCTCAATAGGAAATTGCTTTTTTATTGAAGACATTTTCTTGAGTATATTATTGTTACTTTCTACCAGCACTGACTTGGGAGAACAGTGTTGATGTATTTAAACCTACATAAAATTTTAAGCATGCCCCCTAAACTGTGACTGATCTGACATTCATTGGTCAGAAAAAGTATTTCAGAGAGGAGGGATTTGACTTGCCTGACCACCTGTGGAGCTGCTGCACCAGTGAAGCGACCTCAGGCCTCAGCTGAGCTCTAGAAACTGTCCATGTGTGTGCTCCTGGCCCCCGTGAATGGGAGGTAAAGTGCCTCTGCTTGAACTGCCTCTGTCGGGGAGGAGCCAGCCGGGAGGCTGATTGCCTGTCAGCGTTGTAGGGATAAAGTAAGAGCAATATTTTATCGTAAGAACTCACTTTCTGACTAAGTGTAGAGATTTCTGTGTCTGCTTTGCTCTCAGGAGGCAAATATTTCCTAGGGCAGATTCTTTCTACTTTTGACATCTTTAGCAAGAGTTTCCTTACCGTACTAAGTTCTGTTTGAATCTGGTTTAAAACTCTTCTCTTCCCTCTGCATTTCCCTTTTGCCTTCCCCTTTTCAATCACTGAAAGATCATCACGTATCTTTTTCAGAGTAACTCGTGACAGAGTTTTAGAGTTGCTGGTGTTATCCAAAACCTCTCACCCAGAGTATTCCCTGGTCAGTCTCTCCAGGATGGCTGCAGTGTCCCGTGCAGAGCAGGAGGTGCATCGAGGGTGATGGCAGCTCTGCACCAGGTGGAAACAATTATGGGAAAAAAACATAGTCTGCACTGAATGAGTTATTGCTGATAGCTGCCTGATAAGCTAACTTAATAAAGTGGTGGCTTAATTAAGCTGCATTCCTTGCATCTTGCCTTTCGCTCTGCCTGTCGGAGGCGATGCTACCAAGCAGCTACTGCTTTGCAGGATGGGGCAGGGGTGTTCTGCTGGGGCACTCTGTGTGTGGGGCGCTCTGGGGGACCAGCAGGTGATGGGACATGAGGGAGCTCCCGTAAAGCTCAGCTCCCCTCTCAGTTTGCAAGATGATGGGCCGCAAAAAAGCCTACAACAAAGGCAGATCCGCAGCTTGTCTGGTCACACACGTGTTTGTTGGTATCAAATGTTTGACCTTAAATCCCATCTTCTGGCATTCAGTGATCCAGGAGCATCTCAACCTCCAGAGCAGAGGGGAGCAGCTCAACATCTCCCTGCATTTCCTGCAGCTTTTTTTTTTGTCAGAAAAAGAAAAATACTTTCCTTTGAGAAAGTCCCTATTGCTATGGATTTTCGTACAGGTAAAACAAAAGCTACACATTGAAACTGTGGTGCCCAAAACCCTCTGTGAATTTGGGCCTGTGCATATTCCTGAGTGAAGACAGCATGAGAATCAGAAGTTGCTGTATTACTAATTGCTGAATACCACATCAAAACCTGTAACAGATAAGTCTGCCAGAAGTTTCTTGCTTTGTAAGCCAGATTTGAGGTTAATGAATCAACTTAATTTCCCCATAGATCCAGATTTTATTGGGGGAGCTTCTTACACAGCCCTGTGTTTGTGTTTCAGGCGTGCTCACATGCACAGCTGCATAGCAACTACCTTGCTGAAAGTTATTCAGTAGCTAAAATTATCAGGAACCCCCTCTTACCTCTCATTATGTACAACAAGATTGCTGCTGTGCAACGTTGATTAGACATGTCAACCTGGACCTGGATGTCTGAAAATGAGTGTTGCTATTAAAATGCCTTTGCTAATGCTCATGTGTGCATCATTTTGACAGATTTCACTTTAAGAATTTAGAAGTCTAAAGCATGCAGGAATCCCAGGGTTGCAATGTAGTGTTCAGAGAAATAGGTATTGTCGTATTGTATTTCCTGGGCATTAACCCTAAAGTAGCAATTTCCCTGGCGAAACTGTGCTAATGGCTCAAGCTTGCTGTTGAGTACTAATGCAGAGATCTGTAATCTTCACTTGGGAACAGATTATCTTGGGGAACTGGTTTCTGGAGTGTAGTCCTGAAAGCAAGGTATCCCTCCTCTAAAACACTCCTTTAAGTGTGATTTAAAATTTCCATGATGCAGACAAATCTTTAAGTTTGTAGAGAAAATATTTCCATTTCTCCTTACCAGTAAACTGGGAAAACTCAACAAAAAACTGAAAGGGGAATGAAAACACGGAAATGGTTTCTCAAAAATATCTCGTCCCCCCGTGGAACTCATTGCTGCAAGAAACCATTGAAGAGAGGGATTTCAGCAAGGACTTGGAAATCTGCCAATGGAGCATGATTTTCCGGTTGCTTTAAGTGGATCAACCCTGGACAAGGCTATGGAAGGTTGTTCGTGCCTTGGGGCAGTATCAGGGTACCAGGGCATTGTTTAGTGGCTGTAACTTGGCACGTGGTCGGTTCTCAATACGTGGCCGGTTGATCGAGGTTTGATTGAGGCAGGTGGTTTGGCTTTCAGGAGAATTCAGAAAGGAGGATAAAGCTTCAGTTTAGCCACAAGAAAGCCTATAGTCCTAGCCAAAAGCCACTGCTGTCCAAGGTGAGAGGAGAGAGGCAGCTCCTGCAAGGTTCCCAGCAGGTGAGTCCTTAGCCAGGAGCAGGCTGTATGGCTGGGGTTGCCATGTGTTACCACAAACCATGCCCAGGGTGGGAGTCCTAAGGGTCCCACGCCTGAAAATCTTCCATGGAGAAGGGTAGACATCATGGAAGCTGCTGCTCCCTATTTCTGGTTACTTCTGGCTGGCACAACCCCACAGGTCAACATCGCCTACCAGGGATGTCCTTCTCTTCTTTCTCATCTTCCAACCCTCTCAAGTCAGGCTGTATCTCCCCCTGAAGAGCAGCTACAGGCAAACCTTTATCAGCCTCTCTTATTCTGCAGACAGGAGGAGATGGATGTGCACTTGGAAAGCCATCAGCATGGCTTGCAGCATATGAACAGCCTCCCCAATGCACCTTTGAACTCATTCCTTCTGCGTTTGTTTGTCTTGCAGATAAAACTTCACAGCAGTGTTTGGAGAGAAGTCTAATGAGGGACCACTGTTTGCATAACAAAGCAAGGCTTCCTCTTCAGATGTTCAACCTTCATTAAGCATAATTTATATTCCAGCTAATCTTGGAAGAGGGTAAAATATAGAGCCAAAGTTTGTTTTTACATAGTTTGGAGTAATGCATTGTTTGCTTTAGGCAGTCAGTTGCAACTGACAGTTGGTTTAAATTCGACATAATGATGATTTGTGATGGCTGCGTGTTTTCTAGGGGAGTGTTGTGGCATTGACTGACATGGCTTTAGCACTCTTCTGCATCGATTATTGAATTAAAGGAAAAGACCAAATGTATGGTTTCCCAGTTTTGCAGATATTTCAGCATGTCCACAAGGCATGAAAAATTGCGAATTTGTAAAATACAGAGTTTTTCCACCTTGGACTCGTGTACTTGGTATCACAGCACACTGAGCAGCAGTTTTCTTTCGCAGCAGTCATGATCATCACCAACATGGGACCCTTTGAAGGCTATCATGTTCCTGCAGCAAGAAACTCTCAGGGTGATAAAGGACAGAGCCATTTATAAAGTCTCCAGAGCACTCCTGGTAACTTAATGTGTTTTCCTGCCTAGAAAGCAAGCCAGCAGGTATAGCTCGATGCCTAAATGGCATTACAGGCCAGTGTGTAAGAAATAATAATTTCTCAGCCCTCAGACTTTGTTCATACATAGAAAGTACCTGATCCTATTGACTCTTCACTTCAGTTTTGTCCCTCAGCCAATATAAGATATGAGTTGAAATACCCAGTACATTTCACTTACCACTTCTAGGTTTGTTGAAAGATGAGAAATGACTGATAACATTTATCCTATGTGTGCTCCTCTCTCAGACTTACCCCTTTCTGCAAGTTTACATTGTGATGACGGATGTTTGGAAACACCCTTCACTGTACGGTGAAAATGATGACCTGAGTTTTGTACACAGACAGCACAGAGGTGTGCTGCATCCTGTCAGCACAAAGGAGCAGGGTTTTTGGAAACCACTTGGGATACTGGGAAGGTTGGTGGTACCCAGCTGCCATTTAAATACCTCATGGACTGAGTGGTGTGTTTCCACGTTGCTTTCTAAAATGCTGAGATACCTCCAACTGCAGTGCTCAGGATCTTCACCTTGTTTGGTTCATCAGATCCTATGACCTTTCTAAAGGCAGCACCAACCTTTAGAGAATACATTTATTTATTCATCTATTTATTTTATTGTTTTTCAGGAAAAAATGCTGTAAGGGTTATAAGTTTGTTCTTGGACAGTGCATCCCTGAAGGTATGTGATTTCACTGTTCTTACCCATTATGTCCCCACGCATTTGTCTTTCCCTATTTACCCTGTTTTCTACATTGCCAGTTTGGAAGAGCAACCTGATATAAGTGCAGGCTCAGCTGTATCTCATGTGTCCATGTAGGGGAGAACTATTTCCAAGAAATTGTTGGGAAAATAAAAAGATCAGCAACTTCTAAAAGTTTTGCTTAGCATGCCAAGTCTTTATCCTTTCCCCAAGCACACGTGGCTGCGCAGATCTTGTGCCATGACCTGCTGAAGACTGAGGGACAAGTTCTGCCCTTGGCTAGGTAGGCAGGAGTGCTCTGTGCACACAGAAGAAAATGTTTGCTGCACAGCGGTTTTTCCCACTGATCCGTTGGATCTGTTACTGCTGATTTGGCTTGTCGGTGCACAGGGAGGGGGTGACTAGGTGAGGTAGTCCTGCCTTTAGTTACCTATTCCCTGAAGACATCAGAGAGGGGAGAGCATCACCAAACAGTGTCACACTTCTGCCACCTCTCCAGGTCACGGGCATGGTTTCCCTGTCACCAGGGGCTGAGGAAGATGCAGATTTAGTCAGAGTGGTTCATGCAGTAGTAAAAAGAGAACTGACTTGGATGAAATTGGCTCTGAGGGTGTAGAAGTAGAGGACCTGTCAGGCAGGAGAAAATGTCCAGAGACAACAAGCCAATAAACCTTGTCTGCTCCAAAAAGCAGGTTAAAAAGTTGGTTTAAGGCAACATGACCTTCTATTTGATGACATATGAAAAGCCTTGAGTTGGCCTGAGAATTTTCCCAGTTTGGGATGGCGATGTTTTGGGGAAAAAACAAAACAAAACAAAACAAAAACTAACAAATGAACATGGAGAGAGTTGTCTGGTTTTTAAGTTACAGTCTCCAGCCAACAGGGATTATAACCTGAACTCTAATCCTGCTGTTTTGGTTTTTTGGGGTTTTTTTCGGTTTAATTTTTTTGGGGGGGAGGGGGGCAGAGGAGGTGGTTTGGGGCAGGTTGGTGGGTTTGTTTGCTTTTTGTACATTTGTGTCTTCTTTGCTGCTGGGTGGAAACACTAAAACACTCCTTGCACAAAATAAAAAAAAAAAACAAAGCCAGCAAACAAACAAGTAAACAAACAAACAAGTAAACAAAATCCCTCCAAACAAACAAAAACCTAAAGCAAGCAAACAAACAAAAAACAACAACAAAAAAGGAACACCATCCCCACCCCCTCCCCATTCTTCTCAAAACAAGAATTCTTTATTTGCTGCTTCCTTGCAAATTAAGGGCCAGCCTGAGCCCTGAGAAGCTGGGTATAGTTTGTGTGAAATCAACATTCACACCAAGTTCCTTGTCCTATGGTTTTGCAGTGAGTTTTGTCTCACTGTGTGTGGCAAGAGGTGACAGCTCCAGTGTGAGACTGACATTTGGAGAAGGTGGTTGTGTGTGTTGGAGGCAGAAGTCCCAAGTCCTTTCAGGGTGGAGAAAAGCCAGTACTCCACAGTCTGGCCTCCAGTTTTCCTATGGATTTAACAATTTTATAGACTGGTTATTCACTAAATATAATGGATACAGCAGAAGAAGTAACAGGAACAAAAATAAAATAAGAGCCATGACAATATATTATTTTGGCTTCTGATTTTCATCTCTTGAGATTTTAGGTGATTATGAAACCAGCTTTTATTATGTACCCACTGACTTCACTTAATCCTGTTATTAACTGCATCTCAGTAACCTGAGAGTTTCTGCCACTAATTCAATTTCTCTGCTGGCTGTGGCCTCTCTCTCTTTGTTTCTTCATTCCCCCCTCTTTCAGCTCCATCTGTATTTTGCCTTGAACTTCAGAGGCCACAGCAATTGCTTTAACATCCGAGACAATCTTGGGCCATTGGAATAGGGACGAGAAACATGATTCACTGAAGTATTCGTTTCACTTACTCTGTTACAAGACATCACTTGGCTCTTCACACATTGTTTTGGCATAATCTTGACAGAGTAGCTGTATGAAATTCATATCTCGACACAGGCACATAAATGCATTACAGATGTGAGTTTATTAGAGCGCATCTGCACCTTTTAATCCAGTACTGGCACATCTTAACTGTGAGAAGTATTTCCATCTCTGTCTTCTCCATGATTCAGCAGTGGCTACAGGGAGGAGGGTCAGCAGAGGGAGAGAACCTCCCTTGTCCACCCTTTTACAGCTGCTGTGGGAAAACACCAATCTCCTTCTAGGACAGCTGTTATTTAAAAAGACTGTTTCCCAAAGGGTTGTGTGTTTGTCCATGTGCATTATTGGTTTCTGTCCTGTTATTTTTCATCTGCCCTTGAACAGAAATCAGTGCAGTCCACTACAAGTCCACACCCCCGTGTTCTGCATTTCATTTGTTTTGTACTCACCTTCTTGTTCTGGCTTTCGGCTGCAGGAGCAGGAAGCAATGATCCTCAGGAAAAACATCCTGTGGAGTTACCTCTGAGTGCCTGGTTCTCTTTTTAGCATCTCTTCCTCTTCTACCTGATCAGAAAAGGTCAAAACCCACTTTTTCTCCTTCTTCTTTACTTTGGAGACTCACAGCTTCAACCAAATCCTGTCTCAGGTGTTGTCTCATGGTGTGATATAGTGAAGAAGGGATAAATGTACTATGAAAGAGCTTATTTTGAAGAGCACCCTCCCTACCACTGGTTTGTTACCTGAGTTTCTTGGCTGTGGGGAACACAGAGCAAAATACTCTATTACAGGTGAGCTGCAGTCAGATCTGCTCTTTCCTCACTGATAGTGTTTCGCAAATTTCCTTGGTACAACTTTCCTGTTCCCAGAAATGACTGCATTGTCATTTCTGAGGTCACGTAGAGACATTTATTATCCTCCATTCAGTTTTGCATTGTTCTTTCCTGGAAGAGCCTGACCTTCACCGTGTGGTTTTGATTTGTCCTCAAACAACATTTCTTAGGCTAGGCCAGCAGACAAGGGGTTTGAACACAGGAGGGCATGTGCATCCTCAGTTCTACAGACCACACAGAGGTAGTGCAGCAGCTTCTGCCTAATTTCATGCCAGTTGCGAGGACTCTTTCTGGGCAAGTCATGCTACCTGGCACAAAAGCCCTGGGCATGCACAGCTCTGTGACATAGAGCCTGCCCACAACCATTGTGTGATGTGGACTGACTGTGTGTGACCACCAGCAAGGGTGTTGTTAACTCCTGGACCCTTCCCCAGCTTTAAATGAAGGTAAATGAGGCAACAGTCATGATGAAGTTGTGCTGAGGTGGACAGGAAACCCATATTTAAAGACTGGTTAAGTGAAATATGGCGAAAGAGAAACTGATAAAAAGAACTGGCATTGTTTAGTCTAGAGAAAAGGCTGAGGGGAGACGTGATAACAGTTTTTAGGTATGTGAAAACTTGCTGCAAGGGGGAAAATAAACTTTATGGCTCTTTATGGCCAAGGAGAAGAAGGGAAAAATAATGGGCCTAAGTGGCTATAAGGGGAGTTTGGATTAGATATGAGCAAAAAGCTTTCTGCCTGCAAGGGTATTTCATCTTGGGAATAGACTACATTGTGGACCATAGCCATCCCTGAAGGAAAAAAAGAAACTAGGAAAAGTTTACACATAGCTAATCCTGCTTGTGGTAGGAGACGATCCCTTCCACCACCTTTTTTTATGATTTTGTTAGGGCACATTTATTCATGGAAGCACAGAGAGGCCAGAGCTCATTTTACCTCTGCTCTGAATAGCTGAACATGGCACAGGCCAAATCCAGTATCTGCATAGGTACACTGGCTAAGAAGCAGGAGTGTTCACCGCTGTACTGGGCACATTACCCTGTTCTCACTCTGATTTCATTTCAGTGGAAAATGGAAATCACAGTAGTGCCCAGGAAAAACACCAGCAATGCTTTATATTTGGGACTGTTTAGTAGTGCCAAATGTAACAGGAATTTACAGCCCCAGTATCACCTAAAAAGTCCAAATTAGACCCCCAAACTGGCCAATTTGAAGGCAAGGGGCTATGTTTTCTTTCCATGGCCCTGCACTGTTCAACCCTGGTTACTGCTGGGGATCCTGGCACTGCCACTCACCACCACAGCACTTCAAGGGCTCAAGAATTCAGTCTTCAAGAGCTAAAGTCAACACAGTTGTGAAGTAAAAGGAAAGAAAGGATTCCTGCTTTTCAAAAGGTGACAAGTAGAAGGGAGGAAATGCTTGGCACCATTACAATACCATGTTTTTGTCTATGGGGCTCTGGTGAGAGACACAGCAGCTTTTTAAATCTCATCTGGTGCTTTTCTGTACCTTGGTACACTGTCACTTTTAACCCCAGTGCTACACATGTGTGCTATGTATTTCATACAGAAAATATGGTTTCATTTGCTTAACCACCTATTAGCTCATTTTAATTGTTTGGAACAATCACTGTACCCAGAGATGTCTGCTAGTCATTAGGGTGAGTCAGTAATGAGTTTTCATTTTAATTTTGTGTATGGAAACACAGTGCATTGCTGGGAACTCAGCTGAACTACTTAGCTTTGGTTTAGATATGTTTGGTCTGGAGCACAAGGGGATATTTCTGCTGTGGCCCCAGCACCCAGTCACTGGAAGGTCACAGCCACAGGGGTGCTCCGTGCAGAATGGTATTCTCTGAAACAAGCACAGAAACTGCCCCTGCTTTGGTGTAAAACCTGACCTTCAGCAGGTTTTGAGACCAGGCGCTGCTTCAGCTCCTGGCTTCTCCTGGCAGATGTTCCCCATGGCACTGCCAAGCCCTTGCACACACAACCACGAGCTGCCCTTCTACCCCCAACCCTGCCACCAGCACAATGCCAGGGGCCAAACGCAGCCCCTGGCAGGGCAGGGATGTGGGTCACACTCTGCTGTGCTCTGCTGTCCTTTCCCCAGACTTCAGCTCTGCTGCTACATTGCAGTGAAATCAGAAACAGATTTTCCTTCCTTCGGGTTTCAAACAGGGACTTCAGTCTTTTAGGATTTCACTGACAAAGCCAGGCAGCGATTTTACCATACCCTAATCTGCACATAACTGTTACTAAGAGTGATGATGGTTTTGTAACAATGCATTCTTTGCTAGAAGGGTTATATCTGGCTTTGAACAATTACTGTGTGATTTAATTAACCTTTCCTTATGATACACTTTCTGCCTGGATTTGGCAATTAACCTTGTGGTTTTTCACAGTATTCTGCATAGGAAAATATTACTATCTACACTTAAAAATCTGTGGAAGAAAACAACAAAAAAAGTTTTAGGTAATTTAATATTTCTGTGAAAAGAATTCTTAAATTCTGCCAACTGTGAAAGTGACCCTTGCTTAAAATCCAGCTTTAAGAAATAGTCTAACTACAGTAAAGATGTGAGTAGCAATTACAATTTCAATATAATTCTTTGATTATGGCTCATGAATGTTTTATATCTAGGTTCCTTCAGTCCTTAAAAACAATGCAACTCAACTTTATACTAATCAGCAGAGAGGTGTCAAAGTATCACGCAGCTACTGCCACTGGAATTTTTCCTAACCATGTTTTTCTCTCTCTAGACTATGATGTCTGTGCTGAAGCTCCCTGCGAACAGCAGTGCACAGATAATTTTGGGAGAGTCTTATGCACTTGCTATCCCGGGTACCGCTATGATCGGGAGAGGCACAGGAACAGAGAGAAGCCTTATTGCCTGGGTAGGTAGCAGTGCCTGTTGAACTCATCGCTGGTTAATGATGCATCCTGCTCCCTCGGGTCTTTTAGGAATTGGTTTATACCTGAAAACTTTCTTACACTTATAATAACGATTATTACAGAAGAAATGTGTTAAGGATTGCTTAACAGAAAGAAGATCTAGATTCCCCTGAAATTATTAGGAGGTATTTCCTACAACAAAACACATACACTTTGAGGTGTTGGGCTGATGTAATATTTCCTTTGATTCATCCTGCAGGTTGTGAGACATATTTAGACATATGTATGGAATATTGAAGCATTATAACCAGACCTAATTATGAAAACTAATCCTTGGGGTTTAATCCAGATGGCCAGTATCTAATTCAGGACTGATCATTTAGATGTGGTCCTTGTGTGGTTAGTCCTACCCTGCCCTGTGTGGTTTCCCATGCCAGGGAGCCAAGATTTTCAGGATTGAGCCTTACTTGTGAGCTTTTCAATGCAAGGAAAGGTCAAGCACCCAAACTACCAGTGGTGGTGTGATTACTCCTGTATTTAACTACAAAATCTCTTCATAACTCTAAAGGAAGCCTTTTATTGTATTTGAGGTCTGAAACCTCCAACTGTAGGACATTTTTCTAACTTTTGCTGCTCCCCAGATATCGATGAGTGTGCCACGAGCAATGGGACTCTCTGCTCTCAGATCTGTGTCAACACCTTGGGCAGCTACAGGTGCGAGTGTCACGAGGGCTATATCCGGGAGGAGGATGGCAAGACCTGCACCAAAGGAGATAAAGGTAGGGGCTGCTGGAGGTTAAATATCCTGGGCCATAGGGACATCTAAAGGATTGATCTTTGATGCACAGGAACTGCTCCCTATGCTGCACTTGGAGCTGAGGGTCCAAACCTGGGATGTAGCTGATGCTCCTGGAGAACCCAAGCCGCTCACTGAGCACCTGAGCACCTGTGGAGCAGTCCTGCCACATGTTCTGCTCCAACACAATTGCATTGAAGGCTGTGGAAAGAATCTTCCCCTGGAGAGGCAGAATGGATGAAAAGTGAAAGTTGGCATTACAGCTTCAGTTAGACCATTTCTGCTGGATCCAGCTGCTAAAAGTCATATTTTGCTCCCATACCAACCTGATTTATACCTATTTTGTGGCCCAGAGCTCAGGACACACAGGGAAAAAAAAATACCAGATAATGACCTTGCCAAACTTTCATTATTTAGATAATTTCAGTAACTTTAATTGGTATTTATGTGCCTGCATTTGAGATTAGCAAATGGCCCTGGGTTGGGTGGTTAGTGCCTCTTGGCACTCAGAGGCTCAGAAAAGGTGTGTCTGGAAGTTCAACACTCATTTCAAATATTGCTTAAATCAATTTCTAAATTACATTGAGTAACACTGAATTCTGATGACCTGCAATTAGTCTGTGTGACTGCAGTTAGATTTTTTTAATTTTAATTTAATTTTTAAGAAAATTAAATGTGATGGGAAAGGGGCAGAAGTGAGGGTTTGCATTTCACTGTAGGTTTCAAAGGATGTAGGTGTTCTGTGCATAAATGATTTTAAAGGTTTTGATGTCATCCCAGTTATTACATTACAGCTTTGAGAGTATTGAAGATTAAATACCGATATGAAAATTTAAAAAGAAAGGAGGAAGCAAACATCCTGTGCTATGGAAAAAGAGACCCAACCTCTTTTGATGAATGGTGACTTACAATAGGTTCATCAGTTAATGCCTGAACAACGTATCATAGCGTGCTCCAAATCCCGCTGGATGGCCAGAGCAATTTATAATTTTGATTTTTCTCTGAAAATGTGTAACTGGAGCCACTCCAGTAACTGTAATTGGTCTTGGTAATTTTCAAATGCTTCTTTTTTCCTCAGAAGTGTGTGTGCATGGGTCATAAAGGAAAGAGATATAACTTCTGTAATCTCATCACAAACAGTTTTTTTAATTAACTTTTCCTCTGGGAAATTTCCTGATAGAGTAATGTCCAAACATTCAGGATAACCAATCATTCAAATATTCAAGGCTGTGGAAATAATTCTAATAATTGAAAAATACCAATTTTACACTGAATGTACATGGTACATAAAAATGTTAGTTCCCGTAGTTAATCTGGAACAGAACACCCACCATCTCTTGAGACAGTTCCCAAATCAGCTGTGGGATTACCCCGCAGTACTCCACGTTAATGTTACTAATTGTCAGACCCCTGAAAGAGGTGAAAATGAGAGAGGAGTTGGGCATCGCTATTTCACGGGACTTGTGTCGGTAACTCATTCCAAAGGAAAGGGTTTTGTGAGGAACCAGCTGTAGCGAGGCACCACCCCGTGGTAAATCCCGGCCCTGCACCACATCTGGGCCTGAGCCATGTCCAGATGAACAGATGATTTGCTTTTCATAGTAGCCGGAACACTCAAATTTTATTTTAATATTTAATGTGGGAGACAAAAAACACACGTACCCCTCTCCATCTCTAACGATGTTGCATGTTTCCGGAGAGATCATGCTCATGTTTTCATTGTTCCACGCCTGAAGGCTGCAATTTGGACACTTTTTTGGCTCAGTAAGTGGCTTGACTGAGAGCTCTGTGTTGGTTCGTGGACAGAAGAATAGGGAGCATTTTTCCTGCATCCACAGTCATGTTGCATTTGAAGGAGACAATACAGCTGCCCGCCCAGAAGTAGGCAAATGAAACCATCTCAGCAGGCTGAGCCCAGATAATACAACACAGATGATCGACTCCACAGCCTCCATGCACAGACCGCCCGCAGCAGAGCTCCCACAGAGCTCTCCTCTGCCAGCATCTCCTTCTCTTCCAGCGTCAGCAAAGCAGAGTCTCCGAGTACATGGGACGAAAACACACCACTTCCCTTAGTGGATCTCTTCACTATAGGTGCCACAGGCCTCACCAGTATCTCACCAAGATTAAAGGACCCCTGTCAGGACAGCAACATCATGTGTGAGCTAGACTTCACACTTTGGAAAGCCTTCATAAAATGGGGTGGGTTTAAGCCTTCTCCAAAATAACTTTAGTTTCCTGGTGTAGGTCTGTGCAATGGAAACACGCTCTTGTGGCTTGCTCAGTGCTGTTCAAACTGGCCGTGGTAGGTGACCTCTGTTTCTACGCCATGCGTGGGTGGCTCCATCTAATGGCTTCCTGCCCCCTCTGGCCTGTCCTAGGTGGCTTCTGGCTTTATCCATGCTTTATTCTGGCTTTATTCATAGTCTGGTCCTGATACAGGATTGGATGCGGGTAGAGTGAATGTCTGATGGATGACTCCTTCCCTGGGCAAATCATCACCTCTGTCTGGTATGAGTTAGGGGGATTCCACCTCTCTCCTGGGATGCAGCTCATGCTTGCTTATATGAGGATGCTGGACTTCTTCCTCCGACAAGTCAATCCAACCGGATTTGCAGAAATCTCACTGGTATGATATTTCCCAAACATTTGCTGATCCCCCCAGCATTCATCTCCACGGATTGTTACAGCCCTGTTTTATCTGTACTTGTCAGCCCCGTGTGCCGCATCCTTCTGGAAGATAAACTGGCTTTTAGAATGAAATACAAGGCCAAATTCACCGCTTCCTAATCTGCTCATAATTCCACTGATTCTAGTGGGATTGCATTAGGTTTCAAATAGCAGAGACTCTGGCAGTTTCTCCCTATGACTGTATGTTGCTTTCAGCAACATTTCTTAACACGATGTGACAGAACTCATTTGGTGAGAGAGCTATTAAAAAAAATTTCATTGAGACTAGTACCAAACACAGACTTTATTGGCATTTAAAAAGGAAGGGAAAAAAAAAAAAAGAAAAGCTTTTTTTTTTTAACAATTCTGTGTATGTGTATCTGTAAATCCTATACATGTCCAAAAATGGACGTGTCAAGACATTGTGGTTTTTTTAAAAGGCTGATGAAAAATTGAAGAGGGAGGAAGAACCTGACTTGTGGTCAAGAGAGAAAATTTATTTTATAGAGGCATCAATAGGTGTCTTGATTAAAACACATCAATTCCTTGCTAAGGAAAAAATACCCTGCATGGTGTAGATTATTTAATCTACCAGAGAAAAGTTTATGGGCAAAGAGACTTTGGAGGGAGTCAAAGGCAAAATGATTAGCATTTTGAATACAGCAAAGAGGAAGGAAAGCAGCAAATGCTGTGTATTCGGGTATCTTCATAAAAATGCTAGATTTCTTCTGGGAGGTCTTTTCACCAAATAGCCTTGGATTCAGTGTAGCTTGATTTGATGAAATTCTATTCTACGCTATGTAGAGTTCATCAGAAAACACCAAGTGGTACCTTCTGGCCTTAAATCTTCGAGTTACCTGAACACTGCACAGAAAGCTGTTCAGGTACCAAGCCTGTGTTATCAGAAAGGGCTGTGAAGATCAAACAGCAGGGTGTGCTTGCTGCCATAAAAATGGTAAATAATGTATGTAATATTGTAGTGCTGTCGGAGTGCAGCTGTGGGAAAAGCCAGTTGATGAGTGGGGAAAACCTTCAAGCCTTTGCCTCCCAATCTTCTGATCAGTTCAATACTCATACCAACCTTAATTCTTCTGGTCATTCCAGCATCTTGCCCTCACAGCCCTCTCCTACCTGATTAGGAGATAAAAGAAATAGATCTTTCTCTTCTAAAAGCTACCTGATGTGTCATTACACTCAATGGACTAAATGTAAATTCCCTAAATTTGTGTGTAGGTGGTCCACAGATAATCATCAAGTTCCTCCTTATTGGACCCTGCAAACTTTCAAAGTCAAGTACTACATAATACCTTTAGTATTAGAAACTTCTGGGTGTGTTTAAAAAGATGCAGATGTTTTCAGAATCCATACACATTTCTGAAAAGATGAAGGCCATTTAAGTGTGTGCCCAAGTGGGAAGTATAACACAACAGCTAAGCATGTTGCAGTTGATCCTTTTGGAAGATTCTGAAGATTCCCTGGCTTCAACCAGGAGCACCTGCAGAGTTGTTCCATTGCAGGATGTGGTCTGAAACATTAGACTTCAAACATGCCTGATAACTCATACAGGTAATATTATACAGGGCCACACATTATTTGCAGAGCCACTTGATGCTTCTCAGCAACTGTATGTGGAAGGGAAAAAGTTCACCTAAAGTTTGCCAGTATGTGTCACCCTGTGGTTTGGAAACTGGATTTCTTTTTAAGCAGACATCTATTACAACAATGTTTGTTTGTTTGCGATGCAGAAGTGCTTGACTGTGTATGGAACTGGGAAAAGCACAAAAATAACATTTGCAATATCTCCTACAGTTGGAATCATTTAATGGATTCCTGAAAAGATCCCATTCATGCATAGTATCAACAGATGTGACCCTTTCTCTTGTGTGGATTTAAATCCCTGTCATTAATCTCAATCCCCATCTCTGCTCAGGCTGATTCCATGCATGGAGAATAACCCATAATGATAAAGAGCAGTGTGTGCAAAGTGAACAAAATTACCATATTGTGAGGGATTTTACTGTAATTTATAGCATATGAAAATTTGCCCTTCAGGGGACTGTAAATTGGTTCAGATCTATGGGGTTAGTCTACCCTAAACACAAAGATAAAAGAAGGGGTGTAAACTTTTCCAGGTATTAAAAAAATGAATTCTTTGGGGACTGTTAACAGAAAACAGCTGTTTTAAGAACGAGTTTAGAGCTGTCCCTGCAAAGTTTCTCAGCCTTCCATAGGCATTCACAGTCAAAGATTTAATAATGGCAAGATTTTCTTCTCTTTTTGTAGTCTGGGGAAATGTAACAGCCTCCAAGTTGCTTTAGCAGTCACTTTATGAACTTCTTTCCTTTGGATCTTTATATTTATATTGGAAACTGCTTTCTTTCAGCTGGGCTTCCAGAGAAATCTGAAAATGCGGCGAAGCCGGGGACATGCTGTGCCTCTTGTAAGGAATTTCATCAAATAAAGCAGACGGTTTTACAGCTGAAGCAAAAGGTATGAACACTGATCAGCCATGTCTTTACCAGACCTGCATGTTTTACAGCAACTGAGATCAAATTTTAGTATTTGGAGCTGTCACTGGAATGTGATTCTTGTACCCATAAAGAGATGGCAATATATTTTAAAATCATGTAAGAATGGCATCTCTTCCTTATGCTTCTGTATGGATTGTAAGCATATTCAACCCAAGTTTATAGATCTGTGTTACCAAGCTTGTGGTAAAACAGTCTGGCAAACACCCACCCCAGGCTGAGCCCAGGTTTCTTGGCAATCTGTGCTGGCCTAAGCTTTTCATTCACTCTGGATGCACGGGATTTTGGACTTGATCCACCTTCAGAATCAGCAAATGCAAGACATTCTGTAGATGTAGGAACATGATTTTGCATTAATGGAGTGCTGATATGGGATTCTTGCTTTCTTAGGTGTAGAGCTCAACAGAAACATCACTAGCTTGAAACGTCCCTCTTCTTTTAAAAAAGTAAAACCATCAGTCCCAAACCCTTTTTGTTTTCACTTGTCTTCTTACAAGTAGAGAACAATGCATTTAGAAACTTCCCTTGGCCTTTAACTGCTCATATAAGTAGCCTGCTTTTGCATTTGAGTTAGGATTGAAATAACCCAAGGACCCAGCCTCAGATCTGGAGAGCCAAGCACAGGGATGCAGATGTAATGCCTTTTCTGGTGACATTTCCTTTGAACATTCAGGTTCCTTCAAATTGAAATGTTCTGCGGGAATATGCTCAGCAATTCATGCTGACAGGCTGCAATTATTTCACCCAGGGTACTCATTTCATTTCACTGTGTCAAAACACAATTTGGTGTATTCCCTTGTTGCATTTAATGTTATTCCTCCAATTTTAGGAAGAAAGAAATCTGCTTCACTAAAATGAAATTCACTGAGGTTAGAGATAATCTTTATCTCAAAAATCTCAAAATGTCATGTTTTCCTTCTGGATCAACATGAAGACAAATGTGGAAGTGACAGAACTTCATGTGTGATGGAAAGTCTGTTTTTCAAACAAATGGTAGCATAGAGGTTAAAAAAGGATCCATGCTTTCTACATGGCTGTTTCTCCAGCCACTCTCTGTGATGCTAAACAGACTCACACTGACCTCCCAGGAGGGATCTGGGGTCACACTGTTGGTCATGTTGTTTGCTGCAAAAATTGACTGATTGAATTAATGGAAAGTTTTCTGTGTCTAACTTCCAGTTAGATGCCTGGGTTCAAAATGTTAGATGCCTGTGTTCAGGCCATCGATACCTGTCACTGTGGTCACTTGTACAGTAGTTGTGGCCAAACTAAGCAGCTCAGTCTTACTTTATGGCTGTCCTGTCATTGTATATTGGTTAATTTTCCCCCCAGTATCTTCCTACTGAGACTTGATCTATTTGGCAGAGGGAGCCCACTGGGTTGTGCCACACACAGACAGAGCTGGAAGAGAAAGTCCCCAATACCCTCAGCAATTTTACTGCACAGAGAGGAGACCTTTTGTCCATGCTGAGAGGAGATCTGTACCAATATTAGTTCTCTACCCAGGGAGACATCAACCCTTGTGTTTCACCCGCTGCTCCCCACGGTCAAGTTCTTCTGGGGAGGATGTCTCTCAATATCTGTGGTTGAAGCTGTTCTGTTTTGCACAGAAAAAGTCATTTCTGTCTGCCAAGGAGACAGTTTATGGAATGAGTCTTTAGTCTTGTGGTTAAGGCTTTCAGATTTTATGAACTTTATTCAAAATTATGGTTAGTAGAAAAGCCTGTGAGATGCTCTGTCCTGATATGCTAGAGATCTGTGGGCAATCCTACATTGATCTCAGGTCTTGTGGAAGGAAGGAGAGTGGAAAGCTGGAAAACTGGGGGAAAGATATCTGACATGTTGACGGACAGGCAACAATTTTTTTTAAAAATCAAGTAAGCTGGATTCTATTGTACAGATGTGTTTAAACATCTTAATTAAAAAGCCATGTCCCACATCAGTCCTGACAAGCACTGTCAAAACTTGTCTAAACCACAGATTCCCTAGAAAATACCCAAAACTCCAGATGCAGAGTGCAAAACAGCATATGGGAGTCTTGTTTCTAGAACAGTCTTTCTTTAAAATTTACCCTTGCTAATATTTGCATGCACATGGAACAAAAAAAATTATTTGCCAAGGGCCATTCAGAATTGGAGCTGTCGATGGAGAAAGCCAAGGTCATCTTGGATCAGGATCCTGGTTCAGCTAAAAGGTGAAACAAATTAGGCTAGTGAGTATAGCCAATCCCTAAGAGGATGTGAGTCAACATCAAAAACACATGGTTTGGCTCTGGTGCATTTAACAACCATTTTCTGTCCAGAAGATATCAAAGAGTAGTGAGCTAGACCAGAGCCTGGGTATTTTGGCACTCCTAGTATATGCCTCAAGTCCAGCTGACTCAGTGGGGAAGCATGTGTAGATGCTTTCACAGCAGCTATGTGATTGTTTTTTTACATATTCAGTTGTTACAACAGCCTTGCTGGCAGAAACAAGTCAATATTTAAGCAACAGAAAATAGTACACTTCCAAATCCTCTGCCTGATGAGTCTTCACCACTACATGCACCTTTTTACTCCAGCCTGCCTATTTGCAGTATAACACGGAGAGCATTCATGGTAGAGTGTATGTGCTAAATGACATCTATTTATCCACTGGGATAGATTCCCAGAACAAGATCTGCTGAGAAATATACACATCAGCTCAGAAGAGGACTTCAATTAATCTGTCACCCAACAGTGGTCACCCCTAAGGAAAAACACCCACTGAAAATGTTCTCACAAAAACTACCTGAAAAATATAATGCTCTCAGGTGGCCACATGATTTATCTCCGTGTCTCAGTTTTGGCGTGTCAGCACTGGCACAGTTGAACCCTTGGTTGATTTGTGTCACGTAGTGAAAGTTGTGCAGCACGATGGTCCTTGCAGCCCTTCCATTTGTATACAGCCATTTGGACCCTTCTCTGACAGAGTGGACACACCTCTGGTACACAAAACTTTGCTGACCAGAGCCAGCCACTGGAGTTTCCCATGCCGGTCCCTGGCCAGTGTGTCTCTGTCAGCCCCCAACTACTGCATTTTCCTTTTCAGCCTCAGCTATAGGACACTGTGAACCATGGAGTAGCCCTTTATCTTCAGTAGCCCCTCATGTTGGTCTGTGCTGCAAGGTCTGGGGTGTTGGCTGAGAAAGCTGCAGGGTCACTGGTAAACAAAGCCGAGTTTTTTCTCTGGAAAACCAAAGATGATAGCTCACGCCAGAGCAATAGATGCGCTGGATACCCATTGCCAGTGTGAGCAGATTCATATGAGTGAGTGTTTAAGAAACACTCTGTGGGAACTGTTGATCTCACTGTGAAGTGTTGACCTCATCTAGCCACTGATTTCTGTGGGGATGGAGTGAATCTAGCAAATTCTTGTAGGACTTACATCATGACATTTAATTTGCCTATAGTGCAGTCATCATGTCTTTGGAATTGCAGTGATTTCCAAAACCTAAGTAACAAATGGCTAATAAATCCTAATATTCCTGTCATTGCGTGTTGAATTCCACCCTCAACAATCGAACTGGTGTTTTGTAAATGCCACCAGAAACATCAGCATTTCCGGCTACTTTTTTTTCCTAAGTTTTTTCCTTCTGAACTGTTCTGTGTATTCAATCCCAACCTGCAAGCAGCACTGGCTGCTCTTAAATTGAGTTTTGTAAGTAATAACTTGTTTGCCAAAGGAAATTTGCCCAGTTATAAGTAGGTACTGAAAGTGCATAACATTGGGGGAGGTGTTTTTGTGCATTACAAATATTAGGTTTGCAGTAATGACAGGAGAATGTATATCAAATAATTACAGAAACAAGTAGGAGTCTTGAGAAAAGCCCAGTTCAGGGAATTCCAAATAGCTGATGAAAAGCATTGTCAAATAGTAGGAGTCATCATGTATTTTATTTAATGCAGCTCTCCCAGGCAAATATTGCAGAATTCAGCATCAAATTATCCAGTGAGCCAAATTCCTTCAAGAAACAACAAAGCTCACCCAGAGACAGGTCTGTTCTGGTGTTGCTGAAACAGCTCTTCAGTTCCATTTGGCAAAGCACAATCCCCAACTCTACATGCAGCTGCTCACCACTAATAAACTTTTTTCCTCCTTGCAGACCAGCCTCCTGACTTGTCATCTCCCTTCAGCTGCTTCTGGAGAGACTACACATTTGTATATTTTTCTAAATATATTTAATTATTAAATATGTTCAATCTGGACAGATTAATGTTTCATGGATAACTACACATGTAATGGATAATGACACTTTAAATTATAATGTCAATTTTTACTTACATTCTCACTTACTTTATTTTGTGTCTCTATGCAGAGCAGATCCAGACATCTGCTGGGTTAAATAGTACAGTTACAGGGCCAGATCTACTAAAGATTTTGGGTTCTCATTGAAACCAGTGGAAAGTCAGTGGCTTATGCAGCAATTGAGAGCTTAAATATCTGAGCAAATGTGCTCTGAGAAAGGGACAGTAAATGAATAAAGGAAACTTCAAATAAGGAAAAAAAGGCTACCTGAGAAGATCCAAGCAGTTTTGAGACTTAGGTTTTTCAGAACTTGTTGCTGTATCTCTCCAGAACTTCTCCCGTCCTCCACTGGATTGGCTTGCAGTGTTTCCACAGTGACTTGAAAAGTGAACAGACTCACAAAGCAACTTTTCTTTTTTTTCTGATGATTTCAATGACAGATATGATTAAACACTTTACATTTTCCTGAAATATTTAGATAGGCTGTTTGTTCTCATGAAAGCTTAACTAAGAATGGAATTTATCCAGCTGAACAATGAAGGTCTTACACTGATTTCTGGTTTTGGCAGGTTGCTTTGCTACCAAATAATGCTGCTGATCTTAGCAAGCAAATCACTGGTGAAAAAGTGCTTGCATCTAATGCATATATCCCTGGCCCCCCAGGACAGCCTGGCCAACAAGGTCCTCCAGGTAAGATACAGACCAGAGGGATAGAAGCGTACAATAGTGTTAAGAATAAATATAATAATCTTCAGTCTTTCAGTGTGATAGGATTTGATGTGTCTCACATTTTGATTGATACTATTATATTTGAATTTTTACATTTTGATTGATACTATTATATTTGCATTTGTGCTAAATTTGAAAAGAAAAACTTTCTGGTTGTTAGGGTCAGCCTCTGCCAACTGTCTAACATCATCCACTGTGTCTCCATGTGTTTCTTGACATCCAAGCTGTGTTTGTCCCATATGTGTTAAATTTCTCCCTCTCACTGGGATATCTCACCTGCTTCAGTTGCCGTTTCCTGTGTTTTAACCCTGTCTTAAAACACTATTTCATTTCAGGAATATCTATTGCTTTAGCTCACTGTCAATAGCAGAGCAGGAAATATGCTTTCAGTTTGTGAAGGTTTGTGCCAATTGTTTTGTTTTTCCTCATCTGGTTCTGCGAGGATTCATCTGTTGGTTTTATGTTGTGTTCAGATTCAAAGGAATATGAAAAGAAAAGTATATCTACTCACACGTTCTTTGCTAAGGTATAGATTGAAACAATGTGAAAAATAGAGGGTTCCTAAAGCTCTAACTTAAGCCAGACACCTTGCAACTGGCAGCCAACTCTACTAAAAATTTTGGAAATCTAATTTTGGGTTAGCAATGAATCCAAGGAATTTTAGCATTGTGCTGGATTTCAGAAAGATTCTTACAGATAACTAGCATATATTCCTTACAAGGATTTTACTCCCTATTAAACCGTCCCCTCCCTTCACTCCCTCCCCCTCACCCCCCACCCCTGTGTTTATACCCCCTTTTGCAGAGTTGCTTAGTTTTTTTGAGTCTTTATCTCATTTTCTTGGAGGATGAGTATCTTCAGTCTCCAATATATCGTAAGTGCAAGGACAGTGTGGTTAGAGGTTCTGCATCAGACTCTGAGGGGTACATACAGTGCATTGCCTTGCAATCCCTCCAAGGTAGGCCTGACCCTTCAGGTCTTCCACCCACCAGTTTTTGCCACACATGAGCTGTCCGAGGTCCTGTAGAACTCTGCTCCCCCTAAAATCACTTCCTCTGCTGCTCAGACAGAGGGAATTCCAGAGACGCATCACTGAACTTGGGTTGTCTCCTTTTGAAAATCCTAACTGTACATATTCTGTCCTGATGAACTCTTTTTACTCTCTGCCTTTCATCCTCTGTGTCTTTCACGTGCCCTCAATATGATGAAAAGTGCTTTTCCCTCTAATCATTAAGTTTTCAGCTAGTGACACCTCAATAGTCTTTATTTTGTGCAAATGCTTCAGGTATCTGATTTCTGGTTTCCATTTCATAGAGTTTCTCTTGAGCTAAATATACATTTGTTGCCTATGTGCTTCCTAAAGACTAACATGCTCTGCTGAACTACCAGAAACTGGAAAGGATATAAAGCAAAATGGAAGAACAGAGCCCTTTTTGCCCCTAACATATTGGCTACTGTACTGGGCAAAGAGAGGTGCAGCCCACCACTGCAAAGGGCTTGCTTGTGCCAGTCATGTAGATCCCATCAACACAAAATTCCCAAGAGTTTTCTGAGGCTTTCTTTTTATCAGATATTTCTCAAATGTGCCTTGTTCTTCCTCGTGTGAAAATGAGGCATTTTTGCTTTTCTTTTAGTTCCCAGTCTGTGTCCCTAACCATCTGGCAGTGTCAGACTTGGATTATTTGTATACACAGTATTGAATTGTTTAACTGATCATCTCTTGTAGCTACTGTGACAAAGTGTAATGTTGCCTCAGAGGGCTGCTGATGTGCAGATGCAGATGTGTTGGTTGTATTGTTATGGATTTGGATGTGTTAAGGTAACCAATCGATTGGGTCATTCAGAAAATGGTCATTCCTCACTGTTTGCACTGGTGAAGTGTCCTGAAGGCTTTCCCTGACAGATAACCTTTGTTGTTGATTGCAGGGGCTCCAGGACCAAAAGGGAGTCAAGGAGTTCCTGGGTTACCTGGACCTCCTGGACAGCCAGGCCCTCGTGGATCCATGGGACCTATGGGCCCATCTCCAGACATATCACATATTAAGCAGGGCAGACGGGGCCCTGTGGTCAGTATTCTCATCTCCTGTCATGCCCTGCACAATTGGCCTTAGCTCCACAACTTCTCATGTCCTTGTGAACACTTTCTTTTCTCTTGCAGGGCCCACCTGGAGCCCCAGGGAGAGATGGCAGCAAGGTGAGGAGAGGTACTAATTTCCATAAGATGGACACATGTGCATGCGAAGTGAAGGACGCTAAAGAGTCTCTCTGCATACTCGTAGACAAACCCTTTCACCACCTCATTTCCTTTTTTCCCCCACCCTTCTGCTATTTTGTGTTTGGCATTCTGAAGTCTTGCAAATGGTCCTGCCAGGCTGTCAAGCAGCCTTCTTTCCTTTCCCTGTAGATCTTTAGGCTTTTCCCTGAAGAAGTGTTGACACTTTAGCTCTCTTCATTAGATGGATCTTTTATGAATTTCTCCTATTCACTGCTTTGCTTGTTACTGTGCAGGACAAACATCAGAAGTGCCCCACTCTGCTCTGACTGGAATCAGTGGCAATTTCCTTTCATTCCTCCTTCACTTTGTTTTTTTTTTCCAAACAAGCATCAGCTGATGATTTCTGATCTGGAGACAGTAAATAAGGGAGAGGCAGAGGCAAACAGTGTGTTTTGTTTTTTTTTTGTTTCGTTTGGTCACAGCAAACTAACCGTGGTGGTATTGATTACAGGGGGAGCGAGGTGCACCAGGACCAAAGGGGATACCTGTAAGTATTTCTCACAGGAGGAATTTACACAACAGAGTGATGCTGACTATTAACAACAGGTCAGCCAAGAGTTTTGAAAAAAACCCTCGTGTGTCAAGAGTAAAGATACTTTACATATACATAAAATTTTATTGGAAACAAAGTAATTACCTCTTTTCATCCAAGTTTTTTTTGCCTGAACACCTTCTTCCCTCTTTGGGTATGAGACTGGAGGCAGTAGGCACCCCTCTACTCTACAGCGGTGCTGGAACATGCCTCAGAAGGCATGAGATCCCACACAGAGTGACAGTTAGCACAGTTCAAACTCAGCTCCTATTTGGAGTTTGATCCCAGACATCGTTCAAAATCCTGCCCCTCATCTTTCTGGAATTTGGGAAGCTATAGGCTTTGAGTCAGTCAGCAGAAGAAGGATGAGTATTGACAACCTGTTTTCAGGCGAAATTGTTCAAAAACATCTGGGATCCCCAGCACAGGAAGGACATCAACCTGTTGGAGTGAGTCCAGAGAAGGCCATTCAGTTGATTAGAGGGATGGAGCACCTCTGCTCTGAGGAAAGGCTGAGCAGAACTGGGATTTTTCAGCCTGGAAAAAATAAGTCTTTGAGCTGACCCAATTGCAGCCTTCCAGTACCTGAAGGTGCCTACAAAAAAAATGGAGAGGGACTTCTTACATGATCTTGTAGTGACAGGACAAGGAAGAATGGATTCAAAGTGAAAGAGAGTAGGTTTATATTGGATATTGGAAAATAATTCTTTACTGTGAGATGGGGACTCACTGGCACAGACAGCCCAGAGAATCTGTGAATGCCTCATCCTTGAAAGTGTTCAAGACCAAGTTGGATGGGGCTTTGAGCAGCCTGGTCCCTGCCCATGGCAGAGAGGTTGGAACTAGATGGTTGTTCTACAATCCTACGAATTTACTTCTTATGATATTTTCTTATAGGTGAAGTGGATTTTTAGGAGTGTGATCATCAGTGTGTCCATTACTGTGTTTAATTCACAGTATTAAACAGTTTAGTGTAATGTGTGAAGTCAGCTAAAATTAGATACTCTCTGCATTGTAATTATCAATATATTTAGTAAGTGATGGACAGCAGCAAGATTACCATATTGAAAAGATAGTTTCTAAAGAACAGATGTCTTTTAGAAAACGTATTTTTTAGTCATTCCAAGAATGTAAATCCTGTCAGTTTAATAGGAAATAAGATGGGGAATCAAGGTTTAAGTCATCTATTCCCATGAGGTGTCAGGCTACTCTTAAGAAACAGATACAGCAAAGGAATTGTTAAGTGACAAAAGGGCTGAGCATCTTGTAAATGTAGGCTCTGTCTGCAAAAACATTTGATTCTTTTGAAAATTGTTTCCTGAGCAAGTTGGTTGAAAAACAGACCACTAACTTTTGGCGATTGATATGAAGAAGTATTTTGCTGAACTACCCCTGCAAGAGTAATTCTATCAAGCAGTTTGAAAATTGTAAGAGCAAGGTGGTTTGTTATTAATGACCGTGCATTGTGACTGCAGGGCCCACCAGGTTCATTTGATTTCCTATTGCTGATGATGGCAGACATCAGAAATGACATCGCTGAGCTGCAAGAGAGAGTGTTTGGACACAGGACTCATTCGTCAACAGAGGAATTTCCATTACCTCAGGAATTTACAAACTATCATGACACAGTAGATTTTGGATCTGGAGAAGACTACAAACCAAGGGCAGCACCCAGAAACTCCAGGATACAGAAGGCAGACCATCCTTAGCTATGCCTACTGAAAAATAAAGCCCCCTTAGAATTCTTCAATATAAAAGATGCACTGACAATGTAATGTTTTATATATATATATATATATACATATATATATATATATATATATATAAATTCCCAATTTTCTTTCTGCTCTTTCTGAACCATGCTGCCTGTACTGTAGCTTTCCTGGTTCATGGTAGCCTCCTTGCAGTAATTCCATACCGTCAAGCCTGCACTGTGCATTGTACCTATACTATCAAGAAAACCTTCTTAGTATATAATATGACTAAGGCATGCTCTAGCTAATAATGCAGACCACAGCATTCCACCTGCCTACCTTGCATTCTGTTTCCAAATGACCCAGTACTCAAATCTTGCAAGGGACAGAGGGGTAGCTGAACATCATCCCTGAATGATGTCAGTAATGAAAAACTTGGTCCAGAGTTACTTTATAAATGCATATATATTATACCACTGAAGTCAGGTTTCCAGCTACTGTCCCCAGGCTTAGGAAAGTGTGAGAAGTGGATCCCTGTTTCACAGCAGAGGCCATCTAGAAGTGAGATATTGTCTTCTATTATGCCCCATCGTGGCAGAAAATGGTAAAAAAATATGGTGAAGCAGTGATACAAGGGTGCTGCTGCTTGATCTGGAAATTATTAGGCTTTGAGTTGCTAGAGTATCATTCAAAGGCAGTCAAAAGATGTTCGTCCTAAACTAACACTACTTTTTCCTTACCATTGTCCCACTGCTCAGTGTGAAGGCCAGTTTCCTTTCTCAATAGATTCATGCTGAATACACTACACAAAGATGAGCAAGATAAAAGGGGATGTTTAAAACAGGAAAACCAATCATAAGTGAATCAGGCAGGCTTACTGGCAAGCACAAAATCAATTCCAGCCTTGCAGAAAGAGTCACATTCTGACTTCCTGCAGATTCATGTCTTCCTTGGTGAAATTCTAAAGTGTGAGTGATATCGACACCAGAGAGAGGCCTCATGTTTGCAAAGAGCTTCCATCTGTTTTGTTCCTCTGCTGCATGAGATCAACCTAAACGGCTTTCACCGAATGGGAACACAGAATGGCAGCGTACTTGGCTGGGTATATGGAGGAGTATGAGTTGGTGCAGGAGTCCACATGACAAAACATTTCAACTTGGTACGAGGATGGCTAAGTGAGGTACTGCACATGGGATCCTGTATTTGTGAATGGGGATAAAAGGGAGTGCCCTTTATTTACACTGGAAAATTGGATGCACAAGTTAGACCATACCTCATGGATGATGTATGTTAGCATTTCTTTTGGATTACCACAGCTGCTGAGGACTTTGCCATGCTTGGAATACAAAGGAGTATATTAAGCACAAAATTTCAGTGTTGTATGTGTGTAGCTGCTACTTCTACAGTATGTTTAGTGCTCAGTGGTGTCCATGTTACAAATGCAAAGAAAATCTTGTTATTTTGCCATGTTTTTCAGGGCTTGCATGTTCTAATAGAATAAATACAGATAAAAGTATAAGCAGGGCCTTTTCAGATAACACATAAAGGTTTGGATTCCCTTCCATGTTCTCTGGGCCAAAAGATAGTTGGCATAATCCTGACACCACCAGTACAGGTCATGCTGTGTAAACAGTTGGCTCTCTAGACCTTTCATGTCTTTTGTGTATCGTCCTAAGAGAATGTATTCATTCCTGTAGTTGTTTCTCAACTTCTCACTATCACTAAGCCATAAGCAAGGGCATTAACTTTTAAGAACATAAATATTCTGTATTCCTCTTCATATTATGTCTGTATCAGTATTTACAAACCAATGTCTGAGTCACAGGGATAGCTAAAAAAAAAGATAGTGGTCTTACCCTTGGTCCTTGGGCTTCTCCTCTGTCTGGGAGGAGCTCTGCCAGCAGCAGCAGATCCAAGTAGACTTGTGAACCACATCATAAGGGAGACTTGAGGAAGGAACTTGTTGCCAAAAGAGGGATGGTCTTAAATGCAGCAGAATGAAAGAAACCTCAAAGACAGTATAAACTGAGGCTTTTATGTCATATTTTCTTGATTTCAAGCAGGCAACTGAGTATAAATTACATCATGCAATTTTATAAATTTGTTCAGTGTCAAATGTTGTATTTTTAAATCTTGCAAATTGTGTAACTCTTGCATATGTTTACCACTACACCCCATCACCTGCTGGGTCAGGTTGGTTCTCACTAGAGAATTAGTAGATGCAGATTTTTGACCATCACTTATAAAACGACATAACTTTCATTAGATGAGTAACTTCCTACATATCAGCTAGATTCTATTGCCCCCTGCCCACAAGGTGATGCATTCTAAAAATTTTAGCTCTGAGATCTGTTTTTCCAAATATAGAAGCATACCAAATGAGAAGTTTCCACAATTTAACTGTCAAATTCAGTGGGAGGTGACAATTGCCCTGCTGTGCATAAGTGTCCAGAGAAGGAAAATTCTGAGACTGGACCAGAAAAGTAGATGAAACACATACTTCGCTGTAAGTACAGAAAGTTGTTCTACAGATTCATGACTATAAATTTAGTACATACTTACATGCCTTTCTGAATGGAAACCTCAGTGTCTTCCCTTTCTGGACTCAGAATCCTTGGCTTTCACAGCCTAGAACTGGGTTTCCAACAGATGATTTTACTCCATAAAAAAAAGGTGACAGAAAGTGCTCCTTGGGTTTGTCCTTGTCTTTCACCCTCCTCAGTCCAGACTTCTGCCCGGAAACTGTTCTAGTCCCAGCAACAAGGGGGACACTATGGGAAAAACAAGTTCACCCAACACGACACAGGAATTCCTACAGCAGGGAGAGCCCCTCTGAGCACAGCTGGCAGGGAAGGGTCAGCCTCCTGTCTGCATCCAGCTACGATCTCTGCATAGACCTTTCTCATTTCTGATTAACAGTATGAAAACTTTCATAACAAATGGTATCAGCAACATTTCATTAAGATTTCTGGATAAACACATAAAGGCACTCAGAATAAGCGTCATTTTCTTCAGCATACCCAATGTTTAATAAAGCCAGCACAGAGGAATCATTTCCAATCTTAAGTTTCATTATGGTGTAGCCAGAGACGTCATTACCTTTCAAATTATTTATTACTCTGTGGCTTCAAAAATAACAAACTTTCCCAAGAATCCGAACCAAGAAAGTAGAAACTTCTACACTCATGTCTAGTCTCATTACTAGGCTCATGCACGTGACAACTTTGTTTCATATAAATACTATGTATAATTTTATTAGAAAGAAATATTATTTTGATGTTAAGACATCAAGTTATAAGCAGAAGGATAATAAAGAATTTGTTATTTTATTAATATTAGAAATATATTTAATGGAAACATTTGCAAGAGTGTGTAGTGGTGGGAAAACGCTGATTGCTAATGGGATTAACAAAATCATGAATCTTGAAAAATGTTTTCTTTCAACACTGTGCCAAGTACATACAGGTTTAGTCTTTCTTGCAAAGCTGTCATTCTGGCATGGAAGAATTTTTAAATAGTCACACTAAATCAGGAAAAGAAGAGGAAAATTGATTGTAAATGGAATTAGGGTAATGCCTGGAGTTATTATTGGCATCACAGCTTACATAGCCTTCTTTCTAGAAGTGTTTCACATTTAATATGCCAAGTCCCAGAGCAGTAACAAAAGATGGGGGTGGGGTCCAAGTCTCTTAATTTCACATTAAAATCCGTATGTTTGTTCCTATTTACACATTCCAATAACTATACTGTTCACTTTATTTATATATGAAATACTAAAATGTGTATAAGATGACTGTGATTTTATGATGTATTCGTAATAACAAAGATATTTTTTCTTACACTGTGGTAGCTGCTTTTGTTACACGTCACTTTCCCTGAAATACAGCAATGTTGGCTGGAAGAGACAAATGGCAGGAAACTTCCTTATGCTGCCTTCTGGCATTTTTCTTGGAACTGAACTACACATACTGCCATAGTCCTCTGACGATGGGGGGTGAGCTCTTGCAGACTAGTGTGGGTTTCAGTCTCTGTGGGAATAAAGCACACGGCCAGCTCCACTATATAGAGGGTGGCTCCTGCACCGTGTGAGGCTGGATCCAGCAGCCTTACCCCATGCTGCCAGTGTACACAGTTTCTGCACAGCCTGGGCATGAGCTACGGGGGTCTGAAGCCCTCTGGCATCCTGCCACTATTACGGGGGGAAAGGGGGGAATAAGACACAGGCTCTGTCAGGCCTCCCTTGCCCCTCGCAAGTGTCCCAGCCGCTCCCTGCAGCCCCAGGAGCATCCTGCGGGCTGTGCCCCATCACAGCTGTGCCCCATCACTGCTGAGCGGCAGCGGGGAGCCCCGCTGCATTCCTTCCTCCCCGCAGAACCCACCCGGCACGCCGATGCCACGGGGACACCAGCAGGCCTGGAGCCCCGGGCTGGATGTCATTCCTGGTGGGATCCGGCTCCACTGCTGGGACCCAGGACTGTCAGGACACGGGTAATGCAAAGTAAAATGAAAAGCATCTATAAATCATACTGAAACATAAATAAAAGAAGAAAGTAAAAAAAAAAAAACCAACCAAACAAACAAACAAAAAAAAAAAAAGCAAAACAAAACAAAAACCAAGGCTGGAACAGTCATAGTAACAAAGTAGGTAGTGGAAGCAAAATGTTTACACAAAAATCTATGGTTAGCAGATCTAAGAATGAAAGTAGACAAAGAAGTTCCCAGTTGTACTGGGAATCCTGATAATTTTACTGTTCCATGACTGGATGATGATAACAGAACAGAACCGACAAGAATTCATGAAAAGCAGTCATTTAGTGTCTGCTTTTGGGGAAAGCCAGATGGTAGAGTCATATGACATTAAATGATGCAGTCCTTTTAATTTTAACCAGTTACACAGAAGTTTAATCAAGCTAGACATTTTAAAACCTCAGCGTCTAATTTAACTTGCATCCGACAGTTTTAAAAGACGTAGCAAAAGACCGCCGGGAGCGGGAGGCGGTGCGGCCCCTTCGCACCAGCAGCACCTCCGGCTCTGCCCGCCGGGTCTGCCCCGGCTTCCCTGTCTCGGTCAGACCTCCCGGTAGGCGGCTGCGGGCCGGACTGCGCTAGGAACAGCATTGCCAGCGGGCTGCGGGAGCTGACCCTGCCCCTCTCCTCAGCACTGCTGAGGACATAATCTGGAGCGCTGTGTTCTGCGCGCCTCAGGACAAAAAGAGATGTGGAGGTCTTAGGGCAGGTCCAGTTGAGGGGTGCAAAGAGGACTAAGAGACTAGGGCATATCTCTTCACATGGAAAAGCTGAGGGAATTGGGCGTCTTCAGCCAGGGGAAGAGACGACTGAAACGGAACCTCATCAGTGTGTCTCTCAAGGGAGAGTTTCAAGAGGACAGAGCCAAGCTCTGCTCGGTGCTGCCGATCAGCGGGGCAGAAACTCACGCACAGGAAGTTCCACCTCAAAATGAGGAAGAACTTCTTTACTGTGTGGGTGACCGAGCACTGGAACACATTTCCCAAAGAGGCTGTGGAGCTTCCCTCACTGGAGATATTCAGGAACCGCCTGGACGCAACCCTGTGCCGTGTGCTCTGGGATGCTCCCGTCTGAGCAGGGGGGTTGGACCAGATGACTCCAGCGCGGCTCCTCCCGAGCTGACCCGCTCCGGGCCCCTGTGTCTCTGTGCCTACATCTCCCGGCAGCGCCCGGGCGGCGCGCGGGAGGCCGGGCGGCGGCGGCGGCCGGGAAGGGCGGGCGGCGGCCGGGAAGGAAGGGCGGCGGGATGCGGCTGTCGGTGGCGGCCGCCATCTCGCACGGCCGCGTGTACCGGCGGCTCGGGCTCGGCCCGCGGAGCCGCCTGGACCTGCTGCGGAACCTGGTGACGGCGCTGGTGCGCCATGAGCGCATCGAGACGCCCTGGGCGCGGGCAGACGAGATGCGCGGCTACGCCGAGCGGGTGAGCGGCGGGGCAGGCCGGGCCGGGCCGGGCCGGGCCGGGCCGGGCCGGGGTTTAGCGCAGGGCTGGCGGGCGGCCGAGGGGCCCTGACCTGCCGCCTCCTTCCTCCCCGCAGCTCATCGACTACGCCAAGCGGGGGGACACGGACGAGCGCGCCATGCGCATGGCGAATTTCTGGCTGACGGTGAGTACCCCCCCCACACACACCCCCCGCCCTGCATTCCCAGCCCCGGATCCCTCTTGTTCATCGCGCCGCGGTGCCGGAGCTGAGTGTGCCGCCCCGCAGGAGAAGGACCTCATCCACAAGCTGTTCAAGGTGCTGGCGCCGCGGTTCCAGCCGCACCCCGGGAGCTACACGCGCCTGCTGCAGATCCCGAACCGGGACGCGCTGGACCGCGCTAAGATGGCGGTGATCGAGCTGAAGGGGAACCCGCTGCCGCCGCTCGTCCGCCCGCGCCGCGACTCCGAGAAGACGCTGCTCAACCAGCTGCTCAAGGGCTACCGGGAGGACCTGCACAGGGCGGCGGCCCCCCCGGGCACCCCTGTCTAGGGGTCCGCCGCCTGCCCCGAGGGGCTGTCCGGGAATGGAAGGTGTGTCGGCAGGGCTGGAGGTTGGTCGCTAACCTGAGGTTGCCCTGGCGAGCACGCACAGTTTACTTGCTTCTTCCCGTGGTTTGAATAGAGACTCGGCAAGAGGAGGAAATCAAGCTAGGAGCCCTGGTGGGTGATGTTCTCTGTGTAAATAAACTTTATTCAGAAAGTTCAGTTTGCTTCTGTTTGAGTTCTGTTTACAGAGTCAGTTAGGTTGGAAAAGACCTCTGAGTCCAACCTGTGACTGAATACCACCATGCCACCTAGACCATGGCACTAGATGCAATGTACAGCCTTTCCCTTAAACACCTCCAGGGACAGTGACCCCACCACCTCCCTGGGCAGCCCGTACCAATGTCTAATCACCCTTTCTGTGAAGAAATTCTTCCTAATGTCTCACCTAAACCTACCCTGGCACAGCTTAAATTCTTGTGCACGAGTGTTAAGTAACTTACCCCAGTAAATACTGGATTTATTACAGGTTCTGGTCCCACAGCCGTGTTCTGGGGCAGCATCTGCACTGTGACAGAGCTACATTGTTTCCTAGAAGCCAGTGTGCAGCATTTCAGGGCAGGAAGTTCAGTGAAAAATTAGATACTCTTGCTGTTTCAAAAAGTGCTGAATGCAAATAGGATTATAACACTGAGATAAGTCCTATAAAGAGACAGTAGCAAAGGAGTTGTTGCCATCTCTAACAAGACATCCCAGCTTCACGTGCAGGATTGCAGCAAGTCACTATTATCCAGTTAGAATAAAAAGAATAGCAGAACTTCTTCAGAGTGATTTAACTTCTAAAAATCTCTAGTTGTTAGCTTTCTCATTTGATTTCAAGCACAGCTTGTACGTGAAAGTCCTAGCTGTACCTTTGAAGTGAAAAAAAAAAAACCACCATAACCAACCCAAATGTGGTATCACAGAATAGAACACCAGGTTGGAAGGAACCTCAAGGATATCTGGTCCAACCTTTCCTGGTAAAACACAGTGGAACTGGTGTGGCTTCCTTCTGTTGCATTCCTTCCTCCCTCCCAGGCTTTACAAACTTAAGACATTTAAATGAGTGATGCCATGAAGCAAGTTAATTGTATGGAAAGACAAAAAGTTAAAGTTACGTATTCTCTGTTTTAGTGAACCCAGTGTGAAATTAAAGATGTGTGCTGCTTAAGGAAGAAGAAAAAGTCAAAATGTTAAAAGGTCAGTGTTCAGACAGGCCTAATCTTTGTCTCTAGTAACCTTGAAATTGCCCTCTTTGTAGAGAGATGAAGCAAACTGCTGTTGCTGCAGAGCTTCCATGTAGTTAAAAGTCCATGCTGAGGCTTTAACAAAATACTCTTGAATAATACATTGTCTATATTTATTCCTTAAGTTGGTCTTTCATCCCAGTAAACTGAACCCTAGCACATTACCAGCGATTGATGACTCAGGATGCTGACTGTAGCCCCTGGAGATTTTCCGTGTGCATCAGGAGCAGAGGTGCTGCCCAGGTTTTTCCCTGCAGGATTTCAAAGCAGTAAGACACTGCACACCATGCAGGCAAAGGCAAGAGCTGTTTCAGCTGCATAATCTCTTAGTATTCAGATTATAAATGTGAATGCTGCTTGGTAAGACAACTGTGGCCTCTACCACTGGCTGAAAATACAGTGTAATATCCATGGTACCGCCACCCAAAACACACATTTTGGTCACAGGAAGGACCCAGGAACATGAGCAGGTGGACATATACTTAGACAAATGAACATGAAAACACTGATTTAGGAAGATGGTTGAATAAAAACATTTAATGAGTGAAAGCAAATCAGGCTCTTGTCTGCTTGTCCTTAATAGAGTTTACAAAAGTGCAGAAAAGCTAGAAGCTAAATTGGGGAAAATTCTTGATACTTATTTTTTATACACAAATGCTTAGTGTGCGTACTTGTTTTTTGCAGTGTCTGTATGAACGTTAGGACAGCTGACAAAGCATTCATCATCTTGCAAGCACAGTGTGTAGTCCTTCTAAATGCAGTTCTGCTATATGCCCCTGAGCATTTTCTAAGGTTGTGTAGGCTTCTGCCATGACAGTGGTTGTCCTGCCAGTCTGTCTTGTACTCAGGTGCATCAGGCTTTCAGCTGCCTGCAGAGGAAAACAAAGGGGAAGGTCACTTTATAGGTGAAATCTGTTCATACAATTCCCTTGTGTCCTGGCTGCGAGAGTCAGGCCTTCTCTGTCACCCTTATAACCATACACAGGCCCATATGATCATTTTTATGTCCTGTCCCCCTCCTCTCAGCCTCTTCCACCTCTGGAAAAGAGGTGCCTACCTGACTGCAGCTGTGAGACTCCGATACCAGTCATTGATATCTTGTTGGTCGCTGGACATCAACAGCAGTGCCTTGTGTGGAAAGGAAAGCTGAAAGGCAAACAGAATCTGTGGCATTCCTTGCCTAGGCAGCAATTCTGACCAAAGGAGAGTCATCACTACTGAATTCAACTCAGCTCTGCATGCTGATTTTCACCATTTTCCTTCCCAGACTGAAAAATTTAGCTTTAGTGCTGGGAGGAGCCAGAGTCTAGACAGTACAGAGCAAGTGCCAGACTTGTCCATTCTTTCCAGCCACAGCTGACAGCTCACTCAGACTTAATAAGCTGTTTGGAGATGAGCAATCACAGTTTTTAGCAGCTCTTCATCCAGTTTTCTATCTTACTCCAAGCTGCCCCTCGGGGTCCTTCCACTACCACCATCTACAGGTCACAGATTGGCCGAAGTGTTCTTTGTCACAGCTCACAAGGAATGAGGTAACACAGCCCCAGGAGCTGCAACCTTGGAAAAACTGACTTTGAAACTTCTGCTGAGGACACTGGTCCCTGCCAAGGACCCTGCAGCGCTCAGGGAGTTTGATGCACAAGCAATATCTGTTGTGATAATACTCATGTCTTCCTCATTGTCGCTTTTTCTGTAAGTTCAGCCCCCAGTCAGTGTATTCATTGTCACATGTCTGGGGGGCTATCCCCCCAGATCTGTGGCTCTGATGAGGGTATGTCAAAGTCTTATTAGACCCTCCTCACCTGAGCTAAGTGAAGCAACCAGCAGCAACCTGTACCCCAGAGTGTGCAGGAGGGCCTACACCATGGAAGGATAAGGACCTACACCACTCAAAAAGAGAAGGGTTTCCCTGACTCAGACTAGTTCATTGCATTTTGTCACCAGGCTTGTCCTCTTAGGCCTGTGGCTGCTGAGGCAGTTGGAAACCTGCTTCCAAGTCTGACTCCACTGGCGCTTCTGCCAGGCAGAAGTAGGGAGACTTACACTGAGGAGCCCTCCCTGGCTCCGTGTGTGGCCAAACACTTTATCCACGGTGCACTGGTGGAGAGGGTACACAGCCTGGCACGCCAGTTTGTTCGAGTTCAGCGGGTGCAGGGGGTGGCAGGGCTTTGCTGCAATGAGGATATCAGAGAACAGGAAGAACATCCTGCGCTTCAGTTCGTCTCCCTTTGAAGGCACCACCAAAAGCCAGCCTTCCCGGATATACCAGCGCCCTGGGCATGCAAGGGAAACAGAGACAGTTGTCAGATCACGGCGGGGGCTTGGCGGAAAGAAGGATGTAATGAGACAAACAGGAATACGGTGTGAGCCACCCTTGCAGGTTACCGGGTTCTACATCAATTCCAGCCACTAGAAGGCACTGAAGTATCAACTGGGTCCAGCCCGCCAGCACGGAAAACACCCATACAAAACAGTAACCATCCCAAAAGGTTTAGGAGCAGGCTGAAGTTGTTGTAAATCTACTTTGTTAATTAAGAGGATATTATGATATGCAAGCCTCTTTAAAAAGAACAAAAGCATGGTTTTAAAATTGTATGTGTAGCTTTAAATTAAAATAAGCCTTCAGAAAACACACCATGAACGGTCTTTGTGTTGCCCTTTTCTTTATCATTAGTGGTGAAACAGAAGTTAGCCTAAGCTTTGAAAATGTAATATTTTGTTGTTTGCTTGTGTATGTCAATAAAATCAATAATAAAAAAAAAATAGGCCAAAAAAACCGAGCCCTCCATGTTTCACAGGTCACCTAGTTATATATAGACCTCCAGTAGTTAAGAGATTGGGGGATGCAGACTACTGTTCTACAGAGGAGACAGCAAATGAGATATAAAACAAGGAAGGTCTGAATAGGCAACCTTATCAGCCTCTCTTGCAGAACAGAGCCCTGTGTCATCCACCCATGAAATGAATTGCAATAAAAGTAAAGGAAGAGAAAGCAGCAGGAAAATAATCAAAACAATTTAATAAACCCAGCTGTAAGCAGCAATTAAAAAAATGGCATCCACACAAAATGGAACAATTAAAGCAGGACCTCTATCTAGGATTATTGTGCAAGATAGCCATCAGCTCCTGGTAATTATGAAGACACCTGCCAGTAACATTATTTGTAAAAATATAAAGCCGTAATTAGGTATTGCCACCTGGCCTTGGCTAGGAAACACCTGCCAGGGAATTTCAGCCACTTTTTTCATGCCTTAGCTTCTGCATGAGCTATTAAGTACCTTTTAGGAAAAAAAAAATCACAGGTTTGTTTTAATTATGGATTGTCTCTTACTTAGTATTCTGCAGTCACAAAACAAAGACGCAGGTGAATTCCTGCTTAGCTTACTTCACAGGAACCACTCCTCTTGTCTGAATTAGAAAGTGAGGAAGAGAAGGAATCAAGTGCAGGAATCAGTCAAAGTTTAAGAAATAAATGAAAGGAAGGGGTCAGCAGCATGGGACTGGACTGGGAACTGTTCCTCTCAGGCTAAGCTGTGATCAGACTCTCAGGCATACAATCTGTCCTGTACTGTACTGGAAATCTTGGATTATGGATCCATATTCAGGATTACCAGGGGCACAAGATTTAGGAAGTGCTTGTGAAAGGAGGGCAAGAAAATATCCCTGTGGAAGCTCAGAATGACAAAACAGAGTGCTAAGTTAAGGAGGCAGTTCTGGTTAATATGGTAGTTGCCCTAAATATGGAAGGCAGCAAGAAAAGCAGGGTCTCTTTACTGGGAGCACTACATCTCAGAGACACTGCCAGATGTGAGATAGCCAACTCCAAAGCTCCCACTTTCTCTGAATCTACAGCATTCTGGGTTTTTTTTCCCTCCTGGTGGCAGGTCACAACCTTAACAGTTCTGAAAAAAATAGCTTGTTTCTGGAAAGCTGACCCAAAACTAGGAAGTTCCAATTGCCTCCTACTTTTCTGCTTCACACATCCGGGAGTACCTGTGTAACTCCAGGTGATGGAAAACATGAGCATAAAAATTCTGTGTTCTAGGTAATGCAGAGGGCTCTACAGACCCTCAACACTTGTCTTGCTACATGTCTCAGAATATTCAAAGACCAAAAAACCCACGGATGAAACACTTTCAAAGAATGGCCATCTCTGGTCTAGCTGTACTGTTTTGGGTGTGGGGGTTTTTTGTGTGTGGTTTTTTTTTTTGAGGGGGGGGAGTGTTGTGGTTTGTTTGGTTTGGTTTTTTGTTGGGTTTTTTATTTGGTTGGTTGGTTTTGTTTGTTTGTGGTTTTTTTTAATGGGGTTATCTTATTAGTTGTGGTATTCAGGATAACTGATTTACCTTTTTACTTATGTACTACCCCAATGTGCCAAGGCCCCCCACCACACGCTCGTGCTCAGTGTAAGTAGAGCACACCTGTGAGCTCCCTTTCAGCTGGCACCATCAAAAGAATTGTAAGAACACAGAAGAGAATTTTAAATTTATCTGACCACTGATTAAGCACCTTCAAGAGTAACCTCTGATAAATAACCTTTGTCTGCCTTGCTGATTTGGCTGGTCTAGAGTTAATATTTTCATAGTAACTGGTATGGAGCTGGTTTTGATTTGCACTGAAAACAACATTAACAACACAGGGATCTTTATTGCTGTTTAAGCACTTCTCAGCATCAAGATCTTTCCTGCTCCTCACCCCACCAACAGGGAGGCTGGGGGTGCATGTGAAGCTGCAAAGGGACACAGTTGGGACAGCTGATCCCAACTTCCCAAAGGACATTCCATGTCATACGGCACCATGGTCAGCATATAAAGCTAGTGGAAGAAGGAGGAAGAGGGGTTGTTTGGTGCGATCCATTTGTCTTCCCAAGTAACCACTGTGCGTGTTGGGAGCCCAGCTTTCCCAGGAATAGCTGAACACCCGTCTGCCCATGGCAAGTGGTGCATGAATTGCTTGTTTTGTTTCGCTTGCATGAACAGTTTTTGCTTTACCTATTAAACTGACTTTATCTCAGCCCATGAGCTTTGTCAGTTTTACCCTTCTGAATCTCTCCCCCATCCCACTGTGGAATGTGGAAAGATCCACATGTAAGAATTACAAACACATTCACTGGTAGCTGGAGCTGCGCCTTAGAGACCTTCACACACAGTAACTTTAACACTCCTCTCCAGCTGCAGCACTGTGCCTGAATAACCTCTGCAGCAGCAGAGTTTAGTGAGGGTACAGGTGAAGCCCCAAGTGACCGTTTCGTAGTTGCCCTGATGGGGCACAGTTATCAGAATATTCCATACACAGCTTGGAGTGTGGTCTGGGCATAGAGTGTGCCCAGAAACACAAAAGGTCATAGAGACCTGTTACCCTATTAGATGTTCTTACTTGCCAATAACTGTGATTTTATATATCTCAGCTATCAGCAGAAATACGCTGATTTCTGGCACAGAAAAAAAAAATAAATAAAAGAAAATTCTTCGTATGAAGGGTGTGAGCAGAATTCCATGAATCTTATGGCTTAAGATAAACAACAACACAGTCCTTGAGCCCTTGACACTCAGAAATCTATGGTTCCTGCAATGGAGTAGGGACAATGCCACTACTTACACTCTTCCAAAATTATTTAGTGTCTGTCTTTCAGTCTCACCCAGGACTTAAAATCCTGGCTTCCTTGGGTTCGTAACTTTTTAAGTACGTGTCATCAGCTCCTCCTACCTGAATGTCAGGCAATTAAGCTGTTGCTTATCCTTACTCAAAAATGCTTAACTTTTTAAAAAATGCTTGAATTAGTAGTTGTATTCCTTTGCTACCTCTCTATGGAATTTGGGCAGAAGGGGAAAACTGCTTAGTATGAGTTGAGTCAGAGATGAAGGAGAGCATATCTTCACATATCTCAGCTTGGCAGAAGAAAAAAAGAGCTGTCAGTAAGACCCACCTGGAGTCAAAACCTGGGTCTTCTGTCCTTTGAGCAGTTTCTGAACCCGAAGCAGCTGCAATGAGTTCTCTCTTTTTTCAGTTATGCCTTGGACCCACTGAGATATCTCAGAAACAGATTTCACAGCCTCTGAAATTACAGCAGCATATTCTGAGATTATCACAAATGAGCATGTATTTCACCTTTGCTATCTTATTAGAAAAGACAATATGAAATTAAGAAGCAAAGTTTTAAACCAAATATCAACAACAGTTTTATTCAGGAATTTCAGCAGAAAGTTGGAGTAGGTTACCTCCAGATACCTCTCTCCAATCAACAATTCTGAAGTTCTAGAAAATATTTACCAAAGAAACAGTAGACAGAGGAATAACTTGGAAGCAGAAAAGGAAAAAGCCCTGCAAGTGGTGTTAACTGCTTGCAAATATCACAGAATCATTTAGGTCCTCTCAGATCATCAAGTCCCGCCTTTGACTGAACACCATTTTATCAACTAGAGCGTGGCACTAAGTGCCACATCCAGTCAGTTCTTGAACACTTACAGGGATGGTGACTCCACCACTTTCCTGGGCAGCCCATTCCGATGTTTAACAACCTTCTCCATAAAGAAATTCCTCCTGATGTCCAGCCTAAACCTCCCCTGGCACAGCTTAAGGCCATTTCCTCTTGTCCAGTCACTTGTTCCCAGGAGAAGAGGCCGACCCCCACCTGGCTACAATCTCCTTTCAGGTGGTTATAGAGAGTGATGAGGTCCCTCTTGAGCTTAAATACCCCCAGCTCCCTCAGCTGCTCCTCATATGACTTGTGCTCTAGAATCTTCCCAAAACTCTTGCTTTTTCCTTGGCACAATCCAGCACCTCAATGTGACTCCTGCAGTAGGGGACTTAAAACTGGGCACAAGAATCGAGGTGCAGCCTCACCAGTGCTGAGTACAGAGGGCCTTGACCCATTGATCCAGCCTGTACAGATCCCTCTGCAAAGCCTTCCTACCTTCCAGCAGATCAACACTCTGCCCAACCTGGTGTCACCTCTGAACTGATTGGGGGTGCACTTGATCCCCTCGTCCAGATTATAGATAAGACATTAAACAGGACTGGTCCCAGTACTGAGCCTTGGGGAACGCCACTAGTGATTGGATGTGGCATGAAGGACATGAATTACCCTAGAAAAGTGAGGCATGTGACCAAGAGACTCATAGAATGGTTTGGGTTAGAAGGCACCTTAAAGATCATCTCGTTCCAACCCATCTGCCATAGGCAGGGACACCTTTCACTAGACCAGGTTGCTCAGGGCTCCATCCAACCCGGCCTTGAACACTTCCTGGGATGGGACATCGACAAATTCCCAGGGCAGCATGTGCCGGTGCCTCACCACCATCAGAATAAAAAAAGAATTTAAAAAAAAAATTTTAAAATAGAGCTGCTAGTTGTCCATTTTGACCCTTAGGCCACTTTCACAGACAGTTACTCTACATTTTTATTCCCAATGTGTTCTCAGATTAGAATGGAGAAGAGAAATAGTAATCCACAAGAACCCCAGAGAGAGGAAGATTCTTCTTCTGTGGAAGCAAGCAGGAGGTGGGAATCCAAATATTGTTGGCATGGAGGCTATCAGTGACCAAAGCATCAGTATCTACAGGTGGAATCATACTTGCAAGTTTGAGGTGCTCAGCACTGTCTGGGCTGGTGTTCTCCAGCAGGTCTCTGAAGAAATGCTTGTACCTAAGTTGGAGAGAGCAGGTTTAATTCACAACAAGGTACCAGGAACATCAGCACCTCCTGTAAGTGACAGTGTGATGAAGAGGACTCCACCAGGAAATGGAGTACACACCTCTAAGCCTAACCAAGCAGTTTTGACCACACTTCAGTCACATTCATTTTATCATCAGTTTTATCCACTGAAGTAGCCCAAGTTTTTTACACATCTGCAAGCCTTTGGCTTTTCCTGGGGATCTGATAAAAACAACCTCACAAATTACTTAACTTCATGAGACTCTCAGCATTCGCATAAAAATGCCTTCAATACCAGACAAATTTCTCTTTGAACTATTTTTTTTTTAATCTGAATGGTGGCATTCATACTGTTTTTCCTGTCCACAAGAAAATAAAGGCATTTCTGTAAGAACTAGGATCTGCCTTTTTCTTCTTTTCCTCCCCAGTCTTTACTGGAAAGGATCAGATCTCTGCAAATTCTTTCTCTTTTCTCTTTTACTTTTCAGTAAAGTCAAACTATTTTTAATCTGAAGGAGAGAAGGAATTTAACAATTCACAAACTGGCGGAAGTCATATGACCTAGTGTGTATATGTTATGAGTGTTTTGAAGAAAATTGAACATGATGGAGCTGTTTAATGAAAAAAATTACACCTCTGTTAAAAAGCTAACACTTTTCCCAACAGCTGGACAGCAACAACTATACTGGTGTTTTACAAATTTAAGGGAAGTATCCAAAGCATTATAATGAAAAAAACACCAATCAGATTAATGTTTGTGGTTGAAAGCAGCTACTTGACCTATAGCTGCAGCAACAGCTGAGCTCCCAGAAAGCTAGCTGTGCTCTGTATTACCCAGACACCCTCCCCAAGAAAGGGTTGCCCATGAGCTCATGCAGCACTCTGCTCAAGCAGTCAGTTTGCCTCTTCAAAGGGGGAATGATCGTAGAATACCCTGAGTTGGAAGGGACCCAAAAGGACCATTAAGTCCAGCTCCTGGCTCTGTACAGGATAACCCTAAAAATCACACCACATGCACAAGTGCTGTCTGAATATTTCTTGAAACCTGGAAGGTTTGGTGCCTCAAAAGCAAATGCAGAAATCCAGGGTGTATCTGTCCGGGCTCAGACAGCTGCAATAGGCATTGAATCTGAGGAAAGCTCTGATAACCACAGAGGGAAGAAAAGCTCTCCTGTGTTCATTAATTTCACGCTTTCCAGAGGCAGTGATCTACAAGAGTCACAATGTCCCAGGTCAACAACCTGCACAAAAGCAGAGCCAGGCCACCTCTGGCAGAGGGTACCACTTCTGCAGCATTTCAGACAGCTTGTTCTTGTTCAGAGCTGAACTTCAGCAGCTTACTGAGGTGGCAGGAAGCCTCCAATTCCACCCAATAGCTACATGAAAAGATAGGAGCCAGGGCTAAACACAGCTTCTTCCCTGCATCATCTCTCATCCATACACACTGATTCCACTTTACAGGCACGTCTTCGGACCTGTTTCACTGCTGTCTATATGCTCTGATTTTGAGACACATTAAGCAACTTTACATCACATAGCAACCAAGACACTGTTGTGTTCCTCTTTCCTTCCTCATGCTAACCCCTTGAAAACTCACAATTGCTTACTTACTGGTGCAGCCTCTGCAAGGGTAAAGGAAGCAGATCCTCTAGCTCCCTCCCTTGAAACTGAGGTCGAGATTCCTGGAGTTTCTTAAACCGCCGGAATGACTTATTTTTCCTCAGTTGCTCCTGTGTGCAGCAGAAAAGGGATATAGCTTGAAGACTACAAAAAGAACTGTGTGCTCTAGCCTGCACCAGAGCTTGGAACTCTTCAACTTAGATTTCAAGACTCCAGTCCTAAATGCAAGCATCAACTTCTTTTATGGTCATGGGCAAGACATTCCCTTTCTCCTGACCATCATTTGCAGTGGTTAATGGAAGCAACATTATCCTTTCATACAGGCATAGCAGTACAAAGCTAGTACATGCAGCAAATGGAAATAAAGAAGAAAGGAAGGTTGAACCCAGTTAGGAAAACAAGGAGTGCACCTGTGGCTTTGTGCCACTCATTTCAAGACAAAGGAATGCAGCTCCACATTCCCATCACCTCAAGGCAAGTATCCAAAATGCCTTTTTCTCTTGGACAGTCAAAAGCGTGAACATATGCATGGAAATACAAGAGAAGGGAAATATCCCAGTGTATCCTGCATCTGGGAACATGCATGGGCAAAAACTGGAGGTGGAGAGGTTTAAATTCCAGATACAGCTGTCAGGACTTAGGAATAAAAATATATCCCTCTGAAATTTCTTGAAAACATGTTGTATTTGGAGACATAAGTGTCCCCCCAGAGAAATAAAATTCTTCCATAGAAAAGAAATTGTGAAGGAAAAGGAAATCCCATTGCTAAGGATACAGTTAGTGGTAGTGGGAAAGACTAGGAGACCTTACAATTCCCAGAAAGAGATCGCTGTACCCTAGTGAAAGCCTGGAAACTCTCTAGGCTTGCCAGACAAGAAGGAGTGGGAGTAAATACAGAACTCTGTTTGAGAAAGCTGTTCTCAGCATATGCATATACATACACAAACACCTGAAAAAAAGCATGAAAAATTTGAAGCACAAAGTAGACAAGTTTTCACCATTTTATTATGGAAGAAAGACTGAATATCATCAGCCTAGGAAAAGAGAGAAAAATGATCACTCCAGAAATAGAAGAATAAAGGAAGAATGTGGCTGTTTCACAGAACAGAAAAACGTAGAGAATAAGAAGAATAAAGTAGTTATTTACCTTCAAAGTTTTGTTTGCCTGTTCCAAATTCTCAGCATAGTGACCATAAAGATCCAGATTCTGGCAAAAACTTTCCAGTCCTGGCCCCAAATTCCCTCTCTCCAGGTGAAATGACAGAACACTGTGTACAAAGAGCAGAGATAGCCTGTGAGGGCTACATCACTGATGGCATTTTCAGAGCTCTCTCTGGTTTGTTCCTATGATGGCCTTCCTTTGTTGTTCTCCACCTCATATCCAGTTTCTGTCCCAAATATGTGCTTGGAGGTCACAGAGTAAGCCACAGAACACACCGTGGAGCAAACTTACTGCGTTTAAACCTCCATCTAGTAACTGGATATCGAGATACGTGACACAGATCAGCCGTTTCCTGGGTACATATTAAGCGTCAGGTGTTGGTAGGCTTTTGGGAAATAAAGCTTTCTCACCAATATAGAGTCTTCCCAGTACAATTACAGGAATTGCAACAGTGTGTCCACTTACTGGCTGGCCGAGTATATGGATTCCAGCGGTCCAAATACAGTTTCCAACACAGCAGGTTTCAGCGTCCCTTTGGCCTTTAAAATTGTCACAAAGTACTAAGAAGGAAAAAAAAGAGAGAATTTCAGACAGGTAGAATTTACAGATTATCAAAGAATTGGGTTGGAAAGGACCTTAAAGACCACCTCATTCCAACCCCCACTAGACATTTTCCACAAGACCAGGTTGCTTCAAGTCCCATCCAACGTGGCCCATCACTTCCAGGACTCGGGCATCCAAAACTTCTGTGAGCAACCTGTTCCATTACCTCACCACCCTCACAGCAAAAGAATTTCTTCCTAATATCTAATCTAAACCTACTGTCTTGCAGTTTAAAACCATTTCCCCTTGTCCTATCACTATACGGCTGTGTAAAAAGTCGCTCTCCCTCTCTTTTATAAGCCCCCTTTAAATACTGGAAAGCCACAAAGGTTATTAGCCTGTGTGGCATAGAGCAGAAGCCAGAAGTTGCAGCCTGCACCCTCTGGCTTATAAGGATATCAAATATTATGAATGTCTGCCTAAGACATCTATCGTCAGATGTAAGCCTGATTTGTATCTTTGACCATAACTATCAACACATGGAACAGTACTACAGTACTACTAAACAGACCTATAGAGGCTATTTCAGTATCCTTAGATGCATTTGTTTTTCACCATCTTGTCTATAATCTCTGTTTGTTTGTTTGTACATTTCATACATCTCAGGCATCTTAAGGCAAGTCCCCTATACAATCAAAATTTAAAGGTTTATGTCTGTGTACAGGCCAAAGCCAAAGGGCCAAACCCGCGAGCTATTGAATATTACAGAGGAGGGAAAATAAAAACAACAAAAAAAACCTTATGGCCCCAGCAGGTGTTCCAGGCACTAGGAGTATACCAAAGTCTTGCTCTTGACCCTTCCCCATGGCAATGCAAATAAGTATGTGCCTTCTGAAGATACCTACATAGCAGAAGGGGCAGAAATACTCACTGTGACCACCAAATCCAGCTGCTCGAGGTATTTGTGCTCAGTTTCCAGCAGCTCCTTGGCTGTCCGGCTGCGCTTTCTCTCCCAGCGAGCCCTCTGGTCTTCCACAGTGTTTGCTCCAGCAATATACAGCAGGGGTGAGTCACTCATGGCAGACCCAGGGCTGATATACAGAAAGGTGATGGATCCTGGAGAGCCAAGAGAGGTGGACACACAACAAAAGAATAACCTATGTCGCAGGGTAGGATTCTGAACTACAAACTCTAAGCTTTCCTATGAAAAAAGGGAAGTCAGTTGCCAGCAACGGTTATTAGCAGTTTCCTTCTGCATCCCAGGTGCGGTCACAGGAGCCCTGCATTGACTGGAGGAATGGAGGTTGGAAAGACCAGGCTGTGAAAGCAGGAGCAGTACATGGCTATATGTCTGTAGGCAAACAAACCACTGCTTACTCTGCTTAGCCCCCCAATTCTTCATGCAAAATTCCCATTAAACCCAAAGAAGTTGGTGGGTGGAAAAGGTACTGGGGATAGGAGTAGAAAACAGCCATGAGCTTTGTCTTGTGGGGGAAGGAGAAGGGAAGGAAAGCACTCTTGCTTGTTTTCCCACGGAGGTTACCAAGAAGCGAGTGGTTTGCATTGCCATTTGCTAACCGTAGTTTGTGCTTGCAGAGATGAGAGAGGCTGAGCAAGTGCTGTGAATCACACTACCCCCTCATTAACCTGCTTTGGTCCTGCTCTGCTGTTCTGCCAGAGCAGTGTGGTTTTGTTATATAAAACAGTCCCTCTTCCAGCCTACTCTCTCAGAGAAAAAGTCATGTTTTAGCAGAACACCAGTTAAATATTGCTCTTTTGATGAAAAAGCAGTGCAGCCCCTGACACACTTTTCCTGGCATTAGGTATACAGTTTCTCTGGAAGCTGAACTACCTCCACAAAAGTTCTGACTCCCACATGGACAGGATACACTAATACAGAAAGATGTGCCATCACAGAGAAGGAAATTTGTCAAACACAGTCTCCCAGAGACATTCCAGATATGTAAATCAATACCTGAAACAAGAATTTCACATCAAGTAAGTGACTCATTTAATGAGTTGGCAAAAGTCCAGGTAGCCGAGGGACATGTGCAGTATTTTATAGGAGGAGCTTCTCCAGGGCTTTATCCTCATATTCACTTGCAACACAATCACAAGGGTAACAAAGGCCACATCTTGATCAAACAGGACAGACCTGGCACCGCTATGGATGGAGAGGCAGCACTGCAGGGAATACCACACAAAGCTTAGCATTAGTTCCCTCCCTGGAAGTGTTCAAGGCTAGCTTGGATGGGGCTCTGAGAAACGTGGTTGAGTGGCGGGGGGTTTGGAATGAGCTGGTCTTTAAGGTCCCTTCCACCCCAAACCATTCTGTGAACTCTATCAAATGTGCAGTTGCGAAGTACTCACCAACAATGGACTAAAATGCTACCACTTGCAGAGCACCTTTAGCCAGGGCAGATTGCAGTCAAGATTTTCATTTTGCAGACCAATTTCTTTTAACAAACAAACAATTAAAAAAAAAAAGTTACACCAGGTTTGACCATCTCCTGCTCACATAAAGCAGTTCAAACACTCCCATTATTCCACAATGTATATACTATAACTGTGCCAGGTCTGTAGGGTAAGAGCTGCCTGGACCCCATGGGTACACTAGAGAACACTTCCCCTATGGGGGACAGAAACACTCCCTCTTGCTTCTCCTGTCTCATATTCAGAAACCAGTAACTAAATGCCATTAATTAAACACATTCTGTTACCACTAACTACCTTATGACACCCCATTATAAATATTCCCTTCAACGTTTCTAAATTTTCTGAGTATCCTCAAAAAATCTCCCATTTTTATCACTGCACAGCCACTGTTGGTGTGTCAGGAGTGTAGCCACTTGGTGGGTCAGCTCCAGGGGCCACTCAGGCCCACATCCCATCCCATGGGTGGTGGCTGTCATGGAATAGGCCTTAGGGTTAGGGCTGCTCTTATCGGGAAGGGTGCAAAGCCAGAGACCACAGTCAGCCCTCAGCCACCCTGAGGAGTAAAGATACCAGGAGTAAATACTGCAGTAAATTATTACAGTAAATGTTGCAGTAAATATTGGAGGAACAAACATAGCAGGTAAACTATGCACTAGCTTTCCTTCAATTTCCCTGCAGTGTAGGTTATTAATAGTGTATTTTGGATTAGTCAAAACCAAAGGTACTATATTTTGCAGGAGATGAGAAAAGATCCACCAAAAGACTTGTGGATTGTACAGAATGTTTTTGTTGTCCAAAAATTAAGCATTTTATTCATTACTGGGTTTTTTGGGTTTTTTTTAACCAGATAAAATATGTTTTAACCAGATAAAATACGTTTTAGAGAAATAAACGTTTTCACTAAAAAAAGAATGTGAGCATGTTGAAAAACATTAACCAAAAGTTAATTTTTTTTAACTAAAAGTAAATTTCTTTTTCCTCTGAGCGTGACACGGATTCAGGAAATACTTGGCTGGGGTCAGTGACGAATTTAGCCAAAGGAATCTTTAGCGGGGGAGGGGGTCATCCCATTGAGCCTTGTGCTCAGAGCGGGGCTGCCATCAAAGTCAGGCTGAGCTGCTCAGGGCCTCATCCTGCCCAGCACCTTTACACGGGTGGAGATCGCGCCAGCCTCACGGTATCCCGGTATTCCGCCGCCCCCGCCGCCCCCGCCGCCCGTTACCTGCCGGTCCCGCCGCCCCGCGTTCAAACCGCGGCCCCGCCCCGGCGGGCGGTCCCGGGGCGGAGCGCGGCGGGGCCGGGCTGGGCGGGCCGGGGAGGGAAGGGAAGGGAAGAAAGTGTTGGAGTGGCGTGGACGGTCGGCGGCTCCGGGAGCAGTGATGGTGTCGCTGGGGGACCAGTGCCCTCCGTCGGGCAGGGCCGGGGACCTGGCGGCGCTCTCGGAGCTGGACGAGGCGGCGCTGCTGTCCGGGCTGCGGGAGCGCTTCCTCAGCCAGCACATCTACGTGAGTGCCGCGCTGCGGGGCGGGGGGCGGCGGCGGGCTCCCGGCTGACCGGCTCTCCTCCCCTCCCACAGACCGACGTCGGGGACATCCTCGTCGCCGTGAACCCCTTCCAGCCGCTGCCGCTGTACGGCAGAGAGGTGAGTGCCGCGCCCCCCGCCGCGCCCCGCCGCCCCCCGGCCGCTCACGCCTCTCCGCCGCCGCTTCCCCGCAGGTCTCCGAGCGGTACCAGGGGCTCCAGACCGACTCGCTGCCGCCCCACATCTTCGCCGTGGCCGGCCGCGCCTACCACGCCATGCTGGGCCGGCGGGGCGGCGGGCCCCGCAACCAGTGCATCCTCGTCAGGTGAGGGGCGGCCGGGGGTCCCCGGGGGCGGGCAGCGGTGGGAGGCCGGGTGGCGACCCCCGGGCTCTCGCTGGGATCTGTCCGCCGAAGTTTCAGGTGAAGCTCATCTCCAGTGCTGTTGGTGAGTCAAAATCTGTCTGCGCTGGCAGCGCATCCCTCATCGCGACCGCTTTCCGAGTCGCGGCAGAGGTGTGTGACAAACAAAGCTGGCTTTCCTGGAGCAGCTCGGCCAGCGATGCTGGGCACGACGCTGAATATGTCAGGTTTGCTTCTGGAGGGACCTGCCTTTGGGAAGATTTACCCAGCTCCGGGTCAAGTCACAGAGTGCTCTCCTCTTGCAACGCAACTTGCTCAGTAAATGCTGTATAAAGGTTATACGTAGTGGAAGGAACCTGTTTTCACAGAGTGGAGCTTCCCATATATCATCAAAGAGCAGGAGGAATTAAATATGCTTTTTTGCTCCCTGACTGTTGGGGAGAATCCTATTGTCATGGGCAGTTCCATGTGCTAGAAGTGAGGGGGAAAAAAGTTTTAACCAAAGAGTGTTTCAGTATCATGAACATTTCACTCCATGATGTCACATGTTCTGCTGAAACTCTGCAGGGCAGCAGCTAGCAGAGAAAGTCCCAAACAGCGAACAGAAAGGCTCAAAGCACAAACTGTCTCTCCTAGGTGTTGTAGAGAACACGACATCTGAGTTAAAATGTTAATTGTGTGTTTGATTTAATATTCCCTTTTTTTTATACGGGCCTTCTGAACATTTTGTTAGTACTTTCAGTCTACATAGTGTGGAAATTAATTGCTGAATCACTACTGAGTGTTTGGATGGGACTGGGAGCTGACCTTGAGTATCACTTGAGCCTCCCTCATTTCTGTAGCCTGCAGGGCATCAGTGCCTTTGCTTGATATGAATTGCTCTCAGGAAGTGGTGGCTGTGGAGTCAGCATGTGCAAGAGGCACTGCTGGTAGGGCTCTTGGGGATGAAGAACAGTCATCATATTTGCCTTGGGATGTGCAAGATGAGAACCTGTGAGCATTTGCCAAGAGGTTGTTGCTCTGATTGTTTTATGCCAGCAGTTTGTGGTCTTAGAGATGAGTCTGATGTATTCTTGTGCATCTTGCAACCCTGTCAAATGGTGTGTGTGTTGCTGTCATAGGAAGTTCATGGTTTTGCTATCAGTGGTGAAACACTCGTTAATCAGATTACCTGACCTGAGCAAAGTTGGGGCAGAGGTGAAGGAGGAGGAGGAGGTCACTCCTCCTAGACCACAGTTCATCAAAACAGCACAAGGACACACCAGGCTCTACTGTTCTTTGTAGTCTCTTTAGGGTCTCCAGCTTAGTATGGGAGGTCTGCATGGCATGTTTCAGAGTTTGATGTTAGACAAAGCAGCTGCCCCCACATGACAAGTATTCATAGCTACCATGTTGTCCTGATCTGGAAATTCTACTGGCTCCTCTTGCCTTCCCAATCCCAATGGACATTAGTCATAGCCTCAGCATGCTGTAGTACACCGCTTGGGTCACCTGAAGATGACTTTGCTTTTCTTCACAGCCTGGAGCAGTTGCACACCTGCAGCTTAATAGTGCTTGCAGGCCCTGCTGAAGCTGCTGTGCTTGTTGGACAGTCCACGGACAAGCTTGAACCTTGGGAGTGCTGACTGATAGTTCTCTTGTGGAGGAAGTTACTGAAAACAAAAATAAATCTGGCATACTGAGCAGAGGCATTGTCTGGATGGCATGTTCTCAACTGGCAAAATGGCCTTACTTTGTGCTTATTGGATGGTACTGGTCTGATCTGTGCTTGAGATCAAACATGTACTGTAGTATTTGAGGTTTTCAGCCTACCTGTGACACGTACTTGATCCCAAGCACAGATCCACTGGGAGTTACAAAGCAGTAAAGCCATGCCACAAGCTCAAAGGTCGGCCGTGGAGATGGAGACCTGCCCTCAAGGATACCTCCAGCATTTCCTGCATTCATTTCTTTTCACCATGCATATGCTGAAGTTCTCAGCTGGTGTGTTGTTATCAGTCAGGGACACGTTGTCTCACTGATCATATATTCCCCATCTCAGGACAGGGCAAACTGCTCTTTCCAAGTGCTGATTGTTTGACTTGGAGGCGGAGGCACCGTGGATGTGTGTCAGCAGGGTGACGTTGCAGGGTGACGTGCAGTGCTGTGCTGTGGGGGTACAGGCAGCTCTGTGCCTGTCTGCCTGTGTTGTCAGCCAGCTGAGTCACGTGGATGTGTGAAGCAGCTGAGATTGGAGACTGCCACAGTATCTCAAGATCAGTATTCAGTTGTGGATGTGATACGGATAGGGCAAATAACTTTGAAGAAAGAGGAAGCTGTTGACTTCATCTCAGGTGAGGGAGTTGATGTATCAGATGACTTTTGAAGGAAGTTGTTTTCCAGAAGATAAATTCAGCTTTCTTAAGAAGCAGAGCAAATGGTCTGTTTCGTGTATCCCATCCAGAAATGACAACAAGGGGTATATCTGTACTCCCTTGCAGATGCAGGAAAATTCCCCTGGGGAGAAGGAATCAGGACCTCGTGGACACCCTGTGTAAAGCTGCGGGGTGTGGGTTGTACTCACACTTGCAGTTTTGCTGAAAAAGTTTGAAACTTTTGGAGAGTGCTCTCTGCTACAGAGACGCAGTAGCACTGAGGACACTTAGGCCATAAGGGGCAGAACAACTATACTTTCCAGCTGCTGGAATTTCTTCTACTTTCTCTTGGCAGTGGAGAGAGTGGTGCAGGGAAGACAGAGAGTGCAAAGCTATTGTTGCAGCAGATAATGAACCTGTGCAAAGGCAACTCGCAGCTGGAGCAGCAGATCCTTCAGGTAGGTCATTACAGGAATGTGCTTGAACATGGAGAAGCAGCACTGCTGCAAGACAACTTAGGAAGGCTTAGGAAGCCTGCTGATTAATCATCGCGGGAAATCAGGGAACGATACACAAGACACATAAGAAAATAGTACATAAAAATGGTGAAATAGCTGATGACAAATTGGAAAGGTCAGTAATTCTGTTTGCTGGTGATGTTTCTTAAATTATAGACAACTATTGCAATAATTTATCATGCTTTCTCTTATAAGGGATTAGTAACATTTTTCAAAATAATTTCCTGTTTGAGGTAGAACAAGGAATTTCATTGGAAAAATGGTACACAGGGATGGAGAATCCACACAGCCTTCAGTAACCTCTCCTTGGCTACTTATACTGTCAGGCCTATACCTGCTAACTGGCTAACTGCCATCTTTACTCTTTTTATATACCTTTGCTAATTCTTTTTGAAACATATTTGTCTCTTTGGTCTGACGAATTGAACTGAATTTCTCCAGCAGCGCAGGCAGACAGGGAATGGGGGTTGTGCTCTGTATCTGTGCTACTGTCTTCCTCTGCATGCTCATCCCCTGCTCCAACATGGGGTTCCTCCTACGAACAACAGTCTTTCAGGAACAGGCTGTTCTAGCACAGGTCCCCCACAGGGTCACAAGTCCTACCAGCAAAGCTGCCCCAGTGTGAGCTCCTCTCTCTACAGGCCACAGGTCCTGGCTGGAGTCTGCTCTAGCATGGGCTTCCCATGGGGTCACAGCCTCCTTCAGATATCCATCTACTCTGGTGTGGGGTCCTCCATGGGCTGTAGGTGGATCTCTGCTCCCCCCTGGACCTCCACGAGCTGCAGGGACACAGCTGCCTCACCATGCTCTGCACCATGGGCTGTGGGGGAATCTCTGCTCCAGCACCCAGAGCATCTCTTCCTTCTTCTCTTTCACTGACCTTGGTGCCTGCAGAGCTGTTCCTCTCATATATTCTCACTCCTCTCTTCCAGTTGTAGTTTTTATCTCTGAGGTGCTACCACTATTGCTGGTGGGCTCAGCCTTGGCCAGTGGCAGGTCTGTCTTGGAGCCAGCTGGTATTGGCTCTCTTGGATGTGGGCAAACTGTCTAGCATCTTCTCACAGAAGCCACCCTTTAGCCCCTCCTGCTACCAAAATATTGACATGTAAACCCAGTACCTCATGCCATGCTTTGGGCTCTGGAATGGCATATTAATTTCAGCGCAGCATCATCCATGGTGGATCCAAGGTGAATGCTTGTGCTCTTTTGTGAGAATGTGACATTGATACACCTGCTGTCTCTGATTAGAGCTGGCTTGAGCCACACTGCCAGGCTGCTCCTGACCTGAGCAGGTTCCAGAAGCAGGATAGCTGTGTTTGCTCAGCATAGGGCCTGGAGCCAGCCTGCAATTCCTCCATTGGAAATACTCCCTTCAGCCCAAATGAGCTGCCCTTGGAAAGCCTGGAGGGGATGATGAAGAAATAATATGCATCTTACTTGGTTCCTGTAGATACATCCAAGGACTAAGTTAGCCCTTTGGGATGTCATGTCTTAAGGCTGTGTTCAACAGGCTGCCCAGCATGTACCCTGAGGCATCATTCTTGCAGCTGATAGGCATTCTTTGCTCAAATACAGAAAAATTATCATTTCACCTTCTTTGCATACAGTTCAGCAAGCTGGTCTGGTTGTTCTCTTATTTTCTTTATAATTCATTGTCCTTGTATCTAAAAGTTTCATTAGCTAAGCTGTCACACTTACATTAACTGAGTGCCACATTGACCTTTTCTACTGTGCAGTGTAGCAGTCAAATTATCTAGTGCTACTATGTCAGATACTGTGTAGAAATTTGTTAGACCAACCTTATCTTTTAACAAGACCCAGTCAGTTTGATTGTGCTTATTTTTGTTAATTTCATGCTGCTTAATCTCTGTTATATTTGCCGCTTTAAATTCCTTTATCCAGGCTGTGATAAAATAGGTGCTCTTCCATATTAATGAAATAGTTCCTTTTCCAGCTAAGTGCTGAATAGCAAATGCTAAAGTTAAACTTTTCTAAGCAAGTTAGATTGGATTGCTTAATTTGATCGCTTAATTTGTTCTGCTTCCTTGCTTGTTTTAGGTGAATCCATTGCTGGAAGCTTTTGGCAATGCCCAGACTGTGATGAATGACAACAGCAGCCGCTTTGGAAAATACATACAGCTGCGTTTCCAGAAAAATACAGGTAAAATCAGGGGCAGTTACTGGTTTGGGGAGTGGTTAGGAACTGGAGGGAGTGGACTGAGTAGCGAAAGCTTGTGGAGGGTAAAATTTTGGCACCTGACTCACTCTGGGAAGGGTATGCAATTAAGTAAAATCTTACAGCAACCCCTCTTGGATAGGACCTGGGTAGGATAAGGCCTGGGTTTGGACAGAGTTGGAGTACAGGAAGGATAAAGGGGTGACAGTGCAGGCTAAGTATCAGTAATACTTTATGGTGTCAGAAGCCTTTGTTGCTGCTAAAGGAGGTAGCAGAACCTCTAAGATCACAGGAAGTGTGGAGAAGTCCCTTTCCAGTGTGCTGGGCACCAGAACCCTAACTCTTCTCACCAAAGAAGAGATGTGGGACAGCTCAAGCAGCTTCATGTCCCCCGGTTCACCACCCTGTCACCTTTTTGTGTGCAGTGCGAGGTGCAAAGCTGAGTGAGTACCTGTTAGAGAAGTCACGGGTGGTGCATCAAGATGCTGGGGAGAGGAATTTCCATATCTTCTACTACATGTTTGCTGGACTGTCTTCAGAGGAGAAGGAGATGTATGGGTTACTGGATCCTTCACTCTACAGGTACTTCAAAGGCAGACCGCAGTTTAGTCTTTATGATGTGTGGTGAAGGGGAACATAGCATAATAGAGACTGTGCCTCTGCCCTGGGGCTTTGTCTGTGAATGAATGGTAGCTGGAGTGGGATCTAAATGGAGCTACGTGAAGACATCTTATGGGTCATAATGGAAGTTGGGAGGTCTGGGGTCTCTGCTGTATTACCTTGGAAAAGTTTCTTTCCCCTTTGAGTTTCCCCTGCTGCTGATGTGCTGTATTCCCCTGGGGTAGGACTGACTCACAGTACTGACTGGGTGACAGTTTTGTGTGGGATATGCGCTTTCTCAGGTACGTAAGTGGACAGTTTGGTACTCAGGATGTAGCTCAGCGCTGGAAGGACAAATACCAAGAGGTGTGCAATGCCCTTGACATGGTGGGATTCCAAGAACAGGTCAGTTCTGGAGTTGTTCATTTTCCATCTGTGCTTCCTGCAGGCATAGGGTTTCTTTCTAGCTGTTCTTCTGAAGCTCAGTCCTGTTTCTTTCCTCTAGATTTTCCATGTTACTTCCAGACCACCCGAGTCTTCTAGTCCTTGTGTAGAGCCTTTATCCACAGGTCGTCTGTGCCTCTTCCCTTAACCTCTTCAACTTCTGGGGCCTCCATGTTGTACATGTTACCTGTTGGTAGGTTTTCAGTCACCTTTCTTTTGTGTTTTAGGAGCAAGTGGACATGCAGGCTATCCTGGCTGGTGTGTTGTCTCTGGGCAATGTGACTTTTGATCCTGAGGAGAGCAATGGGCCTGTAAAAGTCAGTGAAGCCTCCCAGGGATGGCTGAAAGCTGCAGCGGTGAGTCACAAGAAGAGTTGACAAAAACCTTATGGATGTGATTCTGCTCCCACTGGCAGTGTGACTGCAGGAGCTACTCCTGCCAGAAATGGCAGAGGGTGTTTCTGCCATTAAAGAACAAGGAATTTTTTCCCAGAAGTGCAAAGTATGACCCCATGACTGCGTTTGTGTTCACTGCTGTTCATTGCCAAAGAGTTGCTTTCCAGCTTCTGGTTCTTGTGTGCCTAGAACCAGTGTCTTACATAGTCAGCATGTGCCTTGTTGGCTTCATACAGTACAAGCTTTCTAAAACTAAATGTTATGTGTTACTAAGTGTGATGATGCCTCAGAGAAATGCAGGTGTGCAGTATCTCTACATGAGTTCTGTGTTTTCATTGGATCTTGTCCAAGGATACCACATTGACTGCTATAATTTTTTATTGGTTATCCATAATCAAACTTTCTATTACTTCACATCGTATTATCACAGATTAAGAAGTATGTATTTCCCAGGACCATCCCATTTTTATTGTATGGGATGAATACATTATCCTGCTCTGTTAACACAGAACAGTAAAATGTAACATATTTCTCCCACTTCTATGTCTTTTCATTTTGACCTATTTATATATCCCTGCACTCTTGGTCTTTGGTTTCACTCGCATCTCCTTGCCTGTTTCCCTCCTACACCATACCTGAAACAACCACCTGTGTCTTTTCAGCAGCCAACTTCTTTTTATCTTACTTCTGAAATTCTGCTCCTGGTTTTTTGCCCACAGGAGGGGAATTCCTGTTAAATCACTGAGGGGTTCAGTGTGTCTGAGTTCCCTTTGTTTCCTGCCTCTCGTGGGTTCATGTGACTCTGAGCTGAAGCTCAGATGCTTCAGCACCTGCACAGTCACCTGCATGTGGTGCTGTTCAATAGGTCATTAAACCCCTCAGCAGGCACTGACATGGCTCCCAATGAAGGTGAAAGGTGGTGGCGTTGGGAGAGCAACACAAAAGTGTTTCAGAGAGTGGGGGTGAGCTTGGTCACTGCAGGGATAACGCAGATCTCGGAGCCCACATCTGACCCTGGTGCTGTGAGATGCCAACAGTAACACTTACCTTACGGTGGGGCTGAGCCTGAATCATGATCCCATCAACACACAGACAAATACAAACCCCACAAATTCAGTAAGGGTTTACAATCGACTCTCCTCATCTATTTCCTCTTTCCCAGGGCCAGTTTGGAGTCCAGGAAGATGAACTGTTAAAATGCCTTATTTGTACGATGTCAGTGACCCGAGGGGAGCAGATCCAGCGTTTTCACACCCAGCAGCAGGCAGAAGGTAGGAAACATAACGAATTGCAGATGTGCTGGATAGAAGGACTGACCCGTACTTTTTGGAAGGGCATCCCCACACATGTGCAACTTGTTGGGAACAAAGATGTCCTTCTGTGCCCTTTCATTCCTCTCGCACAGAGGCAAGTGTATTGATGTTTGTACGTTTAGTCCCTTGCTCACACGTAAGACCATGAATGCTGCTTTTGTTTGATCTCCAGGAGGCTGCAGAGGTTAAATGAGAAACTAAGGAATTAGCTTTGCTTTCTTCCTCAGTCCAGACTAGAAGGGAACTCTAGGTATTTGTACAAGAGAGGGGAAGGTTCCTGTTGCAGAGTGCTGTCAGTGTGCAGAACTCTAAGCAGTAGATGGACAAACAACCTTGAGAATCAATGAGATATGACAGTATCAGGAACAGAGTGAGAAGACAACAGAGTATGGTGAAGTAAGCAAGCACAAGGTGTTCTTTTCCCCTTCAATAAAACAAGAAAATAATCCAAGATAATCTGGACCAAAATGTTCAGATAAAATAAAATATTTTAAAAATTAAGTAAAAAAGCAGGAAGTCCCAGAACTTCTAGATTACTGCTAAAAACACATGAAAGATAAAAATGAAAATGGGGAATTAGTTAGTTCTGTTTTCCAAATTTTCTCTAGGCAATAAAATGCACATCTCCATCATGAAATAGATCACATTGATTTGGTCTCCTTCTTAGAATGTCAGCAAGTTTTCCATCATTTGTATCCCCCTGTTTCCCACAGCATTTAAACACTTGACAACTGTGAGCTAGAAGGAAGAGGACCATTCAGTTTGCCAAGTATAATTTGGAGCTTCTTCCTTGGTTTAGGAGTGAGGGACTCCATCCTTAGTAGATCTTCAGAGGGGAAAGCAAGTATTTGCATATTCTGGAAAGTGGCATGAGTCTTTTGGAAAGGAAATTTTCCATTTTAGATGATCTCACAAATGCCTTAATATGCCACATCTGATCTTGTAAAAAGATTGTGAAGATTTTGGAATTAAAGAGCTCTTTTTGTGCTTACAGAAGGCAGGGGCAATCAGACAGATATCATTTGTTTATCTGGTTATTAAAATAGCTTCGTAAGCTACTAGACATTGTTGCTAGAGGTGGATGCACTTAGCCAGTTTGTGTGCTGTGTTCCCTGCTCTCCTGTGAGCCCTTTGGTGAGCTGCTGTTGTTCTCCCTGTGCAGATGCCCGGGACTCCATTGCTAAGATGGTGTACGGCCGAGTGTTTGGCTGGATCGTTGGCAAGATCAATGAGCTGCTGGCTGAGAACGTGGATCCTGAGGTGGAGCTGAGGGAGATAGGTGAGTTCTACCTGCCCTGCTCCTGTTCTGTTCTCAAATGTGCCTGCCTCAGCCACAGTGAAGGACGGGCACAGCATGAGGTTTCACAGAGATTGTGTACAGGGATCCATTATCAAAAGCATGATCCTGGAGAGATGTGTGTCGGCAGCACGAAGTTTTGAGCAGGCAGTTGATCTGAAGCAACTGTGAGGCTGTAGTTCTGGGGCACTCTGGCTTAGCAGAGAAGCTGAGGGCTGGAGTGGATCTCCTGCTAAGTGACTTTTCAAGGGGAGTTACGGAAGACTGTTTCTTTTGGCTGGGTCTTCCCTCTGCCACAAGAGCTGGATGATGTGAGATTTAGTCATGTGTTGGTGTACACAGCAATCTGCAAGAACAGTCTGCAGGCTCCATTATGTGTTCTTCCCCCTTTTAGGCATCTTGGATATCTTTGGGTTTGAAAACTTTGCAGTGAACCGTTTTGAACAGCTTTGCATAAACTTGGCCAATGAGCAGCTGCAGCACTTCTTCAACCACGTAAGTCTCCCCGAGGGTGATCTCACCTTGGGTAGCAGAGAAAGCAGAGCACTGCTCTCCCTAGAACACGAAGGAGAGCTTGGGGAAAAACAGACCTATTGCTTGCCAGGACAGAAATAGCCATCAGTGAAGCAGGATAGAGATCAGCAACCTTCTCTGCTGTGGCAGGGGAACCACTAGGATAGGGAAGGAAGAAGTAGAAGGATCAAGCAGTGACCAAAGTTGTTCTGAGAAGTGTTTTTGCTTTATGCAGCAGCACCAGTGAGTGATAGGCTTATTGAGGCCCACACAGAAGAGCAGTTTCACCTTGAACCTCTCATGCCATGGGTCAGAGCACCATGCCTCTGTGCTCTGTTCAGGGCAGGAAGGAAGATGTTCAGGGCTGTCTAGCCAAGTTTGATGGGTCATCCAACCTCTTTTTATTTTATTTCAGCACATTTTCCATATTGAGCAGGCTGCCTATAAGGAAGAAGGGCTGCCTTGGGAGACTATCACATTCAGCAATAATGAACCTGTTCTGGTGAGTGAGAGGACTGACAGAATACAATTGCTCTGTCCAGCCAAGAGAGAAGTCTTGCATCATGGGGAGGAGATGCACCTGGGAAGGACCTCTTCAAAGGGTGGTGAGGGTGAGAGTGGATGCCCTGTACTGCTTTAGGTATGTGTCATGTGTCTCCTTTCCTGCAGAATCTGTTCCTGGCCAAGCCACTTGGGCTTCTGTCTCTTCTGGATGAGCAGAGTGCATTCCCTCAGGTATGCGTGGATAGGAGGAAGAGAAAATATCGTGGGGGGATGTAGCAATGAATATCCAAGCTGCAGAGAGAGCTCTTAGGTTGGAGTGCACTTTAAAGAGCAAAATGAACAGACGTGTCCCTGTGTGTGACTGATGAGACAGGACGTCGAGACTGGGGACAGTCTAATGGTATTGGCATCCCTGTGAGGAATCAGAAGGTACATCAGAAGACTGTTACACAGCCAAGGACACTTCCAGCACTTTGTTTTGCTTCTCTGTGGCCTGATGAGATCTCTGTTGCAGCCTGATTCTTTGATTATGAAATCTGCTCTCTTGCAGGCAACTGATAAGACCTTTGTGGATAAACTAAACAGCAGCTTCAAAAGCAATGTACACTTCCAGGCAGCCCGAGGCCATGTTTTGGGCTTCAGCATCACTCACTATGCTGGGAAAGTATGTACTGTTTGCAAGAAGAATGCTGTTGTAGTGTATGTTGGAGGGGAAGAAAGTGTTGCCTGACAAAAAAGGTTTTGATGTTGAGGAGTGTATGGTCTGACAATGATAATAACAGAAGTGATGAGTTCCCACGACTTGCCTCCTACATTCCATGGGATTTCCGTAGGAAGAGAGGACCCCTGAGGAAAGTGGGGCGACCTCTAGGAAGTGTAGGGTGTTAGAAATCATTCTGCTAGAACTCTAGTCCTAAAACAGTACTTTATAAAGTACTTTATAGATGCACAGTCTAGTGTGCACTTCTAAAGGACAGGATAAAGGCCGTTCCTTTACTTATTGGTTTCCACAGCATAGCACTGACTATTTTATTGCAAACACTTAGGAACGCTGTGCAAACACCGAGGTAATTAATGTTTTGAAAGTGGAGGCAGTTATTTATACATTCAATGGTATCTAAGCAGCTTGGGATTTAGTACTATTGCATGTAACTTTACTGCCACCAATTTTGAAAGCTTTGGTCCAAGTAAGTTGTTTTGATTGGAGATAATTTTTGGAACAGGAGCAGATATGACAATTCAGGTAATTGCAATATGTAGTTTAGTAATCTAATCTCACCACTGTTGACTAAGCTATTGTTTGTGATGTTCATTATTACAAAAATTAACATTTAACATGGAAAGGAGAGAGTGGCACGCTAGAGATGAGAAAGGGAGGGAGCAATGTAAAGAACGGGATGCATGAAAACAGGGTGGAAGTCTATTCAAAGGGAAGAAGGGGAGAGCAAGAAGAGTGAAGCGAACCCAAAAGTAAACGAAACTTTATAATCAAGGAAAGGAGAGCAGGCAAAGGTAGATGTCTCAGTGTTATGCTGCACTCCTGTGGTTCTGACGCCTCTGCCATCTGCAGGGATTTGTTCCTCAGGATTGGCATCTGGATGGGGTGCATATGTGTTTACAGAGTTCGTGTGCAAAACAGAGTACATTCAGTTCAATGCTTGCTCCTGGCGAGCTGTAGGAGTGGCTTTCACTGCTTTCTTTAGTGATTTGGTGCCCTTTCCTCAGGTACAATATGCTGCCAGGGGCTTTCTAGAGAAGAACAGAGACACCTTGCCAGCCAACGTTCGTGGGCTCTTCATCAGCAGCGTCACCCCCTTGCTCAGTGTGCTGTTCACAGGCAAGTCCCTCTGCACACCCATCATGAACCAAGGCCCACCTTGGCAAGAGTTCAGTGTGGGGATGAGGCTCATGTGCTAAGAGTGTGTTTCACAGCTGGCAGCCCTTGGGAGACCCTGGGAATGCTGCAGCTTGGAGTGGGCTGTGGGCATATACTGAGCTATTGGAGTTGTTTATTCCCCCTGCATGGAAAGCAGGGCAGGTTGTATCCTCTTCCAGAGAATTAGTCACTGCTAAGATGCCTTCCTGTCTTCTCCAGGGCCTGTGCAGAACTGTCACCACTGGCCTTTTCCATTGGCTTTGTTCTTGTCTAGAAATGAAGCTGGTCAAGGTCATAGCTTGTGCCTGTTCACACTGAAAATGGAGTCTTGTAAAACCCCAGGCAATGAGTGTAAAGATTATTCCTTTCAAATACATTTTCTTTTTCAGGTACAAATTGTTAAAAAACTCTGAAGTAGTGTGCTATTTTTCTCCTACCACTACACTCCCTTTTTTCAGTTATCAATAAGCCCTCAGATTTCCACGGCTTCTATGAAAATTTAAAAAAAGGTCAGGTGGATGCTTCCTTGGAAGTTGGTTGACTAAACACAAATTTTGTAATTTTTTCCTCGCATTCAGTCCATGTCAATTCCTGGGATTTACAAGAAACTGATGAATTTCATTTCTATTCTCCACTGTGTTTTTAAGCTTTTCTGCTCCAGACTGTCTTTCTTCTTTTGCGCTGTTACTGAAGCTACTTAGCCTAGTCCCAGCTCTTTCAAAGTTCATAAACATCAGAAATAACCTCAGATTGATTGTCCAGTCCTGGGCAATGGCTCTAGGTGGCCCTGCTCAACAAAGGAGTCTGCTCAGGTGAGCTCCAGAGGACCCTTTCAGCCTCAACTGTTCTGTGTTTTTATGATTCATGTGAAATCATTGCATCAAGGGTGTGCAAGACTGTTATTAGATCCCTTAGTAAATTCAACTTCCCTGCATTTTTCATCTGACTTTAAATAACCTGACTGCCATAAGTAAGCTTCCCATTTGCTCTCTGTACTGTTTTTTTCTGCATTGCTAGATGTCTGCTGATGGTATTTCTTTTGAAAGTCATTCAGGTTTGTTTAATAACCTGATTTCCTTGTCTCCTCGGTGGCAGAAGATAATATTGCCTGCATTGTAGGCTTCATACATTTGCATTTTCTTCTTCCTTTTTCTCATTCTTTCCTTGCATTTCTACATGGTGAAATCTAATGCCTTGTCTGTGATTCAGTATTTGTAAGGAGGCTTGTGTTTGAAGTGGGGTTTGAATGTTTAGATATGGTTGATTGCAAGCCAAGATACAAAATTAACTATTGTCTCTCTTCTTCCAGCCACTGTTTCCAGGACAGGGACGCTGATGCCTCATGTGAAAGCCAAGGTATTGCTCTTCAGATCTATGTGGCAATTGGTGAATGGTGGCATAGTTACTGCAGTCATATTGTTTGAGAAACTGGCTGAAAAAGAGCAGACAGAAATGGGTTTAAAATAAAAGCAGAACTGCAATCAGCTTGCAGCAATTTCTCCTTTTGTTTTTTACTGTGTTTTCTGTTTGCTTCTGCTGTTCAACTTGTCTTCCCTCGCCAGAGATCCATCCTCTCTCCTTTTTGCCATCTGCCTTCCATCAGAGCTCTTTGTCCATCAGTCAAGCACTTTTTCCAAGGGGGTGATCTTTTCTTTTGGTCTGGTTTCAGGTCATACCAGGAGCAGACGACAGGTTCAACAGCACACGGAAACAATCTGTTGGAGCCCAGTTCCGGGTACGGTATTGCTGCCCTGCAGTGCCCCGTGAGATGAGTGCAGTGATGTTTTCATTGGAGCTTCCAGACTGCTATGCATAGTTGAAGCATCACTGGTGTAGACAGGGGTTTTCCTGGGTGCCAAGCACGGCTGATTGTGGTGGGACTGACCAGGTTGTTGTCAGAGCCCGGGAGGTTGCTGTGGGGGGAGAAAACAGTTCCCACTGCAGGCTATTGCATGTCAGGCTCTGGCAGTGTTTTGACTTGATGGACTGTTGATCCTGTGCCCTTGACAGCATTCCCTGATGGTGCTCATGGAGAGGTTGTATTCTGCCAACCCACACTTTGTGCGCTGCATAAAGCCCAACAGCCAGAAGGAGCCAGGTGTGGTAGACAACGAGATGGTGCTGCTACAGGTGAGGATAAGCAGTGTTTGTCCTTTACAGGTACCTCTGCCATGGCTCAGTGGGAGGGCAGACCCCAGCAGAAGGCTGTGGAAGCTGACTCATCTGAGTCTCCCCTTGCAGAGAAAGAGTGGCCACACTTTATATACATGTGGATGTTCTAAGCACTTGCTTGTTTTTATGGCACAGACTGCTAGGTCCAGATTTTGCACTCTTAGTTCTCTCCCATTTCTTTTTCATTAATCCAATTGAGATCTGCTTTTTGGGCACTAGGATTCATCTTTGCATCTCCTCCTGGATGGGGACTGGTACAGACAGTACTCCAGAAAAAAATGCTTTCCAGAGGAGACTGTTCTCACCCATCAGCCAGGCCAACTCTGAATAGGAGCCAAGATGGGATTGCTTTGATAGGAGTTGAAGTGCACTGATATGACTGTATTTGGATATTGTGTCAGGCCTGAGGTCTAGATGCTTTAAAGAAAACTGAAAATGATTAGAAGAGTTCAGAAAGCTCAGTGGCCTGTTTAATGTATATAAGAAAGGAAAGGATTAAGAGGAAGTTCATCCATGCCTCAGAGTACTTCTGTGCCTAGATTTGGAAATAAAAAGCTGTCCTCTAAGGGACAGAGGCAAAGCAGTACCCATGGCTGGAAGGTGAAGTTATTTCAGTAGTTGGTTTTTATGGTTTCCAACTTCTAACTCAGAGTGGTTAATCATCAGAGTTACAGGATGTGGTAAATTCAGTCTCTAACCAAGGAAACATTTTCAGAAAAAAACTTTTTCGTTTTGAACTGGAGAAGTTTAAGACTGAATGAAGTAACTTCTGACTGCAAAGGAACAAACTGATGTCCTAATGGCCTGCTTCTCTTTGTTTCTGGGATCCTCTTTGTGGTGCCGCTTCAGCTCCGGTACAATGGACTGCTGGAGACAATCCGTATCCGAAGAGATGGTTTCTCCTGGAGACCCTTCTTTGAGGAATTTGCTGAGAGGTTTGTTAAAACCTCTGAGTGTTCCTTCTTAGGTATTATTAGGGAATCAACCTTGCTAACCAGATATGGGCAAGGAGTAAAACACCCTCTTTAAAGTTCATGTTGTCTGAGATCATGGGATTGTTTGCTGTGGGAGGCTGAGTGAGAAAGACAGTGATGTATTGTTGTTTGCTGTCAGGGTGACATGGGTCAGCTCAGCACATCAAGGATGTGGCCTTTATGTGTCTGTATGGGTTTGTTTTCCACAGATATGCAATTCTTCTAGTTAAACCTGATGTCTCCCTCACAAAAGAAAGGTAGGAACACTTCCTTTGTTGTGTGCAGTCTGATTTGTTCTTCAGAGGCTCTTACTCTCAGAGTAGCATAGCAAACTAAGTAAAAGGGGCAAAAAGAAGATGGGGTTTTTTGGTGGTGGGGAACAAAGATCCCAGGCAAGGATATTTAATGTTTAAAAAGCATTTGGTGCAATGATGAGTGAAATCTTTCTTGAATTGTTATGTAGCAATTCAGTTGAATTACCATATAGCCTTGCTATTCTGTGGAATGAAAACTGGCCAAGATACTTTATTTAGGGGCTGACAGTAGTGGTCAAGGCTGTTCACTGAACTCAGTGTGGCAGGGCCTCTCCAGATTTTTCCTGATGGCTTCATGGGAGAAGAAAATAAAGACAATGCTGAACAAGCACCCATCACTGAATGTGTCCCGGGGTAGAGAGGATGTGTCTAGTCCAAGTATTTCGTATATGCGCAGGCGAAACATACCCTCAGCACTTTCAGAACATGACCGTTCCTTACGTGTGTAAATGTCCTTCCATCTCTGCAGAGGGACAGAGTCTTACCCTGTCAGCTTTTTCCTTTCTGCATCTAGGGCAGCAGTTCCCCACCTCCTCTTCTCCACTTTCCCAGTCCCTTCTTCCTGCCTGTGTCAATTGTGATTGATAGTGCGAATGAAACATGTAAGGCAGCCAGCTGAGGAGGGGTTTTTTTAGTCATTTAAGAAAAGGATTTGAATGATCTCCTGGAACAGCTCTCTCCTGGCAGTAGCTCCTCCAGCCTTCACAGTGCTTCCTTGAACTTCCTGATGGTTCTGAATAATAAGAATTGCAAACCCAAGTGAGGTCACAAGAGAATCTCCTAGATGGGAGAAAAGTGATTGTAAACAGGCAGCATGGTGTGTTTTCAGAGGCAAAAAACAGCGGATGCATTTGAGATAAAAATTCCTGTGGATTTGGATTGTGGCACTGTAGAAGTTGGCTGAGATAGAAGTAAAACCACTTCTGCTTTGCTGTGTGAGATATTAGCAAAAAGTGTCACTATGATTTCACAGCTTGGATTTGCAGGCAGAGGGAGGAAGCTGTCTGTGTGTTGCAACTAGAGTAGTGCTTTCAGTTCCAAGTGTTAGGGAATCTTTCCGAGTGACCCACATTTTGTCAGTGAAGTCTTCAAAACGAAACTGGAATTGGAAAACAGACTTTCTCCCGGAAGTCTTGCTGTGCCGACCTTGCAACTTTTGTCCTTCAAAGGGCTTGAAAACGAAATGAGGAAGAACAGTTCTAAGAATAAAATAGGCTCTGCAGAGTTGCCTCCCAGGGAGTTGAAGGAAATCTGCCTCTGGGAAGCCCTTTGCTGATGTTCTCAAATGTGATACTAGCTGTACCCCAAGGTAGACAGACTGACAACAGTTACTGACTGTTGAGATTGCTGAGGCATTTTTCCTCCTCCTTATGCACCTAAAAACACTGGCTACATTGTGTTCACTTCAGGGGAAAATTATTTATTTTACCATTTTCCTCTTTTTCAGCTGCTTGGAGATACTGCAAAGTACAGAGCTGAAAGGCTGGATATGTGGGTAGGTGTGGATCATTGTTGCTGGGAGTGGGGAGCCTAAACTGCAGAGACTTTATGCATGTAGTCTGTTACCTGGTTCTCTGCAGGGAGAACTTCATGACTGTAGGAAAGGCTTGTCCGAAGGATGGCGTATGCAAGTTTATGTAAACGGTGTTTCTCCCTGCGTCTTTCTCTTCCCAACTTCACAGAAAGTCACGACTTTTCTTTAAGTATTGGCATCAGGAACAGCTGGCAAAGTGTGTGGAGCGACTGGAAAGAGCAGCAGTTGTCATACAGAAAGGTGAGCACTGGAAAAGGAGAGTCCCTCAATGCTGATCTCAGACCAGAGGAAGGAGAACCTTTTCTGCAGTCCCTCCTCTTCCTTTGCACCTTTGCAGATGACAGAAGGCTAGGGCAGGCACCATCTCCATGTCAAGGCCCCGTGAAGTCAAAGTACTCATTGCAAATGCTCACAGTGCTCATCCTCAGTCAGGAAAAGCCCTCAGACAGTGTGAGCCTTGGAAAGGGAAAACGTGTGCTCTGGAGAGCTGAGCTGAGCAGGGCAGGCATGTGATTTGGCATCCTGAAATCTGGCTAACTGTCCTCTGGAGTAACGGCTTGTTTGTGAGTTGTGTTGAACTGAGCAGAGGGAAATGAGTGAAGCAGATCTCATTCCTGCTTTTAGAGAGGACGAGGTTTTGGTCTGCCTTGGTTTTTTTTCTTTCCTTTCCACGTAGCATCTGCTCTGGCAGCCTGTTTCTCCAGAGTGGCTGTGGGCAGTTTGGTACTTCACTTTGCACAGGGTCCATGGGGAATGTGCAACCAGGAGAAGGAGGAGGCTGTCACCATGCCTAGTCCCTCTCTGTTGCTGTTCTCTTCTGTATGGGTTGCTGCACTGCTGAAGCATCTGAGCAGCTTCCAGCTGTGCACCGTACAGTGTGACAAACGTCAGACTGTCACATGCTGTGCATTGTTCTGATCCACAGGGAAGATGTGTGGGTAGTAGGAAATGAGAGAGTGCAACCTTCAGTTCATGTGCCTTAATACCTGGTAGAGTAGGAGGGATCATGCAGTGTCTGTAATGCTCCTGATGAACCCTGTGATAGCTGCCTGTGGTAAAGATTATCCTGGGGACTGACACTGAGGAAATCCCATCTCCATAGGGTCTGAAGGATACCAGGGAGATACCAGAGGGTTAATGGACCCTTCTGTGAGCCTGTTTTTCAAGTGTTTGGTGCCTTGGCATTAGAGATGAGATCTGTAGTTGGATTTCTATAAATCTGTGATCTAGCAACTTAGAGAGTAGAAGACAGTTCTCACATGGTTTTGACCGCTTGCTCACAGTAGAGTTTTCATTGCTGTTTATTAACATGATTCAAGTGTCGAGGACTTTGCCCTGGATGAAAGAATATTATCTGGTGTTCTTCCCTAAGAGAGTGACAAGGGCATGAACAGCTCTTTCTTTTTTTTTTCTAACCACAGTTTTTCTCTGAACAGTTTATAGGGGATTCAGATGCAAGAAGAGTTACGTAAAATTGGTGGCTGAGCTGAGAGCTCAAGCACAGCATCTGCAGAAGTTGGCAGAGAGAGAAAGAAGACAGCAGCTGGCCCTGGAAGCAGAGGCCCAGAGTGAGTTGCTCCCACTCCCAGTGCCCCTGTGCATGGCCACTGGTGTGACGATCACCTCAAAGAGCTGTAAGCTCCAGGGGATGGTGGCCTGCCCTCAGCTCTCCATCAGTGTGGTGGGCAGGGAGGTGCTGACACTTTTGCTCTTTCAAAGTGTAGCTTCGTCTATGGGGAGCAGAAGCAGCATCATGAGGGTTGTTTGCCTGGCTCTGCTGGAAGGAGTGCCCAGGCTGTGTCTTTCCCACATACTTGGTGCAGCAGAGACTGTCCCTGTCCTGGGTACATGGAGGGTGGATATTGGATGCTAGATTTCACCTACTTATTTCCTCTTGTTGCAGAAAGGAGCCACTTTCCAGTTCCCATGCCACGGAAGAGGCACTCTCAGCCTAATCCCAATCCTTCTGATAAGTCACAACAGCCACCAGTGCCACGGCCACGCAGCAAACTAAAAGAGGTAGTTTTGGGGCCCCTTAGCCAGATGTGCTGGTTCCCTGCCCCATCTACCTTCTGCATGCACATGTTCTCCTGCATGTGATCCCAGGAGAATGTTGTCATTTTTATTATGAGAAGTGTGAGTCCTTTCCTACTGTTGTTAGTTAAAAAGCATGGTCAGGACCTTTGAGGAACTGAGAGCAGTGTTCAATAGTTTGCAACTGATCTTGTCTTAAGGGACTCAGGAATGGGATCGCCTACCAAAGTGATGCCTTCAGAGACCCCCTGCCTTTGATCTTGCTTTCATGCCAACTTTCCATCTGTCCCCACTTTCAGTCCACTCCTTTTGATAACTTCTTGGACCCTTCTGTACCTCACCCTGTTCTGCGAACAGAGGAGCACACTGGAGAAGAAGCAGAAATGAGGAAAATAAAGAGAGGAGCAACTCTCCGCTGGTTCAGAGAGACACAGGCCGAGAAGGTCGTGCAGGATGATGGGGCCTTTCCAAGCTGGCTGCATGGGATGATCAGCAGGAGGTGAGTACACTGGACACAGTGGCTGCAGCTTGGGCTATGACAGGCAGGCAGAAGCCACCGTGTCCTTAGGAGGACTGCATAGGTTGAATTTGACAGGCTTTACTTCCCTAAGGAATAGGAGTGACCCACATAACCTTTCTCCCTTTTAATCTGTGAGTGTCAAACCCCTTGGAGGAAGCTTGTCACAGGATGCAAATGCTGAAATTTTGCATAGGTCCAGAGAACAACCATGAAACTCATAGGAAATAAACACACTCTGGGTTCCTCAATACAGATCCTGTGCGGGGAAGGGAGGCTTGTAAAGTAACGGGAAAGGAAATACACACATGCATTTTACCCTGCTGAGGACCATTTGCAGAGGCAGGAAGATGGACTTTTGGGCTGACTTATTATGACTGGTTTTGTATCTCAGTCTAGGTCAGGAGGAAACCTCAGTTTACAGCAGGAGAATACAGATTTGTATTAATATTTTTTATTAAATGTTATTTATTTATTAAATTTTATTTTTTATTTTTATTTAGTGAGAACCCCATAGCAAAATTCCTCCGAAGCCCCCTGACAGAGGAAAAGGAAGGGTTTTTGTTGATATCTCTGCCTATCCAAGTAGGGTGCACCATAGGTGGAATTTACTTCTCCTTAAGCTGGCAGAGACATCCACAATGCCTATCTTTCTTACAGAGTTGATTACAAGACTGTGAACTCTAAAGCTTTTTTGCAAAAACCTTTATTTAAATGCTTGAAGTTTTGCTACTGGGTCTGCCTCACACTTCACTCTCTTGGCTGAGCCAGGCTCTACTTTTCAAGCACTGTGATAATCAGAAATGCTGGTGAACTGGATGGCAGTATAGTCTCACCTGTATGCAAATTAATCTATGGTTCTCCATGCTTGCCTAACTGCCAGTATCCCAGAATTGGTAGGATTTCTGTGTCAGTGTTGCTGTTCAAGTTGTCACTTGAACACCCTCATCATCTTGTTCCAATTTCTAACTTTTTTTTCTGTTAAAACTGCAACTCTATTTCAGTCTTATTAGATCACAGGTGCCTGGATTTTGTCAGATTATCGGTGTGAATCTTTACTCACAGACGATTACACAGCATATTAGCTTAGCAAAGAACAATACAGTAGCTGACAACTCCCTGGTAGCTGCATTTCTTTTCTCCTTTTTTAAGATAATTATTGGTGCCTTAACGTACATTAATGCTTTTGTCCACAGATGGAAGAATGCAGGAGAGGAACTGGTGTCTGGAAGACAAAACTGTCTAAATTCAAATATAGGCTAGCTATGAGCACTTCACAATGAAGGGCCAAAGACACTGATGCTTAAGTGGAGATTAAAGTCTCCATACAGCAGTGTAAGCTCAGCCTCATGAAACGGAGCAGACAGAGGAATCCCGAATTGCACTGGTGATTTGCAGTCACCTTTAGCCTGGAGCAAGGCACATGACAAGCACAAAGCAGAGCTTTGTCTTTTGGGCAGAGAGGGGGAAGACCTCCTTCCAGCAGGAAGTTAGAGAGCCAGGGTGGTGTAATCCAAGTTGGTGTTTTTCCAAGGCACTGGGCTTACCCCCTATCCCACTGCATCCTGACTTCTTCAGCCCTGGTGTGTAGGAAATGGACATGGGCACAGACCCCTCATCTCAGCAGTGCTTTGTCACATGCTCTGTGCTGGAAGGCAGCTGTTGCTATTGCACTTGTCAAACTGCTGGAGCAGGTTTGGAGCAGCCCTGCTTGGAGAGGCTATTGCTGAGAGTATCGTGCCTCCTCACCCTCCTAATGCCTCCCACACCACCAAGCCTGAGTCAGGAAACCAAGCTAGGAACACACTGGGCAGATGCTGGCTGCTTCCTTGGAGTGGGAGCACTATGCTGGTAGCACATGAGATAGGATGGGAATCCCTGCTATGTGACAAGGTATGTGCTCACTTTCCTCTGAAAAACTCTTTCCTAATTCCAGGGAAGCTGAAAACTTGCTGCGTGACAAGCCTTTGGGTTGCTTCCTTGTTCGGATTAGCCAGAGCCAACCAGGCTACATCTTGACATACAGGTAGGTAACAAGCCTTGCAGAGAGGGCTCAGGGAAGACCTTCTTGCTGTCTGCAGCTACCTGAAAGGAGGTTGTAGCAAGGTGGGGGTCAGCCTTTCCTCTCAGGCAATTGGCAAAAGGGCAAGAAGACATAGCTTCAAGCTGTGCTAGGGTAGGTTCAGCTTGGACATCAGGAGGGATTTCTTCATGTAAAGGGCTGTCAAGCACTAGAAGAGGGTGCAAAGGGCAGGGTGGAGTCATCATCTCTGGTGGTATTTAAAAGATACATACATGTGACACTTGGGGACATGGTTTAGTGGTGGACTTGGCAGTGCTGGGTTAATGGTTGGACTCAAGAATCTTAAAGGTCTTTTCCAATCTAAATGATTTTGTGGTTCTATGAAACTGAGCACTGCATGAAATTCTATGATCCTGGAATTCTACAATCATAGAATTCTAGAATTCTGTGATTCTGCCTGACTGGAGGAGATGACTTGCTCCACAGAGGAGTCCAGTGAGGAGGCTCAGCCTCTCCTGTCGTGGATGCTTCAGACAGTTTGTAGTAGCAGACAGGACACTGCAGAGTTTGTCTCTTGCCAAAAAATAGACCTGGTTTTGGGTGTGGTACTGTGCTCCAAGGGTAGAGATCCTGTACTATATGGCTGAGTGCACAAATCAGGTTGGAAGGAGCACTGAGGTTGTTGCTCCTCCAGCACCTACAGGCACAGTGTGTTAGTGCACAGCACATCTCCTGCCCCTCTTTGGTATTTTTTGCCGTGGACACTGGTCACATCTGGCCTCTTGAGACCACAGGTGGAGAAAGCAGGAACCAGGTGCTGGAGAGACGGTGCAGCCCTGTGCCATGACTGTTCCTGTCTGTGCATGTCCCCAGGGGCCAAGACCGCTGCAGACATTACATGATCCAGGTGCAGCCCAACGCACGCTACATCATCCTGAGAGAGGACCGGGCTCACGCCTCGCTCACCGCTCTAGTTCGGTACCACCAGACCGTGGGCATCCAGCCCTTCATGGAGATACTGACCGTTCCCTGTGCGCAGGTGAATGCCAAGGATCTGCAGTGGGAACAGGGGGCGGGGACTGTGCCGTGCGTGGATAGGGTCACAGCAGCAGCATCTCACTTCTGTTTTCCTGTTGGGGGGTGTCCCATTCTGGCCAAGCAGCTTGGCTGCTTCTGCATGCACCGGGAAATGCTGTTAGCTGGGAGTCCTGTGGTGGGGGAGAGGCACTATCAGGTGGATGACACCCCTCCCGACCCCTGAATGTCAGCAGTGGACACAGCTGTGTGTTCCTCTTTGTTGTGCTGTTTGTGTTTGGAGGGTCTGCAAACCACTGCTGACTCCACTCTTCCTTTCCTCAGAAAAGTAGTAATGACCTGGATTATGAAAATCTGGAGTACCCCACGCTGAGTTCACCCGAAGGCAAAGTAGCGACCCCTTCACAGAAGGAGCCCCGTCCCTCCATGCCTTCCATCAGCAAACCTGTTCTGCCATGGTTCAGAAAGAGCAAGAATTTCCAAAACCAACAGACCCTGGACAAGAGTAGGACAAATCCAAGCTCTAGAGAGAGCAGACAGCAAGCCTTCCCTCGCCTCCGCTCTTCCATACGACTGGCGATGCAGGAAATCCAGCAGGTGAGCTGGGGCATATCTTCTACCAAGCCATGGCTCCTCTGGGACAGAAGGAGCTGCCCTGCCCAGGGGCAGGAGAGAGGAGGCTTCCCCAAGTAGCACTTGGTTTCTTAGCTCCTGGGTCACAGGTTTGGTTTGGTGTCTTGGGATCAAGACTGTATTCTTTGGAAGTGCCAGACTGGGGGAAGACCCCGAGAGGGGCTCATTGAGATGCCCAAAGAAAAGTCTACGGCAGAAGGGCTGTGATGTGACCAGTGTCCCAGGAACTGCTTCCCTAATGCTGTCCCTCTGCTTCTCACTGCAGTTCAATTCCTATTCCGTGAATGTCCCTGAACAGGGGCAATCGAGCCGTCACCGCTGAGGATGTGTAGCCCAAATGACTCGGTAAGGAGGAGGCACGAGGGCAAAAAGCAATTGCAGCTCCCCGGGAAATGGAGGAGTAGAGGGGCTCTTCCCTTCATGCTCCACCTGGAGCACCTCTTGGCCGCAAGCTACATAGAAATAGAGTAGGAAAAACAGAGGGCAGCAGCCAGCTTCCGTCCCAGGACTGCAAAGAGACCGGGAGAACTGGGAAGAATCAGCTGAGGTTTGGGTTCCCAGCAGCTGTGGTGCAGAGTGCCTGCAGTACAATGGCAAGGCTGCTGGAGGGAGCTCACAGTTTGTTGGAGGCCTGGGGCTGGAAGGACTAGGACTATTAAAATGCCTGTCTGCAGTGGCTTAGTGTGGTAGAGGGAGGTGCTGTGGGTAGCAGGGGCAGTGAGCTGAAAGGAAGGCTTAAAACATTGGATAAGGCAGCAACTTTTATTGCTCTGAAGAGGACTTTAAACAAGAAGGCTTTAACAAGGTCTCAGCAGCTGGAAGCACAGCTGGTTAATGAGACTGTGGTCCATTGGGTGGGTTATAGGAGTCTATGGAGTGGGCCAGGAGGGGCCTTTTGGCAGACCTTGCATTGTCTGAAGAATCTAGTGGATGTGCAGCTCCCACTCAGTTGCTGAAGGCAGGTGGAAACTGTAGTGGTGCCGCTGTACACCTCTGGAAAAATATCAGGATATATGTGAACTGGGAGTGGAGAAGGATCAAAAGACCATGTTTTTGGCTGCTGACCCACCACAGGGCTTCCAGCCTTGCACCAGGATTGCCGAGCTTCCTGCACAGTTCCACTCCCACCTGGAATTCATGCTGTAGCAAAACTTTTTAGCTGGGGCCTGTCTTGTCTTTTTCTTGATGGCTGAGAAAATCCTCTCCCTGAAGTATTTGACTCAATTGCTTGATTTCTCTACATACCATTCATTGATGTACCCAGGGGATACTCCCTATGTCTGAGGTTAGGCAGAGGAAAGACAAACTGCATAGACAACTTCAAGCTTGTTGCACTGGGATAGCTGAATGAAAGCCTCATTTTATGTCCTCCAATGAGTTATGTTTCTTGACTTTCTTGCAGGTCCAAGTGGCTCAGCCCTATTCTCTTCCAGTGCTGCTGGGCCTTGCCTAGTAGTGAATGTATTCAGACATAGAGTTGCCTTTTTCCTTTTCTCTCTCTCTCTTTTTTTTTTTTTTTTTTTTCTCTGCACCCACCTGGCTCTGTGCCTTTAGGCAGGACTGATGCAGAAATTAACTCAGTCATTCTCAGTGGCTGCAACTGCAGTATCTGGACAAGTCTGACCCTGGCAGAGGGAGAGGATGGGAGCAGTAACACTCTGCACAGACCCACAGTACCTGACAATCTGCGTGTCAACACTTCAGTGTTCCCAGAGACTCCTCACTTAGCACTCTGAATAGCCACAAACTGCGTATCTCCCAAGAACCTGTTCTGTCACAAATACCTGTTCTGATTGCCTACCTCTTTCTCCTCAAGTCGTCTCTCTCTGTTTTGGTCCTGTGTATCTGCTGCTCTGGAAGCTAAGGGGGATATAAATAAGACTGATCTGTCGTTTTTGTTGAGTGCAGGAGCACTTGAACAGAAGCTGAGAAGGGTCAAGAAGATCCTTCTTGCAGAGGGGATTTCCTGCCCTTGCATCAGCAGCATGCTGCTCCCCAGTCCTTGACCAGAGCTCAAGTCAGGGAATCACTGGTGAAACATTCATCCTGGCTGAAATCATTACAAGTCTGGGCTGGACAACATGCTGCTTTACACTGAGTGTAGAGGGTTTGGAATATAAGGGACCAAACTACTTGTACTGTTCTTAATACCTTTTCAAGTAAATCTCTTTTTATTCTATAAGGAGGAATTTGGTGTTTTCTTTGTTGCTGTTACCTGCACTCAGCTTGGTCATGGATTGCAAATGAAAGGCTAACACCTCTGAGGGTGGACACGGGATCACATTAAGTGTCTCAGTGGAGAAGCTGAAGGCTCATGGGCCACTAACCCTGGTTACAGCTACCAACTCTCAACAGTCGCTCTGGTACTTACTTACTCCTTAAATGCTCCTGGAGTACTCCTTACTCCACCTGTAATGCTCTTGTCCTGCACCAGCCTCATCTCCCTGTGTATACCGTGGATGAGATATCCCCTCTGCAGCCTGTGCTGAGCTCCCTCTGCCTCTGGTCCCCTGGAAGATTCCTCTACTCTGAAGGACAGCCATGCCGCCCACCCCACTTCCCTCCTCCCTCAGAGGCACAAGCACAGCTGAGTCCAGGCTGGTGCTGTTACTAATGAGACACAGGGTGCAAGCGGCTGTTCCTCCTCCCGCCCTGTGCTGAGCTGCACTGGACCTCAAGGCATGCTGCTGGCACCAGACAGGGAAGTGGTGGCTGTTCCAGCCCACTGTGCTGGCTCTCTCTGGCACTGCCTTGCAGCATTAACACACCTTTTCTCTTCCTCATGTTGGATTTTGGCAGCTGCTTTGAAGGTGTTCAGGACAGAACCAGTCCAGGCAGTCAAAGGCTGCTTTAGGCAAAGTCTTGCTGGCTGAACCCAGGAGTGTTTTACTGGGCAGCTTTGGCTGCCAGTGTTCTCCTTGGCTTCCTTCACTGCTGGGCAGCTGGGAAGCCTGCCTCTTGGGTAGCACACAGAACCACTTTGCAGCCAAAACATTTCTAAGAACTCATGCACGGAGCTGAGATACGTACGAGAAATGCATATCAGTAATGAAGTCGCTCGGTAACTCTTTCCTGCTTCCAGTGCCAAAGAGCATGGTGCAAGTCCAGGGCTAAGATCCAGCTGCAGAACACTGTTGGCTCCTGTAGCCTGGCAGTGGTAATGTTGAACCCACATGAGTGGTGAAGAGCTCTTCCCCAGCAGCTGCCATGAGTAGCTCCTGAGTGCTACTGCAGGCACAGCTCACAAGTGGTACTAGAGGGAATGACATGAGGGCAGGGTCAGGTTAATTCCCTAGTGGGTCAGCTTGGCACATCTCCTGGCAATCTTCCCAAAAACAGAGCCAATCACTCACAGATGTCTTTTGCCCCTGTTGCAGTGGGTGGTAAGTAGAATCACAAGTTGGCCAGCCGGGAGCCTGGCACAGACACAGGCAGCACACCTGCACTGGCAGGTCAAGCTTCTTGCACATGTATTATTTCTGCTTTTTCTGTGACAAGGCAGGAGGAAACCAAGGGAAGAGAGGGTGAGAAGCTGCTAGTCAGAGGAGGTTATGCAACGCTGGAGGCATTGGCATGTTTTCTGCAAGGCACTGGTTTGCAGAGTCATTAGCAAACACTCAGTGCCCTGCCTACATGCAAGGTCTAGTCAAGCTTCTGGAGAGCAGTGGGGGTAGTGCTGGGCTGTCAGGGAGAAAAATGTGTGCCAGCAGCTGGGAAAAACTGAGGGAAGAGCTGGGAATACAATAGGCTGCTGAAGAATAAAATGGAGATTTGACAACTCTAGTGTGGTCTTTGCCTGAATGTTTCTAGTTCATGGCCAAAGTCAGCACTGGATCTTCAGCTCTATGTGAGAGCTAAGAATTTCTTTCATCTTCTCCATGAAGACAACTTGTCCTTTGAAGACAGACTGAGAGAGTTGGGGTTTTTCAGCCTGGAGAAGAGAAGGGTCTGGGGAGATCTTATGGCACCTTCCAATATCTAAAGGGTCTACCAGAGAGCTGAAAAGGAATTTTTCACAAGGGCCTGGAGTGCCAGGACAAGGGGAAATGGCTTTAAACTGTCAGAGCACAGGTTTAGATTAGATACGAGGAAGAAATTATTTACTGTGAGGGTGGTTGAGGCACTTGAACAGGTTTTCTGGAGAGGCTGTGGATGCCCTTGAAAGTGTTCAAGGCCAGGCTGGTGGCAACCTGGTCTAGTGGAAGGTGTCCAGCCCATGGCAGGGAGTTGGAATGAGATGACGTTTAAGGTCCCTTTCAGCCCAAGCCTTGTTAAGATTCTGTGGTGCAGTTATCCACTGAAGAAGAACAGCTAGATGAGAAGGCATACCTTTTTTCCTACAGCAGAAACTTGCCTCATGGCACTTGGAAAGTCATGTCTCAGAAAAAAGCAAAGGACAAATTGTGTGAGCCAGAGCGGGAAGGCATTTTGTGTTATATCATGTTATAGTTCAGCTGGCATACGATGAACTAGATAGGATGTACTCCCAAAAAAAACTGCAAATACCAGGCTATGTTGGGCTGTGTGAGCAGGGGCAGCAACCAGAAGATGGACAGGCAGCCTATGGAACCCCTGGGCACTGCATTTAATGCCCCAGGGGACTCGAGCTAAACTCTGAGAGAAAGGCTAGGAATAGAAACACAGGCATGGGGAACTGGGCAGAGCCAGCACACAGGAAGGTGGGAAGAGCAGCAAGAAGGATTTGCAATCCACAGGAGTGAGAACTAGAAGTGCTCCTTTGGGCCTGAAGGCTTGGGAGGAATTATATTTCATAATCTGGGCCTTCCAAGTCATGCCCCCACACTCCACCCCTACAACTAGTGATTCATAGCATCCTTTAAAGAGCTTCCTTAACTTGCCTCCTTGTTTTTGTAAAAGGATTTTGTGCCCTTTTCTTAACTGCCTCTGTGCTTTACATCTGAATGATATTGGCAACAAACATTTTAGCTAATCACCTCTGGACAAAGATCCAGATCAGTCCTGTTCTGTCCAAACTAAAGCTCTGTCTTGCCTTTGGTCCTTGAGATATCTGGTCAGCAATTCCTCATTAAGCTGGCCGAAACAGAAATTTTCTCTCTTCTTCCATTCAATCCTGCTTGTTCTCCTTTTTCACAGGGCTGCTTTTTCCTCTCCTCTCCTCAGTCTGGCCATCATCTCTGATGCACACTTGAGTTTTAGAAATGTGAACCTGTAATCCAGGGACCAGTATGGCTCTTAAACTCTTTTCACAGAACTGGCAGCCTTCAAGTTGTTTGCTTTCTTCCTGGGCGATGTTGTAGTGTATGTTGACATGTTTCCTTCCCCAAATGCATCTCTAAGACCTATTTGGCCCTCAGCCCAGACAAGGCTCTCCATGCCACTCTGTGCCTCACTCCAGCCTGTGTCAAGTGACTGTGGAGTGTTATGACAGCATTTCTGAGCTATGGCCTTTCCTATCTTCTAGTTAAAGTCCACACCAAATGCTTGCATGATGTTACACTGCTTTGCAGCAACATCTAGCACAGGCTACTTGACCAGAGCTTTGCCTATCAGCTTGCTCCTCCTGGCGCTGCACAAGAGCATAGAAACTACTGTGTGAGATGTAGGGGTCAAAGCAGCATCAGATCCTGGCTGTGAAGGTGGCCATGGGGATGCTTGGAGCAGATGGAAGAGCCATAAAGCCATGCTTCCTCTACCATGTGTTCCCAACAATGCTCAGTTTAATCTTAATTCTGACCAAAGTACCCTTCTGTCTAGCAGTTCCTTGCTGGGATTGCTCTTCCATAAGAGCACCTGATTGCTTTTGATACATTCTGGATCATTTTGTATCCTAGAAATCCTAGTTAATTAATTCCCCAGACCTAGAGAACCACAGAAACACAGAATGGGTAAGGTTGGAAAGGACCACATCTGGTTCCTGCTCAAGCAGGGTCATCCTAGAGCACCTGGCATGGGATTGCACCCAGGTGGTTCTTGAGTATCTCCAGTGAGTGAGACGCCACAAGGCATAGTGAAAAAGTACTTAAATTTGCTTGGGTTTTAACCTATGTCATTACTTCATCAATACGCTCTTGTTTCTATACTATAAAACATAACAAGTAATCATTTCTAAATTACCTCGGTCACTGCACATGATTTTAAATACATTTTGATTTTCCCTTTCCCTTTTTCTGCTTCTTCTTATTTCCATTATGCCTTCTCTGAGAGGAAAGAGAGCAAACCCGGAGCTGACTCCCAGGCCGCTTTCTGGAATGAGGACAACTGGTCTGAACTCTTTCTTTGTGCAGGAAGAGTTTCTCCTTGTAAATTACATCTACCAACGATTATTTTATCCGTCATTTTGTCACCCAGCTGCTCATTCTGAGATCTTTCTTGAACACTGCAGTGAGTACTCTACACTGCACTCTTCAGCCTCACCAGCAAACTCTGCCCCATCAGTGCCCACACCCAGACCATTTATGGATACAGCAAAAATCACAAGCCCTAGCACACACTGGTGGTACACACTGGTGTGTCCTCCATTTTAAACACTGACCATTTTTCATTCATTATCTTCTGCCTTGCTATTACCATAGGAATAAACATCTTGCGGAAGAGAGCAATTAAGGACATTTGGTGTGAGCTGAAAGTGTTTTGGGCATCCAAGTACATCCATCTGTCCAGACACATCCATGAAACTGGATTCCTCACTCTTTCAAGGAGTAAGACGTGATTCTTTTCTACTAGAATGGGGTTGTTCCTGTCCCTTTAATCCCACAGACACTATTCCTAATTCCCTGTGTGGAACTCAGATTCACTCAGGTCCCCAGATTTAGCCAAATATCTTATATAAACAGAAGCCCAACCCTGGCATCTATTTGCCTCCTGTCATTCCTCTAGCTTCAAGCTGAATTAAGCAACAGGTTGTGTGTCCCATAGCATCTGGTGTTGAAGTTCCTCCAGAGCTCTTGCATAAATGCCATTTATATAATTTACTGTTTGTGTTGTAAATTTGTTTTTAAACTTATCTTGCTGAATGCTTTCACTTGAAGCAGTTTGCCTCATCCATCCCTGCAAAAGGAGGTTGCAAGATAGGAATTTCCCTTTGTACCTTGCTGGTGTGGATCACTCACTATGTTTTCTGCTGGGTTTCTACGTTCTCTGAATTGTCTTTCACAGCTCTGATATATTATTTATGGCAAGCTTCCAGGGTGAAAATGTGGGGGTTTTTTGTTTTGGAGTTTTTCTTTGGTTGGTTGGTTTTTGTTGGTTTTGTTTTTTGGTTTTTGTTTTGGGGTGGTTTGGTGGTTTATTTGTTTGGTTTGGTTTTCTTTTTTAGTTTTTCAGCTTATTTAGTTTGTTGTGGTTATTACTCTTCAGAGAGTTACTGGAGATGTTAAAATATTCTCAGAAGGGTGTGTTGTCTCTTTTGTTTATGGCTCATTTAACCTGTTGCACATTAATTTCCTCTTTCAGAATTTAGAGTTTCCTGGAAACCCCTTAGAAAATCACATCCTACCATCCATTTTTCTACCTCCTGCAGCCAGCTTTAAACAGGATGTTACACACCAGACTTCAGCAGTTTCACCTTGAGCTCTTTTAGAGCCACTTTGGAGGAGGATGGAACATGAAGGACTTTTCAAAAGGGCACGCAGTGATAGGACAGGGGAAAATGGCCTTCAGAGGAAAGAGTATACATTTAGAAGAAATATTTGGAAGAAGTTCTTTACTGTGAGGGTGCTGAGGCACTGAAACAGGTCGCCCAGAGAAGTTGTGGGTGCCACATCCTTGGGAGTGTTCAAGGCCAGGCTGGATGGGGCTTTGAGCAACCTGGTCTAGAGGAAGGGGCAGAGGGTTGGAACAAGATCATCTCTGACATCCCTTCCAACCCAAACCATTCTGTGATTCTGTGAAGCACACAAAGAAGGTGTAGAATTAATCCCCCAGGCAGCACCATGGACCTGAGTCCAGAAGTCCTTAACCTCTCCTGTGGGGAGCCTGCATGAGGCTTTGTGTAGTTACCGGCCCTGGTCTTTTCACATTTTGGGAATGCTGCGTGTTTGCAGAAGGATCCCCGGAGGAAGCACAGTGTTTCTGAGGCTCACAGCTGCTCTGGACAGGGCAGCCCGGGCTGGAAGGTTTTCAGCTTGCGTTTTGTACTGTGCAACGAGCTTGCTTATTGTGTCTAGTGTCAGGTCTTCTCATCACAGATCCTGGCAGTTAACAGCCACGGGAACCCCCTGTGCATCACAGATTTTGTTCCCAAAGCTGTGCTTGGCCTCCAGTCAAACAAAAACATTTGGCAAATTAGGATGTTGGGAAATCAACCAAGTAAGAAAAGCCACTTTGCAGTGTCAGGAGACCTGGGAGAGAGTTTCAAAAGGTTTCTCCTGCTGCTTTTGTGCTTTGGAGGTGTCTGCCAGCAAATGAGCCCTGCTGTGGCTAGTCTACTGGGCATCAGCTTAGCTGCTCAGTCTCTGCCAGAGGCAAGGTCTCACCAAATATTGGCTGGAATGACAGCAACAGCACAAGAGCCTGCTGAGCTGAGACTATGCCAGCCTCACCACACTGCATGCACTGTGCTAGGCGGAGAGCAGTGGGACAGTGACAGGTACTTCAGGAACTCTGCACAGTCCAGGGACAGCATGATGGCTCCCCTGGAGGAAATGAGGCCATGGCAGCGTGCAGATCCTAGCTAGGAATAGGGAGCTATCACCCTGTCTTAAAGCTGCAGGAGACAACTTGCGTATTTGTACGCCTACAAATTTGCTGTTGTCCTGGATGAACGTTGAGGGGGAATGGACTGCAATTCCATTGAATTAAGTAACGGAAAGTATTTGCCAGTGTAAAACACAGAAATGTTTCTGTAGAAGCTAGCCTGGATCCAGCATCATCCTTGATATGGGACTAAATATGCCTGACACAACCCGTTTCCCACAGAACTGGTTTAATGTGTCCTCTGTGCTCTCAATGCCAAAGCTGGGGGCTTGAGGGGGTGGGGGGGAGGGAGGTGTGTGATGTTAGCACTGGTGCTGCTCCAGCTCCAAGCCAGCTCTGCACCACACTGTTCACATCAGCCAGGAGCGTGGGGCACCACACAGCCTCCAACACAGCTGCACGGTGTCATGTTGCACAAGCTGGAATCACACAGGTACTTGCTTCAGCTCGTGTGAAAAAGCAGCTGAGCTTTTTCTGCCTTGGAAAGGAAACTATAAATATGTTTACTATGTCTTGGCTACGGATGGAGCTACCTCTGTGTCTTCACAACCCCAACATGGTTAATTTACAAACTGTCTTCAAACAAGGGGGAGTTGGAGTTTTGGAGGGGACTTTGTATTTGAGATAGTGCTGGAAAACACTACCCTGTGCCACAGCCAGCAACGTTCAGCATTTGCCTTTAGCTTGCAATTGCAGTGCTGTTCTGGTTTCATCCAAATTGAGGTGCTTCTGTTCTGGTTCTCAGTAGCTGAATGCAGGACTTCCACCTCTAGTTCCACTTCTCCCTAACTAAATTTTTCATTCCTCTGTAACCTGTCTTAGAGAAAGAAGAAAGGAAGCTTATCTGGAATCATGATTTCTCTGAGGAAGCACCATAGTGCATGGGGCGTGGCATGTCTGTGCTAAGAGCTCCAGGAAGAGTTGCCATTTTTCCTCAAGGCCAGCGCAATCAGCCCATCTCCTGCACACGTGCTCTAGCTCTGCTGCAAACACAGGCCATGCCTCCAGTTCTGGGGTTAAGGAAACTTGGCCCCTTTTCAGCCAGATGGCTAACGGCTGGGGCAGGGGACAGCCGTGCTAACACTGCATCAAAGGCTTAATGAATTCCAAAATCATGTGCTCCACGTGACAGCACTAATGCTTCCCTTCAGCGGCTCATTTGGGATTTGGTTAAAAACACATTTGTCTGACAAGTTCCCAGAGCTCGTTACTGCTCTTTTGATCCTGTTATCCCCTCGTGGTTCTGCTGCAGCTGAGCGAGAGGCAGGGGCAGGGTCTCTGCAGGGCTGGGCGCTCCATGGGCCCCACAGCTGTCCCCGGGAATTAGCCTTGGGATGAGCAGCAGAGCAAGGACAGCAACACCACCGAGGCTGCCGACTACCAGCTCACAGGGGACACAGGACTCTGGGCTCTGCAGTGGGGGTTCCTTGTTGTTTAGCTGGGGTTTGCTAACTCCAGTTTTTCTCAGATTTTTGTCATCTGTAGAAGATACAGTTTGAGAAAGAGGCTGGTTTGCAGTTTAATAATAAATGGCCCAGGTTTCCCTGCAGAGCGTGCAGATGACTTTGCAGTTGTCCAGGTTTTGTACTGTAACACCTGGTGCCTTCTGCCCAGGCTGGCCAACCTCAGCATGCCGTGTTTTATAGAGCTTTTCTACTTCCTCTTCTCAAATATACACACATATGTATATATTTAAAAGTCACATAGTTCTGTGTTGTTTCAAAGTTTTGATGATTAACATCTTTGTTCATTGTTATCTTCCCATTAAGTTCACTTCATGCTGCTTGGGTATACTCTCTGCATGAGCAATTTGCACTTGAATGATCCCTCCCTGTCTCTCCCAGTCCAAAATAGCAGAGTTGGTTGCTCTTCTTTTGCCTCCTTTGTGTAAACTGTATCCTTTACTGTAGGGGCTGCTGCCGAAGGAGGTGGTTGATCCAGCTGGATTTGAGTAGGAGAGAGTTTGCAGAGGGTTTTTCTTTGGGAGCCGGGGACTGTCTTTAGGCTTGAATTTGTAGCATGAACTTTGACTTGGCAGTCCTATCTATGTCATCCTCATAGGATATGAAAGTCTGGAGCGTCTTCTTTGAAGGAGCAATGTCAGTCCAGATCAAATGCAAAGGATCTTCATTGCTCTTGGATTCTGGGTACATATAATGTCCGTCAGCAACAAGAGCGAATATAGCACTGAGAAGCTCTTCTGCAGGACCAGATAAATTGGGGAATTAAGTCACAGCTCTGTGATTGCCTGACTTAATGACACTTAATTAGTTATTTCTAAGTGTTTTGCTGACTTTTTTCCTCCTCTAAGAAAATGGGATCCAATGTGTCAGGCAAATAAAATGCTGGAAGACTGACTGTGGGATGAGGAAATTACCAGCATCTGATGGAACTAAAACTGTACTCTCTGCATTCCTGATGTAATTATACCTATTAAAGAAGAGTCTCTATGTAACAAGAAGGTCTAATTAAATTGCCACCAGGAGAGAACTTCTCAGTTCATGGTGTATTAAGCCCCTAAGAGATCATGGGATCACCTGGCTAGAAGTCTCTGATGGCTCAGGGGAAGACTTCTTTGCAGTCCTCACATCATGCAAGGCCTTCTCCCAGGAGGACTCAGGATGCTGTTGACTTTGCTGCTCACAATTGGCTTATCCCACCTCATCTTCTGCCTCGGACTGATCACTTGAGACTTGGGTGGTGCAGCATCCCATGCCAAGTGCCCTGAGCCACCTGCCCACCCAGGGGCAATCTCCTGCCCTGAAGGCTCTGTCTTGTCCTGGCATCACTTAAGCAACAGTGAGAACTGGCTGCTCCTACCTGCACTGTGCAGAGCATCTGCCCTACTCCAGCCCCAGTGGGCAGCCAGGTTCCCACCAGCAGTGGCTGCCTGCTGATACCACCCAGGCATCTCTCTCCTGGGAGCACGTTGGTACCTGGGCCTGCACAGACTTGTGGTCTGATTGTTTTGGCCTTTTCCACCTTCCTGACAGGTCAGGGCAGATGGACACTGATGTCATGCTGAGCTATGGGTTTTCTTACGCCGTCTGATTCCTTCCATCTTGCATTCCTGCCTGGGGCAGCAGCATTCGTTACACTTGCCATAGTGTGTTGCAGCGTGCTCTGAGCCCAACCCACACCTCCATAGGAGCTCACAGAATCATAGGATGGTTTAAATTGGAAAAAGACCTCTTCAAAGCCATCTAGTCAACCCTCCCTGCCATGGACAGGGCCACCTTCCACTAGACCAAGTTGCTCAAAGCCCCATCCAACCTGGCTTTGAACACCTCCAGGGATGCAGCACCTACAGCTCCTCTAGGCAACCTGTTCCAGTGGCTCACCACCCTCCTTATTAAAAACTCCTTCCACACATCCAGTCTAAATCAACTCTTCTTCAGCTTAAAACCATTGCCCTCTGTCCTGCTGCAACAGGCCCAGCTAAAAGGTTTGTCCCTATCTGATGCAGTCCCTTCAGCAGTGACAAATGAATCCCAGGGGGAGCCTGGTGCCTTCTGTTAGCTTCCAAGGCAAGGGATGCCTGGTCTGGAGCACGTCGGCAGAAAAAGTGATGCTAAAAAAAGCCACGAGAGGTTATGAAGAGTTTCAGGTGGGAAAGTACTGGGAGAATACTGTGCAGAAAGCTGTTTTGGGTCAGGTCCCCAGCTGCTACATGAATATCTTGGGAGCACTCCGGCTGCATTTTACCGTGTGCATCGCCTTCCTCAGGCATCACATGTGCCAGGACTCAACGTGACTGAAAAGGAGATTTAGGCACAATTGGGTCGGAGACCTGCAAGGGCCAACAGGGTTGGTAACACTGCTTTGGTGCGCTATAGAGGCTCTAGAGGCTCTCTTTCTGCAGGAGGCAAAAATTACAGCTGGACTCTAACACTAGGGTGGGCTATAGGTAGGTGTCCCCAAACTGACCTGCTTGGCCCTGAGACACCTCAAAGCCCTTGTGCTTCCTGCATCTCAGGGTCAGCAGTGCTAAATAACATCCCTTCTGCCTTGAGCTATTGCCAACCAAAAGGCATGGATTAGGGTAGCAAAGGAACCTGCTACACGTGACACCAAGGTCCTGCCAAGAAACCTGGGAAACGAAATGATTTTGCCAGTGCACCTTGTTCAGGCAATGTTCCCATCGTATGCCAGAACTAAATGCAGAGCTTAAGCCCAGGAATGTCAGAAGAGCACGCACGGAGAGGCAGAACCAGCTTGGGAAAAACAGCAGTTAACTAACAGATGTTGTGGTGAATTGAGACATCCTCGCCTCCTCTTCCCAGTGTTCTCCCAGGAGTCATCAGTGCCAGCACTGCCGCATGGCTGTGAGTAGGACTGACATAAGGCTCACACATGTCCCTCTTGCCTTGCACCCATGTCCTGCTCAGCTCTCCCCCAAATTCTGGGCAGCAGGTTGGCCCCTCCACCCATTTTGAGGAAGGAGCTCTTCAGAGGTTGTGCAAGGACCCAGGACCTGCCAGCAGCACAGTTCTATAGGCTTTCCCCACTTTCTTTGCTGCCTCAACTCAGACTGTGCTGCCTATCACGTCCACCCCAACACCCCGCTGGCAGAGCTATCTGTGGGTTTTATCGCCCAACAATGCGTGCAATGTTATTGTGCTAGAGAGAAAACAAAGCCTAATCCATTTTAAATTAAAACAGTGCCCCAGCGACGTGCAACTGATGCAGACATGGTCTGGCAGTGCAGTCCTGCTGGCTCCACAAGGGCTTCACCCCAGAGGTGCCGGGCTGTCCACTCTGCTCCCAGCAGACGTCAGCCACAGCCTTCAGGCTCAGGGGCTGCTTGCCCAGGCCCCTCTGGTCCAAAGCCTCTGGGCTCTCCTGTCTCCTAAAATGCTGTGTCACTCTGGGTGAGAGGTGGAGCATTGCTACGTGCCAGAAGTTAGCAGCAAACAGAAAGCAGGGAAGACAGAAACATCTGGGACCTTCCAGTGGAAGGAAGGGTTGATAGAACAAGAGGAAACAGCTTCAAGTTGCACCAAGGAAGGTTTAGATAGGCTTTTAGGAAAACTTTCTTCTTTGAAAGGGTCGTCAAGCATTGGAAAAGACTTCCTATGGTAATGGGGGAATCACTGTCCCTGGAAGCATACAAAAAACAAGTAGGTGTTGGCACTTAGGGACATGGTTTAGTGGTGGATCTGTCAGTGTTAGGTTAATTGCTGGACTTAATGATCTTAGATGTCTTTTCCAGCCTAAATTATTCTATGATTCTATGGTGGTCTAAAGCTACAACAGAGCCTTTGCCAGATCTGGCTTGGGGTTTATAAATCTCAAACAGACTGAAGAGGAGGAGAGCATGGGTATGGTCTTTGCAAAGCAGGGCACGGGTTCTTTCAGCCCTAAAGACCATTTTTTGGGCTATACTATTGTGTTCTAAGAAATCAGTTTCTATGATGACCCCTCACAGCTGCATTTGTCACACAACAGCATTAGAGAGTCCACTCAGGAGGCAAGGCTGGCCCTGGGGCTGCTGGCTAGCCAGAGCTCTTTCCCAGCCTTTTTCCAGGGTAATTTTGTTTCCAGCTGATGTGTGCATGGACACTGGCCACAAATGTGCAGAGCAGACTTGTGGTGGCCACACTGGGTTGCGTGGTAGAAAGCAATGCTTTGTGGTTGGGATAAGCAGGCTCACCTCCACCTTCACTTCATCCCTGAGTCTGGCAAGATGAACAAAGTTTCATCCCATTATGATGAGGGACATGCTGTGCCCCACTGTGCTGGGCAGAGCTGTTTGGCTTGTTTGATATATGGGTCTTTTATGTTTGCACTATTGTGCAGCAGTCACGGGTGTGAGCCTCGCTCAGCTGCCATCACGTGGCAGCGAGTCTTGCCAGTGGGAGCTGTGGCTGCACGTTCCTTCTGAGATCCCTGCCTGTCTCTCCTCTGCTGCTTTGCCACTGCATGCAGGAGGGCCTGGTGCCTGGGAATGGGCTGTGGAAGATCAAGTCTAGCACGTGCTGATGAGACTTAAGACCTGTTAGTTTTTTGGAAGCCTGATTCGGGCAATCGAGCCAAGTGGCCACAAGTAAAACCTCTTTTGTTTGTGTGATGCATCTCTATGCATCTGACCAGTGTCCTTCTGTGAAAGATGCAGCCCCTGTCCTGTGGCTGTGCGTGTGCTGCTGGCACTGAGGCACGGAGAGGATGGGTGCTGGCAGGCTGGATCCGAGCACTCCAGGGTACGAGCTGTGCTGTGCTGGGGTGTGCTGCCTCGGGGGGAGAGTGTGCAGCATATGTTAGAGCCTCATGATTTCTGTGTGGCTTTCTGGCTCTCCTCTCCTCTGTCACAACCCTGCAAGCGTCATTTCTGAATCTGACTTCCTTTTCTTCAGCCTGTTCGCCAGCTCATCTCTGAAAGAAGATGATGCTTAAGAACAGAGGTGAAAGAGTTCACTGGCCTGCTACGTGTCAAAGAGATCTCCTGTTTTCTGGGGGCTTCCATACAAGAGGCACCAGAGATGCTCAGGCCATCTGAGCTCCACGGCTCGGCTTCTGGGGATGTTTGACAGCCGAGCAGTTCCTTCCCCTTGAGAAAAACCCTGCTGGGATGACTGTAAGGAGCTCTGCAGAAATTTGCTCTGATTTGGAGGTTAATACAAGGGCCCTCTGGCAAAATCCCAGCAGTGCTCAAAGGCTGGTAAAGGGAGGATTTTCTATGAGGCCTGGGTCACCTGCATCCCTTTGAAAATGTGGCACACAAAAGCAAAGCACATGGCCAGAGAGCAGGATAGGATTAGGAAATAACTTTTTTTCCCTTGGAAATCCAGATGTTAGAAAACAGTATTGAGTGTTGAAGCAGAATGGTATGAATTCCTACTGGGATACTGTGCCAGAAGGAGCTAATGCTTTTCCAGACAAGGATGAATCAGAACGAGTTACAGAAGGATTTGGGTTGGAAGGGATCTTAAAGATCATCTCGTTCCAATATCCCTGCCAAGGGCAGGGACACCTACTAGACCAGGTGTCTCAAAGCCCCATCCAACCTGAATCTTGGACCAATAAGTGGGAACAGGGAAGAGATGCCTCCTCCATAAGCAGTTTTGATGAGTCTGCAAATTATGTAAAGGGCCCTTTTCTGGTGTCTGCAGCCTTGAAACAACTTTTTGATGGAAAATTGGAGAAGCCACGGGAAAAAACTACAGTCTGCTTAAAGGCTGGAAAAGTGTCCTCTAGAGATAAATTAAAAGGGCTTAGTTTCATTAATTTATCAAGATAGCTACTAAGAGGGTCTTTGATAAGGATATGGGGGATACACAGGGACTGTTCAGAACCCTGGACTCGCAGCAGCACAGTGTTACGGTCAGACTACTGAAAAACAAACACAAAGCCTGTTGTTTCAACATCCACTGGAGGAGAATTCTAAGGGAAATCCTAAGTGCCTGTAAGGTTTTTGAGCTCTGTTGTTTGAAGGTTTCTGATCAAACCATGTGTTTCCCAGAGCCGAATGTGGAATCATGTGCAAGCTGCCAGGCTCAGTGCTAGGGCAATTGGGTATGGTGATGATGGGTAGAATGGTTTAATGAGTCTTTTTTTTTGCAGCTATAAGTCTCTAAGCTGCCACAGGGCTATCCTGCCTTCCATCCCAGATACCTTCTATTTTGTTTTAGCTGCTTTAGATCAATAAGACACCATTACAAGTATTCAGAGTGGTTATTTTTAACTTGCTGTTCCACAAATTCCCCTTTCTTTAGGTATTTGGCTTGTAGTCTTATGGCCCCAACAGAGGCTTTGCTGCTCCATTCCCCTCTTTGAAGAAGCTCTTAAAGAAGAAAAAGTCACCACAGAGTATTTGACACAGTCACTCCTGATGTCATTTGTCTGAGTAGGTCTGACCACCACCAGTATCTTCTAAGCAGTGAAACGTGTTTGGTCTCCAGGGATATAAAGTTTGCAGTGCTGGGGAAATTTCACCAGAATGCATTTCACAACTTACTGTGAATTACAGGCAAGATCCTCAACTCTGGTCATTTCTTATTCATTGAAACATTGTTTCTCCTTCCCTAATGCCAGTCCACAATAGGGGTGTAGCTTGGTAGTTTCCTGTGACTATAACACAACTCAGAGTTTGCTCTAAACCCACTTGCACCAGTCAGTGCTTGCTTAATTTAAACACCCAGGGAACTAGCCTAAGCTGATGGTCATTAATATTGTTTCTTAGATGTGGGGAAATGATTGTATACAGGCTGGTTATGGAAAATAACCTTATGTTGAGTGGTAAAAGTTTAATTGTACAAAGTGGAAGGTTAAAAATATTTGCAGTCATGATCCTTAATTTCAAGGACCTGAAGTTAGAGAAATAAACTGCAGGAACTAGTTAATGAAGTCACCTGGACTAAGAAGCACGAGGACTTGGCATAGAACAAAGAGTGCCATGGAATTTTTAGTTCACTCAGTGCAAAACCATCTGGAACTTGTGTCCTGAATAATGTGTAAATATTTTAGAAGGTAACTCCAGACCTCAGTAGTTATATACCTGTGTCGAATGATATTGAGAATGCAAGAAAAGTCTGCTCTCAAGAGTAAAAATGGTCGATCAACAAGGACTTGGAGGTCAAGGTGCTCATGGAAAACATAGGAATTGTGCCCCACTGTGATCCTGCAAAGGAAACTCTTAACAAAAGGTTCTTTAGTAGTACTTGAAGGAGACTGGGACAACTGCAGAGAGGAGATGGCTCTGTGTAAATATTAAAAATGAAGTGTTAAATGTGACTCCACAACTGGACAAGTATCTACCTCCACCTTTCCAGACACCGCAACAGAAGCAGAGGACAAAACGAAAAGCAAGTGTAAGGACAGACCACCCCATCCACAATAAAGTCTGGAGATTAATGTATTCCAGTGGCCTGGAAATTGCAACCTGAGAGCTGAGAGAAGGAATAGATGGCCTGAAGGTCTGCTGTCCAATTGGAGATGGTGCCACAGGGGAGACTAGTAAAGGTACCTCACTTTCAGTGGGGAAAAAAGGGATTTTGGTGTCTTTGGAAGAAGTTACGTAATAAGCAGGAAAAAGGATAAAAAGGGATAAGTATTTGCTACTATGATTTTGTAGCATGCTAGTCTAGATTCTCTCTAGACAAAGGAAATGTTCTGGGTTCCTTTACGAGAATTTCAAGAAGTTTTTTGAGTAATTTCAAATGTCAGTATCAATTTAAGCCAAGTTGATAAGGACTGTAAAGATACAATAAAAAGGGGGAAAATAATGGGTCATCTTAAGAAAAGAGGCCCTGCACAGTAAAGAAGGTATTACTGCAACACACTGAAGTGTGGTTTAGGACCCCCGCTCATAAATTCTGTCATTAAGGGGCCTTCACAAGGGGGAAGAACGTGCCAATGCCGTGAAGCTGGGAAATACTGCTGTGCAGCTGAAAATCAAGGTAATTGCAGCAGGGATGTGAAGGCTGCTTTTAGAATCATGGGAACTCATATTCCTGAGTGCTGACGAGCTGCAAACGAGAATTCCTGGTATAAACTACTGTAGCAAAACAAACAAACAAAACACACACAAAAACCCAACAAAAAATAGAAGGGCAGGCAAGCCACCTGATTGTGTGCTTACTGTGAGCACATTCACATGTGTCAAGAGGAGTATTTTCAGTATGGGTTAAATGTGTAGCTTAGGATGTGTACATTCACTAAAGATGAATTAAAACTTGAAGAGGCGCAGAGGGTTAATGAGAACCGGAATATAAAGGTCGTTTATTTTCTGACAAGCTAAACTCTTTTAGGCTTCTGTCTAAACTTTCAAAACACAGTTTGAGAAGGGATAGAGTTGCTCCCTATAAATATATCAGGGAATAAATGCTACCAAAAGGACAGCCTTCATATAGGAACAAATAAATACATTTTAAAGGAAAATTCAAAGAAGATTAAAAAGCTAAGGTTTTACACTAAGCCCAAGAAAACACATGGCAGGAGAAGGACCACTGCTCTCCACACGTAACTTGATCAGGTCATGAGGGAGGCCACGTAGCTCCTTTTTAACAAAGGGGGATCAGACTCAGTGCCCAGGCAAGTGCTGTCAGTCCTGATTTGCACATAGCTATAGGTAAACTCTTGTTCTGTTTACTGCAATTAAAAAGATTGACGTATTCACTGCTTAAGAGAGATCTTGGTGCAGCTCAGTCCTCTTGGAAGTGCTTGCCAGCTCCGAATTTCCACATTTTTGTCCTGCTGAGACAACGCTATAGCTGGTACGTTCCAGCAGCTGATGGGGAGGTTGCTTTGCTGCCTGGAACGGGCTGACTCAGGGATCCACAGGCTCCTATGCAGACCTTGCCTGAAGTCAGACTTCCTAGTTCACAGAAGTTTTGATATTTTGAAACTCAGGTTTGGAAGCAATTCTCCTAAAGTGCAAACAAAATTGAGTATCCCATCGTTCAGGTTGTTTTTACCAATCGGCAACAATGGATGTGTAAATATTATACGTCATAATTGCACATAGAAACACAAAAATGTGTGTTTTAAACCCACCTCTATTAGAGCTGCTAGAATTCATAGCTCCAAAGCAGCTGCCACACCTCAGGGGTGGCCCTGGTCCAGGAGCTCCCAGGCCTACTGGCTCCTTTGGCTACTTCTTCCTACAGTGTGGTTTCAGAGCAGAGCAGGATCTGGCCAGACTGGGCCTGGAGCCTCATAGCACAAGTGCTGGGTTACTCTGAAATTAGGAACTATTATCCTAGAAAATCAAGGGACAGCAGCGAGCTAATTAACACTCTTGCCTCAAAATATTCCTTGCCATCCTACCCTCAGGCACTGAAAGTTGGTTATTTGTTGGACACAAGCTGTGCACTGTGGTGGTGGAGGGATTGGGTGGCCAATGGTACCAGCACAATGAATGTATGGATGTGGAGATGAAAATAAAAATAACTGTGAGGAGACATTTTATGCAAACTACTGCAATTGCAAAGCAATCTAATATCACCTCAAAGGGAAGATTATTGTTTAGGGAATTCTAACCAAATCTCAGTAGTGAAATACAAACTGCAGGTGCCAGTATCTGGGATTCACCACACTGAATGGCACGGATCAGCCTGGTTTTATTTGGAAGTCATCCAGGGAACTTAACTCTAAATTGTGAATAGGCACAACAGCAGCACTGATAAACTAGTGCCTACTGTTGTTACATTAAAAGTAACAGACAATAAGCCCTCAATAAGCTCAGGAATTCATTAGTATATCCCGTGGGAAAGGATTACTGGTAGAAATTTGAATCAGTCCCAGAGTGCCAAGATTCTTCTAGACATCCAAGCCTTTCCTTAGCATGAGTTAATTTTCCTGGGAATGACAACTTTTTCCTGAGAATAAACCCTTTTACAAGTATTCAGAGGTCGTCCCTCCCCACAGCACTGGAGCTAAAACAAGACCAGCCAGTGTTTCCAGAAGTACACCCACACTATCTCAGCCCGGTGCATCTTGTGCTGCGCAGGATTGGAGACGTTCCCTGGTGTGCCAGTGTTTTGTGCCTCGGGCTGGATCTGTGCTGAGCTGAGCAGAGGTTTGGTGCTGTGCATTTCAAGATACGTCACAGCAAAGAAGAGCACAGGGCTGGGCTGAACCCATCTGATCAGATCTCCTCTGACATAAGTCCACCAGAGAATCCCAGGGGGAGAGCTTTTGGTGAGGATGTAGCAGTGGTATGAAACTTGTAGAAGAGAACAAACTCTGCATGCTCTTCTACCTGGCCTGCAAGGGTCATGGGATGGAGCTGTCGTCCACAGTCCAGAAGGCACATCCAGACAAAATGCCCTGATCATGGAGTCACTTTTTATTCTAACAGTACATTATAGTTTAGCTAAATGAAAAGGATTTCGTTTAGCCAAGTTGAAGGAGATTTCATTTAGCTGAACTATAACACAGTGTCCTCATCTGCCAGGTATCATCTCTACAAAAAAGCTGATGAAGTTATACTTTGTATCGATGGAAAGAAGACACGTGTGATTACAGCTGCTGTGATATGATACGCTCATCCTCGCAGAGCAATGGAGAGGGAGGACAATGAAACCTAAGAAAGTCAGGGCAGTAAAGGTGACAGCTCCACGAGTACTCCATTTGTGCAGAGTCAACACAGGGCAGCGTCTCTGGAGAAACAAGCGGAATGGATAGACAGGTGTGAGGTGGGAGCTGCATGCGGCTTGTTCGGAAAAAGGAACAGATGGAGCCTGTCATTCCTCTGCCGTATACACCTGCCTTGTTCATTTCCCTTCAAGATAAAGACCATTAATAAGATAAACAACAGGAACACGAGCAGGAGAGAGCATTGGAATTGTGGTTTATCGTATGTTTTCCCTCCACAGTCCTGTTTCCTTGAGCCCTGATGAATGAATATCTTCTTATCTTCTTATCTGATGTTTCAGTTTATCTGTTGTTGGAAGGAACACGATAAAGTCTGAGTTTGGGAGTGCACTGAGACCACCTGCAGATCACCACTGAAGGCAGGGTTCTCCAGAGAGGCCAGGAGCAAGGTAGCATCTCTGGCACAGCTCATGGCAGAAGCCCATGGTGCCAGGCTGCCAATGGTTGTGTTCCCAGCTGTCAGCTTTTTGAGAGAGGTTCCTTCTATTCAACACAACATCCGGCCCCAGCCGGATCTTCTGTACTGCTTGAGGGATGTTGAACCCTCTTGCAGCAGATGTGGATGTATTCACATGGCTACACTGGGTGCACTCACAAAGGAAGGTGCTGGGATGACCAGTGGGCTGGGAAACAGCTGGGCAAAATGGGTTTAGCAGAGGCTTGGAGCCCATGGGGCACGGCACAGAGCTGGCACTTTGGCAGTGCAAGGCACAATATCCCATTAACTTGTCCGACACCTTTTTGTGCATGCACAAAGTGCATGTTGAGGAATAAGATTTCCCCCCATTCCTTTCTGCACCACGTGGAAAGATATTTTTCTGGTGGGACTCAAACTTCCTGCCTGATGATTTTGGTTGACTGTGCTGTAAATCAAGCTATCCTGAGAAATAAGTGCTCATGCCCTGCTCTCCAATACTAGGAGCATGGAGCTCATTCCACCAGGCTGGGCAGTTATACTGCCTTGCTCCTTCCTTATGTGGGAACCACCCTTGCCCCCAAAGAGGCCTGGGGCCCTCGAGCTTGCTGTTTCTGTTCCTGACCCTTTTGTGATGGGAGAAACAGAACTGTGGGCAATAACTGAGAAGAGGTTTCACGCAAGATTTATACAACAGCAGGATGGGGTGGTTTTTGTTTTGTTTTGGTTTGGTTTTTTGTTTCTTTCTTGATAATCTGACACTTACTTCACTTTTTTCTTGGCAAGCGGTGAGCTGACATCACCATGACTCTCTGGTCTCTTCTAGGAGTTCCATTAGCTGATTAAAGTCCACCCTCGTGCCATGCATCCTTGATTACATCAAATGTGCATCCCTTTGCATCTACCAACCCAGACTGCAATCTGTTGTAGACGTGACCCGTCACTTTTGGTGCAGGATGTTGTTCCCAGCTTTTTGGTACCCAGGTACACTGTATACATACACTGACAGCACCCACATGCTTCCCCTTACCTCTAAGGAGCAGCAGAAAGACTTCTGCCCAAAGCAGAGCTGTGTCATCCTCTAGCCTCCATAGAAATAAATGCTTTTCTTAACTGTTCTTCAGTAAGAAGAGGGGACATCCGCTGCTGAGGAGTCCCTCAGCCACCCACTGAGGAGAAGAGACAGCCATGGCTGAGAGATCTCACTGAGAAGATGGGACAGTCATGGTTGAGGGGTGCCAGCCCAGATGCTAAGAAGAGGAGACACCCACTGCCAAGGAGATTGGACATCCATGGCTGAATGATCCCAACCCCATCACTGAGCAGAGGGGACACCCACCCCTAAGAGACCCTTCACTCACCACTGTGAAGACGGGACACCCGTGGCTGAGGCGTCCTTCACCCACTGCTGGGGAAGAGGGACACCCACCACTGAGTGAGGCCAACCGCACCTCTGAGGAGAGGGGACACCCTGGTTGAGGGCTCCTGAACTTCCTCACCCCAGGGTTCACCGCGTGTCCCGGCGGCGGCCTGGGGTGAGGTAGGGGCACCTCCGGGCGAAATCGTGGGTTCGAGTCCCGCACTGGACGGCTCACCTGGCCGGACCGTGCGGCTGCAGACTTTGCCTCCAGCCCCTATAAAAGGTAACGGAGGCGTGAGTCAGAGCCGCCGCCTCCTCCCCGCCCGCTCTCACTTACGTGCGGCCGGGCGGGCGGGCAGGCACGGAGCCGCCGTCCCGCACCCGCGCACTTGCCGGAGATGAGCCGCGCCGCGCTGCGGGTCTCGCTGCTGCTCCCTCTCCTGCTCCTGCCCGCCCTGGGCCGCGCCAGCTCCGAGAGCAACAACGACCAGGAGCACGGTGGCGAGGAGTCCCCGCACTCCCCGGGGAAAGGTGAGCGGGGGTCCCCCCGCGCGAGGGGCACCGCGAGGCGTGGGGCACCCCGCGGCTGCGTTTGGGGTCCCCGTGCACGGTACGGGGACCAAGCCTCGGAGCTTGGTTTGGGCTCCCCGGTCCCTGGGCATCCTGATGCGTGGAGCACCCCAACACTGAGTTTGGGGTCCCTGACCCATGGGGTGCCCTGATGCAAGGGGTTCCCCCACCCTCCTTGCTGGGTTGGGGATCCTTGATGGCGTGGGGCGTCCCAGTGCAAGGGGTGCTGGATTTGGGATGTCTGATGCTTTGGGGGGTGCGAGGGTGCTGTCCCCAATGCTGGGGAGCTCTCCCCTTGCTTGGTTTGGGGGAGGGAGGGGGTAGATGTTGTACCCCTGCTGCACCTTTGTTAGGGCTCCAGGTGCTCCCCAGTGTGAGGTGCCCCTGTGGAGCTGTGTCCCTCCAGCATCTCCCAGCTGCGGGCGCTGCCCCCCCTCCCAGCACGTCCCTGCCTTTGTCCCTGCTCCCGCCAACTCCTGGACGGCCCGACCAGCCCGACCCCTGCCCAGGGGCTGGGCCCTCGCTTTGTGGGCAGCCTTTTTCCCTCCCTAAGTCCCTTTTGCATCAGCCTAGGGGGCTCACGACTTTCTGGGACGGGGGTCCCAGAGCTGTGCACCAAGCAGTCCCTGCTTGCTCCGGGGGATCACCGGGAGGTTCCAACCCCGCACCACGGCGTGGTGAACGCCGGCCGGTCCCCTTTATCCCGCAGCATGTCTGCTGGGCTGCCTTGCATCCACCTTGTCCCCCTGCAGCCCAACGAGGACGGGGTCTGGCGCTGCTGGAGGGGGCTGCCCGATGGCTGGCGATGGGAAACTGGGACGTGCCTAAACTCAGGGCTGCGGGGTGGTGCCCCTCCTCCTCCCTGGCTGGCGATATGGGGGCTTTCAGGGTCAGGGGAAACGTCCTGGGTGTTTGGTCTTGGTGCCTTTTCTGACTGGAGACCGTGGCCCTTTGCAGGGATTTTGGGCGAGTGCTGTGGATTTGCTCGCGTGGGGCTGAGCGCTGTAATGGGACATTGCTGTCCATGCCTATGCTTCTTGACCCTCTGTTGCCCGCAGGTTTGTTTCCCGGGCTCAGCCTCATAGCTGAGTCTTTGGTTTTGCCTCTGGTAAGGAGTTGTCCTGACCTGTGCCGGGACAGCAGCCCTGTGGTAAGGACCGGGAATTGTCTGGTGCCAGGAGCTGCTTTTGTTATTGCAGTGAATCACTTTTCTTACCCGAGCTGCTCTTGCAGGGCTGAGCGCAGGACAGAGATGGGGATGCAGATGGTCCCTGCCACAGACATGAAGTAACCCCGGCCACAGGGTGGGAGGGTGTTTGCGTTCAGCATACTGGTGTGCTGCGCTGGCAGCAAGCTGCTGGACACTGCATGGGGTTTGGGATCCGTGGTTGGGATCACTTTGCTTGGGATAGAGATGGGGAAAGGCAGCGGCATGGAGGTAGGTACAGAACAGACAACTTGGCCTGTGCAGTGTTAGAGGCTGAAGGTCTGGATGGAGCCCAGAAGGTTGTGGCTGGAACCCTCCAAGGCTCCTGCCAGGTGCCAGGAGACGCGTGTTTCGGCACCTCTGTCGGGCAATGAGCTGGTTCCCACTTTCTTGAGGCTTGTGCATGAGGTAGGGCTGATGTCCCCCCAGCCCTGGGCACTCAGCACATATCTGGGGGTTGGCACTGAAGCTTTGCCATGAGGTTGCTTCCTGAGGAGCCTCTGGCTTGCCCAGAGACCTGAGTCCCATGTTACGTGTGTCTTTCGGAAACTGTAACTCCCTTTCTGACTGCAGCCTGTTTCCTCTCCCTCCTATTCAGATGTGTCTTGCTCTGTGTCCTCTTCTTGCTCATTCTCTGATATGATACTTTTTGTTCGTTCCTTTTCCTCCAGCTGAGCCCATTTTTCTTGCTTAACACTCCTTATTCATCTCTTTCCCCAGTTCCAAGCACTGATCTGTCCTCTGGGATTTCCCCATTTTTATCCCTTTTGTTGGAATGGCCCTTTCTCTGCAGTACTCTGTAATTTTTTCCTCTTTCCCCCAGCACTTGCTGGGGCAGCTGGGTTCAGAGTGAGCAGGAACATGCCCTGGAGTAAAGCCTGCCTTATGCCTTCCTCCACACAAACCCATGCCCCTCTCAGGGCAAGCTGGCGTAGTCCTGGGCCCCACAGCCCCAGCAGTCCTCCCCCAGGAGAACAAAGAACAATCCCTGTGGCGACCTGTGCTACCAGTGGCAGATTAAAGGCTGATCCCAAAGGCTTGCAGTGGGTCAGAGTTTATAAACACAAAGGGGCTTTAATGCAGGCAGGCTTGGGAGGGATCAGTGTCCCCATGGGCAGCACATGGGGTGGTGTACTGGAAGGATATGGGTGCTGCATGGGGTGTGTGTCTGGACGGAGAAACCAGGGCAGATGTAGGGCTGGGATGGCACAGCCCTCCCACAAAGAGACTTCTCGTGGGGCTTGGCAGAAGGGTGTTCAAGTTATGCACCCACCCTGCCGAGACCCTGCCCAGACCAGACCATGCCTGTGCCATGCTTGCCCCAGGCTGATCTGAGAGCTGGTCGTGGGCAGCGAGAACACAGTGGCACAGCCCAGGTACCTGGTCAGGTTATTGCTCTCAAGGGAGGTGGTGCTTGGATGTCTTTGGTAGGCTGGGACCTGGATGCTGTGGCTGGACCCTACTTTGGGACCTGCGCTCAGTGCATCTCTTTGTGTCCTCATACCTCTCACCTTATTTATTGAACATCAGGAATAACCTTACCCTCTTTTCTGGAGCATGAGCTACACTAGTCCCTTCACAGCCTGGGACTGATCTGTAGACAGGGCACAGTGAGGTGGTCCTGACCTGGCATCTGCAAACTGAACTCATCCCATAGGGCTTTGCCCCAGGTATGGCTGAGGGTTGGGTCAAAGGGGACAGGAAGCTCTGGCAGGATCCCCGTGTGCCCTGTGGCTGAGCACAGCTGATAAGAGAGGTAGAAGTGAGCCCGCTGCCCTGCCTGCCACACACAAGCCATTGGAATTCTAGAGTTCAAGGTGAGCAGGCAGCACCAATGGCTGTGTTGCTGTCATGCAGCATCCACGCTGTGAACAGCACACGTGTTCGTTTCAGTGTTATCAGGTGCCCTGCAGCAGCCTCAAGCTGTGTATCTGCTAAAATGTGAAAGACTGAGGATAGGGAGTGCAGAAGGATAGGGCAAACCCTCTGGTCTCCTTCCTTATTGTTTGGCTCTGCCGACAGTTCCCTCTGGGTCTGTGCAAACGATCCCGAGTCCTTCAGGTGCACAGTCCTTCCCTGTGTGCCTCTGGTGAGATCTGCTTGCTGCACTGGTGCCTTTCCCATGTGGGATTTGTTGCAGTCAGTGGTTGTGCTGGCTCCTCACCCTGCCAAAAGCTGCTCCTACCCCTCCTCCCGGGCTGCAGGACATGCGGAGCAGCACGCTGGTAATGGCAGCGTCTGCCTGAACTCGGCAGGAAAGTGTTGTTGGACGGTGTTGGATGTCAAGGAGGGAAGGGAGCTGGCACTTGCAGCACTGCCTGTATCCTAGAATGGGAGGGCTCGAGTGGGAGCGAGCAACAGCAGGAGAAAGCACAAAGGGAGGGAGTGAAGGGGGGAAATTCGTGGGAAGCTTGGCTGGATCAAGGGCTGCTGGGGAAAGGGGGTGGTGGTTAATAGGTGAACTGGAGAGGCTGAGCATGGAGATGTTCTTGCCTGCAAGGGAAGGCAGCTCCTGTGTTTTCCTGCTGGGACCTCTGCAAGCAGTCCTCCTCTTGCATGTTATCTCCCAGTGTGCATATCACATCACCAAAGTTGTTTCCCCCCTTTTTTTTGGGAGTGCTTTGCAGTCCCTGCCGGGGCTGTGAGTGCTCAGAGTTAGGGCTGGGCATGCAAAGACCCACTGCCGAGGTGCAGCCACGTCTGTTGTGGTGAGTGGCAGCAGTTCAGTAGAAAGGAGACCTGGCACCATGCAGTTTTTCGAGGGAGAAGACGTGCTCTGGCGGGGAGTGTGGGAGGCAGATGAAATCATGCAAATCAGCACTTGGGTAGGGCAGTGGGTTAATGTTCATGGCAAAAGGCTGCGAGATTGCAAATGCCCCCACGTGGAAGGGATTGGAGTAGTGCAGGGCTCCTCTGAGCTGTGCCAGGGCCGGGGCAGATGCTGAAAGCCTGACCTGGCTCCAGAGCTGGGCTCGTCTTGGTGCTCTCCTGCAGCACTCTGTGAGCGTGCCAAGGGGACCAAACGCTGCACAGCTGGGCTTGAGAGATGCCTCCCTGAGGGAGTGGCCTGGCTTCACCATCACTGCACCCAGATCCCATGGAATGGGGAAACACACTCAGGTAGTTTCAGGATAAGGACTCGTAGGTCCTTTTGTTTTTGATGCCAAGACACCCCTGGGAAAGTCTGTTGCATTGGGATGGATCGAGCTGACTCCTGGGTGCAGCTGCAGCCTTTGGGGTGTTTAAAACTGCGGAACGGAGCTGGTGGGAGGCTGTGAGGAGGGTCTGGATCCCCCATGGCTGTGGGAACAGGCGGGTGCTGGGGAATGTGGGAACCTGGGGTGGGTGGCACAGTGCTGACACAGCAGGGCAGGTGTCAGCACGGTGGTGTTGCTCAATCTATGATAGGATGTTCGAGTTGCTTTCTGTCAAGGCAGAGTCCCCGGAGGCAAGCAGAAAGTGGGGTGTAGGGGCGGGCTGTGCCAGTTGAGGCACGTGCAGTGAGCCATGTGCCAGCCCTGGAGTTCTGGGCCTTACCTGTGCCAGGACTGTCCCAATGTGAGTGCTTCTTGGGGTGACTCCCCGTGCTGACAGGGACCCTTGTGCTGCAGGAGGGGAATCCTGCCTAGGAATCAGCAAGTGTGGCTCTTGTGTGCAAACCATGTCCACTTTGTGCAGGTAGTGCCAGAAGGGGCATAAGAGTAGGCGCAGGGTGGGAGAAGGTATAGGGTGTTTCCAGAGGAGGGTCCCTTTTCTCTGGATTTTGGTGCATAATCGGTGTCTGTGGAGCAGGATAGCTTTGTGTGAGGAAGGAGGGCAGGATGAATGGATCTCAGCTTGCTATAGCATAGCTGGGTCCCAGGGCAGTGGCATGACAGGGAGGCATGGAGAAGGCACTGTAGCCTGTCCTGGGTTTCTGCCTGGTGCAGGCAGCTGTGGCTTGCCCAATCCTCTTCTTGCTGCTCCTTCTTCCTATGCCTTTGGGAATACCAGTGCCTGGGCAAGTGATTCCTAAGAGTCAGAAATGCTGCAGAGGTGAGTCACCAGTGAAGCTGGAGGAAGCCTCAAGATCTGTTCCCATCCCTGCCCCTAAACAACCTCCAGAACTTTCCAGCCCAGTTTGGCTGTGGCCACCACTTTCCAGCAGATGCACCAAACACCCCCAGGAGTACCCATGCCTGGATCCTTGCTGTGAGGAGGGCAGGGTCCTGCTGGGCTTGGGGCCTTGCATGGACATCTGGGCCTGGGAAAACTTATCTCTTCCTTTCTCACCCCTGAGCTGGAATCCACTCCTATTAATAGCAAGTGGCTGTCGATAGCTGTTGTCAGCGGCAGGGATGGGGACCAAACCGATGCCTGCTGAGCCCCTTCTGTGTCCCAGCCAGCCTGGCAGGCAGCTGGCCCCACCAAGGGACAGAGGTGGTATTGGTGCTGGACTGTACCTGTTAAATGCTCCTCCAGGCCTTGCTGCTGTATGAATGCCCCCCTTTGCCCCAGACCTGTCCCAGCCTGGCACCCTCTGCTCCTGCCCTTGTGGGCTGGGATGTGCCAACAGCCTGTCTGCAGTGAGGAGCGTGCTGGTAAGGACAAGTCAGAGGAGGAGCCCATGAATTACCTGTTGTGCCAGTCAGAGCAGGTGCATAATCTTTTTGGGCCATGTTTCCCTGTTAGTGGCAAATCTGAGCCCCACATCCCTTTGCCTGGAGGTGTTTGCCTAAAAGGGCTGGTGATAGCCGAGATGTTTGGTCAGGGCATCTGAGAAAAGGCTGTTGTGCACTTCTAAGGCCAGCTCCAGTGACATGCTGGAAATTCAGCTTTGCTGGTAGCTCTGGAGGAAAGTGATGGTGCAAGGGCCAGCCTGTTGGGTATTGTTGTACCCTCAGGACCTGCCCAGGAGGGCTTTGCCACCTCTAGATCTGTGCACAGCAGGCACATCACCAGGTGGGAAGCTCAGGGCACATCCTGCCCTGCTGTGCCCCATGGGTGACACAGGACATGCGGAGGTCTTGGCACAGACTCCTCCCGTCCTCCCTCCTCCTTTTCCGAGGGAAATGTTTTGCACGGTAGGACCCTTATGCAGCTCTGTGTGGGCATTTGGGTGGTTGAGTGAGTTACAGGAGGGTGTTGCTGTGGCAGGAGCTGAGCATTTGTCCTGGCACATTTTTTGGTGGCACTTTGTACCCATAGTAGAAGCACTCACTGGTGTAAGGACAAGGTTTTGGTGCTCATTTTTAACTCTGCTGTGAGTCCCAGGGCTTCTTTCCCCAGTGGGAGGAGAGTGTCTGCATGGTGCAGTGCATCTTGCTGCCCAAACTCCTCGTGATGTGGGACCTGCACTTGTGAAACGCTTTGTCTGGGGACAATGGGAGGTTTTGGCTGCTCCAGAGTAGCTGCCAGGGCATTGGTACAGCTGCCTGGTGACGGAAGCCAGTATTGCTGATTTTTCCTTTATAAGAATGATGACAAAATGTCAAGCCCTGGAGTTTCCCCTCTGACTGACAACTGGGGGGGACCTGACCCTGCCCTGATGAGGCAGTACCCTTTAGGAGCATCCCCTTTGCCAGGGCAGAGGAAGGAGTGGGAAAGCGAAGGCAGGGAGAAGTATTGAAGGTAGTGGGATCCCAGCGACCTTCTGCTGTGGCTGGGAGCGCTGCCTGGCAGAGCTGTGTTTGCTGACAACCTTTCCCTTCCATTTATGTGGTTTTTTCTTTTCTTTTTTTTCAAGGCCACAGTCACTGGAGCTATGAAGGTAAATACCCTACAGTTACTCCTGCTTTCTCGTACCACCCGGCAGATCCTGGGCCTGAGCCAGCCGTGGTTAATGATTAGAGGACTCCACGACTCACCCTTCACTCCTGCTTGACCCTGACACAGTGCCCGAACCCAGGCACCGATGGGCTGAAGAGCCAGGGGTTGCTGGGATTCCAACAGGAAGCAGCAGCTCCAAGGAGGGTTTCCCCAGCCCCTTGGGTGTGGAGGGATGCCCCTCGGGGCAGGGCTCCTCCCTGCATGGGAGCTCCCCTGATCCTGTGCCAAGCAGGGAAACAGGTTGTGCTCTCCAGGCTGGACTTGCAGTCCCTGCTGGGACTTTGACCTGCCCAGGGATTAGTTTGCCTTCACTTCTGTCCTTTGTCACCCTGCCTTCCCATCCTGCCTGCCCCTTCCTTCCCATCATGGCTTGGGAGGCTTCTCCACAGCACCCATGATGGGCATCACCGCAGTGCTATCACAAATGCACCCCTTATTTCTGCAACACCACACTGGGGTTTGTCTTGGACCTGCTAATGCCCAGCTCCATCTTTACAGGGAGTCCTGCAAGTACCTGGCCTGGGGACAAGCCTGGGTTTGCTTTGGCCCATGATACACTAGCAGCAGCCCTCTGCAGTGCAAAGGGGGTTTTCTGGGCATCAGCCGTGCTTATCCCAGGTGTGACACTGGGGAGAGGTGGCTGTTTGTCAGCCACCCCAGCCACGTGAGCTAGCCCTTTGCCACGGAGCCCAGCAGCACAGTGGTACCTTGCTCAAGTGGCAGGGTGGGCGATTCCTGCCAGAGGCCAGGCTGTGCAAGACAGCAAGTGTATGATGAGCTGCAGGGCACTGGCTCCACGGCTTGCCAAGTCCACTTGTAAATGATCTTCGTGCGTTCTTCCTAAACACCCCTAAAATAGACTTTCCTGGCAGCTCACCATGCTCCAAGACCTTTCCTGATACAGCTGCATGCAGTCACATGGTAGCGCGGATCTGCTCCCAGGCTAACTTCATGGAAGCTAAACTTTCATGCATGGATAATCCCCTGGCCAGTGACTGTCCCCTTCCCCACCACCCCCCAAACCTTCTTTCTGGTGGTCTCCTTACACAGGCGATCTCACTGACACTCCCTCCCTTCCCTCTTGCACCAGACCGGGAGCACTGGGATTCAGATTACCCAGACTGTGGGGGCACCAAGCAGTCACCCATCAATGTTGACACAGCTCGGACCATCTTCAGCCCTGACCTGCGGCCCATCCAGCTCTCTGGATACAGCCTGCCCGCCAACGAGAAGCTCGTGCTGAAGAACAACGGGCACACAGGTGGGTGAAAAGGCAGGGGCACAAGCAGAAACACAAGCAGAGGCTGCCCAGGCTCTCCCAGCAGGACCAGGCTTCTCTGCTGCCCTTCCCCTGGGCTCTGGGAAGAAGATAGTCTTGCAGGCTGCAGTCATGTTGCCTTCAAAGCCAGAAGGGAAGCACTGAGCCTTTCCTGGATGAGGGGAGAAACCTGGAGATGTCCAGGAGCTAGCCTTTGGGAACTAGCTCTAGAAATTTGTTAAACTCCACATTTCCTTTAAAAATGTGTCCCTGGTATTTCTGACACAGGTTTGCAGCCACTGGTTCCTCCCCTGCATTTCAATTTCAAACGACTCATCAGTCTCTGGATGTGACTTGGCTTTTGAGTTACCTTCACCTGTCTCTTAGGACTCAACTTTGAGAAACTTCTTCAAGTCTGTGCTTAAGGATGCTATCTCAAGATCTTTAGAAGTTTTTATCCGTCTTTTGTTTCCTTTCTCTAGTTTTAGAACAGTTTTTAGAAAGCCTGGACACAACTTATGTTACTTTAGTATCAGCTATGTTATACCAGAGGGGTGGTCAGAGGAGGTTTCCCAGAAGGGGAACCACATCTTTCCATTGATCTCCCCACAGCTGGGGATGGTTAGACCTGGTTGCTACCAGCTTTTTCTGGGAGCAGGCAGAGTGTTCTGTGCATGCTGGTGTCTGCCAGTCCCTAAAGCTAAGAAAAGGTTGTGGAGAAAGGGACTTAGGAACCTGCTGATGGTGAGATAAGTCACCTCCTTGTCCTGGTAGCAAGGGAGATGGAGCTGACCTGAACTTGTCAAGCTGAACTTGACAGGTCAGACTCGCTGTGCATGGTCCGATCAGCTGCGTGGTGCATGCACAGAGCTCTTATTGTGGCCTCCTGCCCTAACGTGCCTGTGGAGTTAAACTAGTTGAGCTCAGTAGTTGCTATTTTAGACACTCTGGCATTTGGTGTTGCTTGGTGTTTAGAAAAGCAGTCAGAGCATTTTCACTGGGGAGGGGGGCAGTACTTTCTCCCGTGCTTATAAAATGCCTTTATTTATTGTGGCAATGACTGGCCTGCTTTATGAAAAGCCATAAATACATAAAAAGTTGCAAGTCCAGTAAGATATTTGAACAATTACTCATTTTGTTAACATAAAGTGTATATGCTGCATAAGCTTTTTAAAGGGCCTGAAAATGACTCAGGTAGCTAGAAGAAGGAATGCAATGATGCAGCCATACAAAAGAAATGTAAAAGCAGATAAATTCACAGGGAGGGAGCAGTCTCCCACTTCCCGTGTTTGAGTTTTCTATCTCTGAACCCGATGGCAAGGAACTCGAGATGGCAAATGAGTCATCACAGCCCTGTTACATGGTTAATCCTGAATCTGTGCCCTAGCTTGGTGATGTGACTAAGGGGCATTTCACCTATAAAGGAGAAAGGAAAAGAACTGACATTGAAAATGAGGAAAATGTGCTTAGAAGGATAAGACAGCCTTTCACAGGGTCCAGGGATGCTCCTGATATTTTGGCCTCACATCCAGGTAACTCAGCTTTAGATTTGGCATGCTGAAACATGAGTCCAAAATAGCTGGATAAACCACACTGAAGTAAAGGCAAAACAAAACATGAATTTACAGTATCCAAAGAAGCAAAAATTTTAGCTCCAAGTGTTTCCAAAATATTTAGTGCTTCCATGCCACCAGTTCCAGCGCTGTCAGACACTTGCAGGCTACCTTATTTGAAAGGTCCCAGCTTGCCAAGCACCACAGCTCTCTGTCCAGCTGCCCTGCTCTCATAGGTATTCACCACTCTGCCAATATCTTTCTCCACGAATTTTGTCCATGGTCTCTTCATATTATTCTCACTTACTGAATAAATTGTTGGATAACATTTGGCTTGGAGCTGGCCCCAGGAGTCTTTGCAGAGGAGCTCTTCACTTTCCAGCATTTTCACAGCAGCTGTTTTTGAAGCTGACGTATTTACTGCAGTGTCCTACAATCTGAAGTCAAAAGCTGAACCCTGCCACATTGGCAGGCTTGCCCGTAGCTCCGCAAAAGATGGAAAGCAAGTTTTCTTGTTATGATCAATTTCCACAAGCTCAGGGTGACTGTTTCCCTTGAGGCATTTCCTCTGTGTTCCTGTGGGTGGACCGGGCTTTATGTTTTACTGACTGACGTCTTCCTTCTGCCTGTGCAGTTGTCCTGGAGCTGCCTGAGTCGCTGGCCATCAGTGGTGGCTATGCCCAGCAGTACCGAGCTGTGCAGCTGCACCTGCACTGGGGATCCCCGTTGTCACTTGGCTCCGAGCACACCGTCGATGGGCGACGCTTTGGTGCGGAGGTGAGGAGCCCTCGCGGTGGTGCGTGAGTCCCTTCCCTCACAGTGCTGGGCTGTCATGCTCCATGCCCGTGGCTGTGGTTGTCACGGGACGGAGGCTGTAACCCCTGGGTAGGATCCCAGGCAGCCCAGCAGCAATGGAGTTCAGTGTAGGAGGCCACGCTCTGGTGCTGGGCCAGACTCCCGCTGAAGCCTGGTCCTGGGCTGATGGAGCAGGAGCTGTGGCTGTCCCCAGCTGGGGAAGCCAGCTCCCCTGGAGGCTGTGAGTGGCCTGCTTTGGGAGCTGCAGGGACTGTTTACTCTGTACACACTGTCCTCTTGCTCTGCCAGCTCCCATCTGGTTTTATCCCTCCTTCTCTAGCTGCTGTCCTCGAACTGAGCCCGGCTCTGCAGTATGAGCCCCTGGTATGCAGGACATTGCTGTACCTGGCTGGGGAAGTTCCTGCAGGCAGACCTTTGTGCTGGCTGCTTTGCAGCATCACATTTTCTTGGTCTCACCAGCATTTTCCCTTCCCAGGAGGGGTGCTTCTCACATGTGCATGTCTCTCCCAGCCCTTGCTTCAGAAGGCTGGAGCCCTGTGACGGTGAGCATCTCCCATCAGTGCCCATGCTGCATTGGGATTGCATGTTTTCCCTTCCAGATCCATGTGGTCCACTACAACACCAAGTATGACAGCTTTAACGAGGCAATGGTTCGCCCAGACGGCCTGGCTGTACTGGGAGCCTTTCTGGAGGTGAGTCTCTTAGGGGTAGGGCTGGGGTGGGCAGAGCTGGGCACAGTTTTGGGGACTGTCAAAAATGCATCTTGGAAGAAGGGGAGAGAGAGGGCAAGCAGTGCTGATAGAAAGAAGGGGTTGTGGGGATAGAGTGCATTTCCCAGGGAGTGATACCTCATTGCTGGCACTGCCATCACTGGGTGGTCTCCCTTCAGCCCCTGTCCTTGCCATAACTGTGGGGTCTCTGTGTTGCAGGTTGGGCCAAGTGAGAACCCGTACTATCAGGAGATACTTGAGCATCTGTACGAAATCGAAGGAGTAGGTAAGGCCCTGCCCCATGTAGTGCTTGTCTCAGGGGCTGCCACTCTGCAGAGAAACCCACTGCCTGGCAGAGGGAGGCTGCAGCAGGTGTTTTCCATGTGTACGTGAGAAGGGGAGCATTGCACCACTCCTATGGAAGCAGCGCTCCAAGGTGCCCTCTGTTCCCACATGCCTGCAGGGCAAACTCACTGCTCTTTCTCCAGTGGCTGTGGTGGCACACACAGTGCCAGGCTGCCCATGATCTCCATGCTGTTGTCCACCAAGGGATTGCAGGACACTCCCATGGTGTTTCTTCTCCCAGGGCAGCAAGTCTTGGTGCCCGGATTCAACATTGCAGGTCTGCTGCCTGACAACCTGAAACTCTACTTCCACTACAACGGCTCTCTGACCACCCCTCCCTGCTACCAGACGGTGAAGTGGACAATCTTCAACCAGACCATGAAGCTCTCTCGTGACCAGGTCTGTCAGGCAATGGGTGGTCTTGCAAATGTCAGGCACACTAGGTCTTGCCCAGCCTCTCCCTGCAAGCGTGCACCATCTGTGCCTGTGCCCTGCACCCCATCTGGCTCCCAAAGTGGGGATGGATGCTGCTCTGCTCACACTGTTCTCCTTCCAGATGTTAGTGCTGGTGAGGAGCCTGAGGACCGATGACAGCGATCTCCTGCAGAACAATTACCGGCCAGTGCAGGACCTGCATGGGCGACGGGTGCTGGCGAGTTTCCAGACCACCCTGCCATCAGAGAAGCACACTCCTGGTAAGGAGTGTGTGAGCGTGCTCAGGCTATGCCCAGCTGCAGGGGTGCAGAGATGGGGCCAGGAGCAGGAGTCAGTGCTTTGTGTCTCTCACCAGTTCCTGCACTTCTTTCACCCTACCTGGGAAAGATTGTTTCTAGGAACTTATTTTATCCTTAGTCTTGCAGACATAACAATAGGAGGACCAGGGGATATATGTTCAAGAGCAAACAGCCAGGTCCCAGCATCCCAGCTAGCTCCTTCAGTCTCAAATGCAATAGATAAATTCAGTAGGAGCTGCCAGTGGTACAAACTTGCAGCAAGGACCCCTCATCCAAACCGTGCAGGAAGGGCAGTGCTGGGCACCCCTCCTGAAGGTCACAATCTGCCAGTGGGGCCACACAGACATCCTGACCAGGAACACAGTCCCCTGCCTGAGGCAGCCCTGTCTGCCTGTCCTCAGTTTGTCCTTGAGGGCTTTTCTGGCATTGGTGGTTTCCAGGAATGAGTAGGAATGGCTGTTAATGCTCAGGTGTGACTATCGCACTGCATCAATGAATTTTTGCCTGTTGTTACTCCCTGAGGTCACAGGGGTTTTTCTGTTTGACATCCTGTTCTTTTCTGTTTTGATGGCATTTCCTGCACCTTGTGTCAAGCTGACTAATAAGAACAGCACACAGGCTTTGTCCCAGGCCTCAGTAACCACAAGTGCAAGGCACTTCCCTCACCATTCCACCTGCAGCCAGCTTGCTAATGGCTGTAGGCTTTTAATCACTGTGGTCTTCAGCCTGGCTAGCAGTTTCCCATGTGGCACTGCATCAAATGCTTCACTGAAGCCAGGAGAGATAAAATCTACCGCATTTTCTTTGTCTAGAATATCGCTTATCAAAGAAGGATATCGGGTTAGGCTGGCATGCTCTATCTTTGGTAAACCTGTTAGATACTTTATCATATTTTCCATTTACCTCCAAGCCTTTCTTTTACCACTTTCTTGCAGAATCTGTTCCAAAGCCTCCATCTGCCCACGCTGGGGCAAGGGGGGAGTTGCCCAGCTCTACCTTTTAATTTTTTCTTTTCCTTATTTGCTATTCCTGTCCAAAAATCCCCATTACAACAAAGTCACAAAGCCCTTGTTCCTGAACTACCAGGACAATGTCCCAGTACTCCTGGATGAGGTCACTGATCCCCTGCCTTGAGTGCACAGGATGGCTGGGGATTTCTCCCCACATCCGTGCTAACTGCCTGCTTTACCCCTGGGGCCAGTGAGCGCTGAGGTGGCGTGCTGGGGGGTCAAGTCTCATTTTGCTTGCAGCTGCACCTTCTGTACCCACGCTTGTTGTCATTCCCAGTTCAGGATAACCACTCCTGGCCCTGGGAACTGGGTGAAGGTGGCGGCTCTCCCGCAGCTAGATACAGCCTGCAGATAGTGCCACTCTGCACGCTATACCCAAGTCGTGTACAGATGATAGTGCAGCTCTTTAAAAGCTGTGCTCTTAAGCTGGGTAAATATTTGCCCAGTACAGCTCCCTCCCAGCATGTAGGGCCACTATACCATCCCCATGCCGGGTGCCCTGCCTGGAATGGGTGGCTGCCTCTTCCCAGGAGCCACTGACCATCCAGACACAGGCAACTGTCCCCATGGTCACCACCTGGTGGGCTCACCCCATGTCTCTCTCCAGGGTCTTCTGTGGGGTTTGGTACAGTCACAGGGTGCTCTAGTGCTCAGCACCCTGCCTGTGTTTCCTGGGTGGTGGCAACAGCGATGGGGGGGCGAGGTTTCTGGCTGTGCTCATCGAGGCTTCTGTGTGGGCTGTGGTTCAGGGATCCTTTTTTCTACCCTTCCCTTGATGCTTCTGTGCCAGGGTGTCAGGGCTGGGATTCCTGCAGCAAGATGCTGCAAGCTGCTGGGGATGCTGCAGGCAGCTCTCCCCAGCCTGCTCATGGGTGATGGGGAGTCTTGCGGGCAGCCCTGCTTTGGCAGGGGGGCCCAAAGGCCTGCAGGCTTGACACTTCCCTCCCTGAACACCTGGGGAACACCTCCTGACTTCGCTGTCTCTTTTACAGGTAGTGACGGTTCAGCAGCAACAGCAGGTAGGTGAGGGGCTGGTACAAGGGAGAAGGTGGACGGGAGCGTACCTGCTTGGGAATTGGGATCCTGGAAGCCATGTTCTGTGCTGGGGGGGCAAACAGCCACAGTGGGTTTGCAAGACATCTGTGCCGCTGGTTCTCACCCTCTGGTCTTGTCTCCTTTGCAGAAGGACATTCCAGCTCATTTCATGCAGGTAAGCGTGCTGAGTCGAGACTGCTCCTTTGTGCCCTCTCTGCCTTTGGGCCCCCAGCCTGCTCCCTGCCTTGTCTCACTCAGCCAGTAGCTGCAGGGGACCACCCCCAGTGTAACACAGCTCTGCTTGGCTTGTAGGGGACGTGCTGGCCGTGCTCTTCGGGGTGCTCTTTGCTGTCACAGCACTGGCCTTCCTGCTGTACATCTACAAGCACCGCAGCCAGAATGCACGGTGAGCCATGGGGACATGCAGGAGGGGGCCTGGGTCCAGGGCATGAGAAGAGGACTGGTGGTCTCAGGCAGCAAGACCTTCTGCCTGGTCTAACATTCTCCCCTTTTTTCTTCCCCCACCAGGCTGGACTCGCCAACCAAATCCAAAGTCATCTACACAGCAGCCAGCACCGAGAACACTGCATAAAGTCCACTCCTCTGTGGTAGTCCCAGCCCCACCGGTTCAGCTGCCACCCCACCTCCCCTCACTCCCACCCCGGGCCAAGGATGAGCCAGTGCTCCAGCATCCCTTGGCTGCACAGGCTGCCCACACAGACTGTTTGCCTGGGGCAGCATTTGACCCCAACAGATATTTTTGTTATAAAAAAGGTAAAAACTATTAAAAAAAATAAAAAAAAAACCACAAAGTAAAAGCCACCCATGGTACCACACCTCTCTGCTGTTCTTGTGAGAAGCTGTGGGGCAGAAAAGAGCACCCTGGTGCAGCTGGATCCCTATTGGAGAAGGGTATGCAGGGACCCCTTCCCAACCAGCAGAGACAGCATCAGCCCCTGTACACTGGGCAGAGCTCCAGAGTAAGCAGCACAAGGCTTCTTGTACAGCCCAGCCCTGCCCTCCATCACTCTGGGACTTCTTCCTCCTCTTATTTGTGCAAAGCATTGGAAAAACATAGCTACAGCTTGGTAGGACTGGAGAAAGGCAGAGCTGCAGGTGGCAGAGCCACCGCTTGCTTGTTGGCCAGCCCCCACCCAGATCACTTACAGCTCTATCAGAGCTAGATTAGCCCTAGATGCAGGGCTACCTCCCACCTTCCATGGTGGCTCCAGTGGAACTGGAGCCAAACCCCTGGGAGCTTTACAGCCAGGGCAAAACGAAGAGAAGTTATCCAGACTCAGGAGAGGAGAGGAACCTGTAGACTCCAGCCCTCAGCAGCTTCCACCTCAAAGTTGTAAAACTAGAGCCTAACCCCTGCTAGGATGAACAGAGCAGGAGCAAGCCCTCCAGGCAAATGGGGCCAGCAACTGCCAGACCATGCTCCCCAAGTCACACCAGCACAAGACACTGCCACCACTGCCTGTACCCTCCCCACAGGGGCAGTGCCGATGGCCACACACAGCACCCACTTCTCTGTGGTACTTAATTTTATTGGTATAAAAGCCCACTATGGATAAAACTGCCTTCTCAGCCCGATGGCAGTTTCTCCCTCCCAGCCCTGTGGCACAGAATCAGGGCTGGTACCCGCCTGAAAATCCCCAAGAACAGGAGAGGGCAATGATCCATTGGAATGGTCCCTTGAACCCTCTCCCAAATCTGTGCCGGCAACAGCTGTGGCATTGCATCTCCTCCCAATCCCTCCGCCACCCTCCGTGTCCACTGCGCCCTTTGGATACTGCCTTCTCCCTCTTTCTCCTCCCACCCTGCAAGCTCTCAGTACCCCTGGGTCTCCCAGCACCATCCTGCTGTACCAAGGTGACAGCTCACGGCGCTACCGCAGGTGAGCGCCTGGGCCGTGGCTCCTGTGGCAGCAAGACTGGGCAAAGAGGTGGAGAAAGGAGCCTCACAAGGGTCTGCTGTGAGCCAGAGCACAGCAGCACTTTGCAAAGCCCCTTCCTCCACCCTGCAGCGAGGAGGCAATGCGGGCACCCCACCCTTGCACGGTGGGGGCAACGCCTGTGACGGCGGGGGGAGAAGCGATGGGTTTCTTTGGGCTCAAGACTCCAGCAGTCCAAGGTAGCATCCTTCACAGGCAAGCTATCTGGGGCTGAGCTCACGGCAGGGCCAGTGGAGTCAGGCCCCTCAACACTGAGCTGTTCTATGGGGGCTCCCAAAGGGGCATTGGAGTCCCAGCCACACTGGTTGGTTGGTAGGTTGGCTGCCACAGCCGGACCCCAGCACCTGCCCCGCCGGGGCTGGCCAGGGTCCCCGAGTCCAGGAGAAAAGATATTGCAGAGAAGGTGATGGCCAATCCTGCCACCAGGATAGGAGAGGGGAGGGCAGGGGTGGCTGGGGACAGGAACATCCTGCAGGGCCTCAGGATCCTGGCTGGGGGCTGGATCCACTCCGTAAACCTGCAGGAACCGAGAGGAGAAGGGGTCAGTTTTCACCAAACTCTTTTACCCCACCTCCCCCAGGAGAGGCAACAACCTGACCGCTGGCACCAAAAACCATTTGCTCCTCTTTGTCTGGAAGACAAGGAGATTGATGTCCTTGTTCCAGCCACAGGGACAGCCTCTTGCCATCCCAGCATGAGTCCTGGTACCCAGCAGGACCCACGGTGTCCCCTTTACGGAGCAGGACTTACAGAGCAGGAAGCGCCGCAGGTTCTGCGCAGATCCCCCCGACAGTAGGTAAGCCCAGGCAGCGGCAGCAGCCATCAGAATGTAGGAGGGCACCAGGCTGCCCACGTACAGGGGGTTGCAAAACGACTGGGGAGAGAGGCAGGAGAAGCGAAGGGTGAGCAGGCAGGAGAGGAACAGGGACAGGATGTGTGGCAGTGTCGCCACCTCAACGAGTGGAGTGGGACAGGGGACACCAACTCCAGGATTTGGTTTGTGAAGGGCCAGCTGCTTTGCTAGTGCCAAAGACTGTTTCCCCCCAGGACAGGGACCAGTACCCCAAATACAGGTCCTGGTGCAGAGCTCTGCTCCCAGTTACTCACCGACCCCGAAACAGCGAGGTGCATGACAACGACCGCCGCGATCTCCCACCAGCGCCGATGCTCACAGCCATGGAAGAAGAGGATCCCCCAAAAGGTGTGAAGGAAAATCAGCACCATGGTCATAAAAGCTGCAGGGAGAAGCAGAGAGGTGTCATAAGGGAATCACCCACCCTGACCTGGCCTGCAGGCTTGGGGAAGGGATGGGGAAGTAGAGACACTGATGGGCGGGACTGGGAGGAGCTGGAGAATCTCTCCCACGCTTGGGGAGAGATGGGAGAGAAGAGCAGGGAGGGTCACAGGGGACAGAAAGAAGGGTTTGGCACAGAGAGATGTGACAGGGGCTCAGGTGGGTGAGGGTGTAGCATGGAGAGGACAGCATGGAGGGAAAATTCCATCCCCCCTGGCTCTGCTGCCTCTGTAGTGGGGCAGAAGCATGAGCAAAGGGTGCTAGTCACTCACCTGAGGTCAGGAAGTACAGCTGCGAATCCCCATGGATGCCCACAGTGCCAGGCCCTAACGCATCAGCCAGCAGGTTGATCATGGAGAAGGCGCCGCTCATGAGACCAAAGCCCACGCCAGCCACTGCCAGGACAGGGACACTGTCAAGCCCTGAGCCTCTCAGGGGCCACCCCAGGCACCTCCCAGCCAGCTCTGGCATGAGAAATCTCCCTTTGCTCCCAGCACCACGCCCAGCCCTGCGGTCAGGGTGCCCTGCTCTGCACGGCACTCACCATATGCCATTTGCTGGATGGAAATGGGGGAGCAGCCGTCCTCACTGAGAGCCACCAGCCCCTCGATGGCCTTCCTGTGGGGTGAGAGCACAGTGGAGCCCAGCACAGCTCAGCCATCTCCTGAGGCATGGTGCAGCACTCAGTCTGCACTGTGTCATCCTCCTGGTAACCTCCCCACTCCGAGCTGCAACACCCACCACGGAGAACACCCGTGTGACTTGTACCACCAGGCAAACCAGACATGTGAAAACCACGTGAAGCCACACAGAAAGATTTTCCGCGGAGGAATGCGGGTGCCAGCCAGCCGAGCAGAGCAGGGCTGGGGTGAGCAGGACATGGGGTGTAAGGCAAGCAGCAGCACCCCCGCATGGAAAGCAGCTCCAGTGCAGGAGAGGGAGGCTGTACCTGATCTCTGCGTTTATACTCTAAGAAAGATGTTGACAAACAAGGAAGGAGCTGGAAAAATTCTCTGGAGAGAGAAACTGGGAGAGGAAAGGCTTCATAATTTTTATCAGCTAGAGGTGTGGCAGGTGAGCACACCAGACAGCTCCTCGGCCCGGAGAGGGCAGCAGAGCTTGGATCCGGGGATCGGCGAGCGAAATGCAGTGGTTTGTGTCAGAGGCTGGTTTGTGTCAGAGGCTGCTCCGTGGAGCTCTGCCACCCTCTGCCTGCCCGCCTCCGACAGTGCCCTGCCACAGGGAGCACTGCAAGTCTGCAGCCCTGGCTCCCCTGGCCTGCTCCAGCTTCCACAGAGGAAAGCTGGGGGCTATGAGGGAATGCCAACTGTAGCACTACACCTGCCTGTGCCTGCCTGCACAGCCCCAGAACAGCGTCTGTCTGTCTGTCCACACATAGGACAGGGTGCAGTGTGCGCTCACCCGGCAGCACAAACCCCGCGCTCCAAGCAAGTGGCACCATGGAGGCAGGAGCTGCTAACGCTGCACCGAGACCGTGTGCTGGGCTGGGCTGGGCAGCAGGCCCTCCAGACCTTAGAGTTGCTCTGCTCCACCACCCGAGACCCACTGAGGCCAACACGCCAGAACAGGTGCCACCCATGCGCTCCCAGTGAGCACCGAGGCGGCTTCGTGCCACACGTGACATCCCCCCCAGCCCAAGTGCCACACGTGACATCCCCCCCAGCCCAGGAGCTCCCAGACGAAACGTGACAGCCCCCACAACTGGGACCACTATCTGCAGCAGCACTGGCACAGCAGGGGGGACGCCATTACCTGAGGAGCTTGTAGTAAAGGAAGCGGAAGGCCTCCTGCAGCAGCACAGAGAACATCACCCCAAATATCAGGAGCCCCTTCTGCAGCCGCTCGTCCCGCGGGTCGCTGGCTTTCACCGCAATAAACCAGATGAGGGACGAGAGCAGCAGCGACACCAGCCAGAAGAAAGCCCTGCAAGAGACAGAGCCTGCTGGCACTGGGGCTGGTCCATCAGGACCACCCTGCACCCCTGTGGCAGCTGTGCCCTGGCCTGGCCCGCTCTCCCACCAGCACCAGCACTGCTCTGGTCCCAGTGCAGGGCAGGTGGTGCCTGTACTGGTCCCGATGCTGTGCTGTGCCTGCACTCCTTTTTCACCACTTGCCAGAACTGGCACCAGTGCCCCTGTTGTGCTCAAAGCAGTACCAGCACCTGTGCCAGGATCATATCCACGTCAGCACCAGTACCATGCCCTATTGGTCCCAGAGATATTGGTGCCAGTGCCCCAGCTGCACACACACAACAGCACCACTCCCAACCCTCCCCTGGCACTGGTAAGGTAGGTACTGGTGTCCATGATGTGCTAATGGCTGTGACAGTAAGAGAAACAATGATGGTTTGCCATGCAAGGAACAGCACCACTATGAGTACTGGTGACCCCACTGAAGCCACACCAGCACAGGTACTGGTCCCATGAGGGTGCCTGGGTGCCTCAGCCAGTACCAGTCACATGCCTGTCACACCTCTGATGCTATCAGCACCCATCACATCCATACTGGTACCAGCACCAGCACTGGTCCCAGCACCCCATCACACCCACACTGGTACCACTACCAGCAGTGGTACCAGTGCCCCTCTCACACTCATATTGTTACCAGCATTGTGACAGTGCCCCATCATGACCATACTGGTCATGCACAGGCACTGGGACCATCACCGTGTCACACCCATACTGGTACCAGTACCCCTGTCACACCCATACTGGTACCAGTGCCCCTGTCACACCCATACTGGTACCAGTACCTCTGTCACACCCACACTGGTACCAGTACCCCTGTCACACCCACACTGGTACCAGCGCCCCTGTCACACCCGTACTGGTACCAGTATCCCTGTCACACCCGTACTGGTACCAGTATCCCTGTCACACCCGTACTGGTATCAGCGCCCCTGTCACACCCATACTGGTACCAGCGCCCCTGTCACACCCATACTGGTACCAGTACCTCTGTCACACCCACACTGGTACCAGCACTGGTCCTTGCGCCCCGTCACCCCCACACCGCTCCCGGCACCGATCGTGGCCCCACACCAGCCCTCCACAGTAGCGCCAGCGCCCCCGCCACGGGACTGACCCGGCGATGAGGATGATGATGCGGAGCGGATCGCGGGCGATGGTGAAGAGGAACAGGCCGAAGGCGGGCCCGAAGGCGATGAAGGTGCAGCCGAAGAAGACGGCGAGCGTCATGTCGGCGGGACAGGCGGGACGCGGGGCCGGGACAGGCGGGACGGGCGCTCGCTCCGGACGGGCCCCGCGGCCCTTCCCCCTCCGCCGCCCTTCCGGGGCCACTGACGTCACGGCTGCGCGCGCCGCCGCCGGCGGAAGCGGCCACCGGGGCCGCGCCGGGAGGGGCGTGGCCCGACCGCGGTGGGCGGGGCGGGGCCGGTCGGTGACGTCACCGGAGCAGGGGCGGGAAAGTGGGATATGGGAAAAAGGGGCGGGAATGTGGGATAGGGGAAAAGGGGGCGGGAATGTGGGATAGGGGAAAAGGGGGCGGGAATGTGGGATAGGGGAAAAGGGGGCGGGAATGTGGGATATGTGAAAAGGTGACTCGCGGGAGCGGGGCCCGGCACTGGAACGGGCTCCGCAGGGAAGAGTCCGTGTTCCCTCCACTTTTACGTCCAACCCAAACCAGACCTGTCAAAGAAAGGGACCCCGGGGCTGCTCCCACGTACGGACACCCACACCGCACCCTCTCTGCGCCCAGAAGGCGCCGTACAATTGCACTGGATGCCGAGTTCTGCAGGAGCGCGGTCCCCGTGCCTGTCTCGGCACACCTGCAGCCAGGCTCGAAGCTGCTGAGGGGTCTGGGTCTCCAGGCATCCGCTCATGGAATAGGGCCCTGCTCCTGGGAGACACAATCCGCAGCAGAGCCCTCCAGTGTGGCACACAGAGGGCTCTTCTTAAGCAGGGAAACCCCAGGGCCCTGGCATTGCCCTTCCAGCCCATTCCCTGACCCTTGCAGCCAGCAAGCTGCAGGCTGGAACTTTGCTCCGGGGACACTGCTGGCTTTTGGCGTGATCACTGGGGTTTGCAGGGCCAAGTCAGGCCCTGGCAAAAGGCATCCCACAGGAGGAAATGGGGCACAAGTTTGCCTAAGGTTTAATAGTTTCGTTGCAAAACAGGTCAGATTCAGACCAGTTGGCCCAGAGGGAATCACCTGTGAAGTTCACCAAGATGGTGATCTAGCCCAGTCCGCAAGGACAATAAGCATCAATATAGGGAAGACATCCTGCAAGAAAGGCATCACATTACAGAACCCTGAGAACAAGCGCTTCTTATTTATTTTCTATTGCTCTGAAAGCCAATTAATCAACATTGAGGCCAGCAACTACTAAACCAATATAACGAATGCTCCCCATGGATCCCTTGCTGCCTGTCACCCTGCCATAGGCTTGTCTTGCTGCAGAGGTGCTCCAGTGCTGGTCCCAACCCCCCTGAGCATGTGGAGCAAGGGCCACACATCCCCCTTCATTGCACACTCCCTCACAGGCAGCACAGCCCCGCTGTGTAGTGCAGTACCGAGCACTGCACATGGGGCATTCATAACTCATATGGAAATGAGACAGCACCACATGGTTTTGGTTTCCCTTGTCCTCTGCTGGTGTTGACAAGTCTGTCATATCGATTTGGAGACAGGGCGATTTGTGTGACACTTGGCTTCAGGCTGCTTGACCTGTTTTGAAAACCCCCAGAGCCCTGCAACAAACCCCACACAGCTTGACAACGTGGCTCTTCTGGCCCTCACCCCCATCTCTCAAACTTTAAATGCAGGGAGGGACTGAGGGGTGACAGTGGTCTGTGCCTGGCTCAGCACAGCTCAACATGTCTCATCAAGATCTCTCTTTGTGTGGTCCTCCCCCTCCAGTGTGTAGTTCAAGAGTATCGAACAGGAAGGATTTGGAGATGAAGTAAGGCACCAGAGAGGCCCAGAAAACTCAGGGCAGAGGGCAGAGGTGAAAGGCTGCCAGAGGTTAATGGGGTGGTTTATCAGTGGGGTGGCAGCCCATGGCAGGGCTGAAAGCTCTTTGGGGAGATCTTCAGTCTGTCAGGCCAAGAGAAACAAATCCAAAGGTTGCAATTCAATGGGAGAAGGGCAGGGAGAGGAAGGGAGGAGGGGACAGGCACTTAGGCCCTCAGCGTGGGCTTGTGACGCGTGGGGGACATGCCTCTAGGTCAAGCTCCCATGCCAGTTGCTCCACAGTGCCCCTCCCAGGGCTTTCCCTGGCCGCCTCACCTCTCTGCAGGGCCACGTGGGGAAGAAGATGGGTGGGGGAATGGAGGAAATGCAAAGCTTTGCTGAACCATGAAATGCCTCATGTCTTTCCCAGGCAGAGCATCACTTGGGAACAGGTATCAGGATATTATTGCCAAACCACAGACAGTTCAAAGGAATGAAAAAACCCTTGCAGAGGGGTGTAAACGGTTAAGTCAGATGGACTGGTACAAACCAGGAGGCAGCAACAGCTAATGGGGAAAAAACAGTGGGTGTGAAAAGGCTCTTTGTCCCAGCAGGAAGGCGACAGAGGCTGGGCACCAGGACGCACCCTGACTGGAGTGCAGGGCAGGCATGTTTGCAGTGCAGGGTGCAGGCTTCCAGTGAAAAGGTGCTTTTACACTCTGGTTCTTTTCGGAGCCAGACAATCCCCTGTCTGGAAGGTGCTTTGACCAAACAACAGAATGGCTCAGCTGATGCACTGCAAGAAAACAAGGCAGACCCAAGGAGGAGCTCCAGCCCTTGCAGAGGGACAGCTCAGCAGTCCAAGATGGCATGTACTGTCCTCCCTCTACTCCTGCTCGTCCAGGTCCAGGGTGGGGGGCTGCAGCTCACGACAGGCCTTGCACCCTGTAACAGGTGAGCTCGAAAGGATGCCGAGATTGAAAACCAAGACACTGCTGAGAGGTCAGCAATAAGCCCAGTATTTATTACAAAAAGTGGCCAAGTAAACGGGAACCTGAGAGGCAGGAAAGGAGAGGAGTAAAGTAAGCCCTCAGTGAAACCCCCACTCACGCAGGTGTGTTTTACGAGGTTGCCTTACTGACCCCAGGATAACTAGAATTCCCCATAGCTGAGGCTGCATCCTTGGAGGCTCACAGAGATAACCGGATGTCCCCACAGAAGGCAAGGTTGTCCTTCATATGAAACTTGATGTCGTGTTTTTGCCCACCAGCCAGCCCCTGGGGCTGAGGATGGTTTTGTCCAGATAAATTTCCAGAGAAAAAGCCAGTCAAATCTTTCAGTAATACCTTTGCTAATGACATATTTAACAAAAACGGAAGAGAAGGTGGTTGTGCAGTTGAAATTAGTAGCAGTTGAAATTAGGTAGCCATGTAGGAGCAGCGGCAGGCCCCAAGTGGGGGCCAGGCCCCCTCCTCCCCAGCCCTGGGCCGGGGGTAGGTGTGGCACTGAAGCCCCCCTTTTCTCCTATAACAGAGCAGAGAAAAAAAAAACTTTAGAGAAGAGCCTGGACAAGAATGCTGCAGCAAGAATTCTGGCAGAGAGATAACAAAGTGTTCTAGACCAAAGCTGCAGCAGGAGAGAGAAGTTCGAAGTGGGGCCTGCTTCTCCCCCCTCTCTTGCTCTCTCTCTCTCTCTCTCTCCCTTTAGCAGGGAAAAGACTGAAAAAATAAAGTCATGCCACCTATGAAAGTTTGTTGGGGTGAGGAGACCCCCATGCTGCTTGTGGAAGAGCCTACACTGGAATAAGTTGATGCATGAGGAGGCCGAGACTTTATGAGAGACCTGAGGTGAGGCAGGGACCTGTTGAAGATTTTGTGACCCTGAGGGAAACTTACGCTGAGCGAGCGTAAGTATGAAACTTAAGCGAGACAGCCCAGGTGGGATACTGGGATCTGTTTGTGGGATCCATGCTGCTGCTGATGATTTGTGACCCTGAGAAAGAGACTTACACCAGAGCGAGAACGGCTCGGGTAAGCTTGGGATCCAAGTGAGGGATCCATGATAGACCTATATCAGAGAGGCCTATCAAGGACTGTTCTCCCATGGGGAGGGACCTCACAGGAAACAGAGGTGGACTCAAAAGCCATTATTCCCTGTGACCCTGTGGTGAAGATCCATGGTAGGCAAGTGTCCCCTTGTAGTCCATGGAAGACCCTACAGGGCCTGCGTAACCCCCAGCCTCCGGTCTTAGCCCAGGAGCGGGGTAGGCCCAACCCTGGAGTCCGACACAGAAAAGAGAGAGAAAGAAAAAGAGTTCCAGCTGCGACAAAAAGGAGTTGTCGTCCTGAGATAACAGAAGAAGAGCTTTAGAGTGCTGCAGAGTTATTGAAAAGACCTGGAACTCCGAGAATGGAGAAAGAGACTGCTTCTCCTCCTTGGACTAATAAAAAAGGGGGGAGAGGTATTTCTGTAAATACATAATACTTTTTACCTAAATAGAATTATTTTAGATGTAGTTCTTTAGTTTTATTTTGCTAGTAATAAATGTTAATATTATTTTTCCCCAATCAGGTTTCTTTTGTCTGCATAAACCTTCTCTCAACTTACAGTAATTGTGGGGGGGGGTGTTTAAGAGCAAATTGACCCAGAGCAAAACCACAACACTTGAGAGCCCTGAGCATGAGCCACCTGCATTTTTATCCAATTAGCCAGTGATGTCTACCTGGGCCAATGTGGCAGCACAGCCCAGCCAGAGGCCTTCGGTCCCTCCCCCGTTATGTGAGTGTACCCCCTCAGCACATGCGTGAGAACTTTGGGTTTCCCCTCACACTTGTGCTGTTTCACTCAAGGGGTCTTATCTATTTGGGTTTGGGGGCTTTACTTCATCCTCTCCAGGCAATCACAGAACACCAATTAAAAGAAACTGTCCCTCCAAGGACGAAGCTCCAGTTTATCAGTGAACTTGGCAGACAAAGAACAAAACTTTTGCAGGTGGCTGGACTAAACACAGACCAAAAAATATCAACAGTCCCTGATACACACACTTGGGAGGACAAACAGAAAATGAGTACCCAGTAAGTATCTGTGGGAGAAGGATTTGGAACCACAAAACAAAACTGCTGGGCCAGGGAGAGGGCAGGAGGCCAGCAGCACCTGGGCAGGAAAGAGATGCAATCTCACCACCCTCCTTTCCTGAGCTGAGAGACTCAGCAAATAAAGGAAAGCAGATAACAAAAGCTATCCCTGCCGGTCGCTCGCTGGGGCGATGGCCTGGCTCGACAAGGGGTCAGCATGAATTGTGTTTCCTGTCAGTATGTGGCTGTGCTTTTAGAGGGATATCCGCTGGGTGCCGTGGGACAACAGGGCTCAGTGCACATTATGGAGGGGCCCAAAATGAAGGGCAGGACTAGATCATGACTTTATGCATCCCCAGGAAATCCAGCCTGTTTCGGTGACAGTGATGAGGCACATCTGGCTTCTCTTCAATTTGTGTTGGAGAAAATACAGCAAGCCAGGAGGAAACTTCCTGAACACTTTGAGAAATGGTTGTCTGCTGCATTGATGTTTGCTAGCTTATACAGCTATTCCTCAGTCAATGGTAATAGAAAATGCAACTACTACACAGGGTGATCAGTTAATCCCAGACATGGAGAAGACCCTAATAACTAATAACGTGCATGCATGGTCATGTGTGTGTGTTTCCTCAGTGTCATACACATGAACCCTGAAGCAGACTCCATGGAGAGGTCAAAGACCTTCCCCAGGTGCCAAGCAGTAGCATGCAGACTGTGGAAGGGGATATGCCAGTGACATAATCTATCACTCCGTACTTGAAGAGGATGGTGAGCTTAGACTGAGCTTGAGACGTAGAGGTTTCCTCTGCATCCCAAGGAAGTGATGGAAATGAGGAAACACAGCCATGTTATCATTCTTAGCCCCCTAAAGCCACAGAGAACACCCATAATGCTGGCCACGGACTTGGGTCCCTGCAGAGCCTCCTTGCACAAAATGGGCAGGGAGACTCCCACCTCACCTGTCCGTGCCTGTGCCCGCCCACAAGGACCAAACACAGCCATCCATCTTGTCAAACTGCTTTAATATTTGGACACGAAGACAGGACAGAGCCGGTCAGGCTGTGCACAGACAAGATGCCGCTGAAGCCCTGTTGTAAGGCTGCAGGGCTTCCCTTCTCAATAGATGTGTGGATTTGGCCAAGATGCAGTTCAGCTGATGATGTCCTGAGCATGCCAGTGAGGTGCACGTGTTGGGTAGGGAAGAGGGATGGGGGATCTCCAGGGCAGCTCAGAGGTTGTTCAGCTCCAACAAGGTCTGGTCCAGGACCTGGTGGATGCCCACGTTCTCCTCTTTGGCACTGGCCAGGCTCTCTGTGAATGCAAGGGACACCCAGCCACACACACACACAGACACAACCCAAGGGTACCCAGGTGCAGCCGAACCCACACACACCACGCCAAGCACAGACACACGCACACAGACACACATTTCAGTACAGCAATGGCCTCCAGCTGAATGGGGCATTCCCGGTGGAGCAGAGTCCACACAAACCGCCCCATCTCCAGCAGGGAGTAGTCCAGCCACTCTGGGACCTGCCAGGGCAGCCAGGCCAGTCAGGGCTGGTCACTGGGGCAGGCAGTTACTGCTCTTCAGCATTTCCATCTTCCCATGGTGCCCCGTTGCCCAGGCTGGGCCCTCCGCAGTGCAGCTGCTGCCAGTGAGGACCGTTACTTGGCCAGCCCTCGAGGCATCAGCACTGGCTGGCTGTGGGCACATGCACAAACCCTTTGCCAGCGAAAGCAGAGAGCCAGTGCCTGCTGCGTGACCCAGCAGTGCTCCGTGAAGAAAAGGAGACAACAACCCCGGAACAGCCTGGGAGGGCAGGCAGAGAGGATAACAGAGAGATAAGGAGCAGAGCTGACAAGGCTACAGGGATGAGCTCTGCCAGGCAGCCTGCTGCCAAAGCAGCCTCCTCCAGTGTTCACTTCCAAATGGCATCATCCTTTCCCCGAGATAGGGATGGAACAAGAGCCCTGCCTACTCAGCCCCATCTCCCAGTGCGCCCTGCTGGGCTCTTCCCTGTCCTCTGCCCCAAGTTTGGGTCAGTGGGTGCTGCTGGGTCCCCATCTCCTATCCCAGTGATCCCGGCACCCTGCAGGGACCCTTTTCTGAGAGGATCCTCCCTGCACAGTTTAGGGTGACCAGAGTGAGGAGGAAGAGGCTGCCCACCGACTCCTGGGACAAGGGGAGGAAAGCAGTGACACAAACCACCACCTCCCTCCCTGGCAGAGCCAGGCTGATGCCAGAGGACAGCCATCACCACGTGGTCACCCCAGGACATCACAAAACCCCTTATTCCTCTCTCACAAAAAACCGATCAGGCTCCGGAGGGGTTCCCTGTCCGTCCCCACGCAGGGTAGTTACCCCTGTGAGGATAAGCCAAGGTTTCACACCTCGCCTCGTACCAGTGGGGAGCAGGTAGGGGCTCCCAGCCCTGAGCCAGCCTGGCCAAAACAGGGCAGGGAGGCTGGGCCGGGGCCAGGAGCTCTGGGCAGCTCAGTTGTTAAGTTCAGTAAGGATGACCCGCAGCTCGTTAGTGAGAACACGGTTTTTCTCGGCCTCCTGCTGAGAGCGCTCTAGAGAAAATGGAGACGTCAACGCAGCACAGGAAAGAGAGAGAAAAAAGTGAGTTAGTGAAAAGAGACAGCATTTCCCAAAGCCCTCAGTGGAAACACCACAGCTGCCCAGTCAGCAGCAGGGACCAGCTGGACTGGCAGGAGGAGGCAAACCAGTCCTGGCACAGGGACAGGTCTGTAGGTCCATCAGTTTGAGAACTGGATTCTGGGGCACGGTAGGGTGGTGAGGAAAGAGGAGGGGTACCAAGGATAAATTTAGGGATCATGAGGTCACTGCTGAAGGGTAGCACGAGCTCTTTCACCAAGGGAAAGTGATGCAGGACACATGACAGGGCTGAGATTGCTGCTTGCAGGAAATGTCTGGAAGTGGAGACAGCGAATGGACAGGACCAGGTCTAACCCTTGTATCTCAGGTCAAAAGAGTCATAGAGAAGATGGTATGAGATGAGGAAAGCTGTGTATGAGAGCCAGAGGGTGACTGGGGTCAGCACAAAGGGCCCTGTCCTGCTCAACCTGGCAATGCAGGAGCCTCTCAGGTCTCAGCCATGGTTACCCCAGGGGGCCCACGAGCTGCCTGCAACCACCTCCTACCACGCCACTGACAGGACCCATGTGAGACAGGCAGGAGATGAGGGATAGAGTGGCATGAAGAAAACAAAGGAGAAACCAATGTTGAAACTTTATTGAAACCAACTCATTAAACCAAAGGGACAGAACATTAAAGAAAAGTCATGAGATGCAAACTGAAGAGCAATGTGCAAAGGACAGAAGGCAGGGTGAGGGAGGAGCGGGGGGTTGCCTGTCTGCCAAGGAAGGAGGTGTCTGCACAGTCGGGCCCAACCCTCTATCCCCCAGGCCTGAGCTTTGGCAGTGGAGGTGCCGCTTCCCCAATGCAGGTCATCCCCATCCTGGGGCCAGCAAGCAGCACCGGGGGGCTTTGCTGGGAGTATGTGGGGGGGCGGGGGAGAGGGCCCCCCATCCCCGGAGCTGCAGGGTCCCCAGTGCTTCTGCTGCTGGGGAGCCAAAGAGGGAGGTGCTGGAGTAAAAGGCTTCCAGGCACAGCCCTGATCCCTGTCGGGCAATACCATGACATAACCTACTGCACAGGCACTATTCAGCCAGCACGTGGATGCCATGGAGCTGCTGTCCTGCCCTGACCCAATGGCTCTAAGCACCTACATCTTGTCTCCCCAAAGAGGGGTAAAGCGAGAACACCCCAGGCCGGCTCCTGTCCCAAAGGAGCCGACGGACAGGCACAGGCTAGGAAGGACAGAGGAGGACAGAGAGGGTAGGGAGGAGGTGGGATGGCCAGGCAGGCAAGCAGCCGAGCTGGGGAGGGGAGAGGCGGGTGGGGAGGGCGCGCAGTGCTGGTGCCCAGCAGGGGGCTCAGAGGGAGGTGATGTCGTTAAGTGCATTGTCCAGCTCCTCGCTGATGGCTTTGTACTTCATCTTCTGCGCATACACTTCATCTGCAGGTGGGAGCAGGCAGGGGGCAGATGGTGGAGCACAGTGAGGGGCACAAGGTGGAGAGAGAGAGTGGCTGTGAGCGGCGGGCTGAGGGCAGCAGGAGCATGCAGGCACAGGCGGCATGGATGTGACCCCATTCCCCACCCAAGGGCAGAGCCCACACCCCAGCTCTGCACTCCTGCACCAGACACCACAGCATCCAGCCTCCCACCTCCCTGAACCCCTACCCACCCCCTCACCTCGGCCAAACCCTGTCCAGCCCCACCAAGGGCACAGTGTGGCCAAGCACCGCCCTGGGAAAGAGGAACACAGGGCAGGCGGGGACATTTTACCTTCTAGGTCATCAATGGTTTTCTCCAGCTTCGCCACAGACCTCTCTGCAAATTCTGCCCGGGTCTCAGCCTGTGGGAAGCACAGTGGGGAGAGGGTGAGCTGCAGGGCACAACAGGGGCGGTGCAGGCTGCACTGCACTCCAGATCTGCCCCCTTTGCATCTCTGGTACCCTTCTCCCCAGGCACTCCCCTGGTAAAAGCAATGAACAAGAAAGGTCAAGGGCCCCATGGACCCTCACACTCCAAACCAGAACAGACTTAGAGAGGGGCATCCCAGACCCAGGCACCTCCTATGCTGCAGGGCTGCAGTTTGGGAAACCGTGAGAGGACATTGGCATAACAGTCAAAATCCACTCAGGATGGCAAAATCATACCTGCACTGATGCAGTGGCAGCCCTACACTCCTTACCTCCTTCAGTTTTTCTCCTAGAAGCTTGATTTCCTCCTCATACTTGTCCTCCTTGGTAGAGTACTGCAGAGACAGAGACAGGCACCTGTGAGCCCCAGGGGGAACCTTCAGCTGTCCTTCACCCCAACCGGAGACCACAGGACCCCCAGACCCCATGCAGTCTGCCCAGCCCCAACAGCCTCACTGGGTCCTACCTTGTCAGCCTGGGCCTCCAGGGACTTCAAGTTGTTGGTGACAATTTTCAGCTCCTCCTCTAGGTCACCACATTTACTACATCCCAAGCAGGGCCGGCAGGAGGGGGGGAGCAGGGCCAGAGGGCAGGAGAGAGGCGGGAGCAGAAAGAACGGGCACAGGGTAGCAGGAAAGAAAGAGAGAAAACAAGTTGAGAGAGGAGAAGACTCAGTGCAAGTGGACAAGGAGCAGAGCCGCTGCGAGCGGGAGCTGCCGGGACGCATCTGTTCATCCGTTCCTTGTGCTTCCTTGCACGGACACTTCGTGCATTGCCACCAGCCGGGCTCTCACCGGCCCTGCCAAGGGAAGCAGGGATGGAGGGATGGAGGAGCGTGCCCAGCCTGCACCTGCTGGAGAGGGAGGTGAGGAGAGGCCAGTGGTGGAGGCAGTGGTGCAGAAGAGAGAGGTGGCTCGCATGGTTCGAGAGACAGCGACAGAGAGAAGGGGGCTGCTGCACATTGCCCCGCACCCCTGCCCCAGTACCTCTTCCTCTGAGGCAATGAGGGATTTGAGAGACTGGTCCATGGTCCGCAGCTCTTCTTCCAACTGTCTCATTCGGCTGGGGTGAAAGAGGGGCACCCCGGGGTGGGGGGACAGCAGAGAACAGGGTCAAGGATGTGATGTCGATGGGTTGGCAGCCCCCTGCCCCCAGCCTGCGACCCCAAGGACCACCCCAATGACAGGCCCCACCTCTCCCAAGGAGGGTCTTCCCTATCCCCATGCTGCCAGGGATTTGGGGCAAAGGCTGTGTGGGACCCCTGCACACTGCCTGCTGGGAGCCCTGCTCACCTCTCAGCCACCTCTGCCCTCTCCTCTGAGCGCTCCAGCTCTCCCTCAAGGACCACCAGCTTGCGGGCGACCTGTTGATGGGAGAAAGAGGCATATATTGGCCCTGTGCTTGCCCCAGCTGGGGGCACAGGGCTGTGAGGAGGTCGCTCTGGGTGTTGCCAGGGAGTCAAGACTGGGGAAGGGGGTATGCACCTCCTCATATTTGCGGTCAGCCTCCTCCGCTATGTGCTTTGCCTCCTTCAGCTGCATTTCCTGGAGCTCCATCTTCTCCTCATCCTTCATGGCCCTGTTTTCGATGACCTTCATGCCTCTGAGGGGAGACCAAGCCAAAAGATGTTACTGCCATGGCATCTGCACATCTTGCCAGTCCACTGTACCCTAACCCCACCATCCTCCAAAGACACGGGACATTGCTTGGGGATGATGGCACTTGCTGGCCACCCCACACAGTAGGGTCACACTAGCAGTACCCTAAAAATGCTCCTGTACACAATTACAGTGGAGCTGACCCCAGGGCTATGCTCCAGAGTGAGGAGATGTGGCTGTGGTGGCCTTCAGTCAGGCAGGTCCTGAACCCATCTTTAGGGGGGACAAAGTGTGCAGCTGAAGATGAGCCAGCCACAACCCCCACAAAAACAGCCTGACAGGTCAGCAGCCTTTAGGAAATGCTAGAGAACATCCTGTGGCAAAGACTTTCTCATTCTGGGTGATGCTCACAAACCCCTGTGAACCCCCACAGAAGGGACTCCTGCAGACTCTTCTCCTCTCACTCAGATGCTGTGGTCTTTGCCAATGGAGGGAAGAGCTCACGTCACTGTCTGGAAGGCTGTGACATGTCCAGGCACTCCCATACAACCTGAGTGCCCTTGCCTGCAGAGCTTCTGTCCCGGAAACCTGCTTGCCATGAGGATGGGGCAACACATGCTTTGTAGCACTGCTTTTGAATTAGGCTGTTTTGTTGTCAAATCTGAACTTAGTTCCCAGGCACAGATGTTGCCTCCTGGACTGTTGTTGAGACCCTGAGCATAGGAGGCTGCTCTGGGGAAGAAAATCTGCTCCTAGCTTTCTCTGGGTTCAGGTACAGCCTGGTGTTTTCATAAATACCAGATAAATTTTCTCAGGGTTTTATGCTCTAGAAATTTCATTCTTTTTAGGAATGCCTGTGCCTGGAGGACTTCTTTGCATTGTGGCTTTGCTCTCTCCCTTTGGAGTCTGCAGGAAAACCAATGCAAATCCCATAAGATCACTTCAGGGGGATCCCCAAACCCCACTGCAAAACCAAGGGAGCTGCCTGCAATCAAGGGTGACTCGAGACCACCCTCACTGTCCCTCTCTGTCACACCTCTCGCTCTCATCAGCTGCCTTCTCAGCCTCCTCCAGCTTCTGCAGGGCGGTGGCCAGGCGCTCCTGGGCTCGATCCAGCTCCTCTTCTACCAGCTGGATGCGGCGGTTGAGGGAAGCCACTTCAGCCTCAGCCTGGGGGAGCAGAAACCCCTCAGTCATTCCATGTCACACACACACACACATATATATGTATTTTAAAAAGCATTTTCAGTGGTTACTTCTGCATTTACAGTCCAGAACACCCCTTTGGCATTGTGCAACAAGCCAGTGCTCACTGGAAGGGGATGCCTGAGCATGCATCCCCTTGCCTTTCCATAGGGACAACAGGGTTATCCCCGTCTTGTAGTGCATATTCGATGCTGACTTCTCCCAGCCTTGCAACCCCAGCCTAGCACATGCAGCCCCTCCACCAGGTCCTCGCACCTCTGGCTCCCGCCCTGGGGAGAGACAGGCCACGTTCCCCGGGGTAGGGTGGCTGTGGCAGCATTGCCGTCACAGGGATGGTATTTGGGGTTTGCAGAAAAGTGAGTAAAGGGGGAGGAATGCCCTGTGCTGCTTCTCTCCCGAAAAGGAGATCGGGAGCCACTTGTGGATTTCCTGTTTACAGAGGCGGCAGAGCGAGCTGGGAGCTTCTCCTGCAGGAACCCCCATGGGCCTGTGCAACAGGACAGCCTGAATCCAGCACGGAGCCCCCTCAGCTGATGCACGGCAGAGCGCCGGGGGCAGTGGAGCGAGTCGCCCTCGGCAGGCTGGCACCCCGCCAAGATGCGGCTGGCAGGACCCACTGGACCAGAGCCCTCCCTTTCCCAGGCTCCCCACGCACAGGGCTGGGAGCTGGGGCTGGCCAGGAGCAGTGGCCCTGGCCCTCCGCCAGCCCCTTGACGCCTGGCCTCGCACTCTTTCCAGTTGGTAAAGGCCTCCAGCTCCATTGCCACAGTCGGGAAACGCTGCCTCAGCAGCTCTCAGCTCCGCTTCCCACCGAGTGGGGGGGTAGTGCAAGGAAGACCTCACCCGGATACAAAGGGATGGGTGGAGATGAGACCTCACCATGGGGAGCAGTCCCATGCACCAACACAGGAGATAATGTCTCCTGCTCATATACAGGCTGGAGCAGGACTGGCCGGCTGCAGTGCCCAACTCCATCCAGCCTCATGCTCCAGCGCTGGGGATGCCCTGGGGGACATTAACCAAGCAGACCATGAGAGCAGCGAGGGGTTGTCATCCTGCACGGCCCCACTGGGCACCCTTGATCCCCTGAGAGGAAGCAGCAGGGTGGGGACAGGCGCAGCCAGCACCTCTCTGAGCGGGCGACCAGCTCCACAGCTGGCACGACAGTCACCTCCACCCCACGAACTCTCTTTTTTCTGGACTCTCTGAGAGCTTGTCCCTTGCCAGACTGCCCAGTAGGGAACTGGGGCTGGCCTCTGCACGGCGATGCTCTGCCTGCAGCATCACCCTCCCCTCGTCGGGAGCCTTTATTTCCCAGGGAATCACCCCCAAAGTGGGTCAAGAGCTGCCCGGATGGACACTGGGGAACATGAGCTCTCCGGCAGCTCCCAGACCGGGGAACCCGATCTGTGGCTGCAGGAAGGGGCCATTTCCTCCGCACACAGCCCGAGTGACAACAACCTGGGTACCGCACCCAGCTCTGCCGTTCCTGATATGGTGAGAATGTAGAATGAGTGGGCATAGGAAACAAAATGAAAGGAAGAAAACAGAAAGCCCCAACAACTAAAAAGCCAAAGCAGGAACAAGCTGCCGCTTGGAAATGCCATCCCGTTGCCAGAGTGGCCGTGTGAAGGGGTGGCTTGTCCCCACGAAGGGACAGGCTAGAGAGATAAAGGCTGTCCGACTACCGCGGCCCGGACCGCAAAGCTCGCTGGAAGCCAGACAAGATCCTGGGCATGGGATTCTGAGCTGTGCACGAGAGCCTGCGAGGGAGAGGATCCTTTCCCAGGATGCGCCCGACCCCAGGAAGAGCCAAGGCAGGGCTTGCCGCTGCCGCTCCCAGCGCCCAGCCAGCCGGGAAGCCCCGGGGAGCCCCGCACGCAGCATCTCTCTGGCGCAAGACCCACGGAGGAGGGAGGCGGCTGGAGGAGGCTGCCCCAAGTCCCCTGCCCCGGGGGCTCTCGCCAGCTGGGTGGCAGCTCCCCCCGGCTCCCCTGAAAGCTCCTGGCGCCGCGCTCCGCTCCGCCCCGGGGGCAGCCAGCCCGGCTACCGGGGCGAGGGGCGCGGGGGGCCGGGGTCGGCCCGCCGGGAGGGATGCTGGCAGCGGGGCCGGAGCCAGTGGGGCATCCCGGGGAGCCGCCGGAGCGCCCCCCGCTCCGCCGCGCCCCCTTTTCATCCCGGCGGCCCTTACCCGCTCCCGGGCCTGCCGCTCGATATGGTAGTCCCGCTGCAGGTGCTCGGCGCGTTCTTCCGCCTCGTCAGCCACCTGCTGCAGGCTCTGGATCTTCTTTTTGACGGCGTCGATGGAGCTGGCGCTGGCCATGGCGGGGGCTGCCGGCGGGGAGGCCACACCGCCGAGCCCTTTGTGGGATCCGCCCTTCTCGGGCAGGAAGCGCTCAGGCAGCGGCCGCTCCCGCCGCCCGCCCTGCCTCCATCCCTTCCTGCTCCTCCTCCTCCTCCTCCTCCTCGTCCTCCTGCTGCTGTCTCCGACAGACCTGCGGTGCCGCTCCCCTGGGCAGGGCACCGGTGCCCACCCCCGGCAGGGAACAGTTCCCACAACGGGATGGGTGCGCAGTGCCCCTCATCCCAAACAGGACATAGGGAGGACCCCCTGGCAGGACGCGTGGTCCTCCCCAGGCAGGAGTCACTGTCTTTACACCCCTCGCCGAGGCAAGATGCACAGCGGCTTCTAGACAGGGCACAGTGTCCCCTCAGCCGGGGGCAGCACACATCCTCCCGGGCAGATGCACAGTTCCCACTGGCAGGACACACGGTACACCCAGCCAGGACACGCAGTCCTGGCTGTATGGTGTCCAGGTTGTATGGTGCCCAGGGTGTATGGTGCCCCCCTGCCAGGGATGTACAGTCCCGCTGAAATCCTCCAGAGCGATGAAGAGGACCCCAGGAAAATGGACTCAAATGTTTCCAGAAGTCCTGAGAGTCTGTGAGTGCTGGAGTCTGACCCCTGAGCCCCCACAGCCACAGGAGCAGTGTATCCATGGGTGCTCCCTCTGCACTCCTTGCTGCAGAGCTGAGGAGGGTCATGGACTTTTCCATACAGGAAGTCAGTAAGAGCAGCACCTGCTCCAGGTTGTCCTCCAGCAGTACCTGGGGCTGCAGCCAGGTCCCCAACATCCATCCTGTTCAGTCCCTTGGCATCTGCTTCGTCAAGTGAGGACCTGGCTGGCAGCCCTACAGAGTTCCATGGGTCACATGGAGGCCCCTGCACATCCCAGCTGCCCTGGGGGCTATGTCCTCCAGGGCAGGCCAGTCCCCCAGCTCCTGGCATTCCATCCCAGCTGGGGCACACACATGTCTTGATCCATCAGGAGAAGCCTAGCTGGCACTCAATCCTCCCTTAAGAAGCTCTGACAGCTCCCAGGCAGCCCTGACTGCACTTCACACCTGCCTCCAGGGATGTCCAGGGATGCCAGTTCCCAGGATGACCCCACCATCTGCCATCAGCTCCAGGGCCAGGGGTCCTGGGGGTGACCCAGCCACACTGCTATCTGTGCCCCGCAGCTCTGTGTCCCCTTGCCAAGCAGCACTGGAAGAGGCAATACTGTCCCCTAGGAGCACATGGCCTTGGGCTTGGCCATGGGTTTGGCCTTGGTCCCAGCTGATCCTGCCCTGTTCCCAGTCTGATGCCTGGGTGCCAAGAGTGCTCCCAAGCTGGGGCACAGGGCCCAGAGCAGAAACAAGGATTCCTGGCAACAGTGGGGTAGAGATGAGCTGGCTGCAGGCATGTGGGGGACAGACTGGGGGGCAGCCACCCTGGTCCCGCAGTGGCCAGGCTAGGTGCCTCCCGCTGTGGCCCCACCCCGAGATGCAGAGTCACTTCCCAGCAGAGTCCCGTTCCCTCCCACCAGCTCGGGGAATCACCAAATAAGAGCAAAGTCTTGGCCAGGGAGAGCAGCTGGGGCGGGAACATGGGTGAAGCTTTCGGGATCATGGCCTGGGAATGGTGGAGTTTCCCTAGGCTCCTCTGGGGTGGCTGGGGACAGGCCACTGCTGAGAATGAGGGGGGATGGAGGGAGCTGTTCTGGCTAAACCCACTGTCTCAGCTGCACTGTGTCCAGCAGCCCTTGCCTGCATCTTGACCTGGGCACCACAGGCTGTCCCTCTGGGGGACAAGAGGCGATGGGACCACAGTGGCCTCGCAGAGCTGCTGGACGGGGGCTGTCAGCACTGTGGAGCTGCTGATCAGGAGTCAGGAACTCCCTGCTCTGTGCCACCATCTGACCCCTCTTGAAGTGCCTGGGGCATCATATTTGCACTCCTTAGTGCAATCCCCATGGCCTTCATACACTGCCATCCAGTGCCAGTGTCAGGACAGTGCTGGAGCGGGGCAGGTGTTTATTCTTTTAAGGTATTGACCTTTTAGCAAAGGTCAGGAGGCTGCCTGGATCACTGGTGTGGGCCCTGACCTAGGTGCACTGATAGGTACACAGGCAAATACTGCCCTAGCAGCCAGGGGGAGACTGATGGGTGAGCTCCAGGGATCTGCCTGGTGCTTCCTCTGCTGGAGCCAGGAGCCATTCTGCGCCTCACACCAGGGAGATGACACCAGCCCTGGCACTTAGAGCTGTCAGCACATTCAGGTCCCTGGCTCAGGGACCTGGTGACTCTCAGAGCCCCACACATGGTGCAACCTATCTAGGCTTTGGCATGGACCTGGGGTGGCTGTGCTGGTGATAGAGCCCCAGTCCTGCTGCAGCCAGCCTGCAGCCTGACACTCCTTCTTCACCATGTCTCCTGCTCTGGCCCTTCCCTGGAGTGGTTGGTGGCTTCTGTCCACTGTATCTGCTGGTATGGGATTCTCCATGTCGAAGCCCACAGACTTGCCCAGCCACTGTGGACCAAGAGTAGGGAAACACACCTTCCCCACCCAGGATGGCATTGTCAGCAGGAAATCACTCTGCACCCCACAGCTGACACTGTTTGACCCTTCCTCGGAGCCGCATACTGAAAACATCCCATCCACTCTCAGCCACACTGAGTTTTCCCTGTCCCACATCAGCACAGATCCAATCAGTCCAGTGTGAACCCTACTGCACACAGCAGCCACCCTGCCCAGCTTGACATGCCTGCCCCATTCCAGGATAAATGTGCCCTTTCAGAAGATTTTTGATGTTTTGACTACGTTGTTTAGTATCTAACCAGGGCAGCTCTGCTGGATCAGTAAACAAGTCTGGGGAGCACCCAGGGCCTCTGGGCTGCCACAGGGATTTGTGTTGCCACTGCTTGTCCTTATCTGGCCACCCCTGTCCTTGGTGACCACCTCAGAGATTTGACACATCTCCCCCACTTAGCTCCATAAACCAGCTGGGAATGAATTTTTTTGTTCTCAATCCTAAAAAGCCTGGCCATGTCCTGCTGGCTGTGCTCCAGATGGCTCTCCTTTAGCTTCTCCTTCAGTTTCCAGGGTTGGTTTTCATCAAAGAAGGGCTGGCTATCAAAAGGAGGATTTATTTATAGGGTGTCAAATACCCTGTGTGGCACCACAGGTCGTTATACCCCATTCCTGAGCGGCCCCGTGGCTGCACACAGCTGTTCCACCCTTCATCCTGGCCAGGCACAAGCCAATTTCAACACCTTCCTAACATCTCCCCAAAGGGATCTATTTCCCAGGAGAAACATCAGTCATGGCACTAAATAAAACTCTTCCTGGCCTTGCCCTTCTCAGGGTACAAGGTGGCACGCTGGACCCCAAATCCACGCACCCACATCCCACCCAAAGTCCCCTTCCCTGCACCCCAAGCATTCTTCCTTGCAGCCAGCACTCAGCAGCTAAGCATAGCAAGAGATTTTTCCATTTCCCTGCTCTGCCACTGTTTGTTAAGCCCCCCCAGTTTTCCTAAGAGCATTGTGGAGGTGCGTGCCTGGCGACCTGTGACAGGTCCGGACACTTGTCCCTGTTAGCTTTAGGGGGCCAGGCTGTCGGCTGCCCATAAAGCTCCAGACAAAATCAACCACTCCAGCACTGCCCACCACAGCTGGCCTGGCCCCTACACCCCCCACAGGACCCATCAGTCCGGTTCAGTGTCAGCATCGCAGGAATGGGATCCTGACAGTCTTCCCTCGGACGCTTTCCATATAAGGGCCCCCTCTTCCTTTAACCGCCGCCCCCCCCCTCCCGCCGAGGTCCAGCGCCCAGGGGGAGGAGTTGCTGGCGTGCCTACTTACATCTGTAGCTTTCTTCTCTGCCTGCTCTAACTTCTCCTGGGCCTCCTTGACAGACTCAGAATACTTCTCCACCTCATCCTCAGTGCCCTTCAGTTTCTTCTGCAGGCCCTGCTGTTCCTCCTCCAGCTGGGGAAAGGATAAAGGATAAGGGTCAGGGTGGACAGCGGTGTCTGCAAGGCTGGAAGGGGATGGCCACCCTCCTCCTGGGGACACCCATCCTCCTCCTGGGGACACCCAGGGTGGGGGGGCACAGCAGGAGCACATGAACATGCTCCCTCTGCCCGCTTTAGATCTACAAGTCCTCCGAATGCTCTTGGAGTAGAGCGGCCCCCACCACGCCTGAGCCTGACGGGTGTAAGGGGGTGGTGGTCTCCCTCCCTGTATAGGGGGCTGGAGAGCTCCTGACTTGGGGACAGAGCTCTGAGGGACACCAATCTGTGCCCCCATGTCTGTGTCATTCGAGTGGGAGTCTGCAGTCCCCAGGTTTCTCCCTGGCACAGGGATAGAGAGGTGGCACTGGGATGTCCTACTGAGATAAGGTGTGTATGGGGGGACCAGTGTGAGGGCTCAGGGAAAATGGATTGAAGTGCTCCTCCCTGGGGACAGGCTGACAGGGGGTGAGGCCCCTGGGGATGGGGTCCCCGTGAAGTGAGGTCTTTAGGCTGGCAATCCCAAGAGCTGGGATCCACAAGCAGGACACCCAGTGGGGCAAGGTGCTTGGGGCAGGACTTCCTTAGGACAGGGGACTCCAGGCTGGACAACCATTGTGGGGAAGTCTCTGGGGCTGGTTGGAGGATCTGTAGGCTGGACAGTCAGAGGGATGGGGTCCCCAGGGCTGGGCATCCAGCAGGACAGGGTCTCCAGGGCTGGACACCCTTAGGGCAGAGGGGCTCTGGGCTTGACACCCAGCAGAATGGGGTCCCCTGGGCTGGCCACCCCTAGAGCGAAGGGTCCCGAGGCAATGCCAGAGAAGCTCGTGGGACACCCACCTGCTTGCAGCGGTCCTCCGCCTGCTTCTTGTCAGCCTCCGCTTGCTCGGCGCGGTCGATGGCGTTCTCCTTGTCCAGTTTCAGCATCTGCATCTTCTTCTTGATGGCCTCCATGGTGGCGGTGGGTCGGCGGCGGGGCGCGGGACGGCAGCGGGACGCGGAGCACCGAGAGCGGCGGGAGCACCGGGAGCGACGGGACCACCGGCACTGCTCTCCCCGCCCCGTCGCGCCCTCTAAAAGCTGGGGAGGGGCCGAGCTGGGCAGGGTCGGCCCCGGCGCCTCCCCCGCCGCCCGCCAGCACCTTTTAGGGACAGGCTCGCCACTGGCCCTTGCACCGAGCGGAACGGGGGGGCAACACCCCCGGAGGGCATCGCCGCGGCCCCGGCCCCGGGCACCCCCGGTCACCGTGCTGTGGGTACCCCGGTGGCACTGGGCGGTCACACACCGGGGCGATGCCCTAGGGATACCCCAGTGATACTGGCTGAGGGACACTCCGTAGCGCTGTGCCACGGGAACCCCAGTGGCACCGAGCAAGGGACACCCTCGGGCACCGAGCTAGGGGTACCCCCGTGGCACTGACTCCAGTCAAAGCTGTCCCCACGCTAGGGGACATCACAAGGCTGACACTGTCACAGGTACACCACATGCCCAGTCACTGCCATATGGGGCCTGAGGGACCTTGCTTGCTGGCACTGGTTTGGGGGCACCTCAAGGGCTGGCAAGGCACTTGGGAATATCAGGCACTGAAGTCCTGGGGACACACTTAGGTTGTTACTGCACTCAGGGGCAATCACGGGCTATGATTGCACTGAGGGACACAGTGGACAGGCATTACCCACATGGGGAAAATCCCCCAGGAGAGAACTGAGTGGAACCCCTGACATCCCCATCCAGCTGCTGGTGGGGCAAGAGGGCCCCAGCTCTGTGTAGACTTCTCAGCACCCACCTCCCTGCTGCCTTGCACTTTGGTGCCACCGTCCCTGGCACTCTCAGGGACACCTGGCACACACACAGCCTATAGGGTAACATTTCAGGGTGGCACAGGGCATGTGGGCAGCTCGCTGCCCCTCTTCATCTTTCTGCTCTAAATAAACTGTATTCCACAGGCAAAAAAATGCAAACCGTTCAAATCCCAGCTCCTCCAAAAATAACCTGTGCTTTAATAACGATCATAAATGCTTCTGGCACATTCCCAGCTGCAGGATAGGCTCTGGGTCGGGGGGGTTGGAAGGAGCTGGCGGAGGGGCCACGAGAGCTGTGTGGCACGTGGGCAGGCTCGGATGGGATGGGGACATGAGGGGTGCACAGGCTCCCCCAGCCCATTGCCCCTGGGCCACAGCCAACCCTTGGCTGATGCAACTTTTCGGCACCAGTGCTCCAAGCAGAGAGGAGCAGAAATTTTTGGAGCTGGAGAAAGTGGCTTTCTAGGAGCCCTCAGGCCCAGATGGTGGGGGTAGGTTGGAGGGATGGGAGCAGCCAAGGACCAAGGGGCTGCTGGTTCCATGGGGAAAGGAGAAGAGCCACTGCTGGACTCTGGAGAACAGCTATCAGTACTGATGAATTAGGCACATATTTGGACAAGGAGAATCTGTAACTGCCAGCATGCAGCTTCTAAGGGGAGGGGAAAGATCCGTCTCCCATCATTCCCGGGAGAGAATAGTTGCTTTTCTGTGAGATGTTTCAGTCTGGAGGAACTTCGTGGGCTCAGCCCATGGGGGAAAGACAATGATAGACATGGTGCAAGCAGCTAGGAAATTGCCCTGGAACCAGGCCAGCCCTCAGGTGTGCCCCTAAAGGATGCTGTTTTCCCTTGCTGCCCCCTTCCCTTGGCTCCAGGTGTCATAGTCATGTCTGACGATGCAGCTGGAACCACCCAGGTGCAGAGGCCCACAGGTCTGGCTTTAAGCCCATCCTCGGGGGTAACCTCTGGGTCAAGGGGGTGCAGAGGGTGTGTGTGCACATCCCTCACATTGCTGCCCCATGCCCAGGCTTGTCCTGGGCTAAGGTCTCCAAGGATGGTGATTACCTCTATGCTTCACTCTAGAGTCTGACCTTACTCCCAGGGAAAGGCTTATCCTGACAACTCATGGGACCTTCCCAGGTGCAATCCATGCTGCAGCCTCTCACCCCATCCCTGGACTCCCCAAGAAGTTGGGAGATGGCTTCCCCATTCACCTTCAACTTAGCTGGATTTGGGTTCCTGCAGAGGCTCTGGCACTTCCTGACTGTGTCATCCCAGCTCCAAATCTCTGCACGTCCTTGCCTTAACCTGCCTACCAAAATAACCCCTTGATTGATGCGTGGGATTTAGAGGATGGGGGGTTAATCACACCCCATGTCCCTCCCCTGGTGTTTGTGTCACCACCCCTTGCTTGCACCCAAACTGGAGAACATGGCAGGGGATGTCCTTGCAGTGCTGTGCCAGTGGTGCTGGAGCTCCCTTGACCCCAGGATGCCAGGATGAGGCTGGGGCTGCTGTCGCGCTCTGCCCCCTCAGTGTCCTTGCTGGCTGCTCAGAAGGGCCCCATGCTCAGCCAGTACCTGGGTGAGAGCCTGGTGCCGGGTCAGGCCAGCACAGATTGTCAGGGGACAGCTGGGAGGACTGGGATGCCTGAGAGAGCCACAAATCCACCCTGGAGCCTGGCCAGGGGTGAGTGTCTCAGCGGGAACAGCCCCTCCACACCCCCAAGGACATGCCCACAAGGAGACAGGGGTCACTGGCTGGGACACTGTGGGATGCTGCCCTTGCCACTGATGATGCCTGTGGCTCACACTGCTAGGAGCAGGTCCCAGAGGCAGGGGACATGTGCCACCCTGCCCACGTCCCCGCTGCACCCCACAGCATCCCTGCCTGCCCTGCCACTGCGCGGGCCCCCCGAATCTCTGCTGAGTGATGGGGTGGGAACAGGTGGGGACACGCTGGGGCAGCTGCTGCCCGCACAGGTTGGCCCCAGGGGGCTATTTTGGGGCGTGAGCTCACTGCCGGCAGCCGGGAGGGCTCCAGCCACATTCCCAGACCCACACCATGCCAAAGACTGCTGCCTCCCCAGTGGAGGTCCATGGGCCACCAGTGACTGGGGATTGGGGGTCCCCCACCTGCACCCCTATAACCCTACTCAAGGGTATATTCAGCTGGCAGCAGGAATGGGGCCAGAAGCCCAGCTCTACTCACACACACCTCCTCCACCCCCCTGCCTTCCCTGAAGCCCAAATCCCCCAGAAACAAAATCCCCAGGGCCCCCTCCTGTGGTGGTGGCCCCCCGGCAGCACCTGCGAGGCCGGCACATGGCTGGCAGCGGGGGTCCAGCCTGCCGGGTGCCTGGGGCTGGACGTGCCTCAAATATTTTCCATGCTGTATAAGCACCCGTGGTACACTCCCCCCTGCCTTTGCTGTGAGGGCAGGCGTCTATGGCCCCCCTGCTCTCCCCGTCTTCTGGGGGGTCTCGTTCGTACCCAACTGGCAGTAATGCAGGAAAACCAGATTTTATTGATGAATGCATCTTTCCGAGGAGACACTGGCAACCCCCACCCCACCCCGGAGGCTTGGGGGGGTGCTGGTTTCCTTCAGTGTTTAATATGGGATGCTTAAAGTATCAAAATAGTGAGAGAAGACTCAGCAAGTGCAAAGGGGAAGGGACGGGGGTCCCGGAGCCGAGGAGGGGTGGGATACTGGGCTACGGGACCCCGGCGAGAGCTGGGTGTTAGTGGGCAGGGCACAAGCTGGCAGGGAAATATATGAACTTTGAAAGCTGCAGGCTCAATACTAAAGAAATGGAAAAGTTACAAAAATACTGTAGATCTTGGAAAACAATGCAGGCACTTGGGAAGAAGAAGGAAGGCAGAGCTGGCTGGGGCCATGGGCGGGGAGAAGCTCCACGGGAAGGCAGAGAACAGCTCTAGGGGTGAACTCATCTCATCACCCCCCATCCTGAGCAGAGGCACTGTGGCTTCCAGCCCTGCTGCTCCCCAGAGGGGCTCGGGCTGAAGAGGATGCTCGTGGGGGAGCCTCCGTGCCTCCCAGGGAAACTGAAGAGGAAGGTTCAGCCAGCAATAAGGCATTGGAGGTGAAAGGCAGCTCTGCGCCGGAGCTCAGCGACAGACCATGCTGCTCCCTGCACACCATCGCACAGGAGAGGGCTGGCCGCCCGCTGCTCCCCATCCCGCACGGAAGAGAGAGAGAGGAAAGGGGCACAAATGGGAATGAGGAAGGCACAAGTAAATATCCCCTTGCAGTGGAGAGCTCTGTGGGCCCAAACCCCGGGGCTGGCAGGTGAGCCCTGAGCCAGTGCAGCCCCGGCTCCCACCCCGAGTCCCTCCGAGCGCTCTGATTGTGCCTTGGGTGTGCGTGGGAAGGTGGGCTGGGCAGCAAAGCGGAGTTGCTGGTGCGGCACCGGCTTGGAGGGGCAGCTGGGTTAGTCCCGTTGCCGTGGGTGCGGGCAGAGCTCTGGTCTAGCCCAGGCAGCCCTTCGCTTGAGGCGGTTCGTCTTAAATAGGAGCGGGCAGGCGGGCGGGCAGCAGTCTGTGCGGTGGGCGGGAGGGTGTGCGGCTCAGTTCTGCTCCTCGTCCCGCAGCTCCGAGGGCAGGAACTTGTACTGCTGCTGCCGGATCATCGCCAGCTTCTTCCGTGCCTCCTCCAGCTCCCGCTCCTTGCGCAGCATCTCCTCCTGGGCGGCAATGATCTGACGGGAGAGAGCCCGGGGGTCACAGCTGCCCTTCCACAGGGATGGCCGGAGCTTCTGCCCCAGCCATGCCAATCCCCGAGCCAGGTTCTTTGGCTGCTGCTTCCCTCCCATCACAGCCACAGCCTCCTTGGGCACGAGGGCTGTTGTCCCTTGGGTGGAAGCATGGTACTCCAGAGGGCACTCCAGAACAGCACAGCTTTCAGGGCTCAGCCCCCTGTGCCCTGTAGAGGATCTCAGCTGCACAGAGGCAGCACTGGGACCTCTGGCACCCAATAGCAGGCAGGTCTCATCCCTTACTCAATGCTCTGCCTTTCACATGTGTCACAGACACTGGGGTAGTGTGAGTGCTGCACCAGGGAGAAGCCATAGCATTACACTCCAGGGAGTGTGCACCATCACCCTCTGCTACTCGTGTCAGGACAAGGTGAAGCCACATTGTTTGACTGGTGCTGGGTGGGAGGCGTGCATCCACAGCATTTTTGTGAGGCTCTCTGGAGACATGACCCACGGTGATGGGTGGTAGGACATGCTCCTGAGACAGGCACACACAGCTTGTGATGACACCCAGAGCTGCTCCTGTCCTACTGGAGCAGCCCTGCTCCTCACCTGTGCAATTCCACCGACCATCTTCTCCTTCACCACCACCGTTTCATCGTGGTCCTGGAAGGCAGCTGCCTTCTGCGCTGCCTTCACCAGATTGTCCGACGCTCTCTTGACAGCATTGCCGGCAGCCTGCACAGCAAAGTGGGGAGTGCCAGCATCAGTCACAGCCCCAGGGTATGACTGCTGCCAGGGGGTGTGAAAGAACTCCTGCCCCGGGCTGGGCCAGCAGGCAGGACGGGAAGCCAGGAGTGCTGGGAGCTGCAGGCAAGGATTCCTTTACATGGCTCGCTGCCTTGTCACCCGCTCATGACCATTTCAGGCTCTGCTGCTCCCAGCCAGGCTCTGGCTCTTGTCTGAGCAATGGGGCAGGGATTTGGAGGCAGCCCTGCTGACTCTCCCCAGCCTTTGGCTCCAGAGGTGCTGAGACCCCACGTTAACCCCTAAATGCACAGGCATTAACCTCTTGTGAGCCAGGGCCTCTGACAGTTAAGAGTGCTACAAAACATTACCCCCAAACATTAACCTCTCAAATGCCAGTGATGCAGGGCACCCACTTCAGGCATTCCTGTGCCAGTTGATCATCCCTGAATGCTGCCAGGCTGAGCAGCCCAGCATCACTCACACATCTGGCATGCAGCCAGCAGTCAAGTCCAAGCAACCTGGAGCCTATGAACCCACTGTTGATGGCACACAGGGAGGGAACATGAGCCCTGGAGAGCACCCACACTCCACTCCCATCCTCAAGCAACTGGGAGGAGGCAGGTGGGGCTGGAGGGGCAGCCTGGGACTCACCTGGAGCCGCTTCATGGCCTCTGAGTCATGGTCAGCCTTCACCTTGCAGGCCACCAGGAGCTGGGCTGTGGAGGCAGCCACCTGCTTGGCGGATGAGATGAGCTTCTCCTCGCTGGCATGGCCCTGCACCGCCGCATTGGCAGCCTCGCACAGGTTGTTGGTGGCAGCAGCCACCATGCGTGCCTGTGGGGAGAGAGGCTGTCAGAGGGGGTGCAGGAGCCCTGAGCGGCCTCAAGGAGGTTGTGCCTCATGGGATGGCAAGAAGCAGCCTCCACGCCATGTCTCAGCAGGTGGGAGAGGGAGCAAGAAGCACAGCTGCCTCTCCCACAGAGGAAAAGCACAAGGGCAGAGCATCCTCATCTTTGCAGCAGGAGCCAAGAGGAAGGTCCCCCTCAACTCCTGAGCATGACCTTGATACTCACAGCTGAAATGAGACCCTGGGACCACTGTCCATCATCCACTGCGTTGGCTGGGATGGCACCCACCTGTAAGGAAGGAGAGGATTGAAGCTCAGCACTCTGTGCACCTCTTGTCATGGGGCATGAGGGTTACAGGCAGCCCCAGGAGGAGGGAGAACCCACCACAGCCATACATTTTGTCATTTCTTCCCCTCTTATGGCCTTACTTTTCCTTGGGCCACTAATTCCCGCTGGGCTGCTGAGGCTGCCTTCACCAGGGCGCTTGTGGCTGCAGCAATGGACTTGGCAGCTTCCAGGATCTGCTCCTCGAAGTTCAGGCTCTCGTCCGCTTGCTGTAGGCAAAAGCAGAGTGTGAGTCCTAGGCAGGGGTGCTGGGACAGACGGAGCAGAGCAGGATGACGGCTGCAGGGGGCTGAGTGGGCACATACAAAGCTGGATTAAGGCCTGTGGGGTGCAGCAGGGCGTGGGCTGCCTGAGGACGGTCCAGCTGGGGATGTGGGAGGCAGTGGGAGTACAGGAAGAGAGACCAGCCGTCAGATGGGGCTTCAAACCTGGCTGAAGCACAGGCAGGAGAGCCCCAGCCCACCCCAAGCTGAGCAGGGTCAGACAAGGCTCAGCACTGTTACCTTGGGCTTGGCTCTTGGCTTCAGCTGCTCCAGCTTCTTGGCTGCAGCCTCAATGGCAGCTGCTGCCCCCAGCAACTCATTCTCAGCGATGACAGTGGGGTCTTCTGGGTCAACCCACTCTGTCCCTAGGAACACCGGGAAGCAAGGCAGGTTACACCTGTGTGCAGCCCCATTTCTGACTCACCTACCTCCTTTGTCAGCTGCTGAGCCTTCCACCCTAATCCCAGCCCTCGGTCCTGCCCCTTTGAGCAGGATCTTTCCTTACCTTTCATGGCCTCGGCTGCCTGGATGAGCTCGGTGACGGAGCTAGCCACACGCTTGGAGTAGCCTGCCAGCTGCTGCTTCAGCTCGTGAGTCGGCTTCTGCAGGATCTGTGGGGAAGGAGCAGATGTAAGCACCTGGAAAAAGGGGACTTCATAGGGCTGTTTGGGGTGCACTCCCCAGGGAAGGAGGGTGGGATCCCCCAGCCCCCTCCCACATCTGTACACATCAGGCACTGTCTGAGATGCTTGGTTGAGTGACCCTGGCTATTGTCTTGCTGCTCCAGGATGGAATGAGCTTCGCCATGGCCTTTCTGCATCCTCAGTTTTTGGGACATCTCGCAGACACAAGACCCTCAGCACGAGCCTTCCTGCATTCAGCAGTTACCCACTCCAAGACTTCTCTCCTGCAAATCACTTCAAGCTCCAGAAGCACTTCCCCCCACCCCTCCATTTTTGAGATTTGTCTGCAAACACAAGCTGGGTAAAGGGGGATACCCTGGAGCCACGTCCCAGCCCCAGAGGGATGGCCCCATTGGGACAAGGTGGCAGACAGTGCCGTAAGGGTCCTTCACTCGGCTCATGGGGACACATGCACACACCACAGCACATGTGTGCATACACATGGGGTCTGTACAAACAAGCAGAGCTCACTGCTGGCCCGACTAGCACCCCACAGGCATCAGCTGCCCATCAGCTAGAGCAGGTGTGAGTACACACACACAAACACATGGACACGGGGTCCCTGTGGACACACGCCAAGTGCCACCCCAGCACTGGGCTGGGCACACAGACAAGCCGTGAGCAAGGCTCATGCTGAGGTTAGAGACCAGCAGGCACCCCAACGCTGCCTTACTCACCGGCTGATAAAGGAGGGAGGGAGAAGAGAGAAAAGAAAGCAGTGAATGCCCCAGCCAGGACACGCGGGCGCTTGGGGCTGTGGCATGGGGAGGGCAGGGGAAAGTGGGTGCTCTTCAGTGAGGGGTGAAGGGCAGCCAAAAGGAGAGGTAGGAACGAAGGATCAGAGATCCTGGGTGGGGAGCTGTGCTGCCATCATCAGCTCATACTTCAGCCTTACAGGGATAGGCAAGGTGGGGCACCTGGATGAGGCTCCCATGGCTGGAGGAGCCACCTACACTCAGAGGTCTCCTCCTCACCCCCTTTACATCTCATTTCTCCCCACTCTGAGTTGCTTCACTGCAGTTTTCAGCCACTGGATCTCTGCTTTCGGGGGGAGAGACCTATTGTTACCAAATACCAAGTCCCCATGGAGGTTCAAATTCCTTCCCCTCCCCAGTGAAATATGCAGGCTTTCCCACTCCTCTGCCGGGAGCCATGTTTCCCAGTCCGAGCCAAATAACCCTCATTCTTGAACCCTGACCATGCTTATTCATGCTCCATGGAAGACACTGGGTGCCTTGGGGACACAGCAATGAACTTGCTGCTGCTGGGGAATGAGGCAGCACCACATCTGCCATTTCCCCTCCCACTCCCCTAGATCCTTCCTGCTTGTGGCTTTCCAGGAGCCTGCTGTCCTCTGATAAACAGGACCCATGAGCTCCATTCCTGCCTTCGCAGACCAGGGTGCTCTGGAGGCTGGGGGAGTCATGGCTTTATCCTGGACTTGCATGGGGCCATTCCAGTAAAGTCTTCACAGCTGCATGTGGCTCGGAGTACCCAAGCAGATGACACAGTTTGCCCTCATAAGCATATCCAGACTAAATGACAGATTATTAAGTCTGCTGTCTGCTCTGACAACATGTTTAAAACTGCTAAATGGTCTCTGTCTGGAGCTGAAGGCACCCCAGAGGCTACGAGCTGACTAAGATGCACGTCCAGTGAACTTTTTGAGGGATGTACGAATGTATGATACTCAAAACATTGCATGGCAGCAGGACGGTAACACCCAAAATACAGGGAAAATGGCATGTTCCTGCAAGCAGACTGACCTTGGGCACTGCCACACTAAGTCATTAGCCTAATCATCTGTTAACAACAGGTCAGCCAGAGAATTTCTGCTCAGCACTCCAGCCTTGGCTGCCATGATTCACATGTGCCTGAAGCATCTTCCAGAAAGACATCTGATCTAGATGCAGGGGACGGAAAACTCACTGCTCCCCTTGAAACTGTACCCCAGTGGTTACCTCCCTTGAATAAAACCACCCTTTGACTTCTCTGCTCAGCTTCCATTTCTAGCCATCGATTCCTGCCCAGCTCCTCCTTCTGCTGCCAGAGCTGGTTATCCTCATCCGAAAGGGGCTTTCCCTGCAGGAAACCACAGTTTGGGCTCCATCACCTTGCATCTGGTGAACCTGGACTCTCACTAACCAGCTTAGTGAAACCTTGACATGGAGCTGACTCGCCCTCCCTCTTTGTCCTGACCCCGGACAAAGGGAGGGATGTGACAGCTCCATGGGCTGGGTATGCGCAACCCCACAGTGCCCAACTCCACTTCTGTGATCTTGCCAAGAATGCAAACTGCTGGAAGGATCTCACTGGATCTTCTCTACCTTTCTTTTCTGCTAGAGTCTTAATTTGCTTCTTGTAAACTAATGTTGCAGCTGAAGTCCTTGGGAGGAATCAGTCAGAGGACGACTGGATCAACAGTGTGCTTGTAGTCGTAATAGCTGCCACTGCAGGCACTGCCTGTGTCCCACACATGCCCATCTCCCACACATGCCCGTCTCCTACACTGCTGTGAACTAACAAGCTTTATTTTCCCACTGCCTGAAATCTTTTACTCCCACCACTTTTACTGGAAGCTGCACTTTTACAGGATTTTGCTACCATGTTGGTGAATTTTCAGCCTCCATCTGTTTACAGCCAGTTAATCTCCATCTGTTGTTAGACAAATACCTTTCTTCAGAGCCTGTTGAGCTCTCTGACATCTGCTTCCATGGCAGGGGCTCAGCCACATGCTGTGCCAGCACAGGCAGTAAAGAAGGAGGCTGTGCAAAGATGTCAGGGGGAGGAGGTGAAGAGCCCAGAGGACCTTGGGGATTTGGGGAACACACAGTCAGCCTCTGCCCACCGTGGGAACTGGGACGGGGACACTTACCACCAGCACGTGCTCCAGCAGCTCCAGGTAGCCGTCAGCACACTCCTTGCCAAAGCGCAGCGCCCGCTGCCGCACGTCCCCGCTCACCTCCGGGTGGTAGGCTGCTTCCTGAAACCCAGAGACAGGGACACATCCAGCACCATGCCTGCTGGCACCCACAAACCCACACTAGACCCACACCCCCTGCCCGCCCCACCTTGCAGGCGCGCAGCATGTCCGCGATGGCGCGGCGGCTCAGGTTGGCCGTGGCGATGACATCCTCCTGCCGACAGGAGTTGCCAGCGGCCACTGCTTTGGCCGTGGCCATCGTGATGCCTTTTGTCATGCGGATGAAGTCCTCTGGGGTGGAGACCTTGGCAGGAGGCACCGGGGAGGAGAACACCTTGGAGGGGAGAGGTGGCAGTGAGACACAGGGCAGCGGCACAGCAGGGTGGCAGCCACAGCGCGTGCCTGTTACTCGTGGCCAGCTCTGGCTATTAGTCACTGCCAGTTCTGGCTGTCACTTATGGCCAGTTCTGGCTGTTACTCACTGCCAGCTCCTGGCGTATGTGCTCTATCGTGGCCTCCAGCGCCCGTGTCCCCTTTGTGGCCTCGTCCTCCACAGCCTTTACTGTCTTCAGCAAGGAAGTGACATTTGTCACCATAACCTGTGGAAGAAAAAAAGAGAACTGGGTGAATCCCCACTCTGGCCTGCTGCTGGCACCTGTCCCTTTCTTGTGATTTGGTCCAAAATGGCCCTGTCCCCACACTCCACTCACACTGCCTCATCTTGTTTTCCCACCAATGTCTGCTCCACATGCTGTATCCCACCTTTTATGTGCCCCTTCCTCCTCTTTTGTCCTGACTGCACCCAAGTTGTGCTCCTGCCACCAGACAGGCAGAAAATTCTCCTGCTCTTTCTCCAGCCCCACTCCCTCATCCCCTTCCTCCCGTCAAGCCCAGCACAGACCTTGGCAGAGTTCTTCAGCTGGTAGACAGCAGGGTCATCCCCAGCTTTGCCAGCAGCTGCCTTGGTGGCACCGATCAGGTCCCCAAGTGCCTTGGCCACATCCTTCACAGCATTGATCAGGACCACCTGGGGAGAGCAAGACCAGGGGAATGGCTTAGCTACAGTCACACTCAGGTGGCTCAGCAGGGAGAGATTTGGGCACCACAGCGCACAGAGGGAGTCCAGCTCAGCCAGCACCAGCCAAAGTCCAGCCCACCCTCTCCACAACACAACGGGATCCAGCCCAGAGCACCACATGACACCTGCAACCCTCAACAACTCCAAGCAAGCTAACAGCTCAGCCCACACACTCCATCCCACCTGAGTTTCTGGGTCTTCAGATCCCAGGCTAGCAGCACCCAGCTTCACCACCTCTGCCAGGCGGGTGATGGTGGTCACAGAGGACTGGGCAGCCTGGGCTAGCTTCTCCTGGCTGGCTGTGGCATTCTGCACCAACACCTTGGTGTCCTCCACAAGCGCCTTGGCTGTCTTCAAGATGCCCTCCCTGGGGAGAAGCAGCGAGTCAGGGAGGACAACTGCACAAATGGTCCTTGGGGTACAGAGAGACTGTGGACCCTATTTTTGTAGGTCCAAACTGGAGGGGAAACAGAGCTAGTGTGACCTGAGCTTGGAGCTCTCCTTGGGGCTGGTCCATAACTCAGAAAGACAGGAGACTGTATGACAGAGCCTGACGGGGGGGGTCTCTGGCTGAGCAGAGGCTGAACAAGGTGCCCAGGTACCTGTGGTCAGCAAAGGTCTCCGAGTTCTCCCGGTTGAGGGTTCCTGCTGTAGCAAACATGATGGTGGTGTCGAGGTCAGCAATGATGCCAGAGACAGCACTGGCCGCTGTGATGCAGGCTTGTGTGCCACGGTTCCCAGCCTGAAGAGCTGCCAGCACATGAGAAACCTGTGGGGTACAAGTACGAGTGACTAGGGGAGCAGAGCAGGTTCAGGGAACCCTCATCTCCAACACCTCCCAGGACGGAACCACTCCAAACCAAGGAGAGGAACTGGGAATGTTTCATCTGGATACCCCTTCTTAGCTTCCAGTTATTTATTTTTACCTTGCACCTATCATGTTTGCTGGTCTAGGAGACACTGAACTCTCACAGTTTTCAAATGAGTAAGATTTGCATAATGGGCATCAGAACATCACAACTTGTTCTTTCTTTAGCTGTTAAACTCATTTTCTGTTCTTGGGCAATCACTCACAGGAGAACAAGCTTCCTAATAGAAAGCAATCATGGAAATGAAGGACCTGTAGGAGGTCCTGAGCACGCAGGCATATGCCAGGCACGACAGACAAGTGTTTGTTTTGCATTCATGATTTTGCTTATAAGCGCTGCTGCTCTACTTTATCAACTAGAGCAACAGTTTTCATCTGTTATTCAGAAGAGTGCTCTTTAGATTGACTGATGGACATAATGCACGAGCTGCAAGCTTGGCTGGAGACACAGCAAACGCTTTGTCCAACACTGATTTGGAGAGCCCTGGGCTGTCACCAGTGTGTAGATCAGACCCTCCTGGCAGGCCGCCATCAGCATGTCAGCAGCACCTGGACACCTCACCCATCACAAGCACCAGCTGCTGTTACGGTGCCCGGAGAGGGGGATCCATCCTGCACCCCTTCAGCTGGGCAGGATGAGCACGGCTGAGAGCCAGCAGAACCCAACAGGACCATGGGAGAACATAGCACAGTGGCTCCAAGGCCACAGGGCGCAATCCAGAACCTCTTGCAACTCACCACGCTGTCGCCTCTCCCTCTGGACCACCTACCTTCTCGGAAACCTTGCGCGCACTCTCTATCAGCTCCTTCTTGGTGTAGGCGTCACTGGGGCTGCACTGCAGGGCTCCAGCCTTGGTGACCAGGGCGGCACAGCCGTGACCCAGCTCCTGCACCCGGCGCTTGATGTGGGAGCCGATCTGGAGAGGAACGTGTGCATGACAGAGTCAGCAGGGAACTTATCCCTGCATCTGCTGGGAAACACCCGCTGGGAAACACCAGCCACCCAGCTCCTCTTTCCCAGTCCTCCCACTCAGGAGTGGGAAAACGGAAACACAGCTTTGCTCCATGTTTCCACATCATGTTTCAGGGGAGGTGTGAATGCTGCCTGCCACCAGCGCCGATGGGAGGTTCAAGTGTCCCTGTCCTCTGTTCTCACACCCCAGCAGCCCCTGCTCTGCCTCAACCCACTCCAGCACTCCTCCCACGCTCGCACCTCCTCATTCTCAGCAGTGAGGGCAGCTGGCTTGGCCTCTTGTGCCAGCTGCCCATAGTCATTGGTGAGTTGATTGGCCAGTATGCCCAGCTCGTCTGGGTTGGTGGTAGATTTGGTGACCTGTTGATGGAAGAAGAGCAAGAGTTGGACAAGGCAAGGAATGTGGTTGCCTGTCTGGGTGGCAGGCAGTGCATTCTGCAGTGATAGGCTTGGTTGTACCCACCATCTCCTGCACAGTCACAGCGATGGCCTTGGCTGTCTTCACCATTGTGGTCTGGTAGTCCACAAAGGTGCCCTCCGGCTCACCCACGGGCCCCTCGTCCAGCTGCAAGAGACCATCAGGAGACTGACTCTAGTTCTGGTTCATAAGGTCTTTACCTTGTAAGGTTTGACCCTTACTCTTCCTCTCTCCCCCACCCAGCCTTGGCCAGGTCCTCTCCATGCTCCCCTCACCTGGTTGATGGCTTGGGTAATGGAGTCCACCATGCCCCCGACAACACCTGCAGCACTGGCTGCCTCATTCAGGGTGGTGGTCAGGTCCTCCACCGCTTCCTTCATCATCTGCACAGCCTCTTCCAGAGCCTCCTGGGTGTGGGCAGCTTGCTACAAGGACAAGCCAGAGTCAGGTAAGGCAGGCAGGGGCTCTTCTCCCGACAGGGAGGCTGCAAACTCACCCTGGGGCTTCCATGTCTGTTATATGCACGTGCACCATGCACCCCAAAAGGATCCCACGCCAATGACACATTCCCTCACAGGCCCCTGCTCACCTTGGGGTTCCCACCAGCCTCCTTGGCTGTGTACAGCATCTGCAAGGCGGATTCAGCCAGTGTTTTGGTCTGGTCCAGGAGGTTCATCTGCTGCTGGTGGTTGGGCGTTTTGGAGGCAGCACCAATGGCCGCCATAATGAGAGGCTCAAAGTACTGAGCCATCTGGGACACCTACAGGGAAGAGCAGCTTTAGCAACAGCAGCTTCCAGCCCCAGCTGCCTTGTACCTCTCCTCGCCACGCACCAAGTGCCTCGTCAGCCTCCACACCCCGGTTACCTTGTGCCCCAGCTGCGACGCCTCGGCCCGCGCCGCACCGGCCACAGGCTCGATCAGGTTGCTGATCTCCTGGACAGCTGTGATCATCTGGTTATGCAAAGCCTGTGCAAAGAGAGGGTGTCCGCATGCTGCTGAGAGGTGGGGAAAGGACGCCCACCCCATTAGGCTTGCCACAGCATGTCCCTGACCCACCTCCTGGGAGATATCTTCTCGGGGAGCCAGCTGCTGGCTGATGGCAGCGAGGGAGGCCTGGTCCACCTCCCGCATGCACCTGTTCAGCACCTCAATGGCCTCGTCACACTCCCGCTGTCCTGGAGCTTTGTCCCTGGGAGACAAATGGATCAGGCAAGTGCTGAGAGATGCTACGCCATTCCTGTGCCCCAAGCCTTGGCTGGTGCTGCTGAGGGCAGGACCCCTCTCCCGGGCTTTGGGGTAACCCAATGTGTTAAGACCCTGGGCACACCAGCATGTGTTCCCATCAGCCCCTGTGAGAAATGGAAAAGCAGCTTCCAGGCAGGACAGAAGGGATAGCATCTTCCATCCCATCCCTTGCCTCCCCCCACCAGCAGTGGCCAAAGAGATGATGAGCCAAAACATTCCCAGGAATGCTCACTCAGGACTCTGCTCACCTCATGTTGGTGATCAGCTTCTTGATGGAGTCTGAGACGGTGCGTGAGTGTCCAGCCAGCACTGACCACTGCGGTGGGTCCTTGGGGTTGACAGCCAGAGAACGGGCAGTCTGGATGAGGCCAGCGGAGCTCTCCAGCATGGTCTTGGCTGAAGAGACAATGGGCTCCATGGCTCTGCGACCCTGCACAGGGAGACAACAGGATGGTGAGGGAGGGGACTGTGCATGGGAAGTCTCCCATGACTCTTACCCTTGACCAGCCCCTCGAAGGCCAAGGCTTGCTGAAACCTTCCCATCACACCCCCTCAGTGCACTAGCCCCACTGGGACTCCATCCCAGGCTCAGGGAAGGCACAACTCCTCTCCACCCTACAGCAGCCCCTGTCACAGGCAGTGACAGGGCCCTCTCCCTGCAGTATCCCACCTCTGGGCTGATCTGGGCAGGAACGGTGGCAAACTCTGGGTTGGAGGCGAAGGCTGTCAGGTTATCCACGGCCTCTATGAGAGGGGCAGTGGCAGCACGGCACCGCTCCCGGTTCTCCTCATTGAACTCGCCATCCAGGGCCTGGTGTGGATAGACCAGAGCAGTTATCCAACCCCCACCGTGCCCTAACTCCCATCCCACCACAGTGCCTCAGAAGGGAAGTCGCACCTTGATGGTCTTCACCAGGTTAGCCGTGCTGTTGGCCACCTCTTTGGCCGACTGGACGAACTGGCGCTTGGCCACAGGGTTGGCGGTGCGGGAGGAGGCCAGGCGGCACGTGTTGCACAGGGCTGAGGTGTGTTTTGCTACGATGGTGGCTGCTGACAGCACCTGCAGGGGAAAGAAGAGTAAAGCAGGATCCATCATGACCCCCTACCCTCACAGATCTCTCTTCCCGCCCACCCTGTATGGGGCACTAGTGATGACAGGGGTCCCTCTTGAGACTCAGGATCACCAACATCCTGCACGCCCACAGAGCCCTCCATCTGGACTGTCACCATTGCACCAAAGCTACCAGCTGGTTCCTAGTGCAGCTGGTGGGGTCTGATGAGACATCAGCCACCATCTTGGCTAACTCTTGGGAAGCAGCTCTCCCAACTGGACATGCAACTCCTTTTTGTGCAAGAAAATGCCTGTAACTGTGCCCCACCCCACACTCACCTGGGACTGGGTGCAGGCAGGGTCCACCAGGTTCTGGCAGGCCATCTGGATGGCTTGGTTTGCTCTGGCAAACTGAGTGGGGTCTACCAAGCCCTGCTGTCCGGCCTGGCTGTTGGGGTCTGAGACTCCCACAAGATAGGCAGCCTAAGAGCACGACAGAGGCAGTGAGAGAGAGCCTGCACAGAGCAGGGGAGCTCAGAGCAGGCACAGCCTGCAGAGGAGCCTGGCAGCACTGTCCCATGGGAACAGGCTTGGAAAGGCAGGGGTGAGGTGCATGTGGCAACTGTGCACCTGGAGTAATGCTCAGGGCTGACTGTGTCTCACCTGGGCAGCTGCCTCTGTCAGCCCGCAAAGAGCTTTGGAGGCGGCACGGATGGAATCCCCGAACTCGGGCAGTTTGCTGTTCTTGGCATTCTGGGAGATGCCAGCTATGGACTCACCCAACACCTGCAGGATACACCACATACTGGTTATGAACATCATCTCCTGCTACCACAGTGCTCCCAGGATCAGAGCTCACTGTGCTTTGTCAGTGAAGGAGGAACCACCTTTCCCTTTGTGCCCACATCCTTCCCAAATCCTCTGTTTTCTTTCTCAAACTTCCATTCCTACATCAGGGCTCACCTTGGAGTTCTCCATGACGCTGTCAAGGCAGTTGAAGTAGGACATGTCATTGACAGTCTGGGTGGGGTTCTCCAACAGTTCCTTCACCGTCTGCAGGGATAAGGGTGTCACATTCAGAGAAAGGTTCTGCATCCTTCACTTGCACTTCCTCCCTCCCCACCATCTCAGCCTCTCTACTGTCTCATCAAGATGTGGCTTCTCACCTCCAGCTCCCGCAGGGCATTGTCACACTCCTTCTGGCCAGGGGCCTGCTGGGTGCACATGGTGATCAGCTGGTTAATGCTGTCGGTCACAGCCCTGCCAGGGACATGGGAAAAAGACCCATGGATCAAGGCCTGCCTCAACACCTAGGCCCACTGCTGTGGCCAGCAGCTCTCAGGGAGCAGTTCCTCCTACCGTGCCGCTGCTGCCAGCTGATTCTTGAGGTTGGGGGCAGCAGGGTCGGCAGAGAGAGCCTTTGCAGCCAAGAGCAGCTTGCTGGAGGACATGGAGATGCTCTTCAAGTTCGACACCACCTGTGCCTGGTCTTCCTTATTCTGCAAGGAGCCAAGAAGTGTTATCTGCAGCAGCACGTTCCCCAACTCCACATCCACCCTGGGTCTTCTCTGGTGATTTTCAAGCTGAGCCATTTTCTTTCATCCAATTTGTTTACCGACAGCAATTCTCACTGAACTAACTCAAGCCACCTTCTCCCTACTGCTGTGGTTTTGCACAGCTCCAGACACCATCCAACCGTGTTGGCCACAGCCACCCTAACCACTACTGCCTGGCCACCCTGCCTGTGGTCAGCCACCTCCTCAGGCATTCCAAACCTCTTACTATACCCAGGACACCCCAACAGGCATTTACTCTCACCGGGGACTGGCCGGCCATCTCCACTCCTGCCTGCAGGAACTCATTGAAGTCCTGCCCAAATTTGCCAGAGGACTTGGCCAGGTCTTGAGGGGTGCCACGTGATGCCTGCACCAGCTCGTTGGCAGACTGGTTGAGCCCCGCAGCTGCCTGGTTCAGCTGGCTCTGCGCCTCCTGGAAGCTCTTGGTGCTGGGAGGGAACTGGAAGGAGGTAAAGGGTTAGGAGGGGCAGCAAGGTGAATGGAGGTGGAGGATGAAAATAAGGCACGTGCTTGGGGATATGCTTAGAGGAATCTGATGCAGTTGGACTGCCTCGCATCATAAGACTTCCCCCCTTTGGCTCACCGAATCCGCGAGCAGCCTCTTGCTGGCCTCTCCCACCATGCGGATGGCAGCATCCACGTCTCGCTGCCCTGGCAGGCAGTTAACGCAGCGATTCAGAGCCTGTGACACTGCCTTGGCCACCTGCAGAGAAGCAAAGAGGGGTCACCACCTCCCAGCCAACCTCATGCCCTTCCCATGGCCTGACAGGGCACACTGGGGTACCCTCCTGGGTACACTCTGCCTACCTGGGCCAGGCGCTGCTGGCTCTCTGGGTCACCAGGCTTGGCCACTGCTTTCCGCGCCTCCTCGATGAGGTTGTTGGCTTTATCCATGACGTCGCTGGCACACTCCAGCATGGCATTCTGTGCCTGCGGGTCGGAGGTGTTGGCGGCCACACCACGGGCAGCCTGGCTGAGCGAGCGCAGGGCCTGGGCCACTTCCCGAGCAGCAATTCCTGTAGGGATCGAGAGGTCAGTGCCCATCAGCTCAGTGCCCCCTCTTCCAGCCCTACTGCAGAGGTGAGTACCTGTGTAGTTCTCATTGCCCTGGGCCACCTCTCCCAGGAGGTGAGCGATGGCGGAGCTGACGGCTTTGGTGCTGTTCCCCAGGTCCTGGGCACATTTCTCCATCTGCAGGGGGATGAGTTGGGACATGTTGGTGAGCTGCACCTTTTGGTAACTCCCCTGCCCCAGAGTCCACCCTGCATCACCCTGAGCCACCCTTTCCTGTGCCCTCACCGTCTCTCCTGGCAGAGGCTTGAGCTTGCCATCGCGGGCAGCTGCCTTGGCTTCCTGTAAGTCCCTCTCCAGGCTCTGCACCAGACCCAGCGCAGAGTCTATCTCCAGGGGTCCGCACGCCTCCTGAGCCTGTGATGGGGCAGAAGGGAAGGTGAGCAGGTGATCACTGAGCCCACCTGGCTTCAGCAGGTATCATGACCTGCCACCAGGCTGTCCCCACTGTCCTCTCCTGCTCTGCACAGCCAGCTGCACTCTCCCGCTGTGGGATGGGACCCAGCCTCTCACCTTCTGGGCGGCTGTGCGGAGCTCAGCCAGAGCTGCAGCCAAGTTCTTGGCACACTGGCTGAGTTGCATCGCAGAGGCTTGGTCCGTGATGGTGGGGACGGTGGCCTTGGCTGCAGCTACCATCTTCCCACCAGGCTGTCAGGCCAAAACAAAAAGCATTGAGAAGGGAATGAACATACAGCATGTCAGTTGAACATGTACAGAAGGTCTTCCAGTATCTTAGGAGAGCCAAGCACAGTAGGAAAGCTGTAATGCCACAGCTAGCATGGGAGGCTCTGGGCAGTGCGGGTACCTGCAGGAAGTTCTGGCTTGCAGCAATGAGAGCCAGCTGGGCGCTGGGGCTGTCCGGCTGGGACTGGCTTCCTCGCACACCCTGCACCAGCATTGGGATCTGCTCTGCCACCACCTGCCAGGGAAAAACAGTCACTTGAGAACCATGGTCAGGAGGAGATGGATCCAACCCCGGACCAGCAGTCAAAAGACTGGTTCCTGGGGGACCTGAGTGAGGACCCCAAGGTCCTCTGCCCACTGTGGCTGAACGTGAAGCCCAGCATGGCTGATGGGAGATGGGATGGGGGAGAGGGAGCATAGGAGATGCCAGGCCCAGATCCAGGCCCTTACCTTGCAGCTCTGCACCAGCTGCTGCTGTGCAGCAGGGTTCTTGTTGGAGGAGGAGGCGTGCTGCGCGGCGGCGATGGTCTGGGTGGCGGAGGCAGCAGCCTGCTTGGCTGCGTGCTGGCACAGGGAGGTACGAGTTAACACTGGTGGCAGGACAGTCTGTCTCAAGTCACCCCCCATGCACCAGGACCCAGCCGCCCTAAACAATGTCTCCTGTGCCTGTATCTGTGACACCAGAGAACCCTCGATGCCCAGACCCCCAAAGCAACACAGTGCACACAAGGGAAAGGAAGGGAGGTCTCTGCATGATGCAGCACAGACACTGTGTCTGAAAAGGACTTTATCTGCTGGAAAATGCAGGGATGTGGGGGCTCCTGGTCAAGCCTTGCTCACTGACCATGCCTGTTTGCCCTCTGCAGAGCCTTGCCCAGCACCTCACCTCCAGTTTGTGTACGAGCTTCTTCTTGATGGCGTTCTGGGCTGCGGCGTTGGTGGCCATGCGCAGCCCCTCTGCTGCCTCGCGCAGCCGCTGCTGCTGCTCCTCACTGTCAGGGTGGGCTGCAGCTCCCTGGAGAGAGCAGAAAACCCATCACACCTCACAGGGACCACTGAGTCCCTTGTCCTCCTGAAGCAGCACCTGCTCTGGCCTGATGCCATGGAGTTCCCCACAAGGTAGCCCAGCTGCTTACAGTGCCGGGGAGATGCCCAATGCCTCTCCGGTACAGCCCAGCAGCAGAACTGGGAATAGCTCATCTGCTACCACTCACAGCTCTGGGATGAGCCCATCCCACCACATAGGTCCTTTACTCTGGGAACTGCTGCCCCACCCAGGGGCTGCTCGTCCCCTCTCCAGCAGTGAGCCAACAGTGTTGGACAGGGCTGAGGGTCCAAGCCAGCATCCACCCTCTCCCATGCACTGACCTTTGCAGCCTCCACCATCTTGGCAGTGGCATCAGCCAGGATCTTGGCTGCACTCAGAAGCTTGCGTGAATTCTCCAGGTCAGTCTCTCCCTCAGCATCGGCTTTGATGGCATTGACAAGGTCGGAGGTGGCCTGGGCCAGAATACGAGCCTGACGCACCATCTCCCCTGGAACAGAATGGAAGTGTGGCCCGTTAGCAAGCCCCAGAGGCTCCCTGGTACTTCATTATTCACCGTGGTCGATTTTGGCCGCCATCAGCTGCTCTCACCTGCATCGCCCATAGAGCTGAATATGTTCTCGGTGACGTTGAGGATGGTGTCAGTGGCCTGGTCGTAGCGCCCAATGGGCTGCCCGCCCAAGGCGTGCTGCTTGATGTGCTGCAGCAGGTCATTGAGGGCCTGGGTGACAGCTGTGGCTGCCACCCCCACCTGCTTCAGGAGCTGGTCATCACTGGTGGCCGCCTTGGAGGCCTCCACGCAGCCCTCAGCCGACTTGGCCACCAACTTGCCAGCCTCAATCAGCTGCTCCTGGCAGACTGGGGAACTGATTGTGGGAGCCACAACCTAGAAGGGAGGAGAAAGGTTGGGAAGCAAGCGTGGTAGGCTCCTTGTAGGGTCTGTGCAGAGACAGCTATCCCAAACTTCTGCTCCTCCAAAGAGGATACTCCTTGCTTGGGCACAGTGGCAGGGACCCAGTGAGAGGCAGCCCACACTCCCTGTGCCAGACTCCCAATGTCCTGCCTTAGGACATGTGGTTCTGGCACACCTAGGAGCCCACCATGAAGCTGCTCCACCCTGTCAGGTGAAGCTTGCAGCCACACTGAGCCAAGGGTTAACCTTACTGCTTACCTTGGTGCAGGCCACGAGCTGGGAGGTGGAGAGGGCACACTGGGTGGCCGCAGCGATCACCTGTGTCTGCAGTGCTGCGTCTTCTGTCTTCTGAGCCACGTTCTTGGCTTTGAGCACCAGCGTAGCAGCAGCACTGGCCACTGCCTTCGCCAGCTGCATAAGCATGTCCTGGGAGGGGACAGAAAGGGTCAGCGAGGCAGCCATGGCAGTGGGAATGGCCACAGACGTCTGCAGGGCTCTCATGAAATATTCAGAGGGGAAATGTGAGCTCTCGGGGGCCTTTCATCCACTCTGTCCCAGCACCAGCAGCACCGAATACCTGGCAACACCTTGACCCCTTCTCTTCTGTGTCCTACAGCTGGCAGCGAGGGTGTAGCCCACCTCTAGGATGCAGCCTGCACTGCCATGAAGGCCACTCACAGCAGCTCAGGCAATGCTCAGCATCATCCCGACACCCACTCCCCAGGCAGCGATGACTGTACCGCTGGACTGCCTGGATTCGCAAACACCTGAACACAGCAAAAAAATGGCAAACCCTTCCAGCCAAACGGCAGGTGCAAGCCAACCATGGCACAGCCACACTGGGGCAGCTGCCAGCCTACAGGCTCATCCTCTTGGCTCATCACACCAGCAAGAGGTGAGCAGGAGATGCTCCCACACTGATCACCTGTACTGCAGACATGCCAGGTATTTTCTATTCTACCTTGTTGGTTCATGGGCTACACCTCTGCTGTTATTCCTGAGGCTAAAAAGAGGTATATGACAAGGCAACCGGCATCCTCTCCCCAGGGTGGCAGGAAAGCCACAGGGCCACCCTGCCAACACACAACATGCAGCGACCAACACAGCAAACTGCTTCCCTGCGGGGCACCAGATGTGACAGGATGCTTCAGCCCTCAGGATTAGCCCCTGCAGAATGTTGCCAGTGAAAACTGGCAGCATTAGTGCTAAACATCAAAGGCTTGGGGCAAAGACCTTGGTAGGGCAGAGCTCTCTGCCTGCTGCCAACCTCCTGGTGTGTGTGTGCTCACAGCGAGTGGCCCCACACCCCATGACAGGGAAACCTCTGGCCACCAAACCAGTGTCACAGCATCCCCTTGCCTCCTGCAAGCCAAGATCACTCCCACTACAATCCACCACCTTTTGAGACAGGAGGAAAGACCAGAGAGCGCATGCAATCATTTTCAGAGTCCCCAGACCACTGCATCGGAGCCCAAGGAGGGAAGTAGATACACTCGGGTCTGGCAGCTGTGAAGCACAACATACTTCTGTATGACTGCAAATTGTCTTCCAGGTCCTAAATCTGCCCCTTGGGAATGCTTTGTCCTGGCACTGTTGCCTGGTCAAGCACGGCTTCCTGCTCTGGTGCTAGCTTTTCTGCTCCCCTTGGATATTTGTCAAGGCCTTTCTGCTCATGTCGAGGCTGCGTGGCTGCCACGAACAGAAACCCCTTCTTTCTGGAGTCTGTTTTGAACTATACTATGGCTGGATCCTCCTGCCCAGCACAGTGTGCTAACCTCCCTTGCGCTGGAAGAAGCAGTCGTGGGAAAGCCAGCCAGCTGGAAGTCAGCTCATCTAAAACCTCCCCACAAGGCTCCAGCCATCCTGGGCCTCTGACGGGGGCAGCAGGCAGGCAGCTCCCACAGGCAGGCAGGGAGCAGCGGGCAGGAGCTGCAAGGGAGGACTCCCACAGCAGCACTTGTCCAAGCAGCGACCCGAATGTATGGACTTCTGAGAGCCAATCACCAGGAAAGCAGAATTTTTCAAGAGCCCTTCTCCAAAGAGTTCAGATGACAGTTCCCAGAGGAGCACCCCTCGTGTTGGAGACGGCAGGGACGACCAAGCCATGCCTACAGCCCTGTTTTACCGTCTTTGGTTCAGAGGCAGGCAGGATCCAAGTACACCGGCTTTCTGGGATCTACATGGGAATCCACAAGATAAGAGGTGTTATATCACAGTAGCACTAGGGACAGAGATGGGCAACGGCCTGTCCCCTCCCCCACAAAGTCACTGCTGGTACTGGACACGCTTTGACCTAGAGCCCTCCTGCCAGGTCCTGTGCAAAGGCTGATGGTTTTAGGGAACGAGTGTCCCTGGTTTCTGCTGGGTGCACTCACCTGAAACCGGGGGTCGGTGTCGCTCTCCCCGATCTGCTGCAGCAGCTCCCCGCTGGTCTGGCCCACGAGGCCGGCAGCCTGCAGGAGATTCTGGCGAGGCTGCAAGGAACAAGGCATAATCAACACTGGGTCCGTGAGCAAAACCTAAAACCCCACTCAATGGTTCCCCTCAGCTTCTCCCTTCCTCTTGACCCACAGCCCCTCCTGCCCCCCACCTCAGCGCTGGCAGGCTGCGCTGTTTTCAGCAGGTCTGAGACGGCGCTGGCCAGGTTTTTGGCTGCCTGCAGAAGCTGCCGCCCATTCCCTCCCTCGTCTTCCATCAGCGCAGCCAGCAGCTTCACGCCCTTGGACATCTCAGTCAGGTTGGAAGAGATGGTGGTGACGGCGCAGCCCACAGCAGTATAGTCTGTGTCTGCGGGATCCCCTGCACAGGAAAGAGACAAGACAAGATGGGATGTGCTTCGAGTGATGCTCCAAAAGCATCCACACACCTACCACTGATGTGGTTTTCCTTTCTGGGAGCAGGGGGACAGATCCTCTGGCTCCTGAGCCTGAAAGGTTGTCACATCGGCTGAGATTTGGCAGGAGAGCCCAGGGAAAGGGAGCTACACTGTGCCATGGCTGTGCCTCAAGCTATGGCACGGACTGGACAACATGCTCCTGGTCCAGATCATGGCTGGTCAGCTAAGGGCTGGGAGGAAGGACTGGGCTGAGCACAGGTAGGGGTCTAAAAGCTGGGTGAGCTGTGGGGGAAGGCCAGCTCTACAGGGACATTAGCAGCGTTTGGGGCTGATTTATTTCTAGTGGGTCAGGCTGGCACCTCCAGTCTGTGACAGAGTGCAGGAACCTGGTCCTTCAACCAGACAATAGAGCTTTCTCCAGAACTGGGGCATCCCTCTTCAACCCTCCATATACCTGCAGTGAGGTTGACCACTGAGGCTGTGCCAGCGGTGATAGCATCCACTTGGGAATGGATCTCGTGCTTAGACTCATCCATTTTGTTTTTACGCCAAGCTTTGGATGCCTGAAATGGAGAAACAAGATCAGGAGATGGTAGCAGAGGCGGTGGGTAGTAGCACACATGCTCACACAGAGAAACAGAGAAGAGGATATAAAGAAAAGGAAGACCCATGACCACCCAAAACTCTCCAGTCCATTCTGACCAAGCAACATGGTCGAATGTCCCTTCCATATCTGCCCACAGGGTGGGATACTGTGGGGACAAGCTCAGTCACTCTGCAGCTGCATTTAGTTAATCAGAATCAAAAAGGAAGACTGGCCTTGGCTAAGTGCTTTGAGAGAGAATGCTATGTCTCAAAGTGGAAAACCACTTTAACCAGGCTGCGTGAGACGTGTGTGATTTTCTCTCATGGCTGAACACAGCCACAACTTGACGCTAGTGTGAACGCGTGGGATCAAGGCACTGGTTTGGGCTGATCCTGTGAATTCTGGTTAACTGAGATTCCAGGTGCTGTTTACAAGAGAATATGAATAAAAGGGAAATGCCAAAAAGTGTCTGGGGACAAGTCCCGAAATCAAACTCTGTGTGTGCAGTCTCATTTTCTCCTTCAGTGCCCATATCTGGTGACGCCACCTCTGTTCAGTCAGCAGATCTTCCAGGAGCTGCTGACACTCCTCCTGGGAATGTGACTAGCCTCACACAGCCCACCTAACAGCCTCCAGCAAGGTCCACCCCCAGCACACTGCGTCCACCCAGCACTCACAGCATCCTGCCCGAGGGGCGGCAAGGTCTCGAAGTCGTCCAGCGTGGCCTGGGCTGCATGCACAGCCTGCATGCTTGAGTTGATGGTGCCAGTCAGGGCTTGCTGGGCTGAGGTCTGCAAACACAGAGACAGACCGAGGTATGCTGAAGGCTGGAAATCTAGGCCTAAGTAATTTGCTCGCTCCCCTGCAACACACATTCCCTCCCCTACTCTATGTAGGTCTCCATACACTTAGCAAGAAGGCGGACTCGCTCTGCAACTCCCACTGGGAAATGCCACATCCCACCAAAGGTACAAGCAAGTCTCACAGTTAACCACCTGGACTCTGCTGCAAACCACGGCACTAGTGGGGTTCTCCAGGCACAACCTGAAGGAGAGGCTGCAACTACCAGTCAGGGGAAAATGCTGAGGTTTAGCTCAAGTTTGCAGAGAGGATGCATGAGTACACCAACTCAGCCAGGCCAGCAAGCCCATGATACCAGCAGCACAGAGCCCCTGCCCTTCCCAGAAAGACAATGCCTGGCCATGGACCCAAATGAATGGGTCTACATGAGCCCAAGAGGCACCTCTGAGAGTTTGTGTCCTGTGTGAGCACTGGGAGAGCTTACCAGCGGAGGCATGTGCCCTCGGTGCATCTGGCCACTGGTGATTTGCAGTTGAGGCTGTGGCATCGTGCCCACCTGGAAGTTTTCTGGCCCTCCAGCTCCTGTCCGCATGATGGCTGGCAGGGCCACTGAGCCCAGCTCTGCCTTGCCTACACGGTTAAACTGCTGCTGCACGACTGTTGACCTGAAATGGAAGGAAATACCTGGTGAAGCAATGCCCACGGGCACAGAACCAGGCTCCGTGGGAGAGCTGGCACCAAAGGACTAGTAGCTCCTCCTCTAGATATGCTGTGTTGCAAGTTTGGCTGGAGCCTGCTCTCCATTCAATTTCTTCTTGGCAACTATCTTGCTCCTGGAAGGAAGACTTACTTCTTTGGAGACACAGAGTCTTCCAGCATGGTGGACTCCTCATCCCCCTCCAGTCCAAAGTGGTCTTTGCTCTTTTTCTGTGGAGGGAAAGAGAAGGTGTGTCAGACAGCACGTACCTCCGAACCTTCCCCTTCTCCTGCAGCCCAGACACTGTACCAGAGCTGCAGGGCTCCCCTGCCCTATCTCCAGCTCTTCCAGCAGTACCATGTGCCAATGGCTGTCTGGAAGCAGCTGGAAGGGGCACCTCTTGCCAGTTATCAGTGCCCTCCTCAGCACAGCCTCACCTTTTTCAGGATGATATCTATGTAGCCAGCAATCAGCTGGGCGATCTGTTCCCCCTCCGTCGTCTGCACCGAGTAGTAACCATCCTGGTAATCTCCAAAATCCTGCAACAGCAGGGCACAGGGTAGCACCGGAGCAGAGCACTGGCGGCCACCCTGAGCCCCTTTGGTATGCGCTAAGCACCCGAGCGCCAGCCTCCGGAACAGGAGCTGGGAGAGGTCCCAGAGGACGGCAGGGCTGTGCCACTGTGGGACAACACCCGAGAGAGGGGTTAAGCGAGAGCAGCCCCCCACGGGGGCACCAACAGGGAGGGAATGTGGAGGACCAAGCTGGTCCTTACCAGGGTAAAGCTCTTGGGTGAGGCTGCCCAACGCTTGATGTTGGTCAGGCTCCACTCCTGAATCACTTCCTTGGTTTTCTCGTCCACGCGCATCACACACTCCTTGGTGATCCCCAGCAGCCGTGGCACCAGCTTGTTCTTCCCCTTCATCTTCTCCTGTGGGTCACAACACAAGGGCTGTGGCTACCCCCAGGATGGATCCATCCAGGCAGAGACCTTTGAGACCTGCTGTGGCTACCAAACACCCCCAAGGCCATGCTTTCTGACAGTGACAACTACCATATGGAGCTTGGAAAGGAGAAAAAGCATGAACCAAGGAGTAGGAAGGCATTGCACAGTGAAAAGCATGAAGGAGAGGCAGATAGTGGACACGTAAGGAAAACTGGAGCAATGTGTGTTGAGGGGTAGTAGTTGGAGGCACAACAGAGGGAGGAATGCTGAAGACGAGGAATTTTGGTGGATGAGAAGAGGGACCGGGAGGCTGCTGCCCTACCTTGACCAAGAAGAAGGAGACCCCGTAGGTCTTGAGGGAACGGGCAAGTTTCACATAGCGAACTTTGGCCTCGATCTCGCTCATGTTCCCGCAGTTCTTGTGGGCCTGTTCCAGCAAAGACAGAACATTGCACCAGGATCCATAGTCCTGTTTGTGCCATCGTTCCCCAGCCTTTCCAGGCTCTCCCTGCCCCATGCACATCCCCTACCCTGCTACAGTATCCCTCTGATCTTTGGTATATCTCAGGAGTTGCCTTGTCTGCCCACCTACAGCTCCTGCTCCTGTTTCCCTCCCATCAGACTGCTACGTGCTGCCTTCCGTGACAGGAGCAGGCTCAGCCTTTAGTAAGGAGGAACAAAAAGTCCAGCTTCCAACCTCCCTGCTGCACCTACCATGAAGATCTTGCGCTCCCCTTTCTGCTTGATGTACTCCTTAGGCAGGAAATCCTTGAGCCTGCCAAGAGACAGCCAAGACAGTTGCTATTAGCAGAGCCCAAAGCCAGAGTCTGTCTTCAACTGTGAGGAGATCCAACCCAAAGCCTCAGACAAACCCCTGCCAGGGCACGAGTTGGAAGATTTTGGAAGCAGGACGGATTTGGGAGAGACTGTTAAAGCTATGAAAGCTGTCCTTGGAGTTGCCCTAGCTGAGAGTGGGGTGGAGGTGCTGAGGATGCAGCCCTTTGTGTGGCATCAGGGCAGGCCATATGGTAGGCTGGGGACCCCCACTGGAGCTGGCTGCATGTTCCTGTAGGGGTGCCAGAGGGAGCAGGATGGCAGGATGGGGGGCTGGCACCCCTTATAGCTGGTGTGGATCTCCACACTTGGGCACTGTGCTGTAAGGAAGAGAAGGGCTGCACCAGAGGCAACCAAACCCCTGAAGCCCCACAGGGCGGTGTGGTGCTGGGGACTGCCAAGCTACTCCAGACTCTTCAAGACAAAGCCCAGGGGCTCCTCAGGACACTCACTCCAGAAAGCCTGGCTTGTGCTTCTGCTCGTTGTATGGCCCAAACTGGATTTGGCACTGATGGCCAGCAAACTCGCAGGCTTTGTCAAAGGAGACAGGGTGTGAACCGTTCAGGATGTCATCACGAGCCTGTGTAGGAAAAGAAGACACTGCTGTCAGTTGGCCAGCCACGCAGCCCTGCCATTGCTCCCCTCCACACCAAGCACTAACTCTTTTCCAGACTTAAAAGAAGTTGCCCTCAAAAACAGGAAGATCTAGAACCAGGCTGTCCCTACAGGGAACAGCATCAAGCCTGGGAGAGAAACAGCAGCAGGACTTCAGGATGGTTCCTGAAGCTGACCAGACAGATGAACCAGGCAGCTGACATGGGATTCCCTAGGGAGCTCTGGAGTACACAGAGGGCAGGGCTGGGATTGCCAGCATTAGCTCTTACCCAGGAAATAACTGGGTATCCTGAAGTACCCCCCATGGCGGCTCCTCAAAAAACCTTCAGCCACCAGCCAGGGGCTGGCACTTGGCAGTGGAGCCAGATGCCCTGGGAAGTTGTACCTGCACGTAGAGCAGGTTGAGCTGCACAGGATCTCGCGAGTCCACATTCTGGTCAGAGTAGAAGAACTTGCGCCGCAGCAGCAGCGTTTCATTGTCGTCGATGCCTTGCTCGCGCAGGGTCCGGCCGTGGTCCAGCCAATTCACTGCAGACAAAGCCAAGGCATGAGCTGGGACAGGCCCTGAGGCAGGGCTGATCCCAGCCCTGGGGCTGCTCATGAGGACTGAGTGCATGCCGGCTCTCACTCCTCTGTCCTGGGCCCCAGGCAGGAGGCACTCCAGGAGGTGTGCACACACACATTCCCTCATTATAGTCCTCTCTGCTCTGCTGATTGGCTCTTCCCCTTGCAGGGGGTTCCCTGCTCCCCTCCCCACTGCCTCAGCACAGGCTGACCCCATCCCCAGCATATCCAGGCACCTACACTCGTCATCTGTGTGCAACTTCTGCTTGAGCTTCTCCATCTTCTTCTCATCTCGCAGTAGGGTCTTGTCCTTCTTGAGGGTGCCAGTAACCTCCTCCTTCTTCTCTTCCATAATCTCCCGAACAAGCGAGTACTCATCGTAGTTTGTGATGCCTGCAGGAGAGCAGAGAACCAAACACAGCATGATTTTGCTGCCAAATACAAAGCACAGAGCAACGCAGGGGTGCTGAGCAGTGCGGCCTCCCCAGCGTCACGCACCCCTTGGACACCCACGTTGCCAGGCCATCTGATGCAGAGCTGCTACCACTCCCCCAGTAGCCTGTCAGATGCTGCCATCTCTCCCCACCTCCCTTCTTCCCCCCCGTTGCTGCCCTCTCTTCTCACCAATCCGGGCACAGATTGTCATGAGCATGTCCGTGACAGTTTTGGAGTCATCCACCATCACTGTTTTCACTGTCCCATCCAGCATGCGGATCTTCAGGGGCCGCTGCTTCTTCTTGTATTCCATGGTATCCTGCAGGCACAGCAGAGCACAGCTCCCAGTGGTGGAACCAGTGCAGGGAACCCACAATCCACCATCATGTCAACAGCTCCCAAATGCCCAGCGCAATTGTGGGGGGTACAGAGTGTGCTGCAGGACACAATGCAAGGCAGCAGGGCAGGCACCCACACCATCTCCACACTGTGGGCACATCCAACTGTGCAGCCAAGGCAGGTACCAGCTGGAAGGACGTGGGATGGACACTTACCCCATTGCGAAGCATGTAGTAGTCCAGAGCCTTCCCAGCCTCCAGCCAGATCCCTTTCTTTGGGTCTTCATCCGAGAGGAACAGCCCAAAATCGTTAGCTGAAAAACAGGTAAAGTCTCTGCCAGGGGAGTCCTGAGCAGGACAGGGCCACCAAGATGCCAGTCTGTGCCCAGGGATGTGCATCAGTGCAGCCCAGTGCATGAAGCACAGCAGCACTGTGAAAGCTGGAGCCTAAACCCAAGGAGTGGGCAACAAAGCTGGCAATCAAGCTCCGAGGTGCACGTTTTACCATAGATATCTATGGAAAAAAATCATCTGAAGTGTGCCTACACAATGCCCAACTTGGAAGTAACAGACACCACAGAAGCGAGAGTGGTTGACAGCTCTCGAAAATCTTCAGTGCAATGTGTAGTAGTGGTGAAAGCAAGGTAATAAAGTCTTGGATCACCAGGAAGGGTGCTGGAAACTGGTATATAATAATAATAATGGCCAGTCTTCGCGAGCGAAGATCCGGGGAAGGTTTTTTACACCTTCCAGCCTGCGCATTGGATTTTTTAGGTGAGACACAGTGTGCGCGGAACTGAGCCCACCCTTTAATCCTAAGGCTCATCTGCCGGGGCCAAGTGAGCTTGGACGGTGGCAGCGAGGTCCTTAGGACGTAGGTGGGTTGCCTTTAAGGGCTAACGAGCCCCACCTGCCCGGGAGTGGCCCTGACCGGGAATCGAACCCGGGTCTCCGCGGTGATAGCGCAGCGCCTTTACCACTAGACCACCAGGGGCTCAAACTGGTATATAAAATCTAGGCAATTGACACCTTGAGTACTTCGTGGTGGTGGGCTCTGCACCTCCACAGGACACAGAAGAATTTGAAGGATGCAGAGAGAGGCAATTTAAATGACGGAACTTTGGTGTGAGGGACTAGAATTGCTGGGACTCCTCTGTAGAGGAGAAGGTTGAAGGAGGATGGGGTGTCAGAGGTGGTGAATGATTGCTGTTCACCAAATTCTGCTCCCTTGGGGCTCGTGAAAATGCTGCTGCTGGAGCGTGGGCAGCGGCACCTCAGCTCAAACTGCATTTTTATGCTGCTCGAGGCCAGGGCCACGCCTGGCTGTGCCCTGGAAAGGTCCTTCTCCACCTCTGCAACAACTCTGCGCCGCAGGCTGTCTTGGTTGGCTATGTTTATAACTCGTCATCTTGTTGGCAGCTCTCTTTGGGGAGGGACAAATTCCTGAGCTGCCCTGCGCCTGCCTGGCTAACACTGCCGTTAGGATCCTACTAAACAGGGAGCAGAAAAACCACGGAGGCTTGCCATTTTATTTTTAAAGTAAAAAAAACCCCAGCAAAACCCCAAACTGTTTTCAAAGCAAATTCCAAGAGGATAACTCTAAAGCACTGAAAACTGAGCAGCTTGCCCCAGATCCATAGGCTGGGCGGGGAGAGGCACTTCCTGAGACAGAGCAACAGCAGAGCTGGAAACTTACACTGAAGCTCCTCCAGCCCAAAGGTGACAAAAAACCAGGGCAGCTCAAAAAGGGAGCCAGAGTGCCAGTGTTTAAGGAGAACAAAGAGAAACAAAAGCTGCAAAGAAGATAGGAGAAGAAAAGCTGTGAGAAACTGAAAAGGAACTCAGGAATAAGAAGTTCCCTTTAAGGCTTTAGTCTTGCTGGTTTTTTATAAACAGGCTGGCTCACGCCCAGGAGCAGGAAATGCAATGCTCCTTCCAACACCAGTATAGCCCTGCATCCACAGACATCCAGTCCCTCTCTGAAACTGAAAGCCATGGTCTGCTGGACTGATGACCAGCCGGGTACGGTGCGAGAAGGCATTTCCTTTCATCCTCAAGGAATTTGCAGCTCCCAGATGTCACTGCGCTTCCCCTCCTCTTCCCACGACTCCTGACCTCCTCTCTGCTGTCTCTCCCTGGTGGCACAGCTGCTTTCGGGGGTTGCAGGGACCCAGGAGAGTCTCCGTGACAGTGTCCCAGAGCTCCAACCCCCCATCCCTGATGGGGACAGGTCACATCCGCGTGGGTGTGAGTCACGTCATGAGCCATAGGCTTAATCGTGAGCCCAGCAGCAACAGGAAAGTGCTAGAGCTGAGAAGGCTTAGAAAGCTACTGGAGCACCAGCACCAGGTCTCACAGAGAGCTGCTAGCAGGGGACAGACCCAATGGACACTATACATCTCCCAAGAAAGGAAAAATTAACATAAATGCTTATTAATGTTTGTAATGACCCTTGCAACTGTTTAAACACACCTAGTCCTGGCTAGTGGTGATGAATGCAAGTAGGACAGAGGAGCAGAGACAGAAAGAGTAGCAGGCTCATGTTGCTTCAGGAATATTTTGCTTCCAAATGTCGTTTCCTACCTTCCAAAGCCCCAGATTTCTTCTGGGATGTTGAGGAGGGAACCTGAGAAGCTCAGACCCTCACCTCAACCAGGCAGGAGGACTCGGCCTTTGCTCCCCCACCCCACCACTTCTCTGGGAAAGCACCAGACAGGCACAGACAGAAGGGAGAAGGGAGACCAGTGGAATGCCAAAGGCACGGCAGCCAGTCCCCCCACGGACTTACGCTGTCCCAACTGGGCCTCGGGCACCCGCTCCCGGATCATGCGGCAGGCGTCGTACACCATGGTGGAGGGCTCGAACTGCATCGTCTTCACCACATTGCCGATGCTGATCTTCAGCGAGAGGGCAACCATGGTGGCGGCTGGGCTGTCCCCACTCCTGCGTCACCTGCTGGAGGACACAGATGGGTGAGCTCTGGCTTCTGAGCCCTCCGGTGCACTGGGTCCTTCCTCCTCCTCCTCCTGGGACACCCCTGCTGCCTGAAAACCAGGACCCAGATTCTACTGGCAAGCAAGGGCTGTAGACTGTGCTGGTGAGCCTGTGAGGGGGTCCCACTTTCCAGATGTTGGGATCTCCAGCCAGCACGGGGACCCTCACCTCCTCGTGCCAAGGTCCCAAAGCCAATTTTACTCGCTTGCGGGAGTGACAGCAGCTGGTACCCAGTGGAGATGCTGCCAGAGAGGAGGAAGCGAGCATGTGGGAGAACACAAGATAAGAGACTGTGGGACAGCACGATGGAAGGAGTTATAATTAAACCTGCGATGACACAGAAGCCACAAGAGGAAAACCAAGCTTTGACCCAGAGCTGGCAGGCCCCTGCCCCAGCTATCAGGGCCCTCCATGTCACCAGGAGAGCGTGCTGAGCTGGCACCCTGAGCACAGAGGGACGGAAAAGCCTGAAGCTGCTCGAGGAGGCAAGATAAGGGCACCAGGCACAGAACCCACACGTTAAATACAATTACCTGTGGAAAGCACCACTCACACCCAGGGAGTGCTCAGAGATCAGGGACTGTGGCAGCAGCTACTGGCACAAACCCAGGGTTGGGGAGCCTGTGCACAGGATGATGCACAGCAGGGCAAGGGACCAGCCATGGCAAGGGCACGCCAGAGCTGCACCATGCCATCTGAAACAGGAACCAAGCTGGATCCAGCCTGAAGCATCAGCTTCATAGAACAGAAGAGAATTAAAGAATCATCAGGGTTGGAAGAGACCTTTAAGATCATCAAGTCCAGCTGTCCACCCACTACTGTCACTGTAACCCCTAAACCACATCACTCAGTGCCAGATCCAGATGCCTCTTTAACACCCCTCCAGGAATGGTGACTCCACCATCTCCCTGGGCAAGCTATTCCAATGCCTGACCACCCTAACAGTGAGAAAATTTTTTCTGGTATCTAATCTGAATCTCCCCTATCTCAGTTTAAGGCCCTTTCCTCTGGTCCTCTCACTGTTGGCACAGTAGAAGAGACTGGCCCCACTACAATCTCCTTTCAGGGAGTTGTAGAGTTGAGGATTGAAGAATTGCCCAGAGCAGACTCAGAGCAAGTGCCCCTCAACAGGGTTCCAAAACACCAGATTTCATGACAACAAATCAGTACTGTGATATTCTTACAGCAGTGAAATATGAAAGAAATAACTGAAGAAGGTTGTAAATAAGACCCCTGCTTGCCTGACGCAGCTTTTAAGAGCCCTTCCCTTCGGGTTTACCCACTGTGCAGCAGCTTTCAGTGCTTTCCCACATGCCTCAGGCTCCCTACATTGGGTCCTCTGCCCCTGTCCCACTGCTCCCTGTCCTGCTCAGCATTCCCAATCCTCCTCTGGCCCCAGCTTGATTCTCTCCAGCAACGACATGCCTTTTCCTCTCTCTCAGAGACTGCTCATGGGGAGGGAGTCCCTCTGTTCTGCCAACCCAAGCTGCCTTGTCCTTAAACCCCAGTGGTGGGAGGATACAGTGTGGGATGCACCACATCTGCATGTTCTCTTCTAGATTGATTTGCTCCTACCAGGCTTCCTATTAAGGCTGTCAGGGAAAGCTTATCGTGCATCCTCAGCCTGGCCTGGGAAGGTTCTTGGGTAAAATGTGCTGGCAGCCTTCCTTGCGCTGCAGCAGCCCACAGTGAGTCTCTGCGTCCCTGCACAGTGCTGCCAACTCCGGTTCCCCTGGAAAGGGGTACACAAGTGGGGGCTGATCCCAAACATCGATCTGAGCTGACTAAGGCAGGATCTGCATCCAGTTTTGGCCAGGAGTGAGTCAGAGGGCAGGGGCCCTGCTCCTGCAGAGCCACGGAGCCATGGTGGTGGTGCAGGGTGGGAGGCAGGGACTGAGGAGCGTGCCGCCTCCGCCAGCACATGGAGCGGCTCCAGCTCTGCATTCCTGAGCCGTTCTGCAATGTTTCTGCGGAGGCCCGTGGCCCCCACTGTCTCCGCTGCTGAGGAATGAAATGCATTTTAGGTCCAGAGCGAGGGAGCCCATCGGCACAGGGAATGAGGTGGCAGAGGCACCCGCCCGTGCCATTGCCATCTATCCAGAAGCACCAGCAAAGCTGTGAGCTGAGCAAACGAGGAACACCCTGTCATGGAAAAGGTTTTCCAAGTATTTTATATTCAGGGTAGGCTGCTGCGGTCACCAGGCTAACTTCTCTATATCTAAAAATATTCTCAAGTTGAGCACAAAGCTGCCTTCCATCTCTCTGCAGGAAAAGGAGAACATGCCACCGCCACGACAAGGTCAGAGACCACAGAGGAAGAGGAGGGGAGGACGCCGGACAGCAGAGAGGAAGTGAGAGGAGCCAGGCCATGCACTGCCATTTCTGCATCCTCTTCTTGCCCTCCCAAAGCCACCCAAAATCCAGCACTGCACCCCAGGTACCCCTTAGCACACCCTTCACAAGGGCCATCATGCTTTCCAAGACCCCCCAGGAAGATGGGGAAGGTGACTGCTCGAGCCTTCCCACTCCCAAACTCTTAAAAAAACAGCAGACGTGGGCAGGGAAGATGCTGACATCAGGGAAGACCTCAGAGGAAAGGTAAATGGTTCACTTTAATTCCCATATTCTGCGGGAAAAGTTCACGCTCCAGCAGCTGAACTTTGCTGACAGCAGCGTCTAAAGCCAAAATGCTCCCTGCTGCATTAAGGACACCTCCTCAAACCCTGGGGAGATTTGCAAGCAAACGTGACAATTAATCACATGAGGTTTGCAAATCCTCTGCCTTCTCCGAGGGCACCAATGCAGGGCCCAACGCCTGCAGACCTCTCCCTGACTGGAACCGTGTGGGGAAGGAAAAGCTGGACTAGACATAACAGATGAGACAGCGTGGGAGCCTGGCAGCGCAAACCAGAAAAGTAAAGGAAAAGGACAGTGAAATTCAAGCTGTCCCACTGGAAAGTAAAAAACCAAAAAACCCCAAATAGACCAAGTCTCAATGAATACACACCAGATTTCCGTGCTGTCTCACCTCCAGAGCAAGCACACCCGTTCGCAATCAGCTGTCACTACACAAAGGGCACCAGAGCAGCCAGAGTAACACACTTCTGCATTTTACACCAAGCTGAGTGCAACCCTTTGAACCACGGGCACGTTCCTGAACTGATCCCAAAACGATGAGGGGGTGGGAGGGAGGCCTTGGTGGGGTCCCACCACTTCCCCGAGGAGCTGCTGCAGCTTCCTCCGATCTCACCCCACACTAGGTGAGCAAAACCAGGGTAGTGGTGAAGGTGCAAAGACAGGGTCAGCACAGGCAGGGTCAGCACAAACAGCGCCGTGCTGGCCCGAGGAGCCACCGCGTCTCTGCTGGGACCACTGACAGCGAGTTTTCCGTCACGTGACGAAACTGCTATATTTGTGTCGGCCCAGTTCAGTGCTGCAGTAACGGCTACAGAGGAGGGTTTGTGTCTTAAAATGACCAAAAAAAAAAAATCGACCAAAATTCAGCTGCAGCCTGCTGGAACGCTCATGGTGAGTTTCTAGAACAAGCTCAAGAAGCTTCAAATGCAACCATTTTGCTATTTTTAATATGCCCTTTCTAAGGGATACTTCAGATGAGGTTTTAGGTTTTTCCTTTGGTTTTTTGTGGGGGTTTTTTTTGTTTGTTTTGTTTTTGTTGTTGGTTTTTTGTTTGTTTGTTTTTGGGTTTTTTGGTTTTTTTTTGGGTTTTACAGCAATACCTAATTTCACCTGGGAAAGCCCCCACTCCTGACCACCCCTGGACTGGGAAATGGCTGCAGGAAGCTTTATCAGCTGCAAACCACTACAGTGCCAGGGTTTTCCGCAGACACAGGGCCCCATCACTGTGGCCACTGGCACAGCCAGGCGGGTAGCAAGCCACCAAACTGCAACGCCTCTCAGCAGTGGGTTGGCTGGTATGCTGACATCTGCACAATCAACAGGGTCAAAATTAACCTGGTAAGAAGCTGGACCAGGTTCTGGCTGGGTTGTCCAGTATGGGACACAGAAGGCACTGGGGGCAGACGTGGGAACCTGCCAGCAGCCCCAGCTGGTGATGGTGCCACATGCTCTGCCTGGTTCCTCTTTCCCAGCTGCGCGTACATGTCAGATGGGAAAGCAGTTTCTTCTCTTTTGCTGAGGCCAAGCTTGCTCCTGGGGAGCATGAGTGACTGGCAAGGCCAGACACAGCACCCCTGCGACCACTCAGCTGTCACCCATGGCTGGGATAGGAGCATCCTCTCACCCTCACAGGGAAGCAGCCCTGCTCTGCGTGGGAAATGGGCAGGGGACAGGCAGCCAGGCTGGGGGATCACAGGCGCAGCCTCCTGCCTGCTCAAGTGCAATGAGCTGAACCAGCTCTGGCCTTTAACTGCCCACATTTCACACGTACCCCACGCCTGTCTGCTTCTGCTGGGCATCCCCTGCCCTGCAGAGCAATGGAGCACAAACTGTGGCACCTCCAGACTGCCCACTTCCAAGCAGGCATGGGAACAAGGCCACAGCCTCTGCTGAGTTCTTAGTGAGCTGGGCCTCTGGCACAGGACCCCAGAACCAGGCTCTGGGGTGTACTGGGTGCTCTCGCAATCCGTGGAAACCACTAGGTACCCTGATTCAGGCATATATGCTTCCCAGGGCAACTGACTTGCCCAGCACTACACTGCTGGACAGGCAGAAAGGGGAAAGCAAGAGAACATAGCTGAGTTTTGGGGTCTTTTCCACCCAGTAGCCAGCAAAGCTCACTTCTGGAAATGAGGGCGCCCCACAGGTCCCTGTTGTCTCTTCCTCAGCTTTTTCACTCCCTTCCCTAAATCTGCTGGGACATGTCACTTCGGGAAGCACCAAATTCCTGCTGCTGCTCTTCAACAAGTTGAATGCTTGGCTGGTGCTGCTCATGCACCATGACTGGTTCATTTAGCACTTGCGGGGGTTTCACCCCACGTTTTGTGGGGGGAGATGTAGCATTCAAACCCTTTACTGAGCAACTCACAGGTTCTGGCAAAGATAAAAATCCCCAAAATATGTCCCCTCCCCTTCTCAGCAGCGAGGCTCCGGGAGAGAGGAGAAGGGAGTAAACAATTATTGCTACCAAATATGGATCTAACAGCCAGCGATGAAGGCACGGCAGAAGCATGTAGACATCCTGCCGGCAGATTCAAAGGGACGGGGAGCTTGCAGGGGCGCGGGCAGGATCCGGCGGGGAACAGACAGAGGATGGGGCAGGGTTTCCCTCGCCTGGTTAGCCGCTCCAGCCGGGACACGGTGGGGACGCAGGCCCTTCCCCGATGGGGACCAGTCCCTCCTGCCCTGCAGGACTCCCACCCCAGCGCCCCATCCGGAGATCCCCGTCCAGCTGTCCGTCCCGGTGGGAGCTGCTGCAGCGACCTCCCTGGCTTCGGTGCGGCCACGGGGAGCGTGTCCCCTCGCGTCCCCACCCAAAACCACGCAGCGGGACGCAGTCACCCTTCCCACCCCCCTTCCCTCCCTCGCGGCCCGGCAGGGTGGGCAGGGCGGCTCGGCACAGCCGTGCCCGGCCCGCCCCAGAGCTCGCCCCACGGTCCTCGGGCCGGTGTCCGCGGCCACGCTGGTGCCGCTCGGCCCTCGAGAACCCCCGAGGCTGGGACGCTGGCCCGGAGCTGGCCAGCGTGGACTGCGGGCCTTGCCCCGGCGGGGCAGGGCAAGGGCAAGGCCAGGAATGCCGCGGCCGCGCCCGCCCGTGCCGCCCCACGGCCTCCGGCGCCGCCGGTGCGCGGAGCCGCCCGCCCCGGGGGCGATGGGGGCACGCCCCAAAGCCCGAATGAGTCCCGGAAGTCCCCGAGTCACGGCAGCGCCGGGGACGAGCCCACGCTGAAGCAGCGAGGTCCCGGCAACCGGGAAGGCGCTCCCTCCCTGCAATCCCCCGCCCCGCCCCGCCGCTCACCGGGCGGGGTGCGGGGAGAGGGTCCCCGGGCCATCCATTTCCGGCAGCCCCCGTGAGCCGGGGCACTGCCGGCGCGCGGGGCCCCGCTCGGCGGCCACCCCCTCCCGGTGAGCGGGACGCCGCGTGTCCCCGTCCCCGGTACCTGTGAGCGGGCAGGAGCAGCGCGGCAGCCCCGCCGAGCCTGAGGGAGCGGAGCGGGGCGGCCCCACCCGCTTCCCGCCGCGCCGCCCCCCTGCCGCGCATGCGCGGGGCGCGGCGCGCCCCCGGGGCCGGCCGGCGCGGCCCCGAGCCGAGCCCCGGGGGCCGCGCTCCCGCACCCCGCTCCCGCATCCCGCTCCCGTGGCCGGCGCCGCTCGGGAACCGCGCGGATCGCCCCGGGGCTCCGGCACGGCTCCGCGCCCGCGCCCCCCAGGGCTGTGCTCCACCCACTAGCTCGCACCGCTGCTCACACCGCACCCGGAGGGTGCGGGGACACCCCCAGGGCGCACCCGCCCGCCCCGGGCCCTGACCGCCGCCCCCGGCCACACCCGCCCCGCGCTCCCGCCGCACGCGCGCCGCCCACGCGCTCCCCTTCCCATCCCCATCCCTATCCCCACGCGGCCAATGGGCGCGCGCGACGTTGGAGCGGCTGGACGGCGCCGGCGCACGCGCGCTTCCCGCCGGGATGGGGGTGACGTCACCACCGGTGCGTTGGAAGCGGCGGCGGCGGGGTGAGGGGCGGGGGGGTTGAGATCGCCATCGGGATCGCAATCGGGATCGGCACCGGCAGACGGCGAGGCCGGGAGCTCTGCGGGAAAGGGACCGGGGGCGCGGCGGTCTGGGGGTCACGGCTCCGGGGGATGGTCAGGAAGTCCGGGATCTGGAGGTCAGGGGCCCGTGGTCCCAGATCGGGGGATGTGGTATGCGGGGATCTGGGGTCTAGTCTGATGGTCAGGGGTTCCAGGGTCCGGGGCTCAGGGGTTTGGGCTCCGGGGGTCAGGGATTCTGGGGCTGAAGGGAGCTGTGGGATAGCGGATCGGGGCTCCCGGGGTCGGGGGTCTCGCCCCACCACCGGGGCTGTGAGAAGCTGTCTTGGCTTCCCTGGGATGGGTCTCCTGGAAAGGGGATAGGCATCTACGCTCCGCTCAGCCTCCCTTCTGATGCAACCTGCTTCTGTCTCCCCTTGTTGTCCTGCCCGTGCTGCCTGCCTGGTGCACGCCTTCTGCGGAGAAACTCCGAGCCTTTGGAAGCCGTGGGCCCTGGCATTGTCATCCCTGGCTCTGCCCAGCTCCCCTTCCTTTTGCTACTCCACTTTTCTGCTGGCAGCCCTGCTCCCAGGCAGCTATCGCAGCAGCCCTGTGGCTGGGGACTGCCCTGGCTTTCTGGTTTTGGGTGGGGTTCCAGGTGTTTTTGGCGGTATTATATTTTTTTTCTGGTTTTGCTCTTTGCTTTTCAGACTGTGACGCCTGACAGCTGGATGTGAAGGCTCAGCAATGCTAATGGAGTCACGCAATGGATGCCCACGCTCCGATGGCATGAGTGGAGCTTTGGCTCAGGCGAGCCGGCCGGGCTGATCCCAGCCCAGCTGATCCTGGCCCAGCCATGCCCTCTGTGACAGCCATGCCGGGCCGCATCTTCTCAGGGACCGAGGTACCTGGGCCATGTCTGATCCAGAGATAACAGCAGCAGCCTGAGCTGGGACCAGACAGAGCTAAAGCTGCTGCAGCCCCACACATGCACAGACACCGAGGCAGGGTTTGACTTCAAGTCCATCGCTCTGTCCTGTCAGCTCCTGTGGCTCCCTGAGCCCCCTGAGCTCTGCTGGTGATCTCCCTGTGAGCAGGGACACCTCTCCAGATTACTCCTCAGGGCTGAGAGACCCTTTACCGGTGTCTGATCTCTTCAGCAAGGTAAGGAGCATTTTACTTTCAGCCTAAAAGTGCATTGTGTGTTAGTGATGTTTTATATATATCCAACTGTAGCTTGATTATTACAAGCGCGTTAAGTAGTGGAGTGTTTGACAGCTGTCTGAATTACTAAATCATCATTCAGGTTATTGTTACATCACTCACTAATTGCCCTTCAATGATCGCTTCATTACCATCTGATTACTGTTTAATTTCTCTTCAGTCACTGATTATTTAGAATTTGATTATCATCTAATTATTAGCAAAATCCTTTTAGTTAACCCCTCAACAGTTAACCCCTCTTAATAATTTTCCTGTGACAGGAGGCTGTCCCTGTTGGCAGCACAGTGGGGGTTTGGCACTTTTGGGGTCCTGTGGATTAGCAGAATCTTGCATGCTTTCCATGCCAGAAAGTTTGGGGCTGTTTTGCTTTTCATCTCCTTCCTGCAGCTTTTTGTGTGCTGGCTTTTGTGTTCTGGCTCCTGTGGCTTGGTCCCAGCAGCCCAGTGGGGAAACTGGCATGTAGGGACCACCAGTACTGCCATAAGAGCCTTGCTGAGGAAGTACTTGGGGACTGGTCATCACTGCAGGGCCCTGACAGCTGCTGACAGCATGGGGAGACTTTTTCTGTAGGGTCTGAGGGACATATCGAAGCAGTGCTGGTGTCTCCCCTTGTACCTCTGCTCACATCGAGTGTCCTGCTCAGATGTCATGCCCAGAGGGACTGGATGCCTTGGCAGACGTGGATCTGCTTGACTTTCTTCTGAAGGATGATGCTCCCTGCCCTGAAATCCCAGAGGAGCAGAATGGTTTGATGGAAGACTGGGTCCTGCCAACACCTGAGGTGAGTTGTCTGGGAGAAATTGCTGCTGGGTTGAGATTCAGGAGGTTTGTATCCCTGCTGAGTAAAAGCTGTTCCTCTGCAGCTCCTGGACAAGGAGGTGGATGACTTCATCAGCTCACTGCTGAGCCCCTTAGAAGATGAACCAGGCATGCTCGATTATTTGCCTGCCAGCAGTGACAGCAGCATTTCTGAGGATCAGCATCTGTCCCCTTGCCCTGGCAGCAGTTTTGCCAGCAGAGACATTGTGCTGGTTGATCACAACTATTCCCTCCACTGGCCTGTGCTGGAAAGCGTGAGGTCTGACATGGCAGAAGGAGATGTTACTATTGAGCTGGGTGAGTGATGTGTGTAGTCTCTTTTTGTCTTGAATACAGATAAAAACCAGTCCCACACAGAGGGATTTTTGGGTGGGTACCAGGCAGTGATGGAGAGAGCCAAGTTCAGGGGCTTTCTACTGCTGTAAAATTGTGGTTTTGTGCTACTCAAAGTGGTTAATCAGGTACTGCCTCACTAAGTCCAAGTGCCTGACTCTCCTTTCCTTCCCCAGGGACATGGGTGGGTTTGGAAGGCCCAAGCAAGGCACTGGAACAGAGCTCCAGTTTCCCCATTGCTGTTGATGTGGATTCTGAATCCCAGCTTGTGCCTGGAACCATTGTGCAGGTACTGACTGCCGTGCCTGTGGACCCCTGCTGCTGCTTTTGCTCACATCCCTCCTCTTGTGGCTTGGCTCCTGTGAGGGATATCTCTGAGGGAAAGCACGATGCTGCTTTGGGAGAGATGATCCCGATTCTGTGTGGTTACTGCATCCCCTCCCTGCCCTGAACTTTGCATTCTCAGCATGTGTATTTTTTCTGTTTTCTAGTCTGATTTCCCAGAGCTGGTCCTGACGGAGGAGGAAAAGCAGCTTCTGGAGAAAGAAGGTGTTACGTTACCAACGTGTCTGCCACTGACCAAAGTGAGTCCTTGCTAGAGCCAAACAGACTTGGACCACTTGAGTATGTCAGCTAGTGCAGGGATTTGAGAACACAGGGCAGTGCCTTGATGAGAATAGTGGTGTCCAAGTGCTGTGTTCATGGTAATGTGCCATCAGGGTTTGGTGTCCTTGTCATCCTTTCGAGTCAGGGTGTGTCCATGTGCACAGCAACTTCTGCTTTCCTAGTCAGGTGGATAAAAGACCAATGAGACCTGGCTGATGTGAGTCTCCACACTCATGACTGCTTGCAGGAGGCAGATATGCCACAGATAGCTCCAACCCTGTTTTTTTGCTGACTAGTGGCTTGTGAGACACATGTTTTTCATTTCCCTTTGGTCTGCCTCGCTTTTGCTACACCTTGGAAGCTGCTGGCCACATCAGCAGGCCAGAGTTTGCCTTGCAGTTCATTCCACAGTGTGGGAGGGACAGAAGACACAAAGCACTCGGGCTGGGCCCTGAGTTGTGTGTGGGGTTTGGGTGAGTGGGATTGCCTGTACCCTGGGGTTGCTCTTAACAAGAAATTACCCTTTTGCAGGCTGAGGAGCGAATTCTGAGGAAAGTGCGCCGTAAGATCCGGAACAAGCAGTCAGCTCAGGATAGTCGTCGCCGGAGGAAGATCTATGTGGATGGCCTGGAAAACAAGTATGGGCACACAACAGTGTCATTCAATACTGAGGGGATACATAGGTTCTTTTAGGGATCCTTGGCAGAATGATGATGGCACTAAATCATGGTTTCAATTACATTCTTTTTGAAATCTGTTTTCTTACCATGTTTTGTTTAGGATAGCACAGAGTTTGTGATTTAGAATGGCACAGGTTTTCTTCAAGCAGAATCAACGTAGTCAATCTATAGGCAGTGTAACACAGGACTTATCATATAACTTATCTTACAGTTTCTAGTCACCTACATCCTGATGCAGCTTTTCTGATCACCTGCACCTTCTGCAGATCGGGTCAGATCTTAGTACGTGGTTTTCTGTGTCTGTATAATGATCATAACATAGACTCAAAAATTATACAAAAGAGTATGAGTAACTCCCTCAGTCCTGGGAGGAAACAGGCTGTGGTGGACGTGTCCCTGCCCAGAGGGGTCCTGGGTCTCACTGTCCAGCAGCAGCTCCAGTCCAAGTTCCCCCTTAGAACTTGAAATTGCTTGATTTTGTGGACAGTGCACTCTGTGCTGTTGTGCTTTTCTGCTCTGTGACAGGGCTGGCTGGGTGCCTTGAGATCTTCAAGGCTAGTAAGGGAAAGGGAGTAACAGGCCTAGTGCCCAAGAACCTTGAGGCTGGCAGAGAGGAAAAGAAGAAATCTATTTGGTTTGGTACTTGGTGCACAGGACCTTCAAGGCCTGATAACAATGGGATGGGAACGAATACATGACCTGCTAGGTCAGAGAAAGGCTGCTCCCCTTGTACATGGCCTTAGTTGTGCTGACCACATTGCCAGGGCCAGGAGCAGGCAGTGCCTATCACAAGCTACTGTGCTGTTCTGCTGCTGGGCTATTGCCACCCTGGGCAGAAAGTGAGGCTGACCCTGTGGGGCAGCAGCTCTCTGCAGAGTGTTCAGAACTTCAGGACATAGCCTGCCTGGCTCTCTTAGGTTTGGATATGGCCCAGAGCTTGCTTTGTTCAAACCAGGTGGCTGACCTGCCAGATCCCCTGTGTTTTCCGGGTCAGGCTAGTTTGCAGTACAGCCTGATGTTGCAGATCTACAGGGCTGGTGTGTTGCTAGGGGACAGCATCCTTAGGGTTTAGTCTGGTGCTTTTCTGCACAAATGGCCAGGGCTTCACCTCCCCTCAAATCTGATATGAGATGTCTCTCTCTGGGCTTTGCTGCAGGTGGTATGAGGACCAGTGTTGTCTGCCCCAGCCACCCAGAGGTGGTAGCTGATTACCTGAGGAGAAGTCCCTCTGGTGAAGTCCCTGCTGTTAACTAACAAAACCTCTCTGTTTTACCCCCATGCTGTTCGTCCTTCCTGGAAAGGGTGGCCGCCTGTACAGCTCAAAACCATGAACTGGAGAAGAAGGTGCAGCAGCTGCAGGAGCAGAACATGTGAGTTCTTCTTGCTGGATGTGGCAGGAGATGTGGTGGGGAAGGCCGTTTGTCTGCTCAGGGCTGTGACCTGTCCCTGGCTGCAAAGGGAAGAGGGAACCCTGCAGCTCTTGGTTCAGCTGCTGTGCTAACCTGCATTGCCTGCTCTCCTGCAGGTCACTGCTCAGGCAGTTGCGGAAGCTGCAGGCCATGGTGAGACGATCCGCCCCAAAAACCACCAGAAGAAAAACCTGCACAATGGTAAGTGGTTTCAGCCCCAGTGTCTGTGGAGGGGGGATTCTGATGTCCTTACAAGTTTGGGAGAGAAGTGTTTATTGCAACCAGTGATGCCTATACCTCTTTGCTGAGATCTGTGCTGATCTTCCTGTTTCCAGATCGTCTTCCTGTCCTTCTGCCTCGTTCTCTCCCCCAGTATCCGCTCACCTGGGAGCGTAGAGCCACAGCTAGAACCCAAAGGTGAGTGCCCAGATGGGGGCTGAGGTGTGGGTTCAGGTGTGGCACTGCCCTGCAGATCACAGCACCTTCCTCAGAGACGGCCTGAACTCTGAGGCACCTCCAACTCAGCAGCCCCTTGCCTGGGGCGGCCACTAGGTTTGGCTTTGCTGTCTCGCCCAAGCTGTGGACTCTTATCTCAGCCTTGTTGCAGAGGGCTGCCTGGGAGTAGGGCCCTGGGCCAGGGGCGGTGCAAGGACTGGAGAGATCTGGTCCCTCTTGGAGCACAAGCTGTGCTTGTGCCTGGCAGCTGTGCAGCATCCTCTCCCTGCCTCCCCTGGGAGGAGGAAGCCCTAGTTGAACAGTTTGTCCTCGCTCCTGTGGTGCCTCTGTGCTTGGAGCTGGAGGCTTGGAGGCTGGAAATGACAGAGCTGGCTCTACCTCTCTTACAGTGCTGTCACGGCAAATCCGCGAGTTCCCGAACCAGGGAGCACCCGATGTGCAGCAGGATGCTGAACTGGAGGGCTTCAGCCTAGAGCCTGGGGACTCCTCACTGTTGGGCAATCTCAATCAGTCATGGGAAGAGGGGCAGAGTCCACTTGACCCCGATCCCATACCTTTCAACAGCAACTCATCCTCTGACCCCCCGGCACCAACAGGCTCCGAGCTGGGAACGCCCCGGAGCGACTCCTTGCCGGCAGCGGTGCTGATGCCATGGAAAGCCAAGGGTCAGGAGTGGGTGGAACACCCTGACAGAGTTCTCATCCAGCAGCACCATGCCAACGAGATGTGACCACTGCTGCTTCCTTGGGGTGATGCTGGGCACCCCACGGGGCAGGGACAGAGCTGCATTAACATCATCTGTCCAAGCAGTTTCTTCTGAATACTCTCCAAATTGGCAGTACCTCGGAGGGTTTACCAGGGAGAAATCGTTCTGACACCATAGCAGGAGTCCATCTGAGACAGGACAGGAAATTCTGGAAATTTTACTATGGCTGCTGATGTGACTTGCAGCCTGGAGTGCATCTGGTGGCTTGTGGGGATGGGCTGTGGTGTGAGGGTGAAGGTGGTCAGGCCTGAGGCACCTGTGCTTGGTCTGACTGGATGCAGTTCATGGTGGAGGCCACTGCCCTGCTTCTTCCTGCCCAGGTGGAGATGAACAGGTGCTTCTTTACTCTGTGTGGTGGCTGCATGCATCTGTCCCATGTCCCTTCCCCTTAATCCTGCAGTGTTGCCTAATTTCTAAGTAGTGAGGTCGTGAGTTGACCTTCAGTGCCCTCACAGGGAGTGGTCCTGCCTGCCTCTGCGACAGACCCAGTGTGTCGCCTGTTCCTGCTAGCTTTTGAGCCATGGTCACAGCTCCCAGCCTGGCTAGAGAAGGTAATGTGGAGTCCTTCCTGAGCCATGTGTGCTGTTTGCCGACCGTAAGGGCTGAGCCTTTCATCTGCTGCAGGCTTCTGGGCCTCAGGGGGCCAGCATACCTTGAGCCAGACTGCTGAGGCAGCATGGATGGAGAGCAGCAGAGATGCTTGCTCTTCTGCAGGCTTTCCTGGCCACAATATGGTTTCAAAGCCATGTCCTCGTGTGCCTAAGCCTTGCTGTGCTGGCTGGTGATGCAGTGAACTGGTTCCTGTTGCTCCCCACGGCTGAGCAGAAACACTTTGAGCTGGTGAACAGCGTCTTTCCTGAAGTGAAGCTTAGTGGTATCTGTAGATCAGTCTCCTCATCCAACTTCAGGACATTTCATAGAGTCATGTAGAATGGTTTGGGCTGGAGGGGACCGGTAAAGGTCGTCTAGTCAGGTTCCCCTTGCAATAAGTAGGTACATCTTCAACTGGGTCATAATAATAATAATACCTTCCTTGTTAATAAAGTCTAAATAAATACTAATGGTGTATGACTGTGTCCTCTGTGCTTGTTTTGGTGAGGTGCTGGACTGCTGGGTGAAGGCTGAGGACTGCAGCTGGGGCTGGGGGCCTTGTGGGAGGAACCCAAGGGAGGCAGGAGTGATCACTGTCACAGCCTGCATTCCCTTCGCGTGGCTGTGCAGAGGCGCTTGTTGAGGCACGGCACAGGTTTGCAGGGCTGTTGCTCTGCTCTCACCCCCTTCAAGGGTGCAAAAACACTCTTTTGGAGAGAAGTGGTGAACACCCCGTGCCCACAGTGCACAGCAGAGCCCGCAGCGCCGCGGAAGCAGCAGCGTCCCCGGTAAGGAAGCGCGGGGAGCCGGTGCTGGTGTCAGCCCCCACCGCTGCTTTCGTAACGGGGAGCTGCACAATCGCAGGAAGTGGAGCAGAGCCAGGGTGCTGCAACAGCCCTGTCCCCTCAGCCGCCTGGGGCCACTGGGAAGGCCCTGCCTGCTGTGGGGTTGCTAAATCCGGGCTGGGTCCTGGGTCTGGTTGGGATCGCTGGGTCCATGGAAGGCACTAGGAGACCCCGAGGTCAGGCTGTGGAGCCCAGTGTGGGAGTTGGGGGCATAGGAGCCCCCAAGGCTATGGGTGAATGAAACTCCATGTTTGCACACCCCTGGGAAGCAGAGAACGTTCATGTTGGCAAACGAGATATTAAACGGAACATTTTGTATCTGCCTGGGGAAGAGATACTCTCCCAGGGGTCTGTCTCAGGACAGGCAGCGCAGGGTTTCAACAGTGTCGTGTCACAGTTCAGTACCCTGCCTAGGTATCTCAAGCATCTTCAGGAAACCACTGACCCTTTTATTCCCAGCAGCTGTGCATGGCATCAGGAAGGTTTAGGACCCCATATTCACTTTAGTTTCACTCTTTGCAGTTCAAGGCCAGGGTGAGTAATGCCACTGGCGTCACATGGTCTCTGGCCCAGCACTAATTGATATCGAATGAGTCATCGGAAGTAATACGTGGTGCTGTTGCCAGCAAGGTAGGGAGCAGCCTCTGGAGCTGGTGTTTGCTTGGGAGTGATGGGATCAGTACAGCTCTGCATCAGTCTGGCTTGCTTGACCAAGTATCAGGAAGAGAGAGAGCTCTGGGAGAGGGGCCAGGGAGCCAGGAGCTGGGAGTTTTAGGCATGGCTGCTCCATGGTCTCAGCCCACAGTGACTGAGGTCTGCTATGTTTCTTTGCTTTCTGTGTTCTTGTGCTGGTCCCACAGTGAGCAGCCCTGAGCTGGTGAGAGGAAGGAAGCCCAGCCCAGTCCTCATGCCTTGGGTTAAATGGCAGCAATGATAAAAGTGCCCATAATGAGCTCTTCATCCAAGGACCTTTGTACATCAGGTAGAGGAGCAGGAGGCACCTGGTATTCCTACCACGTCCTTCTTCACCTTGCTGCAGATCCTCCATCTTTTTTCCTTGCAGGCTGCGGGGATTAGAGCATAGGACACACACTAACTCTGCCTTAGATCAGTGTCATGGTCCCTGCTTACCTACCCTGCTGTGTTCCCTCTGTTATGCCCAAGGTCAGCCTATATCTCACTCATGTCCTGGCAGGTGTCTGTGCCTGCATTGTGAGAGCACACTGACATGTGCTGGAAACATGAGCCCTTCAGAGCAAAATATTCTGCTCGGCCCTTGGCAAGTCCCATATGGGTGTTGCCAAATGACTCTTTTTTGCTTGGTGACTCCTCAAGTGTTGGTCATGCCACCTCATTTCCATGGTAGTGATGTACTGAAAACTGTGAAAATATTAAATGAAATTTGCCTTCTATTGCCAGGGAAGGCCTGGGCTGTATAGGCAATACAAAACACTTCCTGATCGTGGCTTTAAAGGAGGCAGGTTTCTCCCCTATTTTAAATGAATCAGGGTTTCTCACAGAGGTGGGAATTTCAGTCAGTAGCAGAAATAAGACATACCCTTCTTTTCACGGGAAATCTAAACCCTGTGTCAGCATCAATCCTATTTTTATCCACTAGCACCAGCTGCTGGATATTGGTGGAAACAGAAAAACTAGCAGAAATATGAAAACTGGCTTGAAAAGCAGATGGAAATACATCAAGGGAGCCATCACCCCCCTCCAGCTCCCACAGCTGGGCACCTCAGCCCTGAGCCTGCTGGACCCCCAGGCCCCAGCATCACCAGGGAGTTCTGCTGGGAACATTTTTCAAGGTGTCTGAGGCAGAAAGTAGAGGGCTGTGAAACCCAAAAGACTCCAGCCAGCGCCAGATGCACGCTTCCCCTCTCTTTCCCTGGTTGTGCTTGGACATCAGGGGCTTGGCTGGAGACCCCCACCTGTGCATTGCTCAGAGGACACAGCCGTGCTGAGGGGTCTCGTGGGACAGGGCGTTTGGGAGCTTTCCCCAGCCCCGGAATGGGAGGGCAGCTGGCAGCCGCCCAGCGCTGCGCATCCGCCGGCGCTGGGGACGGGAGGCTGCCGGCTCTGCAAAAATCCTTTGCAACCGACCCGTGCGTTCGGGCACCCGAGAAACTTCCTCTGCTCTGCTCTGCTCTGCTCTGCTCTGCTCTGCTCTGCTCTGCTCTGCTCTGCTCACACGGGGAAGGCTCTGCCTGGAGCCTGCCCTGCAGCCCTGGGACGTGCGGGCCAAGGCAGCACACCGAGGCTGCGCCTTATCCTGCTGCCTGGTCACAGCCCGGTTTGTTCCCCATCGCTGGGGACACCGGGGAGCGACCCCGAGGAGCGTGTTACCCACAGCACAGCAGCAGGTTTGCAGGCACGGTACTGGTGCACAGCGGCAGGGAGGGGACATGGGACAGCCCCCATCCCCAGGGACCCTGCTGCCCTCAGATGTGCGGCACGAAGGGGAGGGGGAGTGGCTGTGGGGCGAGACAAACCCCAGAGGTTTGAGGCAAGGCAGAAAACAGAGCCAAGCCCTGCATTCCCACGGAAACCCATTATTTTGCATCTTTATTTTGAAGTTGCCTGAGAAAGCGTGAACCTGTGGGCTGAGAGCTGCTCAAGTGCAGCACGTCAGTGCGAGCAGAACCTGCCTGTGAGAACAACTGACTCCTTGCAGTACTGATCCTCCTGGATTTCCCCGCTTGCAGTTATTTTATCCTTGTGAAGATGCTGGCGCCAACCCTGCAGAAAACACCAAATCACTGTTCTCACCCAGATGGGGTTACCTCTGCTGAGGATGGTATAGAGGGAAAACCCAAGGGGAGGGTTGTGTTGACCACAGGGTGCTTGTTGAGTGAGGTACTCCGGGCTCCAACAGCCTGTAGCCAAGGCTGCACCAGGTGCTGGCACCTTTTCCTCCTCTCCTGCTGTTGAGAATTGAAGGAGACCTTTTCGATGAGGGAGACCTGCTGTGGCCAGACCCTATCCTGGGGTCACCCACCCTGAGGCAGATCTGACATGAGGGGCTGACCATGCTACAGGGACACTCCTTAACCCCTGCTCAGCATCAGGGGTTAAATGACAAACCCATTTAACCCTCCCAGTCCTGTCATGCTTCATGACAGGGTATTTCTCCCTTCTCCAGCCTGGGGTGCAGGAGAGCTTAGCACAGCAGTGGCTGGGATCCAGCACTCACCGGGTGGCTTTCCAGTCCTCAGTGGGGCTGTCGGTTGCCTCTCGCCAAAGCCACAGGACATGCAGGATCTCCTCCCCGTTGGTGCCTACATAACACTGGCCCAGGAAGACGGTTGTCTGGGCTGCCTCTGAATCTGGAAGGTTTTGAAGTTGCATGAGTCAGGCAGTGAGACACAAGGCCACTGCTCTGTCCTGCTGGCATCCCTGCTGCAGCACGATGGCCCCCTTCCCGCCTACCTTGGAGCTGCCAGTGCACAGTGAAGGAGAAGGTGGGCTGTGGGACTAGCCCTGCATCTTGCTGGGACCCCTGCAGTGGCACGGGGAGGATTTCAGAGTCACCAGTGGCAGGTCCTGGCAGGTAGGAACCGGAGAATCTGCCGTCCTCGCCGAGGGTGGACACGACCATCCGACAGCCGGTGTCGCTCCGCCATGACCCGGAGAGGAGGCACTGCAAGCACAGCGTGAGGCTTGGGGTGCCTGGGCAGGCAGGGGGCATCCTGCTCTCAGCCCACCACCCTGGATCTTCCCAGGGATGCCTGCAGCACTGGGTGATGTGCCACAGACCCAATGTGCCACTGGCATGGCCATCTCAGTGAGAGTGCCACGCCTTAGCACTGACTGCCTTCAGCCAGGTGCTGCAGGTCCCCCTCATGCTAAATCAGCAGGTGCACTGCTTTCCATGCATGCCTGATGGGAAAACAGGAATTCTCTAGGGCACGGTTCTGTTTGCCTGTTTCTGGATGATTCCCACAGTGAGGGGCATCATTTTGGAGCAATCCTTCTCTCCCAACCTCACCGCAGCTTCCCTCAGGGTTGGATAGTGCTGGTTCCACCAGCTCCAGCAGCCCAACCCTGGCTCTCTCTTGAGCTCTGCAGCCCCAGCAGCATCTGGGGGGTCTAGCAGTGTGCCAGCACTCTGTCCCACCATCATCCATCCCCATACCTTCCTCTCCGCAGGGGCAAGAGGTGCTGCCAGGGCCAGGGTGAGGATCAGGGCAAAGGCACTGCTCTCCATGGCCACACGGCTGCTGAGAGCCTGGCACAGCTCCCCCCAGCCCTGCAGCCTGGCCCCCTTTATAGGGTTGTAACCGGAGCCCCACCAGCACCAGGCTGGCAGCCGCAGGGTGAGTGGCCTGATGTCAGGGTGCCCGGGACAGGCAGGGAGGTGAGGAGGTCTGCATGACCTGGTCAGTGCTGGAGGAATGCAGGGATGAGCACGGTTTGCAGAGGGGAGGGTGCACAGGCGTTTTATGAGGCACTTACAGCAGCTTGGAAAACACCAATACCTTCCACGGGAATCCGCCTCCTGTGCATGCAGGATGCAGATTATAACCTGTTCAAACATTCACCCCCTTCCTGCTTCGCTGGTGCCACTTCCTGAGCAGGGTGTCACCCAGGTGGTGCCTGGTAGGGGCCAGCTGCAGCAGCTGCAGTGCTGACAGGAGGGAAGACTCACCTTGACTTCTGCTCTAGCAGCAATAACCCTTCCCTAGTATACTGTGTATGTCAGCTGCTGAGTAGGATGCTTTTGCTTTTACTTTTACTTTACTGGGAGTAGAGGAAGAAGTAACCACAGTGAGATACTGAGGTATCTCACATCAAGTGTGTTTGCTAAATGCACACAGTATGATAAGCAGCATTGTATTCACACCTCTTCCCTGTATTTGCTGCTCTAAAGGGCCTTGGACAAAAAACTGCAGCTTGCACCGTCCCTGTATTCCTGAGCTGTGTCTTTCCTCTCTGTGATGCTTGGAGCAGTCATGGGGCTGTGGGCAATGGAAAATTCAGGTGGGATTCAGCTGCATCAACATGTGCTGTTTCCAGGAGAGCCGTATTTTGAGCACTGGATAGCAGCAGGGCTGCAGTGTGCACACTGGGGACGGGGATGGCATCTGTCAGTGCCCACCACGAGCCCTGGCACACCCTGGCACCCTGCTGCTGCTGCTCAGCACATCTCCCTCTCGTCCAGAGGGATGGGAAAACATCTCTCTCCTAACACATCCCTCCTCCTTGTTGCCTTTTTCTGTCCCATGCTCATGGGCTTATCACAGGGGCTGGAGAAATCCTCCCACCTCAGGTGTTCTTTTGCTCTTGCCCCGGATGCCACACTCTACTCCTTTGGCCTGACACCAGCCCCTCCCTTTCTGCACTGTTTGGCAGGGACAAGCTGCCCTGTTAGGGGTGCCAGGGAAGTGGCAGGCACCCCTCCACGTCATGGCATGTGCTCTGGCCTCTCTGGGGCTGAGCCAGGCTCAAAGGAATACTGCTGTCAACCCCAGGGCTGGAATATTTTTGTAACACTTCTGTAAGAGGTTTCATCTTCACCCATGGATCTGCCAAAAACTTTGTGTGGAAAGGAGCTGACTAAGTTTGACAAGTGTCCACAGAGGCAAATAGAGCAGACTTGCTGAAATGCAGTGGCAGAGAAGGGTAAAATCCCTGGGTGTAACGCAGGGGGATGGTAAGGAATGAAATGGGATGGGGACTTTATTTGTGCACATTTTACATGGGGTGCCCTACAGCACAAAGGAAGCACTGAACCACTATCTCACCTCCACTGATAATGATGTCTGTATCACCCAACCCTACAGAGCACAGAAGTACTGGAAAGGGTCTGGTGGAGATGGATATGAGGCAGTGCATGGAAATGAGCTGGATTCAGGATGCTGCTGCCAGCTCTGCCACCATCAAGCAGGCAAGGAGTGATGACTTAGGGTGGAAGTATGGGTTAAGATAAGGTGGGAAATGAGCCCAGGGAGGTGGATGAGTGGGATTAGGGAGAGATGCAAGTGTCCCTGGGGAAGGGCAATGGTAAGCCCTCACCTCATCAGGGGTATCCATGGGGACAGGAGGGGTAGCAAGGGCAGATTTATAAAAGAGGCAACAACACCAGATGGTTTTTAAGTTTTATTTTCATCTGAGAGGCAGGTTTTGCTTGCCTTGTTGGGGGGCCAGGCTGCAGCCAGATCATCCCATCATGAGGCTGGTAAAGACACATCCTCACAGGATGGGGACAAGCTCGGCAGGATCTTTCCTTTTGTGGTGCGTTTTCGTGTGAAGACATTTCTGCCCACCCTGTGAGAAGTTGAGAGTTCCCTGTGGGATGACCCAATGACTCTGCCCACTCAGAGCTGCCAGTGCTGACAGGTGATGGGGTGTCCCTAAATGCCCCCCAGCTTTCCTCAAGCAGCTGCCAGGTGTCCCCGGGCAGGGCAAGCCCTTTGGCAGGACACAATGGCATCCCTGCTGCCAGCCCACACTGGAGCCCCCAGGGGTTCTCCCCTCGCTAAGAGGGCTGCTCATCCTCAAGGGTCCTGGAGAGGGCCCCTCTGTGGGACTGCTGCCCCCCATGTCCCCACACTACCTCGTGGCTTTCCAGTCCTCCTTAAGGGACCCGACAGCTTCACGCAGCAGCCACATGGTGGTCAGTGTTTCCTTTCCACCTGAATCCACAAAGCACTGCCCCGCGAAGGCGGTGGTGGCATCTGGGAGGAAGCACTTGTTGGGAGATCTGTGGGGAAACCAGCTGCTTCCCCTTCCCCACTATCCTCCCAGAGGCAGCTGTGTTCCCCCTCCAATGCCACATCTCCACCCAACCCACGCTGGGCGGGGGGGGGAGTCCTGCCCTTCCCCAGTGACTCCCTCAGACAAGGCAAGATCTGTGTCACCTAATGGGATCTGAACCCACTGTGGGCACCCCGAGGCGCCTGGCTGGGGACAAAAATGATGGGAGAGGAGGGGCTGCCCCGTACGAACTCAGCATTGCCCCTTAGCCCCACACTGCTTACCTACACCAAAACATCACCCAGCAGAATTCCTGCAAAAGGGAATTCCTGCTGGCTGCCCACGTGGCTCTGAGTGATACCGCCGTACCATCCCCAAGTGTCCCAGCACTTACTGGAGAACTTGTCCCAGCGCACTGTGAAGGCGAAGGTGGGCCAGCCCCCCTCGCCAGGCTGCTGCTGGATGCCCTTCAGGGGGGAGATGTGGGCGCAGCCACCAGAGAGGGTGACCCGTGTGAGGTATTTTCCCTGGAAGTCCCCGTTCTCCCTCAATGCTGAAATCTCCATGAGTGAGTCCTGCTCGTTCCTCCACAGCCCGCTGAGCCGGCACTGAAGTGATAGAGCCACACCCTCTCAGTCCCCACACACGGCACACAGGGGGACCCCATCCCTTCTGCTGCCCCAAAGCTGCAGCCACAAGCCCTGCTGCGGTTGCAGCTGCAGGGCATGGCTCTCCCTGACCCCAGTTTGGGGAAATGCTCCCCCAGGGGGCTTCTGAATGTTGAGTGAGTGGTGGAGCAAGGCCAGTATGTCCCAGCCTGCTGGCAAGCACTGTATACTCACACAGACCCCGTGAGAGGGACTGCCCTGTGTGCTGTACCCCTGGGCACAGACCCCGAGGCAGGGGTGCCCGGGGCACAGTACACCCAGACACAGACCCTGTGGGAAGCAATTCCCTGTGCACTGTACCCCTGGGCACAGACCCTGTGGAAGGGGTGCCCCATGCATGCTTCCCAAGGCACATATCCTATGGGAGGGGATATCCCACACGTGGTATCCTAGACACATATTCCATGAGAGGATGCTCCATGCATAGTGCCCTGGACACACAGCCCATGGGACAGGGTGCCCCATGCATGGTGCCCCAGGACAAATATCCTATGGGAGGGGTTGTCCTGTGCATGGTACCCTAGATATGTATCCCATGACAGAGGGTGCTCCCTGTATGGTACCCCAGACCCAGATCCCATGGGAAGGGGAGGGAATGCCCTCTGGGAGTAAAGCTTCCTGAAGGTGATACCAGGTGGGGAGGTGACCCAGAGATACCCTGCTCACTTCCTGGACTAGGTGCTTGCAAAGCTGTCCTGCCTGTCCAAGCCTAACCTGGCACTCAAGAGAGAACCTCTGGCTGCCCAGGCTGCATCCCACAGCCACGTCTGCCACGCTCCCGTTGTCACCCCCGTCCGTACCTTCCTCTCCGCGGGGGCAACATGCGCTGCCACGACCAGGGTGAGGACCAGGATGAAAGTACCCCTCTCCATCCTTGCAGGGCTGCGAAGTGCCTGGCACGGCTTCCTCCGGCGCCCTGCATCCCAATCCCTTTATAGGGCTGTAACCGGATCCCTGGCGGCAGCGGGCTGGCAGCCGCGGGTCGAGTGGCCTGATGTCAGCGTGCCCAGGCCAGGCGAGGAGAGAGGGGAGGAGGTCTGCGTGACCTGGGGATGAGCACGGCTGCTCAGAGAGGCGAGGACAGAGGGATGATTTACATATCCACTCCCCAGGAGGGTCTGCCAACCCGTTCCTTGCTTGGTGTTGGGAGTCCTGGGAGAAGGCACAGCCTGACTCTGTCCCACTGCCACTGACCCCGTGCTGCCACCCCAACACGGGGCTGCAGCAAGCACAGTCTGACCAGCTCCGTGCGGCTGCACTGAAGGATGTGTGTCTGCCCACAGGGACACATCCCTGTGACCATACCCTCCTGCATTATAAATGTCTGCTGCTCTTTCTAAGCTGTTTTTCCTCCTGGCCGTGCTGGGCTTTCCCTGAGTCTGGGAACTGTGACTATGACTGCAGGAGGAACTGTTGAATTAATCCCTCTTCTAAGTGCAGAAAGACTTTTCTGAAAGACACGTAGATGTTAAAATTTGCTTGTCCCTGTGGGAGGGGATGCCCTGTGCATGGTGGCTCTGTAGACACCGTGGAAGGTGATGCCACATCCATGGTGGTCTGAGGCTGGGCAGGGCCCTGTCTGAGCCCTCCCAAGGGGTCCCTAATGGTATGAGACTGTGCTGGGGATGTGCAGGTGGCCAGGGGTGCTCAAACTGCCTGGCCTTTGCACGGGGACACAGCACAGACACATCCTCTAAGATGTCGCTCCAACCAGGTGAATGTGTCGCAGGGGAAGACAGAATTGGCGTTGGGCTGCATCCAGGTCAGGATAGACCTCTGTGGCCCCTGTTCAGTACAGGCAGAGGAAGGCTGCTCTCTTCCTCCGCAGGGAGCAGGATCTGGCAATACCTATATTCAAATTGCGCTTTGATTTTAATTAAAAAATTACAGAGCTGCCTTCAGGTCCCATCCCAGGAACTTTTTCCAAAATTCCATGGGGTCCTGGCACCACTCTCCCTTTCTTGCTGCCCAGCTGGCTCCCAGTATCCACCTTCAGGGCTTGTGCTCTCCTGTGGGCTCCATGCAGCACCCATGGGTGCAGCCCCAGCACAGAGCAGTGACAGGGAAGTGCTCTGTCACCCACCCACTGGCTTTCCAGTCATCCTCTGCCTGTCAGCCTCATCCTGCATGATTCACATGCTCCTCAGTATTTCCTTTCTGACCTCATCCACGAAGCACTGGCCCATGGAGGCGATGATGGAGTCGGCAGTTTGTGAAAGGGTGGGATGAGAGGGTGCTGGGATGGGGCTGCCCCTCTTAGGCAAAGGCTGCTTGTAGGTGGGTGATGTTTCCCTCCTCAGCCTCCTGTCCTGCTGACACTGCGGGCATGGCACTGAACAGGCGTGGGATATGCTGGGCTGGTGGTATGAGCCCAGCTGGGACTGCATCCAGCTCTGCTCCCCCCTCATCCTGGGCAGGACCTGACAGGTGGGAACCAGGAGGTGCCACGAGTCATGCCGCTCTGGTGTTGGGCATGGGTGAGCCCCGGGGACACCACAGTAAGGCAGGAGACCATCAAGGACACCATAGGGAAGGGCAGGAAGTTCTAGGGACACTGTAGAGGGAGGGGAGGGCTTGTGACACCAAAGGGGAAGGCAGAGGATCAAATAGGATACTGCAGGGAAGTGCAGAAGAGGATCAGGGACCTCACAGGAAGGGAAGGGAAACTTTGGGAATATCACAGTGGAGAGCAAGGGAGCTCTGGAGACACAAGAGGGAGGCTGAGAAAGGAGAAACACCTGAAAAGCTCCAGTTGACAGTAAAGCAGAAGGTGGGTTGGCTCTCGTGTTTCATCACGTATGATCTGCAGTGGTGACACCCAGATCTCATTTGCGGTGGCTGTCACAGCTGTATGGTAGGAGCTGGTGAAGTTGCCTTTCCCAGTCATGGCTGAGATGGCTTGTTGGAGCCCAGGTCACTGACCCAGTGCCCCGTCAGGGTGCACTGGAGCAGAGGGAACCCAGCACTGGGGCTGCAGCATAGCCTGGGTGTGGGCAGCGTGGCAGGAGTGAGTAACCCTATAAGGCATAGAGGGGAACTTGGACAAACTGCAGATCCCTCATCCACCCAAAGGGTTATACTGCCAAGTGGGATGAGCTCAGCTGTGGGTTGGGTACATAGAACGCATCTGGAAGGGTGCCCTGGTTCCAAATGAGCCCAAATGAACATGGTCAAGGAACTCCTCCATCTTCTCAGGATGGCTGTCTGTGCTTGGCCAGGCTGCAGCTGGAATGGAGCCATGAAGAGAGGTGGAGAGAGCAGAGCATGATGTGCAGTCCTGAGCAGAGGACAACATGGAAATGGTGGAGGGGATGGGACCTATGTGTCCTTGAGTGACCTGGGAACTCTCTGCCTCCATATGCTTAGGTGGCACAAGAGCTGCATTGAGACAGATGTTGGGCAGCAAGACGTGCAGTGTTGAGACATTTGTAAACGGTCGACAGGAACAGTCCCTGCAGAAATGGTTGCGTAGGGCAGTTTTCCACATCGTGGTTAAGACACGTAAGTGCCGGAGGACTCCTGCAGTGTAGACTCCTGCATTCTAACAGTGACTGCCTATTTGAGGGATTTGTGCTGGGTTTGCAGACCAGCACCATGAGCAGGTCTTCCAGCTGGGTAAAACCCAGTGCTGATGGATGCCTAATGCCCATGGGGAAGCATCCTCAAACTTAGCCACCCTCAGAAGGCTGAAAGTAACACCTGACACTCCCTGTCCTATCACCTGCCACTGAGATTCTGGATGTGTTGTAGCCTTGCTGGTTGCACTCATATAGGGACTGGTCTTGCAAACAGCTTCGCCAGCTCATGCCCACCGCATTTCCCACCAGCACCGTGGCTGCCTGCAGGGGTTTGCTGGTTGCTCAAACCGTGGTCAGCACTGCTGCCTTGCTGGAGCACCCCAGAAATGATGCACAACCTCTGGGCAGTGGTGCCCTGGGGAAATATTGGCGTGAAGGCTGTAACAAAGTCAGGTGGATGCAGGCTTAGTGGGGTGCCCCACTGCTAAGCTGACCTTGCTTTGGAGGGAGAGCAGAGTCCTGTGGTCCCTCTGCCTCCCACTTTCCTAGCTCTCATTTTCCTGTAAAGCGTGTAAAAAGCAGTGCACATGCATACATGCATAGCAGAGGGCTGGTGTGAAGTCATTCTGGCCAGAAAGGCAGCAAGGGAACTGAAAAAGCTGGAGAAGTGCCAGCGAAGCACTGAGAAGGAAACAGCAACATCGCTCTAGAAGAAGAGGTGAACCCCAAGCAGAAAGGTGTGAGAAGCAAACGGCATGCAAGTCTGCAACAAGGCAGGCTAAAACACAGAGAAGGCGGCACACTTGCTAAAGCCACAGATGCTGTTAGCAAAGCTTTCCCACAGCATTTGTGGTAGGAAAGCCAGGGGAGCAGCAGGCGGTGGCAGCCCCAGCAGCTCAGTCCTATCCCCCGGCTCCTCAAATCCCAGGCAGTGTGCCAGCTCAGGGCATGCAACACTGTTCCAGGTTATTTTGAGAATCAATGATACGAGGACTAAGTTTCAGTTTCAGATCCAGTGCTGTTTCCTGGAAATCATTTGTTTTGGCTGAAGGGCGTGCCTAAGGCAGCAGTGGCATGCTCTGCCCCGTTTGGTAAGTCACATAGTCCATCAGGCAGAGATTTGGGGCTGGATTTGTAAGTCATCTGATTCCCAGTAAATCACTCGTTTCCCTAGGAAGAGTTTTAGGACAGGATGTACTGAAGCTACTGGCACTGTGCTGCTGATATAGAGCAGTTCTTGCCACTTTCCAGGAGTATAGACACTGTCAAGACCCCTCACCTGCCTGCTCAAGGGCTGTCTCAGATTGCAGGGGTCTCCCAGACAGATTTTTGGGGTGCAAAAGGGCTCCCCAGCCTACTGTCCCATTACACTCATGAGGCTTTGAGTAGAAAAAAATGAGTGCTGGTTACACTTAGTGTCAGAGGGTCACTTTGGGGATGCACCATCCTGCTTGGGCTGGAAAAGGTGATTTCTTGGGGCCAGTCTCTTCCCGGAATAGGACAATAAGAGTTTTATCCTGCACCCACCACAGCAGGATGCAGGACCAGTTTTAGCACAGCTTTCCTGGGACATATGCACAAACTGCACAAGGTTTGGTTTAAATGAAAAATCTTTAATTTCATATGGTACTTTTTGAGACATTTTTCTCTGGAGCAGATAACATCAGGGGATGCTGGGACCTACTGATCCTTCTGAGGAGGCTCCTGGTCTGCCAAGCCTGGTGAGAGTGAGATAGTTCTCCCTCCTTTCAGCCCACTCGAGTGAAGGTGTTGCGGCCGGTCCTGTGAGGAACCAATAGCTCATTGGTGTCCAGCCATCAGAGGGGTAGGGACCCCACATGGACTGGGTGCCCTTTGGCTCACCTGGTGGCTTTCCAGTCGCTGTGCAAGGAGTCGACCTTCTCCCGCAGCAGCCAAGAGGTCTGCAGGACCTCGTCCCCCTTGTCCCCAGCGAAGCACTGGCCCACGAAGACAGCTGTGGAGTCTGGAGCAGTGGCGGCTCTTAGCACCCCAGCAGGACCCCAGCTGATTTTGGGGCTTCACAAGCATTAGTGGACTAAATGCTCACAGAGCCCAAGTGTATCCTGATGTTTACAGGGAAATGCTGCGTGGCAGAGATGCTGCCAAAGCAGCTTTTGGTGCCATCGCACCCAAACAGTGTTTCAGGAGGTGTCCTGCTGTCTGCAGACACCATCCCCAGTGGGGAGGGATCGGGAAAGCACAGATGAGGGACAGGAGAGAGAGAACAGGGATTGGGATGGGCACTTGGGGCCTGCATGAGGTCCCTTCCCCATCCTAATACCCCATCCACAAGCAGCCATGGATGCAGCTACAGACCTGAAAACTTCTTCCAGTTGACAGTGAAGCCGAAGGTGCACTGCCCATCCTTGTCCAGGTGCTGGGAACCCACAAAGGGGGATGGCTGGATGGGTTTGTCAGCGCTTGACACAGCGGTGTAGTACTCGCCAGAGAAGTTGCCCTCATCATCGACCTCGAGCACATGCATCCTGGAGCCCAGATCGTTCTTCCACCAGCCGGTCAGGTCGCATGGCTGGGGACAGGCAGATGTGTCCAGGGGGCTGCCTGCACACAGCCCCTGCCCCGCAGGCTGTGCCCCCTGCCCGCACTCCCCAAAGCCCACGGGATGTTGTCACTCACCTTGCCACTCCCTGCGGGGCTTTTCTGCTGGTGGCCCAGCCACCACTTGCTGTTGGGCACCTCCTTCTCGCTGGCCTTTTTCCCCCTTGGTATCTCGGCTTCCTGGCAGAGGAGCTTGGAAAAGAAAAGTGCACAGGTTGAACTGTGGACAGTGGCACTGCAGGGTGTCTCTGAAGCCCCACGAGTGACCAACCAGGCATTTGTTTTTAAAAGACATGACTTATAAAGCCGCTGCCATCTCAGCTGTGCCAGGAGGGCCAAAAGCTGGAGTAAGCCAAGTAAAGGGAAGAGGTGAAGAGGAAAAGCTAAAGGTGGGAGCCCTGGACTGGCAGGAACACAGGCAACACCCCGTGCTGTAGCCCTGCCAAGTGAGTTGTGCGAGCCCAGGGCACATCTGCCCATGTCTGAGGAGACATGTGCAGTTCTCGGGTCTCATGTGTGGCATGAGTGGGGAGCCCTCAGGTCCATGGTGCACACCCCACTTGCAAGGCTCCACTTCCACTTCTAAGCACTGCCTGTCCTCTCCCACACTGCACCTTCCCAGGCAGGGGCAAGTCACACCCCTGGGGCAGGGACCCCATCCTCCCCCTGCCCAAATTCACCTCCATGTCCCCCGGGGAGAAATGGGGAGTCCCCACATGCATACCCCCTGCACCAGGGAAGGAATCCCCATGAACATCCCTCTCGGGGACTCAGACTGCCCCGGAACATCCCTTCCCTCCTCGGAGGGCAGGGGCACTGTCGGCAGGGTCACCGTCTGTGCACCCCGAGGAGCAGGGGGTCCTCCAGCTGACGGGGATTCCCCCATCAGATGGGTCTTCCACACATGACCCTCTCCCACAAGCGCTGCAGCTCCCCCATCATATCCCACCACTCCGGTGAGTCTCCCACGCGCGTCCCCTCCCCGAGCTCCGGGACTCCCAGGCGTGCGCCCATTGAGCCTCTCCCGGGAGTTTCCCGCTTGCGTGTCCCAGCAGGAGCTCCCACCTGGCATCCTGCCGCGGCCGCGGCCACAGCCGCCCCGGCGGGCAGGGCGAGGAGCGAGAGGAAGCGGCGGCTCATCGGGATGCAGTGGCGAGATCGAAACTCGCCGTGGCAGTGCCGCCGCCGTGTTTTATATCCCGGCTCCTGCGCTGCTTTCCCGGAAAGCCCTGGCGCGGCACTTGCAGGAAGAGCGGGGATGGGAATGGGGACGGGGACAGGGCAAGGATGAGGATTGAAGGTCAGGATGAAGTCGGGATAGGGACTGGAGTGGGGATGGGGATGGGCATGGGGACTGGAACAAGGGTGGAAATGGACGCGAGGTCTGGAATAGGGATGGGAACGGGGATGGGTTGGACCCAGCATGTAGGAAGGAATGCATGGGGCTTCCCACTGGCATCACCCAGTCTGGGGGACCTTAGCCCCATGTCTACTGGTTGAGGGCTGTGTCTGGGCTTCCACCCTGTCCTGCAGGAACTGCTGCACCCCAAACCACTCCCTGGTCACTGCAGAGGATGGACAGAGGACAGGGAGTCAAGAGGTGTGGGCAAGGGTATGTGGGTGTGGACAGCTGGTGACCTGCAGTGGGTGCAGGGGTTTGGTAGATGAAGGAAACGAATCTGCTCCAATAGCAATAGGAAAACCCCAGGCATTGTGGGCTGGAGGTGGGCAGCCCTGTTTTCACATACCAGACGAAAGCAAAAGTGACAAGGGCAGGATCAGGTCAGGTTCAGGGCCAGGGTATGGGATGTTTGAGACAGCTGATAACCATAGCTTTTGATTGCATTGGGATGGCACTGCCAGTGCTGGTTTCTTGTAAATGCTACAGTTTTGCTTTCTGTTTCCTTGCTTAGCAACTAGAATGCTTACTTCCTCTGCTACCCCATGGGCTACCTTCTTATGAGACCCTAAGAGACAAGGAATTTGCAGTCATGTGGGTAATGAAAGAAATGAAATCTCATGCCCTGAGCCAGCAAGGTTCTCCATGCTCCCTCTCTCCCCATGGGCTCACCCATAGGGGCTCCCAACCTCTTCTTCCATTCCCACTGGAGTCCCAAGGCTTTAACCTCACAGACCATTCAGAGAAATCTTTGGGGGCCCAAAGAACCTGCTCACAGTGCTAGTGACAGCCACAGTGGGCATTTGGGGGGAGGGAGCATGGGAAGGAGACCATTATGGCCAGGGCAGTGCCAAGGATTCCCGTGTGCAATGGGGATGAACTGGGGGCTGTGTGGGGAAGACAGGATGCATGAGGATGAAGATGCAGGGGTGGCTTTTGACCAAAAGCTGGACCACCAGCCACATCAACCAGTTGTACTCAGTATAAGTATACGTTAGATAGTCCGTGCACTCTTTGGGACCTGGTGTGGTGCTGACAGCAGTCCGAGAGCCCAGCAGGGAATGAGGGAGAGGAGCAGAGGCTGAGGAAGGTTGGGGAAGGGCAGGCACACTGTGAGAGGAAGAGAATGACCAACAGGCCCTAGCACTTTCTTGGAGCACTGTGTGCTTTCTGCCCCAAAAATCCCTGCCCCATTTGGTAGTCACTTCCACCAGCCATCCTGCAGCCAGTTTAAGGCACAGGTGACATCCTGTAAATTTGAACATCAGAAAATATCCGTATCCTGCTCCACCCTCTAGCTAATCAGAAAACAGGCAATTAGTGGGAAATACATGCATAGCTGGGTACATAGAGCATGGACTCCTTCAGTATCTGGCTTTAGCCACCCAGTCTACCCAGTAGATTCCCCTGGAGCTCCAGGTCCCTCTCATACTCCCTCCAGTATCCAGCATGGGCTTTGTACCACCCCAACAACCCAGACACCATTCTGTGGAGCCAGCTCTCCCCTACATGTGCACACAGCACCAAGCCCACCATCCACAGCAATAGCTGGTAACGGAGGCAGAGACACAGGATGAGGCCAGGTGACAGTACTGGCCTGCCAGCACATGGCCTTCTCCCTGATCCCTGACTGTGGGATATCCCACTGCTCCACTCTGGGAAGCTGCCTGGGACCATCCACCACAGGGCCCCCATGGATGTCCCAAGTACGCATGGGCAAGAAGGCACCTACTGAGGCCTGAAGCCATGATCAGGTTGCAGAATTACCCAGTTACTGTGCTCCCCTGTCCCCCCGCCCCATCCATCCCAACCCCTCCAAAAAAACTTCCCTGTGCTCCCCCCAGCCACCACCCATCCCCCACCTTGCTCTGCCCATGGCCACAGAGTGGCTGCTTGCATCCCAGGGACACAGGGGGCATGGCTCTCTGCCAGCTGGAGAAGGGTTTATTTGGCTCCACGTGTGGGAGCAGCAAGGTTTGGAAAGGGATAGCCCCACCAGCAAGTTGCTGGGAGGCACTGGGAAGAAGCATGGGCAAGGTGAGGGTGTGTTTCCCGACCAGGATGCTGGGAGCAGGCAGGAGCCCAGCCCGGGACTGGAGCAGTGGAGAGCCTTGGGGATGCAGAAGGACAGCGGGCTGCAGGCAGCTCTGGGCCCTTTTCCCATCACTTGATGCGGGTGAAGATGGAGGTGCCAACCCTGCAGGGAACACATGTCAGGAGGAGGGGAGTGAGGGCTGCAGGGTGGAAGGGCCAGGGCAGGGCTCACCTGGTGGCTTTCCAGGTGTCCCTGTGGGATGTGACCTCTTCCCACAGGAGCCGTGTGGTTTCCAGTGTCTCCTTCCCACAGCAATCCACAAAGCACTGGCCTACAAGGGCGGTAGTGGAGTCTGGAGTCTGGCAGGGTTTGAGAGAGGATGAGGGGGCTGAGAACCTGCACCTCAAGACAGAGACACCTGGGCCACCTGATGCTGACAGACAGACAGACAGACAGACAGACTGACAAACACCACACACCACATTCCCTGGACAGAGAGATGTTCCTCCACAGGCCCTGCAGGTCACACTGGGGACCGGGAGTTGTGTGGGTGCCTCAGGCACTGCTGAGCCACGGTCCCCACTCCAGCCTCACTGAGCAGTGGGATGTGTGTCCCATGGCAGGGCCCCTCCATGTGGCAGCTGGGAATGATGGCATGGGCACCAGCTGGGACAGCACTTCACTCTCCCTGGTAAGGGCAGGGGAGAGCTGGGTGTGCTGGGTACTGCCCTATGCGGGGGACAGGTGACCAACAGTGCCTATAGAGACAGCACCACCAGAGCTGGCAGCCCACTTGGTCACACATGCTGCATGGTGGGATGGCATGGCATGGCATGGCATGGCATGGCATGGCATTGCATGGCATGGTGTGAGAGGTGACATAGGATGGCACATCAGGGCACATCAAGGCTGCACCAGAGCACTCAGCCCCTCAGGCTGAAGTAACTTAAATAGTGTGAGCTGGGGTGGCACTGGACAGCACTGCATGGCAAAGTGAAAACATGCAATGTCCCCCCGGGCCCTGCACACTGTGCCTCAGGGCTGGCACAGCACAGGACAGCAGGGCAGAGCAGAATGTGGCACAGCACAGCACAGAGGCACTGATTATTTATTTCAGAGTTGCACAACTTCAGGGTGTTCAGTGGTATTCCACAAATCAAGCATATCAGCTATCGAAACTTTTTATTGTTTACACATTTTAGCAAACAGAGGCATTAATGTTCTTTGCTACAAGGTACATGGTTCATCCAGTAATTAGTATTCTGTGTGCTATTGATTAGTGACTCCCTGATTTCTCATGCTAACTAGTCTGCAGGCTCAGTCTTTCTCCTCTTTTGAGTCAGTGGGTTTCTAGACTCAGTGGGTAACAAGTCAGTGGTCGCCTGATGTCCCCCTGCCAGAATTACTTTCTACCCAGTTGGAGTTGATTCAGCACAGTTGCTGCATTATCCATATTAGTTTCTTCCTTATCTCGAGGGTTCTGTCAAACGTCCTTGTAAATTCTGTACTTTTTTCACTATCAATAGTACATCCTTCTTCCAAAGATTTTTAACTCCCCCTAGGTCTGAGATCGCTGAAGCATGGCCAGCCTTAAACCGTAAGGAGACAATTCTACCAAGAAGTAATTTGTATCTCTAACACCTGGATATCACTTAGAGCTTGTTAGCTGCTTATGTGTTTCATGGATTAAATTTCCTTTCTTGTTGATTAGGCTTGAAAGCATACAAAGATCAAACAAAGAACATACTTTCTTAGGAATATTTTTTATATTTTCCACGTTTTTCAACATCATTACAGGAGACAGTGGATATTTGCAACAAGGGTTTACTGGGAGAAAGAAGTGGTGGGGCAGGGGTGAGGGCTGCCCCCCCGGGTGCTGCTGCCAGCCTGGGAGCCCCCCTGCTGCCCTCCTCACTCCCTCTGCGACCGCACACGGGTGAAGATGTTGATGCCGACCCTGCAGGGACACAGAAGAAGATACAAGGATGGGATGTGACAAGGTCTAAATGTCCACCCAGCCCTATATTCTCCCATAGCATTTGCACCTTAGTGGGACTCCAGAGGATGTTATTTTTGCATGTTTTTACCCTTGCAGTAAGCAGTAGAGTGAACCTTGCCATCAAACTTTGCTAAGTCGCACTTTTGCAAACTGATATTAAAGCTGCTTTTGCCAACACCTTTGACAGTGACACTGTAAGCAACCCAAACCACTCACTTGTAACAGCTCCAACCCCCACCCTGCCCCAGGCTGCACATGGGACCTGTGCAGGGCAGGGACAGGGAGCTCACCTGGTGGCTTTCCAGTCATCTTCAATGTCATCCACGCGTGACCGCAGAAGCCACATGGTCTTCAAAACCTCCTTTCCATCCTTGTCCAAGAAGCATTGTCCCGTGAAAACGGTGATGGAGTCTGCAGGGACAGGACAGGAGGTGGAGTGGAGCATGGCCAGGGTGGCAGGTCATGCCTGTCCCAAGACACAGGACAGTAGACCCCCGCTGTCCCTGGCCCCTGGGAACACTGGGGATGGGGAAAGCAGGCAGGAAGGCTCAGGGGGCTGGGGGTCTTGCATGGAGATGGGCAGACAGCTGTGGGCTTCAGCCCCTGTTGCATCTCCTGCACACTGGGACTGGGAGGTGATAGCAGCCAAGGAGCTCCAGGGACAAGGATAGGGGAGTATCAAGGATAGCACAGGGGATGGGAGATGGGTTAGTGCAGGGGAACGCAGGGACTCAGGGTAGGCACTGCAGGGAGGGTCAGAAGAGCTTCCAGGGCATCACAGCAGGGAGGGCAGGACAGGTCTGGGGACACACCAGAGTGATTGGGAAAGTACCTGAAAAGGTCCAGTTGACAGTGAAGCCAAAGGTGGGCTGGCCTTTCTGGTTTTTGCGTTGCAGAGACCCTTGCAGTGGTGACTCCTTGATCTCGTTCATGGAGGCTGTCACAGCCGTGAGGTAGGAGCCGGAGAAGCCACCATCTCCATCCACAGCGAAGATTTCCATTTTGGAGCCCAGGTCATTGACCCAGTTCCCAATCAGGTTGCACTGGAGCAGAGGGGACTCAGTACCAGTGCCGCAGCACAGCCTGCAGCCCTTGCCCACCCTGCCCACCCTGCCCTGTGCATCCCAGACCTGCTCTTACCTTTCTTGGAGAGAGGCTGTGAGCCCCCAGGGCCAGGCTGAGCACCAGGAGAAAGGCAGTTGCTTGCACCATCTCTGCAGCAGGCAGACAGCTGATGTACCTGTGGATGTGCTCCTTGCAGGACTCTGCCAATGCTCCTTCTCCTTCTCCTTTTTATTGCTGCCAGGGCTGTGGGTGGCAGCTCTGGCCAGGGCATTATGCAATCTGGGTGTTTCCAAAGTCGACGTTCCTAGCCATATGAGGGGGTAATTGCAGCAGACATTCCCAGAAAGAACTGATGAAAACGCCCCTCCTTGCTCCCCCTGCACCTTGCACATTGAGTCTGGCTTCTGCCAGGACTGCCAGGAATGGTGAGATGGGAAAACCCCTCTCTGGAGCTGTTGTCCATTCTGCTGCCTTCTTGCCATGTCAGTGCTGTGCACAGTAGTGCCAAGGAGCCTTAAACCCACTGCACCTCAGGACTGGCCACAGCACACAGCTCACTCTGCTCTTCCTCACCAGGCATGCTCATGCAAACCCACCCACCATCTGGATTCTCTTGGGACTTGCCTTTTAGCCCCCCACACTCAAAATGCCCAGTCCCCTCTCTCCTGGAGCTGACATGAACGTTTGCTGCTGTTTTTACAGACTACCTCGTGTTTGTTGGAAGGAAATTTTTTAGTTAATGAAAAACCAATATTTCCTGAATATCTTGGACATGTAATGCTGACAAGAGTTGCATTTACGCAGGGATTCTTGTATAACTATAAGTACATATTTATATAATTCCCCTTACGTTATAGTTGTTGCTGGCCCAGAAGGCTGAAGTGGCTGGGTTCACGCCAGAGTTTCTCACCCTTTTCTCAATCGTTTTCAAGGCTGTCTCCTAAAATACATGTTTCAGTTCCCCCAGTCCTCACAGCAAGAGGTGATGGAGCCCTATTCACCAGAAAATAGTAATTTTTTTTAAATGGAGACAGTGCAGCTCTTTGCAACATCTCAGAAATACTTCTCAAATTTTGCTTTCTCTTCAGTCTCACATTTGAGCTGCAGTTTCTCTCTGACAGTAAAATTCGATGCTATCCAGGCTGGAGAGCCCTGCATTTCTGCTGCTGGCTTCTCCACAACCCCTCTCCTCTCTGCAGGAGCCCCAGAGTCCTCTGGCAAGAGATCCCTGCTCAGAGAGCTGGCTGCCTGCAGGACATTCCTGTCCCAGTGTTTGCTGTCTCGGAAATTAACTGCACAACAAGGTATGTTTTCCCACATAGCTGCTGTTTGCTCTGACTGTTTTTTGGCAAGCAGGTGCTGCCTGGAGTGTGGCCAATGTTTGTGATAAAGGTCAGGGTAGGTCTGGAAAGGTTTTAGGGGGCAAGAGGGGCAGACATCACCCCCTCTCCATCACATCCTTGCCATCTGCCCTGCGTTATCACCCCCTCTCTATCACCCCATCCCTATCATTGTGGTTCAGGGAGCTCCTGCTCCAGCAGGAACCCTGGGGATGGGCAATGCAAGGTCTCCATGCCTGGCAACCTAGAGCTCATTCACAGCTGTAGGTTCAGTTTAACATCACACAAACAATATTGGTTATTTCTGCCCAAAATCTTTATTTTTCTTGTCTGTAGCGCTCCCTGTCCCACCAGCATACATTCCAGGTGCAGGGATCAGCTCAGTGTTCAAGGAAGCAGGTTTCTTGACCAGTCTCAGCTGAGTCAAAAATAAAACAATCCAAGAGCTGGGGGTATCTCCATGGGTTTGCACCCTCCAAAGGGCAGAGAGCAAAGCAGACTGGAGCTGGTAATCATTGCTATGGCTAAATTCTGCAATGCCATTCCTGAACCCTGGTGCAGCAGGAAGTGGGCAAGGGCCAGTGGGCAGACAGGGAAGAAACGCAATGCAGAAAGCACTGAAGAAGTTAAAAATTGGCAGGGCTGTGGTTTAAACCTCATGTGTATCAGGAGGGTATGAAAAATAAGGAGGAATAATAAGAAGAAAGGGTTAATAAATAATTCAACTTCCTTCCTCTAACTGGGATTGAATCAGCCTTGAAAAACAGTAGTACAGGCTGTACTGTAATAAAAATCTGTGACCAAGGACTGTCCTCCCTGCCTGCAGCTGTGTCCAAGCAGAAGCTGCTGAAAGCTGAGCCTATCACATAAGAGATTCATTGAGGTGATAGGGCCAAAAGAGGAGGAAAAAGCAGAAATATCCATTCATACAGACTGAACACACCAACCTTTGAAAAAAAAGCCTGCAGGCAGCCTGTTGCCTGGGGTTAAAGAATAATACTGATGGGTTGCAGCAACACCAGCCATGTCAGAAGCTGTGCTGGCTTCAGTGCCTGCTTTTGTCCCTTTCTAGCTGGATCAGGATATTGCTGCTGCTGTTGGTAGCTTCCAACACAAGACAAGTGGAGGGGGAAACTTCAGGTGAGCCACACTGATGTCTCAGCACCCCTGTCCCCACCAGCCCCACCCTGGTGACCCCAAAGGAGGGTATCTCTGTCCCTCTCCATCATCAGTGGGCTCTGCCATGCCAGGTTGACACCAATTGGTCTGGGGGAGCCATATCTGGGACAATCTGTCCTTCCTGGATATTGTTATTCTTCTATCCACATGAATGCAGGAACACTCCCCTGGGGAGTGAAGAAAGGCCCATTTGTCACCCACTAGACAGCACTGGCTGCTGCAGTGTTCCCCTGCCTGCACCAGCTCCCAGGACAAGCAAGTAGGGGAAGAATGGTCACAACAGGTAGTACAGGCTGCTGCCTACCCCAGCCCTGAAGGCAATTAAGGATTAACAGAGCACTAAGCTCTAAAGTGGACAGAAACAGCTTATAGTCTTTCCCTTATATCCTCAGAGCTGTCCTGCCCTTCACTGTAATGTTCTCAGAAATCCCCTGCCCTACCTGTGGTGTCTCCAGACCTTCCCTGCCCTCCCTGTGATGTCCTCGATGCTCTTTTGTTTGCCCAGCTTCATCTGAGATTAGGTGAGCACCCTGTCCCTGCCTTGCACAGGTCCCCTGTGCAACCCCATAGGGGATGGAAAAGGGGCCGAGCAGGTGCAGGGCAGCAGCACAGGCAGAGCCCGGGCAGCGCTCACGGCCACCACACCAACGCCATGGGGACCCTCGGCTGCTGCTGCTGCTGCTGCTCACCCTGGCCCTGCTCAGCCCCCACCAGGCTGCGGCCAGGAGTGTAAGGGTAGCCCTGGGGCAGCCTGGCCATGCTGAGCTGTGATGTGCTGACAGCTGTGTTGTCCCAGGGTTCAGGGTGGCTGCATGAGGGGCTGTGTGCCCTGGCTGTGCCACACCAGGTTGTCTGATGAGCTGCATGCTCTGCTGTGGCATCTGATGCCACCCCACTCCATGCCACGCCATCCCACAAGCAGCGTGCATGACCAAGGAGGCTGCCAGCTCTGGCTGTGCTGTCCTTGGGGGTGCTGTTGGTCACCTTGGTATAGGAGGGTATCCATCACTCCCAGCTCTCCCCTGCCCTCCCTGGGAGGAGGAGCTGCTGTACCAGATGGTGCCCATGCCACCGGTCCCTGGTGCCACACAGAGGGGCCTTGCCAGCCCCATACAGGCAGGACAAATGTCCCTCTGCTTAGGGAGGCTGGAGGGGTGGATGTGACTCATCACTGCCCGAGGCACCCACACAGTCCTCTGGGGGCACAACAGGAAGGGCAGTGGATCTCCGTAAACCCCACCCCTCCTTAACGAGGCTGGCGTAGTGTTCAAGTGCTGTGTTGGCAGAGAAAGGAGAAAAATGAAACAAGGTGTCCAGGCCTGGGGAGAAGGGCACATGGTTTGTTTAGTGCCAGCGACTTGCACAACTGCTCTCTACAGAGCCCTTTTCTGCCTCCTGGCCTCGTCCTGCTCTGCAGGCAACAGAGGAGCGAGCAAGGGGCAGGTCTTGTCTGCCATCGCATCTGGGGAGGCGGGTTGGTGCCTTTAGCAAAGCTCCACAAGAGCCAGCAGCGATTAGGGCTTGCCCTGGCCCTCCAGCCCAGCCCCAGAAGAAAAAGGAGGGCAGCAAGGGCTCCCTCTTCTGGCTTGGCCCCTGGCAAAGAAGACAGTAAGGAAGAACGGAGACAGCCAGACAAATTTATTAAGAACTTAAAGTGATTTATCCCCTTAAATGTGCTCCACTGCCTGCCCCCGGTGCCAGCAGGGAGGGGGGCCATGGTACCAGACCAGGACCTGCTGCTTGGGCTCAGATTGTCACCGTCCAGGGAGCCAGGTCTCCCCTGGGGATTGTATCTGCCACAGGCCCTCCGGGGGCAGAGCCAGTCAGCATGTGCAGTGTCACCCAGCCACAACTACCGACCCCACGTGCACCAGCCCAACATCTCACACACACACACACACACACACACACAGTGTCCCCTCCTTACCCAGCCTGCTGACTGCAGGGGAGCTTTACCTGTACCTAACCATGACCCTTCCTCCTGAGCAGGCTGAGAGCTCATCCGGCTAGTGCATCTCCAAAAACAGCTTCTCACCCTCAGTCACTGGCTGACCCCCCCCACCGTCTCTTGGGAGTTTGCTTTGGGGACCTGGCCAACCACACCACCCCCACCTGTTTCATGGCCTCCACTGCTCATTTCTGAGGCTGAGGACTATCTGAGGCACAGACTTTCTCCTGACAAGGCCACTGTCCTGTTCTCTCAGCCTCGGCACCAGCTATAGGACGCATTACAATGCTTTCAAGAGGTGGGACGCTGGCCAGAGTTGGCCAACAGACAGTCCAGGATCAGCAAGGCTTGAGGTAATTTCCTGCCAGAGGCAAAAGTTATGGCCAAACTGGTCTGGTGACAATAGAATGTATCTTGCAGCTGCAAAGTGAATGTTGTGGATACAAGCAGCTTTGTTTGAGTAAATGCTGGGAATTTTGGGGAAAGAAAGTACAAGTAAAATTCAGTTTCAGTTCAAGGGAAGAATAAAAAAAAGCCTAGTTCGAGGGATTTCAAAAGTACTTTAATCCTTTCAGTTTTGTAATTGGGTGATGAAGCAAAGGGTCATGCCCTGTGGTGGGGGAGTTTGAGAGAGAGAAGGGGCAGACTGGGGATGAAGAGGTCAGATTCAGAAGCACACGACCCCTGGCGGTTTTCTGGCAGGAAATACCCGAAGCTTTTTTCCAAAGTGAAAGTTGAAGACTTGTGAAAGGTCAACAGTGCTCACTGGATAAACAACTATTGCAGGTGATTACCAGGACAAAAACCTCCCTCCTGCAATAAGGGGAAAAAAAGGTTCCAAACACTGGGGCTAGATCTCACGACAGTTACCAGAATAGACTGAATTATCACGCTGAGCAAGCTCTTGCAAAAACAGAAAAAAAGAACAAAGAAAGCCAAAATGAAACCACACAAAAAAAAGAAATAAAAGCAAACAGCCAACTGCACCAGAGCATGAAAACAACCTGCCAGCCAAGCAAAAAGTAGAGCAGCAGCACAGGGAGGACTGCACAGAGATGAAAACACTCTTCACACAGTCGAAAATAAACAAAATTTTGTGCCACTTTTGTTAAATTTATTGACAATAAAAATAGGAAGCGTCTGTGCAGCAGAAATCATCGAGCAGCCACAGCATCTACTTGCAAGAAAGGGAAGATTTGGGAGGCTCATCAACACAGACCAAGGACTTACCAGACCCTGCTTGCCAGTCTGGTGACACCAAAGCCTGGGGAAGCAGATGATGTGATGACACCAGGCAGGAGCTTGCCAGGGGAGGCTGGACAGTTCAACCAGACACCTTTGCAGACTCAAAGGAAAATCAGCAAACCCCTTTCATCTGTGCTAAAGCCAAGCATCCACACAGCCATTCTTCCTCAGTGTGGCTCTGGATATAAGCCCAGGTGCTTGTGGGGAGCAGCAAAGGGCTGCTCTGAAGCAGCCATCTCTGGCAGGAGTTTTTGGGGCACAGTTTCCTCAGGACTGGGTCCCAGGCTTCTCCTACATTTCATTCCCGACTTGTGCACACAGCAAGGGCACAGGAATGAGGTTACAAACAGGAGTGCTGCCAGCCAGGCAAGGGATCAAAATACATGGAAAAACACCTTGATGCTCATAGGAACAGAGGAGACAAGTTCACCAGTCCCACCTCCAGTGAGCTCAAAACTCACCAGAGGGCAGGGAAGAGTGTCACCTTCAGCAACCCAAGTCCAAGGCTAGGACAGGCAAGTGAGATTCTGGAGTGCACCACCTTTACTTTACTGTTTCCTCCCCAAATGGGTATTACTGCAGTCTGGGGCAGATCCTGCCTGGAGCCCCAGGCACAGCCCCAATCCCACACCGGGATAAACACAGGAGGGCTGACCACAGGCTAATTTCTCATTAAATCCTACTGTGTTCAGCACAAGCTGCTCCCAGTTAAAGTCACCTGAAACTGCCCTCTTATTTAACAAGAGATGATGAAATGGTTCATCACCCTCCCACACACAAAGTCACTCCTTCCGTCAGTCAGCACAGTTGTTTGCCTGTCCATCACCACCAGAAAGCCTTGGTCTGACAACTGCCCACGGGGCATAAATAATCCATACAACGGCTCTCCAGTGCTCAGCTCTGTTCCAGATATGGCACCACCAGCAGCTGCTCTTCCCATCCCCAGCCCTGAGGAGTCTGCAACCAATTATTCTCTTGCAAATGAAGATCAAAAGACTTTAGGGACCCAAACAAGCCTTAGTTCTCTCAGATACTGACTTTGGAATTTTTTTAGGGCAGGAAATAACTTGTGCAAATTTTCACACACTTTTTTCTCCTTCTTTTAGGCAAATAGTGTTTTGGGGGCAAGTTCTGCCGCTGGCAGCCGAATCCTGGCGTTTACCACCACGAAATGGTCATCGCCAACCAGGTAGGTGCAGCAGGGTATGTGGGGGGAGTCAGTGGCACTGCAGCAGCCTGGGCTGTTGGGACATCTGCCACTGGGCTCATCTCATTCCCTACAAATGTTCCTCTCCTCCCCAGTTCACCGTGTGCCTGCGTTGCAAGGGGCAGACCGTTTACCAGCAGGTCTTGTCCGTGGAGAGACCCAGCACTCTGCAGGGCTGGAACTGGGGCTATTGTGGCCACTATGCCTTTTACCACGCCCTGTACCCCCAGGCCTGGATGGTCTACGAGCTCCCGGGGCAGAACGTGGTGCTCACTTGCCGACAGGTCTCTCCCGTCATCCCCCATGACTATAAGGTAAGGAGGTGATGACATCCCAAAGGGAAGAGCTGCTTGTTAGCTGGGCTTTCCCAACATTTCCCCGTGTCTCTGCTCAGCAATTGTCCCAAGCAGGGGGAACCCCCTCATCAATGCGGGAGCTCGGCATGGCAGCAAGGGATGTCTCAGCACTCCCTCGCACTGCTCGTGCTGGCTCCCAGCCCCAGGCGAGGGTGGCAGGCTGTGCAGCTGACACGTCTGACCTTCCTCTTACCCCAGCGAAGCACGTGAGCCTGTATCAACCTGCCAGGCAGCTGAGGGATGAGACACCCGGCTGAGCCTTAAACGCTGCTTTCCGTTTCTCTCTTGCTGGCTGTGGTGTTTGCTAGCCCAGGGCTCCTTTTCTGAATTTTGTATTGCCTGCCACAAAAATGGCTGAGGTTCTGCTGGAACGAGCCCTTCACCTTTGAGAAGGAAGGCGAGCGAGTTGCTGGAGTCCTGCTGCACCCCTGCACGAGTGTGAACCCCTTCACTCTTGCCGTCTCTGCCCAGGAGAAGGTAAAGAGCTGGCCCTGGTGGTGTGGCTCCTGCTGGGACTTGTGCATCTCTGCTGACTGGGGTGGGACTGCTTCCAGCAGCTGGGAAAGGATGGGTGGGCAATGGGCTTGGGCAGGCACTGGTTCTCAGTGCTTGCTCTGAGGTGGGGACATGACTTCCCTGAGGGCAACATCTTTGTGGGTAAGTGACAAGAAAGAAGCTGTGGGGGAAGCTTGTAGGGCAGTGGGTGAGTAGGTTTAGAGTTGGAGGGCAGCAAGTGGGGAGCCAGTGTGACATCTCTGTGTTGTTGCTGGGGCTGGAGAGCCTGTGTCTGCCCCTCCAAAGTATCAGCCCCTGATGATTCTCTTCCCTTCTCCAGGCTGGCATGGGAGTCACCCACCTCACGGCATTCAATCCCACGGGATTGGGCAGAGAGGTGTGGCAGGACCTCCTGCAGGATGGCAGGCTGGATTCACCCACCGGTGAGTCCCTCCATCCTCCATGGGACAGGTGGAAGGGGAGCAGGGGAATGGGTGCCCTCTGGTTGTGGGGCACAGGGTTTACCTGAGCCAAGGCAGAATTCCCTTCCTCCAGCCACCTTGGTGTCATTGCTAAAAGCTCTCTGGGGTGCTGTGGCTTGTTCCCAACTTTAGACTGTTTGCAGCCTCTCCATTGCTTGTGCTTGCTGTGGTTCTCTAAAAGAGTGGTGTTCACACCACTTTGGGGTTGTTGTTGGCTCTGTGAGCTACATGTGCCAGGATCTTATTAGTCTGTGTGGGGTTGCCTGCTGAGTTGAGGTTTGTGTTGAGTAGCCAGGGTGCTGCCCAGCCGCCTTCCCTCAGTCCCCGTTGCCAGAGGAGTGAGCTGTGTCCCTTCAGACTGGTTCCAGCAGGCGTTCAGCAGCCCTTGGCATTTGGTGCTGCCATCACTTGGTGTTCCTTTGCTACTGTTGTGGTTCTCGAAATCTCTGGGCTTTTATGTTGCATGGGGTGCTTTGTGCCACCCACTCCCTCTGGTGACAGCTGTCAGCTCAGGGAGGGGACCCTCTGCCCAGCCCCTGCTCCTCAATGGCCCTGCATGAGCAGTTGAGTTACGCTGGTGTTCCCCGTAGTCCAGCCCCTCTCGTGTCCAGGTGGGTTTCCCAGCTGGAGCCCATGGTGTGCTCACCAAAAATTTGCTTGGCAGGCGGTACACCCGTTTTTTTGGCAGTGGAGGTGATGCTGCTCCCGCCCTGTCACATCACGCCCTGACGCACTATGAGGAGTGGGAGAGGAAGATTGAAGCGTGGCAGAATCCCATCCTGGAGAACAGGTAGGGTGGAGGAGAGCCCCTTCCCAGTGGCCTCCTGGGACTGGATGGAGTGGGAGCATCCCCAGCTTGTCCACTGTGGTTGAGTTTCCCTCATTCCCACAGGCAGCTGCCTTCCTGGTACAAGTCAGCCCTCTTCAATGAGCTGTACTTCATGACGGATGGGGGGACCATCTGGATGGAGGTGCCCCCAGATTGCTGTGCTGAGGACCTGCAGGGGCCTGCAGGGGCTGGCCTGTCCCACCTCTTCCCTTTCCTGCGGGAATACGGAAGGTTTGCTTATTTGGAAGGTAACTTGCAGGGATGTGATGGATGGTCTCAACTGTTACTGGATGCTCTCCCTGCTCCTGTTATCAGGTGTTTTTAACCAGCCATGGGAATGCTTTTCACATCACAATGGGTAGGGAGCAGCTCTGTTCCCAGGAAAACCCCTTGCAGCCCTGTAGGATACGATGTGAGGTCTTTCCCAGATTCCTGGTGCTCTGTGGGGAGAATAAACCCCCCTTCTAACAGGAGTCCCTGCCTGTGTCGGGAAAGAGCTCACCCTGGTGGGCCGTGTGGGAGGGAGGACCTGCCCTTCTTTTCCCCTCCCTGAGGCAGGTCTCCTGTCCCTCACCACATCCCCTGTGTTTCCAGGCCAGGAGTACCGGATGTACAACACCTACGACGTTCACTTCTACGCCTCCTTCGCTCTCATCATGCTGTGGCCCAAGCTGCAGATCAGCCTGCAGTATGACATTGGTGAGTGACCCAGGAGACCCTGCCTTGGGGCCTGCTGGGCTCTTCACCCAGGGAAGAGATGGAGGATTTGGGACAGCTCCTGCCATAGAGATCTGTGCCATGGAGGCAGCATCCCTCTGCAGCTCTTCTGCTGTGCCCAGCACTTGCAGACTCGCAGTGCTGCTGCCTCAGCCTCTCTGTGCCCAGCACTGGATGTCTTATCGCCTTGCTGAGAGTGCACAGCTGGCTCTGTCTGTCGTGGGAGAGCCCCTGGTCTTACCAGCTCTGTGTGTGCCCCTTGCAGAGGAGACACATTTGGGTGTTTGCAGACCCTGGTGCTTTGGCTGGGCTCAGAGGTGTCTTGAGCAGTGTAGGAACGTTTGGTGGGCTGTGGGAGGGCTGAGCTGACTGGGATTCCTTCCCAGCCCTTTCTTAAGGGGGTGGTGACAGTTGCATGTCCCCTAGTGAGGGGGGATGGGAGCAGCCTGGTGTGCCCTCAGCCCTTTGCAGAGGGCTGTGATCTTGCAGCCAGAGGCAATGGAGAACACTGGGGCGGTTGGGCTGGGACAGAGGAGCCTGAGCCATGGAGGGTCATGACAGTGGAAACACACTAGCCTTGGGGGATGATGACAGGCGAGGTAGGGGAGTGCTGTAGTGGGGACAGGGGAACATGGGTGCTGGTCCATGACAAGACAGGAGACAGTGTGTATTTGCAGCAAAGCTTTATTGGGAGAAGCAGGTGGTGGGACAGAAGGATGGACTGCATCCCTGGCACTGCTACTGGACTGGGAATTCCAATGCTGTCACCCTCACTCCACCTGCTAATTGTCTTCGTCCCTGCGGGTGAAGACATCGGTGCCAACCCTGCAGGGACAGAGAGGGAGGAGATGTAAGGATGGGACATGGGAGTCGCCAAATGACCACCCAGCCCTGTATCCCCCTGAAACATTTGCACCTTGGCAGGACTCCTAGTGAAGCTGTGCACAAGCACCCAGCCCTCTGTCACCTCCACACTTGCAGCAGGTGCTCATCACCACTGGGTGGGAACACCAACCCCCATTCCCATTCTGGGGCCATTCAGGAGTCCTTGTTGGGCCTTAGGCTTTAGTAATGCCTCTCAGGTGGTGATGCTCCCCTTGAGCTTATCAGAAACACTGTCTGTACTACAAACTAATCTTGCTTACCAAGGAAACAATACTTTGATAGCCTTGGATGTTATTTGCTTGAATCATATCCTGATTGCTGGATTTGTGAAAAATTCCCATAATTACTGTCTTGGACTATGTTCAGGATGGAGACTGACTAATGACTAAAGTTAATCATCTTATGACTCTACAAGAGCATTCCTAAGTGAGGCCCCTCAAACTCTCCTGGAGCACTGTAGGTGGCTGTGCCAACATCTCCCTCTGAGCACACGTGTGAATGGTTGTAAACTCCCTATAGCAAGTGTAGCGTGACTGCTGCCAGCTCGGATCTGTAGTCAAGTCTCTGTTGTAATTGTGGCAAACCATACTAAAGCACTTTATGATAAATTAAACAGTGATTAAGCGCTGCCAAATCCTTTAGACAGAAGGCACTGAGCAAGTACTGGACTAGGATTGGAACCAGCCACACCTAGGATGTCTCAGCAGTTCAGAAAGCAAGGGGTGCCTCTCTGAACTCCAGGAGGATCCAGTGGGAGTGTCTCCCTTACCCTTTTCCATCTCCAGTCTCCACATAAATCATTCTAAACTGACTCTCACTCATTTATCCTTTGCATGTTTTTACCCATGCAGCAAGCAATAGAATGAACCTTGCCATCAAACTTTGTTAAGTCGCACTTTTGCAAACTGATATTAAACCTGCTTTTGCCAACACCTTTGGCAGTGACACTGTAAGCAACCCAAACCCCCTGGGGATGCACATGGGACCTGTGCAGGGCAGGGACAGGGAGCTCACCTGGTGGCTTTCCAGTCATCTTCAATGTCATCCACGCGCGACCGCAGAAGCCACATGGTCTTCAAAACCTCTTTTCCTTTCTTGTTCAAGAAGCATTGTCCCGCGAAAACGGTGATGGAGTCTGCAGGGACAGGACAGGAGGTGGAGTGGAGCATGGCCAGGGTGGCAGGTCATGCCTGTCCCAAGACACAGGACAGTAGACCCCCGCTGTCCCTGGCCCCTGGGAACACTGGGGATGGGGAAAGCAGGCAGGAAGGCTCAGGGGGCTGGGGGTCTTGCATGGAGATGGGCAGACAGCTGTGGGCTTCAGCCCCTGTTGCATCTCCTGCACACTGGGACTGGGAGGTGACAGCAGCCAAGGAGTCCTCCACCTTGACATCCCCTGACAACCCCTGCCCTTCCTGTGGTGTCCCCAGAGATCTCATACACTTCCTGTGGTGTCCCCAAAGATCTCATACACTTCCTGTGGTGTCCCCAGAGATCCCATACACTTCCTGAGGTGTCTCCAGAGATCTCATACACTTCCTGTGGTGCCCCCAGACCTCCCCAGTCCTCCACTGTGAGATGCTCCTGCCCTCCTTGAGACATCTTTGGTGCTCTTCTGACCTGCTGCTCTGGCCATGCTCCCTGCCCCATCCCGCACTGTCCCCACCGGCTCCATCACCGTCCAGAGGGGATGGGGCTCTCCCATCCAGCAGGTGTCCTTTGGCAGGAGGCCCAGCAGGGGTGGCCACTGCCCACCCACAGACCCCTCTGCTGCGAAAAGGGCCGGGCAGGCGCAGGGCAGCAGCACAGGCAGAGCCCGGGCAGCGCTCACGGCCACCACCCCCAAAGCCATGGGGACCCTCAGCTGCTGCTGCTGCTCACCCTGGCCCTGCTCAGCCCCCACCAGGCTGCGGCCAGGAAGGTGAGGGCAGCCCTGGGGCAGAGTCTGGCCATGCTGTGCTGTGCTGGATGAGGGTGGCACATCCTGGCTGTGCCATGCTGTGCACCACCATCCCTGTGGAGCACTGGGAGCAGGCACAGGGCTGCCTGCTGTTGCTGTTCCAGGCTGTGCTTTCTGGTGCCATGCTGTGCCACGCTGTCCTCTCCTGTCCTGTGCCGTGCTGTGCCCGCCCTGGGCCACAGCGTGCAGGGCCTGGGGGGGTCGCATGTTTTCACTGTGCCATGCCTTGCTGTCCTGTGCCACCCCAGCTCACAGTGTTTGTGGCCAAGGGGCTGCATGCTCTGGTAGTGCCCTGCTGTGCCCTACTGTGCCATGCCATGTTATGCCATCCTCCACCATGCCACGCCATGCCATCCCACAGTGCAGCATGTGTGACCAAGGGGGCTGCCAGCTCTGACGGTGTTGGCCCTGGGGGTACTGTTGGTCACCTGCCCCTGGTATAGGGCAGCACCTAACACCCCCAGCTCTTCCCTGCCCTGCCCAGGAAGGGAGAGCTGCTGTCCCACTGGTGCCACTGGTCCCAGCTACAAGGCAGAGGGGCTTTGCCATGGGACATGCATCCCACTGCTTGGTGGAGCTGAAGGTGGAACTGTGTCTTGGCACTGACTGAGCCACCCATGAGCCCCAGTGTGACTTGCAGGGCCTGCGGAGAACAAGCTGGGCTCCAACATGACCCTCTTGGCCCTTAACACAGCCAGGACCTTCTTGGGCTTCTACCACACTATAACACCTACCAACAAGCAGATCCTGCTGTCACCCCTGCAAGGCGCCCACCAGCACCTCGGTGCCACCTGCGTTTGCTCCTGCCCTGGGACGTGGTGGGGGCAGAGCTGTCTGTTTGGGGTGGGTGGCGAGACCGTCTGTCTGGGAGAGCATCACAGGCAGAATGGGAGCTTCAGGCAAAGCTTATTGAAGACACCCTCCCTTTGAGTCACAAGGTGCAGAAAGGACTCCCTTGCACACTAAACTCCTCCTCAGAGAGGAGTCTGGGTACAGATCAAGTCTTAGCCCCAGACTCTGTCAACAGTTTATGTCTAAAGGATTATAGAGGTGGAATTGAAACCTTGTACAGCTTAGTCCCACAGGATTAAGGATGGCAAACCAGATATATTTTTATAAAAATAAATTATTTATTATGATTAGATAAAAATATCTTCATTTAGCTACACAGTATAGAAGCTATACCTACTAGTATAGTATAATGCCACTATTTTAAAGCTATATTAAAGCCAGCAAAACCAATTGTGACGTAGAGTCTGATGCTACCCACCCATACCAGTGATTGTCGGCCAAATCTCTTTTGCTCAGACTCCAGGAGTAGCCTTGAGGGGCGTCCCCATTCCAGGGAGGAAACTCCACACACACACACTCCAAAAGGGGTATGTTCAAGGACCCTGCTGTTAAAAAGTGGGACTGGGTTTTTACAGCATAAAGTGACTGACTGGCAGCCAGATGTCTCCAGGCCAGCTGTGTCAGCTCAGCAGCTTTAGCTATGTTATCAGTAGTATCACTTGTGGGTTCCCTTATTTGGCGCTTTACCAGTTCTACCACATCTCCACCTCACCATCGGGGTGTTTAACTTCAGAATTGATGAGTCAGGCTCATTTCAGCATTATTCAACACCAAAAGCAGCGTGACTCCCCATTCTCCATTCACCACTGGCAGCATTGCAAATAGGGCGTTGTTCAAGTTGGTTTACACCCAGTCTGGCCTGAGTATTCAGCTACAGAAAGGTGGCAGGGCTGTCCCTCCCTCTGTCCAAGGCATAGAGCAGGGGTTGTGCCCATCTGTCTGTCTATCCAGGGAGATCTGTGTGTCTGGGGACACAAGAGGAAAGGCAAACCAGGCTCTTGCAGCCTTCAAATGCTGCACTGGCAGAGACAGAAGGCAAAGGAAGCATGGTGCCCAGCCCTGGGCAGAAAGGGAGAGTTTAGCCAAGGGCCCCAGCCCTGTGGCTCCACTGCTCCCCACGGAGGCCTCTTCAGGAGGAATGCTCTCTCCTCTGCTTCCTGCCAGGCAGCGTAAGGCCAGGAGACAATGAAGGAGCAGGTTTCACCTGCTGCCACATCTCAGTGGGCAGGCAGGGAGGCACATCTCGCTCCCTTTGGCAAAACTCTGCAAGAGCCAGCAGCGATTAGGGCTTGCTCCCTCTGTGCACCCCTGGCCCTCCAGCCCAGCCCCAGAAGAAAAAGGAGGGCAGCAAGGGCTCCCTCTTCTGGCTTGGCCCCTGGCAAAGAAGACAATAAAGAAGAATGGAGACAGCCAGACAAATTTATTAAGAACTTAAAGTGATTTATCCCCTTAAATGTGCTCCACTGCCTGCCCCCGGTGCCAGCAGGGAGGGGGGCCATGGTACCAGACCAGGACCTGCTGCTTGGGCTCAGATTGTCACCGTCCAGGGAGCCAGGTCTCCCCTGGGGATTGTATCTGCCACAGGCCCTCCGGGGGCAGAGCCAGTCAGCATGTGCAGTGTCACCCAGCCACAACTACTGACCCCACGTGCCTGCGTGCACCAGCCCAACATCCTCACACACACACACACACACACGCACTCACTTTTTTCTCCTACAGGCCAGGTCCCCACCTTACCCAGCCTTCTGACTGCAGAAGAGATCTCCTGTGCCACTGGGCAAGGTACCAAACCCAGTTTGGAAGGGCTGGGGAGCTTGCAGGCTTATCAGAGCCCTGAGCAATGGGGAAGGCGAGGCACAGACTCCAGCAGCAACTCCTTATCCCACACATCCCCCCCACACCTCTGGTCCCCCTCTTCGTGCTCAGCATCAGTGACTGAAAGCCCCTGAGGTCAAGGGCATGTAGTGGAGGTAGGGAAGGAAAACAGCAATGTGAGTACTAGCACAGAGGGGGAGGGAAGGGTCCCTGCCTGCCATCTGAGGACCACCCCAAGCCCCTGGGTGCAGCCGGTGCCCTGCCCAGTGCCACCAGGCTCAGGGGTGGACGGGGACGCGCGAGGGCTGTGCAGGTGCCTGCCCAGCCCGGCGCTCCAGGGCCAGCTGCATGCTCCAGATGCTGAGGGGCCGCATGTAGGCCAGTGAGCGGTACACCTTCTTCTCCCGATAGGCCTCCGGCGTCTGGAAAGCCATGCCCAGCCGCTCCCACACCGTCCGGTAGCAGCCCTCGGCCGTTCGGAAGCCCTCCTCCACCAGCCCCTGCGGCAGAGGGAAGACGACCATCAGCAGGTTCACGGGGCGCAAGGAGACAGCACACGTGCCAAGGGGTGGGGTGTCAGCGTCCCCACTCACCTCCTGGATCATGGTGGCAGCCAGGGCGTAGACCACGCCGATCCACACCTCGTTGGACTGGACGCTGGAGGTGTCGGGCACCCCGTCGGGTCTCATGCCATTCACCGCCCCCATGGTGCCCCCCGCGAAGCCCAGCACGTTCTTCTCAAAGATGGTCCTGAGTGCGCTGAGGACGTGACTCTTGGGGAAGACCTGAGTGGACACAGATGGGGAGGGAGCAGCTTTGGGCTCAGTGCTTAAGCAGACCCTTCCTTCAGGCTGGGTCTACAGAGAGCTGGATTAAGTTTTCTTTGAGGAAAAGGTCCACACTGCTCGCTGGCTAAACTGACACAAATTCTCATCTCACCTCACAACAATAACAGGAGGACGTGAAATCTCCTCTTTCCCTGAAAAGACCAAAACAAACCCCAAAACTGCTCAAAAGAGAGATGCTGAATTTTATTCTGCCTTCCTCCGGAGCAGGCTAACAGCTCATCCAACTAATGCATCTCCAAAAACAGCTTCTCACCCTCAGTGACCGGCCAAATACCCTACCATCTCTTGGGAGTTTGCTCTGGGGACCTGGCCAAACACACCACCCTCATTTCATTTATGGTAACCACTTGGAAGGGAGGAAAGATCCAGGCAGCAAATCAACACAGCCCAAGGACTTACCAGACCCTGCTTGCCAGTCTGGTGACACCAAAGCCTGGGGAAGCAGATGATGTGATGACACCAGGCAGGAGCTTGCCAGGGGAGGCTGGACAGTTCAACCAGACACCTTTGCAGACTCAAAGGAAAATCAGCAAACCCCTTTCATCTGTGCCAAAGCCAAGCATCCACACAGCCATTCTTCCTCAGTGTGGTTCTGCATATAAGCCCAGGTGCTGCTGTGGGCAGCAGCAAAGGGCTGCTCTAAGCAGCCATCTCTGGCAGGAGTTTTTGGGGCACAGTTTCCTCAGGACTGGGTCCCAGGCTTCTCCTACATTTCATTACCAACTTGTGCACACAGCAAGGGCACAGGAATGAGGTTACAAACAGGAGTGCTGCCAGCCAGGCAAGGGATCAAAATACATGGAAAAACACCTTGATGCTCATAGGAACAGAGGAGACAAGTTCACCAGTCCCACCTCCAGTGAGCTCAAAACTCACCAGAGGGCAGGGAAGAGTGTCACCTTCAGCAACCCAAGTCCAAGGCTAGGACAGGCAAGTGAATTCTGGAGTGCACCACCTTTACTTTACTGTTTCCTCCCCAAATGGGTATTACTGCAGTCTGGGCCAGATCCTGCCTGGAGCCCCAGGCACAGCCCCAATCCCACACCGGGATAAACACAGGAGGGCTGATCACAGGCTAATTTCTCATTAAATCCTACTGTGTTCAGCACAAACTGCCAGGTAAAGTCATCTGAAATCTCCCCTCTGATTTACCAACATGTGGAAGCTCAGGGAACAAGCTCAGTCACTCTGCACCTGCATTTAGTTAATCAGAATCAAAAGGGAAGACCGACCTTGCCTAAGTGCTTTGAAAGAGAGAATGTTGCATTTCTCAAAGTGGAAAATGACTTTGAATGGTCTGCATGGTAGAGTGTGTTTTTCTCTCGGGGCTGAACACAGCCATGATGCGAGTGTGAATGTGTAGGGTCAGGGCACTGGTTTAGGGTTAGGGTTAGGGATCCTGGGAATTCTGGTTAACTAAAGAAAAGCTCCAGGTGTTGTTTTCAAGAGAAGATGAACAAAAGGGGAATACCGAAAAGGATTGGTGGACAAATCCCGAAATCAAACTCTGTGTGTGTGCAGCTCCATTTTTCTTCCAGAGCCCATACAACAGATGATGAAGTGGTTCATCACCCTCCCACACACAAAGACACTCCTTCCTTCAGTCAGCACAGTTGTTTGCCTGTCCATCACCACCAGAAAGCCTTGGTCTGACAACTGCCCACGGGGCATAAATAATCCATACAACGGCTCTCCAGTGCTCAGCTCTGTTCCAGATATGGCACCACCAGCAGCTGCTCTTCCCATCCCACCAGCCCTGAGGAGTCTGCAACCAATTATTCTCTTGCAAATGAAGATCAACAGACTTTAGGGACCCAAATAAGTCCTAGTTCTCTCAGATACTAATTTGGGATTTTTTAAGGAGGAAATAGCATGTGCAAAGTTTCATACACTTCTTTCTCCTGTTTTTAAGCAAAGAGCACCTCCCAAATCCCAGTGAGACCTTCCTCTAAGTGTGCCATAGCTGACTATGGTTGCATACCCCTGCTGCAGAGCCTCTCCACGGGCAGATTTTGGTTTAAGGTGGATTGCACCATGTCCATCCAACAGCCTCAACCACTGCTGTGGGAGAACAAGCTGGTGGCCCCTGCTCCAGCCCCTAATGCATAATCTGTAATCTCCAACAGTCCTGCTGCTGTTCCCCTCCTGCCACTGGTTGCATCTCACCCCAGCCACACCAGGCTGCCCCTTCTCATACCTCAAACTCCCCTTGGTCCAGGCCACAAGCCCCAAGAAACCACTGCCCAGCACATTGGTCTGACATGATGCTGCTGGAGGTTTGACTTCCACTGCTGTCATAGTTGTAGTATTTTCCTGGAAAAGGTGGGAAACATTAAAATCAGTAGTTTAGGATGCTGGCTGTCCCTACATTCCTCATGGTGTGGCAGAAGCACAGCAGCTTTTTCCACAAGGCTCTTCTCCTTCCCTTCCCATATCACTGTTCCCTTCCCAGTACCTACTCCTTCCCCTCCACTTGGATGGGCAGCATGTCTCTTCCTTCCACCATTCCCTACAAAGGCTCCATATCCAAAGAGTAGCCATTGCCCTCCCAAGGGATGCATGGCCAGCTGAGTGTGCTTCTCCACTAGTGAGCACCCACCATTCCAGAGCATCCTCTCAAATGCCTCCTTGCCCTTGCTCAGGATGTCCGTGTATTTCTGCTGGACCTCAGCATCCCCGAGCACCTCTGCCATCTTGCACATCATGCAGACAGCAGCCAGCCACAGCCCGCCACAGTAGGCACTGCCAGAGCCAAGAGAGAGAAGTATCAGCAATGTGGGACACCCCACGGGCTGCACAGAGACCCCACAACAAATGGGGACCAAGGGCCCAGCTCTGAGCTCCCTCCCGCCCCTCCCCACATCCCCAACCCCTCCCCACCTCTCTTGCTCACCTGGCTCCGTGTACCACCCACGCATCGTACGTCTGGTCAGCGAAGCCTCCGTTTTCAATGAGCCCATCATTGTCCGTGTCAAACTTCAGCTCCGACTCCATCACGGCCTGTGGGAGAGGCAGGAGATGGTCGTGGCTCAGGAACATCCATCCTCTCGGGAAGTCGCCTGGCTCCCAAGGGAAGCATGAAAGGACTGACGCTCCACGGTCTGATCTCCTCCCAGTACCTTGCAGACAGGCCACATGTCCCGCAGGTACAGGGAGTCGTGTGTCAGGTAGTAGTCGCGGTACACCTGCAGCACAAACTTCAGGTTGAGGTCCTTCCAGTCGGCCGTGTCGTGCATCAGGTAGGCATTGACACGCTGCCATGGCTCGTCACCTGGGCAAGGACAGAATGGATGCAGCAGGGCAGCACACAACAGACATCCCCTCTCCCACCCAGGAGGCAAGGTCCCAAGGGTGCTCTGATCAAACAGCACTGAAAAATTAGGTTTTACCCTGTGCCGTTCCCAGTAAGAAGGGCCTTCCTACTACTGCTCTCCCACTTGTACAAGCTCCATGCAGCAAGGTTCTCATCACCACCCCAAACCATCCAGCTTTTCATTCCCAGTAAACAGAGAATCATTTAATTGGAAAAGACTTCTAAGATTGAGTCCCACCATAAGCCCAGCACTGCAAAGTCCACCACTGACCAGTGTCCTTAAGTGCCACATCTACACATCTTTAAAACAGCTCCAGGGATGATAAACTTCCCTGGGCAGCCGGTTCCAATGCTTGACAACAACAAACAGTGTTTTCCATGAACCATACCCAATTCCCATGGCTTGAGACCTAACTACCCTAAGGAAACTGTACGAGCAGCCTTGCACGCTCTTCTGCTTCCCAGCAGGCCCAGACAGACCCCTCACCTGGGTCCCCAATGTCATGTGGCACCACGTTCTTCAGCTTCACCTGGGCTGTCTGACCACACATCAGGTACTGACGGGGCTGGACATCCTCATTCACCACTGTGACAGCTGCACAGGACACAGAGCAAGATGTGTCAGAAGGGCAGCAGGAACTACAGCAGAAAGGTCCAAGCACAGGTATGGGCAGGGCCACCAGCACAGCAGGCTGCCCTTTGGGGCTCTGGCTGCAGATCACAGCCCTCTGCAAAGGGCTGAGGGCACACCAGGCTGCTCCCAGGCCCCCTCACTAGGGGACATGCAACTGTCACCATCCCCTTAAGAAAGGGCTGGGAAGGAATCCCAGTCAGCTCAGCCCTCCCACAGCCCACCAAACGTTCCTACACTGCTCAAGACACCTCTGAGCCCAGCCAAAGCACCAGGGTCTGCAAACACCCAAATGTGTCTCCTCTGCAAGGGGCACACACAGAGCTGGTAAGACCAGGGGCTCTCCCACGACAGACAGAGCCAGCTGTGCACTCTCAGCAAGGCGATAAGACATCCAGTGCTGGGCACAGAGAGGCTGAGGCAGCAGCACTGCGAGTCTGCAAGTGCTGGGCACAGCAGAAGAGCTGCAGAGGGATGCTGCCTCCATGGCACAGATCTCTATGGCAGGAGCTGTCCCAAATCCTCCATCTCTTCCCTGGGTGAAGAGCCCAGCAGGCCCCAAGGCAGGGTCTCCTGGGTCACTCACCAATGTCATACTGCAGGCTGATCTGCAGCTTGGGCCACAGCATGATGAGAGCGAAGGAGGCGTAGAAGTGAACGTCGTAGGTGTTGTACATCCGGTACTCCTGGCCTGGAAACACAGGGGATGTGGTGAGGGACAGGAGACCTGCCTCAGGGAGGGGAAAAGAAGGGCAGGTCCTCCCTCCCACACGGCCCACCAGGGTGAGCTCTTTCCCGACACAGGCAGGGACTCCTGTTAGAAGGGGGGTTTATTCTCCCCACAGAGCACCAGGAATCTGGGAAAGACCTCACATCGTATCCTACAGGGCTGCAAGGGGTTTTCCTGGGAACAGAGCTGCTCCCTACCCATTGTGATGTGAAAAGCATTCCCATGGCTGGTTAAAAACACCTGATAACAGGAGCAGGGAGAGCATCCAGTAACAGTTGAGACCATCCATCACATCCCTGCAAGTTACCTTCCAAATAAGCAAACCTTCCGTATTCCCGCAGGAAAGGGAAGAGGTGGGACAGGCCAGCCCCTGCAGGCCCCTGCAGGTCCTCAGCACAGCAATCTGGGGGCACCTCCATCCAGATGGTCCCCCCATCCGTCATGAAGTACAGCTCATTGAAGAGGGCTGACTTGTACCAGGAAGGCAGCTGCCTGTGGGAATGAGGGAAACTCAACCACAGTGGACAAGCTGGGGATGCTCCCACTCCATCCAGTCCCAGGAGGCCACTGGGAAGGGGCTCTCCTCCACCCTACCTGTTCTCCAGGATGGGATTCTGCCACGCTTCAATCTTCCTCTCCCACTCCTCATAGTGCGTCAGGGCGTGATGTGACAGGGCGGGAGCAGCATCACCTCCACTGCCAAAAAAACGGGTGTACCGCCTGCCAAGCAAATTTTTGGTGAGCACACCATGGGCTCCAGCTGGGAAACCCACCCAGACACGAGAGAGGGGCTGGACTACGGGGAACACCAGCGTAACTCAACTGCTCATGCAGGGTCATTGAGGAGTAGGGGCTGGGCAGGGGGTCCCCTCCCTGAGCTGGCAGGGCCCCAGCTGCAGGGAATGATGGCACAAGGCTCCCCACATGGAACACAGGCCCGGAGGCAGCAATCAGGGGACTCCAGGGACACAAGCCAAACCCACTGGAGACAACCCACCCACCTGAAGTGCAGCTTCTCCTTGGAGCCAAAGTGAACACATGGCATGTCCCAAGCCAGGGCCAATTCCAGGGTCCTGTGTCCCCGGGCAGGCACTCTGCAGCTGGCACACACTGCTGCTGCCGTCACCTCCCCCTTCTCCGTCAGGCTGCTTTTACCTGCCGGGAAAAATGATGGTATTCATAAGAGACCAAGGAAGTCCTATGCAGGAGTAAGTGAAGCTCACACACACCCCAGAGCAGATTGAGACTCTGTGGACATAGCACAGCCCAGGTGCAACCTGGAAGGTACAGCCCCAGGGTTTTAAGGGATGACTGCTGCCACAGGAAAAGATACCTTCCATGGGTGGAGTCCTCAGTCAAAGCAGAGGAACAAATCAGGCAGGAAAAGCCACCAGGCATGAGTGGAAGGCACACCAGTCCCATGACTTTGTATCTGTGCTGAACTCAGAGACACTGACTTTTTAGTGACAGTCATTGTTTGCAGCTTTTTCCATGGTGTTTGAGCCATTACGGTATTTAAGAAAAGCCCTGAGGCAGCTGCATAATTATATGCTGGTTGTGACATGTGTACAAGGTAAACTCATTAGAGAACAATTTTAACATAAGCACTGATCCTGACTATGATAATATCTGGCATGCATGAAGGAAAACCACATCCCAATAGCCTGAAGAGACCTGAATGCATCCAGGCAGGAAGCTTATTTTTCCGGAAATATTTACACAAACACTTGATTTACACAATTTAAAGTTCGAGAAATATTGTAAAGACCCACTGTCAGCATAATTAGTTTGTCAGCATCAACCTTGCTTAAAAGCTGACAGAGACATTAGGCAATGGTCACTTTTTATGGCAATAGGAGGTGAGCAGCAAGGGCTGCGACCGTGCCTGAAGCACCCTGCTTCCAGGCTCCTCCCAAGGGAGTGAGCAGACAGCTGAAGGATGATGCAGAGTTATCAAGGGAATACTGGAGACCTTCGGGGAACTGGTACAGTAACAAGCAGTCAGCAAGTGATGGCAGCACCAAATGCCAAGGGCTGCTGAACGCCTGCTGGAACCAGTCTGAAGGGACACAGCTCACTCCTCTGGCAACGGGGACTGAGGGAAGGCGGCTGGGCAGCACCCTGGCTACTCAACACAAACCTCAGCTCAGCAGGTAACCCCACACAGACTAATAAGATCCTGGCACATGTAGCTCACAGAGCCAACAACAGCCCCAAAGTGGTGTGAACACCACTCTTTAAAAGAGAACCACGGCAAGCACAAGCAATGGAGAGGCTGCAAACAGTCTAAAGTTGGGAACAAGGACAGCACTCCAGAGAGCTTTTAGCAATGACACCAAGGTGGCTGGAAGAAGGGAATTCTGCCTTGGCTCAGGTACACCCTGTGCCCCACAACCAGAGGGCACCCATTCCCCTGCTCCCCCTCCACCTGTCCCATGGAGGATGGAGGGACTCACCGGTGGGTGAATCCAGCCTGCCATCCTGCAGGAGGTCCTGCCACACCTCTCTGCCCAATCCCGTGGGATTGAATGCCGTGAGGTGGGTGACTCCCGTGCCAGCCTGGAGAAGGGAAGAGAATCATCAGGGGCTGGTACTTTGGAGGGGCAGATGCAGGCTCTCCACCCCCAGCAATAACACAGGGATGTCACACTGGCTCCCCACTTGCTGCCCTCCAACTCTAAACCTACTCACCCACTGCCCTACAAGCTTCCCCCACAGCTTCTCTCCTGCCCACAGGGAGGTCATCTCCCCACCCCTGAGGTCAGGCAAGCACTGAGTACAGCTGCTGGCCCCAATCCATTGGCACACCCATCAACTATCAGATGCCTGGAAGCAGCCCCACCCCCCAGCAGGAGCCACACCGCCAAGGTAGCTCTTTACCTTTTCCCGGGCAGAGATGGCAAGAGTGAAGGGGTTCACACTCGTGCAGTGGTGCAGCAGGACTCCAGCAACTCGCTCGCCATCCTTCTCAAAGGTGAAGGGCTCGTTCCAGTGCCCTCCGCTCCTGTCCTCCTTCGTTCCCATGCCGTTCTGCATGCTGAACATGATGGACACTTCCACGTCCTCATCCCTCCCGTTCTCCACCTCCCAAATGAACACTCCCACTGGCAGGCTGGAGTCCTAGCAGAGACAGAGAACACTGTGTACACGGCTGGTGCTCCACTGCTGGCTGCCGGAGCATCCTTTCTCTCACTGCGGGGGAGACCATGCAGGACACAGCAGGATCAAGAGCACCAGGAACAACTCGGTCTTGGAGTCTGTTGCCAAGCTGAGGAGGAGCAGCAGGAGCAGAGTCAGGCAATACAAAATTCAGAAAAGGAGCCCTGGGCTAGCAAACACCACAGCCAGCAAGAGAGAAACGGAAAGCAGCGTTTAAGGCTCAGCCGGGTGTCTCATCCCTCAGCTGCCTGGCAGGTTGACACAGGCTCACGTGCTTCGCTGGGGTAAGAGGAAGGTCAGACGTGTCAGCTGCACCGCCTGCCACCCTCGCCTGGGGCTGGGAGCCAGCACGAGCAGTGCGAGGGAGTGCTGAGACATCCCTTGCTGCCATGCCGAGCTCCCGCATTGATGAGGGGGTTCCCCCTGCTTGGGACAATTGCTGAGCAGAGACACGGGGAAATGTTGGGAAAGCCCAGCTAACAAGCAGCTCTTCCCTTTGGGATGTCATCACCTCCTTACCTTATAGTCATGGGGGATGACGGGAGAGACCTGTCGGCAAGTGAGTACCACGTTCTGCCCCGGGAGCTCGTAGACCATCCAGGCCCGGGGGTACAGGGCGTGGTAAAAGGCATAGTGGCCACAATAGCCCCAGTTCCAGCCCTGCAGAGTGCTGGGTCTCTCCACGGACAAGACCTGCTGGTAAACGGTCTGCCCCTTGCAACGCAGGCACACGGTGAACTGGGGAGGAGAGGAACATTTGTAGGGAATGAGATGAGCCCAACGGCAGATGTCCCAACAGCCCAGGCTGCTGCAGTGGCACTGACTCCCCCCACATACCCTGCTGCACCTACCTGGTTGGCGATGACTGTTTCATAGTTATATATGCCAGGGTTCAGCTGCCAGCGGCAGAACTCGCCCCGCCAGCCACGGGTGATGGTGCCTCCCCCGATCCCGCCCAGCGGACACCCTGGCAAAGACACCAGAAATTAGCACCCCCATTCCTCCCCGTGGTGGGATCTGGCTCAAGGACCCTCCCCAAGCAGCTCTGCGGAGGGGGGTGAGGGGGAGCCGCTCAGCACTGCCCACATCACACAGGTTCCTTAACTAACTCATTCCCTCGAGCACCTTGATGGCCCCACGTGAATCTCTGCCCACCCAGCACACTGGGTATTGTACCAGCCCAAACTATGCCCAGACTGGAGGCTGACCATAGATCTGCTGCAGAGGGACAGCACACAAGAGGTCAATGAAGGCAGATTTCTTCTCTATGCGGGTCTTCTTGAACCACCACCTGAAGTATCTGCAAGGGAAAGAGAGGTATGAAGGAAGAAAGCAGGCACCACCATCCCTTCAGTGTCACTGGGTGGGATGTGACCAGCACAGCTGAGCTTTCCCTCTTTGTAGAGATGTACAACAGGAACCTGTGTGCCAGGGCACAAGGGGTGACAGCCTCTGCCACCCATCTGGAGCACACATCAGTCAGCAGGCATGAGCAGGCAGAGCTCGTGCTGCTCAGGGCTGACTGCAGGGGCACAGTGTCAAAACAGAGCACTCTGATACCCAAGTGCAGGGCTCCTTGCTCATGCAGGACCAGAAACTTTGCCAGACATCCATGGAGAAGTGGGAATGCACATAAGGACCACCACCACCTCCACGTCTAGTACAGAATGTTCTCCTAAGGAAGGTCTGGGAGTGGAGGCACATGCCCAGAGAAGCCATACACTGCCCCAGGGACACAAGCCTTGCTCTTCCACCTCCACATCCCCATTGCCACACGCAGTCCTGCCACATCCGAGTGCAACACCCTCAGGGGCAGATGGCATGGGGCAGCCTGGACCTGGAGGGGGTGATGGTTGCTGTCTGCAGCTGGCAGGATCTCCTGCCAGGTGAGCGGGGACTCACCTCCGCCCGCACACCTGCCGCATAGCCCCGCACTGCCCATCAGATAATTTCTCACCCAAAGGTCTGGGAATCGAGACACTCAAACAGGGGCACACCTGCAGCTGGGTGTGCCAGCACCACTCCAGGCAAGAGCAGCAGGGCTGGGCTCCGAGTCGGCGCTCGTAAAGGACTGGCTTTACTAATAAACCGCCCCGAGTTAAACCTTCCATATGGAGACAATTAGCATACGGAAACCAGCTACCAGACCAGAAGCTGCTCAGCTTTGCCTAGCAAAGTCAGGCAAGACCCAACCAGTAGCTCCATGCCCTCAGGTGCCAGGTGGGCAGTGGTGGCAATCTCCCTGAGCTATCTGCAGACACCCATGCCATTCATACTGCCAAGGAGAAAACCACCTGAGCCAGAGAACACAGCCTGTCCTGCTCCAATGGCTTGTGGGATGCAGAGCCCAGGCGATTTTGTGGACTGCAGTCTCCCAGGACCTGACTGCAGCGTGTTCTACATTCCTGCAGACTCACCCTCACCTTTGATTGTCTATGGACACTTTGCTCACACAGGTCCAGGGCATCAGGAGAACCAGCCTGTCCTGCACAGCCGCCCTGAACCAGGGCCTGCCGATATCTTCCAGCTACATCTGCTGCAACTGCTCTTCTCCAGCTGAGACAGACGCGGCCTTACTCTGCCAGGCGAGGTTTTGGCAGTGCTCTCTCTGTCTCTCAAGGAAATGATTATTATTCTTTTTCAACCCAGCGTCAGGGGACCAACCCAGCTGCTTCCCCAGCAGATTTCTGGAGACAGGAAATAAGGTGCCCAGGCAGAGTGGCTGCAGCACAGCCTAGCGGGGCATTACGACTCCTTGGAAAGGAGGTGGCAGACGGGTTTCAAAAAGCAGCTTTTCCAGGAGCACACAGCAGGAAAGGTTTGGGATTTACAGCCACTGTCAAGAGTCATTTTGCCACCTCAATAGCAAACTCTTCTCCTGACAGCTTCTCCCAGAATCACACAAGACAAGAGGAGAAGGTGATCAATGCCCAATTGCAGGCTATTGACAGCTCTGCCAGGGCTGCAGAATAATCGGGAGGAAGTCTTTGTGCTTTGCAGCCCCAAAAGCCCTGTCAGGGCTGGAGGGCATTTCTTTCCCTTCAAATTGGTAGTGGAATTAAAACCTGTCTGAACGTTACTCAGCTGATCTAGATTTATGTCATGACCCCCTCTCAGGACACACCAGCCACCTCTGCGGAAACCTGCCTGCACCTCTTCTCCTGCCTCGCCAGCCCCAGCCTGCACAACCCTTTCTTTCCATACATGTACATCCCCCTCAGAGACACACCAATGAGCCCTGATTAACAAAAAGTCCTGCCCCAGGGCTGTCAAAGCCCCCAGCCAGGCCACCTGCATCAGGGGCTGGGGCTGCAGAAGAGGACACCCATCATCAGGTTTAATTTGACATGACATGCGTCAGCCCAGGATGTGGTGGCTCCTCTAAGAGATACTGGACTTCCTGAGCCAAAGATGTGCCGCAACCCCAAGGCACTCCCAGCCACCTAGGCAGCTACGAGCACGTGCACGAGGTGACTTTGCACTTGATGCACCAAGGCATGGCAGGTTTTGAGAGAATTCCTGGTACCAGTGCCACTCATCATGGATCATTCAGGAGAGCACACACCAACTCACAGGACTACACAGGTTCAGATCCACACACCATTCCACAGGACTGAGCCCCAGGCTCCTCTGGCAGCACCAGCACCCAGGTTTCTATGAGCTGGCTGCTTCTTCCAGGCAGAGAGTGAAGTGCCCACCAGTGCCTGGAGCATGCAGCCTCCCACATATCTCCATATCCCTGAAGTCTCTGCCCTTTGCCAGACAACACCGCTGCCCTCGGGTTTTAATTCAAACCCACACAGGTATTTTTTGTCACCCTGGCACTGACCTCTCCTCCACTCTCGAGGCTGCAATCTCCTTGCAAGGAAACTTTGCCCTTGCAAAAGTACTTTAGGATGACAACCAAACTACCTCCTAAATTTGTATAGGGGAAGAGGCAGTATTTTGAGTTTCAGCTCCTCGTTTTTAAACCCTTTCCTAGGACCGATAGAAGCCACTTCCACTCTCAGACCCCATGCAGGAACATGCCAGGAGTGGCCTCCCCAGGATCACTTCTCCTTCCTGCTCACCCCACCAGAACTTCACGCTTTCCCACACGCTCAGCTCATCCCAACCTGCCGTGGCAGTTTTCCCAGTAGCCTTTATTTATCTCCAGTGCCTGACCCACGCTCTCCGTTCCCTGATGCCCAGGCTCGCCCCGTGGTGTCTCGGGTCAGACAGGCGTGCTGTGCACCCCGAAGCAATCCAGTATCTGCCCTCTCATTAGGCTTTGCAGGAACCAGCTTGGCAAGCAGCAGCCTCCAAGGACATCGGCAGAAAATGGAGGCAGGAGATATAAATCCAGCACAAGGAAATAAACCGACGATGCCGTCACTTGTGTGCCGGCGTTCAGCTTGATGGGAGCACAAAGTCCCGGACACCGGCTTCAAAGGTTAAAACAACACCCTCGCCTTCCACGGGGGTTCTCCCTCGTTACTTCCAGCTCTCCCCGACGAAAAGCCGGGAGAAGTGCCCCGTTCCCGAACCTGCCACAGCTCACAGCATTCCAAACCCCTCCCAGTCAGCCCCGGTTTGACCTCCAGCCGCCGAGCACCGGCGACGATGCCGGGGAAGATGCGGCAGCGATGCCCGGGGGTGGGGGATCCCCATCCCCAAGCGATGCCCCCAGTCCTCCCTGCTCCCCGAGTTTTGGGAACATGGGATGCTGCCCCTCCAGCACCAGCGTTCCCAGTGCCAGCGGCTCCAGGCGGGAACAGGGCGGCTCCCGCCAGCCTGGGGCCTTCCGTGATCCGCCGGACTCTGCCTTCGAGCACCGGGACACCGCCGGTGCCTCCCCGGGGTGAGCCGGCCGTGGCACCGACGGGCTCCAGCACGGCGCGATGCCGTGTCCCCCCCGGGACCACCCCCCTTCCCTCCCTCCACGACGTGCTCCCGGTGCCCTCCATCCCCCGCCGTACCGCAAGCCGAGGCCGATGTGCCGCAGGACGTCTCGGAGCGACACGTCCCCGGCGCCGTAGGGCTGCCGCGGCTCCTCGAAGCGGTGCGCCAGGCAGACGCGCCAGCCGGCCGCCGCCACGCCGCGGCCCCGCGCCGCCCCCTCGTACTGCCGCATGAGCGGCCCCTCCGCCGCCTCCGCCGCCTCCGCCGCCATCGCCGCCCCCCACCCCGCGCGCGCCCTCTTCTTCACCGCCCTGCCCCGCCCCGCCCCGCCCGCGCCCCCGGGGCACGGCGGAAACACCGGCCCGCCCCGCCGCCGGCCCCCGGGGGCGCCCGGCCGAGCGCACCCGAGCGCTGCCCGAGCGTCCCCGAGCAGGGTCCGAGCGCTGCCCGAGCGTCCCCGAGCAGGGTCCGAGTGCTGCCCGAGCGTCCCCGAGCAGAGTCCGAGCGCTGCCCGAGCGTCCCCGAGCAGGGTCCGAGAGCTGCCCGAGCGTCCCCGAGCGTCCCCGAGCGGCACCCGAGCGCTGCACGAACGTCCCCGAGCGGCGACCGAGCCTTACCGAGCGGCACCCGAGCGCTGCCCGAGGATTCCCGAGCGCTGCCCGAGGATTCCCGAGCGTCACCCGAACGTTCCCGAGCGTCTCCCGAGCGTTCTCGTGCGCCGCCCGAGTCCTGTGCGCCACCCGAGCGTTGCCGAGCGCTTCACGAGCGTTGCCGAGCGTCTCACGAGTGTTCACAAGCAGTAACCGAGGGTTCCCGAGTGGGTCCCGAGGACGCCCGAGTGCCACCCGAGGATTCCCGAGCGTTAACCGAGGGTTCCCGAGCGCTGCCGATCCTTGCCGAGCGGCTGAGGGAAGCCGGGGCCGGAGCGGCGCCGGGTGGCGAGCGGGGCCTGTACGGGCGGTGAGTGGCCCCCGGGGCGGGAGCTGCGCGGAGTTCTCGGCCCTGTGTCCCTGATCGCTCGGGTGGACCTTCCCGTGTGCGTGTTTGCCGTCGGGGCCGGCTCCGAGCCCCGCGGGTTGGGGATAGCAGCGCTGTCCCTCCTCACCGTGTGTCCAGGCCACCCTCAGCTGTGAGGGCCGGCGGGATGGGGCGTATGTGTGTGTAAGGCCAGGGCTGGGCGCGTTTCCCCCACACACTTCCAGTGTATGTGTCTGTGTGTTAGTGTTTGTGTCACTATTCCCCCTTTGTTACAGCTCCCAGCCCTCCCTCTGTGTCACTGCAACAGGTCGGGTGGGAATGGCTTTAAACTAAAAAAGGGGAGGTTTAGATTGGATATTAGGAGAAAATTCTTTACTGTAATTTTGTGAGGCACTGGCACAGGTTGCCCAGGGAAGCTGTGGATGCCCCATCCCTGGCAGTGTTCAAGGCCAGGCTGGATGGGGCCCTGAACAGCCTGGTCTAGTGGAAGGTGTCCCTGCCCATGGCAGGAGGGTTGAAACGAGATGAAACTTTTAAAGTGCCTTTCAACCCAGACCATTCTGTGATTCTGTGATTCCATGCCCACGGTTGTTTTTTTTTTTGGTAGGTGTGCACCAGGGCTGTCCAAGCCATGATCGAGGTGTTGGCCAAGCTGGGCCGTGGGCCTGTGTTCCTGGCAGGGGAGGTGCTGGAGTGTGTGATCACTTTCACCAACCCGTTGTCGGCCTCGTCGACCTCCGCCAGCAGGTACCTGTGCCAGTCTGTGCATGGAACCTCCAAATGCTGGAGCTGCCTGGGTCCCTAACCCTAACCCTCCCTCTCCCTCCGGGGCAGCACTCATGGCTGGGTTGTGGGGCAGTGGTGCCAGCTCAGCACACTGTGATTTCCCTGCCCAGTGCACTCCCTTAAGGGGGTTTTGCACCATCGCTATTTCAGGGATGAGGCTGAGGTAATTCTTCTGGTTTTCTGCCCCCAAGAAGGAGGCAAGGAAAGAAGTATGCAGTTAGAGATTCTCTGCCCCTCAGGTGAGCCCTTAGTGACAGGGTTACTGGCAGAAAATGAAGCCAAACTGGCTGTCAAAGCAGGATATCTGGTTACACCAGGATGACAGTCCCTCAAAGCAACATCCAGGCAGTGTCATTATTTCCTGCACTTGTGGAAAGAGCTCTCTCTGCCAGCAGTGCTGGATGGATCAGTGTGATCCCTGCCTCCAGAGATGGCAGGCAAAGGGGCGAGTACTGCCGAGGGTCAGAAAGAGGCACCTTCTCTGATAGCATTTTCCATGGCCCAGCCTTTGGTTGAGTGCTGCATCTCCCCTTATCATCACTGTCCCCAAAATCAGTGATTTGAGGAAATGTGAGAAGATGGGAGCTTCCCATATTGGCTCACAGGGGGTGACTCTGTGTCACAAGTAATCACCCAAAGCCTCCATGTCCGCTGAGTGTGTGGCCTTGTCTGATTCTTCAGGGGGTGGAGAGTGCTTTCTCATCCCTAGACCTTCCTAGGAAATGTCTGTTTCCAGCCCTGTCACGTTCAGCACCTTTTCATCACCAGGATGAGATTCACACGTGATTGCTTTGGTGGGCCCAGTCCCAGTGGTTGCAGCTTCAGCAGCAGAGCAATCTCTTGTATTACCACTGTGGGGCTTCTATGTTTATTGCCTTCCTTAACTTTTCATCTTTTCCTCCTGCTTCCTCTTGCCTGCTGAATTCAGCTTTCAAATTCAGCAGTGGCATAATCATCCAGCTTCTGATCTTCCATCAGTGTTCCGTCCTGGGCAGTGACAGAGCCATTTTTCCTGGTTCTAAAATGTGTTCCCACACCCTGCAAGGCCACCAGCTGGAATGGGTTTGGAGGTTTGCAGTTTAACAGAGCTTCATTTGGGAGCTTCGAGTGTTTGTGGTCCGTGGGAGACTGCCTCTTGGAAAAAGTTCTTAAAATAAAAAAACAAACAAACAAACTGGTGATCAATCTGATGAGACCTGGCCAAGTCATACGAGTGGTAACAGCAAATAGGTTGGTGGTTTGGAAATTGAAGCTGTGGGTTGCATAAAGGCAGGAGGCAGATTAAACCACAGTGACTGCACAGCAGGTAGATGGACCTGTCAGGGACTGGAAGGTTTTGGTGTTGACAGGTAGAGGGGTGGAGAGGCACACATGTGAAGCACAGGGACACAACTGAAGGAATGGCAGGAAGTAAATTGATTGTGGAGTTCGAGGCATACAAGAAACAAAGCTCTTCTGCCCAGAGGCTGTGTGGGCTACAGGAGCTGTGGGGAAGGTGAGGCAGGAGGGAAGTGACCTCAGCACCAGTGCAGGATCCTTCTGTGCCCCACCAGCTGGACAAACCAGGTCTGCTGGGAGGAAGGGACATGCAAATTTTGGTTGGATGTCTGGTTAGAAAAAACGAAAACAATCCAATGGCATATTGTTGGGCAACACTGAAAAAGAAAGAAAAACTATTCAAAATATGGTGTTTGAAGGCACTGTAAGCTTATATAAAATTAGTAACATTGCCTCGAGCAAGAGCAGTTCTCTGTTTCCATACAGCAGATACTTTACAACAACTGGAAAAAAAAAAAAAAAAAAAAAGGCAGCACTGAAAATTTAAAGTTACAACTGTAGGATTAGAAGCAACTAAGTAGAGTAACTGAGGTGTGTTTGGGTAAAGGCAGCCAGCACATACAAAAGATCAAATAGTGCATCCTTAGTCAGCTGACACGCCTTTTCCCCTGGTTTGTCTAGACCTTTAACTGCTCTGATGTGTCACACCAAGAGACACCCATGTGCCACAAAAAATCCCTCTGCCACCTAAGGCGCTGGTGTCGGTGCTTACTAATCAGATCATAATGTTAGAAAACACCACAGGAACCATACTGGGGCTAAACTGTAGAAATAAAAACTATTGAAATAAAACTGGATGAGTGATTTGGAAACTGAAAGGTCTCAGTAATGCCATGGGAAATACCTTGTGGAGTGGCTTAGGTCTTAGCAGCGTCCAAAACATGAGACTCTTTTTTTAGTCCTGGATTCGTGGCCCTACATTCATTCCTGTGGCTGTTCAGAGAGGGGACAAAATGACACCTTTACCTCCCCCATAGCCGTCAGCAAACCCCCTTGCATCAGGAGGGGAAAAGAGGTCCTTGTGAAAGACCCAGAAGCATCCTGCTCTGGTCTGACACAACCAGCTGATGCTGTTGACGGGGATGGTGCTATGGGGAGGGAGGGAGGGAGGAGCATGTCTGCCCTGCCTGCCCTGAGGATTGTCAGGCTTGGGGCAGCTGGGGGTTTGGGGCAGGGGCAGCTGAACCCAGGTTGCAGGTATTTGTTGCTTTTGAATTTGCCCACCTCCTTGATGTTGTTACTGGAGTGCTGCACTGTGTGTCTCCTCTGGCTTGGGATTTAGGTTGTCGTGGCTAAAAGTCCTCTGCCAGTCCAGACCTGTGCGCAGCAGCTCGAGGTGTCATCTCCAGAGTGCAGTGAGTGGCCAATCCTGAGCTCTGGGTGATGAGAAACATGAACAAATGAGTAAGGCTTTAGACCAGATCTTGGAGCACTTGACCTCAGCATGTTTGCTGGAAGATCTCTGTGAGGTTCTACACCTTGTCTCTTGGCCCCACAGAAGGGAACAGGAGCTGCTGATCCATGCTGCTTGCTATCTTTTTCCTTGTGTGCACAGCAGGTTCTTGGGGCAGGGTTGTTTCATTGTGCTGTGTCAGTGCTGTTCCCATGGTGTAGTGGCTAAGACTGGCCACAGAGCCAGGCCTTGTGAGAAACTGCTGTCAGCAGCTGGAGTGGAAGTGGCTTTGGGTCAGCACCACACCTTGAGCTTTGCTCCTAAAGCCTGTTTGCAGGGAAGCTGTGAGAGTGGCTTCAGTGACAGTGAAGCAAGGTCTTCTTTTTTCCAGACAACCAGTCCTGTGTAGAGCTGAGCAGAAAGAGCTGCTCTCCTCCCAGTTCCTGCTTACTGTAATCCAGGTTTAAAGTGTAGACACGAGTGTTGCTCTTTGCTTTCAGTGAGATGCTGGCATGGGCCAGTGCCCAGATCCACTGCCAGTTCCATGCCAGCGAGAACCGGGTGGCGCTCCCTCCCTCGGATGGCAGCAAGCACGACGTGCAGGCAGAGAACGAGACTGTCTTCGTCCCCAACAGAGGTGAGTGCTGCTCCTGTCACCCCAGATAGGGACAGAGAGAGCACAGCAAGCAGGAGTCTAGCAGACCCTAATGTGTGTTATGAGGGCAGCGTGCACAGAAGTGCGTGGGAAGTCCGTGTTGCTTTCCTTGTATCATTCCCTGGTGGTGGCTGTTGTGGGACCTCGTTATACTGAGATGAAAGTGGAGTGAAACATCACAGTTGTCTGTCCAGCTGTTCTGGTAATGTCTCATGATAGGACCAGGGCGTGAGATGTTCCCTCAGCCCTCTTCTCCGTGTTCCTCCCCACTGGGATAAAGCTTGACTGACCTGGACACAGCCCGAGTCTGGGCAGCATTCACATGTTCCTTCTCTTCCAGGAGAGCGGGGTCAGTGTATCCTGTCCACCCCACCAAAGATTCTCTTCTGTGACTTGCGACTGGATCCTGGGGAGTCAAAGTCCTGTGAGTCTTGTCTTCTCTTCCCCTGCTCACAGAGCTCATCTCCAAGAAGCTCTGCTTTCAAAACTGGCTTTACAATCCCGAGTGTTGCAAGTGTGAGACTCTGGTGCTTGTGGAAGGTGAGATGCTTTGATGGGAGCATGAGTGCTCAGGAGCTACATTATCCAGAGTGTGTTATCCACTGCCTTATGGCTGCGCCTACAGCGTGTCCGTCAGTCCTGCCCCTGGCCTGCAGCCTTTGCTGCAGATCCCTTGGGTAACTGCAAGGAATAAAACGTTTGAAATACGTGGTTGCAGCTGAAGGAACGGTGACACACACCTGTGTTTCCTTGCCTTTTTATCTTCAGCCATATGGGAGTATTCTTGGAATTTAGGCTGGTATCCTCCAAAGGTTTGTGCTTCCTTCTCACATTATGGCGGTCCTGGAGATCGCAGTCTTCTGTGTGTTCTAGTTTTCCTGCTGTAAAAATGAGGACTCCTAATCTCTTCTCAGAGCCCTCCATGTCCGAGTAGACAGCTGTGGAAATATGAGTGCATGCTGTTGTCTGTCAGTCGGTGGCTGTGTGACACAGCCTGTCAAGTTGTGTCGGATCTCCTTTGCGTTCCAGTGGCCCGTGATGTAGCAGAAGTGATGCTGGGCCTTGCAGGCTGTGCGTGGAGAGCTCCATCAGGTTGTCCCAGGGATCTGCTGGGAACAGTTGATGGAGGCCTCTCAAATTTCAGAGCACAGGGAGTGGGCAGGCAGTGCCTGTGGTGGAGGGGGTTCTGCTGAGCTCTGCAGAGGTGAGAGTGGAGCTGCAAGTGAGACCGAGGAGCCACAGGGTTGTGACACGCTAGTTTTAGAGCTGGTGCCTCCTGCCTCACTCGCCTTGGAGGGGCCTGACTGGAGGGAAAGGTGCACAGGGTGAAACCAGGCTGTCTTGGCTAGCTGGTTAGTAGGGCGGCACAGTGCTGTCTGAGGCTGTGCCAGTAAGCTGCAGAGCCTGTCATCTGAGGACGTTTGGTTATTCCCTTACTATCCGACAGCCTCACACTGGGGAGAGGAGCTGGCCATGCCAGCAAGGAGGAGGAGGAGTCAGAAACCTCAGCTGGCCTGAGGCTTACCTGGATTCTCCTGTGCTCCTCGCTGCTTGCAGGTGTGAGGCTGGAGCATCCATTCACTGAGGGCAGGAGGATGTTCCTTTTCCTGGAACATCTCATGCAGGCTGGGCAGTCTTTGGAACAGCAGATCAGTGACGACAGCCCAAGCTCCAGGTGGCTGAGATGGATTGAGGGGATTTCCTTGTGCACTGGCTTTGCAGGCAGAAGCTGTTCAGCCCCCAGCTAAGCAAGGGATTGTCTGTCCTTGCCGCTGATGTTGTGCTGTGCATCCTCTCTGCCTCTGGGTGACACTGGCACAAACAGCCTATATCTTCCTGGCACTAAGATGCAAGTCCTCAGGAAGGACACAAACTCTTCTGTGCTTCGAGATTCCTTGTCACAGCCTTTCCCCTTGGTTGTGTGAGGCACCTGTCTGTGTGGCGTCACTGTGTGTGGCATTGGCTTTTTAGCCCTGAAATCCCTGTATCACTGCCCTGGTCTCATTCTCTGCCAGGCTGCTCACACCGATCCCATCAGCCAGTGGTGCTGCTGCTCTCACGCGAGACTGCAGCTGGCATGGCTGCACATCATTTCTGGGGGCTCCTGCCAGCTCCGTGGAGGGAGAGTTAAGGCCGTGTGGGTGTGTATCTTAATTCTTCATTTCCTGTTTTTCAGAAGTTTTGAGTTTTGCTACGCAGTTTGGAAAGGGAAAGAAAAACCAACAGAAAACCCAAGAAATCTTAATTCTGCTTCAGCAATGTACTGTGTTATTAAACTGCAACCAGAGCTGGCACGTACAGCTGAGGTTGTATCAGGGTGTCTCTTGATAAAAGGCCTTGTTTTCAGTTGCTGACCAACTTACTCACCAATATCTCAGTCTTGTTATGGTTCCTATATGTTGAAGTTGACTCATTTCCCAGCCCTTTGACACTGCCCAGGCTGAGCTCTTTAAATTTGTCACCATGAAACATTTTCTCAAGTCCTCAAGTCATTTCTGTGGCTGTTTCTGCCTCCTCTCTGGTTTTGTAATACCTTTAAATATTTGGTAGATCACAGAGAGGGGAGGAAATGGAAGCAGCCTGGACATGGGCCTAGAGCTCAGCCAGAGGGCACAGCGGGTGGGTAAGGAAGGTGTCCATAATGCCAGGAATGTGCTTCCTTCTGGGATATGCAAGAAAGCTGGGACTTCCTGAGTCTTGGTGTTCCTGTGCCAGGTAGCAAACTGCCCATCCTTCTTTGGCAGTGGTGGTCTCTGCCCAGATTATCCTCACTGGGCAAGAAGGGCTTTGTGAGCTCTCCTGTTAAGTCTGGTACGGCAGTTTCCTTCTGTGGAAATACCTGATCTTCCTCCCTGTCAGGACAGTTCTCTGCTTTATCTGCACCCTGGTCAAGCAAGACAGGCTTGTGCTTTAAGGTGTGACATCCTGTGGACACTGTGCACTAGCGCAGGCTTTTTGCTTCCTTCCAGTCCTGTTATTTTAAATCTAGGAGTTATATTTAAAGTGTAACCCTAACTTTTAATCTAAGCCCCAGTATTCAGGATGTGCCAGACTTGGGGAAGGAGCTGTGGTTTCAGAGCAGGATGCTGCCCTTCCTCTGGCAGGGTGTATCTGCGTTACGGTGGGCAAGCCAGAGAGGTGGAGACTTTCCACAGTTCACTGTTTGTGCCTTTCTTGTTAATAGAGCATGTGGTTTGGGAAAGCTGCAGAAGTGTTCTCACTGCGTCAAGAGACACTGGGGTTTGTGTGGTGGCCAAGGGGCTCTGAGAGGGCTGAGTGTGGTGTAAGCCAGGCCCCAGCACCTCAGAGGCCTCAGAGTCAGAGGCTTTGTGGTCTAAGTCATCAGTCTGTCAAGAGGGACATGCCACAGGTTGTTGCGAAGGTCTCAGAGTTGTTTCTTGATCATTTAGACCTGGCACTTCAAGGAAAAATGCAGGAAGAGACTAGCTTTTGTTGCTGAGTTTGGGGTTTGTGTAAAGCAAATACCAGAATAGGCGTGAGGTATTGATCAGCACCCGCATGGAACAGAGCCTGGAGGAGACTGCAGCGTGTGACTGCGCTGCGAGAGCAGCGGGCAAAGGAGTGCACAGAGGCAAATTTAGGTTGAACTCGTGACGAGTGAGTTTAGCTCTCATGTGTTTGTGTTCCTGGATTTTACATCTCTCGCATTCTTTTGAGGCAGAGTTTGTGTGTGTGGCTGTATGTGCTGGAAGCAATGTCTGGATGACGGTGCGTGTGATGTGAGGAGCAGTGTGCCTGGTGCAGGGGAGCCGGGGATTTGCTTGGGCTGCTGTGCAGCAGAAAGCACCGGGCACTGTCCCTAGCTCAGCACTGCTACTGGTCCCAGCCCTCAGTGCAGGGAGCTCCAGGATCTTCCTTTTGGCCTTGGAAAGGAACTTCTCTGCACCCCTTTGCAGATTCGTACTGTGAGACGCTGCCCGTGGACGGCCCTCCCTCTTTCCGGGGACAGTCGGTGAAGTACGTGTACAAGCTGACCATCGGCTGCCAGCGTGTCAACTCCCCCATCAAGCTCCTGCGTGTGCCCTTCCGTGTCCTCGTGATGCACGGTGAGGCCACGCACTGCCCTCCCTGCACAGCAGGCCAGACCGCACCCTGCCCCGCTGACACTCTCACCTTCTCCCCAGGGCTCAAGGATTACCAGTTCCCACAGGATGAGGCTGTTGCGCCCTCAAACCCCTTCCTGGAGGAGGAGGAGGGCTTGAAGAAAGACTCTCGCCTGGCGGACCTGGCTACAGAGCTGCTCATGGTGGCCACCTCCCGACGGAGCCTGCGTAGGTCACATTCCCTGCTCGAGCCTGCTGTCCTTCCTAGCCTGGGCATGGAGCACATCTCAGGGCCAGCTGCAAAAATCTCTTGCTGACAAAGTGAAGCTCCAGCTGGGGCTATGAGCAGCTCCATCAGGGTCTTCTTGGGTCAGGGCCCCCCAGCCAGTCTCAGGCTCTTCCTGCTTCAGCCAGAGAGACCCTCTGGCCAGCATATTGCAGGCAGTGTGTGTTTTTTCTTGTGCTAACTGCAGGCATTTCCCAAAAGGAATACTACCTCCAGTGACTGCCCTTCGCAGCCAAGCAGCAGGCATGGGGTCATGTCATTAACCCAGAGCACTGCACGGAGCAGAGCCTTATCCTGCCATAACTCTTACCCTCCTCTTTTTGCTCCACAGACCTGTATAACATCAGCAACACTCGTGGGAAGGTGGGAACGTTCTGCATCTTTAAGACCGTGTATAAGATCGGAGAGGATGTCATTGGGACCTTCAACTTTTCTGAAGGGGACATCCCATGTCTGCAGGTCAGTGCTGGCTCTTGGGTCACTGGGGAGAGTCAGGAGTTTATGGTGGGAGAGAGTCAGAAGAGACTGGAGTGGCACTGAGCTGCTGGGGGATTTCTACTGAGCGTTTCTAGTGGGACCCAGTTGGGATCTCCTTGGAGTGTGAGGTGGGGAATGATCCAGTCCTGAGCTTGTGTGGAAAGTGGAGGCCCTGGGCTTTGCACAAGGGCTGTGAGAGGTTGTGAGAACAAGTGCCCTGCTGACTGTCCTGCAGTTCTCGGTGAGCCTGCAGACAGAGGAGAGCATCCAGGAGGAGTTCCAGCGCCGTCGGGGGCAGCCCGTCTCCTTCACCACGCACGCCCGCCATCAGGAGTCCTGCCTGCACACAGCCCAGAGCAGCTTCAGCCTGCCCATCCCACTCAGCTCGACTCCAGGCTTCACCACCAACATCGGTAGGTACCCCCCAGGGAAGGGACCCTGCAGCAGGACTGCAGTGTCCTCAGCCCTGCCTTGCTCTGCAGAGCTGTGTCCCATGGGAGGGAGCTGGTCTGTGTGAGTGGGATCACTTGCATTTCCCCTTGCCAGGACAGTCAGCGATGAGACAGCTGCTGTCCATGTTCCTTATGATGTTGTCTCCTGACCCCCCTCTTGCCCACAGTGTCCCTGAAGTGGAGGCTGCACTTCGAGTTTGTGACCTCTGGGGAGTCGGCAGGGACTTGCTTGGTTCGTGGGAGCCAGTCGGAGGCTGTCACCTGGACTGGGGTAGAGCAGATGGAAGTGGACACTTTCAGCTGGGACTTGCCCATCAAAGTTCTTCCCACCAATCCCATCCTGGCTTCCTACGTATCTCAGTTCTCCAGCACTAACTCCATCACCATCTGAAGTAGGGAGAGCTGGTGGGCCTGCAGTGCTGCAGGCGTGTGCTACCGGTGGGAATGGCAGGCAGGACTGTCACCAGCATGCCGTGAGGCATGCATCCCTGTGTCCCCTTGACTTCAGCTGTGATGCCCAGGTGGGCACCGGTCAAGTCTGTCCCATCCGTGGGTGGAGGGTCACGTGCTTGTTGCAGTGTCCTGTGCTGCAGCCCTTGGCTGAGAGCTGGACCCTTCCTGCCTGGGGGAAGGTGCGAGTCCCAGCACTCACCAAAACAAAATCTGGCCCCCAGGGAACCACTGACGTGCCTTTACCCCATGTGGGGCTTCCAAGAGGGAAAGGCCCAGCCCTGAGAAGGGAGAGGGAAGGTCTTTCCGTGAAGCTTCGTACCACCCTTGGGTTAAAGCCGTGCCCCTATAGAGAGACCTTACAGGCAGAGGTCTGGCATCCAGGTAAGGCACACTGGCCACCTGGGCTGGATGGGAGCCCACTCCCCTGTCCTGGCACAGATCCTGCCTTTCAGAGAGGTGTCCCACATGCACAGCCCAGTGCCATCCTCGCCTGGAGGAGACAGGTCCTGGCACGCCAGCCCTGCGCTGTCAACAGGTACTGGTGACCTGGATGCAGCCCCTGCTGTGGCTGCACAATAGTGGTGATCCAAAACTGAGCAGCACTGAGCCCCTGGGCTGTTTGCCTGCATTCCTGGGTGTGTGAAGGCATCCTGCTGGTCTCGGGATCCTTGGGGAGCTGTAGGGAATGCAGGCTGTGCATCCAGGAGTGGGATAGAGATCCCCCTGCTCAACAGCAAGCTCCCCATTTTTACCAAACCTTCCAATGAACTTTTATCTTTGCATGGAAATCTAATAAACGTCTGAATGTGCAAAACTTGGCCTTTCCCAAGAGTCTTATTCCTACATTGCTCCCTGTGGTGGACACATCCCACCTTGTGTGGCAATCACAGGCTGGAGACCTCCTCTTTGTTCAGTATCTTTATTGCAAGAACAGAAACATCTACACAAGGCTCTGCACAGCACAGCACGGCACCGGCTGGGACGGGCTGCCAGGGTGGCTGGCTCCACGCTGGCACAGGCGGATTGCTTCTGCTTCCTGAACCCTCCCTGCCCTGCTCCCCTGCATGTCTGGGGGTGGGGACATCCAGTGGTTCCCCCTGCACTGCTGCCCACCCAGGGCTGGCTCTGTTGCGGTGTTGCCCAGGGCTGGCCTGCGGTGCCAGGGACCCCAGAACCTGCAGGAGCAGGGACATTAGTGGTTCCAGAGGTGGGTTGTACCCCTTACACTCCGGGAGCAGGGAAGGGACTGGCCAGGGTGTGAGGGTCCTACACGAGGGGCCCTGGTGCTGCCCAGTGAGCTCCCAGCAGCTTCTGTGCGCAGGGATAGGGATCTGGGAAGGAGCAGGGAGCTGTTTCACTTGAGGTTGGATGTGGGAGTACAGGACTGCAGTGAGCGAGGTTGATTTAGTGCCAGAACCCTTTCTTTAATAATGAGGTTTTCTGCCCACCTGGGAGGAGATCCCGTGGGATCTGCATTCCTACCGGGTGTAGGGTCTCTCACAGGAAGGATGCCCTGGTTTGGCTCAGGAGGCTGAAGGCAGAAGCAAAGCCATACCGTGGCAGCCAGAGGGTATAAATGTCAGCTCGGTACCGTGGTGTCTGGATAGTGGTTTCCCTTGGAGGTGGCGGCGGTGACGTCTCTACAGGACGAGGCAGGTCTGGAGCATGCGGGAGGTGTGCTCTGGAGGAGGGAGGACGCCGCCGAGGGGGCGCCGGGCGCAGCCGAGCCTCTTACCGGCTCAGCCCCGCGCCCAGCACCTTGTTGATCAGCGGTTCGGGGGTGCCGGCCGAGCCCCACTCGTGCTCCACGCTCTTCACGCAGGGCAGGCTGGGGTTCGCCTTCTGCACCACCGAGATCTGGCAGGTCTGCGAATCGTAGTGGGCCTCGCACCAGTCGGGGAAGTCGATGGGGTGCTGGGTGCTGCGGGAGAGGGCACAGCGCCATCAGCTCTCCCTGGTTTGTGCCGGAGGGCTGCTCGTGGGGTCAGGTGGCTTCCTCTGCTGCCAGCCCCCCAGACAGGGTGTCTTCCAGACCAGGTCAGGCTGGGACACAGCTCCTGGCACATCTGAGCATCTCACTATGCTGAGACATCCTTGCCCACCACTTTGCCTCCCCAGCTCACCCCACCACCCTCTACCCCTCAGTGAGGTTTTGTTCACCTCTGTCCCTTGTCCCCGAGAGCCTGCTACCCCACAGCCCTCGGTGGGCTCTGACATCTGCTGCATTTGCAACAGACCCTCTGCTGTGGGCACAGGGGTGCCGTGGTGTGCAGCACTGCCAGGGACAGCCCACCCCAGTGCCCCTGAGACCCTCACTCACGTCTCACAGCAGCCCACGCCGATGGGGTGCAGGCAGGTGCAGAGCAGGCAGTTGGTACTCAGCCACGATTCCCCGAGGGAGAACTTCTTCCCCTCGTATTCACAGGGGGCTGCAAAGGAAGCAGTGGTGATGAGGACATATGGGCCTGTGTTGGGGGTGAGTGGGAGCGTCCTTGGCATCCCTGTGCCCTGACGGGGGTTGTCGTGACCTCCCACCCACCTGATGGCGCAGAAAATATTTGGTGGTCTGTCTACCACCCTGCAGGTATGGGATGCCCAGATATCTGCCAAAAGCAATGTACCCATACTCTGCTGTAGGCCATGCCCTACAGCTCTCCCCACTAACCTGTGGGCCTAGAGCAGAAGCAGGTGGCTCTTGCTTCCATGCAGAGGGCAAATCCAGGACCCCTTGGAGTCTGAGCATCTCTGCAGCCCCAGGAGGAGTCAACAGAGGGAAAACAGGGAGACCTCCTGTCTTTGCTACTAGTCCTTCACACTTGGCCCCAGGCAGGCTCCTGCCAGGAGTCTTCATGGCCCAGCTGGCTGTTTCTCAGCCAGAGCCCTGGGGAGCTGTTAAGTGGTTTACAGACTGCTCCTTCCACTCACCACTGGCCCACGATCCCACTCCTGAGCTCAGCAAAGTCCCTTCCACACTTTGCAGACACAGAGAAGAGCCCTGACATGCTGGAAAAACTGAGGCCTCCTCTTCCCGTCAGCCTCTTCCCATCTCACTTACCTTTAGCCTGGAAGTAGCATTTGGCCTGGGAGCCTGGCAGCTGAAGGAGGAGGGACAGAAGCAGGCAAAGCCTGCCCCAAGCATATCCCATCTTCTGAGCTTGCATGGCCATGGCTGGTGTTAAGCTGGGCTTGTTCACCTTGCTTCTCTATTGCCTTTGTGTCTTCCCTTCTCTCTCTCTCTCTCTCTCTCACTCTCTGCCTTTTTAATGCTCTTCCCCAATCCCAACAGAGATATTTATAAAGTTGAGCTTTACGACCCTGGCCACCAGCTGTGCCCCACTGGAAAAGTTGTAAAACTCATTTCCTGATTTGAAAGGCATGAAAACAAGAGGTAGGATCAAGATTTTTAACAAGCTGTGAAAAGCTGATTCATGCCCTCCAGAAATGTCTCCAGTTGGAAGCCCCTGTGGGTGCAAAGCTCCACAGGGAGTGGAGATCCAAGGGTCCCCAGCGGGATTGCCCTCAACCGCGTGGTGAGCACATAAGCAGCAAGCACAGGAGACCCTGGCTCCTGACCAGGAGAGCTCCAGGCTCTCCTCTGTTCACGCTGAACCATCACTGATCCTTCACAGTGGCCAAGGTTTTGGGAGCATCCCAACTTGCAGGGACTGGAGCAGCACAGGCGTCCCGTTAACAGCACAGCGTGGGATGCAATGGCCCCGTCCCCACTGGGGATGGAGGTGCTTGCACCCAACCCCTGGGTACCACAGCATGGCACTCTCACCCCAGCCTGTGCTGCAGGCTATGCCAGGCTTGTGGCCACCCGTGGGCTGAGGGTGACAGCGGGTTTTTTGACCAAGAGCAGGCAAAATGGTGACTGCCATTTGCTGATGGCAACTGCCACCTGTTAATGCAGAGCAGGGGAGAAAGAACCTGGGCTCGTCCGAGCACTGCTCATGAAAGGGGGCTGGACCTGTGTAGCACTCATGAGATACTGGAGCTGAGCAGTCCCTTTCAGAGCCTGGAGACCAGCTACAGCAGAAACGGGGAACAAGAGGGATGACATCAGGAGACAAATGTGCTTTTGGGCAACAAGTGACTTGAGAGAGAAATGAGAAACTTGACAGGAATCAAGGAGCCATGGGAAGATGCCACACCACCAAGGGATGTGCCCATGGACTGCACAGGCCCTTTTCCAGAGGGGCTACCTCTGGATAGAAGTGATGAGGCTGTTATCAGCTGGCAAAGTGAAGGGATGGGGCAGATGGAGGAGGTCAGAGCCCTGGGAGCCACATGGCCTAGGAGAACTACAAACAAAAGGCTGAATTGCCAAAAGAAATTCACAGCCCTTGTCAGAGGTGCTGCCGGCAGCAGGAAACGGGGCTCTGGGGACAGTCCAGGCTGTGGCTCGGCCAGGGTGGGGCAGTGCCAGCAGCAAGGCTGCATCACTAATAGTGGCATATGTGGGTCATCTGCCCCTGCATTAAGCTCCCTGCTTTTCGAGAGTTTGGGATAAGTTTACACCTTGACGCGTGAGGCTTAATATCCCTTCCAGAATTTGTATTGGCATCCACTATTATAGCTGGATATTTTTGTTATCCCCGTAAGTGCCCAATCTCTCATTGAATCCTGCTAAATTTTGGCCCGAGCGCTTTCCTGTGGCAGTCTAATTAAACACAGGGTGAGAAAAAAAAATGCTTCCTTTTATCCGCTCTGGATTCACCACCTTCGGATTTGAAGGCACAGTCCCTTCTCTCTGGTGCTCTGGGCCCCCTCACCATCCCCTTGCACCCCTGTCCTGCAACCTGTCCTCTTGGTGCCCGGGGAGCAGCCCTGGCTTTGCATTCCCTCTTCTCCTTGGAGAGGGCCCTTGGGCCCTCTCGTAGTGCCCTGGATGATGCTGTGCCCCTCGGTGGGGTGGCTGGATGCCAGCGAGCATGAGATCTGTTGGGAAAGGATAATAATAAACCAGAGAAGCTCTGAGCATCCAGGAATAACCCACTGACCACGGGGCCGTGAGCTGGGATGGTGGAGTGTATCAGTGACAAATAGAACTTGCCCTTTGGTGCAGAGTTATTACTATATAAGGAGCATAAAAGTGTTCGTTGTCAGGGCAGTAAATTAATATTCCTATTGTGTGTTTGGAAAAAGAGGTCTGGCACGCTAATAACTGCAGTGAAATAATCCATCATTGTTTCATCACCAAGAACAGCAAATGCTAAACAGAAGCGGTGGGTTTCACTCGGAGGCCTGCAGGATTTGGACAGGCTTCCAGAAGGGTGCTGAAAACCTGGGGCAACAGCATCTCTTGGCTGCGTGGAAGGGCATTGCCCCTGCTGCATCAGGGTCATGGGCAGGCATTCCCAGGATTTCTGTAGCCATTCTGCTTTACCAAAGAGAAGGTTAAGACTACCAGCTCACTCATGGCCTTTGGGTTTTTCATCAAAGTGCTTTGCTGGGAAAGCGTGGGAAAGAGGATCAGGACACCCCTTGGAACGTTGCAGAGGGGCCTGAGCAGTGGAGCACTCTCCACACTGTGGCGGTGCATTGGGTATAGGGCTGGTGGTCCACCACAGCCTGTGGGTCCTGCTGTTTCCCCACCTGACCACTTTCCTTCACCCACTTTTGGATCCCTGTACACCCATCTGGCCCCAGCACACCCCCCCTCTCGGGCAATCCAGACCATTTTGATCCAGTTTGTACAGGAGGGGGCTTGTAGCTTGGAAAGCATCAGCTGGAGTTGGAATTTAGTTTGGGGGATTTCTTGAGGGGTGCTGTGGCTGGATGACCTGACACCCTCTCCCACTGTGCCGGACTGTGCATCCTGGAGGAAGTTTTGCCACAGAGACTGAAAGGAGACAGCTGGTTTTGGTCTTACATCTCAGGGGACAATTGAGACCAGGGGAAAAGCCGCAAAAGGGATGCAGAGGCTGGAAGAGTACCTCTCTGGAAGCGCAGTCTCTTTATCAGGTAGAGACCAACAGCAGGGACCAACTGCCTGTCCAGGCATGCCAGTGAGGAGCAGTAACCATCTCTGAGCATCCTGGGATCCTGTAGATGCTCACATCCATGTCTCAGCATCTTCCCAGCAGGACCCAGCTCTCCTGCCTAGCCTGGCTCTTGGGTTGTAGCTGTGTCTGAAAGCACCCCACCAAGGGTACAGCACTGCTGGCCTCCTCTCCCAGAAAAGGCTGGGTACTCCCTCTGCAGAGTGGATGTCCGAGTGCCCAGTGCCAGGGATGAGACCCTGTGGATGGGTAGGGACACGTCACCAAGCCAGGGGGTGCTGGGATGAGGTGACAGCAGCCCAGCCCCACAGAAGGCTTGGAGAGTAATAAAAGATACTGGACAAGTTACCATCAGAAGGATCCAGGAGGGTTATAAAACCTGAATCTCCTGAGCCTTCAGCTGGGACTGCAGCTGCAGAGCAGGAAGCAAACAGGATCCCGGCTGGCATTGTGAAAGCAAACACCATAAATCCGAGGAAGTGTTGTGATTGCTGTTTTAGGCACTGGGGAGCTTGGCTCCTGTTCCCCAAAAGTATTTTATTTTCTCTCTAAACAGAAAAAAGTAAAATCAAACAAAACCCCACAACCCCAATTTTATCCCTGGACAAAACTGTCTTGGTGCTGCCATGGACTACCCAAGGCACCAGGGCGGGTGCAGGTAGATGCCAGCTCTGAGCGATGTCACTCACTTGACCGCTCACTCTCGTGGGCAGATCCTGGAGAGAGGTGAGCAGAGGGGTCAGAGAGACCTGGGCAGCCAGAGGCTGGGAAGGGGGGCACAGGAGGGGACAAAAGGCTACCCAGGGAATGACAGCCTGCTCGTGGCATCCTTCATCCCACAGCTGGTAAACCAGATGGGATAGCTTGTGGAGGCTGGAGTACTGGCAGGGTACAGATCCAGCTCTACCAGCAGTGAGGCTGTTGCTCCAAAAAGGAGACAAAGCAGAGGGGACATGAGGAAAAGCTTGATGTCACCTTACTCTGCAGGCTGGCTGCCTGCTGGATGGAGCTCAGTGCCAGTGGAGGAGCATGAGCTGGGAGGTGTGCTGACATGACCTGCATCTCCCAGGGGTGTCTGCGGCCTCAGCACCCACACCCTGACCCTCCTCACAGGGGAGAGACGTTCCCATCCCAGGGGCTAGGCACAGTATTTGCAGGGTCTCTACAAGCCTTGATTGGATGGTGTCTGTGGGCCCCCTGCTGTGGGACAGGACCTGTTGTGGGATAGTGTGTGTGGATCCTCTGCCGCAGGACATGATTTGCTATGGGATGGTGTCTGTCCTGTCCCTGCCATGGGACAGGGCCTGTGGGACAGGATCTGCTGTGGGATGGTGTCTGTGGGTCCCAGCTGTGGGATGGGCTTTGTGTTCTGGGCAGTCAGTCCCATGCTGTGGCTCACTCAAGCTCTCTTGCCCTCTCACCTTCTCACATAGTCTCATCCTCCCTTGCTCGCCCCCATACTCCACTCCTTTCCATTATCCCTTGGCACCCTCCCAGGCAATTTAGCCTAACTGTGGTTGCTCTGTGCCAGGCCAGGTTTTGGCATCACTGGGTTAGCCAGGCATCCCCGCTACCCTCAGCCCTGGCTCTCCAGCACCCTGGATACCCCAGCACCCTGGGTATGCTGCTGCCCATGGCTCTGCCCAGGCTCCCCTCAAGGAAACGTGCCGTGAGGTCATGGGGTGTTTAGAAAAACAGGCCTTGGCACTTGTTCACCATCCCAGGGAAAAAAAAAACATCCGGGCAGGCAGCCACGCAGTGAGCGCGAGAGGCTGGCACTCCATAAATCCCCTGGAGCAGGTGCTTTGTAGTCGGCACAAGGAAATGAGCACATTATTCAGCTCGGCTTAAACCTCGAAATGTTTCCTGTCCTGTGAGTCAGAAATAACCCTGGGAGATCATTCCTAGGCCACGCAGGAGCTGCACCAGCCAAAAAAGTGCCAGGTGCTTGTTGGGCCCAGGGTCCTGCCAGGGAGGTCAGGGGTCCAGGCCACTGGCACTGACCCCAGACTGTAACTGCTCTGGGACGTGCTGGGGACCCCCAGGGGACTCCCAGACCAGTCCTGGGCACCTTGCTTCATTGATTTGCAGGGACAGAGAGAACCCCAGAAGACCCTGAGAATTTCTGGATCCTGAGTGCATCCCACAGATCTCTGGCCTCTCTGTGGTATCAGAAAAGCAGATCCCCCTGAACACTGCACTGGCCCAGCACATCACTGTGGCTGTTGGCTGGCACTCACAGGGGCACCCTGGGCTGCTACCCTGCTTTAGGGACATCCTACAGGAAAGGCTGTGGATGGCTGGTGGATTCATGGTGGAGGAGATGACCTGGGCATAGGGCCGGGACTCCACATACTCGGCCTCAGGGTCCTAGAGCAGATGGAGAAGAACACACTGTACCAGGTGCCCCTGGCTTGGCACAGTCAGCACCTGCCTGAGGGGTGTTTTGGGTGACATGTCCTGTCCTGGTGCCCTGCAAGGATAGGGTCTTACCCTGGGTCTGGAGCACAGAGAGGTTTGGGTGCTTATGGGCACTGAAAAGATGAGGCTGCACTACACACAGAATTTGGTTTTGGGATTTCTCCACCGACCATTTTCAGTGTTCCCCTCTTATTCATATTCTCTCGTAACCATCACCTGCTGTTGTCTTTTAGTTAACCGGAATTCCCAGGATTGTCCTAAACCAGTGTTTTGACCCCAAACACTCACAGCGTACAGTGGTTGTGTTCAGCCATGAGAGAAAAAACACACTCTATTATGCAGAGTGGTTTTCCACTTTGAGAAACACATCATTCTCTCCATCAAAACACTTACCCAAGCTTGGTCCTCCCTTTTGATTCCAATTAACTAAATGCAGGTGCAGAGTGACTCACCTTATTCCCACAGGTACTGGGGATTGTCCTCATGGACGAACTGGGACAGCCCCTGCCCTGAACCAAGGAGGTGACAAAGCTGCCACATAAATCCACATTTTTCCCTTTAAAGTGTTTACCTCTGCTCTATTTTTTCCTCTACTGGCACATAAACTCCAAAGCCAAACAAGGAGTTCTTCAGATTCCCAGGACAGCAGGACCACGGGAGGCCCACATGTGCACCCATCCCTGTGTGCTTCATGCCCATCTGGCCAAAGCCTCTCTGACCTCCTGATGTTCCTCTTCCATTTGGGATGGGGTAGGTCTTCAACAGGGAATGGTGAGCTCAGCAGGACCCTGATTCCCACTTGGATGGAAATGGGGGTCTTCAGTGGTGCCACTTGTGATGCCTGCCATGCTCTTCACAGCCCCCTCCCAAGGCTGGCAAGCTTCTGGCTTCTCTCGTGGTGCAGAGGTGAAGGAGCCTGGAGGTCAATAAACAGTTGTCAGCTCTGGGAACTTGGGGTTTGGTTTCACTTGCTGGGAACATGGAAAAGAAGATTGGAACCTCAAGCCCCCCGGAATGAGCTCCCTGGGGCAGGTGAGTGTGGTTGTGCCCTTAGTGTCCTGGTGCGGTCCTAGGATGAGTATGGGTCACCATGGATTGCCATGGACCACCACAGTCCACTGTAGACCACCATGGAAAACTCTGGTCAGATGTGGCCCTATGGACTACAACAGATCACCACAGACCACCAGGGATCACTGCAGTCTACTGTAGACCACCATGGAAATCTGTGGACTGCTGTAGACCACCATGAATCACGACGGATCATCACGGACCACCACGAACCACCATGGTTGGTCACAGACTGCCATGGACCACCACATAACACCATGCATCACCACTGACCACCCCAGTTCTCCTCAGATCGTCGTGGACCTCCGTGAATTGCCACGGACCCCCATAGACCACCATGAATCACCACGGACTACCGTGGACTGTCATGGACCACCAAAATCCTCCACAGCTCATCATGAGCCTCTGTGGACTGTTCCAGACCACCAGAGACTACCATGGACTTCCATGGGCCACCAAAGACTTCCATGGACTGCTATGGATCACCAGGACCAGGGTGCTGGGTGCAGCCCTGTGCAAGGAAGTCTTGTCAGTTCCAAAGTGTAGGATACCCTTAAAACTCAGTGTGAGACTGTGGGACAGGGAAGGTGTGATGGAGTTAGAGAAACCCTAAAGCATGGTGAGCCCCACCCCTACATCCCCCGGGGAGCAGGCTGAGGGGCAGTGAGTGTAGTGGGCCTGGTGAGATTCCATCCCCAGCTGGACTCCTTTCCCTCTGTGGGTGCTTGTGAGGGGATGCCCTGCTCTGACGAGAACAGGGACAGCCACCCCCTGAGCCCTCTGTCTGTCTGGATGTACAAGTGGGAGTGGGCACAGCTGGGCGGGTTATAGCTGGTGCTGCCGGGTGCATGGGTGTACAGTGTATGCTGTGTACACAGCATGTGCACAGTGTGTGTAGGGCGCGTTTATGGTTGTATGTGCAGTGCACAGCATGTTTGCAGCACACAGGGTGTGTACGGTGTGTGGAAGGTGTGTGTATGGTGCATGGGGTGTGCACTGTGTGTGTGGTTTGTGTTTGGTGTGTGTACAGTGCACAGCGTGTGTGCGGTGTCTGCAGCGTGTGCCAGGTGTGTGTCTGGTGTGTGCCAGGCGTGTGCCAGGTGTGTGCCAGGTGTGTGCCTGGTGTGTGCCTGGTGTGTGTGCACAGTGGGTGTCTGGTGTGCGTACAGGGTGTGTAAGGTGCACAGTGTATGCACTGTATGTGTGTGAGGTGTGCAGTGTGTGCACAGTGTGTGAACAGTGGGTGCACCGTGTGTGTACAGCCTGTGTACGGGGTGTGTGTGTCATGCACGGTGTGTGCAGTGTGTACACGGCGTGTGCGTGGGGGTGTGGGTGTGTGGGGTGTGCAGGGTGCACGAACGGTGTGTATACGGTGTGTGGACGGTGTACGGTGTGTGTGCAGGGTGCGTGTGGGCTGTGTGCGGTGCGCGGGTGGTGCGGGGTGTGTGCAGGGAGTACGGGGTGTGCTGTACCCGCTGTGTGCGGTACCGGGGCGGTGCCCGGGCCCCCTCTGCTGGCTCACACGCGTACACACGGAGTACCCCCGCACCCACACCCCCCCCGCCAAGGGCACCCCCACGCACCCCATCCCTCCCGCAGTGAGTCCCACTCCCCCGCCTTCTCCCTCTCTCCCTCCACCCCCTCTGCTTTTCTTCCACATATCTCTATTTTTGTTTCCGATTTCCCAGAGTCGCTCCTGTGTCCCGCCCGCGGCAGCTCCTGCGGGAGCGCCACCACCTCCCGGAGGAGCGGGTCGTGCCTGCTTCCTGACCGCTGCCCCCAGCGAGAGGACGTGTGGAAGGCTTTTCCCACTCAGGCTGCTGCCAGCCCCTCTGTCCCCTCTTTGCTCCCGAGCCTGTGCCACCGGAGGCTCGGAGATGCCACTGTGGCTCAGGAGCGAGCCACAGGGCTGGGGGCACCTGGAGGGCACAGGATCTGCTGCCGTCAGAGCCTCATGAGCAGGGCTGATTTCGCAGAGGCTCCGTGCTGCACTGGCCCGGGGTATTTATAGCCGGCAACCCAATCCTCCCGACTTGGGATGTGCAGGGCTGGGTGAGCCGAGCTCCGTGACTCCACGGACGGGAGAGACGTGTCACTCACTGTGGGGACACCCGCAGCGGCACGGGCGGGGACAGTGAGAGGGGCTGTGATTCCCGGCAAGCCTAGTGGCCCAGGGACCCGTGTCGGGACACCACGGGGTGCCGTGGCTTGGCGCTGCTTTGCTCCGGTGGCTCCTAAAATCCCAGGAGAGGAGAGCGACCCCCTGCCCGCCGCTCAGCGCAGCATCCCTCACGCGTCTGAGCCCCGCGGGACCTTGCAGGGCCAGTGACACCCGCAAACGCCTGCGGGGTCCCCGTGAAGACACTGCGCTCCCCCACACAAGCATGCCGCCCCACATAGCTCTGAGCCATGGGGCAGGGGCTGACAATACACACCGACAACCCCCTCCAGCCTCTATCGCCCCCCACCCCCGCCCGATGGGAGCAGGCAGCAGGCTGGGAATGCGAGGAATGCACCGCAGGCATGCTGCCCCCGCCGAGCCCTCCTTGCCCTACCGAGGCGCCCCTGAGAACAAACGCACGGCACCTCTGTGTCCCCTCGGGCGGGGCGGCGCCCCATGGCAGCCCACGGCACCTCCGTAGGTCCTTCCCAAATCTCCAGAAAGATAGGCAACTCCGCTCTGCCCGAGTTACCCCAGCCCCACGGCGCCCTAGGGGCTCGCACGGGGTTCCCTGCCCCATAGCCAGCCCTAGACCCCAGAGTGCTCCCCTGTGCTCCCCTCGCAGACGCCCACCCTCCTACCCCACCCCACAGGTGTGATGTCCCATAGCGCACGAGTTGGAGCTTTAAAACCGGGAGTGGTGACGTGCCCACTGTCCCAGTTCCCTGCCATGCCCTGGCCTCAGCTGCCCCTGCCCCACCAGAACACGTGTCGGTGGGCAGCAGAACACCAGGTCGCTGTGGCAGAGGTCCTCACTTGCACCCTCCACTACTGTGGGGACGTCCTGGGTGCCAAGGATGTTTGGATCCCCGGGGCACCCCGGTCCTCAGGATCCAACTCCCCAGTTGCCTCCCCGCATTCCAAATCGCCGGGGAGTTCTCCAACCTCCTTCCCTGCCCCCAGAGGGGACATCCACACCCAGGGATGTCTCCACAAGGGAAGTGACCAGGTTCCGGGCAACCCCTCCCCAGAGCCTGATTCCCTTTGTACCCCATAGCCCAGTATGTCCCAAAAATCCATTGTGGGGATACCCACACCCGGGATATTCCCTCCCTTTTCAGTTGTCTGTACCCACTCATGCCCCGCAGTGGGGACACCCCTTTGCCAATATCCCATCACTCACATCCCCTGCACCCCACTGCCTTCCATAACCCTTGGGGATCCACAGTATGGGACATCCCCTCCCCAGTCTCCAGGCTATGGGGCCCCCTAGAACCAATCTGGATCACACCTGATCCCTGAACGCCAGTACCTCACTCACATTGGGGACATTCCAAATCCTATTGGTCCCCTACCAAGCTCCTTCCTGGACCCCCTAGATCGCACGCACCCCCTCTTCAATCCCTGCCCACTGGGAGCCGGTGGATCTGTGGATTCCCCTTCCTAGTCCTCCAGTGGGGACCCTTGAACTCCTCCCCAACCCGTCCTCGCAGAAGCCGAGCACCCCAGCCCCCTGCTCCAAACCCGGCTGTGATTCCCCCTCACTGCACCCCGCCAGAACAAAATAAAACACCTCCCTCATTTCCCACCGACACCTCGAACCCCGATCCCTCCTCCCCACGCCCCCTCCAGGGCCTCCTAGAACCCACGCACCCCCTCCTCAATCCTTGCCCACTTGGGGACCGCCGGACCTGGGGACCCCGCTCCCTAACCCCGCTCTGGGGACCCCATAGCTCTTCCCTGGAACCTGGAAGCCAGACGGCGGCCACCCCTCCACCCCGCCCCCGCCCCAGCCAGTGCTCCCTCCACTCGCCCCTCCCGCGGCCCCCTCTCCGGGGACACCGCCCCCGCCCGCCGCGGTGCCGCCCATCCCGTGCCGTCCGGGGCCGGGCGGGGACCGGCGGCGCCGCCCCCGGGAGGAGGGCGGTCGGTGTCGGTCGGCGGGGCGGGGGCGCGGCGGAGGCGCCTGAGCGGCGGGCGGCGGCCCGGGGCGGAGGAGCCAGCGCGGCCCATGGCTCCGCCGCTGCCGCTGCCGCTGCTGGCGCTGCTGCTGCTGCTGCTGCCGCTGCCGGGACCGGCGAGCGGGGGGCGGCGACCGGCGACCCCCGACGGGGCGTCCGCCAACTTGACGGTGGCGGTGGTGCTGCCGGAGCGCAACGTGAGCTACGCGTGGGCTTGGCCGCGCGTGGGTCCCGCGCTGAGCCTGGCACTGGAAGCGCTGGAGCGGGGCGAGCCGCCGCTGCTGCCGCGGCCCTTCTCCGTGCGCGTCGAGTTCATGAGCTCGGAGCTGGAGGGCGCCTGCTCCGAGTACGTGGCACCGCTCAACGCCGTGGACCTGAAGCTCTACCACGACCCCGACGTGCTGTTCGGGCCGGGCTGCGTGTACCCCGCCGCGTCCGTGGGGCGGTTCGCCTCGCACTGGCGGCTGCCGCTCATCACCGGCGGGGCGGTGGCCGCGGGCTTCAGCCGCAAGCGGGAGCATTACAGCACGACGGTGCGCACCGGGCCCTCGGCCCCCAAACTGGGCGCCTTCGTGTCCCACCTACACGCGCATTTCAACTGGAGCGCCCGCGCCGTGCTCCTCTACGTGGACCGCAAGACCGACGACCGACCCTACTACTTCACCGTCGAGGGGGTCTACCAGGAGCTGCAGGATGGCAACAACCTCACCGTCACCGTTCACATCTACTCCCCCGACGAGGGCGGCCCCGACACCGCCGTCCACTTCATCAAAGCCAACGGGCGCGGTGCGTGGGGCGGCGCGGCGTGGGTGGGGGTGGGGGGGACACGGCGACCCCGCGCGGGACAGGGCTGAGCGCCCGGGGACGGGGGGTGGGACGGGAACGGGGACGGGAAAGCGGAGAGGGCTCCCTATGGGGAGGGCTCAGGAAGGGGGGGAAGATCCTCCGTGGGGCACAGCCAGGGGCTGAGGTTGCACTGGGATCCGTGTGGGGCACGGGGGGGTGCAGTCATACCCGTCTGGGCACTTTACGGAGAAGGATGGGCTGTGCGGCAAACAGAGGGTACAGCAAAGGGGTGGCAGTGCCATGGGGCCCATCTGAGGTACAGCAAGGGGACTAGGGTGCTGTGGACAACATGTAGGGTACAGCAAGGGGTTAAAGGAGCAGCAGGACCCATTTGGGGCACATGCAGTGGAACTGCTGTAGGGCATCAAGGGACTGGGAACACAGCAGGACCCATAGGGGGCACAACAAGGGGTCAGGGCAGTGGTGGGACCCATCTGGAGCACACCAAAGGGATTAGGGGGCTATTTAGATCCGTGTGGGGCACAGCAAAGGGATGGGGACACAGTGGGATTATGTGGGCTGCAGCAACAGTGCAAGGAGACAGTGGCACCTTTGTGGGACACCATGAGGCTCTGAGGAGACAGTGGGACCTGTGAGGCATGCAGTGAGGGGCCAGCGACAAAATGGAACTTGTGTGGGGCACAGCAAGGAGCCAAGGACATGGTGGGACCCATGTAGGGTGCAGGAGGGGATGGGCAGAGTGAGACCTATGGTGGGACTTGGCAAGGGGCCAAATGGGCAGTGGGACCCCTGTGGAACACAGAGAGGGGCTGGGAGAGCAATGGAACCCATGTAGGGCATGAGGGTGGGCTGAGGGCACAGCTGGACTTGTGTGGGGCATGAGAATGGGCTGAGGGCACAGCGGGACCGGTGTAGGGCACAGGGAGGGGTGAGCAAAGTGGATTGTATGTAGGACGCAGTGAAGAGTGAGCACATTTTGTCGTGGTGGGTTTGGAGGAGCAGCAGGACCTATACAGGAGAGTGACTTCACAGAGGACAAGGCACGACTTGAGCCCTGCCAGGGCCAAACTGTGTGCCAGTGAAGAGGCCAGGATGTGGCACAGGGAAGGGGCACAGTGTCTCCCTTCCTGCCCCCCCAGCTTGGTCAGTCTTTGCCAGGGAGAGCCACCCTCGCCTTAGTGGGTCACGTGCTGTGAGAGGCAACCCTGTGGGGCCACCTACCCTCTGTGTTAGCAGGACTGGGTGTCCCTAGGGGCAGGCAGGACCCAGGCACCTCCTTGGAGGCTGAAGGTGACAGAGTGGACGTGGCCATCTGAAGGGCAGCATCAGCTGAGGTTACGTACCCAGAGAATCCTGGTGCCAGCATGCTGAGGCGGTGGTGCCGTGCTCAGGCAGAGCCCTCCAGGCTGGCACCTGGGCTGTGCCTGTCCCTGCTGTGCCCCCGGCATGGGGCTGGGATGGCCCCACCCTGCTGATGGAGGGATAAATCAATTTGGTGCCTTTTCAGTGCCCCGGGAGAGCAGCTATATTGGGAGCGGGAGGAAATGGAGGGGCTGACGGAGGCAGCTGGAGAGCAAGGGCGGCCTGATGGTCTTTCATTATTGATGAGCGGGGTGTATCGATCCCGAGGAGTCAGCCACTCCGCAGTGCTCCTTAATGGATTCTGAGATGCTGTGTCATTAAGAAGGACATCCAGCCAGGATAAGTGGAGCCAGATGGGCCAGTGGGAGACGTGTCTGAGGATGAGGACCAGGCTAGGGGAGTGTGTGTGGCGCTTTGGGGTGGTGGATTGGGTTCCCCTCGGGACTGAGGTTGTTGAGGCCGAGTCCATGGAGTGAGCACCCCGTGGTGGGCTGCAGGAGCTGCGTGGCCTGTGGCTGCTCCTCTGGGATGGAAGCTCCCTGCGTGCACCAGCACAAGCCAAGGGATGTGGAGCTTCTTATGGGATGGGGGCAAAGCACCACACAGGGAAAAAGGCTGAAATCAGCAATTCCTGTCAATGTTTCCAGCTTGGTCCCACAATGGGAACTGATCCCTCCTAGTGCAGGCAGGGGGTTGTGGCTGTTGGAGGAGAACACCAGGCATGGCCAGAGACCTGAGGGCCCTCTGAGCTGGCATCATATTATCACAGAATCATAGAAAGGCTTGGGTTGGAAGGGACTTTAAATTTAGACCATTTAGTTCCAACAACCCTGTTATGGGCAGAGATGTGGAGAAGGTCTGGCCCCCTCTGGCCACAGCCCAGAGATGGGGCCAGAGTGTGGGCCTGAGTGCTTGGCCCCACATAGGTGGGTGCTCAGGGCTGCAAAGCTGATGTAGGTGTATGGGGCAGAGAGTGGGAACCTGCACGGCTGTCCCAGGGGTTCTGACCCCAGCATGGTGTGGCACAGAGTGGGAAAGCAGGGTCTTCAGTTGCAGCCATATCCTTATCCGTGCCCTGCAATGACACCATATCATCCCTCTTGGCATCACCTTCCTTCTCTCAGGTGGTGGGCAGGAGTTTGGTAAACCTCTCCTGAGGAAAGCCACCTCCTTGCCCCACCGTGTGGGGCATTAGCAGGTCTAATGAAGGAGCAGGAGGGGTTGTGGGTGCGTCGCACTTGCCATTGCCCGTCTCAGCGGGGCCTGGGCGACGTGCAGGGTGCCACGTCTCTCGTGCCATTTGCAAAAGCGCTGATATAATTAGGGCTGTGGTTGAGGGAATTAGCAGAGCATCTGCCTGCGAAAAGCCCAGGTCCCCTGCCTGGGGAGACTGCTGGGCTCTGGAGGGGAGTGCATTTGGTCCTCACCCCTGCAGTCCCCCTGGGCGAGTGACGGCCGCCTGGCCAGGACGGGGGTCTCTGTGCTGCAGTGCTCTGTGCTGGTGGGGCTGCTTCAAACTGGGATTTGCTGCCTGAAACTGGGATTCACCCTCAATTTAGGGTTATCTTCTATCATGCAGGAATCAAGCAGCATCCTGACGCCTCATCTGCAAGCTCATGGTCCTGGCCCTCTTCTGAGGCCCATCACTCTGCCTTTCACACCACAGACACAATTGTCAGGGGGCTGGATGCACCCCAGCCTAGCAGGACCCTGTTCCTCTTGTCCTCTGTAAAACTAAGGCTGGCTTTGGCCATTTGCCCTTGGGGGGCTGTGTGTGCTCACTGGGGTGCTGCTGGCTGTGCAGGAGGCTGCCAGCTGGAGGCAGCTGCCCAGGTCAGGGAGAGCCTCGGACATTGACCCTTTCCTTCTGCATGGCTCCTGCAACCTGTCCCTGGGGAGCCGTTCAGGCGTCATCCATCCCCTTGCTTGGTGGCCTTTGACCAGGCAGGCTTTCGCTGCCGCCGCAGGGGCTGGCTGCCTGCAGTGTCCCACCATCTGCCACCAGCTGTTGTGGCTCCCCAGCCCGTGTGGCTGCCTTTTCCTGGCGCCTGCAATGGGATGGGGAGGCTCCCATTCTGTGTCCTTAAGGGGGGACCCTCAGGGTCTGCATGCCAGGGAGGTGCTGAGCTGCCCATCCTGGATGAGAAATCTTGGGACAGCACATTTCTGGGTGCAGGACTAGCGAACTGGGGAAGCCAAGACTGTTTATTTGAAGTATTGCAGCATTCAGAGGGAACCATTTCAGACTCTGGAACAGGCTCTTGCTCACATAGAGTTCACGCTGCTGCAATTTTCCTCTCCCCTAGCTGCCCAGGAGCAGCTCCCCACGTTGCTGTGGATTCTCTGTGCCCAGGGTGGCTGTGCTGGGTTTCCTCTCCCACCCATGGGCTGCCTCACTGCTGCCGTGGGTGACCCTGTCAGCCCCTGTCAGCCCTGCTGCCTGCATGGCTGGGTGCCCACATGGCTGGGTGTCATCCAGCAGCAGAGACCCCATCCCAGAGGAGCGGGGCTTCTTTGCTGTCCCCAGCCCCCCGTTCCCCGGGTCCAGCCGGGGCGCTGGGCCCCTTGCAGAAAGGCTGTGCGCCGGGGCCAGCGCCCAAGCGTGACATTCCTCCGGCACCCGCCGCCGCCGCCTCCTCTGTTGCTCAATCCCGGGTTCCCAGCCAGCCTGGCTGGAGCGGGGCCCCGGTTTTCCGGGGGGAGGGAGGAGGCAGTGTCAGGATCCTCAGCAAGGGCATAGAGGGCCCCTGCTTGGGGGGGTTTTGGACACTCTCAGGCGTCCGTCCTCTCTGCCCGTGGTGCCCTGTGCCAGCCCCGTGCCGCCCCCGCACACCACCTGGGTGGGCATCCCATGGGGGCTGGCTGAGCCCCCAGCAGAGGGTGGGGGCTCGCAGGGCGGCCCGACGGGGCCCGGGCACCCCCTTGCCGTGTGGGTCACAGCAGCGAGATGCGATGCTCTGTTTCCAATTAGCGCCAGTGGCCGCAAGAAGGTGCTGGAATCTGGGAACCTGCGCATTCCTGCCACACTGCCGGCCAGCCGCGAACCCAAACATGGGTTTGTCCCATTCCACAGCCCGGGCTCCCCAGGGGCCTCTGGGCGCACGGCCCCACCGCCTCTCCCGGCCCCCCTGGTCCCCTGCCTGGGGCTGGCGTGGAGCAGCCAGGACGCTGATGCCGGAGGGAGGCATCTCCTGTCTGGTTTTTGCTGGAGCAGGGTGTGTGACGCCTGTGCCTGAGGCAGCCCCCTCATGTTTTGGAGCAAGTTTTCCTCTGTTTTCCTTTTTCCCCCTCAGCCAAAGGTGACTGATGGGGCAAGAGTGGGGCAGTGCTAGCAAGGGCGGTGGGGCTGTCTGTGGGGCACAGGAAGGTGGTGAGCCAAGCACTGCCCCATCTGCCTGATCCATCCCCCCAACTCCCCCACCCTGCAGCCACCAAGTGCCCCCTGGGCTGCCCTGCTCCGTCACCCCAAGGGAAAGCATCCCACCGTGTTGCTGGCTGTGTTCCCCAGGGTGCAGTAGGGTGTTACTGTGTCCCTGATCCCCCCTCCTCTCTCTGGCAGTGGTGTATCTCTGCGGGCCGCTGGAGATGCTGCGGCAGATCATGCAGCTGGCACAGCAGGAAAACCTCACCAACGGCGACTATGTCTTCTTCTACTTGGATGTCTTTGGGGAGAGCCTGCGGGGCGACTCTGCCCGTGACCCCTTCAAGCCCTGGCAACAGAGTCCGGGCCAGGATTCGGGGCTGCGCGAGGCTTTCCAGGTGAGATGTGCACACTGCCTGGGGACAGGGATCTCCCCAGCCTGGCCCCGGTGTGTGAACCAGGGTGTTGTGCTTGCTTGCAGATGGTGCTGGTGATTACCTACTATGAGCCCCAAAACCCTGAGTACCAGCATTTCCAAACCCAGCTCATCCTGCGAGCTAAGCAAAAATTTGGGGTGCAGCTCAACTACTCTCTGGTGAGTGATCCACTTGCATGATGGGGTGGTGGGGACCTTCCATATGGGTCTGAGGTACCTCTCCAGGATGCAGAGGGTGGATCATGACCACGGGCAATGCCAGGGGGTGCCACCCCTGGTGGGAACAGCCACGGGCACTGCCATCCCTGCAAGGTGGATGTTGGGGTTATGGGGCCATGGGTGGGTGCATGGTCCCAGTGTGGAGGTCCCAGGGACAGGGTGCTCCTATGTGTGTGGCTGTGGGTGTGCTCAGGTTCCCCCCACAGATGAACCTGGTGGCGGGGTGTTTCTATGACGGGATGCTGCTGTACGCCATGGTGCTGAACGAGACCCTACGTGAGGGAGGCTCCAAGAAAAACGCCACTCACATCATCGAGAAGATGCGGGACCGCAAGTTCCAGGGTAACACTGGGACAGGGGCAGCTGGGTTGCGAGTGCTGTGGGGGTGGTGGAACCCAGTCCCTGTCCCATCTGGGTTTTGCTTCTCCCACAGGGGTGACGGGGCTTGTGAGCATGGACAGCAACAATGATCGGGACACTGACTTCAACCTGTGGGCCATGAGCGACCCCAAGACCGGGAAGTACGAGGTGGGGGCCAGCAACAGTTTCCCCCTGGCTGGGGCAGGGATGGAATGCTGGGGTCTGGGGTGGCCTCATCTCTCTCTGCCTTAGGTGGTGGGACACTACTCAGGTGTGGAGAAGCAAATTCATTGGCTGGGACGACCTATCCCCTGGGTGAAGGGGGCTCCCCCCTTGGACAACCCTCCCTGTGTGTTTGATGTGGATGACCCCTCCTGCGATAAAAGTGGGTGTCCTGGGTCCCCACGTCCCTTGGGCCCCAGCGCCCTTCCATGCCCAGCTGGGCCACCCTGACATCCCCTCCTGTTTGCAGCCCCCCTCTCGATGCTGGCCATCGTGGCTTTGGGCACTGGCCTCACCTTCGTCATGTTTGGCGTCTCCAGCTTCCTCATCTTCAGGTCAGCTGGGGCTGGGGGAGCCTCTGCCTGGGCACCAGGCACCTCTCAGTCTGCTGGAGGGGGGCAGGCAGGGCAGGGGGATCTGACACCCATGTGTCCCCCAGGAAGCTGATGCTGGAGAAGGAGCTTGCCAGCATGCTCTGGAGGATCCGCTGGGATGAGCTGCAGTTTGGAAGTCCCGAGCGGTACCACAAGGCAGCAGGCAGCCGGCTTACCTTGTCCCTGGTGAGAAGTGCTGCCCTGTGCTGTCATCCCTCCCTGCATGACACCCCTACATGTTGATTCCCTACATGGCCCTCTGTTCCCTACAGAGCCAGAGCCCCACTTCACTTGTCCTCTGAACCGCCCTTCATCCTTACATAGCCCTTCGTCCCCTACTAGAGATGCACTCCATCCATCCCTGGCATGACCCTCCATCCCTTACAGAGCCAGTGTAGCTCCATCCCCTACACAGCCCTGAATCCCCTACAGAGCACCATACCTCATCAAGCCCCTATGGTGCCCTCCATGCCCTACACAGACACACCTTATCCATTCCCTACACCCACTTCAGTGTACCATACCTCCTCCTGGAGTCTTCACCCTCCCTACAGAGCATGCAGAGCTTGCCCTGACCTTCTAGAGCCCATCCTGCACCATCTGCTGCACACCCTTGGGTATTCCTGCCTTGCTCCATTGGTGTCTGCCACCCTGCCACCCCAGGGTTCCTCTCCCTAATCCCCTCCTTCCCACAGCGTGGCTCCAGCTACGGCTCCCTGATGACCACCCACGGCAAGTACCAGATCTTCGCCAACACCGGCCACTTCAAGGTGAGTGCAGCCGGTGGGGAGCCCTCCCCCCGAAATGCCCCAGCTCTGTTGGTGTACTCGCCCTTGGCTGCACCCCCGCCCTGCAGGATGCTGGCACCTTCCTTGCCTCCTCAAATCCCCTCAGCAAGCACTGACCTCTCTCCCTTCCCAAACACCCCAGGGCAACGTGGTGGCCATTAAACACATCAATAAGAAGCGCATTGAGTTGACGCGGCAGGTGCTCTTCGAGCTAAAACATGTAGGTTTGGGGCCTCAGCTGGGGTGGGCAACCTGCTCGGGGGTGCAGGGACTATTCCTGGGACTGGGGGAAGCTGCTGGGAGCAGCAGCCCATCCCCTCTAACCTCAAGACCCACTTGGCTCCACTTCCACCTGCAGATGCGCGACATCCAGTTCAACCACCTGACTCGCTTCATTGGGGCGTGCATCGACCCCCCCAACATCTGCATCATCACCGAGTACTGCCCACGGGGCAGCCTGCAGGTAGAGGGGCTTAGGGACACCAGGGGTGACACTCAGACACTCCTCACGACCTGGCTGGGCTGGGCATTGAGGACAGGGCTGTGGATACTGGTGGCCCTTAGCCCCACAAGGTTCGCAGCTGAGCTGCCCAAGCAGGTGTCAGAGGCCAGTGGAGGGAAGGGGGTGGATGCTGCAGACTCCCCCTGCAGCTGGGTGCTTGGTGAGGCTGCTGCCACCATGCCCGGGGTGCTTGATGGGGTCCACTCATTGTGCTACCTCAGGATGTCCTGGAGAATGAGAGCATCAACCTGGACTGGATGTTTCGCTACTCCCTCATCAATGACATTGTCAAGGTACCCAAGGGAGGGGCATGAAGGGCTGGGGGAGGTGCATGAGGAATACCAGCTTCACTGTGTCCATCTGCCCCAGGGAATGGCCTTCCTGCACAACAGCATCATCGGCCACCACGGCAGCCTCAAGTCATCCAACTGTGTGGTGGACAGTCGCTTCGTGCTGAAGATCACTGACTATGGACTGGCCAGCTTCCGCTCACCCAGCGACAGTGAGGACACCCACGCGCTCTATGCCAGTGAGTGCCTGCTCTGGGGGGACCACAGGGATGGGGTGGCCCTGCCTCACTGCTCCATGGCTTTGTCCCACCAGAGAAGCTGTGGACAGCCCCAGAGCTGCTGCAGAAGGGGCACCTGCCCACCCCAGGCATGCAGAAGGCTGATGTCTACAGCTTCGGCATCATCGTGCAGGAGGTTGCTCTGCGGAACGGCCCCTTCTACATTGAGGGCATGGACCTGAGCCCCAAAGGTGAGGGCAGGGGGTGGGTGTAGGGCAGTTCTGTCCCCTCTTTGGAGGGTCCGGTGCTCACTACCATCCACGTCCTGGCAGAGATCGTGCAGAAGGTGCGTAACAGCCAGAAGCCGTTCTTCCGCCCCTCCATCGACATCGGGGTGCACAGTGAGGAGCTGGCCGTGCTGATGGAGCGCTGCTGGGCGCAGGAGCCGGCCGAGCGTCCCGACTTCAGCCAAATCAAGATCTTCATCCGTAGATTCAACAAGTGGGTGGTTGGCGAGTGGAGAAGGTGGCCCAGGGCGGGAGCAGGGACAGCCATGGGGGTGGGAGTGGTTGGGGGGGCACCTCTTCTGGCAGTGCCAGCTGCCTGCACCCCCACAGGGAGGGAAGCACCAGCATCCTGGACAACCTTCTGTCACGCATGGAGCAGTATGCCAACAACCTGGAGAAGCTGGTGGAAGAGCGGACACAGGCCTACCTGGAGGAGAAGCGCAAGGCAGAGAACCTGCTCTACCAGATTCTGCCCCAGTGAGAGGGGGAGAGAAGGGAGCGTGTGGGTCTGGGGTTTGGCATGGGGTCAGTGTGCAATGGGGTCCAAACCCCCCAATGCAAGCATGGGGTCCCTTGCCAGCTCCATGCTGGTGTAGGGCAAGGGATGCCGGGGGAATGGGGTTTGGAAGTGAGAGCTCACCACCATCCCCTCTTGTCCCACCAGCTCCGTGGCAGAGCAGCTGAAGCGTGGAGAGACAGTGCGGGCTGAGGCTTTCGACAGCGTCACCATCTACTTCAGTGACATTGTGGGCTTCACTGCCCTCTCAGCAGAGAGTACTCCCATGCAGGTGAAAGCAGGGCTTTGGGAGAAGCCCCTCTGTGGGGCTGGTGGGGGTCTCACACCCTAGCAGTGCCCTCACGGGTTGGGGGGCCATGCCTGCTCCCAGCCTCACACACACCCTTGCTCCATTCAGGTTGTGATGCTGCTGAATGATCTCTACACTTGCTTCGATGCCATCATTGATAACTTTGATGTCTACAAGGTGAGGGTGTGGGTCAGCCAGCACAGTCCCCCAGAGTGAGGCAGGCAGCAAGGAGCCCAGGTTCTACCTGCTCCCCCCTGACCCTGCAGGTGGAGACCATTGGGGATGCCTACATGGTGGTCTCGGGGCTGCCGGTGCGCAATGGGAAGCTGCACGCCCGTGAGATCGTCCGCATGGCCCTGGCCCTGCTCGAGGCTGTCAAAACCTTCAAGATCCGTCACCGTCCTAACGACCAGCTCCACCTGCGCATTGGCATCCACACCGGTGAGTCCCTGCTCCCACTGGCACCGCAGCAGGGGGGTGCTGGCCCACCCGCAGTGTCCCTAAGTGTCCCTGTGCCGGCAGGTCCTGTGTGCGCTGGAGTGGTGGGTCTGAAGATGCCGCGGTACTGCCTCTTTGGGGACACAGTGAACACTGCATCCCGCATGGAATCCAATGGCCAGGGTGAGCCATGGGGCTGGCAGCTGGGGTCCAGCACCTCCTCGGGTTGTGTCCAGCTCCCTCACCCAGCCAAGTCTCTTTTTCCCCTCTGTGCTACCCAGCCCTAAAGATCCACGTCTCATCCACCACCAAGGAAGTTCTGGATGAGTTTGGCTGCTTTGATCTGGAGCTGCGTGGGGATGTGGAGATGAAGGTAAGGGCACAGAGATGCTAGTGGGGTGCCAGCCCTTCCTGCTGCATGGGGCATGTGATGAGGGTGTGGGTTTGGGCTGGGACCCCTTGTTCCCCTCAGTGCTGGGGATGACCCAAGGAGCCAGAAGCAGGGAGGTTCTCACTGCCCTCCTCTCCCTCCCAGGGCAAGGGTAAGATGCGGACATACTGGCTGCTGGGCGAGAGGAAAGACCCCAAAGTCGTCTGAGCCCAGTGGCAGTGGCGGAGCTCCCAGCCTCAGTGGAGCTGCCAATGCCTCCCGGTGCCTTGACCCCCAGGATGCACCGGCACTCCCCCCTCACTGCATCCACCACCACCTCTGCAGCCCCCCTGCTTCAGCAGGGCCTGGGCAAGGTGGGGCAGCAGCCATGTCACTGTCTGCCCCCCTCCCTCAGCACCAGCAAAGCCCACCTTCCCCCACAGCCCCTGCTGGAGGGGGGGAACTGGCCCAGATCCAACCCTCATATCCCACCCACCCTTTGGGTTCCTTCTACCCCTGCCCTTTCCCCTGTGGCTCAGCTGGCTCTGAGCTGGTCCGGGGCCTGGCTGCCCCGTAGGGCACTTTGCCGTCTCTTTTCAGTACCTGGCCCCTAGCAGAAGTTGTGCCCATGTCACCCCTTCCCTGGGGTGGGGGGAAATGGGGATTCCTGCCAAGACTGACTCCTTGGCCAGGTCAGGCTTCAATGCCGCAGCTCCCCCCCTCCCCAGTCTCCTCTTCTCCTGTATATAACCCCAGTGGGTCATGTAAATACCACATCCCCCCCTTCCCCAGGTGTAAATATAGGACTCACTGCAACTATTTTGTTGAAATACAAACTTGCCCAAATCCGTCTGTTACCTGACCTCTGCTTCTCTCTGTCCTGGAGTGCCAGTCAGGGAGAGGGGCTGGGGGCACCCCAGTACTGAACTCAGCCTTGGCTGGGGTCAGCTGCCTGGAGCATCCCAGAGCATCGTATCGCAGGGCTCTGTCTGCGGTGCAGGGTGGGGGTCCGGGCACGGGGAGCTGGGGCTCAACGCAGGGGTGGCTGTTGAGGGCTCGGGCAGTGCTGGGAAGGCAGGGCTGCCGCGGCGGGGTTTGCTTTGGCGTGAAGGCTGCAGTGCGTTCCTCTGAGCTCATGCTCTGGCCACCCCGCTGCTGCCTCTTACTGGAACACACCTGTGCCTGGGGACCGGGACGGCGGCTGCGTGTCGCCCGCTGCGTGTGCCGGGAGGGGACATGTCCCAGCGGACGAGGCTGTGCCAAGGGCTCTCCCTTCATGCTCAAGGAGGGAGGTTTGGGGCCACAGCATGTTTTGGGTCAACAGTGACTTGCACCAGGGCTGGAGGGTTTCCCACTTTGCTGCATGGCCCTGAGGGATTTGAGATCCCAGGGATGCTGTGCTCCCCTTCCAAACACCCAGCCTGAGGACAGCCTGAGGGTGGCAAGGATGCAGGGACCACCTGTGTCCCCTTGCTTTTTAATCCTTGAAGGTCTGAGGCTCGCTGCTCAGGGGGTCGCAGGGGTGAGGTGGCCCTAGGTACACAGTGATGGGAGTGGAGAAGGTTGCGTTCCTCTTGAAGGGAATGTTTCTGCTGAAGAGGGCAGTGACACCCTGGAGGGGAGAGAAGAGAGAGATCTCTGTCAGCAGCCAAGACCCTTGAGGTGCTGGCAGGGAGTGGGTGCTGGGGGTCTTACTGGTAGTCCACGGGCTTGCTCCAGCCAAAAGCTCGTTGGCTGCTCCGTCAAGTAGTTGTGGGGCTGCAGGTGGAAGCAAAGTGACAGTGAGTGGGGGGACACCACACTCGGGGGGGACAGAGGAGCCTTGCAGCCTCCCTGGGAGCTGCCACAAGCTGGGAGGTAGGGGGGGCCTGTCTCCTGCCTGTACCTGGGTGACGGCTGGAGGTGTGGGCTGGAAGCCCCTGGCAGCGTAGTCCCGGTGCGTGGTGGAGACAGACTCCATGGGCTGTGGGCGGGGACGGATCTCCTCCTCCGTCTCATTACTGCAGTCAGAGCAAACGCCACACCCCTCAGCCCTGGGGTACCCCCCACCCCGGGTCCCCTCTGCCGGGGCACAGCCCCAGGGATGGGTGTCACGCAGGGGTGCAGGCTTGCCTGTATTTCTCGTAGAGCATGGACGCCAGCGTGGCCTTCCGCAGCCCTGCAGAGGGGAAGGTGCCATCAGATCCCCCTAGCTGAGATTCCCCCACTGCCTTTCCGGGGAGCACACGGCTCAAGGGGGCTCAGCCTCACCTTGCGCCAGCAGCAGGGCCCTGCGGGGTGGGCGGTGGGTGTCCGTGGTGGGGCTGTCGGTGAGCGAGGACAGGAACTGATGGAGTGGCAGTCCGTGGAAGCCACGCTGGTGGGCGGAGTCCTCGCCGCTTAGCTCCTGCCCCAGCCCAGAATTCAGGGGGTCCACGACTTTCTGAAGATGGACAGTAGGGGCTGTGGAAGGGGGTGGGAGCCCAACCTCCAGTGCTCCTGGCTTTTAGGCTTTTGATAGCCCCAGAGGCACGAGCTGCAAAAAGGGGGGGTCACAGTCCTTCCAGCCAGCTCCCTGGGAATGCTGGAGCAGGGACACCTGCAGCTTGGGCAGGGCTGACCTCTCCTGCCTGGTGGACATCTGCTGACCGTGTATGGCTGCCCCAAGCCAAGGGGTGCCTGGACTGCCCCTATCCTGGGCAAGCTCTCTTAGGACACTTGAACAAACCATGGGGTCCCCAGGCTGTTTGACCCATTAGGTGCCCCCCAAGCCTTGCTTGTCCCACATCCCTATGATGGGCTGTTGCATGGAGATCCTGCCTGCCAGCAGCAAGATTCCAGCTTTCCTCCCAAAGCCTCACTGTCACTCCCCACGTGCCTGCCCGTGCATTTTGTGCTATTGAATTTCATCCCCTTTCTACCCACCGGGCTCAAGGTCGTCTGGGAAGTCCTGGCTCAGCCAAGCGTGGCTATTTAAAGAGAGGGGTCTACCCAGGAGCGGGGAGCTTCACAGAATCAGCATGTGGGATACAGTGGGGCCGGTTTTGAGGCCCATTTTCCCTGATGGAGTTACCTCCCCCAGCCAGGTGCGGATCGGGCGGCCCCGTCGGGGCTGGCTGGGCTGCTCTGCCGGCTTCGGTGGAGAGGGGGGCTCCACTGGCACCTTCTCGCGGGAAGGCCCCCAGTTTCCAAGCCAGGGAGGCAGCTTGATCTCAGCGGGTTCGTTCACAATCTCTCGGGCTGGCTTGGGGCTGGGCACAGGTGGCAGAGCCTCGGCGGGCAGCTCAGGGGGCATCTCCAGCACGTCGGCTATGTCTGACATCTCCTGGAGCCTCTTGGCCGTGGCTGTCAGTGGCTCCTCGTGGCATGGGAGCTTCTCCATGGGCACATGGCAGATATCACCCTGGACGCTGCCCAGGCACGGTGACCTCTCCCCAGGGCATGTGGGACCCACATGGCCCGTCAGAGCTACCCTGGAGATGGGAACAGACCCTGAGGAAAGGCAACGGGGCACATCCTTCAGCCCCCCATTGCCCACCACATCCCCAGCCCCCACCAGCACGGGCAGGGCCCTGAGGCGAGAGACCCGGGGTCCCCTGCAGCGTCACCCCCACACTGGGGCAAGGGACAAGGAGGGACTTCCCTCCGTTTGGGGACGGAAGCAGAGCCTGCTCTTGAGTCTGCGCTCCGGGGGGATCTCCCCCTCCACAGCTCCCTTCTGCCCGCTTGACCTCCTGCAGCAACATCCTTCCCCCTGCCTCCAGCCCGGGGCTCTGCCCCCCATATCCACCACCCTCCTCCCGGGGCGCTGCACCCCCTGCCTGGGCCGTACCCCCCATCTCCTTATCCCCCCCTGCTCCCCCCTAACGCCCCGCAGGCCGCGCCCCCGGCTCTCCCCCCGGGGGTCACCCTGAGGGGTCTCAGTGCCCCCCGCTCCCGGCCGCACCCCCGGGGGGTGCCGGCTCCCGGCTCCATGGCGCGTGCGCGGCCGGATGGAATGCGCGCTTCTCCATGGAGACGGCGCGCGGCGGCCGCGTGCGCCGCTCTCATTGGCGGAGAGCACGGAGGGGGGCGTGGCCAGAGCCCGCTGTGGGTGGGGCCAAGAGGCGGGGTCGGGCGAGGGGGCGTGGTCATCTGGAAATGGGCGTGGTCGGGGTGGGGTGCGGGGGATGGGGAGCGGGGAGAGCAGGGGATGGGATGGGGGCGAGAAGGGATGGGATGGGGGTCAGGAGGGATGGGATGGGGGCGAGGAGGGATGGGATGGGGGCGAGGAGGGATGGATGGGGACGAGGAGGGGTGGGGCGCACTGGTGCTGAGAGCCGGCGGTGTGGCGTCCCGGGGCGCAGGGAGTTAGGGTGAGGGAGATGCCGTGCGGCGGTGGAGGTGGACGGGGCTGCAGGGGGCATCGGGGTGCCAGGATGCAGGGATAAGGGGGTGCTGGGGGCGTGGAGTGTGTGTGGGGCACAGGGGTGCAGGGGAGTGGGGGCGCAGGAACACGGCCGTGCAGCTGCGCTGCGGGGCTGAGTCTCTCCCCATCCCTGGGGTCCATGCCTCCCGTGCTAGCCTGTCCCGCTGCCCTGGACAGGGGAGCGCTGTGCCTGGGCAGGACCAGCTCAGCCCCGCTGTGGCGGCAGGAGAGTCGTGCCCAGGGTTCTTGGGGACATGCTGCTCCCCATGGCGCGACCCCCACCCTACCCCACACGCCCGCCCGCCCCAGGGACCCCCGGCCGGCCCAGGGTGACGGGGCCGGACATGCCCGGCGCCTGGCTGGGTGCAACCGGCGTGGAGCAGCTGCCTCCCCTCGCCGCCGGCCCTCGCTGGGCCCCCGGCCCCATCCCTGCGGGGACGGAGCAGAAGAAGGGCCCTTTGATAGCGGGCGGCGAGGGCTGTTATTGCAGCGCTCTGCGGTGTGCGCCGGCGGGGCACCGCGGGCTCGGCGCTCGGGCCTCTGTTTTTCCTGGCTGGGAATGTGCCTGGCCCCTCTGGCCTCGGCCGGCCCTGGGGGGGGGCCCCCCACTGGGGAGCGGCTCCTCCCTGCGGGCGCTCGGCCCCGCGCCAGGCAGGGGCTCCTCCGAGCCCATCTGTCGTGCAGCTGCAGCGAGCAAGGAGAGGCAGGAGCCGTGGCCCGAGCACATCTTGTGGCTCCCCCTTCCTGGGGCCACATCGGCCCTGCTGCCGCTGGAAGGGAGTGCCAGGGTGCCCTCGAGGGCTGGGGCCTCGCTCTGAGGGTGCTGGGGTGAATACTGCTGGTGCTGCTCCCACACTCAGCTGCGGGCCCAGCAGTGGCCCCTGCAGTCACTCCTACCCCAGCTCGTGCTGAAGGGATGGCAGCTTGGGCACCCTGCCCCAGCTTGCACCCTGGGTGCACCCAGGAGCGTCCCCGGATTCCCCACCAGACACACGTGGGCTTGCCAAAAGCAAGATTGCCAGGCAGCGTTGGTGCCTGGGGGACACGGACAAGACACTAACAGCACCACAGTACTGTGTAGGACAGGAACCCTAGCTATGCCAGCCCAGGGGGTGCACTCACTGTAGGCCAAAACAAACCCCGGGGTGGCCGATGGGGCATCTCTGTGGGGCTGTGCCCTGATAGCATCACTGTGGGGCAGCAGCCCTGGAGCTGCTGGAGCACATCTGGCTGGCTCTTGCCGGCTGACACATCCCCCACAGCCCCCCTGCCCAGCTCTTTTGGGAACTTGCGTCATTTGTGATCCTCCTCAGCTGAAGAACCAAAACAGCCGTTGGCCCTCGTCCTCCCCCCCTCAGCCCCTTGGGGCTGTGACCACTGTCCTGCCCCGCGGCTGCTCGGGGACTGACAAAATAAACCTGGCACAGGAAGAAACGCAATGGCAGGCATCCAGCCCCTGACCTCGCGTGCCAGCACACACCCTCAGCCCAGCACAGCATTCCCGGGGGGGCTGCTCCAGGTGAGCCCTGAGGGATGATGTTCGGGGGATCCCTGGCCCCTCTTTGGAGTCCCCACCTCCCCAGCGATACCCAGCCCCGATTTGGGGTACCCATCCCTGAGGCAGGATTGTCCTGTGTCCAAGAGTGTGACCCCATCCTCTGCTGAGCCTCGGAGGCAGGAAGCATTAGCCATAAACATTTTTAAGGCTCATTTACACCCCAAAAACATTCCCTATGCTATTCTGGGCGTGTATGTGTGGGAAGCGAACTAGGGTCTGCCACTGCCCCACGCAGCTCCCGGGGGGCCCCCGCCGCCAGCGCCACCGAGCCGGGGGATGAACAGAGCTGCCATTCTCCCTGGCGGGCTGCGGTCCCCTGCGCAGCGGCTGGCAGGGGCCCAGCCAGCCCCGGCGGCGGTGCCAGGTGGGCCATGCACCGCGCCAGCACCGGCCCCCGCCACTAAATATAGCCCCGGCGCCCGGCCACGGAGCAGCGGGAGCGGGAGGCACGCGGCAGGGAGCAGGCGGCCGCATGTGCGGAGCCCCCGCGTGCGCTCCCCTCGCCAGGGGGATGCAGACACGTGCAGGCACAAGCCTGTGGCCAAGGGGTGTAAACATGAGTGCGTGTACCGTGCTGGTGGTGTTTTGCATGTAGGGCAGCCTGGGGTGTTCAGTGCAGTGAGTTTTGCACTGCAGTGCACACACGGGTGGTGCAGCAGGGGTACAAGGGCATGTATATATGGAGGAGGCAGCAGGCCCACCCGCCACTCAGCCTGTTCCACACTGCTCAGGGTTATGACCCCCCCGGGAGCTCACAGTCAGCTCCCTCTGGCGTAGGGAGGAGTACATGTGCAGTCATTGCTTTTAGATCAATTAAGTGCAATTAGCTGCTTTTGCAGAGCAGAGGAGCATCAGTGCCCAGTGTGGTGCTCTGGTGGGAACAGAGTGGTGCTTGGGGAGCACACTGAGGCAAGGTAAGGGCACTCAGGGGTGCTGGGGCTGTGTGGTGGCAGTGGGCTGGGCGGGCAGCCCTGGGCATGGTGTGATGCTGACACTCCCGGGATGTTGCCCAGGTTGGAGAAACCCTTGTGGCACACAGCCTGCTCCCCCCAGCCCAGCAACAGGATGGGCCTTTTCTCACTGCCATGTGGGCACTCCCCCAAATACCTTTTGCTTCAACCATGGGGCTCCAGAGCATCTCCAGCATGGGCAGGTTGGCTACCTCTACTTCAAAGCAGGGTAGCAATTCCCCACTGCTGTGACACTGGAGGCCAGTCCTGCCTAGGCCAGCCACCCCCACCCCTAAGAAAGCCACCCGGACATGGAACCACTGAAGCCACCACCAAGGAGATGCTTTATTGGGGGGTGGTGGGCAGTGGGGGGTCAGCCAGGGGGCCAGCCCATCTGACGCCCACCCAGGACATGGAGGTGCAGGTGGTAGACAGACTGGGCACCGTGCTTCCCATCGTTGATCACTGTCAGGAGAGGGACAGGGGTCAGGCCACCCCTTGCACACCCAGGCCCCTAAGCCCACCAGTGAGGGTCCTGCCCCATGGCACAGCAGGGAACACCAACTCACCGAGGCGGTAGCCGTCAGCCAGCCCCTCTGCCTGCGCCGTGCGTGCCGCCACCACCAGCAAGTGCCCCAGGAGCTGCAGGAGAGCGGAGCAGGAGGGTCAGCACTCTGTGGCCCCTACTGCCAATGTCCCAGGGACCCCCCTGGACTCACCTCAGTGTCCTGGGGACCCACACGGCTGATCCGGGGGATGGGGCGCTTGGGGATCACCAGGAAGTGGATGGGGGCTTGGGGGGCCACATCACGGAAGACCAGGCACTGCCAGGGGGAGCAGGGTGAGCCCCACACCCGTGGGTGCTGCCGTGCTGCCCCCCCTCCCCCAGTGGGGATACACGCCCTGCTGTCCCCACTACCTTGTCATCTTCATAGAGGATGGTGGCAGGGATGGTGCGGTCGATGATCTTGCTGAAGATGGTGGGCTGCCCACCCGCCTCCTCGCCGGCTGCCGCTGCCCGCTGTGCCTTGCTCACCTCCCCATCCCTCCCGCTGGGCGCTGACATGCACCGCTGGGCCGGGAGTCCACACAGGGCTTAGGGCCTGTCCCCTCGGGGACGGGGACACCGCGGCCAGGGCGGGCAGGAGCACGGGGAGGGGAAATGCGTGCAAGAGTGATGGAGGGAGGGACGCACATGGGCTGATGGGGTACACGGCTGGGAGTGAAAGGGGAACACGTGGGGGGATGTGCATGGGGGTGACAGGGAGTGCGCACCGGGATATGGGGAGGACGCATGTGGGGGTGGTGGGGTGCGTGATGGGGGAATGCACTTGGGGGTGATTGGACTAAAGCATGGGGGGTGTGGTGGGGGGTGCACGTGGGGATCGATGGGATACATATAGGGGTCCTCGGGGCTGCGCACGGGGGTAACGCCTATGGGGGTGCTGGGGGAGGCTGCTCATGGGGACGACGGGGAGCTGTACACACGGGGTGTCGGGGGTTGTGCCCACAGGGATGCAGGCCGGGGTGAGTGCCAACGGGTGATCCGAGGCTCCGTTCCCTGCCGTGGGGGTGCGTGGGTCGGCGCTCACGCCCGCCGCGGACCTTGCCCGAGGGCGGGAGCAGCGGCGAGCGCGGCCCTGTGCGGGGGCCCGCCCAGTGCCCCTGTCCCCCCAGCCCACCCCGGTATGTCTCTCCCACCCCGGTGTGTCCCTCCACCCCCGAGCCCACCTGCCCCACTCGCAGCGTGCCCCGCACCAAGCCCCGCGCCAGCAGCGCCGCCATGGCCGCCGCTCCCGCCCCCCGTCACTCACATCTCGGTCCCGCCCCACGCCCCTTAAAGCGCCCGCACCCGCCCGCGCCCACGCGTGACGCGAAGACGGCCCCCACGCCGCAGTGTCCTGGCGGGGACCCTCCGACGGGGGACAGGATCACTCCCTCCCCGGAGGTAGCCACGACCCCGGGGATGCCACCCGACCTCCCTTCCCTCTACGGGTGGGTGTTGTGACCACGCAATTGAGGAGCCCGTGTGCGAGGCTGTCCCAGGCGGGTTTATTGGCGCTCAGAAGCCCATGCGTGGCCGCTTGCGGCGGGTCTGCGAGGCAGAAGAGAGCTGGCTCTGGGAGGAGGGGATGCAGAGCTGGCTGGCCTGGCTGCCAGGGAGCTCTGGGGGCTCAGGAGGTGCCTCGGCCCACACCGACAGGTAGTCCCGCAGCGTCTTCCGCCGCTCCTTGGGGATGCCGCGGCAGTGCAGGGTCTGCGAGGACAGCAGGGCTTCATCGGGTGCTGGCGAGGCCGGCGGGCTGCTGGGTAGGGGGCTGCTGGCTGGGGGGGAGCCCTCCTGGGAGAGAATGTGTGGGCGGCCAGGGGAGAGCAGCGGGGGTCCTGCATCGCTGAGCTCGGACAGCTCCGACTGGTAGGTGAGGGAGGACGTAAAACTGGCCGAGAGGCTGCGCCGGCCCCGTGCTCGTTTCTGCCGCCGCCGCCGCTCCCGCAGCGCCCGCTGTCTCTGTGCCACGCTGAAGCTCGTCCTGTCCTCCCACCACTGCTCCCAGTCCCCAGACCAGGCTGCTGTCAGACGGGTGCTCAGGTGGTCCGGACCCCCCTCTGGCTCCGGGGGCTGTGGCAGGGGAGGGGTCTGGAGGGCCACGGGCTCCCAGTGCTGGATGAGGCCCCCTTCCCGCATGACCTGGCGCAGCCACTGCCGCACCTGCCTCTGCAGGGCAGTGGGACCTGTCGGCCCCTCCAGCTCTTTGTGGGTGAAGAGGCGCCTCTGGCTGAGGCTGGGGGGAAAGGATTTCTGGGGGGGCTCCCTGCAGTCTCTGAAAAGAGCCCTCAGCCAGCGGTGGTACCGCAGGGCTGCAGCTGGGCTGGGCACGGCTGGGATGGGCTGGGGGCTTGCACAGGGCTCCTGGGGTAGTTCAGCTTCCTCTGGGGGTGCTGGTGTGCCTGTATTCTCCTCCTCCTCATTGATAATCACCTCCAGGTTGGACAAGTAGAATGTTTGCTCTTCCTCCTCTTCTTCCTCACTGCCCAAGCCCTGTGGGCTGCTGGCAGGAGCCTCGAAGAGAGGGGAAGAGCCAGGGGCTGTTGTGGCCTCATCCCTCGAGGTGGGTGCAGGGGGATGTGCTGCCTCATGGGTCAGCCTCTGGCAGAAGACATCCCCAGCCTCGGAGAGCTGGAAAACCAGCATGGTTTCGCACGTCCCGTCCCCCTGAACCGTGGCGGCCAGCCCTGCAGGAACAGGAGAGACATTTTCACCAGGGTTCCAGTCCTGGGGATCCTGCATGGGCCCGGCCAGCAGTTGGGGTTGCCTCCACTCCTCAGTGGGCACTCACTGCTGGATTCTGCCCTGCACATCATTTTCTAGGTCATTAAGCTCTTGCACAGGGTCATCTGGGGCTTTGCTTTCACTTTTTCAGCCACTCTCCAACCAGGCCATGACAAGGGCTACACTACCCCTCCATTCCACCTTCTCCCCTGCCAAGACCTGCACCCCAGAGCAATGTGGGACACTCACCTGCAGCCGGGGCTCCGAGGCGCTGCTGGAGCAGGTGGTGGTGGTGTGGGAGCTGGGTGGGCAGGTGCTGCAGGCACCCGGCGATGCTGTGCAGCTTCTGTGGAGCCCCTGCCAGCTGGCAGGCTGACTGGCTGCCCCCTGAGGAAACACACCCCAAAAAGCAGGCAGTGAGCACCGATGCCTGGGCAGCAGCTGGTCCCAGCATGAGGAGGCTAGGACATGGGCACAGAGGAGTCCCAGCCATGCAGCACCCCTGGAGCTCCATCTCTCACCCCGGTATTGCAGCAGCAACAGTTCCTGGGTGCGGGATGCACCGAGCAGCACCTTATGGGTCCTCCCAGGATCCCCTGGCATCAGGTGGGCAAAGAGCGGAGGGGCCTTCATCATGTGTGCCCACTTCAGCACAGGCACCAGCGGCAACCGCTCGTCCAGCACATACACGGAGAACTGGGGCAGGGGGCACGGCTGAGCGGGTGCACACCCCAACAGCGACCCCCCCTGCCCCAAAGGCACTGGGAGAGTCAGCTGTGCTCTGTGTCTCTCCCAGCTGCCTGCTGTGGTGGGACTCACCTGGGTGGTGACAAGGTACTGTGAGGGGTGAGCCCTGCCCAGGTACATGGGCAGCACCACGCGCTCGCCCTGCTGGCAGCCGGCTTCCTCGCCCACCTTGAACAAGTCGAAGTGGCATTTCTTGGGGGCCTGCAGCAGCACAGCGGGGTGCAGTCAGCACTCTGGGCTGGGGAACCCTCTCCCCTGCCTGCCCCCAGCCCCATGCCCACCCTCCCAGGCTCACCCGGGCATCCAGGCACTGCAGGCCGGTGCGGTCGGCACAGCTCAGCACCCGTGGGTGGGCAGTGAAGTCGCTCCACCGCCAGGGGGAATGGTCCCGAAAAAACATGGTCTGGGGGTCATGGCGGAGCTGCTGCAGCCTGTGGGGGGATGGCAGTGTCAGCAAAGGGAAGGGCTGCCCCTCTCACTTGGGCCCCCTGCCCCCTGAGACTCTGCTGTCTGCATGAGCTCCCAGCCAGCCCTGAGTGCCTCATCTCACCCTGTCTCGACGCTCCAGAGGTAGACGGTCCCACTCTGAGTGCAGACTGCTAGCTCCCCAGGGAGGTGAGGGCTGCAGGATCATAGAATCACAGAATATGCTGAGTTGGAAGGGGCCGAAAAAGATCATCAAAGTCCAGCTCCTGGCCCTGCACAGGACCATCCCCAAGAGTCACACCATGTGCCCAAGAGTATCATCAAAACGCTTCTTGAACTCTGTCAGCCTTGGTGCTGTGACCACTTCCCTGGGGAGCCTGTTCCCAGTGCCCAGCCACCCTCTGGGAGAAAAACCTTTCTCTAATACGAAACCTAAACCTACCCTGACATGAGGTCAGGCCATTCCCTTGGGTTCTGTCACTGGGCACCACAGAGATCAGTGCCTGCCACTCCTCTTCTCCTCATGAGGAAGTTGGAACTGCAATGAGGTCTCTCCTCAGTCTCCTCCAGGCTGAACAGAACCAAGTGCCCTCAGCTGCTCCTCATGTGGCTTCCCCTCAAGGCCCTTCACCATCTTCACTGCCCTCTTTTGGATGCTCTCTAAAAGCCTGGCATGGCATCACCCCCACAGGGAGAAGGGCTGCATGAGCAGAGCCCTGTCCTGCAGCACATACCTGACAGTGAGGCAGGAGGCAGGCACATCAGTACGGATGACCTGCAGCGGGGCGGGAGCTGTCCCTGTCCTGCCTGGCACCCTCCAAACTCCGCAGTGATAGTCTGAGCGGACCCCAACAAAATCTGTCAGGGGAAAGGAGGTGGCACATGAGCTGCCAGTGTCCTGGGGGGTCCCTGCCACCCCACCACTCCAAGTCCTGCCTGTCCCAGGGCTGGCTCACCTTCGCCATCCACCCGGGCTGCAGCCACCTGCCGGATGCGCCCACTGAGTTCAAACTGCACTGGAGAGCCCCGGGCGCGGGGCAGCTCCTCCAGCACCATGTCCTGGAAAACTGGGATGCCAGCTAAGGGCAGTACAACATGACACCCCTCCCCTCCCCTCCCCAGGGAAACCCCATGGGAAGGATACAGAGGTGGTTCATGGCCTGCCCTCCAGGGTACACCAGGTGGCCCGTGCGTGACCCTGTGTCGCTGGGGGGCAGCCAGGCCAGCGCACCCCCTGTGAGGCTGTCGTCGAAGAGCAGGTCAGACCACTGCAGCAGCAGCTCCTCGTGCAGGCAGTCTGCCAGCAGCCCCAGCGGCACCTCAAAGAGCCAGTCACGGCACAGGTGGGAGAACCAGCGCAGGCGGGAGGCCAAGTGCTGCCGGTGGCAGCCGCTGCAGGGCACGGACAGCGTCAGGTGAGGGGGCAGAGGAGCCCCACCAGAGCTCTGCAGGGCTGGGGACATGGGGACACACTCACCGCCGGGCCTCCAGGCGGTCAATGTCCTTCATCAGGGTTGTCATCCGGATGGTGCTGCTCCGGGCTGGCCTCTGCGGGGAGGAGCGGGCAGAGGTCGGGGCTGCAGGGGGCATGGTGGGGGACAGCACTGTTCCTCCCAGGACTGACACCGACCTTCAGCTTGGAGTTGCCCAGGTAGAAGTTCTTGTGCAGCAGCCGCCCCATGGAGCCGAACGCATCCTCTGGATGATCCTCAAAGAAATGGCCCAGCTGTGTGGGAAGGACAGGGATAAGTTAGGATGTGCAGAGATCCCACGCTGCCCTCAAAGGTCCGCGGCAGGACACGGTGCCCCCGGTCCCACCTGCTTGGCGAAGTCCAGGGTGGCTCCAGACCTGCCTGCCCGGAGCTTCCGGCACACACCGCTGCGGTACAGGATGTCCTGAGGAGCGGGCGACGGGATCCATCGGCCTGTGGGGAGAGGGCAGGGGCTGCCTGGCACTGGGACACGAGCACCGGGACAGCGCTCAGCATCCCCGGGCAGGGGCAGAGGCGGGACGGGATGTGCCCCGAAGGGCCGCAGCATTCCCCGCTGCATTCCATCCCCGGGCTGCTCTCACCGGCGCTGGGCGGCAGCACCGGCACGGCCGCGGCTTCGGCGGGCTCCCAGGTCTCGCCCGTCCCGCCTCGGCGGGGCACGAACGCCGGCTGCGCCTGCTGAGGGGGGAAACGGGAGAGTCCGAACGGGGCCCGCGTGTCCCGCCGGGCTCCCTCGGCCGCGCCGGACCGGGCAGGGCCTCACCTGGTGGCGGCCGGGGCTGCCCTCCAGCACCTCTCCATGCTCGCCCCAGCCAGCGGCCAGCGCCGGGCCGCGCTCCTCCCGCGGCGGGCCCGCTCCGAAGTGCGAGGGGAAGAGAGCGGCGGGGAACTCCATGGACGGCGGGCACACCGGCACGGCGGCACCGCCCCCACCAACAGCGCCGGCTACAGAGCGCGGCCAGAGCGGCTCTGCGGAGCGGGGGGGGAGGGACCCCTGGCGGCCGGGGGGAAGAAACGCGCCACGGGCGGGGGCAAAGGGACGGGAATGGGATGGGCATGGGATGGGAATGGGACGGGAGCGGGATGGGAACGGGATGGGAATGGGATGGACTGGGACGGGAACGGGACAGAAGGAGGGTGGGACGCTGACGGGAACGGGACGGGACAGGGATGGGAACGGGACGGGACCGGGACTGGAACAGGACGGAGGGAGCGGTGGGACCATGACGGGAACGGGATGGGACCGGGATGGGAACGGGTCGGGACCGAGATGGGAACAAGACGGGATCGGGATGGGAACTGGACAGGACTGGGATGGGAACGGGACGAGGGGAGAGGGACGGGAATGGGACAGTACCGGGATGGGAATGGGACAGGACTGGCTTGGGATCCCCCCATACGGGGGAGCAGTGGGAGAGGGACGGGGAAGGGAACGGGACAGGACTGGGACTGGAACAGGATGGAGGGAGTGGTGGGACTGCGACAGAAACGGGACGAGACCGAGCTGGGAGCAGGACGGGATCAGGATGGGAACAGGACGGGACCGGGATGGGAATGGGATAGGACCAGGATGGGAACAGGACAGGACCAGCATGCGAACAGGATAGGGGAAGAGGGACAGGAATGGGATTGGACCGGGATGGGAACTGGAGAAGACTGGGATGGGAATGGGACAGGGGAAGTGGTGGGACAGGGGCAGGAACGGGACGGGACTGGGACTGGAACAGGATGGAGGAAGCAGTGGGACCGTGACAGGAATGGGATGGGATCAGGATGGGAATGGGATGGGATCGGGATGGGAACAGGACGGGACCATGTCTAGGATGAGATGGAGGTAGTGGTGGGATGGGGACAGGGTGGGGGAAACAGTGGGACCAGTATGGAAACAGGATGGGATCAGGTGGGGGGAACTGTGGGACAGGGCTGGACCAGGCCCAGCACTGGGCAGCCACTGGAAGTGGAACTCACCAGGACACAGGCAGGGCACAGGCATTGTCCCTGCTGCTCGCCCCCAGGAGAGCAGTGGGACCCCCATGGGTCCTCCTGGGGGCACTCCTGGCTCTCTGTGACTGCTCTGGCCCTGGTGCTGTTTGCCCGTGGTGTGTGGGCTGTGGGGACACGGGACAGCCCTGAACACCTGGGGTATGTGGGATGAAAAGGCAGCTCCTGGAGGGTGTTCTGTGGAGAGTATGGGATGGGAGAGGAGTGCTCCCATGGGTAATCTGCTGCCTCCATCCTGGCCAAGGAGGGTGGTGATGTCAGGGCAGTCTGGGAATGATGTCAGGGGAGCTTGGGAAAGTGTGATGAGATTGTTTCCAGTCAGGATGCCCTCATCCCAGCATGTGGTGCCCTGACTCCCCCTCTGGAACACCTCCTCTGTAAGATAAATGTTATAAATTTGCTATAAGAAGATGGCAGCCACTGTTAGAAAAACACTGGACCCCCTTAAACAGCTGCCACAGGTAGCCCTGTCCCTCTCAGCCCCAGTGCATGCCTTCAGCCCCATGTGCCTCTCTACCACCCCTCTGTCCCCAGGACATATTCCTTACCCCAGATCCAGGCTCCTGTCCCCAGCCTTTGTCCTTGCAGCCCAGACCCATATCACTGTCCCTGTTCCTAGCCCAGTGTCCCTCTCCACCAGCCTATATCCCTGTCTGCAGCACCATGACCCTCTCCCTCAGCCCCATATCTGTTCCCAGGCTGTATCCTTGTCCCCAGCCCCATGTCCCCGTCTACAGCCTGTGTCCCTTTCTCCAGCCTTGTATCCCCGTTCCCAGCCCATGTTTCAGTTCCAGCCCCATGTTCCTGTCCTGGGCCTCCCTGGCCCACGTCCCTGTGCCCCGCAACCCCATTCCCAGCCCATTTCTCAGTTCCAACCCCATGTCTCTCTCTGCCAGTCTATATTCCTGCCTGCAGATCCATGTCCTGATCCCAGTCATTGTCCCTGTCATCAACCTGTATCCCTGTTCGCAGTCCTCAGGCTATATCCCTCTCCACAGCCCCAAGTCCTTCTGCCTCACTCCGTATCTCTGTTCCCACCCTATATCCTTGTCCTCAGCCCTATGTCCCTGTCCCCAGCCTATAGCCTTATCCACAGTCCCAAAACCCTCTCCCTCAGCCCCACACTTCTGTTCCCAGCCTATACCCTTGTCCCCAGACTCATGTCCCTGTCCCCAGCCCGTGTCCCGCGCCCCCGTTCCAGAGGCATATCTCGCTCCCAGCTCCGCGTCCGTGTTCCCAGCCCCGCACCACCCACCCACCCTGCCATCTCCGTTCCCAGTCCCCGCGGTGTCCAGGTCAGCGCCGGGTCCATCCCGGGATGGGGGGGACCGGCGGCGGAGGGGGCGTGGCTCGGGGGTGGGGGTGGGCGGTGCGGTGATTGACGTGCTCGGGGGCCAATGGCGACGCGGGGGCGGTGCCGCGGGGGCGGTGCGGGTGACGTCACGGCCGCCGGTGCGCGGCGGGGCGGCCGGTGGCGCGCGCGCCCTCGGCAGCCGCGGCGGCGGCGGCGGCGGCGGCGGCGGCGATGGCCCCGCGGGGCGGCGGGGGCGGCGGGCGGCGACTGCCCCCGCTGCTGCTGCTCCTGCTCCTGCCGCTCCTGCTCCTGCCGCCGCCCGCCGCCGGTGAGCGCCGCGGGCATTCCCGGGGCGGCGGTTTGGCCGCGGGGTGGGGTGGGGGCGAACGCGGGGCACGGGGCGCGGGATCGACGGGGGTGCGGGTGCGGCGGCGGCGGCAGGTGCGTGTGCGCGGTGGGCTCGGGGGCACAGGGGATGAGGATGTGGTGGGTACGGAGTGCGCGAACAACGGGACGCGGGTGCCCGCCCGGTGGGGCGTGCGGGAAGGGAGCAGGGGGTGTGTGCGGGGATAGCGGGTCTGTGGGCGTGGGGCGCGGAGAGCACAGTGCAGGGCGCCGTGGGACAGAGGGGTGTGTGCGCGGGGGCGGGAGGTGAGCGAGCGGCGGGATGTGTGGGTGTGCGCGCAGTGGGGCGGGCGGGATCGGAGCGCGGGGGGTGTGCGGTGCGCAGGAGGTGTGGGGAGCGAGGGTCCGTGCGGTGCCGTGGGGCGGGGGGGTACGAGCTTGGCGTGGGTGCGCGGTACACGAGCCATGGGATGTGGGGTGTGCGTGCAGTGGGGTTGGGGGTTGAGTGAGATGCGGGGGGCGGAAGGGCTGAAAGTGCGGGGAGCGGGGTTCCATGCGGCGGGGCACGGGGTATGAGCTTGGGATGGATGGGAGCTACACGAGCAATGGCATGTGGGATGTGCGTGCAGTGGGGCAGGGGGTGGGTGAGAATGGAGCACGAGGGTGCAGCTATGGGGAGATGGCATCCCGGGTGCGGGGTGCGCGTTCGGTGGGATACAGTGAATGGGGCAAGCACGCAGCGGGGTTTGGGGCACGTCTGCAACAGGGGACAAAGGTGCACGCAGGAGGGTGGGTGTGTGGGGGTTGTGTGCCATGGGGCGGGGGGTGCCCGCGCCACGGGGCACGAGGTGTGGGTGATGGGCGCGGAGATGTGTGTGCGGGAGGGGGGTGTTTGCATAACGGGGTATGGAGATGCTTGTGCAGAGGGTTCGGGCTGCCGATGGAATGGGGTGTGTGGGTGTGCGTGCCGGGGAGCAGTACGGCGGTAAGCATACCCCGTGAGGCGCGGGGCACACAGACAGACGTGCAGTGGGGCACAGAGGTGTGAGTGTCAGGAGAACGCGTGCAGTGACCAGTGGAACACCCTGGGAGGGAGGCGTGTGCGTGGGCAGTGAGCGGGCCCGGGGGGCTGCAGATGCAGGGCAGAGGGCTGTGTGCGTGCAGGGGGCAGTGGATAGCCTACAAAGAGGGGCGAGTGCGCCCAGTCGAGTGCCGGGATTTGCGGGGAGGGACATCGGCGGGAGTATGTGAGGCGAGGAGCAGGTTATGGGGCATGGGGAGCTGGCTCGGTAACTGGGGTGCAGGAGGGTTAGGGGGCATCCCCTGGGGAGGAGGGGCAGCTGGCCGGGGACTGCCGGTGCCGGGGGCAGCGGCGGGGCGGCCGCGGGAGCTGTGCGCGGTGCTGACCGTCGCCCGCGGAGCTGTCCGCGGTTCTGACCGACAGACGCGACCTGAGGCTGCCGTCCCGGAGTGGGGGTCCCGCGGCTCCGGCCACTGGCCTAATGCAGAGGGCCTTTTGCTTTTCTCCTTCGCCTTACTCCGCTTCCATGGATAGAAATCCCTCTCCATCCCACAGCAACCCTCCCGTGCTCTGGCCGTGCTGCCACAGCGCTTCAGACTGACCCTCTGCCTGCAGGCAGCTCCCCCAGCTTGTCCTTGCCGAGTGAGCGTGGGGGGACCACGCTGGGACTGGACAGCTCCGAGTGCCTCCCCCATTCCCCCTCCTGGGGTTGTATTCAACATCTTCTCTGGGGTCCCCTGCCAGGTCACTGTCCCCACGTGGGGCTGTGGAGTGACTTGGTCATTCACTGTGGGGAAATGGGGATCCGGTGCTCTTGCATTGAGGAGACAGGTTGTTCCATGCCTGCCTTGTGTCGGCTGGGAGTGAAGGGGAGGGGGAGCTGCCTTTGTTCCAGGCAAGGGAGCAGATGCATGTCAGTGTACAGCCGGCTGGGGCTGCACACACGCAGCACAAACACACGTGCACACGAGCACATGCGCACACTCCCAGCCAGGAACATGCGGTGCAAAGCAGACCCTTGTCTCAGCTCTTCCACTTCCCACTGGACGAGCCCTCCTGGGCATAGCCCTGCTCCCAGCCTGTCCTCTGCTGGTCTCCCCCTTTCCAGCAGCTTGTGAGGAGGTGCATCTCATTCTTGTTGCATCTCTGGGGAGTAATAGATGGGTCTCCCAGGCTGGCAGTGGGGGTAGTGGGGTAATGGTAGAGTGAAATTACAGCTGCTGTCCAGAGACCTGCTCTCCCCTGTCTCTACTGTGCCAACAAAGTAGCTGCCCCTCCGCTGCTGGGGTTCCCAGACATCTCTGGAAATCAAACAGCCAGGCAGTTGGGCAGGCGGAGGTGGCCCTAGTGTGTGCCGTGGGCTTGCAGGAAGTGTCTGTCAGACATGGGGCTGTGCACAGCCACGCACCCCCGTGGATGTGGGTGTGCACACCTCCCCTTCGCTGTGCATGCAGACTGCACCCACGTGTGCATATGTGCACACATATGTGCACCATTCCTCCCCCGCAAACCACGGGAGAACTGGCAGGCTGTGCAGGAGGTGCTCCGCTCGCTCCTTCTCGCGGGTCTAGTGTGGGACTCTGCACTTTATCGTGGGCTCTGTGCTGAGCCACACCGGCAGGTAGAGAAGGGGGAATCTGTGTTTCTGTGGGAGCCGACCTGTTAGGGCATGGCTGAAGCCATGAAGAATGTTCCTTTATTACAGGTAAAATGCAGGGAGCAGAACATGAGCAGCCAGGGCCAAGGGCTCCTCAGGCTCCAGAGGATCAGTGCCCACAGCTCAGTAAACTGGGCTCTAGGCAGTGCTGAACTAGGCATGATGCAGACTGTGCCAGGGCTGGGAGACACAGCTAGGCACAGCTAGGCACAGCTGACACCAGCCCTGGGGACTCACTGAAGTGGCATAGTCCCAGCCCCTCCTGCCTTTAGGCTGCTGGATTTGGGACATATTGAGGGCCTGGGTGGGTGGGCCTTGCCTGGGAGGGGTGCTGCACAACCCCATCCCCAATCCTTCACCCTACTGAAAGCCCCTTGGGTCTCCTTTGCAGATGGGCTCTTTGTGACCGACTACTTCACCCGCACACCACGCAAGCTCAGCCCCTTCCGCTCCTTCGCCAGCATCGAGCTCTTCCACTTCCACATTCCCGAGGACACCGTCATCGCTGTCTGGAACCTCATCACCTTCAAGGAGCAAGGTGGAACCTTTGGGGATCAATGCCCAGACCGTAGCATCACCGTGTGAGTAAGCAGCCTGCTGTGTCTGTTTCCTGCCTGCCTCTGCCTGCCCCTGCTGCACCTGCCTGGACTTGCCCCAGAGCCTGCCTGCTCATGCCTGCTTTTAACTTGTGCAAGCACATGTACAGATAGAGTCAAAGAATCAGAGGATCATAGAATGGTTTTGGGTTGGAAGGGACAGTAAAAATACTCTTATTCCAACCTGCTGCTATGGGCAGGGACGCCTCCCCCTGGGCCAGGTTGCTCAGAGCCCTATCCAGCCTAGCCTTCATGCACACACACATGCAGGTATACATGTGTGCACAGCTACATGCACTCACATGTATGCACACACGTACACGTGTTGTGGTTTACTCACTGCCAACCGAGTACCATGAAGACACTCTCTCACTCCCCAGTTCCTCCACTGGAGAGGAGAATTGTGGAAAAAAACAAACAAACAAAAACAAAAAGCCCCAACTCATGGTTGAGATAAAAACAGTTTAATAATAATAAAAAAAATGCCAATAGAACTAATGCTAAAATAACAACAGCAATGATAATAATAATAATAGCAACAAAAAGGAGAGAGAGAAATAAAACCCAATAAAGACAAGTGATTCATAACAGAATTGCTCACCATACACTGACTGATGCCCAGCCTGTCCCCCCAGCAGTGACTGGTGGCTCCCTGCCAACTCTCTGCAGTTTATACACTGGGCATGATGTTCTATGGTATGGAATATCCCTTTGGCCAGTTTGGGTAAGGTCTCCTGGCCATGTTCCCTATTTCTTTTACACCTGCTGATTGGCAGAGCACTGGACACTGAAAAGTCCTTGACCTAGGGTGAGCCCTGCTGAGCAGCAACCAAAATGTTAGTATGTTACCAACATTATTCTCATACTAAATCCAAAACACAGCACTGTACCAGCTATGCAGAGAAAACGAACCCTATCCCAGCTAAACCCCAGACACGCTCACTTCCCATGAATCATCTTCCTAGGACCATTTCAGGCTCCACTCTTTTGCGCATCTCATACATGAACTGTTTTGCCTGAACACCCACTCAGGGAAGCTCACAGTCTCCAACGAGGTCCCAGCTTACAGATGGCTTCCATGATGTCTTTAAGTTTCCTAATACCAGAGAGGAAAGACACCCACGTATAGGACATGCTGGCGTTGCTTAGCCTGCACCCTGCTGACTGCTGTCTCTCCCGCAGGTATTTCCGCTCAGGGGCTCCCTCTGTCATTAACCCGCTGCACACACACTTCCCCAGGGACACGGCTGTCCCTGGCTCCTTCGCACTGACCCTCACCTGGACCCTGCCCAACCGCACCACGGGGGTGTTCAATGTCACCAGCCCGCTGCCTGGGGACTGGTTCCTGGCTGCCCACCTGCCCAAGGATGAGGGCAAGATCTCTGTCAAGGTGAAGGGCCTGGAGGGACTGTGGGATGGCAGGCCTTGCTGCAGAGCTCCTCTGGGGCCTGACTGCTCGGGGCTGGCAGTGCCTGGTGCAGGTGTCCCAAGAGGGGACAATGCCCTGCGCCTTTTGTCTCGTACTGACTGACCTGCTGGTGCAGGGGCTCTACGAGGAGTGCCAGTATCTCTTCCAGCCACAGCTCATCGTGCAGCGCCTCGTGAACATCGCTGTGCTGTACCCCGGTCACGTCACTGAGCAAAGCATGGCCCCGCACAACCGCTCCTGCCTCTACAAGTGAGTGCGAGAGGGTCTCCTAAGGAGGGGATATCCTCAGGGTGGGGAGCTGAGCCTCCTACTCCTCTGGCTTGCCTCCCCAACCCTCTTGGTCTGTAGTGGTGGGCACAGCCTGACACTGCTGTCCCACAGGGTGTTTGTGCCCAGCTACACGTCCCGAGTGCTGGTGGAGGTGCTGCGGTGCCGGGGGGCCGAGGGCTGCCCGCTCTGGCTGCGCGTGCGGGCCAAGGCTCCCCCCCTGCACAACTCCACGGCGCTGGACTGCCGGGAACACACTCCCTGCCAGCTGGCACAGGACCTGCCCTTCTGGCAGCACTGGTACTATGTGCTGGTGGAGAAACACCCTGGCGTGCCAGGCACCGTCTCCTTCCAGGTCACCGTGCAGCTCACAGGTGAGCGGGCACGTGGAGGTGTGGGTGGCGACACGGTCTTGACTTTGCGTTGGTGACTGGTGGCGGGGGAGAAGGATGCCCACAGGATTTGGCCCTCTTCTGCTGGGACGGGGACACTGAGAGGTGTTGGGGCTGGGTTGCAAATGGAGGTGAGTGGTGGGCAAGAAGGGGAAGTGGGAGCTATGAGGGGGCTGGAGCTGTGTGATGCCCAGGCTGACGGCTCTGCCCCTCCAGACTGTTCCCGACCCAGCCTGGCCCGGCCACCCTTCCTGCCCTCCAGCGCTTCCATGAACATGCCCCACTCCTTTGGCTCTGCGGGAGGGCTGGGGCTGGGGGACAGCCCTCCACCCACCAGCCCCAACAGCACGAAGCACCCAGTCCCCATCCCTGTTGCCCCTCCCGCCGGAGACCGGTGCTGGCCTGTCCGACCCACGTTGCGCAACGAGCTGGACACCTTCTCCGTCCACTTCTACATCTTCTTTGGGCCCAATGTGTCAGTGCCACCCGACCGCCCTGCTGTCTTCGTCATCAACCTCCTGCCAGTGCTGGACAGTGGAGGGGTGCTCAACCTGGAGCTGCGGCTCAACGTGGTGAGGTGGCCACATGCGCCCTGGATGGGGCAGGGCAGCCCAGACTGGAGGGTGGGCTGGGAGATGAGTGATGTCAAGATTGCAGCAGGGCAAAGAACAGGATTTGGGCTGCTTTTGGGTCATGGGCCATGGCTGGGGAACTCTTGGGTGATGGAGGACATATTAGGGTGCTCCAAGGGCAGGATGATGGCATGGGTTTGGGATATTCTTGAGTGAAGGACAGTGGGTTAGGGCACTGCTAGGTGGTGTGCCATTATCTGAGTGCTGTCAGAGCAGGAGACATCCCTGGCACTGATTTAAGGCCATCTCTTCTGCCGTCAGAGCTCCCTGCGTGGTGAGAATGTGACAGTGTTTGGGTGTCTGAACCACGAAGTCCCACTGACGTCTGGTGACAACGCCTCAGTCACCTGTGAGACAGGTAGGCTGGGCTGTGCATGTCCATCCTGCCATGGCTGGGGGGGTTGCACCCTACTTGTGTCTGGCGAGAGGCTGGGTGGGAAGCTGCAAAGACCGTGGGGTCATGTGAGGGCATGTGTCTCTGGAGCCTGGCACAGGGTACTCTGTCCCTGTCCCAGCTCTGCCCAAGGCAGGGAACTTCATCCAGCCCTGCTCACCCAGAGTTCTCCTGGCCCACAGAATCACTGGCAGGCTTCCTGCTCTCCGTCAACGCCACCGCCAGCCTCAGCCGCCTGCGGATCCCCTACCCACAGACGGGCAGCTGGTACCTGAGCCTGCGCTCACTCTGTGCCACAGAGCATGGGTAAGAGCCCTGGCATGTCCCCTCCCTGTGCCCCCAGAGGGGCTGTCCCGACCATAGCCTGTGTCTGTGTGCCCTGTGGGTCCGTGGGTGTGCCAGTCCCCTCCGCTGCATGTCTCGCTCATGTGTGTGCACGTGGCTTTGCGGGCTGTGTGTCACTGTGTGAGTGCTGCGTGGGCACGGATGGCTCTATCTCACGTCTGCCTGACCATCTGTGGGTCCCTGCGGCTCTTCCCTCTGTCTCGCGGTTAGGAAGTGCCTGTCAGCTCGCGAACGCCGGGCATCTGTCAGTGCCTGCCCGTCTCCGCGGCAGCGCCCATCTGTACCCGTGCCCGGGAGGGGACCGGGCTGTCGCTGTGAGGACAGGGCTGTGCGTGTGAGGGGGCAGCTCTGGTCAGGCTAGGGCTCTGTTTGGCATCTCCAGGGACTTGTCGTGTGCCTGCAGCTCTGCTCCTGCCCCTGTGTCTGCCTGGAGCCGTGAGAAGAAGAGAGGCTGGTGTGTGTGTGTGTGTCTGTACGAGTGAGGGTGTGTGAGAGCGGATGGTGCTGTGTTCATGTTTAGTGCACACAGGTGTACAGCACTGCACGCATGTTTGAGTGCACACATGCAGGCAGCTCTGTGTGCATGTTTGGGTTTGTTCAGTCGGTCAAGGCCATGTGTGTTCTGCGTGCACGCGTGTGCAGATTTGACTGTGCGAGGACACACAAGGATAGCAGACGTGTGTAGCCAGCACTGTGTGTGTGTTTGTGCATGTTGGGCTGCCTGCATGTGCACAGGCAGCAGTTGGTGTGTGCTGTCATCGTGTGGGGCTGTCTGTGCTCCTGGTGTGCTGGAGCTAAGGAGGTGCTGGCTGTGCCCAGAGCCCTGTGCGTGGGCGGCCCAGGACAGTGGGGAGGCTGTGCCTGCTCTCAATCCTCCACTGCGTTTCTAGTTCATGCTGAGTTGCCAGTTGCAGTCAGTTCTTCCTGACAGGGTCACACGCAGGCATTGCAGGGCACTGTGTTTGCACAGCCAAATCCAAATGAAATGAGAGCCGGCTGAGTGTGTTGCTAAAGACAAAGGGGGTCTAGGTGTGGCCATATTCCTCCTGCTCACCCAGGCTGGCACAGACAATTGCTGCACACAGGATCCTTGGGGACCAGCTTTCAGCTGCATATTTAGCACCAAAGCAGCTGATTTCTGCATTTGCCCAGTCCCTGGGTCTCCCATCACCTGGCAAGTCCGGGTGCGGTGGGTGGCTGTAGTAGAGGCAGGAGCTGCTCAAGGGAGCAAGGCAAGGGCTGACCCCCCCCTTCTCCTGCACCACAGGTTTGAGCCCTGCACCAATGTGACAGCTGAGGTGTACTTGCGTGCCTACCTCTCTCCCTGCATCAACGACTGCGGCATCTACGGTCAGTGCAAGCTGTTGCGCACCAACAACTACCTGTACGCTGCCTGCGAGTGCAAAGCTGGTGAGAGCTGCCACTGCACCCAAGGATACCCCCAGCATCCTCCCCTTCTCCCTGTGGGTTGTGCAATCCCATTAGTCTCTGCACAGTGCTGGAAAGGGGGTTCCCTGCTCCCTCTCCAGCCCCTGTAAGTGCTGCAGGGGTGACAGCGGCTCTCTCTGGTCACAGGCTGGAATGGCTGGGGCTGCACAGACAACGCTGAGGCTTTCTCCTATGGCTTCCAGCTCCTCTCCACACTGCTGTTGTGTCTCAGCAATGTCATGTTTGTGCCTCCTGTGGCCATTGCTGTCCGCAGCCACTACCTCATGGAAGCTGCTGTCTACATCTTCACCATGTTCTTCTCCACTGTGAGTGTCAGGTGGGGGCAGCTGAGGGCCAGACGAGGGGCTGGGTCTCTGCAGGGCAGCTCTCACGCTCCTTCCCTGCTACCCCAGTTCTACCACGCCTGTGACCAGCCAGGCATTGTGGTGTTTTGCATCATGGACTACGATGTGCTGCAGTTCTGTGACTTCCTGGGCTCTCTCATGTCCGTCTGGGTCACTGTCATTGCCATGGCTCGGCTCCAGCCTGTGGTCAAGCAGGCAAGTGTGGGGAGGGGGGCGTGCGGGGCAGGATGAAAAGGATTTGTCTTGACAGGTGCCCCACTGCCCCACAGGTGCTGTACCTGCTGGGGGCCATGCTGCTCGCCATGGCTCTGCAAATGGATCGCCACGGGCTCTGGAACCTTCTGGGGCCCAGCCTTTTTGCTTTGGGGATAATGGCCGTCGCCTGGGTAAGATGTTGTCCCTTACATGCCCACCCTGGCTTCACTCAGCATTCTGCCCAGCCATCTAGCCCTCCTGCCCTGCCAGCATCTCCCCTCTGCTGCCTTCACCCTTTCCCATGAACCCCCCTCTCTGGCTCCTGGGTGTTGTGGTGCTGTGGCACAGGGGCTGTGCCCGCCCCTCCTGCGGCTCCCTCTCCCAGCCTGCCCTTTCCCCGCCACAGACGGCTCGCACCATCCGGCGCCGACACTGCTACCCGCCGACCTGGAAGCGCTGGGTGTTTTACCTGTGCCCGGGAGCGCTGATTGCGGCGGCCGCCGTGCTGCTCTACGCCTTTGTGGAGACGGAGGAGAACTACTTCTACATCCACAGCATCTGGCACCTGCTCATCGCCGGCAGCGTCGGCTTCCTGCTGCCGCCCCGTGCCAAGACCAGCCGGCGCCTGGGGCCGCTGCCCCGGCGCAAGGGATGTGGGTACCAGCTCTGTGTCAACGAGCAGGAGGAGCTGGGGCTCGTCGACCCCGCCGTGGCCTCCATCAACAGCATTTGTACCAGCTGATGCTGACGGCAGCTGAGACTCCTCCGGCATGGACAGCACCCGCTCTCATTGCTGGCCACCCACCCCCGGGAGTGCCAGGACTCCTCTGGGTGGGCACACAGCCACCTGTGCCACCCTGTTCTTCCAATTACAGCCTGATTGAACTTGTTTCCAGGGGTTAATGTGGCTCAGTCTGGGGCAGAGCTGGGAGGAGTTAAGGCTGAGCTGTGCCACACTTCTCTCTTTACCAGCCATGGAGGTGCTGAGGGGATGTGGCTGGGTGTGGAAAGGGGGAATGGCAAATGTCTCTGGCTCTTGCTTAGTGGTCTGTAGCAAGAGCTGCTGCTCTGCAGCAGCTCCTCTGGGGCTGACATAGCTCAGACACAGAGCAAGATGGCTGGCCAGAGGTGAGGACCAGGGGCTGCAATCTTCTGGCTCCTGGCAGGACAGGCTGCAGAGCTGGGATGACTTTGTTAGGTCACTGTGCTCTCACAGGATGCCTGTGATGCCTGACCTATGGGTAGCTGTGCTGTGCCAGGGCAGCCAGAGTCCAGCAAACCAGCCAGGTCCTGCAAGCCAGCAGGACCGTGGGGAGCTCACAGCCCTGGGGGCAGCTGCCACTTGAGAATGATGCTGGTGCTGCCTGCTGTGGCAATGCACGGGTCTGAGAACACTCTACCTGCAAGGGCCTCATACCCCAGGAGTCCACAGTCTGCTGGTGACACCCCACTGCATGGGCCAGCCTGCCTCAGTGTCACACACGTGGCTACAGCTACCCAGAAGCAGTGGACAAGTGACCCTGAGTCCCTGTTGTCACCACCAGCCTTGCCTTCTGCAGGGCAGGGAGCACCAGTGGGAGGAGGCACTGCACTGTGTGGACTGTACCCTCTCACCTGGCTGGGATGTCACTGTCTCAGTTTCTGCTCCTTGTCTTGCCCCGTGGTCAGGCCTGTGGGCTCAGCACCCACTGCAGCCATGGTGGCCATGGTGTGGTGACAGACACACAGGTTGTGTGTGTCCCTCAAGGACAGAGTGTTTCCACCCTGCTTCTCAGAGGTGTCAGGGTGGACTGAGGAAGAGAGGGGAGACCCCACTGACCCTTCTTGCCACTCTGGGGTCTGCCCCAACCCCCTGAGCTCTTCTCAACCCTGCAGGGGTCTTCAGGGGTGAATCCCAAGGCAAAGCTCTGCATCCTAGCAGTCACATCCTGGCTCAGCAGAGCCCACCCGCCAGCAGCCCCCCTCCCTGTACCCCTGGGGACAGGCACAGGGAGATTTACTGGATGCTTAACAGGATTAGCAACTGCAGGCGGGAAGGCAGCTCTGTAATAGGATTGCAATCTAATTAAAACTGCTGCTTGGGAGCCGGGCCCCAGCTGGCCAGAGTGAGGTGGGCCTGGGGGGTGGGGCTGTGGGGTGGCTGGAGAGAATGGTGGGGTCAGGTTGGGCAGACCAGAAGGAGGGATGAGCTGGCAAGGGTCATGGTGCTGCTGGTGGGTTAAGGGCTTTCTGCCCTTTATCTCTGGGCTTTGATGGGGGATGAAGCTGTGGGGAGCCAGCCTGCCGTAGAGGTGTCCTGGGCAGACAGTCACAGAGCCCCAGTCACTGTTCAAGGACCGGGAGATCTGCATCTGCCACTCTCCTTCCCCTGAGAGCTCACCCTCCAAACCTATCTCTGCCACAAAAAATGCCCTGTCTGGTCTGGCCAGGCAGCTGATTAAGGATTAATTTTTTTAATTAAAATCATTAGTCACTTCACCAAGTCCGGTTGCAACCCTGCATCAATAGCAGACCGTAGAGAATGAGGAGCTCATCTTTAGCTTTCACATCAGTAACATGCTGGAGTGCAGGGCACACTGAGCACAGGGTGGTCCTACATCAATACACCCCAGCTTCATGGAGATGTTGGTGATCCATGCAGCATCTTACCTGTCCCTCAGCCCTTGGCTCACTGCAGAAGTGCTAACCCTCTGCTTGTCAAGTCTGTGTAGATCCCTACAATAACAGAGCCTGCAGGGGGATGAGCTTTCCCCTTGCAGGCAGCTGTGCAGCCCCTGGCCTGCCTCATGGTAGACACTGTGGGGTGACACATGTAGGCCTGGACCCCTGAGGGGTCCTGTCAAAATTTTTAGCAGGGTTTTTTAGAACTGGTTTTGGCAGGGTTTTTAGCTGTCAGAGATGCCCCGGGAAGCCCATGGGAGCCACGCACAAGCTCTGCTGGACTCTGCTTTTCCAGGCTGGCGGTGCAGCTCAGAGCTCCCTCTCATTTTAATTAAACCTGCAACTGCATTTTTCATCTCAAGGACAGGCCAAGCATCCGACTGTGCTGCCTGGGAGGGAGCTCAGCCAAGCAGCCCTGGAGTGGATCCAGGCACTCTCTGCCAACCCAGCTCATCCCCAGGGGCCCATAGGCTGCCCACTGAGAGCTGGGAATCCCCATCCCCACTTCAACTCCCTGTCCCAGTGAGGCAGAAACCCATCCTACTGCTCAGGAGGCTGGGACAGCTCAGGGAGCACTGAGGTGTGCCGCAAGTACAGAAGTCCTGCAGGATGGAAAGGTTTTTGCACCGTGCTTCTGGCACCAAGCATGGAGAAGCTGCTCTCCCCTGTGGGACACCCAGCACAAGGTGTAAGTGTGCCTCTCCCACCAAGCATGACTGGGAGCATACTGGGACACACCATGGGAAACTCCACATCCCCACAGTCACCTCCCCTTCACTGCAGGGTCAGGAGCACCAGCCTGTTTATTCCCACTGGTCTGGGTGAGCCTTGCTCTGTCTGCCCCAAATGGCCTCCAGCCTCTGCCCCATAGGGATGCACTTCACACTGGGGTGAAGGCTGGACTCTGTCTTACCCTCTTGGAGAGAGCTGGGGTGCCTGTGGCTCCAACCCTCTCAGTGTAAACAGCTTTCCTGAGGCTCCATCCCTGCCTCTACCAGGCACAGCAACCGCATAACCATGGCAACAGTATCCCTATAACAGCCAGGTACATCTGACATCCCCATGGCAACCGACTCCCAGAACAGCCGGCAAAGAGCTTCGCTTCCTCAGTGATGGGGAGGGATGTGGGGGTCCAAGCCACACCACAGCAGGTGGTGTCAGAGACCTGCGGACAGACACAGATGGGAAGAGCTTCTGAGCTGAGGCTGAGGCAGCACAAGACTTTGTGGCCTCTGTCCTGACAGAGAGGCTGAGGGGGACACAGGGAATGCATGAGAAGGGGGCAGCCCTGGGGACAGTATTATCCTGACTCAGCCTCCTGCATCCCAGCCCCATTGCTACCTGCTGGGCTGTTAGTGCCATCCGGCCAGCATTCCCTGCTTGAACATGGGTTCCTTGGAAATGTGTATCCCAAAAGCTGGGACTGTGCGTCCTTCTATAACCTCCTCCTACCCCAGATCCCACATGCAGGGATGCTCTGCCTGTTGCCCATACCCTGTCCTCCCGGAGGAGCTGCTGGGCCCTCTCATTACCGCCTGCCTGTGTCTGCCGGGCCGGACTCACCATCCAGCATTCCTGACGCAGTCTGTCGTTGCAGACGGCAAATGCATGCCATGCAACTTTAATGTGTCAGGCCTGAATTATTGAGACCTGCAGCGGGCTGCGTGCACGCAGGCACGACCCATCATCCCTCCTCCTCTCCCTCACCACGCTCGCTCGAGCAGGCAGCAGAGAGTCGGGGCTGGCAAGAGGTCCCAGCTTTTGGGGTCTCCCAGGGTGCACAAAGGGTGCCCCTTGCTGACAATGGGGGCTGGGACATGTGGGTGGCAAATTAGCCGTTAGTGTCACCAGCTTGGTCACCTGGGGGTTGGTGGGTCCCCAAACATGGTGTCATCTCAGTGGGGTACAGGGATAGGTGTGTAGGGAGGGATGTGCAACGCTTTCCTGCCCCCACCTCAGCATTTTCTCCCTGTATCCTCATGAAACCTCCTGACCAGAGGCAACAGACCTCCTAGGGCTGCCCTGGAGGTCCTCACCCCTCCTGCTCACTGTGCTGCCAGACTCCACAGTGATGAAGCCTTTCCACCTCAGCCAATATAAGTCCCTGGTGGGTGCAGCCAGAGCTTGCTCCTTGACCAGGCACTACTGTCACTGTGCCTCTCTGGGGATGATGAAGGGCTGGGAGGATGCCCCAGCTGCTCTCTTATTTTGCAATTTGCCCGGCGCACCCTGCAGCCACTCGATGATTTTCTCATCAGAGTAGCAAGGCTTGACCGCCCTCCCCATGCAGACCCATCCATCACCCACAGCTGGCACCACCACACAGCTCACAGGCGCTGGAGTTGCCTGCCCTGCTCTGTTCCTGGCTGTCCCTCAGCCTTGCAGGCTGCACCATGGCCAGCCTGGGGGACCAGCTCCGGGCTTGCAAAGGGACCCTGTTTCCCCTGGAGCAACACAGACAGAGACTGCTTGCTGACCCCTCCTTCTCTTCCATCCTTTAGCCTATGTCTCATCCTCTCTGCTGCCATCCTCAGCCTTCCTCCCATGTCAGGGACCCCTCAGAGATTCAGTTCCAGTTTACAGGGTGCTGGAAGAGTGCCAGGTGGGAGCCAGGCACCTGCAAATGGGAGACACAACTACAGGCAGAGCAAGCCCAGCTCCAGTGCATGCTCCTGCTTTGCTCCTGCTGTGGGCGTCTCTCAAGGTCCCTGTTCCCAGGCACATCCTGCTGTGGGTACCTACCCCAAGGAACTCAGAGAGAGCTGAGCATGACCAAGCTAGCCCAGAGAAGGGACAAGGAGGTTCTGAGATGAACGTGGTGCATCAGGAGCCAGCACCATCCCAGCAGCACCCCGTGCCACAACACCTGGATGTATGAAGAAACAGCAGGGTGCCAGGGCATGCCTGGTTTGGCGTGAGGGTATGGGTTCAGAGGCCGTGGAGATGAGGGACAAATGGTTTAGCTGTACCCACAGGGCCCAGAGTGTTGCAGGGGGACTGTGTCTAGGGACAAACAGCAGCTGCCACGGTTGTGTGGCTGGAGGGGAGCAGCAGACAGGGAAGGGGGACACTGAGACATGGGAAATCAGGAAAATGTGATGGTGATGCAAAGCACCATGATTTTCAGCTGCTGTTAATTGAGTTTCTTGGAGAGGTTTGTGGGGGAACCCACGGGGGGGCTGGACTCAGGACTTTATCCCTGGCAATTTATAAGAGGGCTGTTGAAGAGCTGCTCTGTCGAGCGGAAAAACCACTTGAGTCGTGCTTAACTTCATCAAGGGAACTGCATAGAAATCAGAGAGCTTGCTAAGAGACATTAATAGAGCAGCCAGGGGGGCAGGCTGCCTGCAGACAGCATGAGGACTGCTCAGAGGCGCATGCCAGAGACTTCCAGTGAATGAACATGTCCTTTAACAAGATTTGCAGGGCCAGCACAGCGAAAGAGCAGAGTGGGAGAATGAGTGGGAAAGGTCATTCCTCAAGGAGGAGAGCTGCGCCAAAAAGAGGAGCATGTGGAAGGGGATGAAGGTTACATGGAAAACCAGAGCAAAACAACGCCCAGAAAGACTTTGAAGAAGAGCTTGGCAACAGGCTAAAATTGCAGCTAATTCTGTGGTGCTAGATTTGAGGCACTGCCATAGCAATGAGGCTTTGGGGATATTCAGGGGTGCATCAGAGTGCTGTGACACAGACCTACCCCTTTGGATGAATCTTGGGGTAGGACCTGTGAGTCCTGCAAGCCTTTTGTGTTAGGACAACGAAAGTTAAGTGTTTCTATCCCTGGAGCAGACATCCAGGGTCCAGGAATCAATGCAGAGGTGTGCTGCTGAAGGAACAGCCTTGACTCATCGCAGAGGGTGAGCAGGGGAAGGATCTCCCATGGGCTGAGATTGCAAGAACGAAGTCTACAAGTACAAAATGCAGCTCCACTTGCTGTCAAGTGATAGAAAATTAAGGCAGTTACTCTCGTGAGAAATCAGCCTTGCACCAACAGAAATCAAGCTGTTACACCAAATGCAATCCTGGATAAATTTATCTGAAGAAGTAAGCCTGCAGAGGAAGATAAAACCATGTTAGCAGAGGCTGAGAACATTGTCCATAGGATGCAAAGCTACTGTTCCCTTTATGGTTTGCAGATTAAAGTTTTCTCTTAAAAAACATTTCCCCCCACTCAAATCCTACCACTAAAATTTCCCTTGGGTGCCCAAGTGCTAAGCAATATGTTGTTATGTATGAACAGTGGTCTCAAGGGAAGCTGCACTAAAGAAATCACATTGAGTCTTCCTGTTGTAGTGTGAGTGGTGCCTACAATGAGAATATTGCAGTTTATTCTTACTTTATATAAGGATGCTTCACCACCTCCAGAACTAAAACACAAGACTACATTTTGAAGAGGAATATTTTTGGCTAAAATTAAATGGGCTTGGAACAAGTGCAATCCAGAGGTTCCCGGCTCAGCAGGAAGGGAGGTAAGTCCCCGAGGGCTCTGTGTGCCAAGTCCTCCAGAGAAGCTTTGCCCCAGGGCTTGCCTGCAGTCAGCAAATCTCCTGCCAGCACAGCTACAAATCCCAGATGAGCCCATGAGGATTGTTGTTCTAATTAACTAATGAAGTCGTCTCCTGTTGGGAAGATGGATAATCTGAGCTGGAGGCTTCCTCCCTGTTGGGAGGGAGGACCTGGAGCAACACTCAGCCGCACTCTCAGGGGATCTCATAAGTGTTTGCACACCTGAGGACCGGGGTGCAGTCCCTGCTGCAGGTGCCAAGTGCTCCCAGACACTGAGCATCTCCCTGCATCCAGCCTTCAACCTGCCTTCAACAGCCCCTGCCTGACCCCGTCCTGTTTTCAGTAGGTCCAAAGGTAACCTGGCTGCTCTTATTCCTGAGTTTTCCCTTTGGTCTCATCATTTTCAGGCAAATCACAAGAGAAAAATTAACGTTTGAGGAGGGTGAAATCTGTGCAGGATCTTTCTGAGCCACAGCCATGAGCAGCACAGGAGGATCCACTTCAAAGGGAGGAGCCAGTTCATTAAAAAAGTGAACTAGGGCTTTTGATATCAAGATAAACATCCTGATACACTTCAAAGCAGCTTCCACTCCTTGTCCTTAAACACCCTCTCTTGCTTCACTTAAGTTCTGGATTTTGGAATTATACTTCTGCCTAATCCATCCTGTGCTGCATCCCATCTGGATGGTTGTTTGTCAGGGGAGATTCTGAATGCTGCTTTGTGGCATGTGAGACCTTCAGGTCATGACCATGAGCCTGAATACTCTGTTATTACCTTCTGTTCCACCTATAAGGAATTAAGAGTTGCTGGTGAAAGCTCTTACATTTCCATTGAAAAACATCATGCTTTTAAAAGAAACAGCAATAGGGAAGTGCCCAAGGGCCTACTGGGGTGCCTGATTGCCCAGAGGTCTCCATTCTTCCAGGCACCCTGCCACCAGAGGCTGCAGACCCATCCCTGGCAGCAGGTTGGGCATTCAGCAACCTGGGAAAAAGCACTGGGGTGCAAACACTGACCACCTGCACAGGGAGAGGAGCGAGGAGGCAGGAACAGTGTGTGGGAGTCCCCCTGCATCCTGTTTTACCTCATGGTAAACCCCTCCTTTAGGATTTGGAGACCATGAGGAGGATTTTGCAAGGCTCAAGAGGCAGGGGGACTGTTCCTAATGCCAACACCTCGTGCTTTTGCTGTGGCTTTAGCAGGGTGGCCACTGGAGCTGGGCTGCAGGGTGAGCCATGGTCAGGGGGTCTGTGTACTCCTCACCAGGTCATCTCAGGTCTCGGGGCACTCTTTGGGGCAGGAAAGAGGAGGGGCTGATGCAGTGGGAAAGCCTCAGGACTGGGCATTCAGCTACTAGCAGGCAACTACAGACGCACTACAGACACAGTCTGAAGCTGCTCTCTGGGCAGTCATTTGGGTCACAGTCCCTGTACCCCAGGTTTGGGATGGGGCTCCAGTAAGCACAAAGCTTCACCTCCGGGTCACGGCGTGGTTGTGTTGGCTGGGAGCAGGGTACAGGGACAAAGGGGTTGCTGCCACTGTTAAGCAACAACTTTATTATTTCAGTTCTTCCAAATATTATACATAGGCTCTGGGCTGGGGCAGGCCATGCAGGAAGGAGGGGATCAGGAGAGCAGTGAAAATTTGGGTTGTTGCAGAGTGGCGTAGAACTAGGGAAAAATCCTCTCCCAGGCCTCCGCTACCCTCCGGGGCTTGCTCTGGCTGACCTGGGGGTCTCATAGCTGTTGAACTGCAGCTGTCCTGTTGCAAGCTGCTGTGGGGGATGGAGAAGAAAGGAGTTCTATACCTAGGCTGCCCAAAGCAGGACCCTTACAGTTCCTAGGCCACCAGACAGCAGCAGTGAAATCCTGCTGAGACCTGCTGCTGCTTCCACCTCTGTTTCCAGCCTGGAGAAGACCTTGGCATGCCCCAGAAGGAGCCCACCTTCCTTTCTTCAGGCTTTTCTTCTTCTTCTGGCTGTCACCCCAGCCTTGCAAGTGGCAAGACACATTGCATGTGTCTGGAGCAGGAGCGTCTCACCAGGCACAGGGCTTGTTTCAGATGGACAGCCCCAGGAAAGGCTGTGCTATCTCAGACCCTTCCACACCTGCTTCACCTTGTGCCAGCCCCAGTTAACCTTGACGAAATCTCCATCTTCACTGCATCCCAGGACTGGAGGGGAGTCGCTGAAAAGAGAGTGGGATTCAGCCTTGCCCCACTGCCTCTCTGGTACTCCCCTGAGCCCAAGCTGAGGTGGGGAGCGGGGCGGACACCCCAAACCGTAGGGCATGGTATGTTTTGTGGGCAGACAATCAAGCGGAGGGCGCAGTGCAGTCCTGCCCAGCAGCCCGCTGCACCAGGGAGGAGAGGTGAGACCTGAGAGGGTCGCGGAGGAGAGTCACACGCTGGGCACTAAGGGGCGACCCCCCCTCCGTTGCGGGGCACAGCCCGGGCCGTGGCGATGCCGCAGCCCTGGGCGGGACGGGTCGGGACCCTTGAGCCGGAGCCGCCGAGCAGGGGAATCCCCGCCCGTGACGTCACGGGGGAACCCCCCCCCCCACCGCGCCCCCTCCCGGCGCCCGATTGGTCGCGCCCGCCTCTGACCCACCGCGGGCCCTGCGATTGGCTGACGTGCCTCGGTCTGGTCCTGCCCCCTCTCCTTCCTGGCCTTCTATTGGCTGCCGAGCTGTCACTCCACCCAGGCCCCGCCCCTCATGGGCGTGCTGTAACCCTGCTGCTCCCCGGCGTGCTCACAGCGCACCTCCCACTGCAATCCACTGCACACCCTACACCTCCCACTGCACCCCCTGCACCTCCCACTGCAACCCCTGCACCCCCACTGAACCCCACTGCACCTCCCACTGCACCCCACTGCACCCCCTGCATCTCCCACTGCAACTCCTGCACCCCCACTGAACCCCACTGCACCCCCCTGCACCTCCCACTGCACCCCTGCACCTCCCACTGCACCCCACTGCACCCTGCACCTCCCACTGCACCCTGCACCTCCCACTGCACCCCACTGCACCCCCTGCATCTCCCACTGCACCCCCTGCACCCCCACTGACCCCCACTGCACCCCCTGAACACTCACTGCACCTCCCACTGCACCCCCTGCACCCCCACTGACTCCCACTGCACCCCCTGAACCCCACTGCATCCCCTGCACCCCCACTGAGCCCCCCTGCAGCTGCCACTGCACCTCCACTGCACGCCCTTTACACTCCTTCCACCCCTCACTGCATCTCTCACTGAACCCTCACAGCACGCCCCTCAGCAGTCCCTCTGCACCCCTCCCTGCACCCCTCCCTGCACCCCTCCCTGCACCCCTCCCTGCACCCGGCTCCACACTCATCTAATCCTCTGGGATCCGGGTGCCACACCCCACTGTCTCCCACCTGCACCTCTGGTGCCATCCTATGCACTCCTGACCTGCAGCCCCCAGAACACCCCCCACAGGCCCTACTGCAAAACCACCCTCCCCTGCAGCCAGCCCCCCACTGCACCCCATCCCAGAGCACCCCTCACTGCCCTTCACCTCCTGGCAGGGACAGCCTGCCCCACTGCCCCAGCACCCTGGGGCTGAGGGAATGGGGCTTGGTGTCCCAGGGCTAGAGGGAGCAGGCTGTAACCTCAAGTGGGGAGCATGGTAGAAAGGCAGGGAGCAAGCCAGGGTGACAGGGATTTCATTGGGGTGCTAGGGATGGCAGCAGGGTGATGGGGAGCTCAGTGGGACGGTGGGAAGCACAGCAGGGTAATCAGTGGAACGATGGGGAACACAGCAAGGTAAGAGGGGAGCATGGGCAACCACAAAGGTGCCCTCCCATTGCAACCTCACCAATGCAAGTGGCAGAGCTCAGGAAAGGAGATGCCATCTGTCTCCTATCTTTGTCCATCCTGACAGGTTCCAAAAGAGAGAAATCCTGGTCAGAGCTATTTGCAGGCAGCCGTGAGGCGTGGGGCAGGAGCTGCTGGCCAGCAGCCAGCCGCTTCCCGCTCCTGCTTGGGAGCACAGACGATGTTTTGTGTGCAGCGGTGGGAGCACCCTCCCACCACGGCTGGTCCCACTCCCGGCAGCCCCCACAGGCCCCGGCTCCCTGCCCGCTGCATCACGAGGCCAGGGTGCCCCCACAGCACACCGCTGTCTCTGACCCAGGGTGCACAGCTGGTGGGGGAGGAGGGACAATGAGTTTTCCCAGCACTGCTCACCCACGCTTCTCCCCTGCCACATGACGTCTGGACTGTGATATTGTTGCTGTGGCACCCACTGGCCCCCAGCCACCTCGCTGGTAGACCATGCTCCTGACCCCTCTCCATGCCTTGGCCACAGGTGGGGTGCTCCATCTGGCTGGTGTGTGCAGCTGGACGATGTGAGGTGCCCTGGCAAGCTGCTTGCCCAGCTTCCTGGCACTGGCCAGCCACTGCATGGTGTCCCTCCTCTTCTAGCAGAAGAGGTAGGCCACCTATCAGCCCTCCAGCAAGTTGCACAGCAGGAACTACTGTCCTGACATCTACCTGCCCTATATCAGCAGAGTCAACCACTTTCTCTCCCTGGATGGGGCAAGGAGATTCTGGAGTCAGCACATCACCCCACCCCCTTGGAGCATGTGCACAAACCGGTGAAGATGATGGGGGGTTGGGGCAGGAGACAGTGGCCCTCTTGCCAAGCACAACAAGCCACGGCATGTCTGCATTTACTGTCACCTGATGGTGACCCACGTACTTAAGCAGGAGGATCCCTCCTGGAGAAGGAGGGCCTCACTGCAGCACGTGGGAAGCCCGCAGCATTGGCTGGAAGTGGCGTTCGAAGGACCCAGAGAACAGGGGACTATGATTGCTGCACACACTGCCCCTGCAGCACCAGTGCCACCCAGCATCGCCCACCCCAGCCTCTTCCCTTGCAGAGGGATGCACCCTGGCAATGTGGCCTTCCTGCCCTCCAGTCCTGGAGGCCCCACTCTGCTCCACAGCCCAGCAGCATGTTCCCCAGGCAGGGGTCCCGCCTGCCCCAGGTGCTGCTGGAAGGGGCAGATAAAGCACATCTGACCCACAGTGTTTGGCCTGGGAGTTTCTGAGGCTGTAAATAGCCAAGTTCCCCTTCTGCTCATCTTGAAAGTGAGAAGGGGAACATCCCCCAGAGAGGGGGAAAGAATTGGTCAATTGTCATCGCTGGTAGAAAAGCTATTTTTAATTTTATTAAAATGTCTCTCTTCTATAAACTTTCAAAATATCTGGAACCTCTGCTATACAGATTTGTGCCATGGCTGCGTAGCAAAGCTGTTGCTCCTGGGGCCGGTAACGGTGGCACTCATGGCGAGGTGCAACTGGTGGCAGGGGACAGCTGAGGCTCCTCTTTGCAGTCTGGGGAGGTGTGGGGAGTGCCAGGGGAGCAGGGCATTCCAGGGCCACCCTCAAAAAGGGGCACATGGGGGATGTAGCGGCCCAGGGGGCCAGGGTGGGTCTGTGGCCGGAGCAGGAGCTGGTGCAGGGTCTCGCCCACCTGCACGAGGCTGTGGGAGAGGAGCTGGAGGTGGGAGACTGTGTCGCTGGCCAGGCTCTCCAGTAGTGCCTGCTGCTGCCGTGATGTCTGCAGGATCTGCACCAGCAGTTGCTGGACGTTCTGGAGCAAGCCTGCCACACCGGGCCCTGAAGTGAGAGAGAGGGGTCAGTGGCAGCAAAGCCTCACCATGGCTCTGAGAGCTCCCTGTGAGGCTTTTGGGATGCTGCAGCGAGGACCCACCATGAAGGCTTGCATCTGATGCATCTTCACCTGCTGCCGGCTGCTCGCTCATGGCAGCTGTCCCTTGGGAACCTGAGGCTGTGACAGCCACTGGCAGCATTTGGTTTCCTCTTCCCATCCCCAGGGACGTCTCACCAGGAAAATGTGCCACGACAGCTTGGCATGGAGGAAACAACCACAGTGATGGAGGCACCCAACCGCCACGTTCAGCTTGACCCCACACAGAGACCTGGGAGGGCACTGCCTCTGGAAGCCTAGGCCCTGCATTCCTGCTGGCAGGACAGGACAGAGCTGTCCCCTGGACCAAGAGAACTTGCTCAAAGCTGCAGACACTTACCAGCCTTTTCCTCTGTTCCTTCCTGCTTCAGGTCAGTGTGACAGCCTGGAACAAGAGCAGACACAGCCTGTGAGCCGCAGCCACCTCCTGCCCCAGGGTGCACAAGCAGAGTAGCCAGGATACGATACTCACCCAGGAGGGAGACAAGAGGGAAGCAGCAACTGGTGTCTGCAACGAGAACCAAGTCAGGCCCTGATTGTGGGGGGTTTACTGAGCTTTACTGGGCTGAGCAGGGCAAGGAAAGTCTTACGTGGCATGGTGGGGGTTGTGAGTGGCACTCCAGCGATGTGTTCCCCACAGGCTGCTGGGAGAAAGCAGAGAGGAGAGATACGCCATCTGACAGGACTTGCAAGGGGATCACCACCAGCCTAGGGTCTGCCTGGCTTGCCCCGGCCAGCCCCACAGCCCAACGTGCCCTAGCCACAGCTCCACAGTGCCCTGCAGGGCCCCAAAGCATTTCAGAGCTAGGTACAAAAGCAGGAGTCACTCACCCACCACTGCAATGCAGCCACCTCTGGGCTGGAAGGCAGCAGCGGCGGAGCAGCGTGCAGCAAGGCTACACAACAGACTAGGACTGGAAGTGAAGGAGAATCCCACATCCACTTGAAACTGCAGGGGGAATTTAGGGAGACAGAAGGCAGTTACCCAGTGTGGGATCCTGGCTGGGGCATCCACGCAAATCAGACTCAGGGATGTATCCTGCATCACCTCAGTGCCAAAATCCCTGGAGGGGCTGCAAGATATGTCCCTGGGTGGGCTGCAGGGCATGGGAGCTGCAGGCACCTCTGGCCCTCAGACACAGTCCTAACTCATCTGAAGACCTATGTTGTTACTGGGGAAGGGGGGAGCCAGGACCTGCCAAAGGAAGGGGAGTCACATGCCCTGCAGTGCCACACAGCCAGAAGAGACCCCTGGGCTGTACTGGGGCCACTGCCCCTTACAGACCTTGCGCCCCACAATCTGCCATGGGTGGCCAGCAGACCTGCCATGCCCTCAGGCTGGGTCAGAGCTGGAGTCCCCTTACTGCCCTGATTCCAGTCATCACCTCATGCTCTGGGACTGGTTTGACCTCTGGCTAAAGCCTCTGGAGGAGGAAGTCCCAATGCTCCCATCACCGAGCATCCCCTAAGCCCCCCATTCCCATCATGCTGGCCTGGGCTTGGGCTGGAGCTGTGGCTGTGCAGCTTGGTGAAGCAGGGCAGGTTGGTACTTACAGCTCTCTGGCTCATTCTTTGCACACTGCAGCAGCGGGGACAGCAGTGCGCCTGGGGTGTCCCTGCTAACATCGTGCTCTGCAGAAGGAGGTGAGGGGGGTGCAGAAAAGAACTTCAATAACTGGGTGATGAGGGGTGTCTGCCACCCCACAGCCACGACAAGCCCCACTCCAGCTGCCTGAGCGCACAGGTACCTGGTGGCTCTGGTGAGGATGAGGAGCGAGTGGCAAGGGCTGACCTGCGCTTCCTGGAGGGCAGCTTCACCAAGTCTAGAGGAAGAGAAAGACCATCAACATACTCTGGGTGTCCGTGCAGCATCAGTGTTCCCCAAGCAACCCACATCTAGCCACCCTTCCAAGCCCACGTGGCCGTCCCTGGCACCCACCTGGCATCCTCCGCTCGCCAAAGACGGGCCGCCCGGCCGCCTTCCAGATACTCTTCATGGCCCGGTAGTGCGGGGGCAGCCGGGGAGAGTGGTGTCCTGCCCTCCGGCGCGTCTCCCGCTCCGAGTGGAAAGCCTGCTTGAGCGCCTTCCACTTGGAGCGGCACTGGGCCACGCTGCGCCCGTAGCCGGCCGCCGCCAGCCCCCGGGAGATCTCCCGCCAAAGCGCCTCGTTGGGTCGCGACGTGGAGGCCATGAGCAGGGCGGCCTCCCCCGAGCCCCCCACCAGCGACAGGAGGCTGCTGACCTCCGCCTGCGTCCAGGCTCGCCCGCGGGGCATCCTGCCGGGGCGGCGGGGGAACGCTCGGCCCCGGGCCGGGATCAGCCCGGGGCTCGGCCGTGCGCTCCCGAGGGCGCACCGGGAGGATGCCCCGCCGGGGGCGGCACCGGGAGAGCCGTCGGGAGCCTCCCCGGGGAGCCGCACGGGGAACCGCCGGGGGCCGTACCGGGGATGGGCGCCGGGCGCCGCCGGTCCCACCCGCAGCCGCACCGATCCCCCCTGCGCCGCAGCGGGCGCCGCGCCGGGAGCTGCCGGGAGGCGCCGGGAGCCGCATCGAGCATGTGCGGCCCCGGGAGGAGCCGCTGGGAAACGTAGTCCGGATGAGCCATCCCTGCCCCAGCCGTAAGCCGGCAGCCCGGAGCGGGGGTCGTTGTCCGTCCCCGGCGGCCAGGGATGGGCATCGCGGCAGATCGGAAGGCCTGGGGGAGGAGAAGGAGCACCCCAGCCCCCCGCTTTCCAGGGCTGAGAGATGCAGTTGCAGCCCCATGCAAAAAAAAAAAGAAAGGGCAGCAGAAACCTCTTGTAAGCAAATACCCCGTGGCCTTGCTGCTTGGAGAGAGCTGCATGGGAAAGTGTCCTGCACCCCAAGGCAGACCAGACTAAGAGAACTGGAGTTGTTGAGTTTTGAGAAAGAGAAGGCTCCCGGGAAAACTTATAGCACCTTTCCAATACATAAAGAGCTACAAGAGAGCTGAAGAGGGATATTTTATAAGGATATGTAGTGATAGTACAAGGGGGAATGGCTTGAAACTGATAGAGGGCAGGTTTAGATCAGATACTAGTCATTGAATCATAGAATATCCTGAACTGGAAGGAACCCACTGGGATAATCAAATTCCAACGTGTGGCCCTGTGAAGGACACCCCAAGAGTCACACCACATGCCTGAGAGTATTGTCCAAACACGTCTTGGACTCTGTCATGCTTGGTGCTATGACCACTTCCCTGGGGAACCTGTTTCTGTGTCCAGCCAGCCTCTGGGTGAACAGCCTGTTCCTGATATCCATCTTAGACCTCTCCTGACACAGCTTTATGCCATTCCCTCAGGTCCTGTCCCTGGTCATCAGAGAGGAGAGATCAGTGCCTGCCCCTCTGCTGCCCCTCGTGAGGAAGCTGTAGACTGGTCTCCCCTTAGTCTCCACCAGGCTGAACAAACCAAGAGACCTCAGCTGCTCTTTGTATGGCTTTCCCTCTTTTAGGAAGAAATTCTTCACTGTGAGGGTGGTGAGACATTGGCACAGGTTGCCCAGAGAAGCTGTGAATGCCCTATCCCTGGAAATGTTCAAGGCCAGGCTGGATGGGGCTCTAAGCAACCTGGTCTACTGGAAGATTTCTCTGCCCATAGCAGGGAAGGTTGGAACAAGATGATCTTTAGGGTCCTTTACAACCCAAATCATTCTGTGACTCCATGATATGGCTGCCCAGCTCTGCCCTGGAGTTAGCAGCCATCCCCATCACCTGCTACCCCAAAACCAGGGCCACAGGGTTTCCTCTTGCCAGGATGCGTGGGTGTCAGCCTCAGCAGGGCTCCCCCTTGTTCCAAGTGTGTCAGCACCATGACACCCCCAGGGTTTTGTCCCAGGTGGTGCCTCTGGGGACTCCACCAGGAAGTGACACTTTCCATTTTGCATCACACCCGTCTGACAAAGTGTCTGGGAGAAGGTTGCTGGTGCCCCTGTGGGGTGCAGAGCAAGAGATCAAAGGAGGGATGGAAGAGAGGGTCACATACGCTGATCTGCGCTTTCCCCCCACACCAGGTAATGGCGCCGTGGTCCCTGTCCCTGGCACCCCAGCTCTCTCAGCAGATTCCCTGCCCTCCTGCAGACCCTCGGCCTCCCAGACCTGTTCCCCTCACTTTCTGTGTGTCCTCTCCCAAACAGCTCCTCTCCAGCCTCCTTACAGACTGCCTGCTCTCAGGTTGGGGGGCAGGAGAGGCTCAAGGGCAGGGGATGCCCACTGTACCCCAATGCCACAGCACCCACAGGCAGTCCCTGCTCTGCTCTCCCTCTAGTATGCGAAGTGCTGTCTGCAGGCAAACAACTTTTAGGAGAGTCAGGCTGTGGCAAATGGGCTCTCCCCCACTTTTCCTGGGCTCCCCTGCTGCCTCCTGACATCCTGCTTGGGATTCCCAGACCTTTCCTGGCCAGAAGTTACCCACTGCTCCCACCAAGCCCCCCTGGGTCTAGGTTAAATTAAATCCCTTTCTCAGGTCCTCAGCAGCCGGTGCGCCTGCCCTGGTGCTGGGCAGCCCTCAGCCTGGGTCTCCTCTCCCTGATGCTTCTACTGGCACAAATCATCCTCGTCAGCTTGAGCTTCCACTGTGAGTACCTGCCTGCCTGTGCCTGGATCTCTGGGGCTGGGTCCTGTAGTTAGGGCTGGCACCACAGGGCTTTGTACCAACAGAGAGAGCTGCAGCTTCCCCAAGGAGCTGGGCCCTCCTGCTTGGGGCTGAGTGCTATGAGGGTTCTGGGGCAAGCAAGAAAATTGGTGAGGCAAGACGTTGCCTACATGGCTGGGAAAAACAGTTGGTGGGACAGCGTGTGCTTGGGGAAGGCCATCGCATGGCATTGAAAAGAAAGCAGGAAGGAGAGCAGTGACACTGAAACCGAAAGGCAGCAGCACTTTCCCCGAAAGCCTGTGTTGTGTTGGGCTCCCAAGCACAGCAAAACCCGCAAAGGCCTTGCCTGGCTTGGCGTACCCAAAGCAGGAGAGGCCCTCACCCACAGCCATGGGGCTGTCCCGTGGGGGAGGACACTGGGTGCTGCTGGGAGCAGGAGCCCAGAGTTGCTGGGACACCCCTGTGCTCCTCTTTTGTAGATTTAGTACAACAGCATGTCCGCTGCACCCCTGATCTCTGGAGCACGGAGGAGAGCCCCAGCTTTGGGCAACAGACACTGCGAGGTAAGAGAGCCTGGTGAGCTGCTGGACAAGGTTTGGAGGGGGCCTGACTGCTCCTTTCAAACAGCAGGATCTGTCCATGCTCCAGGACATTCTCCCCACCTGCCCAAGGGGCACGCTGGGCGGGTGGGTACCCAGTGACTGCCCACTGTCACTCTCCTGCCCCTCGGGCTGGGGGCTGGTGGCAGCTCCTGCCAGTTGCCCAGCCCCAGCTGCTGTGTTTCTGGTGTGCAGCGCAATGCCAGTTTTGCCCAGTCGGCTGGCTCTGGGATGCAGGGCAGTGCTACTACTTCTCATCTGCCAAAAAGGCCTGGGAGAAAAGCAGAGAGGACTGCTGCTCCAGAGGGGGACATCTGGTCACCATCCAAGACAACACTACCCTGGTAAGTGCACCCAGCCTGCCCTTTCCAGCTCCCTGCAAGCATCAGGCTGTGCTGGTGACCACCTCAAGGTCCCTCAGCAGCCACCCACCCATCAGCAGCACTGCTTCAGCTCCCTGGCTCTGGCCCCTGTGCCCAAATCCTAGCTAAGCCTTCAGGCATCCAGGCAGGGAGCGGGCAATGCTGTGTCGTCACTGATAGTGGGTGGGGCTGGGTGTCCCCCCAGGGAGCTCATGTGGATCCTCTCCTGTGCTAGGCTTTCCTGATGCGCACAGCCAACATGGAGGTCTTCCATGTGGGGCTGAAGAAGGATGGCTATGCGTCTGACTGGAAGTGGCTGGATGGCACCACGTTGAAGGGGTAAGGCTGTCAGCTTGTCCCCAGCCAGGGCTGCTGAGGGTCCAGCAGCAGGGCTCAGGGAGGTGACAGGGGGACACTGGCATGGAGGGATGTGCTCCATATTTTGGCCACCTCTTGTCTCCCCAGGGCTGCACTGGGGCATTTTAGAGAAGAGAAGATAGGGAAGAGAGTCCTGGCCCTAGTGCCCATACTCTGCCTGGGTGAGGGACTGGAGGGGTCCCCCAAAAGCAGGTTCTCAGATTTTGGTTGGTGCAGTTGGCACTGAGCCCTGCCAGGAGGGACCTGGGCGTCCCATGTGCCTGATGGGGCTGGGAACATCAGAACATGTTGGAATTGGGACATAATTGGGAAGAGGCAGTGGACTGTGCTCCATGGGGAGGGTGAGCTTTGCCCCGGAACATCCCTGTGCCATCTCTGGTCCCTGGCTGGAGGAGTTGCTGATGGGACAACCCCAGTTCTTCCTTCCCATCCTATCTCAGTGCACTTTCTCCCCGCAGGATCTTCCCAATCCATGGCTACACTAGGCCTTACCAGGCCTGTGGCAGAGTGTCAGGTTTGGGGCTGTCGAGTGGTCTGTGCTCAGAACCTCTTGGATGGGTCTGCAAGCAGAGTGCAGCCACCCTGCAGTGGCTCCAGTCCTCACCTCCTGCCTTTGTCTGGGGAAACACCACCTACAACTGTGTGAGGCCCTGATGGCTGTGGGAACCTCCAGCCTGTCCCACGACCATATTCCCTGCTGAATCCAGTTCATGGGCATTCGCAGGCACTGCTGCCTCCTGGCTCAGACCTCTTTACCTCCCTGTAACTGCATTTTGCCAATAAACTCTGCCAATAACTGTGTCTGGCTTTGGGGAATGACAGTGGTGTGATGGAGGTGCATCCTCCAGCTCACTGACTCAGTTGCATCAATGAAAAGTGGGAAATAGCATCTGCTGCACTGTTCCAGGAGCCAGCATTCAGCCAGCAGCAATCCAAGCATCCTCATGGCCTGGTGGCAGCGTGAGGCAGCTCCTGTGCAGGCTTGAGCAGGTCCCCTGGAAGCTCTGGGCTTTCTGATTGTGGTGGCTGCCTTGTGTTCCTGCTTCCTGGGACACGCAGCTGAGAGGGGACCCTTTGCTTCCCCATCCCATGGAGGACTTGGAATGGGCAGCAGCTTATCTGCTGGTCCTGCCCAGTCTGAGGAGGTTCCAGCAAGTACCTTCACTTTGCTTTGATCCTGGATGATGTCTGAGAGCCTGAAAGGCCTGCTAGGGCTTGAGTTGAAGGTATTTGATTCCAGAGGCTGCTATGGTTTCAATACAGACCTCCTGAGTTCTCCCAACAACCTGGAGCTCTGGCACGAACATCCCTGGGATTCTCCCTGGCATATTCAGAGGAGCAAGCCCCCACAAGTCAATGCATCCTGTGTGCCGAGCAGGGACTGGGAGGGAAGAGAGGATGCATGGGGCAGTGTAGCCCTGCTGTGGCCAGTACACATGGGCTTGGGCTCCTCACAACTTGGGGACACAGATGCAGAGCATGCAGCCCAGAGTGGAGTTGATTCAACCCCCACACCCCAAAGCCAGAGCATCCTCAGAAACAAAACCACTTCTTGCAAATAAAGCAACTGCTTCTGCTTTTCTGCATATGAAGAAGTGTCTCCATCCCGCATAGTCTTAGCCACAGTCTGCTATCTGACCACAGTGGAGTAGAACAGAACTGGGTTCCTGGACTGCTACTGCCCAGCTGCCTGCATGGCCCAGCGTGTGGTCTATGCTGATCTGAAGTTTGATGAGGCCCCTGCTCACTGCCCCTACCTACCCTGAGGTTCCTGAGCACCAGGAGAGTGCTGAGCTCGGGGCAGGTGTCTCTCCTCTGGACTTGCTCCAACAGGTACTGGGGACCCCAGAGGTGGATACAGTGCTCCACATGGGGTCTCAGTGGAGCAGAGCAGAGGGGCAGAATCCCCTCCCTCACATGCTACCCACCCTGCTTTGGATGCAGCTCAGGACAGGTTTGGCTTTCTGGGCTGTGAGTGCACACGGCTGGGTCATGTCCAGCCTCTCACCCAGCAGCACCCTCAAGTCCTTCTCAGCAGGGCTGCTCTTGATCTGTTCACTCCACAGCCTGTGTTGGTATCGAGGGCTGCCCTGACCCAAGTGCAGCACCTTGCACTTGATCTTGTTAAACCTCATGATGTTCCCATGGGCCCACTCCTTAAGCTGGTCCAGGTCCCTCTGGATGGCATCAGGTGCCTCAGAAATGTCCACCACAGCTCTCAGCTGGGTGTCACCTGCAGGATTGCTGAGGGTGCACTCGATCCCCCTGTTCATGTCATTGATGAAAGCATTAAGTAGCATTGGTACCAATATGGATCCCCAAGGGATACCACTGGTCACCAGTGTCCACATCAGGACGCAGAGCCATTGACCACTATCTTCTGGATGCAACTGTTCAGCCAGTTTCTTATCCACTAAACAGTCCACCCATTGAATTCATTTCTTTCCAGTTTAGATGGGGACTGTGTCAAAGGCTTTGCATAAGTCGAGATAGAAGACATCTGAAGCCCTTCCCTTGTTCACCCCACCCCCTCCCCGCCTGGGTCCTGGACAGGGCTGTCTTATCACCCTGCTTGGCAGCTCAGGTTCCACCATGGTCTTAGGGACCTTCCCCCCACGGTGCCAGGGTCCCCTTTTTCCAGTGATCCCAAGTCTCCTCGGTACTTCCCTCTCTCTTCCACTGTCTTAAGGCTCAACCCCATTTCCTCAGGGCATCTCCCATTTGCCTTCCATGTTCTTGGGTATCTTCACTGAACCTCCATTTCCTCCCATGGTCTCAGGGTTCCTGCATTCACCCCCATGGTCTCAGTGCTCTTCATTGCACCCTTTTTTCTCCCATGGTTTCAGGGTTTCCTTATTCAACTTCCATGTTCTCAAGGCTCCCCAGAGGTTTCCCATCTCCCATATGGCCTCAGGACTTCCCAGCAGTTTCTCATGCTAATGACACCACTGCCTGCATTCTTCCCAGGCAAGACCCAGCCCAAAGCCCTTGGCAGGTGATGGAGGCAGAAAAAAGGGTGGGATCAAAGCTGTTAATGCCAAGAGAAAGGATGGGCTGTAAATCCACAGGAGTCCCCAAAATGTACGGGTTGAGGGACACCAATGTGTCATCCCCCAGCTCCAAGAAAATGCAAATGGCAGATCCTGCACAGCTCTCCCCTGGCAGCTTTGGGGGAGCACAGAAGGTGGGAGATGGGCTTTGCACTGGAAACCTGAGTCACTGCAGAGTGTGCTGGCCAGGGCACACAGGAACACACAGAGGCACAGTGCAAGGTGGTGTAATAGGTGTATACATGAGTGTGAGAGCGCGGAATAAGGTCTCTTTTCCAGCCTTTAAAATACAGACCCTCTTTCCCAGTGCTTTGTAACACAGTTGAGGCAATGTGTGCACAGGGGACAGAGCCTCGGGGTGCACCTCCAGCTCCTGTCCCCAAGTCCAGAGATGGAGTAGAGTGTCAGCAGTCACACCTTGGCCAGGAGAGGAGGTTGGGTCTCAGATATGCTGCTCAGCTTTGGGGATTTCTCACAGATCCAATGAAAGTGACTCCAGCATGGCACAAACTTCATGTCTTTTCCATTTAGTATTGCCATGCAGAATGTTCTCCTAGGAAAGAGAGCGTATCTCAGAGCAGCAGTGATAACATCCTTGCTATGGACACCATTTCCCATAGGTCTCAGTGCCACTGGGGCAGGCAGTGTGCCTGGCACTGGGACTAGTCTGAAGGAAGGGTTACATTCTTCCTCCAAGTTTTCTGCTCTGCCACTTGGAAATCTGGCTGTAAATTCCACAGCTGAGCTCTGCCTTGACCCCTTTCCCTTGGGGGACCACCACTTACTTTGCTGGGGGATGTAACAGGGTCAAAACAGCACCTTTCTGGCATGGCAAAAGGGCAGGTGCTTGTGTGCAGCACTCTTGTACTTACGAAGTTTGACTTCTGTCCTGCCATTTAGAAGCCCCCTTTGTGTCATAAAAAGTGCTTGATCCAATCCAGTACCATTCACCAGACTCCTGCACAAAATGCTGGGGGAAGAGAAGCTGTCAACCACCTGCTTTGTGACCAGCACTTTCCTGGCGCCCAGGAGCCCCAGGGTCAGCTGTGCTCCTCCTCCCAGACTGCTGGGATGGAAACCTGGGGCTCATGGTGCTGCCCCAGCACCTCCACAGATACTACTGCTTCTGCCCCCCAGGACTCTGCCCAGTCCCACCCTCCTAGGGTACCACAGTCCCCCTGCTCTGTACCGGCACTGTCAGTTGTAACCAGTCATCTGGGATCAGCAGTTGAGCGGATTTCTGTTTGCAGTCATTTATGCTGTTCTGCCAGCTCATCTTCTGCACAGAGATGAAGAGACACTTGCTCCTGTAGAGCACCCAGCCTGAGGGGCAGCAGTCTGGGGGCAGGGCACAGGTCAGACACTTGTCCTCCCACGGGTGCTCGGGGGGCTCAGCCCAGCCGAGATCAAACCCCACATCTGCCCAACGGCAACACTGCCTGTGCCCCAACCCCACCACAACTCTACCTGTATTCACACAGGCGTACAGGCTGCTCACAGTGCTCTCGCTGTTGTTGAGCTTCCCCTGCACCTCCTGCATCTCCTTCTCTGTCTTGACCAGGACCCCCCTGACGTGCTCCAGCTCGGTGTTCCGGCTCTCCAGCTCCAGTTGGCTGATGTTGCCCTCGCGCCACGCTCGCTGCAGCTCCGCTCTGGCCCATGCCAGCTCCAGCTGTGCCTGCTCCAGGCTCTGCTCCCGAGCACTCAGCTCCTGTGACAGGCGGCCCTGCTCGGCCTCGTGGTCGCGGGAGGTTTCCTGCAGGTTGCGGGTGACCTGCCAGTCTGGGGACAGGGCAGTGAGCTGAGACACGGGCATGGGGCAGCCCAGGCAAGGGACTTGCAAAGGAGAGTGGGATAGGAGTGGCTGGCTGTGGGTAGAGAATGTCCTGGGGGTGTCAGTGAGAAGGGAAAGGAAGCCCCAGTGGTGGCAGATGGAGGGGAGACAATGGGAGGCAGTAGGAGGCAATGGGAGACAGGGGGAAGGCAAGGGGAGACAATGAGAAGTTTAGTGGGAGGTAGTGAAAGGGATTGGAAAGGCAATAGGAAGTGGTGGAAAGGCAATGGGAAGGCAGTGGGAGAGAGTGGGAGGCAGTGGGAGGCAATAAGAAGGCAAGGAGAGTGAGACAGTGCAAATGCAGCAGGAAGCAGTGGGAATGCAATGGGAGGCAGTGGGAAGGCAGTCAGAAGGCAGTGAGAAGACAACGGGAGGCAATGGGAAGCAATAACAGGGAGTGGGAGGCAGTGGAGGGGAGTGGGAGGCTGTGGGAGGCTGTGGCAGGCAATGGGAGGTAGTGGGAAGACAGTGGGAGGCAATGGGAAGCAGTGGGAGGGCATGGGAGGCAGTGGCAGGGATTTGGAGGCAGTGGTAAGGCAGGGGCAAGACAATGGGAGGCAGTGGGAAGACAGTGGGAGGCAATGGGAGGGAGTGGGAGGGAGTGGGAAGGTAGTGGGAGGCAGCTCACATAGCCATGCCAAAGGCAGCAACCAGCCCTGGACCCCCAGCCTCAGACACCCCTCATCCCTGACAGCTCGTCCCTAGCCCAGCCCAACACCTGCTCCCAGTGTCCCCCTCCCAGCTGGCCCCCACCCCATGGCTGTCACCCCGACTCACAGCAAGCCCCCAGGGCCACGATGGTCACCAGCAGCAGCAGGAGCAGGACCAGGCTGGCTGGCAGCAGCGCTTTGGGGATGTGCCATCGCCGGGGAGAGTGCTCTGCAAAAGACGAGCACCCACGGGCATCATCCCATGGCCCACCCGCCATCAGCTGGCACCCACCCCACGTCGGGGCATCCCCGCAGCAGTGGCTGTGTCCGGGTTCCCACCTGGGCTGGGCACTGCCGTCACTGGCCCTGGCAGCACGTTCTCATAGGGGCTGTCGTCCTCATCGGGGACCGTGGATGGGGACCCCTCAGCAAACTTCAGGTCAGCATAGACCACGTTCTGGGCCATGCCCAGGCTTCCCCGAAAGCTCTGAGGGCACTGCTCTGCTGCAGAGAAAAAGTGCAGCTGGTTTCTGCGGAAGCAGAAGTGTGTGGAGGTGTGGCAGACGGGAAAGTACAGCCACGACACTGGCGCCCTGCCATTGGCCCAGCACCACCATCCTTTTTCATTCCACCCCCCGAAACTGCTCAGGGTCCCCTGGGATAGCAGTGGGGGGGGCAGCGCAGCTCAGAGCTGGGGCACTGGGCAGAGCCTATGGAGAATTGATTTAGTTCCTTTAGGGCAGGGGAGAGCAGGGCTGGCTTAGGGAACAGGTGGCTTTGGTGCTGACCCCATCCAGGATGGAGTTTCCCTCTTCTCTGTGCTTTGCTCCATAATCTGAGCATCGCTGCTGTGTGGAAATGTTTGCCCTAATGCCTAAAAGGGATTTCCACGTTGCAGCATGAGCTTTCACTTCTCCTCTCATCATGGCCACATGCTCCCACTCTGCCAGCAATGACACCGTGGAAAATCATGTCCCAAACCTCGAAGTGCCATGACAAATGGTCTCATTGCTCTTCCCTTGTACACAGCCTGGTGCTCCCAAGCAGTAGCAGGAATATTGGGCAGTCACCCAATACATCCCACTGACCTTTCCCCAGCATGTCCTCCCCGGGCCCGAGCACCTGCATGCCCAGGAGGATATGCTTCATTTTCTTCCAGGAGTCTGAGTGGAGGCTGTCCAACCCTTAGCTTTCCAAACTTCTTTCCTGTCCCCTTTGAAGCTGGCTGTGATTTTTGCCTTTCTCCACTAATGAAGGACTTCCCTTGCTCTTGCAGAGATGATGGGCAGTGGCCTTGTAATGCTGTGCTCCAATACTTTGTACCTCAAGTCCTGTTCCAAACTGGCTGCATCCAGATATGCCCAGCTCGCCCCCAACTCAGTGATCCTTTGGAAACCTGTCTTTGGATGAAGTTCAGTAGAGATCTCTGAGATGCTGAGAGGCTAGAGGGACCAAGAAGGAGGTGCTGTGAGTGCTGGGATTGTTGTCTTAGGCAGGGAAAGCGAAGTGGATGTCATTGCTCTATGCAACTGTCTGGGAGAGGTTTGGAGCAATGCCAAAGCTTGCTTCTTCTAGGAGGGGAATGGGGAGAGGATGAGAGGCAGTGGCACATGCTGCATAATGGGGAAATATCCATTCTCAGAGGCTGGGAGAGGAAATCTGTATCTGTGAAGACCTCCAGCTCTCCACAGAGCTTTCCACAGGGTGATGTGCTCCTGTGTTGAGGATTGCCCTGCTCCACCCCTGCTATCCCCTGGACCACAGATTTGGGTCCATCCTTGCTCTGCCACGGCCGTGACCTCAGGCTGTGCTACTCTGGCTCTGCCGTGTGCCCAGGGGGACCAAGTGCACTTTTGGAGCGTGGGAGGGGAGGGGCTGGTATTTCTGGGACCAATGAGAGGGTGCTGATGCCTGTGGCTGTGCCTCACTGGTCCCATCTGCTACAACGCAGAGCAAACTTCTGCTTCTGCGGATGCTGGCTGCAGGTCAGCTTTGCACCTCTGAGACACGGCGCAATCACCAGGAGCAGGACCATCCCAGAAAGGCACCCCAAGGGCAGAGTGGGAGCCCGAAGAGCTCAGGGCTTGCCCAGCACTTGCCCACATGGCCCAGAGCATGGTTTATGCTGACCTGAGGTTTGCCAAAGTGATGGGGGGACGGAGCATGGCCAACCAGGCACTGGAGGCAGGTGAGAGCTCACAGGCCCTGCCACTCTGTCCCTGACATGCCCAACGCCATGGACTCAACTCCCTGCATTCCTCCCACAGCCCTTGGCATGGATGAGGCAGAGAGCCCCCATGAGAACACGCAGCCGGTGGTGGCAGGGCAGGATGGGGATGGGGCCCAGCCCGGCACAGGTGAGTACCCAGCTGGAATCCAGGGCACCCAGGGCGTGGGTAGTTGGTGGTGTTTTGGGGTGCTCCCACTCCCATTCTTTAAGAGAGGAGGCACCCACACTGTGCCACCTGTGCCGTCATGCCACCACACCACTGCCTCCAGGCAGTAGGCCCGGGGACTGCCAGGGGTTTTCCAGCTCTCCAGGTGATGTCTGTTGTGTCTTGCAGGCCACTGGTCCTGGCGGTGGTGCATCCCAGTGGGGCTGCTGGCAACCTGCCTGCTGCTGGTGGCCACTGTGGCCCTGGGGGCTTGCTGTGAGTCAGGGGTCTGGGCACATTTGGGCTTGGGGGTGGCTGGGGCAAGGAGGCAGCTGGGCTGGGGTGGGTGCCATGGTTGAGCATGGAGTGAAGAGCGGCATGCCTATGCGCACTGCTCATGGCTGAGTCCCTCTTCCCTGTCTGCCGCAAGCTGTCCTGTATCCGCCTCACATCATGAGCACCCCCACTGTCTCCCATCACCTGCCTTCCCATCCTTGCTGTCTGTTTCTGCTCCTTTTCCTTCCCACCCTGGCACTGCCCAGCCTCATATTCCTGCACCCTGCCTGCCCCTGCCCTGCTGTATCTGCTCCTACACCCCATCTTGCCCCTGCCCTGCTCTCCCCCCCAGGTCCTGCCCAGCCCTTAACCATACGCTTTGCTGCTGTGTCCTTCCTTCTCATCCTTTCCCATTCAACACAGACAACACCCTGCCTTGCCCTGCCCATCCTACCTGCGCTAAACAAGGTCGGTCACACGCCCAGGCTGCCCCATGCCTGTGTCTCAGACCACCCCTTCTGCCCCCAGACTGGCAGGTCACCCGCAGCCTGCAGGAAACCTCCCGCGACCACGAGGCCGAGCAGGGCCGCCTGTCACAGGAGCTGAGCGCTCGGGAGCAGAGCCTGGAGCAGGCACAGCTGGAGCTGGCATGGGCCAGAGCGGAGCTGCAGCGAGCGTGGCGCGAGGGCAACATCAGCCAGCGGGAGCTGGAGAGCCGGAACACTGAGCTGGGGTACGTCAAGGGGGTCCTGGTGAAGACACAGAAGGAGATGCAGGAGGTGCAGGGGAAGCTCAACAACAGCGAGAACACCGTGGCTCTGCTGCGCTCCTGCACAGCTATAGGTAAGGCAATGATGGAGCAGGGATAGGGTGCCCCAGGTGACTGGCATCCCTCAGCAGGGGTAGTGCCAAGGCACGAGCACTGGTGTCTTTGGTCATGTGGTGGGGGCAGGGTGGTCTGAGGCTGAAGCTATGCCTGGAGCAGAGGCTGAGCCTGTGATGTCTGCTGGGAAGGTGTGAGGCTGTTCCTGGTCCCCCGCCCAGGGCATCTGTGGCTAAGCAAGCATCTGAGCTGTGCCTCTGCCCACAGACTGCTGCCCTTCTGGCTGGCTGCTGTACAGGGGCAAGTGCCTCTTCATATCCTCGGAGAAGAAGACATGGGAGGACAGCAGAGATGAGTGTGAGAAAACATATTCTCAGCTCCTGATCACCAAATCCTGGACTCGCTGGACTGTGCCGGTAGGGTGCTGGGGAGCTGAGGGCAGGAGCTGGTATATCCAGACCTGGGCTCACCAGATGGGTTAGCACTGTTCTGGGGGTCCCTGTCCTGCCAAAATGTTGGAGGGTGCAAGGCTGATCTCTGGATCACGTGGCTGGTGATTGACATGGGACAAAAAGGCTCTGTTCCCTTGGATGCTGCCCAAGCTGGAGCAGGGCACCAGGGCCGCTCAGCTGTCCTGCCCCAAGAACCTCCATCCCAGGGTCTCCCTGGGGAGACGATCATTCCCTGAAAACACTGCAGTACGTAGGTACCATGGAAAAAATGTGAAAAGGCCCTTTTTCTTCTTCTCCAGACCTTCCTGAAGAATGCTGATATCCCATATTGGATAGGACTGCAGAAGAGCAGTTTCCCCTGGTATGACTATGGCTGGCTGGAGGAAGAGGACCCAGAGGGCAAGGGGCCCTCTGATGCCTGGTTCTGGGTAGATGGCTCCCTTTATGAAAGGTACCTGGCAGCACAGCCTCTTGCCAAAACTCCCCAAACCCAGCACGACTTCAGGAACCATTTTAAATCCCACCAGTACCCACTTCTGGGTACAGGCACTGGGAAAAAAAGAGCATCAGAGTAGCAGGGGCTGAGGGAAGGTGGGTGCAATGGTGTGATGAGATGCTTAGAGGACATGCAGATGCAAAGCCAAGACTTGGGGGAGTACATGCAGGACATAGGAAGCAGGAGGTAGCAAAAGTGGACAAAAGAAATCACAAGTTTTATTTGGGGTCTAGACAAGGGGTTTGAGCACCATCTCTATCCCCCACGTGCCTCCTTGATTTCTCCCGGGGGGATAATCAAGCCTTCCCGCCCACAGAGTAGTGGGCTCCTCCCCTCCACGTGCACCCACTTCTCAGCTCGTTGATACTTCCTCTTGCAGTGTCTGAGAGCAGTGGGGAGGAACAGATCCGTCTGACCAGGTGCTGGGTACCCAGCCCCTGCTCACTGCCTACCCCTTCACCTTCAACCCTCACCCCCCAAATGGGGGACTGCACCCAGTGTAGACCCACAGCCCAGGGCAGCTCCTCCAGCTGTCCATATGCCCTCAGGGAGGACTGGGCTCTCCCAGCCACAAGGAGGAAAAAATGCCCAGCAGTGAGGCCGAGTCAAGCAGGAGGGAAGCTTAGAGGAGTCACAAGCAGTGCAAACCCTTTGTAGAGGCGTTTCTCAGCCTGCCTGAGGAAGGGCAGGGACCTGTCAGCTGAGCCTTCAGCCTGTAAAATCAGTAGGCGAGGACTGGGGGATCCGCCATCTGACTGTAGCATCCAACCCCTCCTGTGCAAGCTACAAGAGGCAATCGTCACAGCAGGGCTTGTGGGTAGAAGGTGTCAGCCCCTGATGTGTTGCTTCCTCATCCAGGCCATGGCAGTCAAAGTCAAATGGGTCCTGTGCCATAATAAGCCGTGGAAACATCAAACCTGCCCAGTGCACCGGCCCGAAGGACCTGCACCTCTGGATCTGTGAGAAGGAGGCGGGGCCAAGCTCCCCTTTCATGGCATGATGGCTTCTGGCCCCAGAACTGCTGTGGTGAGTGTGCCCACGGCAGGTTCTGCCGAGCCTGGGGTGCATGAGGCCCGTGGGGTATGTATGGAGGAAAGCAGGGACCCTGTGTTCACTGCCTGGGGCACGCTGGCTCCCTCCCTTGGAGCCTGCCTCCATCCCCTTGCTGCCATGGGAGCCCCTGGTCTGTGGTAGTTCAAGAGGACTCCCTGAAGCTGTGACTCAGCAAAGGGGCAAGATGAGAGAAAACCCTTTGCAAGATGCCTTTCCCGCCCAGTTGCACATCTTGAAGGCTGGGTGGTATCTCACTCTCACCTTCACTCTCACCCTCACCCTCCTCTGCCTTCACTTGCAGCACCTGCACCCTGCACTGCCTCTGCTCCAGCCTTGCTACATTCCTGCCCGGGATATCCCATCCATTCAAGCAAACTACTTCCCCCTCACAGACCGCTGACCCCCCAGCTGCACAGGTCCTTCTCAGGGATGCCCAGTGATGCTTGGGCACCATACAGGCAGCAGTGGCTGTTTGTGCTTCGGCAGAGTAGCGTGGGCCCCACAGCCCGCACGGGACACGCTGGGTCTTCCTGGCAACGGGGTCTGGTGGGCGATGGGGAGCCTGGACCGGAACACAAGTGGAGCAAGCCCTGATACTCAACGCTGCAGCCACGCCGCATCCCCAGGGCGGAGCGAGGTGCGCTGCTGGCATGCAAGGAGCGGGAGCCAGGGGCGCCACAGCCCCAACCCCAGCGAGTCCCCTCCCCGCGACACGCATTTGCTACCCGACCCCGTCGGAGGGGCAGCTTGGCTACAGCTTTCAGGCAACCCCGCACTCAAAAGGCTCGGCAAAGCCTCGGCGCCCAAGGAGCGAAGCTGAGCATGCACTGGTCCGGCGTCTGCGCCGGCGGTTGGGGATTTTTTTAGCGCTATTTAGAAAGTAGAGCAGTGACCTTTAGGGTTGCACGGTGTGATTGTGTGTTTCAAAAGCAACTCAGGCACTTGCTGATGCTTTGCGAGACAACTCATCAGGACTTTAAATAGTTACTACGCACGTGCACATGTGAAGATTAAGCAAAGCAGCCCTGATGTAATGCTGCAGCCAGGTGAGAGCAGAGGAAGTCCTGTTCAATCAGGCGAAAATGCTCTTTACAATGGGGCCATATATAGTTGATTAATTGCTATGTTAATTAGCTGGCTTGAAGAGCAAAAGGGTGTCAAAGACAGGCTTTCTGGTAGTGGCACTTGTCACTCCTTAGTCTTGTCCGCTGGCTGAACCCATTTTGTAGCAATAAAGAAACACAGTTCGTCTGGTCTTTGCTTCCTTGTCTACCACTGAAAACATGGACTCAAGGGAATGAACTCAAAGAACCTAAATAATAAATGGGAATTTGACCAAAGCCATTTCAACCGCGACAGGCACCTAAGGCGCGCTGAGATCTTGGGCTAAGCCAGGCTGGCTTGCAGTCCCTGAAGAGTTTCCAAGAAGCTCCCTAGAGCAACCATTTAGGACTGGGATCTCTTCCACATCTGATGTGCATCCAAGTGACACAAGCAGCAGCCTGAGTTGTTGGGACAATCAACCTTTATTGAACACTTTAAATAAGCGGGGTATATATTACTAGCAATTATTAATAATAATAAAAAACACAAGAGTTCTGCATTCACCAGTGCATTATGCAGGAGGGAGGAAAGCCGGCTCCCACCCTTGCCGGGGGCCTGGCAGCCTGGCCGTGCTGCCCACTGGCCCCATCCCCATGATGCCAGGATGGCACCTGGCCCCTCTGCCAGCACCCTGCCCCCAAACCTGTGTGGCAGGGGGTTGCGAGGCATTGTGCTGGCTCAGCACCCAGCCCTCAGCATTGGGCCGGCAGGGACAACCCCAGTGTTGGCAATCCTCCCCATGCACTGCCCATGGGCATTGCCCCTCTCCCGGCCCCCTGCCCACCTCTCCCCATGTCAGGGACTGGCTGTGCTCCCCATGCTTGTGGACACACATGGGTACACCCACCAGCCCCACAGAATCCCCAAATACACACATAACACACGCTGACCTCTCTACCCCAACCCAGTCCTGCTCACCCGCTGGGGTGCAGGGGACTCCCAGTTCTCCTGGAAGAGCAGGCTCATTGTACATCCCTCTGCAAGAGCAGGCGGAGGAGTGAGCCCCTGGGGAAAGGGGGTCCTGGATCCAGGGCTTGAGCCCTGGGGCCCCGCGGGGGACCAGCCCTGCCGCTTGGGACAGTGCTTGGGTCAGGGGTGTTATTGCACTTCAGTCCCCAGAAGAGACCCAGCCCACCCCTAGGGCTTCCTGCAGAGCCCCAAGGCTGATCCTGGTGTGATGGGTGCCCAAGCACCTGGGCAGCTCTGTGGCAGCCACAGCACATGGCACAGTGGCCACTGCTGGCCACCAAGCATTGGGCAAGGACAGACAGTGGGGACGTGCCAGGCTTCTGCACTGCCCAGTGCTGTGGCTGCAGAGGGGTGTTAAGGGCAGCTGGATGCAGCCCCACTCCTCAGGATCCCCATCACTATGACTGTGCCTCTGGCAGCTTCAGCCTGGGCTCAGCTAGCACTGGCCCCGGGGCTTTCTGGTGTTGGCCCCTGTCGTGGCAGAGGAGGCTCTTGGCCTCACAGTTGAGGTTCTGGTAGCAGGGCGGGCTAGGAGCTGGCTGGTGGCAGATGGAGGCAAAGTTAAAGCTGAAGGGACTCACGCAGCAGCCAGGGCAGGGCAGCACCTCATCCTGCTCTGCCACAGCACCAGAGCTGTGCCCAGGCAGCATGGCCGAGCGCTCCGTTCGCTCCAGCGCCACCCCATAGGTGCTCAGCTTAGAGAAGCTGTGCTCCAGCCCGCTCCCCCAAGCCAGAGGTTTGCTGACCATCATGTGGTTGTTGTTGATGAGGAGCCCGCTGGGGGATTGCGTCTCCGGTTGCCAGGACTGGGTGCCCAAGGACGCCGTGTGGATGAAGTTGCTGTTGGGAGGCAGCAGGGTGGGCTGCGGCAGCTCAGGGTTGTCGAGGCCACAGTCCATCTGCTCATTCGCCCTGGAGCTGGGGCTGGAGGCTCGTCCCCAAACTGGGGGAGGAAGGAGGGCAGAGGGCTGGGGGTTGTCAGTGGGAAGGGGGGACACCACATCCAGCGCCAGGCCCCCATGGTGGGGCAGCTCAGGAGAGGCAGGCAGAGACTGGCACTTGCGGGGGCTGGTGGTGGGGGCTGAGAAGTCACACTGCACCTCCACGGCGGGCTCAGGTGTCACGGGCGTGCTGAGCTCGAGTGGGGCGGGGGGCGGCAGGTCAAAGGTGAGCGAGATGACCGACTTGCTCGGCGTATCGAAGAGCTTGATCTTCCCCCCCTTCAGGTCCTCTCGCTGGGAGAAGGGGTTGACACGGGGGGACATCTCCTTGGACCTGGCCCCACTATTAGGCTCCAGTGGCTGCGGCTGGGCAGGTGATTTGGGGGAGAACACGTCGGACTGGCTGCGGGACAGGCGCTGGTCCGGCTGCAGGTGCTGTGTCCCCAGCTCACGCAGGGGCGACTGCTTGGCATGGCTGGCTGACGTCCTGGCCACTGCTGGGCATGGGCACAGGAATGTGTCATTAGCTGCCAGCAGCTGCCCATGTAGGGCACTACCAGGTGCTGGGCACACAACCACCCAGGGGTGGGTGCACCCTGAGGAAGGAACAAGGATCAGTTCCATCCTGCAGACCTCACGCACCCCTGTCTCCTTCCCCTACAGGTGATGGGGACACCTCACACGCCCCCATTTTTGCACCCAGCCATGGCCTGTCCCCGGGGCGCCCACGTACCGAGTGTGGCTGAGGTCTCAGGTGTAGGCAGGCTCTCCCCGATGCCGAAGAAGGTGGCCCCGGCACCCTCAGTGCCAAGCTGGTGCTTCAGGATGCTCTCCAGGCACTGTGTGATTTCCAGGAATGAGGGGCGGGAGGTGGGCTCCATCTGTGAACAGGAGAGGTTCCCCATCAGGTTTATGCCCTGTCCAACCACTGCAGGGAGTCCTGCACAGCAAAGGCAGCTCCCTGCTCTCCCCATGAGCAGGCAAGGCAGCCTGTCCTGCCCAGCTGCCCTGGTGGGGAAGGGCCATGGAGGTGGGAATCTCACACTGCAGCAGTGAAAAGCCAGCTGGAGGAAGGCCGCCGGGCAGTCGATTTCCACCATAGTGCGGAAAGTGGTGACGTCCAGACCAAAATCCTGCACCAGGGAAAGGAGGAAGAGTGAAGTTTGGTCCCCTGGGGCACCCCATAGCCCAGGGGACCTGGAACAGCCTGGCTCCCCTCCCTGTGTTGACTGTGTGCCACCCAGGGCTGTGGACCTGGAAGCACCCCAGGCGGGGCACAGCAAGGGAACACTCTGGTGCCACCCCACACTGGGGTAAGGCTGGGGGATGCTGGGACACAGATGCCTCCTGCTCTCTGCCTGAATCCAACTGTCCCCTTCTCCCACCCAGGCTGACTATGGGCTCCAGGACAGGTTACCAGCAGAGACTATCCCTCCACAGGCAGCAATTGGGACAGAGCAGCCCTGCCCTCATATGTTGGGGCAGCTCCTGCATATAGGGCTCCGCCAAACATAGGAGAATGGCCCCTCTTGTTTGGTGAAGTGATCCCAGCCCCAGTGCTGCTGCCCACCACTCCCTCTACCTGTTCCCATCCCAGAGAGTCACCTCAGTGCGGGGCAGGTAGTCAGGGTCAGCTGGTACACGAGCGATGGTCTCACACAGGATGATGCCGTACGCAAACACATCAGCCTGCAGAGAGTTGGGAGTCACGGGAGTGCCCCACAGCCCCGATGTGCCCACCATTCTGCAAAGCCACAGCCCTCCTCTTCCCTGCAGAGCCACACCAGGGGCTCTGCCACCTCACCACCAGAGGGACACCCAGTTCCTTCCCTCTAGGTGTGCAAATGTCCCCAGGGCTGCAAACCACTGGCAGCACAAGCCTGGGTAAAGCCCCATGCAGGGCAGCCACAGAGCCTCACCTTCTCATTGTAGATCTCCCCACGCAGCACCTCGGGTGCCATCCAGTACGGGGAGCCCACCACGGCCAGCGGCTCCTTCTCGCTGCCCTCACTGGGGGACATGGTGGAGTATTAGGGGCTGCATCAGTTTCCTGTCTGTCCAACCTCCTCACTCTCCCACTGGCACAGCCCAAATCACCATCTCCATCTCCCTTCCTGGGCTAACCCTCCACCATGAGCCCCACAAACTCATCTCTCCTCAGCCACACCATCCCCTTCTTCATCCCCTCCTAGCCAGCCCCAAATGTGTCCCTCTGCCCCACAAATCCCCACTGCTGAGGACTACCCCACCACCCCTTATCCCTATCCTTTTAGCTGCATCACAAATATCCATCCCTTCCCCAGCTCCTGCTGCAAGTGGGCTGGAAACCCCTCACTCCAGCGGTGGGCCAGACAGGTGGATGCTCCCCACGCACCTGTAGGTGGGGATCTTCTCCGCCAAGCCAAAGTCACCCACTACAGCTGTGTAGCCGTTGGCCTCGCAGCGCACCAGGCAGTTCTAGGGGCACAGGAGGACTCCTGTCACACAACTGCACCCGCCCTGCCTCACCAGCCACTGCTCCCAGGATGCCCGGGCACAGCAGAGCCTCCTGCTCCCCAGCCAGCCATGGGTGGGGCAGCCACGTGGGTGTGGGACAAGAAGGGCAATTGGAGCATCCTGTACCTTGGAGGTGAGGTCTCGGTGGAAGATGCCCTTGGAGTGCAGGTAGCGTAGGCCACAGGCAATGTCGAGGGCCAGCTTGACACGCGTGGACCAGGAGAGGGGCACAGGGCTGTCCAGCAGCTGCTCCAGGTTCCCACCATTGATGTACTGACGGGAAGAGCCGGTCCATTGCATCACTGCATCCCCCCTCCCGTAATGCTGGGTGCCCATCTCTCATCCTAATGCATCTTCCAACCACCCCACAGCACAGCCTCCCGGTAGACCTTGCCCTGTATATGTGCCACAGGCCAAGAGTGTGTTCCCAGAGCCATCACTGTCCCATCCCCACGCTTGCAGGAACCCCAAGATTCATGGCTGTTGCCACACTCTTACCTCTGTCAGTGCGTGCAGCTGTCCCTGGTGTACACACACCCCCATGAACCTGTGAGACAGAGGGGACCTGAGGGTGGCCGCAGCAGGCACCAGCCCCAGGAGCTAATCCAGTGTCAGCAGTAGCTCCAAACCCCCAGGTTAGGGAAAAAGGGGGCAATGGTGCCAGCAGCAGGGGAGCAGGTCCTACCTGAGGATGTTGGGGTGCGAGAGGCGGTTCATCAGCTGCACCTCCCTCAGCATGTTGCCCCGGTTGCTGGTCAGCTTGTTCATCTTCAGCACCATGATCTGCCCCGACTGGCGGTGCCGTACCTGGAGAGGGGTGCAGAGGAGGTTGAGCCCCATGTGCCTCCACAGCCCCTCTGCACCAGACTGCACCCAGCTTCCACCCCAGTCCTAGAGGTAGGAGCTAAGCACCCCACACAGCCAAGGCACAGAGCAACTCAGGGACCAAGGCTAGGGAGGGCTCTCTCAGCACAGCAGCACCCTGAGGACTCCCAGTACCGATGACACATCCACATCCTTCCCAGGGCACCCTGCCTGTGACACTGCCCTGACCTCCCAGAGGGGCAACAACAGCCTCCATAAGCTGTGACCCCAGGCACGTGCAGGATTGGGGCTTGCCAAGGAGGGCTTTTACGGGTCAGCACCACACAGCCAGGCCCTACCAGCATGGGCTGAAGAACAGAGGGGACACATTGCCCCTCCACACCAGCCCCAGGGGTGGTTGACACTGCCCTAGTGCTTGACCCCAGGCTGGCAGGGCACAGCTCTCGGAGGAGCTGTATATTTAGCTGGCCCCAGCCCGATGCTGTCATGCGAGCTGGGGGCCTGGTCCCCCGCCAAGAACAGCAGATGGAGCGTGGCCAAGCACGGACACCCCGTGCATCTGCAGCTCCCTGGCATGTGCAGGGCAAGGGAAGAGCATGAAATACCCTGACCCAGCACTGCGCTGGGGGGGCCAAACCAGTGCTGAGGGTCCCCTCCTAAGCAGCTGCTGGGGGTGGGATGTGCCCCCACCCTGGAGCAGCAGCTGATAAGGGGGACATCCCAGTGTATCCCAGCTGCCCCCCAGCACACATGGAGCTGTGCACGGAGGCGCAAGCATTCCTTGGCGCTGCCGTCAGCTCCCCGCTCTTCTCCTTTTTAGTCAATGCTGGTTGAGGCTGCTGTGCTGGTGCCAGCCCCTGGCCTGCCTCACAACACCCCTCACCTCAGGGATTGCCTCCACAGGCAAAATACTGGGGACTGCCTGGAGGCAGGATCCCCAGCACCCCGCATCCTGCTCACAGCTCGGGCCCATCCCAGAAGGGGGAGGCTGGCATGCTGGGCCTGCCAGGGCTCTCTTCCTACACACCTGGCATTGCTTCAGGGAGCAGTTGTCCAGGGTGCACACCATGATGGGGATCTATCCAGCACCAAATACCCAGGGGATGGGCAGCAGCTCCCCACTATCAAAGGGCCTGGGGAAAATGAGTGCTTTATGAAGATCCCTCTACACTTCTGTGTGCACCAGGTCCAAACCAGCCCCAGGAAGGGCGGAAGTGAGGCAGTAGCCACGCCAGTGCCCTGCCACCATCAGCTCATTGAGTGCATGGAGAGGCTCTGAATAATTCAGCAGGCACCTGCCTGAGGGCATCGTGCTCCAGTTACACCTGCTCTCCTCCAGCCAGCCCTGGCCCGCCAGCCGGCACCCTTGACCCATGGAGACAGGGGCCACCTGGCAGCAGAGATCAGGATGGACCCCGGAAGAGTGAGAAGGGGACATTCCAGACACTTGCCACTGTGGGTTCCCATCCTGGCACCCCACATGCTGCAGGGAGAAGGAAGGGTGCATTTCTCCATGGCTTTTCCTTGCTGAGCACTGGGCATGCTGAGCTCTTGGGCTCAGGGAGAGCGTGTCACAGGATGATGGTACAGTGTCTGCTGTGCAGAACACCCAGAGTGCCCCATAAAATGGCACTCCAGGTCCTCCCTGTGCCCACTGCTCCGCCCACCCCACCAATGCCCTGCAGCACCTGGCACTGCTGCCAGCCCCATTCTGGTGCCTCAGGGCTCCTTGGCCACACCTGGATCCAGGGCAAGGGGTACCCCCACCCTACCCCACCACTGCTGTGTTACCACCACCCCATCCCTGACTGTGGAGCAGCTGGGGGCAGCACCAGACACGGAAACCAGGCTCCCAGACAGGCTTTGGTGCAGGCTTTAAGGAGGGGGCCTGCCTGACCACAGTGGGGTGGGCAGAGTCTCCCTCAGTTCCTCCAGCTCCCCATGGGAACCAAGGAAGCCAGAGCCTGGACAAGGCCAGCGGGACCCCCAACCTTGCCAAGTCTCTGGCGCTTGGTGCCCAGCAAAACACATCACTCCTGACCCAGCTCTCCTGGCGGCAGTGCTTCCTTCCCTTCCCACGCCACGTGGGGCTGGCAGGACTGGCTCGGTCAGTTTGGCAGCTGGCAGACGGCAGGACCCAGCTCAGTGGCGCGGGCAGGCTCATGCCCGCCGGGACGGCTGTGGGCGGCAAGGCTCCCGGCGCCACGCGCCCACGCTGGGAATGCCGTGTGGCACGCACAGCGCTAGCACTTGGTGGCCATGTGCCCTGGGCCTGGCCGGTTCCCCCACAGCAGCAGCGTCCCTGCATCAGGGAGCAGCGTCTGAGTGGACATCAGCTCAGCCCTGCAAAGTGAGGATGCACCCGTGGCTTAATTCCGCATTAAAAAGCCAGCTGCCATTGGAATAGGCTGGGTGAGGTCTGAGTGCAGCCACGTGGTGTCGGACACCTTAAGACTGGAGGAAGGGGGAAGGAAAGGTCTGGTGAAAGCCCCTTCCTCAGGAATTATCCCAGACATCCCAGGAGCCCCTGGTCAGCACAGCCCTGCCTTGATGTCCTTTTCTGTGACTCCATTCCAAGGGTCATTTGTTCCACTCCAGGGGCCACACACCCATGGGGCACAACATCTTTGAGGGTGTCCAGTGCCCTGAGCTCATTTGTGACGCCATCTTCCCTGCACGCTTCATGGTTCAAGTCCAGCCCATACCCGGGACAGCAGGGAAGAAGTTATGCTCCCTTGGCCTTCCCACGGCATGCCACATGCACTGGCCAGTTTACCCAGTCTGCCCAGGTGCTAGTACCAGCCCAGTGCCCTGGCTGCCCTCTGGAAGCAAGAGTAGCAGAGAAGTGCACAAGCCGCAACCCCAGTGAGGACTAAGTGCCTCATGAAGGGGGTTTCCTCCCTCTCTGACATCCAGGGAAGGCAGTGGGCAGCAGAGCCTCCCTGCGCAGGACGAGGGAGGCGTCCCCTCTTGCCTCTCTCATGCACTCTGGCATGGTGCCCAGGAATCCCAGCACATTCCCCAGAGCTGAGCTCAGCTGGGCAGCCGTGCTGGGCTGCAGGGGGAGGACAAGCCACTTTGTCCCCCACCCAGGAAAAAGGCAAGACCTTGCCTCTCACCGACACTCCCTGGCGTCCCACACGGCCCATCCATTGGGCAATTCATTGGGTACCACCGAGCCAGGGTGCCGTGGCATGTTGGGTCCCCATCCCATCTGTCGCCAGCATGCAGGGCTGGGGGATGGGATGGGCTGGCTGCGGCCCCAGCCTGGGCACAAGGGATCTGAGCTCTTTTAACAACGGAAATTAGAGTCTTATTTAAAGAGCATGCTAATCAGAGCGAGCAGACGGCCTGCTCCCTCCCCACAGCCGGCACTCCCGTCTAGACATGGGGAAAAGCTCCCCTGGCACCTCCCCACCTGGAGGTCTCAGTATCCAGAGCCCCCTGCACCCTATGCTAGGGACAGGCTAGCACACAGCCCCACTCTTTGCATGTTCCCTTGCTCCCTGCCCCACACAGGCAAGGCACAGTCACATAGGGACACCATCCCGTACCCCTCACACATGAGAGTCCTGTAGAGAAAGACAACAGGGCAGGTAAGGGAGCTGCCACTGGTAATCCCACAGCTACCTGGAACAGCTGCAGGAGCTCCTGGGAATCCCAATAACACAACTGGGTCAGATCAGAAAACCTGCTCATTGTAAGAAAAAGGCAGAATCGGTCAGGACAGACTTCCTCCGAGGAAGTGAGAGTCAGTGCACACAGCACCTGCTCCTGGAGAAAGTTTGAGCATCAGCAGCCCCCACCTCCTGTGCTCCCAGGAGCAGCACCATGGGCACACCAGGAGTCAGGGCAGTGCTGGTGTCGCATCGTGGTGGCAAATTATTGCCAGAGCACACCCCATGACAGAGCAGGAGAGGTGCCAGCAGGTCTCCAGCCAGTCAGCACAACACATTTCCAGTGCCCGGGACTTCTGAGCAGCGGTAACGGGGCCAGGGCTGCTCCTGGCCTGGCCACAGCTGGCTGACCTTGGCAAATTCACCTCCTTCCTGCCTGCCTTAGTTTATCCATCTGTTTTGCGCTGCTTCACTCTACTCCCTAAAACAAGGCAGATGAAGGGCATCTGATAAGAGGGAGGGAGTTGTGCTGTTAGTTGCACTGGAAAATTGGGACTAAATAGAAAATCCCAAAGGTTGGAGAAGAAGTGAGCAGAGAGGGCTGGGTGACAGTGATGCCAAAATCCACTCCTGAGTTCTGTTGACGCTGAGAGTTGCTAATCCACAGACACACACACACACACACACACACACAGGGTACCATGGAAATGGGGTGCTGGGCAGAACATCACCACAGGGCTGCACCTTGGGAAGCAGCATCTCCAAGAGGATATGCAACATCAGGCCATAAGGTGCAGATTTGGATGGGTGAAGACCTCTGGATACAGCCCCTAGGATGCTGCCCATAGCCCTGTGTCTGCTGCAGACAGCACATAGAAAAATAAGAGAGGGATGTGGGGAAGAGATGCAACAGTGGTTTAAGGCCTGAAGAAAATGCCTGGCACAAACACACCTGGCTCAGTCTGCTCAGTCTATTGGAAGTGGAGAGGTGGTTTCCTGCAATGTCTGTGTATCTGAGGAAAATGGGGGGGCTGGTGCCTCTGAAGTCACACAGGGAAAGGCAATGAGAACCAGCTGCTCCAGAGGAAAACAGTCTTGCTCTGCAGCACAGTGGGGGACCACGAACAAGCGCCATGAAAAAGGGCAGCTTCTCATCACTGGTGTCTTCTGTTTGCTCTGGATAGCCTTTCTGAAAAAAGTGCTTGGCTGGAGCAGGATAAGGCTCAGCAGAGGGGCTAACTTGGGATACAAGGACATGGACACACTGAACCCCTTGGTTTTAATGCTGAGAAGACAGTCAGATACTTCTGCTGGTACCCCAGCACCCTGTCTGGCCTTGGCTCATCTGCACACCATGGCCCAGCTACCTGCGCAGGGGCAGAGATGTCCAGGTTCCCTCCCTGTCCCTGACGCCCACCAAGGCTGGAATGAGGCAGGACCCAGCAGCCATACAGATGAGGGAGATTCAAATGCCCACAGCCTTAGAAAGCTACAGTAGGAACAAGGGAGGTGGAAGGAAAATAGGTACTGGGGTGCCCTGCCAAGCTCCATCCTCCTCACAAGCTCAGGTGGCCAAACCCCAGCTCAGATCCCAGGCCTGCCCCACCATCCTGCTGAGCTCTTGGACTCAACACACTGCATGAGCACAAAGACCCATCTGGCCCCCTCCTGCCCCTGCTTCCTCGCCACCATGCACACACATCGACTCCTGCTCCTGATACTGCTCCCATCCCTCAACCTCTGCCAGTCCCGCAAATCCTACATGCAAGCAGCCACACAAGAGCATGAACAACATGTGGGAGAAGGAGCATTCTGTGGCTCCCGCAGAGCCTGGGAAAAAAACAGCAAGGCAGGAAAAGACCATGGCCTGGCTGAGACACGGGAGCATCCATTATTAAAGAGCCGTATCCATGCCTGACATTATTAAATGCCTCCCTCCGCTTCGAAGTGCTGCTGTGTGCTCCAAGCCAGAGATCAATAGCAGGAACACAGCCAGCAGAGAGGTCATGGCTCAGTGGGGAGCTCCAGGAGGGAGCAGGGAGGAGAGGGACCCCTCTGCACACCTTCCATAGTCCCTTGCAGGATGCCTCTCCAGCAGCTGCAGAAGAGCCGGGTTTCAGGTCTCCCTGATGATGGCAGAGCTGGAGAGGGTCCTCAGGGTCCTGCTGGGATGTGGATGCCCAGCTGTGGTGCATGTGTGAGCGTGGTCCCTTGCAAGGGACTAATGCACTGCTGTTTGTGATCCCAGTGACTGTGGAGGGGGGTGCTGGAGGTTGTGCCCAGCCTGAAGCTGCTCTCTGAGGGGCATGAAGCCACTGGAAGCCCTGCTTAAAGGTGATCCTTGCTCAATGGCTTAGGGCACCACAAGTGATGCCGAGGCTGAAAATAACACATGCACACACCTCCCCTCTGACTGAGAGGTGTCAGTGGCATCCAGGCAAGGCACAGCCCCTCGGCCCTGGCAGCCGTGCATGTGGGCTGGCAGGCTAGTACCACCACACAACTCTGCCACTGTTGGGACCCCGAGCTCCCCATCAGAACTCGTACATTCCCAACCAGAACATTGGCCACACACAGGCGTCCCCACCCTGACAGTCCCAGAGAGGCTGGAGGACAAAGGCAGCCCTGGGGTCCCAGCCGGGGGCCGACCCTGTGCTGCTCTACAGCATCACAGCCCACTCCCACAGCAGGACACCTTCATGAGGCTCTGGTGGGGCACTCCGCACATCCACCTGCCCAGCGCTGGCTGGAGCAGGCCTGGCAATGCCGGACATCACCTTGGAGTGGCTGAGAATGCTGCCTGGATGCCCTGCCACAAGCACACCCAGGGCCCGGCGGGTTCGGGTCTCCATGTTTTTGACAGCGGTCCCTGGGGCTGTGAATGCCCGACATCCACCCGTGCCCCGACCCCCCTTGCCTCCCCGCCCGCAACCCACGGCGCAGCGCCCGGGAGCGCTCAGCCTCCCCGGCTGTAAACAGAGCCGGCGCTCCCCTCCCCCTGCCCGGAGGGATGGAGCCACAACGCCCCGGCCGGGACGGCGCTCCCGGGGGACTCCCTCCCCGAGTCCCCGCCGCACGGCACCGCCTCGCACACCCCCCGGCCTCGCCCGGCCGCCGGGGCTGCAGGGGGGGCACACAGAGCCCCGCCGAGGGCGCGGCCGGGCGCCGCGCTCCCGGGGGATGCCCGATGCCGGCGGGATGCCCCCGCGGACCGCCACCGCCGCTCCCGCCCCGCACACCTTGAAGACCTCGGAGAAGAAGCCGGCCCCGATCTTCTCACAGTAGAAGTCGTCGATGCGCGCCAGGGTGGAGACGGCGCTGCGCAGCGCCCGGTACGAGGAGGGCCGCAGCCGCCCGCAGCCCGGCCACGGCCCCGCCGCCTCCCCTTCGCCCTCGCTGGGCCGCCGCGGCAGCTTGTCCCACTCCATGTCGATCCCGCCGAGCACCCCCAGCGCCATTCACATCCCCGCCCGGGCGGCCTCGCGGCCGGGGCGCCGCCGCCCTCCCGGCGCCCGCGGCGATGCTACAGGCGGCGGCGGAGCGGGGCGGGCGGCGCGCCGGGGCGCTCCGCGCTCATGGCCCGGCGGCGGCGGCGCCCCACGACCCCGGCGCGGCCCGGCGCTGCGCCTACACCGCCCCGAGCGCTGGCACCGGCGGGGCGGGGCCGGGGCGGGGACAGCTCTTAACTCCTTGGGACCCACCGCCCTGCCGGAGACACCTCCCTGTCCGCCCCGCCCCGCCGGGCAGAGGCGGGTCCCGCCCGCTCCGGTGTCGGCGTCCGCCAGCAGAAGCTCCCGGTCGGTGCCGAGCGGGCATCTTCCTGGCGCCAGGGTGAGTTGTGAGGTCCCGGAGCACGGCTTGGGCAGACCCCATGGACAGAGGGGTCTGACAGTCCCCTGTCTTTGGGTGCGCCCTGCAGGCGTGGGAGTCTTCCTGCCCTGGGTCCCACCAGGACGCACAGTGTAAATGCGGGGCTTACTTTCTCCCCATGGCCCTGCCCGGATGCCCCTTGTAGCTGCGGGGCTCTCTTTGTCCTTATAACACCCAGTCCCTGATGTACGGATAAAAGCCGTGGGGATCTGATTCCATCTCCCCGTATATTCAGCCCCACCCCATACAGCTCCCCCATACAAGCAGCCTGTGCCAGGATGAACCCCAGTCATCAGGGTCTCGAACCGGCTCATACAGGCTCATAGAGGCTCGTATCTCTCCACACAGCCATCAGTGTGCTGGATGAATGCTGTGGGTGTGGGGCTCTGATTCTCCCTCTGCACCCACCCCAAACTGGATGATGTCCTGGTGCTGGATCTGTCCTCCGGAGCAGGGAAGTGCTCAGTGCTTTCAGTGAAAGTATGCCCGGTGCCAGTTGCAGCCCTTTGCATTTCTCCTGTTCCTGACATCTTCCACTTCTCCTGTTTCCTCCTGCTTCCTACTCACCCCCCAACCCAAGCCTTTTGCGTGCTCTGAGGCTCATCTGTCCCATCCTTCCTGCCCAGGGACTCTCTGCAGCTGGATCTGCCCTTGCTCTGTCTCACACATTTTGCTGATGCTCTCCTTGGCATCCACCTGACTGTGCTGGTCCAGCCCTGCCCCAGCCACCTCCCTGGCTGCTGACACAATCCTGACTCCTCAGCTCCCCCCAAACTGCTCTGCTCCACAGCTGTTTCCTTGTGTGGTAGGACTGGTTCCACATGCCCTGCACCGCTCTAGCTGTTTTCCCTGCTGGCAAAAGCAGCCACATACAGTATCTCCGTTTTTTGGCCAGTACTCAATTCCAGGTGCCACCACGCACAGCAAAAACACCATGGACCATGAGCCCTGGGTTTTCCTCCTTGTCCCAGGAGGGAGAATAACCCTGTGGGCTAGAGCAGGGAAACTGAGCCTCTGACTTACTTATAGTGGGAACAGCACCCTGCCCCGCCCCACTAGACATTCATGGTATTTCTACTCTTCCTGTTCTGCAGAAGGGAGTGGGATTGTGGAGAGCAAGTGTTCCACATTAGGAAGGCAGAGCCTGGCGACAGGTCTCTGCCAGTCCCAATCTCACAGCCGTCCCTTGCCTCACCAGTACTGCTTCAGCCTGCCAGGGTGATGGATGGCATGTGCCAGGGAGGCATTGCAGCCATGGGGTTACCGTGCTGTGAAACAGGCCACATTTTAGGGTTTCCCAGGCCTCTGCAGCCTGACACAATGACAGGAGCAGCTTCATGGGTGAAAGAAGAGTCAAGCATCTCCCTGTGGAGATGGGAGGCTGCAGCCTGTGCCCTCCCAGCCTGGTAGCCAGCTGGCTGCCTTTCCTGCCTGCCTGGGCTCAGCCCTGGTACCTGAAAGCTGCTGCACCCACACACCAGTGACCAGCTCCTTAATGGTGTGGGAAGCCACTCAGAGGAGCAAAGCCAGCAGGCTGAGGCAACGAGGAGAGCCTCTCCCTGTCAGTTGAGTGCAGCAGCTCCCTGAGGGTCAAGGCACCGCAGCAGAGATGGGGAGTCCTGGTAAGGCATCTTGCAGAGAGAAACTCAGGACCACTGCCTGTTCAGAGCTCCTGCTGCTCACAAGTGACTGGGTTTACATCCAATTAAGTTGTAATGGATAAATTAAAGCCCTGGAGATAGCTCTGACTGTGGAAATTACTGCTGCAGGATTTGCAGTCCCTTCTCTCATCAGCTTTGTTAACTCTACTGTGCTATTTCCACGACGCTCTGCTCCTGCCTGACACAGCAGGGCTGAACTGAGACATGGCTAAAAGTCTCCAGTGCCCCAAATCCCTCCCATGGTGCAGACAAGTACACTCTGGGCAGCTGGATGCAAAGTCAGGCTGGGCTGAGCCTGCAGCAAACCCTGAATTAAGCTCCTCAATCCCTGGTGAGGAAGAGCAGAAAGGAGGTCTCCCTGGCTGTGCTCTGCTCACGTGGATCTGCAGGGGGGAGGGGAGGGGGGCTTTGTCCTCTTTGCCCTTCTCCTTCTGGTCTCTGCACCTCTCCTCTCTCATGGGAAGAAGGCTCAGAGATTAATAAACATCTTCACCCTGCCTTCGGGGAATGGTCCATCACCCAAGCAGAGCAGGGATGAGAGCCTTCAAACAGCCTGGGGAGGCTGGAGCTGGAGAAATGCAGGGATGTCCTGTGAGGATCAGGGCACAGTACAGCTGTGGTGTGGCCAGGCTGTGGGCAGGGCAGTTAAGGATGCAGGGGGGTCCCACACAGAAAACCTAGTCTTTACTGCACCCCCCTCTATTCCACACCAGCACCTGTGGCACCACTGTCCTTGCAGGTTGGGATCAGCCAACAGTAACCCATCCTGACCAAATGCTTATGCTGCTCAGAGCCCTGGAGCCAGAACTGGTGCCATTCCCTCCTCTGCACCCATGTGTGAGAGCCCATCCATACCTGAGGCTCCTTCTCTGCAAATACTCTGGAAAATCAGTGACTGCTGCTGTGGGGCTCAGGGGTGGCTGCAAGGAGTATGTGAAACTGTGCCAGAACAGGCACCAGGCTTCATTGCAGGAGGATTTTCTAGCCCGGAGGGACTGTGCAAACACAGAGACAGGCAGAACAAAGAGCATCAACTGGCTCAAATATCTCCCTTTGGTGCTTGCCTCCAGAATGTGGATGCAGTCTCTGGGTCCCAGGCGTCCTCTCTCCTCTCCCAGAAAACCTTTGCTCTTTTCCCACATCACCCAGCAGATCTCTGCATCTGCCCACCATGTCCTGCATGTTCCCTCCCTCCTGTATGAGAGGACTGGTCCCTGACAAACATCTCCACTTCTTCCCTGTAAGAAACAGGAAAGGGAGGGGCACAGCAGGGGCTGTTACAACCTGTTAGAAGGGCTGGCCAGTTCGAGGAGCTTGGTGTACATGGGATAAGGTCCCAGCACCAGCCTGGTGGTGCCCAACAGCACACAGCACAGGTGATGCAGCAGGACTACATTTCCCAGAGCACTGTGTGCTGCCGAGCCCGGCAGGGCCGTGCATGTTCCACACCCAGCACCATGGCTGAAGGCTGCAGCTGCCAGCAGGGTCTGGTAAGGTCCCTGCTGTGCAGGCATATTGCTGTGCCCCGATTCCCTCCCTGTCACTCCAGCTGCAAAGCTGATGCGGGGCTGCCTGCGGTGTGAGGGCTGCAAATATTTGTCGTGTCATTAATATTCTTGGAGCAGAGTCAGCACAGCACCTGGCAGCGTTTGTTTGCTGCCTCCTATTATCTCCTGTGGATGTTTCTCATGCCTGGGTCCCAGTGCCGTGGCATCTATAGAAGCAGTATCCACGTGCCATCCCTGTCTCTTGATGGTGGGCCTTGATTTCAGCTCCCAGCTCTGCTTTTCCTCAAAAAAGCCCTAGCAGCCATGCCAGGGGGACACCGGTGCCTGAATGCAGCTGAGTGTGTGCCTGCTGGGAGGCCCGTGAACAGTGATACTGAAAACATAAAGAACACTGCTAAAACAAAACCAGCCACCATCTCTGAAAAGGAGGGGAGGCAGCTCTGGCTGTGCCTGCACCACCTGTGTCCCACGATGACATGACATGAAGCCATGTGAGCACAACTACATAAAAACACAGAATAGTTTGAGTTGAAAGGGACCTTAAAGATCATCTCGTTCCAACCCTTCTGCCATGGGTCAGGACACCTCTCACTAGACAGGTTGCTCTAAGCCCCATCCAACCTGACCTTGAACACTGCCAGGGTTGGCGTGTACGCAACTTCTCCAGGCAACCTGTTCCATCACCCCCACAGTAAAGAATTTTTTCCTAACATCTAATCTAAACCTACCCTCTTTCAGTTTGAAGCCATTCCCCCTCATCCTGTCACCACAGTTCCTGATGAGAGTCCCTCTCCAGTTTCCTTTTAGGCCCCCTTCAGATACTGGAAGTTACTGTGATGTGTCCACACAACCTTCTCTTCTCCAGGTTGAACATCCCCAGCTTTCTCAGCCTGTCTTCATAGGGAAGGTGCTCTAGTTCCCTTATCAACTTCATGGAGCTCCTCTGGACTTGCTCTAACAGTTCTATGTCCACATTCTTGCAGTGAACCAGCACTACAGGTAGCTGCACAGGTCACCAGGAGCTGGTCAGCTCCTGCCGAAGAGGTAAGGGCAATGCTTTCCTCTCTGGCATCACCCACCTTGCTCCTGAACCAGCCTGGATGGCTTATCTCATACCACCTGCCATGCTCCTGTCCTTCAGGACTGCCCGTCAGGTAGCAGGGCTGCTCTTTGTCCTCTTGGCTGGGACTTGGGAAATGGGACTCTCAGCAGCTCCACACTCATCCCAGGAGACTTTGTCAGCCTTCCTCCATCTCCTGCATCTTGCTGGGCTATTAGTAATACTCCCCAGCCACATTGCAGCATACCTGAAGGGCTTGTGGTTCTGCCAGATGTTAGGCAGGAGCAGAGATGCCAAGAACCTGGAGAGGCTGCAGTGATGGGACAAGAGGGACCTCATCAGAGCAGGCCTGAGACTGGTCCTGGATGAAGGGTGCCTGTGACCCATGGCACCAGTTGCAGGAGTAAAGCTGTCCTGGTTTTGTCTATGATTGTTTTCTCCCTAGCTGTTGTTCAGTGCTGTGGTTTGGATTCAGCATGGGAATAATGTTGCTAACACATAGATGTTTCAGTTATTGCTCACTAGTTGCTGGCTGTGGTTAAACCGTGACAGCAGGGCAGCAAGTGGTTCATTGCTGCCCTTTGATCTGCACGGTTTGATGTTGCTGCAGGGAGGAACTCAGAAGCATCATAGCAATGTGTAGGGAAAGGCCAGTGAGGGCATGCATAGCTCAGCACAGTGCCTGCCGAAGACCCTACAGAACATACTCATGCTCACAGTCCACTCCAGAGACCCTGCACTGACAAACCAGCATCCTCATTCTTGCCGTGGCTTCCTTACCAATCCCAGAGTTGGCAAAAAAGAAAGCAATGCTGGAGAACTATTCCCCTGTGAGCATCGAGCTTCTGTTCAAGAAGGGCACATCCCACCCCAGCCACAGCAGCATGGGTGAGAGAGATGCTCCCAGTCCCTTCTGTTCTCCTGTTCTCCTGTTCTTCTGTTCTCACAGGTAGAGACTGTGGAGCCCTGCTTGTTCTCCCAGATCCCCAAGCAAGAGGTGGGTGCTGCAAGGGGCTCCCCAGCCTTGAGCCCGTGCTCACTCAGGCTACAACTCTCTGAGTAACACCTCAGCCTGACCACAGTCCTATAGTCATCCACACCGCACAGTTTTGTTCCCCTGCACAGCTTTAGCCTGTGCTAATGGGGCAGGTTCAAGGAAGGCCGTGGATTAGGGTAATTCTCACAAAGAAACATGGACATGGCCACATCTAGATGGAGAATTTAGCCTGTCTTCCTGAGACTGCTGTCTTCCCCTTCCACTTTCTCACTCTGTGCTGGGGCACAGGGGGAGCACCATGACCATGCTGGGGTCGGGATGCCCATGGGAGCCCTTCACCTGGAGGTCACCATTGCCACACCCACGTGTGGGCAGTGATGCTCTGTCCAGGTGTTGGAGGAGCTGAGAAGTTCTCTGTGCACCAGAAAACTGGGAGCTTCCTGTGACTGCAGGCACTTTCTAGCTCTTTTCCATGTCCTTGTGCCCTATCCAGACCCTGTTCAGGCAGGGCAGGCTGAGGCAGCACAGGCTGGAGCACAGCCCAGCGCTGAGAGGGAAGGCAGCTGCGCTGTGTCTGCCATGGAAGACGCCGTGGTGTCGCCGCTTGCAGCCAACTCAATCACAGCCCTTTATTGCTTCCCCCAGCTGTTGAAAATCTCACTGGGTTCAGTGAGCTCCACGAGCAGGGCTGCCAACCTTCTTCATCCCCTGTCTTCTCCCATGAGTCAAGGCACCCTGACTGCCAAGGAAGTGCATCAGCCTGTTCCATGGGGCCCAGGAGGAGAAACCTTCCCACACCCCGACACATAGAGATGGATCTGGCACAGACAAGTGTGCTGGGATCTTCCACAGGGACAAAGGCAAGGGAAGGAGGTGTGTTGTGCTAAGCAGGGACATCTCTACAGCAAAACAGAGTGAGGGAGCGGGGCTGTCTACACACAGCAGCCTTGTACCCCACAGTGGGTCAAATATCAGGAAGGAGAGCGTCTGTGTTAGTGAGGCTGATGGTCCCAGGCCAGCAGCAGCACAAACAAAGGACACTTGAGCCAGGACAAGTGGTGGCAGGTGGGATATCTGCTGGCCCTAGCACAAGGCAGAGCTGAGAGAAATGGGGCAGGGCTTTGATCCTGCTGTGCCCTGCATGCTGGAGCCTGGGTCCATTAGTACCCTTGATTACCTTGACCTAATTTCTGTCCACCTGTGTCATGGGTGGCTGGTCACCCCACCCCACGGAGCCCTTGTTCTACAGAGCCCGATTGCACCAGCGCTGGACTAACTGGTCTCTGGAGGGTAATTACAGCCAAGAGACACCGGCTGCTGCAGGCTGTGGGTGAGCCAAGTGTGTCACCACCAGCACAGCACCTGGCACATAAGTCACACCATGATGCAGGGTGAACCTTTCCCTATGGGTCATTCAGGAACATCTGTGTGGGTGCCCTGTAGTGCAGACTCTCACAAAGAAGGACCACCACTGGCACTGTTGGTTTTTCTTCTGGCCAAGGGGCATGGGAAGTTGCTGCATGAGTTAGGACCTTCCTTTGTCCTGCAGGTCAGCTGTTACACTGCTGTAGGCCTGCTTGAGATCTTCCCCTTGAATTGATCTTGGGCTGGAACACATGTGACTTTATGCACATATTTATACAACAAAGGGCAGCTGCTCTCCAGACTCTGGGCACTGTGCCATCCACACCACTCACACTGACTTACCAGGACACAGTGACCTCCTCCCTCCTTCTACCCCACCTGCCCAGCCTCTGTGGGGAGCAGGATCATGCCACAGCAAGCCTTGGTCAGGGGCTGAAGCCTGGGGAAGGCAGCAGGCCCCTGGGGGTTTGCAGGGCCACACACTGAGAAGAGGAGCGAGCAGGGGCCCAGCCCAGACCTTGGCTTTCCAGTGTCCTGTGTGTGCAGGAAGGTGCTTTGGGGAGGATGGCACTCTGCTGATAGCAACTGCATGGTCAGGACATGGACAGGCGTCCTGGGATGGGGCAGGCAGGAGCAGTGCCAGCTCAGGGTCCCAGTGGCAGCTGTGATGCCTCCTCCAATGCACCACTGGTGCAGCACCAGGCAGGACAATGGGGCTGTGCAGCCCCCAGAAGACCAGATAACACCACCATCTGTGCCACTTTTCCCCCTCCACCAGGCCACTGGCTCCACTTCGCTGGTGAAACCACCACTTGGCTTTTCTTCCCTATTCATCTGGTTCCTTCCAATGTCAGTATGTTTTGGGGACTTCTCTATTCTGAGCTACCCTGGGTGGCATAGGTGGTTCCTAGGATTTCCTTTTCTCTGGAAGGCATACAGGCTGAGAAGTGTAAAGGGGAAGTAACAAGCTCTTTATTTAAGACCCCTGTGTGGAAGGAGAGACTCATGGCTCCATCAAACACCTGCACTCCATCAGCTGCCTGTGAAAGAGAACTCTGACAAGTGGGGTCAGCACAGGGGGTTGGGTGGAGCATTCAAATGGGAGCAATACAGAGGGGCTTGAGTAATGGAGGAGGTGCAGAGCGAAGGTTTTGTCAGGGAGAATAGAGAGCTGCTCCATGCAGGCAGTGGGAGAGACCACTGGCACAATATACCACCCCAGAGCAGATGGCAGGATGTAGCTATAAAGCACCGGGACAGAAAAAGCAAGTCAGGAGCTCCCAACTTGCTGCAAAGAGTCTTCAGGTATCAGGGTCTGGGGGGAAGTTAGCCTGACGTGAAATACTGTTCCAAACCTTAAAATTCCCAACTCCTGGGCTTAGCCACGTCCCCTGCCCAAGAACCAGAGTGGGATGCCCTGAGGATGGCCCTGGGGATGCAAACTGGAATGGCTGAACCAGATGTGGAATTGCTTGGATGTTAGAGCTGGAAACCCCATTTCTGAGCACATCTTCCTCAAACCAAAAGGCAGCATCCCGTGCCCTCTCCAACCTTGCTCCACCCTGCTCCCAGCTGTGAGTGGCTTATGTCCAGTTCTGTGTTCTAAAAATACCCTTCTAGGCAGACAGCAAGTGTGTGGTCAAACAGGAGGGACTGGCAGTCCAGGCATGAAGGGGAGTTGGGGTGTATTTGGGGTTGGTGTGGGCTGCAGCACAAGGCCAGATGTGCCTGGGTGGGCTGGGTGGGGGCAGTGGGCTGGCAGCTTTTGCAGAGGGATTTGCATCAAAGCAGCAGTGCCAGGGCAGAGTCTTGCTTGCCTTGGGTCTGTGCTTGTGTGGAGAAGGCCGTGCAGGGTGGGGGAATGAGCAGATGGACTCAGAGAGGTGGGGAGACACTCACTGGGGAGAACAGGCAGAAGGTCCTGCTCCCTCCTCTGGGAGGAGGTGATGTAGCAGTCAGAGCAAAGGGATGGTTATCCACCCCCCAGTGCCTGCCCCTGCTCTGCCCAGCACCCAGAAATGCCCTCTGGGAATGCTGCACCACGCTGGGCTGTCACAGCTCTGTTCTCAGCCTGCCTGTCCTGGGTCAGACCTGGCAGCTCCATAAGCCACCTTGGGAGCAAGGGATGGTAGCCTTGGGTGACCAGTGCCACAGGAGTGACTCCCTGCCCCTGCTGCTGTCACCCACTGTGTGACAGCAATGCCATCCCTCTCTCAGGCCAGCACAGCTCCCTGAAGACCTTTCAGATGTTTTGTTGGGTCCAAGGCAGTAATGATACTGCTCATGACCAGACTGTCACCTTGGAGGGATCCTTCTGCACTCTGGCACTACTTACCTGCCTTCTCCATGAGTTTGAGAGGTCTGTGTTCTACTGTCATTTTGGGGAAGGGGTTGGAGGGTTCCTAATTTCAGGGTGGCACAGTGCATGGTCTATTGTGCCACTGATGGCACTGCAAGACTCCAAACCCCTATGGAAGGAGCTTCAGGGTTGATGGGATTGGGAAGGTTGCTGGAAGGTGAGGAAGAGCTCACAGCAGAGTTTGAGGCTGGGCTCTAGCTGGGTTCCTGTGGACATTTTCCAGTTCTCCCTGCCAGAAGAGCCTCTACACTCTGGCAGCTCAGGCTGAAGCCCTGAATAAAGCAGACTCTGCATCCTGGAGAGAAAGCAGCAGCATGTGGGGAACCTGTTGCCCAGTTCACATGGGGTCATGTACTGGTGCTGTGCAGGGATCAGACCTCTACATGGCCTTCCCAAGGCTAGATCTGACTGGGTTACTCTCCTCAGGCTTGACCCTGGCCCACCACCTATAGGTACATCCCGAACTGGCCTCCCCTGGGGACAGCTATGGGCTAGGAGTGAGGATAGGACCCAAATATACTTCTCTTATTTTTAAGTTCTGACACAGGAATAGACTCTACTGTAGCAGCACACAGTGACTATGTTAGTAGCTTTCACAAAACCTGATCCTCAAAAGCCACAGCTACTTCTCCTTTACTTGTGGTTTTGTGGATGGTTTTGAGCCCTCAGCGTTCTTCTCTATTAGAAGCAAAACTGATTGTAAATTGCAGATGGTTTGTGTTTTTCTCTCTTCAGTCCAAAAGTCTGAGTCCTCTTACTTCTGATTGAATGGACCTTCAGGAAACAGCCCTTCAACCACGTTTACAGTCATCAATCAACCCCATGAGGGAAGGAGCGTGGCTGGCAAAAATGTACACATTTGCTGTGCGCTGTAGCAGGATATCTGTATTATAAAGCATCTGTGATGTGTTGAGATCAGTCTGTCAGACTCAGTCCTGCTGCGTGGGCTGGAGTGGCGTACACAGAGTGTGCGCAGCCCACATGTGATGTGCTCTTGAGAGCTCAGTGAGTGGTCTCATGGATCACCTCCCGTTGATCATGCCATGCCGAGTTTGGATGCATGAGCTGTTGTGTGCCTTGATAATCCCTTGGAAAGCTCCTCTCATTTGAACTCCGCTGTGCAATTCCCAGTCAGGCAGCACCAGCTGAAGTGGCAGCTCCAAAGTTAGACTGTGAAGAGCGAGGCATAGGGCTGAGTGTGCTGGCTTCCAGTATTTCTTCAGCATTTTCCTAGTGGATGCTGTACTCCAACACAACAAATCTCATAACATGGTAACTGCCTTGGGAGGAAGAGGCCAAACACAGATTGCCAGACCTCAGTGCATTTCAGGACGGGAAAAGAAATAATCCCATAAGCTGCAACGGGAAGCCTGCTGGGCCACATGTGAATTTTTGAAGCTTGGCTGTTTAATTTCACTGTTTTTGCTTCTTTCATATGCCAAAGAGAGGCAGCAAGAGCATCTCTGTCTAACTCTGGAATTTTATAGTGAGTGCTGGCTGTGGCCACTCTTCCAGGTGCTTGCACCACTGCTGACTGTATAGGGCCAAGAAAAGCCTGGTTCCCAAAGCACAGGGATCTGACAAGGAAACAGGAAAGACATGACTTAGTGCTGCTGCTTCTCTTGCTGCAAGCTTGCTGAAAGACTTTACCCAGTTAACCTCACTGTATGAGCCACGGCTGGACTTGAAGTACTGATGTTCCCTAATGGATCTTAGGAGAGGTCTAGTTTACAGAACCCCTCAGCTGCTGCTTTACTGGAGCAGTACAAATAGATACACCAAGCACTGTCCTAAGGACGGTGGTTCCCTGGAAATGGTCTGCCCTGGAGCTCTGGGCCAACCAGTCCCACCTTGGTGGTGAAAAGCACCCTGGGTGACAGCACCCATGCCCAGAATGCTGGACCATAAGGCAATTGTGCTCCTCTGTCCAGAGAAACGCAGACAGAGAGAGAGGCTGTGTGAGAAAGAGATGCTGCCCAGGAGAGCTGCCAGAGTGCAGGGAGCCAGGACTCATGGAAGCTTGAGGCCATGCAACAGTGTGTGAGCTGGAAAGGCACCCAGAGAAGAGCTTGGTGGTGACATCTGCAGTAACAGGAGACTGGGGGAGCATGAGTGACCAGTCTTGGGGTTACAGACCAAAATGGATAGCACTCCAACAATTTTCTCCAATACTCAAAGACCCTGTCTGATCTCAGCTGTGACAGGAACAAGACTTTTCTATCCAGCTCCAGAAGACCCACTTACTCCCAGAACTGTGTTCACTGTCCATTCTGAGACCACTGACAAAGTGTAGGTCAGTGTAGGGCAGAAGGAAAGGTTTGGAGAAGAGGAATAAGAATGCTTCCAAGTTCAGGAGCTTTTCAGATCTGGAAGGTCTACTGGTGGGGTTCAACAGCAAGAATGTTGCAGCTGGATCAGTTTAAGGAAATAAGAGAGGTTTTCTTTAAGTTTTCAACAGATGTATAGATGTGGCGCTTACGAACATGTTTTAGTGGTGAGCTTAACGTGCTGGGTTAATGGTTTGACTTGATGAGTCCAAAAGTCCAAAAAGTCTTTTCCAACCTAAATGATTCTATGATTTCAAGGCAAAAGTGATGCATGATGAGAGCACTTTGGTGTGACCTTGGGCACATGAATCATGGGGATGATCCTCATCATTTTCCACTGCATCTGGAGGGAGAAAGAAGAGAGACAGATGTGAGAATGTTTTGGAGGTGCTCATGGGAGCAGAGCTATGGGAGCCTAGGATAACCAGCAAAAACTCTGGACCAAGGCACCCAGGAGACCCCATCCCACTATCTGTGAGAAGATGGGTAAGAAGAAGCCCTGTGGCTGGTGAGACGTTCTCTTTCCAAAGAGGAAGCTCCTTGCACCACATGTGATTTCCCTGTGTGGCTGTTTCATTTCTGTGTGAGCATCTCTCCTGCACTGGCTTACACAGATACCTTTCCTGAGCTCCTCAGACTGAGTCCTGCCTGGGGACTTCATGCCAGCATGGCCCTGCAAGGGCTGGCTTTGGTGTTTCTCCTGGTTCTTGCTCCTCTGCTGCTTGTATGGGGGCAGACACACCATGGTCGTGCAGATCCGAGGGTATCTAAGGAAGCAGGTAAGAGCTGATTGTGCCCCTCTCTTACAGAAATGGTTCTGCTACTCCTCTACCTGCACATTTGTGATGCAGCTTTACCCTGTTCAGCCCACAGAGGCTGTGTTGAGGAGGGCTGAGTCTGGTATCTACATCAGAGACGCTCGGCCGTCCTTTGTGTTGTGGTGGGGTGAAGCTCTGTTTGGGGTGGAGGGCAGCAAGCCTCAGTGTGCTGGGAAAGCTTCCATGACCGCAGGAGCAGCAGTGTCCCTCCGGGAAGTGTCCATGGGAGCAGGAGGTGGCTGGTTCTTCTTATGCAGCAGAGAGATGAGTCTGAAGTAATCAGAGCAGTGGTGGCCTTCCTGGGCAATCTGAGTTGCAGCCCGGTCACAGGGGAAGGTGCTGGTGTTCATCAAAGATGTGGGGAGCTGTAGTACAACTCCCTGTGTTAGCTGGGATGCCTGCTCTCTCCTGTAGTCCCTGGGGTTGAGGGAACTGTAGTTTGATGGGATTGTTCACGCTACGAGGTTTTCTCCATGCCAGCAGGGCTCAGGGCACGTCCTGTGTCTCTGCTGGGCTCTTCCTACAAAGAATGTGGGCTTTCCTACAGTGACTGTGTGCTGTGCTCTGGGGTTGCCAGTACCTGTTGAGGTCCCCATGGGGCACAGCAGGAGGGACTGCTCCTTGAACCAGGGCTAGGGGGCCTGAGCTGTGAGTCATCCTCTCCACAGGGAAATGGGAGCAGAAGTGGCTTGCCAAGTCATTGCGTCATGAGTCATGCTGCCCATCACTGGTGGCTGGAGGGATGCTGCTATTCCAGCAATGGGCTATCCAGGGCAGGTTGGAGCTGGTTCTCCTCGAGCCAGCAGCAGCTTTCGTCCCCCTCTCCCATTCCCCACAGCCCACCTCTGAGAATAACTCAATAATCACAGCTCGCCCCTTCATGGCATGAGGAGGCCCAGCTGGAGGAGGCTGCGATGGGCTTGGTAGAAACATTAGCTCTGAGCAGCTGGGGCAGATTTCTTGGATCTCTGTCTGCGGAAGAGGTGTGAGGCATCAAACTGAGGTTCTGGCCTCCTCCTCTACTGGTTGCTGGTACTACAGCACTGGAGGAGGCCACTGGAATCTGGATTATGGGTAGCCCAGCAAAGCTTGCCTCCACCTGCCCTGAGGGGAAAGCCCTGGTGCAAATCCAAATCCCCACAAGGGCTTTTGCTGCAGCTGGTGCTCTTCAAGTGTCATCAGTGTCTGCCATAGACCTGTGGTCTTTTCGCTTTGTGTCCTGTGTCCTTGCTCTTCAGGGATGACCATGCACATCTGAACGACCCACATATATTTTCTAGACCAGACCTTGACGGTTGCCATTGCTTGCTGACAGTGCCTATGGCCCGGTTTTGTTGACTTCCCTCTCCCCACTGAGGTCTGCATGAGCTAGGCTCATGCTCCCATTGCTCTCATTTGCTATATCCCCTCTTGTGCCTTGGCCTTGCCAGGTGTACCCTCACTGACACTTCTGGTTGAGTGCAACCTGCTTGTCACTGTGTCCTCTTGCACTGCATATCGCTGTCAGACTCCTGACTAAGCCAGGCTGTGTTCTTACTACGTTCTCCATCCTCCTGTGCAAGGGTGTTTCTGCCAAGCCTTTCAGACTGTGAAGCATCGTGGGGACACCCAGCCCTCGGAATCTGTTGTCCAACAAGTATCTATAAGCAAAAACATTCTTCCCCCCAGGTAGAAATCTGCTCTTCAGTTTGTGGTTTGGTTTTGCATTACAGAGGGATTTCTTCCCTGGTGTCCCTTGTGTGTCCCTGGTGTCCCTTGTGTGTCCCTGGTGTCCCCAGTGCTGGCAGCCTGAACTCTGCCAGGGTGGGAAGGATCATAGGATGGTTTGTGTTGAAAGGGATCTTAAAGATCATCTCATTCCAACCCCCCTGCCATAGGCAGGAACACTTTCCATTAGACCAGGTTGCTCAGAGCCCCATCCAAACTGGCCTTGAACATTTCCAGGGATGGGGCATCCACAGCTTCTCTGGGCAACCTGTTCCAGAGCCTCACCATCTTCAGAGTAAAGAATTGCTTCCTAATATCTAATCTAAATCTCCACTCCTCTAGTTTAAAGCTTTTCCTTCTTGTTTTATTGCTATCTTTCCATGTACAAAGTTTCTCTTCCTCTTTTTGTAAGCCTCCCTTAGGTATTGTGAGGCAACAATGAGGTCTCCCTGGGTCCTTCCCTTCAGCAGGCTGAACAACCCTCACTCAGCCTGACTTTACAGTGCTCCAGCCCTGTAATCATCTTCATGGCCTCCTCTGGACTCGCTCTTACAGGTCCATGTCCTTCTTAGGTTGGGATCCTCAGGGCAGGATGCAGAGGACAGAGTGGAGAGGGAGAATATCCTCCCTCATCCTTCTGTCCATGCTGCTTTGGACTCACTGATTTCTGAGCTGTGAGTGCACATGACTGGGTCATGTCAAGCCTCTCATCCACCAGCACCACAAAGTCCTTCTCATCAGGGCTGCTCTCAGTGAGTTCCTCTCCTAGTCTGTACTCATGTCTGGGACTGACCCAAAAGGATCCTGGATGTCACCCTGGGGCAGGAGTGCGAGGACATGTGTGTTACTTCAGGGGGTTTAGTGACAGGAGGGGGGAAGGTGCGTGATGGGGATGCCTAACAAGGCCAGGACCAAGCCAAAGGTTTCAGGTCTCTCAAGTATTTTATCTGTCACAGTGAAGTGTGTGATTTCAGGGCACTGGGAGAGATCCAGCTGTGGGGAAAGAAGTTTCATGTCTGCACCACATGCGTGGTGTCTAAAAGGATGGGGCTGGTGACCACTGCCCTTTGTGGTGGAGAGCTGGGGGCGGCCTTGAGATGATGGCATGAAAACCTGCTGCCAGATAAGGGAAGTGGTGATGCCTCTGTTCAGCTGTAAAGTAGTGCAGACCCATGAGTGCTCCTGGCAGGAAGCGGGCAACTGTAGAGACACACGTAGCTGAAGAGGGCTGTTTCATCTTCATTGAGAGAAGGCCTTCTCCATCCCTGATGCCTCCTCACAGACTTGTTTTGCACTGAGTGAGCAAGTCTAGGTGGCGTGCCTACCAGGGGAGGACAAGGCAGACTCATTTTGGGTGAAGTTCAGAGACAAGACTGAGTGCGTGGAGCAGGGTGTGAGCTTTGTGGCCAGTGGTGTGAACACAGGAGGGTACAGAGTGTGTTGTCCTGAAACCTTCTTTCCCCCAGTGTGGAAAAAACTGATCTACACACAGAGCAAAGGTATTTGATTTATTTATAGTTCTGCAGAGAAAGATATGCTAGGTGGCAAGTCAGCACCCCAAGGCACACAAAAGCAGGTAACACAGTTACAATCTTGGGCTATTAGCATACCTTACTTAAGTCACTACTTGGCTAAGTTGCTCTGGCTCATCCTTTCCTCTCTTCAGTGTAAAGGTTTAGTGTCCCAATAAATCATGGAGCATGCTTGGTGAGTGATGGTCTTTTTGAGGCCAGGAGGTACATGAGCTTTGGATGTGGATTTGTTACCATTATAAAGAGCAAAATTTCATTGCTAGGGCAAGTTCTCACAACAAAACTGGTCGAAACATCCTAGATAAGAAGGGTGTTTTATTTTTTCTTTGTTTTCCCCCTTCAAGTACTTAGACAATTTATTTTTTGTTTTCTTCGTTCCTATGGTTGTTGCTTATATGCTGAACTGCTTTGTTCCTTCACCTGCTACCTTGAAAGTCTACATCTGTTACTCACCATTGTTGCTACCTGCCATCTCATGGGACCAAGTCAGGGGAGTCTGCAATGGCAGCAGAGACCCACTGGGTCTGGTGCACTCACACAGCCCCTGCTGGATTTGGGAGAGAAAGCACAGGAGAGAGCAGCATCCACCAGGCTGCTGGATCCCTCTGGCTGGGGTCCCTCCACAGCACAGGGTGGGAAGGAGGGCCTGTGGATACCCCTTCTGCATGGCACTTGGGAGTGCAGGGAGGGATAATGCACCTGGGCTCTGGGGCCTCACCCTGGGAGGTGCCATCTCTGCCACCCCTCTGAAGGGAGAGGGACCAGCAGCCCTCTGGATGGGACCCCCTCACCCCTCAGGTTGCTGCTGGAGCCCAGTGACCCTCAGGAATCTCCCTCTTGGCCTTTGCACACAGGAAGATGTAAAGTTCCCTCCAGCTGGGACCCCAAGCTGCAGTTTACTCCAAACCAGAGCAGTTATGCCTTGAATCAACTGGTGCAGCTGAGCTGTGCTGGGAAGTCTGTGCCATCAGTCCCCCAGATCAGATGCATTTCCAATGGGACCCAGACCCTGTGGAATGAGACTGCCACCTGCAAGGGTAAGCACAGCCCTGCATCACCCTGACCTGGGGTCCTGACCTGCCATCAGACCCTCTGTGACATGGTCATGCTTCAGCCGCCCCCAGGTGACAGTCTGGGAATGGGAGACCTGGGTACTTTGGCTTTCCTCTGTGTCCTGGAAGTGATGGGGCTCTTTTTGCCTCAGTACCCTGCTGTGAGTGCCTGCTGGGGTCTGTGCTCCTGTGACGGAGTTCAAAGGCAGAAACCCTTCCTGGCCAGCGTCTCCTGCCTCTACATAGAAATCTGCACCTATGAACCTGGAGGAGGAGGAGTAGCTTCAGACATTCAGCTTGAGGCTTGGGCACTTTACACTGCTTCTTTTCCTGGGAAGCTTCTCTGGGGTTTGGGTTATCTCTGGTCGGTTATCCTTGGTGTGGAATGCTATCACTGCTTCATGGTTCCCCTCAGCAGGAGGGACTCAAGAGAATGCAGACTCAAACACCCCATATATGGGTGGAATCCAAGGAAGGCTTGAGAGTCCTGGAGATGTGGTGAAAATAAGCCCTGTGTCCTTAAACAGTGCCTGGGCAGATGGTGGGAGTAAAGGGAGTTTTGTTTGTGTCATTGTTAACAGTCAGAGTGATAAGGAAGAGAGAGCTGTCCCAAGCCTCATTTCATCACTTTCCAAAAATACTCCTCACTCAATTTTACCTCTGACAGAAATATGCCAAAGGCCTGCTTGGTGGGACCCCAGACTCCAGATGGCACCAACCCGTGAGAGTTACATAAAGAATGAAGAAGTGACCCTGAGCTGCAACAATGGTTTCCAGCCATCTTTCACCCGTGTCAAATGTGCAGAGAGGGTTCAGCCACTGGATTATTCTGGATCTCTAAATGCCGGTGTGTGGCTGGGGAGAGAAAGCAGTGGTGTCTGGATTCACATTGAGGGGAACATAATGTGCATTGGTAAGCAGGGTGTCAGGAGGTGCTTCCTACAATGCTCTGTGGTCAAATCCTGCCCCTTTCATCCATCTCTGAGCTTCCACCACCACCACCACTGTGGCCAGATATGCACTTCTGATGCCTTGTTTGGGCCACTGGGATCTCAGTACTTTTGATACCTGAGACAACTCCCCCACTGAATTCTGGCACATCCTTGTCCACCACATTCCTGGATGGGTCCCAGACCTGGCTAACACTCACCCACAAGGAGAGATTCATCCCAGAAAGCCTTGCCAAGGGGTCTCATGCTGGCAGATGGAGGTGTCGCTTCTTCTCCTTTCAAGGGCTGGAGGGATTGCTGGAGACTGTTGATACCCCATCACATACCCTGATCCTCCTTGAAACCTTCCAGCCCATCTAACACCCACCTTCACCTCTGCCAGAAACATGCCAAAAACCCTGCTGGCACTAAATACTCCTACTGGGACCAAATACTCCAGCTGGTACCAGACCAGGAGAATTACAGGAAGAATGAAGAAGTGATGTTGAGCTGTCCCAAGGGTTTCCAGCCACCCTTCACCCATGTCATATGTGCAGGAAAACTTATGTCTGTTCTCAATGGAAAACGTGTACACAGAGAAGCTTGGAATGGAAGGGACAGCAGAAACAGTTGGATCAGCATACTCAGGGTGTGGTGCCTTGATAAGGGAGGGATGAGGAGCTCTCCTGGCTGCCCCATTCTGCCTTTCCTGAGCAGGGAAGGCAGGCTGTGTGGGCACAGCAGCTTTCTGGCTCCCTGCTTCCTGTGGAAATGGCAGGTGCTGCTGATGGTGGCTCCTGAGCCTGCCCTGTGCTCCTGAGCCTGCTCTAGGGCTCCAAGGGAGCCCTCCTGGGGAGGTGGCTGGTGCCAGCTTCAGTCCCTGAGGATCCTGGCAGGAAAGAGTTTTGATATAAAGGTCCCCACCTTGATACCAAAGTAGTCATTCGTGCAGTAGCTGGGGCTGGGCAAGGAGCTCAGAATGCAGAGCTCCAGAGTCTGTTCACAGGTGTCTGGGAGGTGCCCAGTGCAGGTACACAGGAGACACAGGTTTCCCCGAGGGCTTCTGGCAAGAGCATGTGCAGAGAAGACAAACCTACAGTGTTGTAGGTGTCACAGGTGTTTGTGGCACAGGTGACAAGAAGTATGGTGTTGGGGTCCAGAGGATCACAGGACTCTGCTCCCTGTGTCATAAAATCATAGAATGCTTTAGGTTGGAAAACACCTCTAAGATCATCAAGTCCAACCATTAACCCAGCACAGCTAAGCCCACCACTAAACCATGTACCTGAGTGCCACATCTGCACATCTTTTAAATACCTCCAGGATGGTGACTCCACCACCTCCCCAGACAGCCTGTTCCAGAGCTTGGCAACCCTTTTGGTAAAGAATTCTTTCCTAATATCAAATCTAAATTTGAGGCTGTTTCCTCTTCTCCTGTTGCTTGTTACCTCAGAGAAGTGACCAACCCCCCCGCCCCTACAAATTCCTTTCAGCTAACTGTAGAGAGCAATAATGTTCCCCCTGAGCCTCCTTTTTTCCAACTCTCTCAGATGCTCCTTATCGGACTCGTGCTCCAGACTCTTCATCCTCAGCCCATGCAGGCCTGTCCCCCTCCTCATGTGCTCATCCCCCCTTCCAATCCCTGCTGGATGCTGTCTTTGCAGAGCCAGCTTTGGGGCTCAGGCTTTATGCCTTCTCAGGAGGAGTCAGGGTGTTGTCATCCTCCCCGAGGGACAAACAGGGCACCAGGGCTAAATGATGGTCCATCAGTCTCTGGGCAGGCTTTGTGCACAGCATGAACTCCCAGTGGGTCCTCCTGATCCCTGACTCGAGCTCCACCTGGCCCTTCCCAGGGGGTCTGGGGAAACAAGTGTGTGGTCCTTCATTCCCTTGCCAAGAATGTGGTGTGGAAGGGCTGCTCTGTGCAGTGTCCAGGAACCTGGAATTCCCCCACTTGCTCTGCTGGGCCAGGGGAGGGGATGCCCTGCTTCATCCCCTGGCATGCCTGGTGGAGCCACCCTCAGCCCTGCTAACATCTTCCCATCCTCTTGGTGCAGAGAAATGCCAGAAGCCCCGCTGGGACCCCAGGTTTATCTTTGACCAAGAACAGGAGACCTTCAACCCAAATGAAGTGGTGAATATGAGATGCCCTGAGGGGCACTGGCCTCCACCCATGGAGATCAAGTGTATGAAGCCGAAGCCAAGGGAAGGTTCCACGATTGCTCACAGTGGCTGGATAGTGAGGAATGGCACAGGCAGCTGGTACCCTATGGAGGAGAGCTTGACCTGTGTGGGTAAGTACGAGCCTGCCGCTCTCCCAGTGCTCTCCCCAGGCATGGAGAGCAGGGCTGGGTGTGTGCCACTGCATCACTGCCCCGTGCCCAGGATGGTCGGGGTACGGCAGGGGCATTGACTCCAGAGGAAATTGCTGGATGCATCCCAGGTTTGAGTCCACATTGCTGGCAGCTGGGGCACCCCGCACAGTGCTGAAGGGGACAAGTCCTCACCTCTGGATGTAAGGCAGCAGACACTGTGCCCAGGCCAGCCAGAGGGGTCTACCTAGAGAAGGACATGATAGCCCAGAACAGAAGGGCAGGGCCCTCCTCTGGCTGCTGGGTTCGTTGGCTAAGTCACTGCTGGTAGGAAAGGGACCTGTCACCGGATCAGTGGCTACTCCCAGGGTAGTGGCAGCTGCAGGGTGGGCATAAGTGCTTGTTCTTACCATCCCACAGTCACTGCATCATCCAGAGCACCCCTACAGATGGTCCAGGACCAGAGGAGGGTGCAGGCAATGCCTGAGTGTAGTCTGGGAGAAGGCAGAATGCCCTTGTCCACTCTGTGCTGGGGGCAGGCTACTGAGGGAACAGTGCGAGTGATGAAGTTTGGTGTCAAAATTTGGAGGGAATGGGAAGAGACTGACCCTCTGGCAATATTGCCTTCACAGATGTCCTCCAGGTTGTTCCTGAGACCCTGAAGATTTCCAGCACCAGCATCAAACTGAACTGGACCTGCATGCTCCCTGACAGCTGCCAGAATATTCGGGCCAGGTGCCGGCTGGAGGGTCATTCCTCCTCTCCTTGTGAGGCTGAGGAAGTGAAGGGAGAGGAGATATTACAAGGTCAGGAGGGAACTTTCACATGCCCTCCTCTGCAGCCCTTCACTGTTTACAGTGTCACTATCTCCCTGCTGCCCAGCACAATCCTGTACACACGGCTCCTCAGGACAAAGGAATCTGGTATGTTTATATGAAATGGAAAGATTCCTTACACCCTGAAACTCATCCAGACATCTGCTTTGTGCTGTGATGTTCCTGGGACTGGGGCTGCTTGGAGCCTGTGGGGATGTGGGGAAGGGGCTGTGCAGGGCCCTGCAGCACATGTCCTCAGTTTTCCCCTCATCACCACACTGTTGCTGCAGCAGCAGCACATGCAGGCTTTGTGGGGGACAAATCCTTGCCAGCCCCATGCATGATCCTGTCCTCCTGTGCTTCCAGTGCCTGACAAACCAGAGAAGCTGTGGCTGGATACCAGCTTGGGATCTCTCAGGTGGAAGGCGCTGCCCTCCTGCAAAGGGGAGATCATTGGATACCAGGTACCAGGGAACCATGGAGTGCCCAGAGACTCCATGCAGGCAGCCTGAGGAGAGGTGTGAGCCCTCCTTGGCCAGGGCCCACAGGCTGTACACTGCTGCTGTTTCTGGTGGGGACGGGTCCCCTGTTATCCTCACCCAGCAGCAGGAGCCCCTCTCCACAGCTCCTGCCCAGTGCAGGAGCGGGATATTGGTGCTGCTCCCTACCAGCTCACTGTCCTTCCTCTAGCTGAACATCACCACCATGAGAGCAGACGATGGCAGCTTCGTGGAATTCAAGCAGGTGCTGGTGAACCAGTCAGTGACTGAGTACACACCACCTCACCAGACGGCTGGAAACAAATACGTGGTGACTGTGCAGGGCCTCACAGCAGCTGGGGCTGGGGCTGCATCACTGCTGGAATTTCAAACCTACGTCTGGGGTAATGGTTCTTCTCCCCTGGGTCTGCTTGGGGTGGCTTCCCTGGGAGTGAGTGCTGAGTCCAGAGCAGCTTCCAGAGCTGTGTGTGCAGCCCCCTCATCCCCACCAGAGACAGAGGGACTGTGAGCACCCTCCCTCAGCTCAGCAGTGGGCGTGAGGCTGGGTGAGTCCTGTTTTGGCAGGTCCCCAGAGAAGCTGCATGGTTTCTCAGCCCATGTTTGGGCCTTTGATAGGAGACCTGCCCCCTTCACTCTTCCATTCAAGAAGGTGATACCCATCCCTGCATTTGGGTGCACGGGCAGCTCAAGGTCAGAGAGAGCTAGGGCTGCAGAGCTGGGGTCTGTGAGTCTTCCCCCTATATGCAGGATGGTTGAGTAGGCTGCCAGACCCTCCAACTGGGGACATGGGGCAAGTCCCTCTGCTCCAGAGCCTCCATTTGCCCTGCCAAGCAGATATGGTGACATGGGAAGACTGTGCCTTGCTACCTGTCCCTGCAACAGCCAGGGCAGCAGAGCACGGGCACACACTTCTACACACGTGCAGACACCCAGTGCCAGTGTTGGGGCCATTGCTGGCACCTGGCTCAGGCTGTGGCACCCACTCCCGTCCCTGTGTTAGTTGCAGGGCAGCCTCTGGGCCCATGGCCTGGGTCAGCGGTCACGGTAGTCGTGGTGGTGCTGGTGCTGGTCCCCTTGTCTGCAGGGATCCTGTGGTTTGTGCTGTCCAGGTGAGTTGGCAGGAGACTTAGAGTCTTGGCTCTGCCTCAGGCCATGCTTTGCCATGGGGTGGGAGGGGATGGATAGGGCGTCCCCAGTTGCTCATACGCTTCTCTGGGTGCAGAGGGTTGAGATGACTGGTCCAACCATATTTTGGCTCTAGGGCTACTGGCAGGTGCTCATAAGTGTCTTCCTCAAAACTGGGACAGGGACCATATGTGCTAAGAGACACTCTCCCCTTGTTGCTGTTGCTGCCACTACCGCTGTCCCCTGAGGTGTGGATGGGCAATGCCTGCCAGCTCTGGAGAAACCCAGAGGGAGGGTGTGCAGAACCCTCCAAGCCTCTGCTGCTGGGTTCAGGAGGGTTTGACCCACATCAGCCCCTCCCCTGACTCAGGGCTGCTCTTTGCCTTCCCAGGAAAAAGAAGGTCTCGCCCAGCAAAGCTGAGGAGGATCATTACACAGGTAGGATCCCCATGATAGAGACAACTGCAGGGTGGAAGCTGGGAGGGGAGCAGGTCTATTTCAGGAAGGATTGTTGGCATTCTGAGGTGGCTGCAGGCAGCCCAGCTGGCTCTGGCTGACCTGCCAGACCAGCATGTCCCACATCTGCTAATCCCAGCTGAGAGCCTGCTCCAGTAGCCTCTTCCAGCAGCTTCTGGTTGGGGTTCCCCTGTGGTGCTGGTGAGGGTTGGGAGCTGCCCCTTGTGCTCACCTTGTTTGGGGTAGGCAGCACCTCTTCCCAGCCCTGTTGCCCTGATGGTGTGTGTCCCAGGATGCCCTGCAGCCCCCAGTGCTTCTGCCTGTCTGAGGCTGCCCTGCTCCTTCTCCCCAGCCCCGGGGTCCCTCAGGTTGTTTCTGTCATCTTGTGCCCCTTCAGAGCTCCAGCCCTATGAGAACTTACCTGAGGATAATTACTGCGTGATCAAGACTTTTCTGGCAGAGAAAGATGCAGGTAGGAGATGGATTGCCCTGCCTGTGTTCCACACATGGCACACAGAGAGTGGGGACTGGCGGCTGGGATGGTGTGCATGAGCTCCCCATGCTGCTGAGTGCACACAGCAGGCTCTGTCCTGGTGCCCTTCGTCTCCACAGGTAAATGTGGCCATGCTGGAGAGCCACTACGCAAGCCCCTGTCTGTCATGAGGTCATCAGGAGACAGTCAGAGCAGTGAGTGAGAGAGGAAGCTGGGGCAGGCATCTGAGGCCCAGTGATGGTGGCCCTTCGTCTGAGGCTCAGTGACGGTGGCCCTTCCCTTCTTGAAGCTTGGTCCTTGACAACTGCAGGCAGAACCATGAAGCTTGTCATGGGTTATTGCTCCCCCTCAAATTTTCTCCTTCATCAAGCTCCAGAATCTTCTGTCACAGCACAGGAGCAGCTCAAGGCCTGGAATGACCTGCTTGTGCCAAACAGGATGGGGTCTGGTAGATGGCCAGTGCTCTGGCAAAGCCACCTCACCAGCATCCTGGTGCCTGCAACTGTCCCCTGAGACTGGAGGAGCTATCTGGGTCCCAACCCCTCTTTCCCCACTCTATATCCCTACATCCATCTAGACCCTGTCCTCTGCTTGAGTGTGGCCTAGCTGTGCTGCCCTGGCAGCTGTGCTGCTGTGTCTGAACAACCAATAAACTGTTCTGCTTCACAGGGGCTTCCTGGCCCACAACAGCTCCCACCTTGTCGTGGTTCCTCATTGTCTTGTGTGTGAAAACCCTGACCTCATGAATCTTCACAGAGGAGCTTAGAGTAGGCTTTTCCAGCCTTCAGCAGCCCTGAGGAAGCATACCTGAAGAGCTGCATTTTCTCAGTGCAATGCTTTGGGTTGCTGCTTTCCCTCCTCCCATCCTACATGGGGCATGTAGGCATGGTGTCCACTGTGCCTAGCTGGAACTCTGTATTGGCCTGTGGCCCCCTCTGTGGGTGTAGGTGCTCATCTCCCATTTTGTGAGGTGCAGTTGGGACTGTCCCTCTTGGAACATCCACATCCTGCAGCCTTTGGGATGTGCTTGATCTTGGCCACTGCTGCTGCCCCAGCATCACCTCCAACAACCTCTGTCTCTCCTGCCCTGTGGGATGCTGGTGTCCAGTGCAGCCTGGGTGCTGAGGAACAGCCTGAAGGCTCTCCTTTGTGAGGGGAACACTGCTGGAAAATGGGGCAATCAACCACTCTCTTCTCCAGCTCCGTGTGTTGCCTGGAATATTTCCATCTCCTTCTCCTGCCCTTGAGCACACAAGCTCTCCTGAGTCCCCCGGACTTGGGTATGACAAGCTGGATGTGGGTTGTGCTTTTCAGAACCTTGCATACAGGGTGATGTGGCTTTTTGCTTCAGTGTTGTCTTTCTACTCAGCCAAACCTGCTGACACCCAGTGCAGCCTAGAGGCTGAGGGACAGCATAAAGGTTCTCCCTGGGGAGGAGCACACCACTAGGAGATGGAGCAATTGACCTCTCTCTTCTCCAGCTTTTTCTTTAGCCTGGGATGACGTGCACGTGCTGATAAAGACATGTTTTGACAGTCCTTCGTGTGAGCTGCTTGCTCATCATCACGGTACCCACAGCTGGCCCCTGGGAACAAACCTGCTTCCTATGGACTGTTGCTGGTGTGATCTTCATGCCTGATGGAACTGCTCTTGATGGATATTGAGAAGAGAGGGGAAGAGCAGCTCAACCCTGTGTGGTTGCTGCTGATTGAGAAAGGACAAAGAGCAGTGTTGGGATAGGGAAAAACAGTTGCCACCTGCTGGATTGCCCTGCTTCTCACTCCATATGCCAGTATACAGTCAGACACCAGGCTGTCAGCCTCATTAACTCCACCTGCTCTGTCTGGACAATCAATAAAAGCTTGTGTTTTGGAGGGGACTGCCTACTGCCCCTACAGCTCTTGCCTAGTCCCCTTATTGCCCTTGTGAGGTCCTGTTCCCCCTGGGGTGCTGAACTAACAGCACCTTCTTGAGGGGAGCAATGAGCAGGGCTGTTGTGGCCTGCAGCTGTGGCTGACAGCACTATCAGGCCTTCAGGGATGTGTTGGGAACATGTGACATGTGTTTGGATGGGATGTGTGTTAGGAACCAGTGAATGGTGGTGCCCCCATTCCATTCATTCTCAGTACCAGCGTGTCCACGTCCGGTGCATGTGCCCCAGGCAAATATGATGTTTTGGAAGCTTCATCTTTATTGGAAATTATACTTACTTTTATACAATTCAATAACTACCACATATTTGACTACTTAACTTGTCACACACACAAAACACACGCTGTTCACACGATTAAGGTACATTATTATTGGCTAGCCAACATATCTTATTTTTCTAAATTCTTCTCCTTCTAAATCTAACCACAGCACACTATTTACATGCCTCCTGGTAGGTCTAGCTCAGCCTCCCATCTGCAGGTGTTGTTTTTCTCGTTCCTGCAGATGTCCAGTCCTTGTCATGTTCACAAAACACTTAGTCCTTGCAACTCCTCAAATTCCCATCAGCTGGTCCACTCCTGCCTTAACCCAAAAGGTCTCTAATTCTCCTACAGGGCACCACGTCTGACCACGCAGCCCTGAGGAATCTGAGACATCCCGGGTGGATGGGAGGTTCTGGAAGAACAGAAAAGCAGTGGCTGCTGAGGAGCAAGGGGATGATTTAGAAGCCCTGAGGGTTTCCTCAAGCACTCAGCTGGCCCTGTAGGGCAGGGTGATCTGGGAACAGAAGAGAAGGCTGCCAGGCTGAGGGGCTGCAGGAGGAGGAGACAGCTGGGGATGGAGAAGCAGGGAAGGATGAGAAAGGGTATCAGCTGAGTGGTTCTTTCTGAAGGCCCACAGACTGTTTCAGATGTTGAGGTACTTGCAGTTCATGTCCCCATTCTGATGCCTGCTTCTGGCCAGCTCTTTATGTGCTTTCTCAGAGCTCCCTCATCTCTTGTGATCATTGAGGGGAAGTGACTCATCATCACTCTAAAACCCACACAGTGTCGTTGGGAAGCACTTGGATATTGCCTGAGAAACAGTAACTGGGAAGGTTTAGGGGGAAACTCTGTGATCTTGGTGACAAGGTTTCTTCTGTTGAGTCCCAGAGTTTGGTTGCTGCTAGGGGGTAAAAAGCAAAAGGCAGAAGTGTTGACAGTGATGGGAGGTTCCTTGCCCAAAGAGGAAGCCTCCTGCATCTCATGAGGAGCTGTGTCTGTTTCCTTCCTGTGGTTGCAAGCCTTGCAGTCAAGCTACGGGTGCCTGAGCTCAGAGGCAGCAAGTGGGGCTGAGATTTCAGTCCTGCCTGGGGACTTCATGCTAGGATGGCCCCGCGGTTGCTGGCTCTGAGGTTTCTCCTGGCCCTTGTATATCTTTTGTCAGCACAGGTCCAGGGACAACTTGATCCCAAGGTCCAAGGAGTGTCCCAGGGAACAGGTAAGCAGTTCCTTCCCTTCACTGGGGAGATTTTGTTGCCTTTCCTCCTGCAAGTTAGATATGCATCTTCACTGCCTGCAGCACTGGGCTGCAGTCCAGAGGGACTGTGTCAGCTGGGGTGCCTGCTGTCTCTGGGAGACCTCAGAGTAGAAACTACGATGCAGTGTGGGTTCACTGGGGATCATTGGCAGACAGGTTTGGGCTGGGTGGTAGGGGATGGGTCATGCCCTGTGACAAGAGAGTTTGCCAGTCATTCCCTGGAGGCTTTGGGCATGGATCAGGCATGAATTCACAAATCATGAACCCAGGGAAGGGCCTTCAGGAAGCAGGGACACCACTTTCTATACACATCCTATTCCCAGGGGGACACTGTGCCTGCCGAGAGCAGAGCAAGAGGGAACCTGCTGCCACTTTGCCACCTGGATGGGCTGGGGTGGGGCCAGTGGCTGGTGCCTGTGCATGGGGTGGGGCACGGCCCTGTGCCAGTGGGACAAAGCTGATGGTTGTGCTGCTCAGCTGGGCACCTCTGGCCTTCTGCCATCAGGGTTGTTTGAGAGCAAAGCCTGACCGTGAGCGGCTTGTCACCAGCATTTTCCTCTGGGGCTCTTCAGAAGAGGGTCTGAACTTTCTGAGATTCCTTATGTGCCTCTTTGGGAGAAAGGAGATTGTATTTTAAGCATTTTCAGGCCTCACAGAGCCCCTTGTAGAGGCTTGAACAGGCAGGTGCTCCTTCCAAGGGTCAGCATTCTTGCCTGGAGGAATTATTGCCACAAAGCCTGTACCTGCAGCATTCCACAAACTCCTGGGAAAACCTGTGCCTGCTCAGCCTAAAGGATGGCGAATCTGGGCAGGAGAGGATGTGAAGGAAGAGGGTTAGTGGCAGGAAAAAGGGGCAGGAGCTGTGCTAAAGCAGGGGATGTGAATGGAGAAGGCATTGCTCCTCCCCAAGTCCCACTGCCCAGTGGTGTGGGGCAGGAGGAGAGTAGCCAAGGGACGCACTGAGTCAGAAGAGAGAGCCCAGAAGTGTAAAAGGGGCATCTCTGATCCCTGTGGCAGGATGAGCCATGGCTGAAGAGACATCCCAGCAGGACTGCTGGGACTATCAAGTGCAGCTGGAGCTGGGATGAGTGGCATGCCTGAAGGAGAGGTTGGAGGGAGTGTCCCAGTGCAGGGCTGATTGTCCTGGGAATCTCCTTGCTGTGGGCTATGGAGGAGGAAATGTAATGTCCCCAGACACAAGGGTGGATGGGGGAGGTTCAGGAATGGATCCTTCACACAAGGCACAAGGAAAGCCCCTTCCCAACATCTGGAGGTGGAGATGTCACCTTCCCTCTCCCTTCAGGGGCTGGAGGGATAGATGGGGATTTATCTCCCACCACACACCCATATCCAAGCACCCTCCAGCCCAACTAACACCCACTTTCACCTCTGCCAGAAACGTGCCAAAGGCCCCCTTGGGCCTCCATATTCCAGCTGGCACCAGACCAGGACAGTTACAGGAAGAACGAAGAAGTGATGCTGAGCTGCCCGGAAGGTTTCCAGCCATCCTTCACCCATGTCAAGTGTTCGAGTGAAATCCAGTCCTTAAGTAATGGGAAACCTGTCTACAGAGAGCTTTGGCTTGGAAGAGACACCAGAGGCACCTGGATCCGCATTCGCTCCAGCATGGAGTGCCTCGGTAAGGCTGGGATGAGGAGCTCTCCTGGCTGCCCTGCCCTGCCCTTCCCGAGCAGGGAAGGTGGCTGTGTGGGCACAGCAGGTTTCTGCTCTCTGAGCCTGCCCTGAGTGCAGCCTGCACCTCACCCCTGGAGCTGCAAGGAATAAGGGGCTCCCTGAGGACTTCTGACCAAGAGCATGAGCACAAAGGAGAGAAGCATGGGAGAGGGAGGAGTGGTGGAGTTTGTGGCATCCCAGTGGGGGCACGACTGAAGGGCTTTGCTGCCTGTGTCCTCTCAGACTGTGCAGCTGGGAGTACCACAGCTTGCTCCCTGGAGGCTGGTCCCCTGCAGGCTCTGTGACCTGGTGGGTGTCAGCTTGGCACCATCTCCTCACAGCTTGGGGTGTTCCTGTCCCCTCCAAGGGAGAACAGAACCGCCCTTGTTGGACTTGCTGGGACACAGACACCTCGGTTTTGAATCAGCGGGGAATTTTGCCTTGACCAGTAATAGTCCACTCAGTCACTCACATTCATCCCTGTCCAAACTCCTCCTGCTGCCCTACCAGAGAGCTGGAGTGACCAGCTTCAGCCTCGTGCTTTCCCTCCCAGCAGGCTGGGTGGTGGGCTGGGCTGTCTAACTGCACAATCCTTGCAAGGTTGGGAGGGGCAGGAAGCACAGTGACCCTCTGTCAATGTTTTCTTCCCAGAAGTGCTTCAGGTTGTTCCCGGGACCTTTGAGATTTCCAGCACCAGCATCAAACTGAACTGGACCTGCAGGTTCCCTGGTGCCTGCCAGGGCATGCGGGCCATGTGCCGCCTGGCAGCGCCTTCCTCCCCTCCCTGTGAGGCTCACGAGGTGGAGGGAGAGGAGATGTTACATGGCCAGCAGGGAACATTCTCCTGCTCCCAGTTGCAGCCCTTCACTGACTACGGTGTCACCATCTTCTTGTACCCCAACACGACCCTTTTCTCGTGGTTGTTCAGGACAGAGGAAACAGGTGAGTGCACAGAAATATTGGAGATTAGGAACAGTCTGGGGCTGTGTCATGGGGAGGGGAGGTGGATAAGTGTCCCCTTCATCTGTCAGCTCAGCCTGATCATCTGCTCCTTGCAGGGATCAGGGCTGTTTAGATCCTGTGGGGCTCTGGGGAAGGGGCTCTGCAGGTCTCTGCAGCAGGGCACGTCCCCTCCTCACTGTCCCAGTCCACACAACACTATTGCTCTTCCCAGAGCTGCAGCATGTGCAGCCTTTGTAGGGGACAAAGCCTTGATATGGGGTCCCACTGCAACCTGTCCCCTGAACTGGAGCTGCCTGCACCCCTGCACCCTGCTCTGGGCTCAGCCCCTCCTCACGGCCCCGAGTGTGACTCTGCTCTCCTGTGCTTCCAGTGCCAGACAAACCAGAGAAGCTGTGGCTGGATACCAGCAGAGGGTCCCTGAGGTGGAAGGAGCTGCCCTCCTGCAAAGGGGAGATCATTGGATACCAGGTACCAAGGGGCCACAGGCAGACCCTCATCTCCATGACTGGAGTTCTGTGCAGGCAGACTGGGAAGGTGGAGAAGTGATCGCTAGAATAAGCTGCAGTTCCCAGACAATGAATTTCTGGCTTTGAGGAGCACAAGTGTCTTCTACCTCACTCTCAACATTCTTCATGCTGTGGAAATGCCCACAGAAGTGATGGGTGCTCCCCACCCTCTGGTCTGAGTGCCTGGGTCTGTTCTGCTTTGGGTTTGGCAGACCTTTGCGGCTTGGCAAGCAGTGCAAAGTGCTATGTCTTCTGGGGTGGCATCCCAGGGTTTCCTGTGCCTCTTGCATGCTTGTTCCTGTTTCCTGCCACAGACAAACCTGTGGGTTGAGTAACCCTCTGAAAATCCCTCCTGAAAACCTCTCCTCTGGAGAGCTGCACTGTTCCTTTGAGTTTTCCTCAAGGCATAGCTAGAAGCATCTCATCTGTCTGTGGATTTAGGAAGCTTTCCACAGTGCAACCCTGCTTTCTAACAGGGCAAGAGGGTTGCTGATGAGATGCACCTTAGTGAGCCCCATGTCCTCTCTGAGTACAGCAATCTCCCTGGTTTAACAGGGACCTTGTAAGGTGTTTCTAAGCTCTTTCCTGGAGAAACAGTCAAACAGGGTGCTTGAAAATGTTGCTTGTGAGCCTGTTCTGCTGGTTCCCTGCTCCCAGACACTTTGTTTGTGAAAAGAATATTTTTTTTTCTGCTTTCAATTGTCTCCTCCTTTGCATAAGCCCAAGATGCATTTCCATAAAGGCAGCAAGTGAGAATGGCCATGGATCTCATGACAAATTCACATGATGCATTGGCAAATGGGGAGCCTTCATCTGTGTTACTTGGACAGAAGTTCTATGCCTTCTACTTTTCATGTAGACAAAACCATCAGAGTCCAACCTTGCACAGGAGGAAAGAGAAGCTCAGGGCTCTTTTTGTGGAGGATGTCAACACAGTGCATGTGGTGTTGCAATACCGTAGGGGCAACCTGGCCTCTGGCTGGGTACATATATATGCACCACTTCAAATAAACAGTCACTGTCTTCCTTCACAGAGGCTTGATTCTTTGCTCATGGAGGCAGCCACTTGGACATCCTGAGTGTTGCCTCCAAATTCCTCCTCTCCTCCTCTTCTCTGCTTTGAGATGCACACATGGGGCCAAGGATCCCACTGGTTCCTCTCCAGAGCCTTCCGCAGCTGGGGCAGGCTCAGGGAAGGGGAGGCTGCCAGAGGTGCTTTGCTCTGGCTCGGTGAGCTGTGGGCAGGTTGGAGCTGCTGCCCTCCAGCTCTGTCTCCTGTCCCCAGCTGAACATCACGGCCAGGAGCACACGGCACGGGGGCTTCCTGGAGATGGAGCGGCTGCAGGTGAACGGCTCTGTCACTGAGCACCGGCTGCCGGAGCTCGGCCCTGGCAGCAGCTACGTGGTGTCAGTTCAGGGACTGACGGCGGCCGGGGCCGGGGCTGCGTCGCTGTGGGACTATCAGAGCACAGGTAAGGCTCGCTGTGCCCCTGTCCGAGGAGCCTGGTCACAGAGGAGCTGTGCTCTGCAGCCTGCACTGCCCGAGGCTGCCCCTCCTGAGATGATGCTCATCTGCTCTTGCCCTGCAGACAACCAGCACCCTCTGGGCATCAGCTGCCACAGTGTCCATGATGTCTCCCCATCCCAAGGGACGGCCGTGCTTCCCCTGCGACCCATCACCTCTGAGGGGGCCAGGTGAGTGCAGCCCCCGCAGTTCTGCCACCTCCAGATGGGTCTCCCCACCGGCAGAGTGGAGTACAGGCAGTGCCTGCAGATGCCCCTGCTTTGCTCTCCCTGTTGTCCCTCTGTCCCTCTCACGTTCGGCCTTGCAGGGAGCACCAGCTGGTCGTGGCCACAACACACAACAGCTCAGTGATCGAAGGTGCCTGCCTGGGGCAGCCACAGCCCTTCAGTGACAGCCACCAGCCCTTCAACACCAGCCACCAGCCCAGAGCCTACGTGGCTGCCGTTCTCAACCTCACCGCCCCCATGGACTTCATTCTGGGCAACGAGACCTGGGGGCAGGGCTACCACAACGCTGCCCTGCGTCCCGGCTGGGACTACACGGCCCTTCTGCGCCTCGTCCGCCGCTCACCACAGGTACCATCGTGGGGCCTCCTGGTGTCTGGGGACACTGCTGGCCAGGGCTGGGCCCCCAGGTGGGTCTGGTCTGTCTGTGGTGTCAGGCTCCTCTCCCATGCCCTGGCAGGACAGTGTCCCTGGTGTCCTCTCTCACATGTGTGGGAGACCTGTGCCCCAGGATGGATAATGGGGCAGAAGTGGCTTCAACTCTCTCTCCTATCTCCTCCAACAGTCAGAGAAGTTCACCTGTGTCTGCTACAGCTTCTCTGTTGGTAAGTGTATTTTTTCTCCCAAAGCCTCTCCTTGCTCCCAAAGCTTCTTGTGTCCAGGCCTCTCTCCCACATTTCCCTGCCTGGTTCCTGTGGAGATGAGCTGCCCCAAGGCAGAACCCTTTGGATCTCATGTGGGAAAGAGGACACTTTTGTTTCCTACACATGGGGTGATCCTCCATTACAGAAGAAACCTAAGCCAAGACACACATCTACGCACTAGCATGTACCCTTTGCCATCAGTGGGGCCACGGCCAGCAGGAGGCCCAGGCTGTGACGCCCACCCCTGGCTGTGTGTTAGTTGCAGGGCAGGCTCCGGGCACGTGGCATTGGACTGTGATTGGGCTGGTTGTGCTGTTGGCACTCCTCCTCATGACTGCAGTGATCCTGTGGCTCGTGCTCTCCCGGTGAGTAGGAAGGAAACAGATTCAGCAGGGACATGGGCAATGCCAGCCTCTTACCCAGGACTCCTCTCTGCCTTTCCAGGAAAAAGAAGTATGCGCCCAACAAATCTAAGGAAGATAACTAAAAAGGTAGGAAAATGCAATTTCATAGACAATCAACACAAAGAGGGCTACGGGGCTATGTGTCAGCTGGGATGAGAGCAGAGATCTCCCAGGAGAACCTGAGCCTCAGGAGAATCATCGGCTCACACTCATCCACACTGACACATCTCCCCAGTTGCCCTAACTGGGGATATTCGGGATGGTTCTGCCCACTAAGCCCCACATGACACCAGAGCGTGGCTCCAGGCAGTGCTCCCAGCCTGGAGCAGGGGCAGGAGTGAGCAAAGATGGGAATCCCAAGGAGTGGCTCATGGCTCAGTCTTTCAAGGGACCCATGCCCATGGCATCTCTCCGAGGGGAGAGATCTGCAGGGCAGGGTCTCAAGAGGGCCAGGCTGAGAGACTGCTGCTCTTGCCGAGGCACTGACAGACACCTCAGGGGACCTAAGGCTGGGCACAGCTGGGATGAAAGGGTTGGGCTGTGGCAGGCATTGGCCTATGCTGCAGCCTGTCTCTGACACTGGATGCCCTTGTTCTCCATAGCTGAAGGTGGCTAGGCTGGAGATCAGTCACTCCAGCCCCTGTCCAGGACCATGGAGACATTCAGAGCAGAGAAGGAGTGGAGAAGATGGGAAGGATGACCTCAGCTCAGTGCTGATGGCTGCTGTGTCCCCTTGGTCTCCTGTGACTGTGACAGTGTGGGAGTCCCATTCAATTCATCCCATTCAGCAGGGCAAGATGAAAACAGGAGACAAAGGAGGGTTATGAGCCTTTTCTTTCCTCAGCCCCTTCACCTCCCAGCTTTTGCTTACTGCTTCTTTAAGGCCTTTGATTTTAACTTTCTGTAGTTCCCTTTTTCAGGCTTGTTTTCATTTTTGCTTTCCTGGAAGCAGGATTTGTATTTCAGATTTCCTAATCCCAAACTCACACAGCTCAGGCTGATGGCATTCTCCTGCCATGCCCTGGGTTCTCAACCCTTCTCCCCTATCTCTGCTGATACTCAGCCAAACACAGGGCTTTACTGGAACTTGGCCAAACTGGACTGCTTTGTGACTTTTTGCCTGCTCTGTCTGGATAACCAATAAAGGTTTGTGGTTTGAAGGGGCTGCCTGTCTCACTACAGCTCCTGCCCGGTCCCCTCATTGCCCCTCTAGGGTCACATCCCCCTGCAGGGAGAAAACTGCACCTTGTTGAGGGGAGCCATGATCAGGGCTGCTGTGACTCCACATTCCCTAGTGGTGCCTGACAGCCTCCAGGGCTGTGCTGGGCAGCTCTCACGTGAGTTTAGATCAGATGTGTGGTGGGAATCCATAAAGGGTGACGTCTCTCAACACACACTTTGGGCAGGAGTGTGTTCCGTGCACATGCTGTGGCCAGGAGCTGAGGGATCTGTGTGGTCTCAGTTCCTTTGAGGGCTCTGTGCTGGGTCAAACCTGGAAGAAAAGTGAAGACCCCAGGTTCCCACCACCGTAGCCATTACAGGGTCTTTATTGGTGAGACACAGACAGAGAGCCATGGGGTCAGTCCTGGCTCTGAGGTCTCTTGGCATTGCACAACGAAGGCAGAACCAGTCTCTGCGATGCAGCAGCAGTCCCTGCTGGAACCACATCCTGGATATCCAAGTTAAGCCACTATAACCTGGGATTGTCACGGTGCAGTCAGACAGGCTGATGAAGGAGCCTCTCTGGAGCTGGCAGGGCTGTGGCACTTGGATAAGTACATGGAAAATGGAGCCCCAGAAAGAGATTATGTGGGTTGGAAGGGCCAGTTTAGCCCTACAGGACCATGGCTTGCTTCCCCCTTGGCTATTGTTGGCCTTGGACTTCATGCTTCTCCCAAAGTAGGACAGATAGCCTGTGCTCCTGAGCACCATGGATCTTACAGCAGTTTGGTGCTTCCCTGGCAAAACATAGGTGTTGGTGCTACCCCACCTCCCCTGGGGCTGCCTGAAGGGACAAGGGAGCCTGGATGGGATAGCTGTTCTCTTCATCCCTAGCAAGGAAAAACAGGTCAAGCCCTGGTGCCTGTGCTCTGGTGTGCATACTCAGGCTGTGATTCCAGATCAGGTCCTGCACAGATGCTGGGCAAAGGGTCAGGTTCCTATCTCAAAGCCTGACCACAATATGGAGACAGGCCAGCCTGTGCCCTCCAGCCACAGAGGACCCTTGGTGTGGCTTTTCAGGGGAATAAATCATCTTGGGGCTTTCATTTCCTCTTGCTTTCATTGTTACTGATGAAGGACTGCCAAGAGAGTCAAAGTCCTGGACAGAGATGGGCTGTGGTCATGCCTCTACTTGAAATTCCCATAGGTTTCAAAGGAATTCAGATAACTGAGGGCTAGTTCATAGCAGAGCCCATACTGCTCCTGTGGAAAGAAGGATGCACATTAGAGTCTGGTAGATCAATACCTGCAGTAGAATGTGAGCATTTGTTTCCAACACTTCCTGAGCATGCCAGGCACAGGTACAGCCTGCTCTCCTCCTCTCAGCTGGAGCCCACCTTTCCCTGCTGAGGAATCACAGGCATGTGCTCCAGTAGCTGGAGAGCTGGGATACCCCAGTGCTGGAGCCAACTGGCCTAAGAAGAAGAGCCAGCCTTCAGGACACAAAAGAACAGGTACCTGAGCACCCCACCAGTTCAGCCTCCTGCTGAGCAGGCCAGGTGGACCAGAAAGGGACCACTCACTATGTAGGATGCTGTGGTGCCCATTTGGTTCTGTAGAACCTGCCCCTGAGTGGGTATGTCCCAGAGGCAGAAAATGGGAGTTTTCAGAGGTCTCATCTGCTCCTGCTGGCTCCAGGATGATCAGAGCACAGAGGGGCCAAAGCAGCTGCTGGGACAGTCTAGAATATGTCTGGGTTTGGTGTTGCAATCCCCACTGGGTTTGAAGTGAGCACCTACCACATCTTTGATGAGCTGTCTCCGTCGCTTTTTCAGCGTCCTCACAGCCTGTGATACATCCACTATCCCCTCACTTTGGATCTGCTCACACAGGAAACTAGCAGCACAGAAGATCCCACTCCGGCTGGCTCCATCCCTGCAGAGGAGAGCAAGGGGAGAGTCACTTGCTCTGGGATCGCCTGGAAGGCTGAGCCTCAGAGGCATCCCACTAGACACCCAGGCTCTCAGGGTGATCTTGTCCACAGATCCTGCACCAAGCCAGACTCCACAGGGAAGCCTCCCTCCCTGAACATAGCTGAATTCATGTCCATACATCCACCCAAGATGGAGCTGTGACAAAGTTCACTGACAGAGCCTGGGTTGTGTCCAGCTTTGTACCACGGCTGCTTCTCCAAGAGACATCACTCACCAGCAGGTGACAAGGATATGTCCACCTTGGCTCTGCCGATGGTGTGTCTCCACCTTCCCTAGCAAGCTGATGATGGTGGCAGGGTGTGGGGGAAGGCGCTCCTGCATGGGCCAGTCCTTCAGTTGCCATAACTGGACTTCCAGTGCAGACTTCTTGGGCTAGTGGGGAAGAAAGACAGTGGGTTGGGTAGAAAAGAAACCTATTGTCTTCATGAAGTGAAGGGATGGACAGTGTGTGTCAGTACTGGCTCAGCCATGCACACTGATCAAGGGAGCAGCTCCAGAGTGGGACAGACCAGTCACGGACTTTGACCTTCTCCATTGAGTGCTCTGAGACCAACAGATAGACAGAGAATCAGAGAAGAGTGAAGCACCAGGTGCAGCTCAGATTGACACCAGTCCAGTGTCCAGCTACCTGATAGCTGTCCCCTTCCATGAACCCCCAAGATGCACAGACTCCACCTGTAGCTGCTGTCCTCCAAGCTGGAAAGGCATACAAAGGTACCTCTGACTTGTACCTCTGCCTGCAGCCTTATCTTCTTGGAATTAAACCCTCCCTCAAGGCAAAAGACCCTGTTCTGGCCAGTGCCCTTCCATGACCCCACCAGATCCCTCTGACCAATGTGGCCTCTGCCACCTCTAGCTGTGACTTTGGCCCCAAAATAAAAAGGTTGTTCTCAAAAGACTTTGCCATCTTTGAGCACAGACCTCACCTGCTGCCTGTTGGTGAGGGCAAGTGTCCAGGCTGTGAAGCCAGCTCCAGGCTCCTCTGAGATCACCTGGACATGGAAACGGCCATAGTCATCTTCGTCCTGGGTGGGCCAGAACTCCACATATGTCTGTGGGATGGGGAGACATGTGCATGATCACACACAGCCCCAACCTGCATGCGTGGCAGCACTTGGCACCTCGCTCTCAACAGTCTCTCAGCTCAGAGCCATGCCTCTGTCAAACATTCTCTGGGGACCAACCCAGTGCTTCGGCCAGAAAGATCGCATTCCAGCAGAGAGGGCACCTGAGGGATGCTCCCGTTCTGAGAGACTGAGGACAGCCCACCCCTGTGGTGCCGTGGTGCTGGATTGTCCTCAGGACTCTCCCAGGTGTAGCCCACAAGCTTACAGGGCTCTCAAGGTAAGAGCTGTGCGGGGTCAAAGGCAGAAATCTCCCTGCTCAGCCCCACGGGGAATCAAAGGAAGTGAGAGCTGTGCTGGGGCTGCTCACCTTGTCCAGCTCCTGGAGTTGATTCAGCACAACCACTGACGTGCAGGTGTAATCCCAGACCAGAGCCCAGAAATCCACCAGCGTGGTGAGGAAAGGCAGCTGCGTGATGATGATTCTGTCCTCCTCGGCGTATGTCTGCAAAACACGCCACGTACTTTGGGGAGGCGCACGGCGGGTCGGGGGGAGAAGTCACACGACCCACTTTCCCGAGAGCCCTTCCGACAGTGGGAGCGTCCCACTGCCTCCCTGCACAGATGGAGGAAACGCCGTCCACCCCAGCCCCGCTCAGAGCAGCTCAGGTTTGCCCCCCGCCGCCCCCCAGCTCGTCACGGCCGGGCTGGGCTCCCGGCAGGCTCTGTCCGTGTCCGGCAGGCTGTGTCGGCGCAGGCAGGGAGGGCTCAGCCGAGCACGGGGGCCACCTCCTGGCAGCAGGGCCAGCAGTCACCGCCGAGGAGCCCGAGGGCTGGGACACCTCACACCGGGGTGACACGCTCTACCCTCGCCTTGAGCAAGGGTGCGCTGGGATGGGGAGGGGAGGGGTCCTCTGCTGCTCCCATCGGCTCTCACCCCCCCGCGCTGGGACTGGAGCCTTACGCTGGCAAACACGGCGTTGATGTAACCTGGGGAGCCGTCTGCGTTCAGCGAAGACATCAGGATGGGCCGGCAAGAATCCGCTGAGGAGGCAAGGGGCAAAGAGAGGGTCATCTTCTCCCCTGCGGAGAGGCAGGGGGCTTTTCCTGCAAGTGGTGTCGTCAGCGTGGCTTCCTGCGGCATGGGCTGGAGGGCCTTGGATGAACAGGCACCATCAGCCTTGTGGCCCTGACAGCTTAAGGTCCCCTGACATGGGATGTCCAACATCCTCTGTGTAGAGGCACAGCAGTTCCACTCTCCTCTTTGCTCTCTGATGCTTCATCTGAGCTACTCCACCGAGAAAGATCAGACCAGGGACATGTTTATCCCCGGTGTATCCCAGATGTACCCCAGGGGTACCAGCCCAGTCTGTACTTATTACTAACCAGAAAGTGATGACTAGACCTTGAGCAGAATCTGCCAGTGGCATGATGCTGGGGAGGGAAGCAGCAGGGGAGCATCATTCCACCCATACTGCTATCAGGCACTGGGTTTTAGAGCAAGGAGCTGCCCAGCCCTGCCGATGTTACCTGGCAGGATCCCTGGCTTGCGGTTCTTGGGCTGGTTGCTGGGTTTCTCCGCTTCTCTGCATGGCAGGAGCTGGAAGAGCTCGGAAAACTTCTGCAAGGCCTGTAGAGATGATTCAGCCAAGTAAGTCATGCCTGCCAGCACCCCCCTTTCTTCAGCCACCCCAGAGAAATGCTCTCCCATCTCCATCCCACAGCTGGAGAGGGGAGCAGTGGGGGGGGTGGCATCACAGACCAGCCCTCACAGCACCAGTGCACCATATCCTGGTGGTACCTTGAACTCCTTGTCAAGGAGACTGTTGGGCCTTGAGGTCTCAGCTTCTTGAAGGGAGTGGACAAGAGTGGCGATGCTCTCCACAGGGACCCCGGTGTTGCCACAGAGCAAGCCTTCGAGCAGCGCTTCGTACAGGAAGGTGTACTGCTCCTGCACGAGGACACGGGTCAGCAGTGCAGTCTGGAGCAGCTCCAGGAGGAAGCCTGGAACTCCAGACCACCACTGGCATCAACTTGTGCCAGGAATAAGCCAGGTCCATCTTCACTTTTCTACTGTTGAGCCCTGAGGGTGGACAGCTATCAGTGCAGGCAGCTCTGCTTTGAGAAACAGCTAGCAACTCCAACAACTCAGAATGGCTTAATGGTTTAATGCTCCCTCTCAGACCAGATTCCTGCTCTGGGGACGGAAACACGGAAAACCTGTGGACTAGTTAGTCTTCCTACAAGGAGCTGGCTGGTCTATCCCAACCTCGTTTTCTCCAAAGGTACCCAGCACTGAGCAGACTATAAGGATGTAGTCCCTAGGCCAGGACACTGCTGTTCAGGAGATGCCACAAGGGCAGACATCCAGAAAGTCTGAACAAACGGACTCTTGTTCATGATCCTTATGTACAAGACAGCCCTTTGATATGAAGATGATATATAGCGGTATGCAAATGCTGCTGAGACCTCAGAGGCTCTGTCTCTGGGGAACATGGATCCCAGCTGGGTTTGGACACAGTATTGAAAATAAGATCCTACAGTCTCCATCAGCTGGCAGCTCCAGTCCCTGGGGCTAGACCATGAACTGCATGGCCAATGTGGCTTTGCACGCCACATCCCTGGGAAGGGTGGCAATTAGATCTGCAGCCTGAGGTGTGCAGGGGGCAAGTAACTCTCCTCACCTTGGTCTGCACCATGCTGACCCGCTGCTCCCGCAGCTGCTGCACGCAGTGAAACACATCCACCTTCCCCTCAGCCTTCCCCATCTTCAAGAGAAAGTCCAGGGCGATGAAGGTACCCGTGCGGCCGATCCCTGCACTGAGGGCACAGAAAATTGAGTTTTCTGCAGGGACAAGACCCCTGCCAGCTGTGCCCCAGCACCCAAGCCCTCCCAGCCCGGTACCTGCAGTGCACCAACACGGGCCCAGCAGGGGCTTCCAACACTCTCTTGTTCACCACTGCCACTAAACACAGGAGCTGGGAAGTGTTTCTGGGGACTCCGTGGTCTGGCCACAGCAGGTAGTGAAACTGCTCCACCACTCTTGGGAGAGCACAGCCTGCCTGCAAAGAGGGAGACACGGCTGGCAGCAGGGAGCAGGAATCAACCAGGAAACTTGTGTGAAGTGATTGCATGACAACAAGTAGGGAGCAGTGAAGAAAAACCACATCAGAGGGGTAGCACAATTAATTTGTTCTCTGCTTTCCCATGCTGTGAACAGTGAAAGCACAGCAGCAAATGCAGCTTGTGCCCCTGAGGAAGAATACCAAAATCATAGTTTAGGGTGTTTCCATAGTCATCCAGATGCCCTGGCTTCCACAAGAAAGATATTCCCTAAGGCTGGTACTGCACTAATATGAACATAGTCACTTTTGTTACCAGCCTGTCATGTATTTTTCCATAAATATCACAGTCACTTGTCCTGAGCTAATGAACTGTTATGTCTTTCCATCAAGTGCTCTTGGAGCTTTACCTCTCAGCTACATTTTGCTCTGGGCAAGACAAGAAAAGACAGGAATATGCATAACTGCGATTTCTTTATATTTTACCCATTTTCCCCTCCTTGCAGCTCCTACAGCTTCTACTTCTTATCTGAGGTATAACTTCAGGAGAAGTATCCATCTTAAGAAATGTTGTTATGTAGTTTATCTTAAACCATAAAGTAGCTGTTCAGGCTTAGTAGCCACAAGTGACCAAAGAGTTTCAGTGTGGACCCTCTGCAGATTGGTTCAGGTGACAGGCACACACCTGTCCCACCATCCTGGATATACAGAAATGCACTTTTATACCCTTTAACTGCTTTTATATCCTTTGTAATCACCTGATCCAAGCCCTCAAAAATCCATGATCTGCCCATGTGCATCATCAGTCCAGACACATCTGGGGTGACCACTGGAGCTGACCAGTTGCTTCTGATTGGCACAGAAACCTTGGGCTGATGCCCTGGCCTGGAATCCAGTGGTAGCAGCGCAGACCTTCTTGTGCTGGAGACCCACACAGGCAGGAATTCCCACAATGTCCTTGACTGACAGCTCCCACCAGTTCTGAACCGTCAGAACATCCTGCATTCCCACCTCAGCTCCATGCCACGCTTACCTTCTGCAGGCTGAACGTGCGTGTGACGAGGCCCGTTGTGGTCCTGGTGTTGCTGAGTGTCACAGTAAAGTCCCCGTAGACCTCCTCTTGCTCTGGCCAGTACTTCTCACACTTGATCTGTCAGCAGCAGCAAGACCTCTGAGCACCAGCAACCTCATGAGGGGAGTGCTGCAGTAGAGCAGAACTCTCTGCCCTCACTGACAGACACACTGGGAGTGCAGCAAAAGCAGGTGGGGAAGTCTGGGCTCTGGAGATGCCGAAGCTGAGAATGGGCTGAGGTGGTTTCTCTACCTTGTTTTGCTCCACTAAGCCCGTCAGCATCACAACGACCGAGCTCTTCTCCTGCCAGACCATCTGCCAGAAATCCACCACTGTCTCAGCCAAGGGGCCTTGGGAAGGAAGAGAAGAGCCCTGTGCCACAGTCCAAGCTGTGGGGGTGTGCTCCCAGGCACAACTCATATATTCCCAGGCTTTCCTCTGCCCAGGGATAGAGGCACAGCCAAGGCACATCAGCACCTGGCAGTGTTGCTGGGCCAATTGGCTTCATCGTTGTGTTAGAAATTGGAACAAGGAGGAGGGTGAGCAGGTGAGCTCAGGATATGTCAGGGATTCACTGCTGCTTCAGGTGCTTCCCCATCCAGACTCTTAAGATGACAATGAGCTGCTCCCACATTTAGGGTCCTGTTTCCTGAAGGGAATTTCTGGAGCTTTGCAGGGAGACCAGAACCTCCTCTGTGATGCACAGAGTAGACCAGCCCATCACAGCTTTGTACTGTTGGAAGGAGGCTGAATCTGAGTGCACTGAGTGCAGACGTGTCAGGCATTTGCAGGATTGTCCCTGTCATGCCAACTGCCAAAAGGAACAAACCAGACTTGTGGGTTGAAGGACCGTATCCTCAGACGGGGCAGCGCAGGCAGCAGCTCCAGCTGCTACCAAACTGCCTCTGAGGCCTGCCATTCCCTGCAGCAGCTGTAACCACTCTCCAGGACAGAGACCCTGGAGATACAGGGCCTTGGACTGAGCCATTCAGCAGCTCCTAGGCTGCTGTCCCAGTTCCCCTTTTTCCCCAGATTGCTCAGGGCAGCAAATGGCATCTCCTGAGGATGAGGTCTGGGAGCACCCACCTTGAGCTGCAATGAAGAAGTGTGGACTTCGGTAGCTCTGCAGGGGAGAGATTCAAACAGCTCTGATCACATGGGTTAAATGTTTAGCAGAGAATGAAGTAAAGAATCCCACAGGCACCAAAGCCCAGAGCCCTCAGCATGGTGTGTCCCACAGCACCAGTCCCGGCCAGCACAGAGTGCGTGTACCACAGGGGGCTGCATCTCGGCTCCTGGCCCCTCACACAGGTCCCCTCTTTCTAGAGATGAGGACTGCACACAAATCCAGAGTACTCCAGGCAGCTCAGAAAGGATGAAAGGAAAGTGACATCCCAACACCTTCCAGCACCTGAGGGCAGCAAGTGCCAGACCTCAGGGCCACCCATGTGAGCAGGGCTGTCCTCACCCAGCCGAACAAGGCACCTTTCCCACCCTTCCCAGGGCAGCAATTCCTTGCTACCTACATCCACATAGCTGGCATTGATGTAGTCATTCCCTGTACCAGAGGGCTGCAGGACCACACGGCAGTGATCATCTGGAAGAGAAGGGAGCGGGGCTGATGCTTTGGGGCAGCAACAAAGAGGCTGAGTAAGGAGGTAATGTAGGAAAGTCTGGGACTGGCTGCCGCTTCCTCAGCAGCACCCCAGGCCTCAGGACATGTTTGGGGGTAAAGAACAGCTGATGAGACAGAAGGTGACATAGCACAGCAGGAAACCTAACAGAGTTTTAGGGAGGGCTATTTATGGAAAGGCCAAATGTCCTTACCATGTGGGGACCAGAGGAGGTTTAAGGTTTGAAAGAAATTGGGTCATTCCTTTCACATTCCCACAAATACCTGCCACTGGATGGGACACAACAGTGTTCAGCAATGACTAATATCAGGAACAGGAACGCAATGATGAATGATTAAATTTGCAGGAGGATTTGAGAAGCAGAACAAGGATTCTGCAGCTGGATACAAAACAGTGGAGCCAGAAATCCCTCTGCGTTTCAGTGGCCACAGAGGATGAGATGAGGGCCTCAGCATTTCTGAAGAGCTGCAGGGCCACCAACACCAGCCCAGCACCCTCTGCTGTCCAAGCAGCTCCAAGTGCCCATGCCAAACCCTGGAGAACTCTGCTTACATGGGATGATGCTCTTGTAGCGGTTCTTGCTCTGATTACATAGCTCCTTCCCAGCATTGCAGGGGTGCAACAAACTGGAGGACAGTTGCTGCAGGCAAAGAAGGCAAGCCCACTCAGCACTGGGATGTGTTCTGGGGCTGGCCAAAGCCAACTGCATCACATGCCCAGGGAATGGGTGAGGGGAGGGTGGACAGTGCAGCCAGGTGGGAAAGCAAAGCTAAACCAAACCTGATATTCTCTAAGATGCCCGACACCACGCCTGTCAGCTGATTCATCGTCTGTCTGCTCTGCCTCTATTTCTTCCCTCTTAAACCTCTTCAGAGCCTCCAGCAGTCCCTCCACTGGGATCTGTGTGTTCAGCTTGCAGGCACCTACGGAGATCACAAGGACAGGAGTTCAGCATCCACCTTATGCTAAAGTGGCTGGCCCTAGAACTCCACAGCTTGGACTGAGCTGGCACTGTGATGACCAGGAGCCCATCAAGCCCTACATTGTCCTTCCCCACACAGGTCCCTCCTCCTGAGAGGTGTCCCTTTCCCCATGCCAGCCAGCTCTGATCCCCTTGCTCCTGTAAGGACTTTATGGAGCCTATGAGCACCCCGGCTTTTAAGAGACAGCCTGTCCAGACAAGCACAGGGCCTTTGTTCATACTTCACCTCCTCGACATCTTCTCAGGGGGATAGTGCTGTTGTTCTCTGAGATTTTTGAGCTGTTGCACCTTAGCCTGCAAAACAGCAAGTCAGACCAGCAGAACAGAGGGACAGAGGAGAGGCTGTTTCCCATCTAGCAGCTTTGTCTCCCACCCTGCTTTATCTGAAAATCCCGCTGGACACTCCCTGCCAGTGCAAGGTAGTGGAGCCTCACAGAGGGCCAGAGGGGTGAGGCACATACTGACCTGAAGAGCACGAAGAACAGTAAGATTCCCAGTGCCAGGAGTGCAGCAACCAGCACTACTGTCAGAACCAAGGGCATCCTGTCCAGCAGAGACACCGGCTCCTGCCCTGCAGGCAGCACAGCCCATGCTCAGGCACCTGCACAGCCTGAACTAGGCATTGGGAGATCCCCTAGGGTCTTGGAGGGATAATCAGCCTCCCTCATCTCCCACCCCAGGGTTTGCATTGGAGAAAAGTTATGTTGGTGCAGAAAGAGCTTGGTTCTAGGTTCTTGCTTGGTGTGATACCCTCTGTTGTGGATCCTGTCTCCTTGACTGCCCCAGAAATGGCAGGCACCAGAGCCTAGAGAGTTATTTGACTTTAGGGACTGCACATCCACCTGAGGAGCACTAGGACTAGGATTAAATGTGTGGTGATGGCAAGGACGATGCCCAGTGTCCAGCTACCACTGGTGCCCCAACTGCCTAGATGTCCTGAAAATGCCCAAACCCCATCTACCACAGATAGCCTCAAGGCCCAGAGAACTTCTTTGAAGATCGAAATAGGACAACAATACCCAGCACTTCTGCACTGGACCAGCTCACTTCCACAGAAGCAACCAGGCTGGGTAAAGGGAACATGCAGGAGAAAGGCTCAGACACCAGAAGCAAAGAGACACTTACCAACAGAGAATCTGTAGCAGACACAGGTGAACTTCTCTGACTGTTGGAGAAGACAGGGAAACAGCTCAGCCCACTCCTGCCCCACCATCCTTACTTGAAGCAAAGGTCTCCCACCCACTACCCGCCAGTGTCCCAGCTGTGGCAAAGGACCCCACAGACACCACCCCACCAAGCTGCCTGGGCATTCAGTGCAGGGCCAGGAGCTAACCCCGTGCAGCACTGTCCTTTCCGATCACAGCCAGACCAGACACACCTGGGGGCCCAGCCCTGGCCAGCAGTGTCCCCAGACACCAGGAGGCCCCACGATGGTACCTGTGGTGAGCGGTGGACGAGGCGCAGAAGGGCCGTGTAGTCCCAGCCGGGACGCAGGGCAGCGTTGTGGTAGCCCTGCCCCCAGGTCTCGTTGCCCAAAATGAAGTCCATGGGGGCGGTGAGGTTGAGAACGGCAGCCACGTAGGCTCTGGGCTGGTGGCTGGTGTTGAAGGGCTGGTGGCTGTCACTGAAGGGCTGTGGCTGCCCCAGGCAGGCACCTTCGATCACTGAGCTGTTGTGTGTCGTGGCCACGACCAGCTGGTGCTCCCTGCAAGGCCGAACATGAGAGGGATGGGGGGACAACAGGAAGAGCAAAGCAGGGGCATCTGCAGGCACTGCCTGTACTCCACTCTGCCGGTGGGGAGACCCATCTGGAGGTGGCAGAACTGCGGGGGCTGCACTCACCTGGCCCCCTCAGAGGTGATGGGTTGCAGGGGAAGCACGGCTGTCCCTTGGGATGGGGAGACATCATGGACACTGTGGCAGCTGATGCCCAGAGGGTGCTGGTTGTCTGCAGGGCAAGAGCAGATGAGCATCATCTCAGGAGGGGCAGCCTCGGGCAGTGCGGGCTGCAGAGCACAGCTCCTCTGCGACCAGGGTCCTCGGACAGGGGCACAGCGAGCCTTACCTGTGCTCTGATAGTCCCACAGCGACGCAGCCCCGGCCCCGGCCGCCGTCAGTCCCTGAACCGACACCACGTAGCTGCTGCCAGGGCCGAGCTCCGGCAGCCGGTGCTCAGTGACAGAGCCGTTCACCTGCAGCCGCTCCATCTCCAGGAAGCCCCCGTGCCGTGTGCTCCTGGCCGTGGTGTTCAGCTGGGGAGAGGAGACAGAGCTGGAGGGCAGCAGCTCCAACCTGCCCACAGCTCACCGAGCCAGAGCAAAGCACCTCTGGCAGCCTCCCCTTCCCTGAGCCTGCCCCAGCTGCGGAAGGCTCTGGAGAGGAACCAGCGGGATCCTTGGCCCCATGTGTGGATCTCAAAGCAGAGAAGAGGAGAAGAGGAGGAATTTGGAGGCAACACTCAGGATGTCCAAGTGGCTGCCTCCATGAGCAAAGAATCAAGCTTCTGTGAAGAACTGAAGAAAGAGGGAGGCTGTTAATTTGAAGGGTTGTATATGTGAGTCATGAGCCCAAGGACAGGTATTTCACTACTATAGGCACTGTGCTGTTGACATGCTCCACAAGAGGAGGCCTGAGCTTCCCTTTCCTCCTGCAGGTCACCGTGATTGTCCCTTTCTCACACTTCCCAGTCTGCCTGCACAGAACTCCAGTCATGGAGATGAGGGTCTGCCTGTGGCCCCTTGGTACCTGGTATCCAATGATCTCCCCTTTGCAGGAGGGCAGCTCCTTCCACCTCAGGGACCCTCTGCTGGTATCCAGCCACAGCTTCTCTGGTTTGTCTGGCACTGGAAGCACAGGAGAGCAGAGTCACACCCGGGGCCGTGAGGAGGGGCTGAGCCCAGAGCAGGGTGCAGGCAGCTCCAGTTCAGGGGACAGGCTGCAGTGGGACCCCATATCAAGGCTTTGTCCCCTACAAAGGCTGCACATGCTGCAGCTCTGGGAAGAGCAATAGTGTTGTGTGGACTGGGACAGCGAGGAGGGGACGTGCCCTGCTGCAGGGACCTGCAGAGCCCCTTCCCCAGAGCCCCACAGGATCTAAACAGCCCTGATCCCTGCAAGGAGCAGATGATCAGGCTGAGCTGACAGATGAAGGGGACACTTATCCACCTCCCCTCCCCATGACACAGCCCCAGACTGTTCCTAATCTCCAATATTTCTGTGCACTCACCTGTTTCCTCTGTCCTGAACAACCACGAGAAAAGGGTCGTGTTGGGGTACAAGAAGATGGTGACACTGTAGTCAGTGAAGGGCTGCAACTGGGAGCAGGAGAATGTTCCCTCCTGGCCATGTAACATCTCCTCTCCCTCCACCTCGTGAGCCTCACAGGGAGGGGAGGAAGGCGCTGCCAGGCGGCACATGGCCCGCATGCCCTGGCAGGCACCAGGGAACCTGCAGGTCCAGTTCAGTTTGATGCTGGTGCTGGAAATCTCAAAGGTCCCGGGAACAACCTGAAGCACTTCTGGGAAGAAAACATTGACAGAGGGTCACTGTGCTTCCTGCCCCTCCCAACCTTGCAAGGATTGTGCAGTCAGACAGCCCAGTCCACCAGCCAGCCTGCTGGGAGGGAAAGCACGAGGCTGAAGCTGGTCACTCCAGCTCTCTGGTAGGGCAGCAGGAGGACTTTGGACAGGGATGAATGTGAGTGACTGAGTGGACTATTACTGGTCAAGGCAAATTTCCCCATTGATTCAAAACCGAGGTGTCTGTGTGTCCCAGCAAGTCCAACAAGGGCGGTTCTGTTCTCCCTTGGAGGGGACAGGAACACCCCAAACTGTGAGGAGATGGTGCCAAGCTGACACCCACCAGGTCACAGAGCCTGCAGGGGACCAGCCTCCAGGGAGTAAGCTGTGGTACTCCCAGCTGCACAGTCTGAGAGGACACAGGCAGCAAAGCCCTTCAGTCGTGCCCCCACTGGGATGCCACAAACTCCACCACTCCTCCCTCTCCCATGCTCCTCTCCTTTGTGCTCATGCTCCTGGCCAGAAGTCCTCAGGGAGCCCCTTATTCCTTGCAGCTCCAGGGGTGAGTGCAGGCTGCACTCAGGGCAGGCTCAGAGAGCAGAAACCTGCTGTGCCCACACAGCCACCTTCCCTGCTCGGGAAGGGCAGGGCAGGGCAGCCAGGAGAGCTCCTCATCCCAGCCTTACCAAGGCAATCCACGCTGGAGTGAATGCGGATCCAGGTGCCTCTGGTGTCTCTTCCAAGCCAAAGCTCTCTGTAGACAGGTTTCCCATTACTTAAGGACTGGATTTCACTCGAACACTTGACATGGGTGAAGGATGGCTGGAAACCTTCCGGGCAGCTCAGCATCACTTCTTCGTTCTTCCTGTAACTGTCCTGGTCTGGTGCCAGCTGGAACATGGAGCCCCAAGGGGGCCTTTGGCACGTTTCTGGCAGAGGTGAAAGTGGGTGTTAGTTGGGCTGGAGGGTGCTTGGATATGGGTGTGTGGTGGGAGATAAATCCCCATCTATCCCTCCAGCCCCTGAAGGGAGAGGGAAGGTGACATCTCCACCTCCAGATGTTGGGAAGGGGCTTTCCTTGTGCCTTGTGTGAAGGATCCATTCCTGAACCTCCCCCATCCACCCTTGTGTCTGGGGACATTACATTTCCTCCTCCATAGCCCACAGCAAGGAGATTCCCAGGACAATCAGCCCTGCACTGGGACACTCCCTCCAACCTCTCCTTCAGGCATGCCACTCATCCCAGCTCCAGCTGCACTTGATAGTCCCAGCAGTCCTGCTGGGATGTCTCTTCAGCCATGGCTCATCCTGCCACAGGGATCAGAGATGCCCCTTTTACACTTCTGGGCTCTCTCTTCTGACTCAGTGCGTCCCTTGGCTACTCTCCTCCTGCCCCACACCACTGTGCAGTGGGACGTGGGGAGGAGCAATATCTTCTCCATTCACATCCCCTGCTTTAGCATAGCTCCTGCCCCTTTTTCCTGCCACTAACCCCCTTCCTTCACATCCTCTCCTGCCCAGATTCACCATCCTTTAGGCTAAGCAGGCACAGGTTTTCCCAGGAGTTTGCGGAATGCTGCAGGCTTTGTGGCAATAATTCCTCCAGGCAAGAATGCTGACCCTTGGAAGGAGCACCTGCCTGTTCAAGCCTCTACAAGGGGCTCTGTGAGGCCTGAAAATGCTTAAAATACAATCTCCTTTCTCCCAAAGAGGCACATAAGGAATCTCAGAAAGTTCAGACCCTCTTCTGAAGAGCCCCAGAGGAAAATGCTGGTGACAAGCCGCTCACGGTCAGGCTTTGCTCTCAAACAACCCTGATGGCAGAAGGCCAGAGGTGCCCAGCTGAGCAGCACAACCATCAGCTTTGTCCCACTGGCACAGGGCCGTGCCCCACCCCATGCACAGGCACCAGCCACTGGCCCCACCCCAGCCCATCCAGGTGGCAAAGCAGCAGCAGGTTCCCTCTTGCTCTGCTCTCGGCAGGCACAGTGTCCCCCTGGGAATAGGATGTGTACTGGTCACTCCAGCTCTCTGGTAGGGGAGTAGGAGGAGTTTGTGGTCATGGCTCACTGGGATGCTGAATGTGAACTTTCAGGAGAATTTCTCCACTGGGACAACTGTGCCTGTTTGTTCAAACCTTAGGACATTGTGGTGGGAAATAGAGGGAGGCCAGTAGAGTGTGCCCCTATACATCACATCTCACAGGAAGGAACAAACAAGTCCTTCTGCCCTCACACCCTCTGATGTATGTGGCTGCAGTCACCCTTTGGTGCCATGGGAGAACACAATGGGAGACACTTCATCCTAGCTTGGAAGCAGAAGCTGCTTCCACAGTCACCAATCTCATAGCCCCATGCTGGCTCTGACTCAGACACATTCCCAGCATCCTGCCCCTGCAAAAGACTATCCTGCTCCCCACCCCTGCCTTACCGATGCATGTCACGTCAGAGGGAATGTGGGTCCAGACACCTCTGGTGTTATTTCCCCACCAGGACACAAGTTTCCTCTGAATGGGGGACTGGACTTCACTCCAACACTTGATTTTGGTGAAAGATGGCTGGAAACCCTCTGGACAGCTCAGCATCACTTCCTCCTCCTCCATGTAATTCTCCTGGTCTGGTGTCAGCTGGAGTATGGAGTCCCTCTGGGGCCTTTGGCACCTTCCTGGTAGAGGAAAAAGTATTTGGGCTGGGAGGTGATGAGGTGGAGTATGGGTGAGTGGTGGGAGAGAAATCCCCAGTAATCCAGGGGAAAGGCAGCACATCCATCTCCCAGGATGCCACCCCAAGGTATGTTTGGAGTGGGCTTTCCTTGTTCACACAAAGCAGGAAGTATTAGCCATCCATGAAGCTCTCCCATCCACCCACCTCTGTCTGTGGACACTTCTATCCATCTTCCGTAGCTCCAAGCAGGGAGGTTCCCAAGTTATCTCTTCCTGTCCACCTCTCCTGAGCACTGCCCCAAGTACTGCCATGCCTCCACTGAGCACAGCTCTGTCCCTGCTGCCTGGGACAGTCCTGCATCTTCACCACCTTAGAGAGGGCATTTCTCTTCCCCCAGCTTTATCCCATACAGCCTCCAGTACCAATGCCAAGAGCTGAGCCAGCCCTGGGCAGTCAGGGTTCCCTTCAGTCCCTTCTATTCCTGCAGACGTCCCCAGGATCCCTCACGTGCGGGCAGGCAGGGGAACAAGCAGACCTGTGCGCTCCAGGGTGGCACATGGAGGCACACTGAGGACCATGGAACCCCTTTTGGCACCTCGGTGCTGGCCTCGGATCCTGGCCCAGGATCCTGCCCCAGTCCCATCTGTGGGCCCCCCACTTGGCCTGCTCAGGAATTACTGCAGGAGCTGTCGGCTTGCCTGGCTGGTACTGCCTCTGTTGTCTCCTGGCTGGGCTGTCCTCTTCAACAGTTTGCAGAAGCACCACAGCAGCAAGGAGGGACTGTGGTGTGCCTGTTGCTGAGCCAGGCTGTTGAGGGTGAAGGTACAGAGCAAAAAGGGGAGAGCTGCTGCAGCCTCACTTACCAAGGCACCGTACGCCCTCCTCAATGTACATCCAGGCACCTGTGCTGTTCCTGCCCCACCAGGCCTGTCTGTAGGATGGTTTTCCAGAATTCACATTCTGAAGTTCCTTTGCACATTTGACCTTGGAGAAGGATGGCTTGAGATCTTTGGGGCAGGTCAGTTGCAGATGTTCGTTCTGTGGGAATTCAGTGTTGTTTCCTGGAAACTCGAGTCGTTCATCCCACTCAGGTTTTATGCAATTTTCTGTCAGGGAGAACATGTGAGAGTCCTTCTCAGACAGGAGATGCTCAGGCAGGAGGGACACAAAGGCTTTTCTATGACTGACTGTTCCATCATCATTCAATACCACAAGGAAACCCAAGGGCCCTCAAGTGCAGGAAAGGAGTGAGTGGCTGGGTAAGGAAGTGATACAGCACACTAGGAGAGAGGCAAACTGAGGGGCAGGATCTGTCCCCCTCCAACTTCCCTGTGGCCTACAACTCAGGAATAGATTGTGAGGAGATGCAGGGACAGAGAAAACCTGTCCCATATTGAAGGCTTCTACCCACCTCCATCTTGGAAACTGCTCCCAGCTGGGACCTGTCTCTGAGCTATGTCCAAGGCTTCTCACAGATATGGCAGGATGTCCAGGTCCCGTCCACAGGGAAAAGTGCAGGTAGCAGGGGAGACTTACGGCTTCCCGACTTACCTGTGATGCAGATCAGTTTCTCTGCTAACTTGTGCCATTTTCCCTCAATGTCCTTCACCTCCCAAGCACGCTTCCAGCCTTGAGAAGTCCCGTTTGCACATCTCATCACAGCAAGGGGAGGAGGGTCTTTCTCAAAGCAGCTCAGTGTCACCTCCTCCTTCAGCCAGTAAAAATTCTGTTTTGGGGTAAAGTGGAGCTTTGAGACCCACTGGGGCATCGAGCATTTCTCTGCACAGAGGAGAGGAGAAGGAACAGGTGTAAGCAGGATGGGAAGAGGTCTGCTCTGACATCTCTTGCCATAGTTTTGACAGTGTCCAACTCCTTTGGTTTCCACATTCAACTTCAAATCCCTCTCTTGCAGCCTAGAACAGAGTTAATAGCAAATACCACCCCAAGAGCAGTCCCATCCATGCTTTCAGGCTTGTAAGCTTCCCCACTCAGGTTCCATTTGGGTAAGTCTGACCAGGGACTCTGCTCAGAGTCCTGACAGTCTTCACTGCAGTCTTCACACAGAGTTCCAAACACTCCCACCAGCTTGGCATATGCCCAGGTGTTGTTTGAAAGCACAGTAGCCCCAGTACACGGGTCCTTGTTCCTGCCTTTAACCCCCTCCCCAGGAGCACAGACCCCAGCAGGCACTCACAGCAGGGTACTGAGGCAAAAAGAGCCCCATCACTTCCAGGACACAGAGGAAAGCCAAAGTACCCAGGTCTCCCATTCCCAGACTGTCACCCGGGGGCGGCTGAAGCATGACCATGTCACAGACGGTCTGATGGCAGGTCAGGACCCCAGGTCAGGGTGATGCAGGGCTGTGCTTACCCTTGCAGGTGGCAGTCTCATTCCACAGGGTCTGGGTCCCATTGGAAATGCATCTGATCTGGGGGACTGATGGCACAGACTTCCCAGCTGTGCAGCTCAGCTGCACCAGTTGATTCAAGGCATAACTGCTCTGGTTTGGAGTAAACTGCAGCTTGGGGTCCCAGCTGGAGGGAACTTTACATCTTCCTGTGTGCAAAGGCCAAGAGGGAGATTCCTGAGGGTCACTGGGCTCCAGCAGCAACCTGAGGGGTGAGGGGGTCCCATCCAGAGGGCTGCTGGTCCCTCTCCCTTCAGAGGGGTGGCAGAAATGGCACCTCCCAGGGTGAGGCCCCAGAGCCCAGGTGTATTATCCCTCCCTGCACTCCCAAGTGCCATGCAGGAGGGGTATCCACAGGCCCTCCTTCCCACCCTGTGCTGTGGAGGGACCCCAGCCAGAGGGATCCAGCAGCCTGGTGGATGCTGCTTTCTCCTGTGCTCTCTCTCCCAAATCCAGCAGGGGATGTGTGAGTGCATCAGACCCTCTGCTGGCACCACTGATCCACATTCCTGTCATTCTGCTGGACACACACACAAACACACATATATGCAGCAAAAAACCCACTCAAGTTGCCACTTCGCTTTTGCTCTGGAGGTTACACTTGTTATTTCCTTCTCCCCATCCCTCTCTCAAAATATCCGCTAGCTCCTAGGACGGGGTACCTCCTGTCCCATATCCCTCTAGTCCTCACCCAGGACAAGCACCACCCCCACATCTGGGTTGGCAAAGGGGAGTTGAGAGGAACTACCCAAAGGTCTTTAACCACCTTCACATTTAGTTGAGTTTTGGCAACATGTAGATTGGGCAATTGGCTGAAGTAAATCTTCATTTCCGTTTTCATTGGCTTCTAGACAGGAGTTCTCCTGTCCAAGGCTTCTCACAGATATGGCAGGATTTGGCAGATACGGCACTAATTTGGGTCTCTACCCCCTGAGCAGATTACACTTTTCACATAATAAGAAATGTAACTCTGTGAGCTTTCTTCATCCAGTAGATTTAGCTATAGGTACCCAAACATTGTCAGAATTTACCGGGGTGCAGCCAGGCAGGCACAGCCAGCTTGCACTGCTTCCCACAACACCCAAAAGGCATTGGGACTCCCCACAAAAACAGGAGGAGGCCAGCAGACCACAAGAGCTGCACCACCTCAGACAGAATAAAGCCTCTGACAAATAAGGGGAAAAAATTACCACCAGACTGGCGAAGTGAGCAGCAAATAGTTCAGGCGCCTGAGAGGTACTTGTGGTGGTGCTCCCCATGTTTTGTTTCACATTATAGGGCCCCAGATTGTGCCTGTACAAAGTTTAGTCATCGATGTGTATTCTTTGGTCCCAGAGTCACCACAGAAACATGAGCAATCATTGCTTGCAAAGAGGTTTGCCAGGCCTGACCTGAAGCAAGAAGCAGTTTTGGGGAATGAAATCTCCAATGGAAACAGCCGTGGGAGCTCAGGGGGCTGTGAGTGCTCATGGGCGTGGCTGGCCTCCCCCAGCCTGCCCCACTCTTGACCTTCATTGCAAAAAGGTCTCGTTGTTTTCCTTTTCTGACTATTCCATACCTCCTGGTAGCTGTTATAGTCCCCACAGTACACAAAACCCACTGGCAGCACAGCACGCGGCAACCTGCCAGGCAGGAAATCGGGAGGGAAAGAGAAATTCTGCTTTGCAGACACCCTGCTGACACAGGTGCAGATTTCAAGAGATGCTCTGCTGGCAGGGGTGGTGGCAGCTGTAAGGCAGAGCTCTGCCTTGCTTCCAGCTCTCCCTGAGTCCCACACAAAATCTGTTAGTGCCTTTCATATAGCAAAGTACTTTCTGCTAAAACACCCATAAGTGAATCTGTCTAGACTCCCAGGGCTTCTTTGCAGAGGCCAGGGGTAATGCTATGATTCAAAAAGTCACATCTCATGGTTGCTGCTTTAGAGGTGCAGATTTACTGTAGCACAAAGAAGAATTAGTCTGTGTTTAAAGTATATGATTTTTTGTTCTTTTTTTTTTTCTTTTACTAAAAGTTAAAACTTCTGCACAATTGAAATTAGGCATATCAGCATTATACTAATTGTTGTTGACAGGCTCTTAGACTGATTCAGTCTTTCATAAAATCATAAAATCATAGAGTCATAAAATGGCTTGGATTGGAAGAGACCCAAGGAAGATCTCCTCATTCCAACCCCCCAGCCATGGGCAGGGATACTTTCCACTAGACCAACTTGCCCAAAGCCCTCTCCAGACTGGCCTTGAGCACTCCCAGGGATGGGGCTTCCACAGCTTCTCTGGGCAACCTGTACCAGTGGACACTGAAACTGCAACCTTTTGAGTGTGACCATCCAGCCAATTCCTCCCCCCTGAGTGGCCTACCCATCAGATCACACCTTTACAGTTTGGAGGCAAGGATGTCATGTGGGACAGCGTCAAAAGCCTTACACAAGTCCAGATGGATGATGCCTGTCGCTCCTCCCTTATCCACCAGCGCTGTAACCCCCACTGTAGAAGGTCACAACATTTCTCAGATATTATTTGTCCTTAGTGAAGCCATGTTGGCTATCACCAACAACTTCCATGTGCCTTAGCATAGTTTCCAGCAGGATCTGCTCTATGATCTTGCCAGACACTGAGGTGAAACTGACTGGCCTGTAGTTCCCTGGGTTTCCCTTATTTCCCTTATTTTAAAATAGGATTATGCTTCTCCTTTTCCAGTCAGTGGGAGCTTCACAGGAAGTTCCCTGCTGCAACTTCTCAAATATGATGGATAGTGGTTTAGTCACTCTTTCCACCTTCAGGACCCACACGTGCACCTGATCAGGTCCCATGGACTTGTGCACCTTCAGGTTCCTCACATGGTCTCAAACCTGATCTGCTCCCACAGGAAGCTGGTCTTCATTCTCCCAGTCCCTGCCTTTGCCTCCTGTGACTCAGGTGGTTATAAGTGGTCCACTAAAGTACAAGAAAATAGGTATTGTGTAAGACTCCCAGGCTGGAAGCGGGTGTGAAGGAATCTCTTGGACTGAGCTGGCACAACAGCCACACATTTCTGACTAGGCTGTCCACCTTCATCAGGACTACAGAGAATCATTTCTCTTAAATGTGGGCATTTATCAGCCCTAATCCGTTGCCAGGAACATCAGCCCCTATGCCATTGTCTTTGTTTCAGGTGAAAAGGGCTTCACAGAGGTATGGATTTGCCCCAGGGTTTCCTTAGTCCTCCTGTCAGTGTCTGCTAAAATGGGATGGTGGGATGCTGCTGTGATGCAGTGTGGTTTACAGTGCAGTCTCTGGCAAGGCTAGACAGCTTCTGCAAAGACCACACAGACCACCAGATGTGTCAGTGGTCACATCTGCCCCTTTGGGCACTAAGACTACACCAGAGGGCAGCCCTGCAGGCAAACCCTCTTGTTCCCTCCTTGCAAGGGCCTCTGTGGGCAGAGCAAGCACCAGTGGGACACCTGTCCTCTGCCACTCATCTTTTCCTTCCCAAGCTCTCTGAGCTATGGGGTGGTCATTTGGCCCCATTTTTTCTTCCCCGTGGGCTCCCGTGTGCACTTTGACCTGTCAGATGTGCCCCTGTTGTGCTCAGGTAGGTGGGCAGGCAGGGACTGATACGTCACCCAGACCCTGGCTGGGCATGCACCATGCTGAACAGAGCTAGAGGGCTGAGTAGGAGAGATTAGAAGAGGCAAGCACAGCCCACAGCTCATCCCAGTCCTCACAGAAGGAGAGGAAAAGAGGAAGAGACTGGAGTGTGCTGTGGTAGGGGACTGCACCAGCATCAGAAATCATCCTGGGAAATAACACTGTCTGACAGAGGGATGTTTATGGCAAAACAAGCTTGCTTGCCTTGCAAAGGGGCAGTGTACACCAGGGAAGCAGCCTGGGAGACTGCCAAAGCCTATTTCCCTCCTGCACACAGAGCATCCTGCTAGCAGTGACCAAGCCATCACAGCCCTTCCAGGGCCTGCTGCTTGCCTACATTCTTGCTGCTGAAGAAGAGCTGAAGTCACGTAGGGTATCACAGCAATGACACCATCTGTATCCAGGCATCTGCAGCCACTCAGAGTCCTTTCTGGTGGCATTTCTGATTTCTGTTTGAAGGTGAAGCCTAGAAGGCTTTGCTTCCCCACAGGAGGGGGAAGAGAAGACACTTTCAAGTGCACGTCTGGTTTTGTCTTAAAAACACTGATTAATGCAATCCAACTCAGCCTCACATCTTCAACAAGTCCAAGCCTGGCAGGCATGTGGTTACCACTTGAGACTCATTGTGACAAACTAATACATGACTGCTGGGTGCAACTGAGATGCACACGCTGGGGCAGGGGATGGGGGGAGCACCTCTGTCCTGACTCACCTTACACTCCTTTCCAAGCCAGTCCGTAACAATTGCCATGGGACAACTGCTCCTTGGAGCAAAGGAGCCTGTGCTCTAATCCAGAGTGGTTGCTTGTGTGCTTTGGTTGTGCCCAAGGGAAGCACTTAAGGGATCTCCACCAGGCTGGAGCTCAAAACTTGTGCAAAGCAGTTGGATGCATGTGGGAGGCCAGGGCACTGATGGAGAATGCTCAGACAGGAAGGGGAAAGAAATGCTTAGCTTCCAGCCTTGTAGGGACTAACAGCATCAGTAATGAAACTGTCTTCAGACATTGTTTTTTACCCTGCACAGTGATATGCAGAAAGCCACCCACAGGCCTTCCACCCCAGCTGTAGGAAGGAGGCTGAGTCAAGTGAGATTTCAGCATGGAAAATATGGTGTAGATGTGACCAAACGTGCAATGTGTGCTCACTGCAAAATGGAAAACGCTGAATGCCTAAACAGGACTGGTAGCAAAAGGTTAGTCTGTTTGTCTCCTCTAGGCAGAGATAATGGTTTCGGATTTTTTACTGTTGATGCTATTAAATGAATACTCTCCTTGCTCTTATTGTTTATTACCCATGAATACAGAAAGCATTTTACAGAAATATCTGGACTGCCTGTCTCTGCTGCAAAGGAGTTTTGAGCCTGGCAGGCAAAACAAAGCCCCAGCATGCCCCAGAAGCAGATGTCAGGGAGGATCAGGAGAAAGGAGAAATAGCTGTGCTGGTAATTCAGGTCAAGCTCCTGGGTTCAGCCCTTTGCTTACCATCAGAAGATGTGCTTTCTTACATTGTATTATCTCATACACAAAGAATAAAGGACAAGGTGAAAACTAAGAAGGAGTAGGCAAAGTTCGGCCCTTTTCCCATGGCAGCTAAGAGAGGTGACGGCAAAGTGCGCTGTAGTCTTGCTGTGTTTGATGACATGTGCTTGCTAAGATGAGCTAAGAAAAGCAACCACTGTTCCCACCGGTGGAGATTGTGTTGAAAGCCACTGAGAACACACACACGGGTGTTAGACCATCTATGTACTCACCACTACCAACCAAAGTGTCTGACCAGGTCTTTGAGAGTGCTGGGCAGTGTGAGAGCGGGAAAGGAGCAGAGAGACCCTGGGGATGCTTTTCTTGGGAGTCGTGCCAGGGAAAGGGAGTGGCAAAGCAGGTCACTGAACGAGGCACCGTGGGAAGAGCTGGGAAATGGTGGCTCTTTAACCTGTACTGGCCCACCATGCAAAAATGCAGGTGACAGGTTTTTAAGAACAGGAAGAAAATTTCACATTTCCTGAACTTGTGCTCTGGTGATGTGACGTGGAAGCAGAGCAGAGCACACAGTTCACAGCCCTTAGGGTGTCAAGCCCAGGGCACTCATCTGCAGTATCTCTCAGCATTAATGTTCCCCATGGGATTTTCTCTAGGCACTGTTTGAAATTCGACTGACACAAAACGTTTCAGATTTAAGTGTGGCTTTATTTTAGCTACAAACCTCCTACCGACTGGCCGTTGTAGCTGTGCTCCTAATTAGAGATTCTTGCCAGCTGCCAATAAATCACTATGCATTGTCAAGCAAGGCTGATGAGAAAGGTGTTAGGGCCACCTTGAATCACAGGCCCTGCCTTCGCACAGAAAATATCCCCTAGAAGCTTCTCCACCTGCCTTCCAAGGTGCACTAGGACTGTAAGGGGATGAGGGTTTCATACAGGTGTGGCAGCTTAGGGAGGAAGAAAGCCCTGTGAGAGCAGCACAGCAAGGTAATCAAGTGACAGTACGTCAGTGAGACAATGCACTCTGCTCAGTGCACGGTGTTCCCATGAAAGAGTGAGCAGAACAGCAGTGCTGTGCTGGCTTACAAGGTTATATACGTCCCAACCACATCCTCTGCCTGCAGCTGCTCTGTTCTTCCCTGGGCTGTTCTCTGTGGCACTGTTCCCAGTGGGCTGTTCCCTCTCCCTGATATCTTCCAGGGTCGTGAGAGGTGCTCAGGAATCCCATCCCTGTGTCCCCCATCTCTGCCCAACATCTTTTTACCCTGCCCCACTGACACTGTCAGCCCATTCCACTGTAGCAGGGAGGGACCTTCCTGCCCCATCCTCGCCACCCTCCTTGTCCTGTCCCTCAGCAGGAGAAGGACCAGAATCCATCAGGTGGAATCTCAGCACGGGTCCCAGAATGGGATCAGCCCACATGCTGAGGATGCAGGCAGGGCTGCCCGTGCTGCTGGGTGCGGCTGCCGCTTGTTTTTGTCTTGGTTCCTCTTTTCACAAACACCAAGGTGCAAACTCAGCAATATCATCTCTGTCGCAGGCAGCCCCAGACTCCTCTGGGGATGGCTGGGTGACTGAGATCTGCAGAGCGTGTCAAGAGCCTGCTGGCCCACAAGTCCCTGCTGCATCCCACCGTACACGGTACAGACAGGTCCTGGTGATAGTGTGCACCTTGAAAGCAAACAGGAGAACTTGGACATGGTTGCACATGCTGGCCTGGGAAAACAGCTTCAGTGAGGATCTGAGCAATGGGAAGCCACCTGGGGCAGAGGAATATCCTCTGTCGCAGATTTAGCCCTTAGTTTTTGCGTGACAGGGTACTGTGCTTACACTCTCTGCAACCAAATGAACCACATGGACACATTTTCCCTGGGAACAAGCTCTTGTGACCCCTGTCACACAGTACAGACCCTGAGGTCACTTTGCATCAGCAATTAAAGTTTCTCGTCCCATTCCCTGTATTCTGTCATAGCTGGGGTACTTAATCAGCAGTCTTCTCTACCCTGCGTCAGTCCAGACGCATCCCCACGGTGGACCGGGATGACACGATTAGATGCTTGTTTAATGATTTTTATCATCTAGCTCCAAGAAAATTGGTTTAGCGAAATACTCCAGTTCAGACACATACAGAACAATGCAAGGTCACAGACCCTGGACCACAAGTCAAACACCAGACGGTGCAGCGTCCTGGGAGGGCAGACAGCATGTGAGCCTGCAGATACGCACTGACTCTGCTGGGATCCAAGTACGCAGCCCCTGTAGGAAGAGCCCAGAAGAGCCCTGAGGGTGTTCTGACCCTTCCAGCACCAAGGAAGCCCATTAAAGAGCAATCCCAAAACATTATAACTCCTGCCTCCGAGGTCTCCTGGACAGGGGCTCAGCTCACAGCTCTCCAGGTCTTTGTTGAGCGCCAGCACCCATCTCCACTTTGGTGAGGACACGGCATCTGCACAGCGTGCAAGGACAGGCAGCCAACTCATGCCCCCAGCTCCACGGAGGAATGTGACAGACCTTGCAGAGGCTTTCCCAGCACCCCGAGGTTTGCTGCCCTCCATCCCCCACAGAGCTCCACCTCACCACCATCTAATGGGCTTGGGCCCTGATACGGGCATCAGACCTCTCTGATAGAGCTGTTGTATCCTGCACGTGGTGAAGATGCACAGCAGCCCTGCAGCAGGACCACAGCCAAACCTTGTCTTACAGGTAGAGGAGTGAGCACTTCTTACCTGTTTCCTGGGGTTCTCCGTAGTCATTGAGATCTGTCTCATCATGCTCCTTTTCTGCCAGCAGAGGTGTGAGGAGCAGGAGAAACATCCATTGCAGGGCCATGATTGCTCCCAGGGCAGGACTGAGTTCTCAGCCCCACTGGCTGCCTCACTGCACATCCGTCTGACTGTGAGAGGTGCAAGCACAGAAAGGAAACAGGAACGCAGAGAAATCACTTATGGTGCAAGAGGCTTCCTCATTGGAGAGGGAACCTCAGCCAGTGTCAGCACCGCCTTTATTCTTCTGTGCATTGTGGCAGCTTCACGTGCCTTTTTGCAATCTTGCTGATCTCCAATTGCTTGTCTAAAAACCACAGTTTTCAGGCTTTGTGGCAGGAGCAGCTACTAACCACAACAGCTGGGTTGCCTCCTCTCCCAGCACAGACATCAGCAGTCCCAGAAAGACTTGTGAAGTGTGCTGGTTCATGGCTGGCCTTTTGCAGGAAGATGTGGCTTCCCTACTCACCTGGAAAGTCAAGCAGAGACTACATCAGGACAACCCTCACCTTGTTACTTGATAGGGATTGTAATAAAGTGGGCTTCTAAAGGGCATAGATGAGCTTAATTACCTGGCAGTGTTTCCCATGGGCATGAAAACCAAGGTTTTGATAGAAGTGACTGGGTGCTCTGGGCTCAATAAGAGCATATGCCTGGGAAGAAGCTGACTGGAGTCCTGGGGACCTTGAGGTCAAGTGGTGTGGCACATTGTGTTGTTAAGACCCAGTGTGAGCAGGAATAAAGGTGTGAGAAGGCAGCACAGGCGTGGCAGTGGGCAGAAAAGGGACTGCTGGGGAGATTGTCTGTGCAGCTGGAGGCTGGTGGCACTGGCCATAGCAGCAGATCTGATCATCAGAAGTGGTGTGGGGTAGGATTCATGAATTTGTGCTTCACTCAGCCACCTATGAGCCCTTGCTGGATGTCCTTGGCCCTCATGCCAGCTGAAACAACTGGGATTAAAACAAGTCCTGAAGTCTTTTCTGAAGCTCTACATCCAAGCTGCAGCCCTGTGATGGCTCTTATGCTCTTCAGCAAGGACAGGTACTCCTGTGCCAGGTACTCAGGCTCTACTTTCTGTTGATTTGCACATGCTGTAACATCTTTATTCAGCAGCATCAAGCAGGTCAGTGCAGGGCAACCCTCTCCAAAATACACTCTGTCCTGCCACCTCAAAAATTTAACCCTGAGCAAAAGATGGTAAAAGTTTTGGTTTATCTTTTCTTTTTTAATTCCCCCCCCCCAAGAGTTACAGGATGTGCTTGAACGCAGATACTCCAGCAGTCTTTTACCTCTCAGGAAGAGAGCTGGAAACTGCCCAGCCACCTTCCTTGTGCCCTGCTGTGCTCAGAAAAGGCAGTCTCAGCCTCCTATCCCTTGTCTGTGTACTCCAAGACACTTGTCCTGGCAGAAGTGCCCTGGGGCAGAAGCGCACAGTCAGGACTCTGGCATCACAGCAGGGCACAGCCTGCAAGGTACCTGGGAGGTAGCTGTGCTCCAGCTCAACTACCTGCAAGATTTGTAGGGTGGGGGGAAGCAACTGCTGCTCTGTCTCCAGCAACTAAGACATCAACTCTCCGTGCCCCTTCATGCTTCTGGATCTTTCAAGAAAAAAATTAAAAAGCTGCAAAAGCAAACTCTGTCAGTAGGCATATGGTTTTCATTTCGAGGATCTTTGGAAAAGGAGTAGGAAAATTTCATAAATTAAAAAATACTGAAAAAAAATCACATCCCCAGTCTCTGCACCACTCCCAGCATGATGGTTGTCACCTCCGATGTTAACAGTATCTGCCTTCTCCAAAAACTCTTCATTGCCTCATGTGAAACCTCAAAAGCCATGGAGGAAGTGACCCGAGCAGTTGCCAGGAAGCTTTCTCACTCTCTTGCTCTCTGGCTCTCTCATTCTTTGCACTTCCCCTTTCTCTACATTGGAAAAATTCAGCCTTGAGTGTAACCCGGGGATGGAAGGGTGTTGCAAACAAGTTTTACCTTCCCCAGCGGGTCCAACAGCTGTCTGTTCTGGTCACACCAGGCAAATCGAAAGCCACAAAGACAGCTGCACCCAGAAGAACTGGCACAGCTGGGAGGGTGGGCAGGCTGGATTTCAGCAGGTGTGATGCCAGGGTCCAGGCACGCTGCCCTGCATGTGTCCCTTTTTGCCCCAAACCTCGCAGTGTGCTGGCATTTGAGCCACATTTAGGAGCAACCGTGTCACCCTGGGGGACGTGACTGCTCCGCTGTGAGGACATGCTCTCCTGTTGACCCTACAGACATTCTGGCAGCTCTTTAAGTGCTGGCAAAAAGGGCTACTGCCTGCTTCTAGAGGCTGTTTTCTGCTCTCTTTTTTGTTTGTCTTGTCAAGCTTTTACATCTTACCTGACTTATACTATTTTTGTCATCTAGACATGACTTCTTCTCTTTGAAGGAACGTCTCTGTTTTGAATAACCTCTGGACCTGGTGGTGATTCCTGCTGGTTTCTTTCTATCTTTTGATACCAGGAACCCTGAAAGGCTGCCTTAAATCTTTGCAAGCTTGCTGGACACTATGTGACTGCTGTTTTTCTTAGCTCCGTTTCATCTGAGTTTCCTCATTTCCACATATTTCCCCTTTCTGCAGCTGAACAAGATGCCCCTGGACTTTTCAATCTTTGGTAATTGCACAGGGTCATGGAAACAAAGCCAGCTGGCTGTCACCAGTGGGCAATCCCTTTCTGGAAACATGCTTAGCCCATTCCTGTACAGAGCTCAGTTCCCCATCTTCCCCCAAGTCTCGTGGGGTTTGTGGAGGAGCCATACACTGACATCTTGCTTGCCCCTGCCTAGTATTGCAAAGCACCCATCAGGGTGCTTGAAGACCACCAACAACAGTACTACGACCTGCCCCTTTTATTTGGGATTCCTGTTCCCAAAGGTGTATCTGTGGTGCAAAGAGTTCTGCATCCTCTTCTAAAACAGGGACCCCATCACTGTGGCCACACCTCGGAGAAAGGGCTTCTCCCTGCAGCTGGAAGTCAGAGCTTGCAGTCACACATGCAACTCCCCTGCACAGTGCTCTCCAGGAGCACAGTGCTCTCTGGCTTGCCAGTCCTCCCCTAACTCTCCCCGTGGACCACACGCAGCTGCTGACATGCAGACTGGCCCTCACCCCATGAGCACTGCAGCGAGGGGAGACAGGGGCGCTGGGCCATGAAAGTCGCTTGTGGGCACTGCTGACACTAAAGTTCATTCAGAGGAAACCTTGTGGGTTTCACTGTACAGCTGTGGGCACTGAGGCAGAGGGGGAGTCAGTGAAGGTGCCAAGCAAGGAAATCCACATGGCAGGTGCCGATTTCAGTGCTGAGTCCCAGGATGGTGCCACAGCACCAGCACTGTCCTTCCTCCACGAGAAAGGGAATCAGGCAGTGTCCTAGTGCCTGGTCCAGCCTCAGCACTCCTGTCCTACTGCCAAGAGTGGGGTCACATCAGCCAGGGACCTGGGAAGCAGCTTCTGTGACCCTGGGCTGGGACAGCTGCAGTGCAGGGAGCTGGCCTGTTCCCAGGCTAGGCTACAGTTGGGCTGACCTAAAAGCTGGATGTGCAGCTGTTTGGAGCTCCCAAAAAGGTCTCAGGGGTAAACACAAGGTCATACTTGGTTTGATGTCCACAAAACAGTGGTCACAGAGGTGTCAGAGTCACCTGCATGCCCATCCCCAGGCTGGCAGCCCCTGCCCACCATGGCACAGCTGCTGCATGGAGCCTTGTGGGATTTCAAATGTTCAGCGCCAGGCTTGGTCTAGTGGTTGGCATCCCTGCCCATAATAGGGGGAGAGTGGAACTAGATAATCTTTAAGGTCCCTTGCAACCCAAACCACTCTTTAATTCTATGATTTGTGTGTGTCACTGCCTGCTAAACACTTGCAGTCTGAGCATGGGATCTGGCTGTCAGGAGGGGCATGGGAAGGAAAGGCATTCCCTTCTCTCCTCCAGTATGTATCAGGCCTTTACACTGGACACGTGTTCCCACTTGCCCCCATGCTCCCTTGCACAGATGTCTGTCCCTCTGCTGCCCTCAAAGTTGGTGCTGCCTGAAATCTTTGCAAAGAGAAGGGTCAGTTCCAGCAGATATTTTGAAAAGCTGCCATGTTAATGCAGTACCTCCTTTGTTCTCTGTCAGATGCCTCACAGTCATGGTGATGTGACTGTCACACTCCTCTGCTAGGCCTGATGCTGGCTGCTACAGAGTCTGCTTAATGAGACACTCTTAGCATTCAGTTCTTTCTGCCTGGCAGGGTTTGTGGGTCTAACTGTTCATGGCATCCTGGCTCAGGCACAGTGCTCCCTGTCTGAAAGCAGCTCTCTTGCTGTGGCTGTAGACCCCTGAGGCTGCCTATCCTGACTCTTTGTGCATCCCTGTCCCATCTCTCTCTATCTGTCCTGCCAAAATGTGCATTCCCATCCCAGCTCCCCCAGCCTATCCTGAAAGCAGCTTGGCAGTTTGCTGGTGCTCAGGTGCCTCCTTCTTTCCCAGTCTCCTGCAGCAGCCTCTGAGAGCTGCCAGAGTTGTTTCAGCACTGACAGGCATCCAGGGTCCATGGTCACAGTCTTTGCTCTGAAAATGAGACAGGTCCTGATGACCTGGGCAGAGAAGGTCCAAGGGGACTTCCCAGGACCCCCTAGCACTTGGTATCAGCAGTGCCCCCTCTTAGCTGGCACATGTCCCTCAGATTGTCATGCACATCTGGACTCCCACTGCACCCTTAATCTGCCCCAGCCATGCTGCCACCCCACGACTTCACCCCTCCCAGCACTGGGTCCCATAGTCGTGTGTGTTTTTCCCCCTCACACTCCAAAGCAGAATCCTGTACTGTGAAACTGGGCTCCTCTTTGCTTCCCATATGATGAATCTCTGATGAATCTTCCACAGACCCCAGCACCTCTTTGCTAAGGCTTACTTTGAGATCTGCACGGAAGCCAGGAGCGACCTCGTTAAGCAGCAGCTCTGAGTTGCCTGCAAGGAGCAGGAGAGTAGGACACGGCTGCTGCTCAGGTGACGTGAGAGAAGTGACATGAGGCAGGTGACATGAGACAGGCAGAACTGGACATGCATCTTGGTGCTGGTCCAGAGCTCCCCCTGGCCTCGCTCTGCACCTCAGGACATGTGAGGTGGGCACTGATGCTGGGTTGGGCACTGGTGCTGGGGTTGCTGACTGCTCTGCCCTGTGCTTACAGAAGGCAGGAGGATGTGGAGATGGCCCTGGCAGGCAGCCTGTCACCAGGAGGTTGAAAGGGACTTTAGCTAGTGCAGTAACAAGGTCAACGACCTGCATGGTTAGGTGGTGAGGGGTTGCTGTGTTTAGGACCAGGAAAGTGCCCAGGAGGGGTCACGCAGGCAGCATGACCATCTTACCGGCTCCCATCTCCTCTGGAGGTTCTCACAGAGCTGTGTGCCAACACCCATTCCTCTCTCCATCACCACCCACTTTTCTGCTGCTGTGTCCCAGCTGAAGGGGTGCCAGAGGGAGCTGAGCTCCCTGAGGTGAGGCCTGACTGAACTTCCCTGCCCATGCCAGGGTCAGTTCCAAAACACATAGCCAGGAGTGGGTGCCACAGCCCGGACCTCATGCTGCCAATGGCCCCAGCGATGGCAAAGGCTGTGTGCAAATGTGGAGCTGTGTGTATTGGTTTAGGTTTCTCCTTAGATGGAAGATCAGCCCATGCGTGGAAAACAAAAGTTTCTTCTGCCCTGTATGAGACCCAAAGGCTCCTGTGCTGGGCCAGCTTCTCTCTATGGGAAGTAACCTGTTTGGGAAAAGAAAGTATGTGGGAGAGAGGCTCAGTTAGTGGGAGTCAGGAGCCACTTACCAACAGAGAAACTGTAGCAGACACAGGTGAACTTCTCTGACTGTTGGAGGAGATAGGAGAGAGAGTTGAAGCCACTTCTGCCCTGCTATCCATCCTGGGGGCAAAGGTCTCCCACCCAGAGCCAGCAAGTGTCCCAGCTGTGGCCGAGGACCCCAGGGATATCCTCCCCAGTGGAGCCTGCTATCAAGTGCCAACTCAGAGCAGCTGAGGGATCTGGCCAGCAGTGTCCACAGAGAGCAAGAGCACCCACAATGGGTACCTGCAGACATCCAGTGTCTCCTCTTCCCAGCTGTGCTCATGGATCCCATCAGGATCCTACAGCTGACCCTCTGGGACCAGGCCACCAGCAGAGCCACCATGCTTCAGTACTGTCCCATACTGTCCCACTGCCCCATACACACTACTGTGTGCTTCCAGCCTCACAGGCTTCACAGCCTTTGTGCCCCGTGGCCAGTTCCTGATTGGCACAGGCCATCTGATGGCCACCCACCTGGACGTGCTTGATTTTAGCCAGATGAACCACAAAGAAGACCTCAGCAGCTGCAAGCCCCATAGCAGCAATCCTAAATCCAGTGCTGGTGGTGCAGGCAGCTGGAAATCCCCTTTCCTGCCTGGGGCTGACTCAGCACCCCACGGGGCTGTTTGCCAGCACATGGTCCCCTTCCCCATTTGGCCCAGCCAGTGCACGTGGGGAGAACTGTCTGGCTCCCTGCAATTTGTAAATGGCTGTGACCACTGCCCACTCTGAGACATTATCAAAGCAGCCCATACAGAAGCCCTGGCTGCTCTGTGCTTCTTCAGGCCAGGCCAGGGGTTTACACTGCTTCATTTGCGGATTTTTTTTTCAGCTGTTTTGACTCGCTCCACCACTGCAGATCACTTGTCCACACGGATGAAGCAAACTCCAGTGAGGTGTCCTTGCAGCAAAGGCTGGAGCCTCAAGCAGAGCTTTCTTGTTCTCCTTGGAACTACTGAGATGTAAAGAGAAGGTGTGGGTTCATAGTGGACTTGAAGGTCCAATGTCTGTGTGAGTCAAAGTTTAAAAGCTCTGCAGCCCCTCCTTGTGAGTGACCCACAGCCACTGAAAATCATGGCCAGGCTGTGCGAGGCTATGGGTCCCAGCCCCACAACCCTTCTTTTACCTTCACCTTCCCATGCTCCTGGAGAAGGAGATGCCAGACTGAAATGGTGTGAACTCCTGTCTAGAACCTGCCTGGGTCCCTGCAAGCACACACAAGGAACCCCAAAGAGTGTTACCTCCCCAAGACATATCATCAGCCTCCCACACCCCTCAAGCCTGCACTGACAGGTCTCATCCCTGGGGGCAACCTATCTCCTCCTGAAGGGCCTGGTGTTGGCTATGGTGGAGGCAGGACAAAGCCTGCAGTGCAGTGCCCCAGGTAACCCTCAGACCCGCCCCAGGGAGGCGCTGAAATCACAAGGCTGGGTAGCAGGGAGCTCAATCAGCACCTTTTTTATTAATATGCATCATAAATAAAGAAATAAATAAAGGCGAGACACCTCATTCTAACAGGGAAATACAAATTAAATATGGTGCAACGTCCGCTAAGCAATGTACAAGCAGGAGGTAACCTAGCAAGACCAGGGCCCCTTGCCATGGTGAAGCCAGCCCAGGCACGATGCTGTGAACAGCGTCAACCCGGCCAAGGCACCAAATACTGGCATGGCCTTTCATTAACACTGTTCCCCACCTGACAGGCAGGTGAAGATCCCCACTACAGCAGGCGGCATGAACATGGCAAGGAAGGGGTTGACTGGCATTGCCTCTACCAAGGACCCCAGGACCTCCAGTATCCCCTTGTGCTTGTGCACAACACTTATCCCCCCCACCCCATGGCACTGCTCAGCAAGACCAGAAACCCTGTGCCAAGGGGAGCACCACCCCTCCCTCCCCAGGCTCCCCAACTCCCTCTGGGAGCACCACCCGATCTACCTGCTGGGAGCACTGCCCCCAACATCCCTAGACCAGTCAGGGACCCTGCCCTCATCCCCTCCCCTCCAACCCCCTCCAATGAGTATCCCAGGGCTTCCCAGGCACTGGCTCCCTGCTCAGTGTGAAGGCCATGGGGCCACTGCCCAAAGCACCCATCTCTGCACAGGGTGGCACTACCCATCCCAGACCTACTAACACTAACATCCACACGCCTTCCTCACAACCCCCCACACCCCTCTGCTCCACACACACACACACACATATCCCGTCCCCCTCCCCTGCCTGTGGCCAGGCACAGCCCCAGCCCTGCAGTGTGGCACTGCCAGGCCACTTGTCCTGGTACAACCCACCAGGCTGTACCAGGTGGTACAACAACTTATTAGGACAGGGATGCTCCAGCACGGGGGAGTCTACCCCCATCAAACCACAACAGAACCCATCAGCCCAGCCTTGCAGAGACCTTGCCAATGCACGGTGCTCCCACCCTGCGGCTAAGGATGCCAGGGATGCAGTAGGCTGCCACCCCTGGGAAGGGCACAGCTATCATCCTGCACCCTCGAGCATAAAACAGCTGGGCAGTGGGGCAGCGCTGCTTGGGTTCCTGTAATGTAGGAGTCCATGATCTGTGGGTGCTGGAGACAGTGTGGGGTGGAGGGGGGGGTCAGGCGGTCCCTGGTGTGGCTGCATGCATGGCGATGCTTGGCGATATGAGGTGCAGCTCGCAGAGGACCCCAGGGGGCCGAGTTGGCCTTTGGCAGCTGCACAGGGAGGAGCAAGAAGGAACCACCTACGGTTACTGTATTCTGTAATGGCAAGAAAGGTAAGAAACTAGCAAGAAGCTGTGTTTGTTCCTCTGGCAGGGTGGGCTACCCCAGAGGAGCCTCAGCAGCCCACAGAACTGTGCTTGGCCTCCCAGACGTGTCAATAGTCCTCATCCTCCGGGTGGGTGACATACATGATGGGCACCAGTCCCTTCTCAGAGCCAAGGCTGCACTGCAGCCAGTCACCATCCACCTTGGAGATGACCTGCAGAATATCCCCTTTGTTGAAGCTCAGTTGTCCTGCCTCAGTGGCAATATGATGGCAAAGAGCTTTCACCTCACTGCAGGCAGAGGGAGAGAAGGGTTAGCTCACCACAGGATGCTCATCCCACTCAGGATGACCAGAGGCAGAGATGAAGGAGGAAAACATGCCCTGCCTCCCTCCCCAGCCAGGCTCCCAGCTGCCTCCCAGCTCCCCCCTCACCCGCAGACTGCAGAGTTGCACTGGATGGATGAACAAAATGCATCACTGCCCCCAACCAGCCCTGGTCCACATCTACAAAAGGGAGCCAGGAAAACAGCGTGCCACCCCCAGCCTGCCATATCCCAGCACCCGCAGGATGGCCACTTGGTGTCACTCACCAGGTAGGGTGGGGAGACATCCCCCGGGCTGGCAGTGCCGCGGTGGGCACCTCGGGTGTCTCTGGCTGCGGGGGGTCTGGCTCAGGGGCTGCTTCACGCCACATGCTCGCCCCAACTGTCTGGGCCACCAGCTGGAACACGGACTTATCCAAGCTCAGCCAGCCGGAGGGCAGCCTGGAAGGAGGAAAGAGAAGCAGTCAGCGTCATGGAAGCGTCGCCGGGGGAATGGAGCAGTCACTCTCATGGCAAGGCCATGCCTTAGAGGTTTGGCTTCATGCACAAAGTGCACTGTGGTCCCCAGGCAATCTCCTGGTGGGAAGGGCTCAGCATCCTCCAGACACACCACAGCCTACACTGAGAAGGACATTTCCAGTGGACATTTTCAGGAGCAGTAAGGGTGTGTAGATGGAGAGGCGGTGCAGGGATCTCACAGCTACTGAGGGCAACTTCACACCTCTTCCTTACTTGTGATCAACACGGATAACTCCATATTCTGTTCTCAATATGTGTTTTTGGGAGGGATGAGGTGACAATGGGGCCATGTAGCAGCAGTCCTTCCCCTGGAGAGGGGATTTAGGACTGAAGGCAGTGGTAGAGCTCAGGCAGAAGAGGAAGGCCCATGAGGTGGACTGAGCAAGGGTGTGCCAAGAATTCAGGCAGGCTGGCAGGGCTAAGCACGGGTGACAGACCCCTGAGGTACCACCATGGTGTAGCCCAGCAATCAGCTACTGGCCTGACTTCCACTGCACTGCTGCACTTCAGGTTAACCAGCCCTCCTCAGCCCCAAACCACCCCTGCCCTTACCTGTTCGGTTGCCTGGGCTCTTTTTGTACCTTCCTGGACCCAAACAAGTGTCCCCACTTGATGGCCTGGCTGCCCTCTGATGCACTGGTGCTGCTGTCCTCTTGAGGGGCTGCTGCTGCTGCTCCCACTCTTTGCTGAGTTCCAGTCTCCTTCTCCTTGCTGCGCTTCAGCTCTGAAAGCACCGAGTCTGGGGGGCTGCCCATCCAGAAGGGCCAGCTCCGTTCCTTCACCTCTTCGCTGACCACAACCTGCTGGGGCTTTTCTAGGGGCTCTTCCACGGCTTCAGGACTTGGCTTACTGGCAGCCTTGGGCCTCTCCTCCAAGGCACCCTCAGAAATGGGACAAGCCTCTGCGCCCTCCACCACTCCTTCTCGGGGAGGTGGTGCCTTGTGGGTCTCCACTGACTTGGGTGCAGTATTCAAAGCAGCTTTCTTCCTCTCAGAGCGGATGAACTTTGACCCTTCAGCTGATCCCTCTATGTAAATCTGAGAGGTCTGCATGAGCTGGTACCACCATCCTGCCTGCTTGTCCTTCTTCCTCTCCCACGTGCTCTCTCGCATCTTACTCCGCTCTTCCTCCCTGTCACCATCTCCACAGGAGGCCCCCACTCCCTTGACTCTTTTCTCACTCACAGCTTGCTGTGGGCTGTGCCCTGGTGAGATGTCACCATCTCTGGCACCCCCCTGGCATGCCTCAGGGGCGGTGCTGCAGCCGTCGGGATCTTCGCTGCTGCCCCGCGTCCGCATCAGCTGCAGGGTGGAGTGCACGGACAGCAGCAGGTCCTGCTTCACCCGCAGCAACTCCTTTTGCTGCTGCTGCTCTTTGCCCATCTGCATCAGGTGGTGCTCGAAGAGGAGGTCTAGGTTGAAGGGCAGCAGAGAGAGAGGCTGGAGCAGGAGCAGGAGCTCCTCAAAAAGAGGCTGGCACACGCTGTGAGACAGGCACAAGAAACCCACTGGCTGGTAGTGTGCCAGGATGATATCTGTAGGGCAGAGACATGAATCAGAGGAGAGGCTCTTCCCAACACTGCCAAGCTGCTGAAGCTATGGGGAAAGGCGTTGGACACTAGTTTTCGGTCAGAGCTGTGGTGGCAGTGTAAGGCTCAGGCCTGGGTCAGGGAGCACCAGATGCTCTGTGTGCTCTCAGCAAACTAGCCCAAATACTGCTTTCCAGTTGTGCCTGCAGCCAGCACCTGCCTGGCAGACTAACCACCTGGATGACCTCTTCCATGGAAATAGGATGGGAATAAAGAGCATCAAAGGATGACGTTAAAATTATTTTTTTAAACTTCTTGAAGTGAACAGGGAGCTGCAGATCTGACCACTACCACCAGTACCCTGCAGATAGAGGTCTCAGGGACAGCTGAATACAGTCTTTCCAGGGACCTGTCTGGGCTGAACTGTGGATCTTAGCAGAGAATGGACTAGCATTTCTACTTGTAGCATTCATTCTTCCCTTGATTTGACCACAACTGCACTGCCCCTCCATCCTCCTTTATTATCAGCTCTCACTCTCAGGGAGAGAGCTGAAAATGGAATTTGTGGCCATTTGGCCCCACTGGGATAACAAACTTACACTACAGGCAGGACCTGCACCCTATCTCCAACCCCTTTGCCTAGCTCTCATCATCCTGACAGCCCCAGCTTTTGTTCACAATTCTAGCTCTTAATGAAGGTGATTGTCTTCTGCTCCAGAAAAACAGAACAGGCTTAGGTCTAATTGTATTTTATTCTAGTCTGGTCTAGTCTATTCTGACATAAAACAAATACATTCAATAAAATCCGCTTTTTGTCTGTCAGGAGGTTATCCTTTCCATTTCTACTTCCCATGCCTGAAGGATTTCAGCTAAGTGTGCACATCTCCAGGCATACAGAACTCTCAGCACTGGGCATGGAACACAGAAGTTTGGGGAGGGTTAGATCTGGTCTCCTGCAGATGGACTGAGAGACCTGCACTGGAGGTGATAGCCTTGGGAAGGCTATCCAGCTGCAGCTGATAAGGTGAATGGATGTCCAGGCTCAGGTGGAAGGAGCTGCATGGAGCTTGGACTTCCACCTGGGACATCCCTGGTGCATGGAGGCTGTGTATAACCTAGTTCTTCAGCTTAGAGAAAAGCAGCCCAAGCTGAGAGCAACAAGAGAAACATATTTCCATTCCATTCCACTGTGCAGAGTTTTGCTCCCACTGCAGCCCACAGCCCTCAGGATCTTACCTTCATGGTTGTAGAGGTGGTTGAACCAGAACTCCAAGGATCGGATACTGCAGGAATGGAAAAAAAAACAGGGTAAGTTAAAACAGTGAAAATCAATCCACCCAATTCATTCTCGTTCTACAAAAGAAGTGTGGCTAGAAAACAGCATTTACACAGCATGAGCCTGTGAACCTCCAGACCTAGGGAAAGGACAGCTGGTCAGTCCCATCAGCATGCACTGATCCCAAACACCCAGTCTACCACAGAACATCCAGCCAGCTTTACATGTGCAACAGTAATGTCTAACAAACATGTTTCCAGCAAGGTTCCTCACTATTTTGCTCCTGTGTCCTTGGCAGATCTTTGCTTTGCTGAGAAGAGGCTTCCATGGAAGAGGCAAATCATCTATAAACCTAAGACCACTGCTGATGACTTGGCCCAAAATACACTCATATCCTGTGCCAGAAGGGGAGAACTGGGCCACCCTGTGTGGGGACAACAGGGCAGACCTTGTTCCTGCTCCTGGGGATTCTCCAGTATTTGGAAATCTTGGGGACTATGCTGCCACTGCCAGAGGTCTTGCTGACCACTGGAGAGGAGCAGGGAAACACCATCCTAGCAGCACTCATCCCTTCACACACAAAAAGGCATTGCTGCCTTCCCCTGTTTAACACTGAGTACTCCTTATCCAAACTGGAAGGACCAGCCCTGAGTCCCGGGCCAGGGCAATTCCTCCTACAAGGCCTCACATCCTGGGATGCACTGCAGCTCCAGGAAACAGTGGTCTAAACAAGAATTTCCATGATTTATTCATATAGTATGTCTAACCTTGCATGAAGCTGGACAGACAGTCGCTTCCCACCTAATGTCCTGGGGCTAAAACAAGCTAACAATGTTCTTCAGTTGGCTACAGCCACCCCTTCTCAGTCCTGACCTGTAGGGGAGGTTTTGATCCATATGGAGTTCCCTGAGCCTCAAAGGGAAGTTCCCTGAAGCCTCCCTGAGGCTTCTTCCTTCCCTCACGTACTTCTGGGAAGTGGCTTTCCATATTCTGAAGTTTTTTTCACAGTCAACTGTGGCTGCCAGCAGTCAAGGAGCAGCAGCTGCTGCCAGCCCTAGGCAGGGACATGCAGCCAGCCCTGGGGTCCTGCTTACTTGAGGAGGCCGAAGATGAAGGCGTTGAACCTCATCGTGTGGTTGGTGAGCTCCGTGTACTGGCTGATCTTGCTATAGAGGCTGTGCAGCAACTTGGTAGAGGGGCCTGTGGAGAGAAGCAAATTGTTGAGATTAGCTGTGGTCAGCAAAGCCAAAACGGCACCACCAGAAGGAGCACCAAGGCAAGACAGACATTGTCTGGGTGCCCATGTCTGTGTGTGCATTCCCTCTCTGCCAAATGCCCACGTGAACTCACTCCATCCCAACATTTACACCCCACCTGGGAGACGGCTGTGGTCTGTCCCAAACTCCAAAACACTGGGAGAGCTTCAGTATCACAAGGACCTGCCTCCCACATTTCAGAGACAATCATGGTCATTGGCTCAAAATCAGCACGTAAACAGAATACTGTGGCAGGTGCTTATAATTTGATGTGTCTGCAATCATAGAGATAACCCCAGAGCTGTAGATTTGCCACAATCAGGCTAAGAGGCTTCTCAGTATGACACAGAAATGAGTGTGACATTAATTTCGGGGGTTTGTTTATTTTTTTTTAATTGATTTGGCCTGCTGTATGAGAACTTGGAAATTTCAGGGCAAATGACAATAAATACTTGGGCAGATTAGAGCAGTGTCTCTCCTGTCTTGCAAGAGAAGGTGAATGAGCACCCTGTTCCATGCAGGGAAATGGGTATTAGTCTGCACTCTCATCCTCATAGCCAATCTCTCCCAGCACCTCCCAGCAACAACACAGAACTGCCACAGAGCTGCAGGCACTGCTGCACAAGATCCATACCGAGCTGGGTGGATGCCTCCACCACACTCCAGGGGATGTTTCTCCTCTGGCCGATGATCATGTCCAGGACGTAAGCCTTGAGCCCATCACTCAGAATGTCCCGAACAGCAGGGCACAGGTATTTCAGGATGAGATGCCCCACGTTGGGGCTCACAGAGCTGTTCCCAAGTTTGGCCTAATGGACAACAGGCGACAGGGAAAGTGTTGGTAACTTCTCTCAAGGTACAGATGCATGGAAACAGTTCAGCCCCACGTGTCTACTACAGATACCCAGTAAGCAACATCCAGGCTCAGTAGCTCCTTGAACATTCAGGGTCTTCCACTTCACCCCAGTGCCTCATACACCAGCTCTGGACTGCTCTCTGCAAGGTCCTTCCCAGTCTGGGAAGAAGCAACAGCTTGGGAAAAAAACCTCCTAGTTAGGGAAGAGGATATCCCAATTAAAAGGGATGCCTGGTTCTGTCAAAAGGTTTAACAAGGCTGTCCTGCTGGAGGAAGAAAGGAGCAGGGGATTTTTCTGCTGCTGTACATTTTCTTGTTGCTAATTTTGGAGCAGGAAGCAGCAAGCCACATAGTAACTACCAGCACCAAGGGTTAAGGAACACTTAACTCAATGACACGTCAAGCTATAATTCCTAGGGATTACTATAAATAAACAGGGTGAGGGCAAAATGGATGGACAGAGCTCAGGTTGAGGTGAGGAAGCGTGTAAAAGCCCAGCACCAGCAGAGCAAGGACACGTTCTGCTGCATACAGTCTTTGAGCTGCCGAGGGGTCTTTCCCAATGGATCAGAAAATGGTGCTCAGGGCACAGATTTTACCAGCTGAGCTGGAATTAGACTGACCAGTTGGCTCATGCCCACAAAAGCCCTGAACTGAAACTGAACTTCTGGCTCAGGAATAATCCCGTCAGATCCACTGAGCACAGCAACAGCAGGGGCAGGTCCTGCCTTTTGACAGGTGAATGTTCAGCCTCTGGCACACTGATGCCTAATGGAACACAAGGCCAAAACCACAGCGTGGTCTGGTAACTAAAGCAATGAGGGAATGTTGCAATTATTCCCCAAACGAACACTGTAAAAATAGGGAATTCACAGTGAAGTCTTTTAAAAAGCTGTAGGAATCTCAACAGCTCCGGTTATGTTGCCCAGCAATCTCTGCATCAGCAACAGTCCTAATTAGGGGAAAATTACTCTGGCCTCTGAGATAAGATTCAATAGGTTTGGAAACTGTCCCAGTCAGGTTTCTCCTTGGGGACAGCATGCCAGGGGAGTTGTCATGTCCCAGTAGTGTCACATTGCTGCCCCAGAGTCCCCCTCTTGAAACAGAGCATTCAGCATTGAGAGGAGGCACCACAAACATGCTGATGGGTGTCACAGGACTGAAAACACTGCCTGGTACAAGCGGAAGCAAAATTGCTCTGCTTCTGTGTTATTCCAGAAATGGGACATAAGGGAGCAGAGACCAAAGACAGCCACCCCGGGACAACCTAGATGCACTTCTGTGTTCTTCCAGAAATGGGAAATGAGGGGAGCACAGGCCATAGACAGACAGCCCCACAGATGCACTCTGTGTTCACGGTAAGGGCTATAGGGAATGCACAGACACCCCAGATGGGCCGTTTTTTATTATTACTGAGCCCTGTGAGACACAGAGAGATGAGGGACAGTGCACTGTGCCCTGGCAACAGTGCCACACCAAAATCATGCGACATCTGGAGGAGGGAGAGACAAATCTCCACTGTGTGAGAAAAAAGAGCTGGTGCACTGCATCAGACCAGAAGTTCAGCTGGTCTGGTTTTCTTTCTTATAAGGAGTTGTTATAAGTACATAGGAAAGACTTAAAACAGAGCAAACATGTATCATATTTGCCCTTAATACTTTCACAGCCTACAACTACTTTCAACTCAGAGACTGTCTAAACTGGACATTACTCTTACGTGTTTAGTAAACCCTGGTGAATTTCCCTTTCCTGTGTTTTTCTGATCTTCCTTTAAATACATGTACTCTTTTAGCATCCCCAGCACCATGCAGCAGGAATTGTCACAGATTTACTAGCTGCTGCATGGCATGCCATCACCTTTGTTTGGTTTGTTCTTGGAACTACTGCCTTTGATAGATTCCTGTAGCCTTTGACTGGGAGAGAATGGACAGGCAATCTTTCTCCATAGTCTCCGTGTCACTCAGAATGCTGAGTGTAAGACATACCTTCACCCCTGGATCCCTGCTGGTTCCAAAGTGAGCCACAATCAGGTCAACAGCAGTGTTGATTGCCTTCACCAGACCTAGAGGGAAAGAACAAGTCACAGAGCTGCCAGACAGGTTGCCAGGATAGACCCTGACAAAACACCTCTCAGAGAAATCAGGCAGGAGCATTTCAAGCCCATGTCTACACACAAGCCCTCTCTGCCAGAAACACGCACAGACTCTCCTAACCCTGCCCAGATCTGTCCCTGCTGGTTCCAATACTCACCTATCAGCCTGACAGCAGAACAACCTGTCAATATTCCCAAGGGAGATGAACCATCACCTCCACACTCCATCCCTTGAGGCAGCAGAGATGGAATCTAAGGCAATGAGTCTTCTGCTGCTTTGATGCCATAGGGTGGCAGGGCAGAAGCCTTGCATTTTGGCAAGCTCTGTGATGACTGTGAGTAACAATCTGGTGGCGCGTAATCTGACATCTGCACCAGTATACTGCGAGAACAGAACTGAAATAGAAGGGAAAGCTGCCACCTGGTAGTCACCAACACATAGCTGGCAAAGGCATGGGAAACCTTCTGCCTCTGAAATGATGATGAGACAGCTGTCAAACAGCCAAAACCCAGCCCTGCCTCTAGCATTGGTCCCATCACAGCCATATCTTGTCCTTCTTTGGAATCCTTTCTTCCATCCTTTAATATAACTTATCACATAGGACCCAACAAACCTTTTACTTAAATTACAGGATCTCGGGTCAGCACATCTGCAACATCACAGAGATACACAGGTCTACCCTTGCATACAGAGACTGGGGTGGGAGCATGAAACAGCCGTTAGTCCAGGGGACATGGAGTTGCAGTGCTACAGTGGAAAAGGGCAGGGAAAGTTTGTGCCATTATGTCTACACAGGTGAGATGAGAGAGAGAGAAGCACAAACGTTTGCTTTATGCTGCAGTACACCACACTGCCATCCACGACACATGCACAGACTCACCCTTCTTCTGCAGGAGGTCGATGGAGATGGACTCCGTGTTGCCATCTGGGGAGAGGCAGAACTCAGTGGGAGGTTTCTCTGCTAGTGAGAAGTAGTCGGGGAAGAAGTCATTGTAGGTAAGCTGGAGTTGCCTCATAGACTGTCCTGCAGGGCCAAGACAGAGGGGAGAAGGATCAGCCCACATCCCTCACACCAAAGCCTCTTCCAAGTTGTTTGCTTTTCCCAGAAGCAACATGCATCAGCAGCAGTCTTCATCTTGGACCTGCTCGGACAGCAAGGCCGCAGGCTTATTCCTCCCCCAACAATGGTTTGCCATGTGTGCCTGTACAACTTACCCCCACAGCCCACCCAATATCCAGCTCCAGCTTGACTGGGGGCCCACAGGCTCTGGAAGAAGCTGGGGGGGATCACTCTCATGGGCTGGTGCTATTGAAAACCTTGCTGCACCAGACTCTCTGTGCTGCTGTGTGGATAGTTCCAGCAAGCAGGGTCTAAAGCACAGAAAGAATCCCTACTTGTCACACACAGGCATCCACAGGCAACAAATTACATGTTTTCAGCCTGTCTTCTCAGATGCCCTCTGGTTTCAAGGGGTGACTTCCGCAGGAATTCTTCCATGTGCTTGACTTCCATCGGGCTGATTCCCCAGCTCTGTGCTAGGCATCTTTCCTTGGAGGGATGGAGAAACTGTTTGGGTTTGCAGAGTGAGGTGTACGGCTTTGAGGAACTCCCTCCATGACTGGAGACTAACCTGAAGAATGCTCTCCCTCCCACAGACAGACCACACTGCTCTCCCCACAGGACTCTTGGAGGCTCAGTCAAAAGCAGCCTGCTCTGTCAGCCCTTCCTGCACAGGCTCTGGAGGACAAGGAAGGCCTTAAGGGCAAAGCATGGAGAGAAGATAGAGCCCCATCAAGCACTTCAGCATTGTCAGCTGCTCCACGAAAACTATAGCCCAGCACACAGCACACTTCCAGGGCTGGGGCACTGTGGTCAGGCACTGTGTGGCACAGAATGAAATATCCAAGGGGCAGAACTCCTGTGTGAGATACAAATTACAAGCTAACGACAGACAAGGAGCACTTCCTGAAGTCTGAGCAGGCTCTCGCGTCGTTCACTTTTCCCTTCAATCCAGCCCAGAGCTGGACCTGACTACTCTCACCTCATGGAGAAGAAGGGAAGCTCCACACAGATTACAGCCATCAGTGAGGCAACTTTCACCTTCTTCTTGAACCCTCCAGTCCTGCTGTGAGGAGATGCATCATCCCTCCTGCTCTGAGCAGGCAGAGCAGTGATGAATCCAGGCTGAACCTGGGCCCCAAGGGATGCTGAACCTGAGTCCCAAGGTCACCTCCCAAGACCCCCCCGGCAGAAAGACGGTGCGCACCGTTCAGCTTGCAGTGGAAATGGCTGGTGCTGAGAGCGCCAGGGAGCTCAAAGATGGGGTTGCCCCGGTTCAGGCGAGGCTCTTGCTGCCTCCTATCCAGGCTGCCTGCTAAGCTGGGCAGCCCCGAAACGCGGTCCAGACCCAGGGGGTTCCTCCGCCTGTACTCCCGCCACTTCAGCGCTTGGGGAGAGAGGTGGTTCGCTAGGATGCCGCAGGCAGTGAGCACCACACGGGAGGATGTGAGTGGACGGGAGGATATGGAGACACCACAGGAAGGGAGAAGACAAAGGAGGAGGACAGAGAAAGAGAGACAGCACATTACTCAGAAGTCCAGCAGCATTTCAGGACATTCGCACACACACATGGAGAAAGGCAGAGGCCACAGCCCGGCAGAGCAGCACAGGAGCCTGGGTGGCGTCGTGGCTGCAGGCACAGAGGGAGCAGGTTTGGGATACAAGCACCTGGCATGGGGTGCATTAAGATCAGCAGCCCACACTCCCCTCTCCAGAGACACAGTGGAGGAGTTGGGACTGGAAGGACATGCTCTCAGTGTAAGTCTTTCTGCAGCACACAGATGCAAATTTATCCTAGGCTGTGGCTATAAGATTGGGTGGTACTATAGGGAGCAGCCATGGCCATAGGGAGCTGGAGATGTTCCAGGCTAGCAGGTCCTGGAGCATGGATACCTACCATTGACAGGCCGTATGCCCATGCTGCTCAGGGGGCCAGAGTTGCTGCTCTCACTGCCACTTCTCCAGTGGGAATCTGCATGGCCTCCAACTCTGCTCAGGGACATGCCACCCACTGAGAGGGGCGGGAGGGACCCACTGTGGAGTCGGTATTCAGAGAGCGGTGGGCTTGGCTCCAGCGGTGCCTCCTTCTTGGGAATCATCTTGGGGTTCTCCTTTTGCCTCAGGGCATCAGCTTTGGTGGTTTTGGAGGGCTGCATGGCACTGACAGCAGGGGACGACCTCGTGGGCAGCAGGTTGGCAGAGATGGGGCAGGACCTGCTCCTGGGCGGCTGGTTGTCTTCAGCTCTCTCTGCGGCGGGCGAGGAGGAGGAGTCCACGCTTTGGAAGAAAGGCACGTTGCACCGCACAGGGGAGTAACTGCCCAGTGGGGACGGACGGGTTGTTTCGGGGGCAGACTTCTTAATGCCCCCATCATTGCGGGAGGCAGCTCCGTCTGCTGAGCGCTGCGTCACGAGCGTGCCATGGGCCTGGCTCCCCGCCACCGCCGCCTGCTCTGCCGAGCTGGCCAAGCCTGAGGGCTGGGAACAGGAGATCTGCTGGCTGGAAGGCCGGTTGCTGGACAAGCTGTAGAGCTGGGAGAGGCTGGAAGCAAAATGGCTGTGCAGGGCACGTGCCTTGGGTGGCTTGCTGAAATGGTGCTGAAAAACAAAAGGCTGGATGGGGAGAGTCGTGGGACGCTGGTCCTTGCTGTAGCGTACCACAGGCTTGCTGTCTGTGCCACCACCTTCGGGGAGAGAAAGGGGAACAAAGTGTGAGCATGGGCAGAGGGACGATCATCCTCAGCCCAACAGACTGCAGGTAAAAGGGAATGCGCTCTCTGTTCTGGAAGGAAGAGCATGAGCTAGAAGCCAGTTAAACATGCAGAGGGGTTCCAGTCTGAACTCGTTACACACTTCAAGAGCTGGCAATGTAAAGATGTGTGGCCTCAAATGCAGAGTCTCCAGCTGTTGACAGCTGTCTGGAAGACTGCACCAGGAATTTGTCTGTCCTGGCAGGCTCACCAGCTTCACATCCCTTCCCAATCCCTTGCTCTGTGGGCAGCACAAAGCCATGGGGTCAGATGCCTGCCCTTAAGCATCCTTTTCCCAAGCAGTACCACAAAGACATTGCCCAGTGCACTGTGGTACAGACAGATTTCTTGCACCAAAAGGACACTGAGAATTCGCACAGCCGAGCACAAGCATTACATGCAATAGCACTGCAGCTCTGCATCCTACATCTCAATATATTGGTGCTGATGCAAAGGCTGATTGCTTGCCCTTCTCCCTCCCTCTTCTTTCTCCTGTAACTATCTCCCCTTTGGAACTTCCTTCATCCCCATCCCTCTACCAGACCCAAGCGAGATGTTCCCAACATCCTGCTTCCAAGCCAGGAAAGTGCCAGTCTGCTCCAGCAAATGATGTCCTGAGGGAGTGTGCTGGGCTTATCTCCAGCTCCTGGTGGGGCCACAAGCTCCCGAGGGACACAGCTGAAGTGTGACACACTGTGCACTCAGTGCACAACACACATAACACTGGATGCACACATGGGGCTGACTGAGATCCCTGAGCAGCCCTAGTGTTACCTGCTGCCTGTGGGGTGTTCCAGACCTTCCTCCCTATAGCTAACTCATATCCCTAGCTTTTAGCAGGGCTTGCTTTCCCTCTAGTCCCTCTCAGAACCTCTAGGCTTGCATGGTGCTCTCAGCTGGACCAAGGCAGATATGGCTCTATCTCCAGTTCCAGATAGAAGCTTCTCGCACAGCAATGATGCTTCTCACATTGGGAGGCAGGCAGGAACTGCTGGGATATATATTCCTGAGAGGTCCTGTCTGCCTCTCCTCCCTGAGCAGTGCTTGCTACTTCCAAGTACTCCCTCTGAAAATAAGAGGGCTGCTCCCAAGTAGTCTTCTCCCAGAAGAGACCTGCTTTCTCTGCCATCCCTCACCAAGCAATCGTTCAATAAACAAACAGGACAATACCTAAAAAACTCTTGTTTCAAAGACCAAAATCTCTTCCCCCCACCCCTGCCATGGCAAATGAACATGTTCTTATCTCCTGACAGAAATCTTCAGGACCTTAAATGGAGACAGTCTTTTTTTGGATGTGTTAGGGGCTATTTACTGCAGTGGTCTGGTCAGAAGCATATTTAGACGGGCTTTTCCGTGCACAGAAGGTACAAGACATGTCTAGGGCAGAGAGAGAGTTCTCCTGCCATACTGGTGAAATGGCCATACCTCCAACAGGACTGTCACACAGCTTCCTCATAAGGACAAGTGAAACCAATATCAAAGCGGAAAGCTGTAAAACTCACCTACTACAGGCCTTCCTACAGAGGTAACTGTGACAATTACTCTCCATGGGAACCTTTGCTACAGTCCAAAGCACTGTGGAGGACTTCACCAGGATATTCCAGCAGAGGTACATTGATTAGTCTCTGCAGGACTAACATTGTAAGTCCCAGCAGAGACTATGTGATGTCCCTGAACCTTCACGGAGAGGAGACTGCTGGCTATGCAGTCTCCACCTCTTCACCTCTGCCCCAAGTAGCTCCAAAGAAGAAAGGCAAAGTCCATCTGCTGTGAACATGACTTTACTGAGCATCTTCACATCTCTGTCTTAAGAGCTAAGGGCAGGTGGTTCTCATGGGTAAGCGCACTGAATACCTGGAAGGGAGACAACCCTTCAAGCTACACAGACTCAAAGTACTAATGTCATGTCCTCCCTTACACGATATGAAAGGTTTGAACAAAACCTCAAGAGGCTTTAGTAATACAAGGACAACACATTTGCATTGATATGAGTCTGAAATAAGCACAGCAAGGCTTTGCCCCAGGGAAAAAGACCAGGAACCAGGTAGATCAGGAACCAAACTGCAAAGGCACTGGTCTCCTATCACCATGCAGGTTCCCCTGCAGATCCCCTCATTTCCCAAAGAGCTGCCTTTCTTTTTACTTCTCCATTCTGCCTAGTTTGGCTCCTTACCGTCTGCTCGGGCTCTAACATCTTTTTGTCCGTGGCCACCGGCAGAGCCACCCGAGAAGCTGGCATCTGCCTCCGTCAGCAGGGAGAGAGAGGCTTGCTCACCTGCCCCATGCCCACTGGGGACCTTCTCACTGGAGACTGAGTCCTTGGTGGAACACAAAGCCTGGCTGTCCCCAAAAGCGTGGTTCAAACAGAGGCCCTCGCAGCTCCGGTTCAGGCCATGGATGAAGGGCATGGGTGGAAGACTCTGGCTCCGCCGAGCTCTTTCTTCAAGGAAGGTTGGGCAATCCCGCTGAGTCTCAGGTATAGGAGAGAACTCCAAGGAGGAATCACCGCTAGACCGGAGCGGTGGGGAAGTGCCATTCTTCTTCCGTCCTTTAGCCAGCTCAGCGAAAGATGTCACTCTCTTTGGAGGAGAACTCTGGATGGGTATTGCTGGACTTTCACTCAGCTTGACCGGACAGCTCACCATGCGCTCCAAGGAGCCCAGCCTGCTGCTGGGACTCCTGTCCAGGTTCTGATCGTAGCTCCTGGAGCGCTGCCGGCTTGTGTTGAGGTTCGGTGGTGACACATTGACATAGACCTGACCCTCAATCGTGTTCTGGGTGGATTCTCCCTTTGCCTCCTCTTCACTGCACTCCGCATTGCCTTCCTCTTGTCTCAGGTCGGGCCTTCTAAACAGGTAGTATTCTGTGGGTTGGGCTGGGCTACCCTTGGTCTGGTCTTCTGAGCAGCTAGTTATGGAAGATCCTGCAGGGCTAGGGGATGACTGGGAAGACAAGTCACATGTGACTAACTTGTAGTAATTCTGAGTAGCCACAACGAGCCGCGCTTGGCTCTGGAAGCAGGCAGTGAGGTCGGAGCTCTCTGAAGTGCAAGGCTCACAGTGGAGGTGGTAGGAGTTGCAGTTAGCATCAAGGACAGGTGAGGAGGAGTGCTGACACCCACACACCTTCCCCGAACTCTCTGGGTGATGCGACTCGCAGGACATCTTGGATTCTGTGGGCGATGAATGCAAATCCAGGTAAAAAGCTCCTGTGTCTGAGTGGCTGCAGAAGGAAGAGTCACAGGACAGGTTGGCTGAATTCAGGTTTGATTGAGATTGGCCATTCATTTTGTTGTAGAGAGCACTGAAGTTCACCAGCACGCCATCGGAGCTGTTGCAGGAAGAGTCACTGATGTAGCCCATCTGTTGGTCAATCACTTCAGACTGACTTGATGAACTGTAGCACCGACAGTGCTGGATTTCCGAGCTGGAACAGCTGCACGTCCGGCTGTGCAGGGCATCCTGATTCCTCAGGGATTCACCTGTGTTCTGGTTCCACTCATGGTCACCACCATCGAAGGAGAAGCTGGAGGAGCTGCCACGGTGGCAGCTGCATTCGTCCAGCTCCATGCGTTCTGAGGCCTGGTGGCACCTGTTTGCATTGTTCCTCTTCTGGATGTCATCACTGCTGATTTTGTCCTCTTGCCCATCCACCACACCGGACCGGCTGGCCATGTTCCAGGATTTCACAATGTGGTTGGAGTCATGGAGGTGGAAAGGGGGCAGGGCCAGCTCCTGCAGATTGAAGGGAGGTTTGCCATCGACAAGTGAGTTGTGAAGGTGGAAAGATTTTTGACCCAAGTCATCCCCAAAAATGCTGAGATCTTCACCCTCACTCAGCAGGAAAGGGTTGTGTCGCTTACTGACACCAGGAACAATGAGATCCCTTGCTTTTCCTTCTTTGTTGTCTGAGGCCTCTGCTGAGGTTTCAGAGGTCTGGAGAAAACTGCTGTATACCAAGGAGTCAGTCTGTGAAAGGTCTCTGTCTGGAAGGGCAGAGGTCCGTGTAATGCTGAGCTCTGGTTGGCAGAAGGGGTTGGTCCTTTTGCTCACGGAGCAGCACTGTCTATCAGGGACCTGGCAATGCACCAGAGGAATGTGATGGACAATCAGCGTCTCACCAGTCAGTTTGGGTGGACTATCCATGGTGAGGAATGCTCTTCAGGGCATCAGTGAAGCTGGTACCACCCATGAACAGGTAAGGCTGCACATGAGAGGCAGGGAGGACACTTCTCATGAGGAAATTCAGACACCTAGAGAGAGACAAAATCACAAAGGAAGTCACCTCTCGGGAAAGGCAGTGACTATTTAAAGCAACCTTGGTTTGACTGAAGATTTCATGTGTTGACAAGGATCAAAAAGACAAGTCCTTGTAAGCACAAGTACCTGAGGATGAGGTCCTTCCTCAGGAAAACAAAGCATCACAATGTAAGACAAACACGTCACCCTCTCTGGAGGCTCCTGAGACGACACTTGTGATTCCACCTGACCCCTCTCAAAGTTATCTGAAGTGAGTAACTGATTTCAGTCAAGTGGCCAAAGGGCTACACAGGCTTTGGGCCAAACAAAGGCCTCACTGCAGATGGCACTGTGTGCTCACAGGAAAACAGCACAGGATCTGAAATGAACCACTGCACTTTGGTGAAAGCAGTCTATCTTCTCTCACTGAATTAAACATCTTTTTCTCCTTTTAGGTACCTTGAACTTTCCTTCAAGAACCAAATACAGAACTGCTCTGAAATGTCTTGCAACATTTGAGACACACAAGTCCCGGCAGGGACAGGAAAGCAGGATCAGACTGGAACAGGAAAGCAGCAACAGCCATTCCTCTCCAAAATCCGTATGGCCCCATGAGGTCCTGACCCTTTTAATGGTGCCAGGGGAGTATGCCAAGTATGCAACTACTTATGTACACAAAGGCCTCTTCAGTGAAAAGGAGTAGATGACTTCAGTGGGGCCATGGGGAGCCACTGCTGATGGTAAATAGGTCCCATACAGCACACTGGCTTCTGCTCACCTTTTGCTGATGGTTAAGCCTCAGCTCAAACTGGTTCCTCCTGTGCTCTGAGATGACTGTTTCACAGCTCTCTGCTACATTATCTGTGTATTTACCTGCTTATCATATTACCTGCTGCACTTCACAACAGTACAACCGCCACAGTCCCAGGAGTCATACAGACAGGGCACTAAGAGCACCAATCCCTCTGTGTTCAATAAATATCAGGTTCTCTTAAAGCCAGAGGAATAACAGAATGGTTGGGGTGAAGGGACCTTAAAGATCATCTCATTCCATGGCCAGGGACACGCTTCTCTAGACCAGGTTGCTCAATGCCCCATCCAACTTGGCCTTGAACACTTCTGGGGATGGGGCGTCAACAAATCCTCTGGATAACTTGTTCCAGTGCCTCATCACCCTCACAGTAAAGAATTTCTTCCCAATATCTAACCTGAACCCGCCTTTCAGTTTAAAGCCTTTTCCCCTTGTTCTATCACTACCTGCTCATGTCAAAAGTCCCTCTTCATCCTTCTTGCAGACGTTCACCAGCATCTCACATGGAAGCAGAGAGGATATATTAATTTCTCCTTCCCCACCTAACCTGGAGGTGCAGCCTGCAAGTGCTTCCAGAACAGACTTGCCTTTCCTTCTATACATCAGAGAATCCAGCACAGTCAAGTGCACGGGAGGACTAAAGCAGCAAGGAGAGGAAGAAACCACAAAAGACATCAGTGATCCAGGATGATCCTGAGAGATTAAAAAATGACCTAGTGCTCTCACAGGTCCACCATTTGTTCTGAAAACCTTGGCCCAAACACCCTAGGTTAGCAATACACATCTCCTACCTCATCCAGGCATCCTCAGTGTTCACTGCACCCTGAAAACTGCATCCTGTGAGCCTGCTCTGGACTCCAGGACCTCAGGTCTGCTGACCTTCAGACTCCAGAAAGTGGCATTCATGTGGCCCTTGCTTACCTTACCCCTTAGCTTTTGTGACTGTGGAGTGATAATGGATTTGGAGCAGAGCTGCAAAGGCACATGGGAGCCCACGAGGGAAACTGAGAAATGTGGGATAAGTGAAGTCAGAACAAGAGCGTAAGCAATAAGACAGCTACACAAAAACATCAGGAACTTCAGTTCTTTCAGCTTCAAGGTGTAAGAATAGCAATTATAAGATGATAAAAAGATGATCAAAAGAAGTACTTTCCTCCCACACATAGTAGTGCTTCTCACAGACACAGGATGATGCTGTCAGGAAATAAAAATACAAAGATGGAAACAGAGCTAGTGTTTACAGCAAACACCCAATAATGCAAAATTCAATACTAACACCAGTGTCAGAGAACAGACAGGCCTTCTGGTAGATACTCCCAGAGACTTACAGGGTAGGGATACTCACCTACATGTCTGCTTCTGCTGGGATGTTTCATCCAGGATTAGGCTCCAAAGGACCTACTTGGAGTACATCCAACTGGACTATTTACTGTGCGACCCTAAACTCTCCCTTACCTACAGACTCCCTAAAACCCATATCAGCCTTTACACCCCTTTTAGTGACTCCTCCGTCTTACAAGCCTTTGGCTCCTTTCCCACAGCCACTGCCACAGAGCCTGAAAGGAATGAGTCTGTACTCAGCCTGGATCCTGGGGGGGAGACTCTTTACATCAAGGATTCCCAAGATCCCGCTGTGGGTGACAGTAGCTCCTGACCCTGAGCCTAGCACACACATGCACACGTGCTGAAAGTGGTGTGTGGGTGGGGCAGTGATCATGCCCCCTTTTGGACCCTGTGCACCACTGATGGCGCAACAGGAGCTCTGAGCTTATCGGAATTTATTTTTATTTAACTCAGCAGAAGTTTATCCTGTCTTCTCGCCCCTGCCTGCCCCCACCTCCCAAGTATTTTGGGAAAAAAGCCGGTCCCCCAGTGCTAATCTACTCACACGGGCCATCCCTGCCCTTGTTACTGCCCTTGTAGCTGACTGTAATGCTCAGATCAGATCTCTCCGTAAGGCTTTGCTGTATTTCCAGTGCTGCCACAATGAATCCATCTGACAAGCATTGTTTTGAGGATACAGACCACGATGGCAGCACACTTCACTGCTGAAGCACCGTGTCTCCACTGCCTCTGGAAAATGGCTGCTTGGAGCCGGCTCCCAGCACCAGCACCCATCTGCTGACAAGCCCTGCCGAGCAGCACACCATTCACGTCAGTGCACAAGCTGCTGTGGGAGGACGAGGCTTGCACAGACACACTCTGACATTTGACAGCAAAATGTCAGAGCTGACACGCAGCCATTTCCCAGCTGTCTCTCCTGTGCTCTGGCTGCAACACGCGGCTCTGCCCAGCATTTTGGTTTCGGCGGCAGCACAGGCTCCTCGGGAGGACTGTGATTCCCGGGCTGCCACAGACGCTGCAGCAGACAGATGCCCATCCTGCCTGCACCCACAGCCTGCCCCCAGCAAGGCTCTGAGGTCCAGGCATCACAGGTGGCGTGCAGACAGCTCCTGCCAGGAGACATTCTGATGGCTTCTCCAGGGAGAGGCATGATGCCCTAGATACTCCTTCTCTCTCCCTTGCAACACCTCTCCTCCCTTCCTCTTGACTTAGGGATGCAGGAAGGTTGGCAACAGCACTGCCAGCACAAGGATTATTCATTTCCCAACACCAGACCATCCTCCCTGGCCCTGCCACTGCTTGACTCTCCCTCTCATATTCTGGAATATAGTAGAATGATCCTTCCTCTTCCTATTCTGGGCCTGCTAGGCTGGGATTGACATTGGGAAATAAAATGCAGCAGGCAGACTAGTTTCAGATTCTGCTTGCTTTGTTCAGCTCTTTGTAAAACCCTCACTCCCCTTTGCAACAGGAAATTTCCAGATGTGGATAGGCAGTCCATACCCGAACGCTTTTGGCCAGATCAGTTCAGTTCATTCTTCTTATCATTTACAGCACAAGCCCACGGTGTGCTGAATCTTGCTCAATGCTCAGTGCTACACATACAACAGCAAACACAGCATCCAGCATCGATCCCTGCCTGGAAAAGCATGTCATGGCAGTGCAAGGCAGGGAGGCATGCAGGGAGCACCGCAAGCCGAGATCTGTCAGTACAACAGCCATTTTATTCTCCAGCAGCAAAATTCTTGCCTTCTCCATACTGACACCATCTGCTGCAACACGGGAGATATGGGCTCTTTACTCAGTGAGCTCTTTCTTGAGGTGCTTAAGGGGTTACCCGGAGAAGATGAGGGCCTCACATTTCATTACCTGTGGGTGTTTCATTCCAGTCCAGCCAGTACAGAGCAGGAAGGAATGGCTTTTTGTGAGACACCTTTGTCTGGTGTGGAACTGCTCGGGAATTATTTGTAGCCCCATGTATATAAATGCACAAAACAAAAACTCCTTAGCTACAGCAAAGCTCCAGGTGAAGAGCAGGTGAGTGCTGAGCAACAAAGGATGGTTCAGCACTGATCTGAGAGCTGCCTACCAAGTCATGTCTGTGCTTTAGAGAGGAGGCAGCATGCTGCAGGGAACAGGAAGAGCATGAAGAATTCTTCAGGCTCTGCACTTCATGCCTTTTAAGTCCTTGCTGAGCACTACAGAGAGGCCCTCAAATCCCTCTTCTGTCATACCCTAAAGACTGTGCTAATTTAAAGATGGTCGGTGCAGTTTTATGGCTTCTGGACACAGACTCCTGCCTCTGCAACACTACTGAGAAGATGCAGAGGCCTCCAGAGCTGTCTCTGAAGTGGTTCCATTAGAGGGGGTTGGTGTAAGCACCAGCCTTGTCTCCCAGGGGCTGATGAATTAGGTGTGGTGGTACACATCTTCAGAAACCCTACTACCTCTTATGGCTCCAACCACGATTTTGGAGTTCTACTGCCAAATGCTTAACATTCCTCTCTGCTCAATGCTCTCTGCTGCAGGGTGATGGGGTTCAACACAGAGGGACACAGCCTTCCTCATAAAATGTAATGTAATATTGGAGGAGGCATGCAGAGATACAAGAAATAAATGTGATTTAAATGTAAAAAGACTGCACATAGAGCACAAAGGACGAAGAGGCAGGAGAAAGATCATCAGAACTGTCAGCTGGAGGCAATGCTGGCTTCTTGGAGGATTGCTTTTCTGAACAGATTACTGTTTCTACAAAACTAGTGACTTCATCTATGAAATTGAATGTCCAAAGGAAATCTTTAACTGTGAGGGTTCTTGCTGCCTCTTTCTGCATGGCTGTGGTTTCACTGTCATCAGCATCTTACTCAGATGCACTAAGATTCATCGTGTCACTCGAGGGTGAAAGACAGAAAAACAGGGTTAAAAGCTGTGCATTCAGTTTCATAGAAGAAGCAGAAAAAAATCCTATTGTATTGGAGCTGCTTGTTCTGAGAGCTGCTCCATGTGAATCCCTGACTCCTACAGCACATTTGCATTAACGCGCCTGAAGAAACCACACAGCCCCACAAAACAAACACCAGCAGAAATGCTGCAAAAAGCAACAGTTTGTGTGATCTTGCAGACACGGGCACAATACAGACATGTCCCCTTTGCTCCACGAGGAGCGAGACATTCAGTTTACTCCCTGTATGTCTAACTCCAGGTAAAAGAGCCAGGAGATTAATCCAAACTGAAAGCCACCCTTCAGACAGTGTGGGGTGATCTCAGGTACAGTACTCACTGTACCCAGCACCAGTACTGCAGTTTGTCCTTGCACCAGCTCTGCCACTCCAAAAGCTGCCACAAAGTACTGAATGGTTTTGAAGAAAATCTTATCAAGGAAATTTCAGGAAAATGGAGGCCATTCAGGGAGCACCACTGAAGAAGAGGATGGGGTGAGTGGCAAAGGATGAGTGGCCTGGTGATGGGTCTGAACCATGAGGGTGAGCAAGCAGAGGGTGGAGCTGAGGAAGCCTGTAAATTCTTGTAGGGTGGTACTAGTTAGTGGTATTTGTTTGGACATCTGTTTATTTCTTGCCAGCTAACACATCATCTGTCAAATTCACACCTTCATTAAACTCTTATTAAATCATCCAGTGTGTTTAATGAAAGAAAAGGTGCAAAAGGAAATACTAGTTCTTTGACTCATTCTAAACCTCCAGCTCTTCTTCCCTGCCTCGGGAAACAGGGAGCATAGTGAGGGTGGTCTGCGTGGTCCCAGAGTGAACACTGCAGAACTTGATGTTTAAAGGGGGCTGCGGTAACATAGAAACACTAAATTTCTGCCTCATCTCAGGCTGGTTCTTTTGATGGTGCTGAGCAGTGATTCCTAAAAGGACAGCTTCCCTTTTCCCTCCACAAAGAGGTGCTGCCTTGGCCAGGGCTTTTTCCAGTGGTTTCCAGGACAGTCTGACTAAGCCCATGATTAATGTATCATTACATCTCAGAACCATATAGGATTATGATGTATTCCGAATGGAAACTGCAGCACGTGACAGTCAGTCACAGCCCCTGAGCTCCTGACAGCAAGGACCTGCACAGGTCAGGGATGAGGGACTCACCAGCAGAGATGAAAATAAGCAATAGATGTAGTTTGTGTATTCCTGACAACACAACTTGACATGAGGCAGGTACTGCCTCCCAGTCAGAGGAAAAGATGGCCCAGCTGCTCTGTGCATTTAGAGTTACACAAGACACCAGAAATAGCTCAAGCAGTAGATCTATACCAGCTATCACAGGAGCCAGGACAGTGACCGAACCAGTTTCTCCCATTTCTGTGCTCCCTTGCTCCGTGACTCATCATCTGGCATGTGGCAGTGGGTAAGAGCCATTTACAGGGCATGACTCACAGCATCCACTGAGGTGATCTGGGATGGAACCTGCTCCTCCTCCTGCCCCTCAGCCACTCAGTCCCAGCCCCCACCACATATGCTCCTAATTACTTTATGCAAATCCGCAGAGAAGAAAAAGGCTCTGATGTCTCTAGCTGTTCATATCACACAGAACTTGCTGCTGAATTAAAGTGCAGACACAGTAAATCCTTTCTTATCACAGACACTCTAGTAGAAGCAGCAGCAGGAGGAGGGACTATGCTTGTACAGCACCTTTCTGCCTGAGCACTCTGAAAGCTTACTGAAGATCTTACAAGAGCAGAAATCACACCATTCCATTTTGAAAAATGGATCTGCCTGGGTGCTGAGCCTGGCTGTTGCAGGGTCACCAGAGCAATCAAGAAACCATGCAGAAAGAAAAAATTCCTATAAGCCTATGAAATTGCTGGGCACATCCTCAAAATTTGAGGATCTCAAGATTAACTCTTCCCTAGCTGCACATCTTCGGCCAGGGCTTAGTGATCCTGGCCTGGTGGCTGGTTTCCCTGTCCAGGGCAAGGGAGTTGGAACTACACGATCTCTGAGATCCCTTTCAACCCAAGCCATTGTATGATTCTGTGAATTGTGGCAAAGCAGGACTGTCAGCTGGCTACCTCATGAACAGGTTCCTTTTGCAGACCTGCCCAACTGAGGAGCCTAGGAACCAGCAACTGCAGCTGAATGGTGACAAAACCACAGCCAGAAGCTGTGGGTGAACCTGAGTCAAAGCCAGAAGAAGTGTGGACTGAAGGTTTTCCCACCAACTTCTATACCTGGGATCCATGAGCAAAAAACACTCCACCACAACAGCCACAGGATGCAGGGAATGGAGCGTTTGAGGGAGTCAGGCATCAAACTCAACTCAGCTTCAGTACCTGCAGGCAGACAGGATGGCAAAACTGCCCCACAAGTCTGTCATGGATTTCACATGCAAAGGTGAAAGAGCAGCTGTTCTTGCTCAGGTCTGAGCTGCAAGGGTGAAGGCTCCTGAGATGACATCAAGAGATGAAGAGGGTACAGATGCTTCATATAGATGGAAATATTCTTAATAGCACTGGGGACTTCAGGACTTGCTAGAGATCCACAGCATCCCTATAATTACTATACTCTGGAAAGACCTTTAAAAGAGAGGTCACAAATCTCTTCCACTGGATTTTCTTCCCTAACATTTACTGGAATCTGGCTTCAAGAAACTTAGTGTTGCCCAGACCATGGCAAAGGAGATGACCCGCTTATCCAAAGCTTATGGAAGGACAATTTCAGAAGCAAGTTTAATATGCACAAAACAAAGCACGAGGACAGCTCTACCTCAAGTAGTCCTAGATCCCTTACCACCTCCACAAGTTGGGGAAAAGAGATGAGCTAAGTCCTAAAATGGACGAAGATGGTTTGCCTTCACAGGGAATAGGATCTCGCTATAGAAGAGGTCAGCGCATTCGTACAGGCTCCAGCCACTCCACGGCGGCATATCCTCCCTATTGCTTCTTCTCCCAGAGACTAAAACTGGCATTGCATTTCTGTCCAGACCATGTGCTGCAAGGAACCAGAGCTGCAAAACAATCCTGAACCCTCCCTGCAAGGCAAAAGCATCAGTGACCACTTGAGAAAGCCTGACAAATAAGGAACTCGGTCTTAAGATAATTCAGTTAAAGAGGCTGCAAAATGATGCTTATTGCCTGTTCAGCCCAGAGCACCACATATGTAGGAATCACTCACTGTCAAGTGAAAACCAAACACTTCTGGGATGGCAGATTACAGATGTACATCCTCATGCAGGAACATAGCAAAAGCACAACAGGCAGCAAAGGTGGCTATGGGAGAGTGAAATAAAAACACAACCAGGCCAAGTTCTTGAAATAAAAGTATACCCCTCAGGCCACTATAAATAAAGCAGCTAGAGATGCCAAAAAGCTCCAGCAGGATTATTTTCAGCCTGAACACAGCAGTGGTGCAATGGTGTGCTACCACACCCCAGTGAATAGGAGAAGCAATGAAGGTATGGCATTACCTAGGAGTGATGGACATCAGTTCTGCCAGGCAGCCAGAATGCCTGCATCTGCAGAGCTGTACTAAATGATGCAATCCTACACAGAATGTAATACACACTGCGTGCAAACAAATCAGGAGCTCTGAAATCAGGCACAAACAGAACACATCCCAGCAGCAGCCTGGTTTTACTAGATGTTCCTCTTCACAGTGCTCATCTAAATGGTTTTTTAATCAGCAGCTGTGTCCAACAGCTGACTCCTGCTAAGACTGCGGGAGACTTTAACTCTTTGTAACCTAAGGTTGTTCTACCAAGACCAGAAGCAATACCTGGATACACAGGAAGACATCTTCTGTGTCTCCACTGCAGAAAGCAATTCAATGGTCTGGAGGATCACAACTCCCTGATTTGGGAATGATAGCACTGTAGAAAGCAAAAAGGCTGAGTATCAGCCCAATAAAGGCAGCATCTGATGAGATCAATGCATGAAATTTATCCTGCCTTCTGAAGGACATCAGGACCACATACAGTTATATATTAGTACATAAATATATGTAATAATAACACTGATACCCAACTGCTTTTAGACCACAGGCTTGAAGGAAGCTGGAGGAAAAGATCCTTTAGCACACAGATTTGAAAATGGAAATTGCCTGGTTACTGTTAAGACTGTGCATTTCTTCATCTTTTTTTGGCCAAGTCCCTGAACAAACAGGTCCTCTGCAATCTTGTCTGGATATCACTTCAGCAGAGTTCCACGTGGATAAAAAAAAAAAAGGAAGAATGATTCCCAGGAAGATGAGACAAGAAGCTCCTGATGTGGGGAAAAAAATCCTTGGACCATAGTCAGACTGCCCAATAACAAGCAGTCTCCTTCATATGGGAATTGTTTACATTGCAAAGAAGGACACTACACAGTCAAAGCGTCCTCCTGATGTGTGGGTGTGCTTGTATGTTTGCATGGCTGGTGGCAAGGCAGAACTCAAGAGGATCTGGATGAAACCCCAGCATCAGTTTATGTAACAGAATATTTTCCATGCAACAGAACTAACAAAAGGCAAGCCAGAATCTTAATAAAATACTTATGAATCAAAACAGACTCTCCTAATGATTACACATACTTCTCTTCTTAGATGGAAATGTATCCCTTGTAGGGGCCGGCAACCAGACCAAACTCTGTTTGTAAAGTTCTATTCAGGACAGTTTATTTTAGGATATCACTCCACAAGACAGCTCATGTGCTAATTAGACTTGGAATGACTGGGTTCAACAGAGCATTAAGGGTCTAACTAAATCTGATAACCCTGGATTAACTAAGGTCTTCTGCTGAGGATGATGGGCTGCAGAGTATGCACAGACTTATTCACAGGGGAAAAAAAAGGAGGGTAAATAGGGATGATCCTTGACTCTGTACTGGAAGAGTAGTCACAGTTCCAAGAGACCAACCAACTCTGCTGAAGGGATGACCAGGTTGGATGGGGCTTTGAGCAACCTGGTCTACTGGAAGGTATTCATGTCCATGTCCATATCCATGTCCATGGCAGGGGGACTGGAACTTAAAGGTCCTTTACATCCCAAGTCATCCTACGTTTCTATGAGCAGTCTGCTTTTAATCACTTCAAGGGTGTTTGAGAGGACTGAGGAGACACCTTCAGATTGCAGGCTTCCAGACCTTCACAGCTAGGAAACGCTCACATTTTGACATCTTCTTTCTTGAAGCTATTCTATCCTTTCAGTACCAGAAATATCAGAAAAAACAAGTAGCCAAAACAAGTGGTGAAGAACCATTTGCCTTTCCTAAGGCCTTGCACTGAGATGGGCCTCAACAAAACTTCAAGGTTTTAAAACTCTGCAACTTCTGAATATGTACTATAAATACACCAGGAAGTCTAATTCACAAAAATGCCAAGACATTTGGGAATACTGCTGGGCTTTGAAGTTTGAAAGCAAGATTCATGGACTAATTAATCACAGTACGTGAAAATTATTCATATTACCAGTTTCAAATAATCTTCCTTAATTTCCTTGAGTAATTCCATGTTACAATCAGGGCACCTCATAAATCGTTACTGTTTTTCTCTAGATCGTTCATTGCTTCATACCACAAACCCTACAGTTTCCCATTTATCTCAAGTAACTCCCATTCCTTCAGTCTCTCCTCTTATGAGAGTTTTCGAGGTCCTTGTGCAGTTTCCTGGGCAGTTCCTCAACTCTCTCCAACTACTCATTCATGCTTCACTGCACACAGTTTTCCAACTGACAGTGGGATGGGCCCTGCTTTCTATACCAACATTAGAAACCTCTGTACCATGATCTCCCATTCCTTTTGTTATGTACCTTAATGTCCATACGCACATCCTCATGCTCAGGTAAAGTCCCTTATGACCAAGGCGACAGCCAGTTACTTTTTGCATTTTAAGGACATCAGTTTAATGACCTGGAATCAATTTAATCAGTTTGATGATTTGGAACCTGACAAAGTATACTTTTATGACTATCTTCTCTTGCATAACTTAGTTTCAAGCTACAAAAATTCAACATTTACAACAAGACTAGCCTAGAACAAACCAGGGTATTTTATAATGTATCCATTCTCTGAGGAAAACAGCTTCTTTACCCTGTCTATGTAGTGTGGTTTTGGGGGGTTTGCTCTCTTAAGTTGCACAAATTCTTGGTGTAGCTTTGTGGGAGAAGTTTTCCATGTCCCCATGCAACTTCTCTTTGAGGTCCCCCAAGAGACAAGAGGGTCCTCAAAGTCTTACTAAGGTCTGGGCTGAAGGATATATTACCATGGTGAATCTTCCTCATTAAATCAGTGAGGTCTGGTGGCTTGCACCCTTGAAAGAAGATTCCCCTTTCATTCTGATGGGCAGGCCAAGAGGTTATTGTGGTTCTTCTTTTCAACCTCAATTTCTGTCAAGGGGAATGCAGACAACAAGGCATGGGATCAAAGTGGTTTGGCTGTCGAACGTGCTCTGGTACAGAGGGGAGTCATTCCCCAGTGCCTCTGCGACAAACTCATTGTTTCAGTTTGGGGTGTTTCTCTACCCTGAGGTACCAAATCTTGTCAGCAGCACAAAGCCTGGGAGAGGTCAGAGTTACAGACATGGAAATATTCTGTGGGGTCTCTGAAGCTTGTGCAAAGTCACCAAGAGCATAGATAACAGAAACCTCAATGGATCAGCACTGACTCTCAACAAGCTATAAAGCATGAACTGAATGGTGTGTGGCTGGAGCACTGCCACCTTTGTGCATTAGCCACCCTCATGCCATTGCTTGTCAGTGCCAGGACATCCCTGTTTTCTTGCAGTTTCTCCTCTCCTCCTCTTATCTATTGTGCCACGGACTGGCTAGCCCTACTGCGGAGGATGTCTGTGGTCCCCCTGTGCTCCACACTGCCTCACCTTTCCTCTGACCCTCAAAAACAGCCACTCTGAGAGGCACATGGGAATAAACAGGCTGTTAGGCTTCCTGTAATAAGCAGTCGCCACCTTCAGAGTGCTTTATAAGTACAGTAATTATAAATAGCAAGCGCCTGAGGAAATGAAAATGAGGCATATGACACGGAGCTGAAGGCAGGAGGAGACATCTGGGTAGGAATGATGCTCTCCTCAACACCATTTCAAGCACTGTGACCTGCAGCTGGAGGACAAGTCTCAGCACTAGGTTAAGTCAGATGCCACGGACTGCAGGCAAGTGAGAACAGGGTGTTGTTAGTAGAAAATGGGGAAGTGCAGATGCATGTGGAAATGCTCTTGGTGATTTTCCGAAGGGTCAAGCTACAATCAAATGTTCTTGCTACAATCACTGCTCATGATAAGCCACATTTCGGCAAGAAACCCCTTATAAGCCACTCTAACAACTAACATACTAGCAAGTGGGGAAGGAGAGGTCAACCCGAGTAAGCCAAAGCCCAGGGCAGACGTATCACTCCAGAATCCAACCATTAGAATGAAATAGGCAAAACCAAGGAAGATACACTCTGTGGGCCAATGGGATCTTGGGATATGAATCATTTATTCCTCCCACAAATGGATCTTCTCACATGCGGGCTTATCATTCTGCCACTTGAGTTACTGGACTGGGTGGGACTACGGGGAAAAATCCTGTGTCAGCAGACACTGTAATGAACCTCACCACTAAAAAGAGAAAATTGCACCAGCTCAATGATCCAGACAGGTTATTATCCCTGCTTAGAAGGACATCTGTGAATACAGCTATGCTATCTGAGCTGACACAGAAGACGCAAGACACTGGAGCCTGAGGCACACATCCCTGCTCTTCATCATGGGAACCCCAGGGATGAACCAAAAGAAAGCAGCCTGCTAAACAATTCAGGTGAGTTGGTCCTATAGGCAAAAGTAACCATGCATCTTGTCCTGCACCAATGCAGGCAGAGCAGAATAGAGAAGATCTGCCCACTGAAAGCGTTTAGGTCATGTTCTTCCAGAAGCAATGGCAGCTGGTGTGAGTTTATAAGGAATAAGGTGCAGTACTGGAGTTAACAGATGAGATTAGCAGAACTGCTTAGGGAGCAAGGACTCTAGTCTGAGGTAATAGTGCATCTGAGGCAAATTATCAGGTGAAAACCTCCTGTGTATTTGCCAAGGTCTTTCATACAGGCTCTAATTTAGTATTTCATTTTTTCCCTGTAACTCACAGAGCAGAGAAACCCCTCCTGCCAGAAGGAACTGCTAGATCTCAGCACTCTGAGATATCTGCGCTGCTGTCCCCCAAAAGCACAGCAACAGGGCAGTGACATTTTGTGCAGGAGCAAAGAGAGGCAGTTTGGCAGTGGAGCCAACAATCAGCAGCCCTGCTGATATCACTCAAATATTTATTATTTGACTCACAGGTACTGCCAGCCCCACACCTTCAGCACTGCACAAAGACCAGCACACGATCTCTCTCCCAAGAGTCCGATCTCAGAGGCTGAGCCTGAGCCAGGAGCTGCCATCACCTACATTATGGCCACTCACCCACACTACCCTCTGCCTTCCGCCTCCCTCCCTTTTACAGCAGCTAACGACCGCAGTGGGTTTTGTTTGGGTTTTTTCCCCTCCTTATTTGCTGATACAGCCACCAGAAGACTTGCCCAGTAAAATATATTTGAATGTGTCTGATGTATAGAAAAAAAACATTGTCTACATGACCCTGAGGCTGCAACACAACTGTGCTGGGGGAGGAAGAGCTTGCGGACAAGCCTGCTTTTATGCTCATCTTAACAGGTATGTCCCTCCTTTGACCCACTTCTTTCAGAAAATGAATAATAAAATCATTTTCATCAAGAGAGAAAACGAGCAGAATCAGGGACCAGAGGTATTTTGACGGCCTATTTCTTTCTCTTTGGAGAGTAACCAACTTTCAGATGAGTGTGAGGGCACGCAGGGAACCTGCTCAGCAGATAACACAGCAAATCCCTGCTAAGGCTCGTTACCAACACAGCTGTCATTGATCACTGCTGTGGATTTCACCCCTTGCCAGCCAAGCTCCCTCAGCTTCCTCGAACCTTATTTTGGCAGCCTTTTGGATAGCTCTGGAACGGGGTGGGCTTCTGTCTCTTTTGGACTTATGGACTGAAGACCCAGAACCACTTGATCCACATCAGAAGTCTTCCCATGAAGAAGCTCAGGTAGAAGACAAGTGAGGTTTCCCACTACCAGTCAGATTTCAATGGTTTCCACACGAATGGGGACAAAATCTTGTTGAATACCGTCCTGTAATTCCATAGCTGACAGGGAGGTACCTCTACCTTTGATCCTCTGCCTCTCACCACCTGCACAGGTCTCCACATCTCCTACTTTGAATTTGATTTTCTTGGGTTCAATCATCAGAACTGTGCCTACTGAGATAAGTTTTCACACAGCACCCAAGACAGAGAAGTGGCTTTGGATTGAGTATCTCAGGCTGACCCAGTTTATATTAAACAGAATGGTAAAAACCAAACAGATCTGTAATGAAACCTTTTTAATTTTTAAAGAGCAGATCTCTGGTGTGTCAGGGAAAACAATTATAATGCCAACAAGAACAAAGAGCTTGGAGAAGTACTGCAGAAAAGACTTTGAATGTACCTCATAAGAAAAAAAAAAATCTGGATTCACCAAGAAAAGCTGAGGAGATTAGAAGAAAAAGGCTCCTGACCAAAGATGAATGAGTAATCACACCCAGAAAGATATTAGAGGTAAGTAAAACAGCATCTCTGGTGCTGTTTTGGCATGAAGAAGAATATTCAAGCTGCAGCAATGACAGGTTAGATAATACAGGTTAAAGAAGGTGCAGAAAAAGGAAATGAACTTTTGAGTGGAAACAATTCAAGAAGATGAATGCACTCAAGTCAGAAGGACAAGATATTCTTGATCCCAGAACAATGAAAGAATACTTGCATGATCACAGCTGGCAACAGGGCTTTTGATAAAAATACCATTAGAAAAGAGGAAGGATGTGAAACCATGTGGCTGCAAAATATTAAAGATGAAGTCTGTAGCTGTTCTGCAAGGGCAAGGAAAGTGACCCATGTTAGATTTATCAACCTACCTCTAGTATTACATAAGGCTTTCCAAAACCACTGGAAAATAAAAGTAAGACTGGGAAATATATTAAAAACACGGCAGAGCAAAACAAGGGGTTACCAAAGGCAGACTACTGTGTGGTTATCATACCAGAGTGAGATCTCAACCAGACTCAAAAGTAACATGAGACTGGGAGAAAATGAAGGTGTCTGGGACACAGAATTTGTTCTTCGTTTACTTGCACAGCCTCAGACACCTGAGAGGTGGTAATGGAGCCATGGGCAGACCATTCCTGAGTTCATGGCATGCTCTCCTGGGCCACCTGCACTTTCTGCAATGCAGGTCTGTTGTATCCAGCTGCACCTTATCTCCATTATCTGCATCGATGCAGTGAGGGAGACACACAGCAGCAACTGTATGTCCTTCCCGTGAATCATTTCAGTCAGTTCCAGTCAGAAGCTCCTGGCCACCTTTTAAGCATCTCAAGGCAGAGATTATCTGTGCACTCTCACTGCTTAACAGATGTTCTTGTAAGAGTGGTACCTACTGGAGAAGCACAGCCTGTATGTCCTGGGGAGCACTCCCACCCCACACAGTGAAGGAAGCTGTATCAGCTTCTTTTTTATTCCTTTAGGCAAGCGTTGTACACACAAAACTACACATAATTTTTCTTCCACATGCTGATACAAGTGTGTGTGTCCCACATACATACATTCTGTTGCACATTCTGTCCTTCAGACCATGGTGTACCACACACACAGTTGTGCTGTTCTTACCCACCACCAATCCCCCACAGGAGCCTGATCTGCAGCAGCATCACAAACCCAGTCTGGTGCACACCTACAGGAGATATCCCACTCTCTGCTCCAATGAGCCTGAAAGGAACAGAGACCTGGAGACAGAGGGATTTCCCAAGTCCAAGAGCAAAACAGGTGCTTCCAGGATACTGTTGCCAACTGCACTTCTCTCTGCAATTCTGCTGGAAGCCCTCTCCTTCCCACCTGACTCCCTGCACTGAAATTCTGGATTTATCTTCATCGCCAGGTATAAAGGCCATGGAGCCTTGCCACTGCATAGGGATGGAGAGAGAGCAACCAACTGAGAACCTGCAGCAGCAAAATGGTTCCTCTGGAGAAATACTGCAGAAGAGGCTGTGCTGAGGAGAACCCCCACCTCCACAAACCCCTCGGGGCTGCACACAGCACTAACCGTCTCAGGGAACACACTGAGAGGCTGGAGAATGACAACAGAAACAACACATTTACATTCCCTGACAGTCACAACCCTGGATTTCCCCTCTGTACGCTGTACCACCCGTCTCTGACCCAGAACCCCAGCTCTGCAGTGCCCCTGTCACCTGCCTCTGCTCTTCACAGCTCCTCTATAGCTCTGCCAAGCATCTACCATTTTATCTACATTTTTCCTACCATGCTGTTGCTCCTGATAGGCCTAAAAATGCTTTATCTGAATTACTGTTGGGTAACTGGCAAATGGGAGAAAGGTTTTCTGAACAGGTAAGACCTGCCAAGCAGGTGGTATAAAATAAAAGGCTGTAAGTGTTAGGAGGTAAGAAAGCAGATTTCTGTTTCCCTTGTACTCCATGCACCTTTGTGACACCCATCAATTCACACCTTGTATGACATGTTCCTCCACCGCCGCTGCTAACGTGGCTCCCATTCACTCCACATTCCCCCCAAACACCTGCAATTGCAACCCTACATGCTCAGCATCTCCCATAACACAGAAAGACTGAATCTGCTGTTTGATTATCCCCTGTTGTTATGACATTCCTGTTTGCACATTCCTCTACGGCCACGTCACTTTAGCACACGCACCGAAATCTCATTCTTTTATGCCTTCCCTTTATTGTTCTCACTGTCATCCCGAACACTGCCTCTCCAGCATCTATATCCATATCCCACATACATCCTCCTCTTTGTTCAAGCCATTCTCCCATATGCAGAGGCAATTTGATGGAAGGATTTGTGCAGAGGGTGGGGGAGGGAAGAAGAAGAAGGCGGGGAGGGAAAAGAGGGATTTGGCTATAACAAGACCATGTAATTAAGCTTTAGTAACTGGTACCCAGCCTGAACCCCTCATTTCAGTAATTAAAAGCAGTAATTCCTCCATTGCTAGATAACCTTTCTCATCTGATCTGTGAAAAGAGGCAGGGAGAAAGCATCCATTTACACAGCCAGCACAGACACACCCTGGCAACACAAAGGACTCTAGCCAGCACACAGCTCCCATGTCTCTTAGCAGAAGAGCAGGGTTTTACATGTCATAATATTTTATCCTCCTGCCTTTTCAACATACCATTTACCAGTATTTAGGGGGAAAAAAGAAGGAAAAAAGACAAGGAAAAGAAAAACCTGAAAAACCACACTGACAGCAACCCCTCCGTCTGAGCCCTTTGTCTCTGGCTTTTCATGGAAGCGCTGTCTGTCAAAACAGCTTTTGAGATGCACAGCAGCATCACCACCAGGGATGCACGGAGAGCATGGTAGCTGGCAGGACCACAACAATCCGTGTGGGCTCGGCTGTCATGGCAGGCACAATGGAGAGCTGTGCAGCGGCACTGCCGGGGCGAAGCACGGCTCGCCTCTGCACGACCAGCCCTGGACATGACAACTGCTATTTCACAGCCACAATGGACAAACGCACATTCTGCGCAGCAGCCCCAGCCTCCCCGCTCGCTCACACCCATTATAATCACAGCAGCTCCAAAGCAACGCAGCCTCCAAAGAGACAAATCAGCCCTAAAATCCTTAATCAGGTAGCTGGCATCCCCTTTCAAAAACCAACCAGCCACAGTGCAAGAGAACGACCGACCTGAAAACCAACAGCACAACTAACGCCCACCCCGATCATTTCTCCACCTCACCTTTCTGCAGATCCTTCGTTCCCCGGCTCCTGTCAGTGAACACACTCTGCTCTGGCACCGCCGAGCACTCTGATTCCAGAAGGCTCCGTGCTCTCCTCACCAGGATGCTGTGGGAAACACAGAGTCAATTTTTTTTTTTTTAATTTTTTTTTTTCCTTCACAGCTGCATCCCTGGCAATGCAGAGGGTCTGCGCAATCACATCTCCAACGCTCCTGCTGCTGCTGCTGTGACGTGTCTGCGTGTGAAGGAACAAGCATGCCCACAGCACCGCCGCTCCAGCTCGCAGTCAGTCCCTGTGGAACCTCAGACAAGGCAGGCGATAGGAGGGAGCAGAAAAGGAGAGGAGGGGAGGTGAGTCGAGCTGGATGATGGAGGATTGATTCTTACTGGGAAATCAGGAAGGCAGCATGAGGAGAAATAAAAAGACCATAAAATAGAGCTGCATATGCAGCTGCCATAAAACAGAGCTGCAGCATCTTATTCTGTGATGAGCTGGTATTTTGTATAACGTGTGCTTGCAAGCTGTCTGACCTCTTACCCTGGCTTTGTACAGGAAAGCAAAAGGGACTGGAGTGTTATGTTCCTACCATTGAAAATGGCAGCTAGAACCCCTGGAAATAAAATGGCAGTCCGCAAAGTAATGCACAGGAGGAGGAGGAGGATGGGAAGACTGCAAGAAGCTTCTTGAAGCTTCTTTAAATTCCTGTAGTGCCTCATCCTAAAGAGCTTCATTAACAGTACCTACACAGCATCCCTGAAATGCAGCCACATCCGGAGCAAGATGCAACAACCAGCACTTCCCCCAGTGCCGAAAGCACCTGACAGGGGGAGGATGTCTGCAGTCCCTGCTCTCACAGGGGATCTAAAATCAAGATCCCACTAACTATTAGCTACAGTCTGCAATTAAAGTGCTAATCATGACCTGGGCTAAATCCCAGCATCTCTGCAAAGCAATCCACCACAAACCTCCCTCCCCGAAACAGGGGATCACCACCTGCAAAGCCTGGGCTCTCTTGCTATCCTGGAGCTACTTGAAAGGATTTTTCCATTACCCTTTTCACCAGAGGCAGCTGGTGAAAAGGGGAAATGGAACCTGCTCCATAGGCAGAGCAGTGCAGGTCCTGACAGGGCACAGGTAGCTTTGGCAAAGGATATACGTGGCTACTTTTGGTGTTTCCAGTTAGGGCATGACCACTCACCCCAGAAACTGAGCTGTACTTCAGGCTGTGCCAGGGGAGGCATCCTAGCACTGAAGCACCATCCATCTTGGAAGGACCACTCACATTATTGCCCTTTCCCATCCAGCCCCGTGCCTACAGCCCTGCGCTGAGCCAAGCAGAGCTCAGAGATTGGAAAATCCACATTGGAAAAAGCAATCCCTATGAGCCCAAACCAAACCCCATCTCCTAAACTGAGTCTGCGTGGGAAGTGAGCAGGTAAGTCAGAGAAGAGGTAAAAATGTCACATGGATACAAAGTTAGGAGAAATTAAGAACTGCCACATGGCTGAGAACTTTTTGCTTTAGGCCCTGATGCACCCAAAACAGGAACCAAGTAACACAAATACAACAGCCCAGACAACATAACACTTTTCAGAAGCTTCTGCCTCTGGAGAGGTCAACATAAACACCTATGCCAGTAAAATGTTAAGAGTTATTACTGGAAGTGGCTGCCAATTGTCTCAGATGCCAGAACACTAGAAACTTTTAAAATCTCTCTTCAGGTAACATTCAAATCAGATTTCTGACTGAAAACCCACCAGGGGCTCCAGAGGTAAGAGTTTAGGGCTTCCCCTCCAGGGGGAGAGAGACCCCTCCACCAAGAAAACAGAAAGAGCCTTGGGCTGGCTGTGGGCTGTGCAACCTGTTTGCAATGCACTGGAGCCAGAATCGCAGATGCAGCTCTGCTACTCACCTCCAAAACATGGGCAACGATCCCTCAACCAGTTTCGGAGCTCAGGCTTCACAGGTCCTTCCCAAGAGGCCGATGTATCTGCCCCATTGGGGGTACTCCAAGCTCCCCAGAACACTGCCTGCCTCTCCTGGAATGCTGGGCACCCACACCACCACCTGGTCCTGTTCAAGCAGCAGGGACAAGCCCCGGGGAGGATGCAGGAGGGAGGGACATACCTCTAAGCCTGGCCATTACAGCCAGCAGAAAGCTAGTCCTGGCAGGCTCTGCTCCAACGGAGCTGCAGTAAATGAGACTATTTACTGTGCCCCCATTAGCGTGCGGCTCCAGGACCCCCGTATGGCCAGCCCCATTGTACTGTCAGCGCTAATTAAGGCAGGCTCAAGCAGACATCTCCGGCCCCTTCAGCTGGGACAGTCGGGGAGCAGCAGCGAGGAAGGAGACAGAGAGTTTCAGCTGTGGAGCTCTGTGCAGAACAAGGAGCATTTGTTACCCAGGAGACTCGTTCCCACAGCAGAGAGGAGAATGGAAACTATTTCAGTGCCCTCCCCAGTCCTCCACAAGCATTGCCAATGCTGACGCCAGGAGGTATAAATGCTGGCAGGCTGAGTGCTTGCCTGCCTCCCTGTCCCTGCCACAGGACCCTGGCATTAACCAGTTCACTGACAGCAATGCCTGCCTTGTGTAGCAGACACATACACACCAGAGCACATGGGAGTCAGGGGGATGTTTTGTCAAAAATCAGAGAGAGCAATGCAGCAGACAAGAGGCTCTCTGACAAACACTCCTATTCAGGTATCTGTTCCCAACAGGAACATCTGTATCCTCCTCCCCAAAACATGTTAAGTGTGTTTCCCAAGTCCCAAACTCACATGGCCTCACCCCTCTGCAGCACACATCCCTTTGACGCATCTCCCTCCACAATCTGCCTCCCTCAGCAACAGCAGTAAGAACTGATGGACTGTCCTAAAGCTTTGCAGGTAGCAGGAGATCTCAGAAACTAATGAGGAAGAACAAAGCTCTTTCTTTGGGACTGTCTTCCAGGAGATGACTTCTCTTTGATCACGGAGATGAGTCAGTGCGAGAAGGGGAGCGTGGCTGACTCCACAGTCTCACGCAAGGAGGGAGCAGGGATAATGCAGCCTGGTGACTGTGCCAGCACAGTATTCCTTGAACAAGGAAGGGGAGGTAGATGGAGGTGTCAGGACATCTCTGCTGCAACAGTAATGAGGGTCCTCATCCGGCTGAAACTGGGCAGGCAGGGATAGTGCTTCCCACAGACACCAGCACTCTGGGGTATAGCTTGGAGAGAAAAAATTCCTTATCAAGCAATCTCATTATCCACAAGCATCCCAGATATCAGGCAGAATTTTTGCCATCTCACCTCCTAACCCCTTGCTCCAGGGTTGTTAGAACTGAATGCACAACACAATTGTCCAACTGTGCGTTCCAGTAAGGCAGAATATCCTACCCCGTCCTGGGCTGCAGCAAAACTCACCCCTTTGCAGGAGCCCCAGGTGCTGCACTTACACTGGACATGAGCTCTGTGTGTACCTGGAGCACCTGCTGACAACAACTAGGACACAAAAAGACCAACTATGTGGAAAAAAAGCCCAACACATTTGTGTCTTGGTCTCAGGCTTCTTCCTTTATATACCATGCAGGAATTGGCTGCTAAGGTCAGCACATGCCCACATTCAAGATGGTAGAACCCTTTCCACTTTTGCTGCAATTGTGCAACTAGATCATCCACCAGCTGCCCCAGCCTCCCACCTATTTGCTGCAAAGCTGCTCCAGCAATACCTGAACTTGCAACAGCTCAGTCCCAGATTCCAGCCGGCTGCTTGGGCTGTAGCTCAGGTGACACCCTGTTTGGTGTCAGGTCTTTAATCACCCCTCACCATGAGGTGTGGGGCACCCTCACAGCTGCTGCCTCCAGCTCAGCACTATAGCCCAGCAAAGGGAGCTGCCTGACACCTCCTCTGACAGGATGGGTATTTTGACCAAGCCCTCATTACCTTCAGTGCATCCACTCCTCTCCAGCAAACAGAAAGTGGTACAAGTTACAGCAAGCTCTCCTCCACAGCAGGTAACCTCTGCATTGCCACCTGCAGGTGCAATAACAGGAATATGCCTAGGGTATAGATTCTGGCCTATCATGACCCCGCTTTCAGCATGGCCATGGGGACATCTTCACTCTTTCCCATATGCAGGACTACTCACGAGCAAGGTGAAAGCAGCTCAGTGCCTTCCCACCTTGCTCACTCATTGCTCATGGCAGAAATCTAAATTCCCAAGATGTGGCAAACCCCATCCCTCACTACTGAGGCTGTTTTGGAAATGTCAGAGAGACAGATGTTGGTCAGAGTTGAACTAAGAGCACGGGGGACCAGAGTACGGAAGCCAACAGGAAAGCAGGAGATGATGAAACTTTATAATAAATTCCTCATGAAGGAAAATGAAAACAACTCCCCGTTCCTGCAAACTCCGTGCTTCAAGGTCAAACAATATCTCTCCAACACAGAGAGATCAATACAGGCTGATTGTTATCGGCATGTGCTTGACGTTTTTTCTATTCAGTGGGAACAAATATAGGGGCCTTTGGACAAGGGGTCAAAAATCTAAGCAGATTGATAAAAGCACATTAGCACAGTGGAAATGCCGGCCCTCAGCCCTCCCATTTCCCCAGGGGGATCACTAACTGAGCCCCACTGAGCCTGCCTTCCAAGGGGATCCCAGGACAGAGGCACAGGAGTCTCTGGGGTTATGCTGGTCACAAACACATTCACAGAATTAGGATTCACCAGCCCCTCATCACGACCCTGTGTCCCAGTGATTCCTGCCCGCTGCCCAGAACAGCGGCACTGATTTCTTCAAGGTTAGCAACCCAGGGCAGAAGTCACACCTTCAAATGAGAAAATGGCTTCCAAAGAGGAAGTTGTTGCTGTTTTTTTAAAAAAAACTTAGGTATTTCTTGTTTCTTGCTGTCTTCTAACAGAATTAATTCCCCAAATTCATGCCTCTGATGTTTAAGAACATTCTCTGAGTTTCCAGCTTATCTTTATCCATGCACAGCTCACCCCTATCCACTCGTGTTCCAAAAATAAGCTTTAACGTCAGCATTTATCCAGTCCATATTTAAAGTTACATCATCTGAGTTCTCTAATCATTTCACATTAGGTAGGCTCTCCACTTCTTTGATCATACCCACATTCCTTCTCTGGACCAGAGTTTGCACACAGCCTTCAGCAAGTGACTGGAAATCTGCACAGTCTTCCAGGCAAGGTCTCCCATGCCTTAATATGCTAAAACTTCCCCATCTCCACTACCAGTGTTTTGTCCAACGTGTCACACTGGCTGACACTTATCTTTTCCATGGCTGCACCACGCTAGTCACTTGCAGTTATCCTGCACATCACTTTAAGCCCTTGAGTCTCTTCCCTCATCGTTCCCACTTTCCCCAGTGAGCTCCCAGACCGGGCTGAACTTTCTGCGCATTTCTCATGCACACAGCCATGCAACTCGTAACCATCCAGCTCCCATTTGTTTTGGTCCTTAAGGACACCCAAGCCTCTCCCGCTGAATAACACTGAACTGCCTCTGATGACGCTTCCCAGCTTTGTGTCTTTAGGAAACATCACTAGTGAAGTCTGACTTTACAATGCTCAGAGCATAATTCGATGTATTGAATAACTTCCATTTGAAGGCTAATCTCCACTAACAACTTCCCTTCAGACCAGTAGTTCCTCTTTCAACTTTCCTGTTATCTTCCTCCACTCTGCTTACTGCTTCTTAGTTCTCAAAGGGTACTATGTATGGAAGAAATACACATAGATCCAAGGGTAGGTAGGAGAAGCACTTGAGAGATTCATTTCAGGTTACCAAACAGATAAAATATTAGCAAATCCCCTGAAAAAAAAAGAATTAGGATAATATGATGCGTGCTTGTCTTGCTCCCCCTCCTTGCTCTACACCTGCAACCATTTCTAGAAAAATCACACTGGGCAAGGTCATCACAGTCACTACCTGGATTTTCAACTTCCAGTACTGAGATGAAATCCTTCTCATTGCTGGCAACTGATGCTTCACTGACCAGGAACAGAGGCCCTCACAAGCTCCACAAAAAGTCATAACTACTCGACAGGGCTAGTGCTGGCACAGATCCCCACAGGGCTGGGCTGAGTTCCACCACCTCTACACTACTGAGATATCTATGGGAAAACCAAATCCTGTCCAGAACCAGTTGTCTGTCTCCAGTCTCTTCCAGCCCCAGATTCCAGTATGTTTATAGTCTATTTCACGGAAAAGCGCTGCTATCAACATTTTAGATACAGGAGACTGGGGCAACACAGAGATGTAAATCACTCGAAATTCTGTGGGAAAGGGAGAAATGATCCCACAACCCAACTCTCAGTGCACATCTTTTACTCCTGATATTTAGTACTGCCCAAGCAAGAGCACAAAGAAATAGCTGAATGTTTCTAGGCAGAGGAAAACGAGGACATGAACAGCAGAGCAGCTCCTGAATCATGTCTGAAGGCTCAGCTTCAATCTGGTAAGCCAAGCTCTTAAAGCGGTACAGAAAATCTTGAATTAAGGCAACGCCTAGACATAATTGACCCAGCCTGAGGTTTCAGAGTGTTTTAAGTAGCTCTAAGAGTAACCCAGTTTCTTCAAGCACTCAGATATTGATGCTACACTGAGTGAGAATATAAACTCTCACCAGACAAAGCCTTAGCAAAAGAAGCAGGGAGGGTATTGTTAAAAAGTAAAATATATATGTCTTTTAAGCAGCCACGGTAACAGTGGATATTAAGGTGTTACTGACTTCACTTGTATTAGTTTTCAAAATGGGACAAATGCGGCCCCTGCAGCACAATTTACCTAAATGAGTGGTTTCACCATAATTTATAGGTCCCCACTGCCATGAGGAAAGCCTTAAGTTGCCACATTTCATACCATATTGGAGCTGCTGCATTCACCGGTTTGTATTCTGACCTCAAATAAGAATTATGTACTTCCAACTAAGAGCCGAAAAGCTGCAGGGCTGAGCTGAATCCGCAGCCCTGAAATGGTTCACTGTGTACACTGCTTGAGGGAAGTGACTGCTTACAGTTCCCAAGATGTGCACCAAAGTGACATTCCCTTCCCATTCCAGGGGCATAGCCAGGGTGACTCAAAGTCAGGGTGACTGCACGGCACACAAGGCTCAGCTCACAGGGACTGCAATGGAAGGGATGTAGCAAGGAAAATGGCAAGCAGAGGAGAAAAAAAACATCGCTGCTGGACGCATGAGAGGCCACATCCAAGAATGGAAAAAGATTCCTGCCTTCTTGTTTCAGGACTGAGTCATAAACAGTTTGTTTTCCAAGGCAACAGCAAGTATGAAAACTGCTCTGTGTTTCCCTGCCCATGGCAGGGGGGCTGGAACCAGATGACATTTATAAGGTCCCTTCCAACCCCAACCATTCAATGACTGTATGATTCATGCAGAAAACCCACACTCACCTCACTCTGCACATGCCAAAGAGCTTCCCTGCCATCCCCTGTTCCGAGCAACAGCAAAAGTCAAGCAGGGAGATCTGTCAGTTTGCCACAAAGCAAGTTCCCAGCAGACCTCCCTGCTCGGAAACATTCCCACTCCGCTTTGCAAGGAAGCCCAGGGAGCAAATAACCACTTTCCGATTTATTAGAGACACATGATATTAATAAAGGTTGTTTATACTGATTTTTGCCCTAAGTTTCTCCACTTACCACCCCAACTGGACACACAGTGCTGCTCTGCAGTGTAACCTGCCCCAGCTGGCTATGTTTTAGTGGCAAATACAGTGGCATCTTGGCTGTGCTTCTGCAAGGCACTCTGTGATTAAAAGAGACTGCTGAACTGCACTCAAAACCCACCTACCTCCAGCAATGCAAAAGCAGAATACTGGCAGGCATAGGACTCCAGTGCTAAACAAGAGACTGCCTGGGCTCCTGAGCACCCACATCCCTGTAGGCACCAGAAAGGCTGCAAAGGGGAAAGGGAACAGGACCACTGAAAACTTGTTGGTACTCTGTCCACCACTTATATATTAACCTGCTGGCTCTCAGATGGAGTAGTTGTCTTTTGCTCTTCACCTGTGCTGTCTACAGTACCAATACTGTTAGCTGAAGGGATAAGGTGTACACACAAACAGCAAATTGGCACAAATTATAGCCATTACCATGACACCTCACACAGCACAGACTGCACATCCCCACCCATAATCACCGTGCATGACCTGCTCATTCAGAAGGGATCTGTGGTTACTGCAGATCACAGGCTGAGCTTGAGCAATAGTGGCATTTTGCTTTGAAGCAGACAAATAATATGTCGGACTGTGTGAATAGGCACGTCATATGCAAGACTTGGAGTCATCCTTCCTCTCTGCCCAACACTGGCTCATGCCTCATGGACATATATTGCAAATGGACACACTGGCGAGAGCTCAAACTCAACAAGGAAAGAGAAAGGACAGAAAGGAGAAGACTGCAAAGCAAATGGGCTAGTTCTCTGTGGAAAACTAGGGGGTACGTGAATGCAGTCCCAAAACGTATAAAAGGGCTGCTGCCTAGAGCCAGTGAACAAGCTGTTCTCCATCTCCTCAACAACAAGAAGAGAGTCCTTAAGGGGCAGACAGGGAAGCCTAAGTTAGACATCAAGTATAAAACTACCCATCCACTACTCTATCAAAAAAAAAAAAATAACAGTCAGGAGGCAAGACAGGTTTCCTTAAAATTTTCCATGCTCTTGTATGTCTCAGGAAGCTCTTTGCTTTACTTATTTAGAGGCATGTACTCCTGTTAATTTTCACGGGCCTTTACAGTCAGACATTGGAAACAATATATTTTTCCAGCTTTACTGCCAAACAAATACCCATCTTACAGTCTTGGTCAACCCACTGCATCAGGAGATACTAAGAGGTGGAAGGGACTGGATTTCTAAGAAGCGGAATGCAGCAGATAATGTCCCTTTTGCTGGGAGCTTCTAGAGATTAAATTAAGAAATCCAAGGAACAGCACAGCCCAAGGCCACCATGCCTGGGTCAGGGAGACATTATTATTATATGTCTTTTGGAGGTCCTACTGTCATGTGATTTCTGTTTGACTCAGAGAAGCAGGGAGCCTCTAATGAAGGATTAAAAGCTGAGAGCTATTTATTCCACGAGGCAGAATACCTGGAGAAACACAAACATGCTCCTGGAAAGACACAGCAAACATCCAGGTGCAGCTGAGAGTGGAACAGCATCATGTGCCAGCTGATCTAGTAACTAATCCACCTGGCTGTTAAAAACATACTCCAGATGTACTTTTTCCCTAAACAGAACATGCTTAGCATGAGCTTTCAGCCAGTAGATTCATCCTCCTTTCACTCACTGTATTGGAAAGACCTTTTTCTCATTAATTTGGTATTGGTGGAGATGATCCTTGGTCACAGTTGGGAGCCCTTCCAAATTTCTCTCTTGTTACTATTAACCTCTTCCCATCTAAGAGAGCAAGCTGTCATGGATCATCAGTCAGCTGTACTCAAGGTCTCCATGTCAGGTCAGCCCATGATTAAGCAACCTTGCGGCCGTATGTGCTTATCGGTGTATGTTTAATCGGCACAAAAAGACTTAACCCGCAGCTCCCACTTGCTGTGTGCCCAGTTGTGCAAAGTCTACGTCCTCCAAAAGTCACGTTCAGCCAACAGGCAGCCATCCCACGGACAGGCAGGCAGGCACAGAGAGCCAGAGATGGGGAATACCTGCCTGTCAGCTTTGGGCAACAATTTTGCTCAGGCTGGAGAAACAACCACAGTGAAGGAAATGCTACAGGGATAAAGGGGATCCGTGTGTGGGAGGAAATCCTGCCCTGTTCTTTAAAATAGAAAATAAAAGCTGGCAGAGAAGCAAAGCCCAGGCAGCAGTGATTGAGGCAGGACACGAAGGCAAGGCAGGTCACAGGAGATGGCTGACAGACCTGCCAAGCTTGGATCGTGTCGGACAGACTGAAATAGGGCTCAGTCTTGTGTGAGGAAGATGAAAGGGCACACTGCTCTACAGGATTCCTCATGGAGACATCTAGGCACTTCAGGAACTCATGGAATCTGTGGTGTGTAGCTCTGGCACCACACAGACTATTGGAGAATAGCCTTGAAGACTATTCTAGATAAAAGAACTATTAGAAGACTATCAAGAAACATCCAGCAAAGAGGTGCACAAGGACAACAAACAAGGCGTGTCCACACACACACTCCAGAAACATTCCAGCCAGAGGAATAAGAGCATGCCAGGGTGGAAAGAGCCCTGAAAGAGCCCTCAGGAGCTCTATAATACATAATGGTAGACAGGGCCTTGGCTCAGGCCTATTAACAAGCAGCCACAACAGTGACTCAGAGGGCTCCTCTGCTGGCTGGACATGGGAGAGGAGCAGGAAGGAACACAAGAACTGAGGAGCAGGAAGCCCCTGATGAAGGACTGGTTGCTCAGAGCACGTTCCTGGAAAAACAGAAACATGCTTTTCATCTCCATGACGTACTTCCACGTCTGGACAATTCCGAAGCCTGTGCTTTCAATTCTTGCTTAAGAAGGCACTCCATCCTGTGCACACACCCGGCCTGTTCCTCTCACACAGCATGGAAGAGAGAAGACCAGCTAAACGGTGAGATGGGGAGGAGGATGGAGCATTGGAGATAGAACAGTCCAAGCCAGAAGCTGAGCATCTGCTCTGCTCTCACTCATCTCAGTGCAACAGCCAGAGAAAATGCTCGGTCATGATGCTCTAACAGGACCTGCTCTCCATCCCTGGGAACATCTGCCAGAATTAGTAATCCCAAATCAGAGGAGGTGAAGCATGCACTTGTGACCTTTTCAGCAATTTTTGCATGCCTGCTGTTTTCACAGCAACCTTCTGTTATCAGCTTAAAATAAATCCAGCCCTTCTGAAAGTACTCAAGGATTGCAGAATAACAGAATCATTTAGACTGGAAAAGATCTCTTCTAAGATCACTGAGTCCAGCTATAAGCATCTGGACCTTTCTCTACAAAGCCAGAAACTAGAACTGATGCATCTGGGGATGCAACAACAGAAGCCAAGGAGATGTAGAGGGGGATTAATGCTGTAGTCCTGAACTCCAGCATCTGAACGGGAAGTGTGGTCTGCTCTGTCCACGATATTGCTGCTTTCAACTCAGAGAAAATAGGGAAGCCCCAGCATTGCCCCTAAGTTTACAACCAGGTGACCTCTTGTCTCTGCTGTGTAACATCAATTGGTGCTCCACTCCCACTTCTATATCCCAGGCAAGAGTGGAGCCACACCATCCAGCTGCAAAGGAAGTATCTCTTTCTTTAGATGGGGTTTCTTTGAGCATGAGCCCCTCAATAAGCATTTTTTGAAGCACTTTATGAGCTCTGGGCTCCAGACACTGAGGACAAGGACTCAAGTGATGTCTGCTGCTTTCCAGTGAGGTCTCCTGTTTTCCAGCACACAGCATAGGCTGATACTGCAGCAGCACAAGAGAAGCTGAATCACCTACCTAGCGTAGGACCTGACCAACAACAGGCAAAACCCAGCCTGAGAGAAAGAGACCACAGTACCAGCCTCTCAGTGGGATGGTGCATCCTGCACTGGCTGCACAGCTCAAGGAGAATGGCTCCTCCCCAGATGTCTCTGCTGTGTGATCCAACTTTCAGTTCCAGACAACGACCACACCATGAAAAGGGCAGAATTTTGGAGTAATTTTTTTTGTTTATATGGGTAACAAGAATCTAGATCTACAGCTGTAATGCAACTCACAGATTCAATATGCCTTCTACACTTAAACTGATCTCCAGGTACCAGTCCTCAGGATAAACCTAACCCAGGACCAGAACGCCATTGCCACAGCCCAAGACTTTCTAGTGAAGCAGCTAGCTCTGGCCACCAGCAGGGACCTGGCAGCAGGTTAGATTAAAGCTCAGCTTTAACCCCTCTGGGAATTTCCTGTACCTCTCATTAGATCAAGCGATAATACTCAGAACACACACAGGGAAAGCCCAGTGGCAAATAACCTAATTAGAAGCGAAAGTCTCACAGCTTCTTGATACCAGCACATCTGTGGAACCTGAGAGTCACAGTCCCCTGTGGTCAGCAGGACAGTAAGAAGAGGAAAACACAGCAAGCCCTCCTGGACCCTCTCTGCTGCCCGCCCCCCCCCGCCCCCATAAGGGTCCAAGGCTGCTCTTCATGGAAGATTCCCAACACTTTGGCTGAAATGATGCCAGCACTTGGGCAGGGCTTGGTGTTATTTTTAACACTTGCTCACATAACTCTTTGGATGAATCCTGGGAAGAGCTCGTCACCAAAATAGTACACTGTGGGCACTATTTATACTCCCACTGGCAGAACAGCAGGATATGCTCAGGAGGGAAAGCTAGAGCACCCCCTTATCCTCCTCACAGGGATCTAGGGGGGCCCTAAGACAAGCTGGTTGTTTGGGCTGGTCCTCAGAAGGGAGCTATCACCTGCAAGAGGCCTGATACCCTTGTCTGTCCTGCTGAGGAGACAGACTCATCCACATGGAAGGGAAGCCCAGGTACAGCATGCCTGGGGAAGATGGATGGCTGTAAGCACATCCCAGCTGCTGTGGATTAAAAAGGGAACAGTTGTGCCTAAACACAGAAAATGCTAATGCCCTCCTATTTTATCTCTCCTTGGCTTCTGCAGGGAAATTCAGAAGGGGTAGGGTTTCTTGGTCCTCACCTTTTTTTTCCCTATACAGCACAGGCAAAGGTGTGCAGTGGTGGGGGCAGGTGAAGCTTTAAATGCCAGCAAGGCTCACTGGAAAGAGGGCACCAGACCAACAGGACTGACAGTCCTTCATCCCTAGGGACAGCAGCAGCCTCAGGCCTTTCCATACCAAAACACTGTGCCCTAAGGGATTAAAGGAAAAAACAAAACAAAACAAAAACAAATCACCCTTTTGAGACTATCCAGGGAAAGGAAGTCTCTTCCCCTGTCTAATTTTCTGGGTTAAAAATACCTTCTCTAAAGCCATTTCTGAGCCTATTGAACTTCCTTGATTTTTGTCTTCCTTGAGTTTCTCCTCCCTCCCACTGTCTCCCAAGACACATCAGACTGCTCTCTACTTTCACATCTCCTGAAGAAGCAGGTGACATGACCTGGAGAACATGCACAGGATGTTGCATAAGAACAGAGAAGTTACAGAAGAGAGGACTCAATTCTGGAGCAGAAAAGGACCCAAAGTTTCATTTTTCCAGTGTGTAGGTAAAAATAAAATGTATATATGCATTTTCTATCCCTGTAAGAGAGGCTACAGTCTGAGCAGCATACCGACTGCTCATCAGAGCTACAGAACAATGCAATATAAACCCACTAATTAACACGCTCTCCAGGCAGGGGCGGGACTGGCCACACCACTTCTAGCCCAACAAACACAAGTGATCGGCTCCTACCTTGCTAGATACTATCTCCCCAAAACGCGGGCTCAGCTCACCGCAGCTGGAAGCCGAGCGCAGCAGCAATGGCATGAGAGCAGCAGGAAGAATACAGCATGCAGAGCCAGCGATAATCCAGGGCAAAACCAGCCTGCCCCCGTGCCGGCTCAGGGATCAGCGAGCCGTGCTGCAGGGAGTGTCTGCCGGCAGCTCCCCTGCTGATGCAGGATGGCGGGCAACAGGCAACGTGACAAGGCACTTCTTACAGACAGGGGCCGGCTGAGGAATTCCTCCTGCTGCCAGCCACCCGCCCCTCCTCGGGCACGGCGGTGCCAGGGACTCACCCACAGCAGGGCAGAGGAGCTGCGGGCTGCTGGCAGCGCAAGGGCCGGATCGCTAATGAAAGCCCCAGTGTAAATACAGATGCGCTCCGGAGAGCGCTATGGCAGAAATGCAGCTCGTGTTACAGAGAGCCATTTACAGCAGGCACGGAGAGCGGGGAGAGCGTGGCGGGGCTGTGCGGGATGGCTCCACCGCCTGCCCGCTCGGACAGCGGGCTGGGAGGGCGCCTGCCTGCCAGGGGAAGCCTGGGCAGAAGTGACCAGGAGCAAGGGGAGCCCCCCCGCCCCAGTTCCACACTCTTCAGCGGCTCCCACAGCTCCATACGCAGCATTCTGCGTAGCAGAAATGCAAACCTATCCAATTTTCCACCCTGAGCCCCAACTGGGACAGCCCCAGCCTCCCACTTTCTCTGGTGCAGAATGCCACAGCAGCCCACCACACCAGGGAGGAAGGCTGATTGGAGCACTGCTCCATCCGTCTGTCAGACCAGCTCATGGTGCAGGAGCCCATCCCCGCTGTCCAGGTCCTCTCCCCGTATTCATGGGCCCCACGTGTTTGAGACCTACGCTCTTTCCCCATTTCAATGTCTTTGGCACCCACTGCCAGGATTCCTTTTCCCTGCCCGTTCAGGGTAATTTACAAGCTACATATTGCAGTTGGATTTATATGAAATTTGAAAGATGGGGGATAGGAACTAGGTCCGCAAAGCAGCAAAGTGTCAAAGGGTTTGAGGGCTTTGCCTCCGGTGAACTACAACTGGAACCAGCATCAGATAGCGTTTTGTAGCTTTTAACCACTGCCCACCAAACAAACCTCAGGCAGAGGCTGAGGAGCTGTTTCAGAACATTTCATAGCGCAGCAGGCACTGCCTCCAACCCCTGTGTCAGACAGGCACATAGCTCACACGAGTGACCTCTGGGTGAAACCACTGACACAGAACAGGGAGTTCATGCGGTTCTGAAGCAAGTGTGGTCTGTTCTGTTAGGACTGGGGGAACCTCCGGCTCAGATGTGTAAACCTCAAGCAGGCCACTTCCCTGCTCACTGCCTCAGTTCCCCCCCCACCCCCACGAAACAAACACTTACCAAGCTGCTGGAGATGTTGCAAAGTTAACTTCGTCATGGGGTGCTGGCAGCCCGTAAACAGGAACGAGCATTCTGCGGGACTCTGTTACCACCCATAAAGCAGAGTCTCCTTGTGGTTTTCCTCGACACACAAACTACTGCTCGCAGCCCTCTTCACCCTCACCACGGCAGATACCCTGCAAAGAGAGGGATCCCCACTACCCCCAAAAGCAGGTAGTCCCTCCACCAGCTGCGCCCGGGCCATCTGCCAGGCAGGAATGCGGTGCACCAGCCCGGCCTCAGCCGAGCTGTCAAAGCAGCGGAAGGGCTGAGGCTGCACTGCTCTGGAATTCCAGAAACGCACAAACACCCGTCAGCCTGCACCAGGAATGACTCCTCCCTGCCCCGAACCCGGCTGAATCACTGGAAATACCAAAACAACGATGAGGTCACGTTCCCAGAGCAAGGAATTGTAGCCAGATATAGCTGCGTGGAGAAGTGGGCTATAAAGGGACGCGGTGTAGGGGCTGGGGGCTCTGGCAGACAGGCACCATGGGCATTTGTCTCATTTAAAAACAGCTTGAGGCTGCCAAGAGACGTTTTTCTTCTCTGTGGGGAGCGGGTAACAGGGCTTTAAACCCTTCATCCATCCCATTGAAAGAGGCACAAACATTCTCTTGCTTCTCAGTGTGTAGTTTTGGGTTCAAGGAACAAGGCAGAAGTAAAATTATTATTCTAAGTCCAGTGTTCCCAAAATTTCACCGTGATACCACATTCAGGCTTAAGCAGTGAAGAATCCCCCTGAGGCAAGCTGAAGGGCAGACAAAAATCTTATGTCCATTACTTCTTTTTCTTTCGCTAAAGCCTCGGCCAGTTTCCCCAAAAGAAAACTCAAAAGAACCCAGAACCATTGATTTGGTGAGTTTTCAACAGGATGAGCAGCAAATAACAGTGGCTTCTACTACTGCTCCTAAAATGAGTATCTACGGCATTCCATTATGAGCAAACAAGACTTTTCAAAGCTGCGCAGTTCCAGACTTTCACAGGTCTCAGTGCCGGGAGACTGGAGACATTTTGCTATTTAGACTGTGAAGGAAATTGCAACATAGGACTTGGAACGGATAAAGGAATTCACAATAGAATTTGCAATAATAGCCTGCTCTTTCCCCTTTCCATAGGACGAGACGTTTCGATGGATAACACCACCACCCACAGTCACGTGAATAAGAGGCTCTAAGAGTCTAGATGTTGTTCCATCAGGACATAAACCATATCCTAGTTAGAAGACAAGGGAAAACAAAGATAGGACTGGACAGCTAATGCCAGGCATCTCACCTGCCTGGCGGGGCAGTAATCATTGGACTGGCACAGCCTGCAACAACCACAGCAGTGCCTGGCACACTGAGAGAGCCAGTGGGCTATGCCAGCACCAGTCCACTTTTCCTGACAGTCCTCCCAGATTTGCTAATAAAAGTGGTAAGAAAATCTGTGGTGACCTGTGTGTAACTCCCACAGGAGAGCCATCAGACCAGAAGTGCTCAAAACCCAATCATTTTCGCCCCACTGCTTCAGCACGTTCTGGTAACCAGAACCACCTTACTGGGTTACACCAAGATTTCTTCTGATCTAGTGCCCTGTCCCTGAGATTTTCGCATTGGCATATATACAAATGACAGAGTATGGAGTGATTTCTCCTAAAAGCACATTCTTCCAGCCTGCAACAATCAGGAACTTCTGGAGCTGGAGGTCGCGCACTGACCATCACGTTTCACAGACACTAAAACACATCTCTGCCATTGAGGTGTCTGGTTCCTTTTGGAATCTGTGTGTATTTTCAGTCTTCATGCCATCTCGTAGCAACATGTTCTACAAATCAACTGTGTTGAAACAGGACTTCCTTAACCTCCAGTGTAATAAATAATTTTGCTGGATGTGCTTCCTCTGTGCTGTGAGAAATAGCAAAGTTTTTAAGGTCATTCCTTACTCAAACTTCTCCCTGCAGAACACTGCATTATAGACCTTTACTCTTTCTCACTAGTAGAAAAGTCATCTACTTTCCCTTGTTTAATCTCTCTTCCTACAGAAGCTTAATCATCCCCATTCCACTTTTCTCTATCGTGTCCAGGTCTATGTCACTCTTTTTGAGAGAGAGTGACTGGCTGGTATGTGGAACTCAAGATGCAGGCACAACATGACTGAATACCTATTATACAAGAATACAGACCAGCATTTTTTGTTTCCAGTGTGAGTTCTACCTTTTTTTGGTTACAGCTGAGCCTTGAGCTGATACACTCAGATAACAATGCACAGTGACTCCACAGGGTTGGAGGGCAGTGAGAAACTGTTCACAAATCACTGTTATATGCAGCATTTTATCAGCACGAAATCCCACTTTCTGTTGTATATTGATAAAGTTCTGCAAGATACACCTGTAATTTTTCAGGCAGTTTTCAAACCAACTATCCTGACTAACTTAAAATCATCAGAAAATACCGGATGCTCCCCTGGATGTGTTCAAGAATAGGCTGGATGGGGCCCTGAGCAACCTGATCTAGTGGGTGGCATTCCTGCCCATGGTGGAGGGGTTGAAACTAGATAATATTTCAGGTCCTTTCCAACCCAAACCATGCTAAAGTTCCTGGTCACCAGGAACCTGTTAAAAAAATAAAGCTTTAATTGTAAATATGATTCAGTGCCACCATCATTCTGACAAGAATCCCTAAAAGAGCTGTGAGTGTTGTGTCACTGAGACACAGTCCCATCCACAGCTCCATGGAGGACTCAGTTGGAAGTGCGAAGTCCAGGGCAATGCTGAAGGACTACAAATATGCTCAGCAAAGACCCACCCCAGGCACAATAGAAGTGAATTGTGGAAACCATGATTCCCAGTCCAGGCAAGCACACAAAAGAATGAGGAGGGGGAGAAACTGTTGGCTTCAGATGAACAGCAGGTATCAGTACCAAAACCTTAACCAGGCTTTATGTTCCAGAATCAGAGGGACAGAGACCTAGGGCCAATAAACCTCAGAAAACCCTGCTATGTATCCAGGGCTTGGTGAAGAACTTAACTGGGAATTAAGTGTTCTATGGAATGCAGATTACGTAAGTCCAGAGAGAACTGGGGTAGCCAGCCCCCCTGAATATATGGGAGGGACACAACAAGCAGAAAACCTCCTCACAACCAAGTTTAACCTGAAGCACTCCAAGCTGAGCTGACAAACCAGAAGGATCTCATGCCTGGTCCAGCTTCAGTGGAGCTTACCACAGGAAAGAGCATCAGGCACCTAGAGCTATACAGAGTATCTTCATTTCACATATTCACAGTTCAAAACCCAGGGGTGGAGTGGGGAAGGGTGAAGGAGCACTTCATCTATCCCTAGTCTGTTTCACGCAAAATACTGCCCACAACCCCAAAAGGAAGACAGATATGAGGTTTTAGTGAACCATAACCCTTATGTAATATCCTGGTCTGGGATATTACATCTTCCAGCTCACATTAAAAAAAAAAGAAAAGATATCACCCATTGACACTGCCCAGTCAATAGCTCTACAGACCCACCCAAAAGGCAACACAGCCAAGCCACTGAGTAGAGAAAACTGAGGATACCAGGCATCCTGCACAGGAAAATGTGTCAGACAGCATCTGCTGTCACAGCAAAAACTGAACCAGAAGCAGAACTGCAGGCAGAATACTGTGCAGCCATAAACCAGGCTTGCACCTTCTGAATATTCTATGAATCCTTATCCACAGCCTGAAGGTTTCTAAGGGACGATTGCCAGGAGGTAAGGAAGCCTCTGCAGCAGCTGCTCGAGGTGTTGCTGTGTAAGTCCAAAGGATGCAAACCCACTGCTGCCAGCAAAAGGTCACCAGACTGGAACCTTGCCCAGCAGCTTCTATGAAGCACACAAACTAGCAGACTTTCAGACTGCAATTTTTCAACATGAGAGTACAAATTAGTTTTCTAAATACAGACCTGTACTCTTCATGGAATGAATGGCCTGGATGCCCACAAGGCTGGTGGAGGTAGCACTTGATGACACAAAAGACTTCAGTTTAAAATCCAGGGCAGCTACTGACTCCCTGAGTCACCCTGGTGTGCATACTTCAGGCCCTGGCTCCCTGGTGAACGAGAAGATACCGATCCTCCCTGCCTCTCAGGGGAGGAAGAATGCAATAAAGCTTAAAAGATCTGAGGATCTCTGCCGTAAATATCAAAATTAAGGGAGGCAAGCAGGGTTGTTCACTATGTAAAAAAGACAGGCTTCTTTTAAGTGCCTAATTCGGATGTGGAAGCAGGATGCAGCCAGTAACAAAAACACTGGCCTTCCCTGGAGACACAGCACTCAGATCAGACAGCGCTGTGTTTGTGGGGTGATGCGTGGGGATAGCACCTACAGGGCTGCCCCAGCTTTGCTCTCAGGTCTGGGAATACAATCAGTGCCCACAATCAGCTCAGCAGCACATCCCTCACCAGGGCACACACAGCTCCCCCAAAGCCAGGCACGATGCTTCCAGAGAATCTACAAAAAGCCAGTGGCTGGATCATATGTTTTCCTAATTCAGAGGAAGCCTGGCCCAGCTCCGGCATCCCACAGCATCTCTTGCTGTCGGGGAGTGGGGGGTGGTTTGGAAAAGGCCAGATCCATTTATAGCTGAAAAGTCTGGCAGAGGGCTCAGCTCCGTGTGGAAAAGCAGGAGCTGACAGCTCAGTACAGCCAACTCCACCCAGCTGGAGAGGCAGGCTGGAGAAAGAGACAGGGGGTACGGAAACCACTTCCCTTCAAGCTGCGAGAGACAGGAGAGAGGGAGAGATGGCTTCTTGACATTGCTAGGAAGAGAAAAAACACTCTCTACCTTCTAAGTGAATTACAGAATGTAGGGCTGCAGAAGACTAGCTCTGGAAAACCCAAAGAGTAGCTGAGCTGTAGATAATGGCCACAAGCACTTCGCAGGTCAAGCCCAGGCTGCAGGGCTCTGTGCCCTTCTTCTGAGCCCTCCACATAAGCCCTGCAGCAACACAGACCCCTATCACAGGGACAGGGACAAAGATGTCCGGGAGCTGAGGTTGGGAGCTCAGCTCCCCCCGCCCCCCCTCACTTATTACCAGGACAAATGACAGCTCCCTCACTCCAGCATATTTACATCAGCCAACACATAAGCAGATGCAGCAAAAAGCCCTTGCCAGCCCTCATGGAAAAAGCTTGCCCCTGAGGACAAGGCATCAGTTTAAAGCATCAACATGCGCAGACTTAGGCTGTGATGACTTCAGCTCCACCGCATGTTGTCAGGCATGAGACAGTGACAGCAGAGAGGTATTTACATAGCTAACCCAATTTAGCTAACAATCGTGCATACTCACAATAAAATTAGGAAAAATAGCCACTGAAGCTGTGTTGGGGATCACTGAGATGATGATGCCATAAGAAAAGCAAATGCAGACTAGACAAGTCAGTGAAACACCAGAGCTATTGTACTGGCACGATAACAGAAACATCTCACACACACACACACAAAAATCTTGTCACCCGCATTTAAAAATGATAAACTCAAATTAACAGGTGCAGAAAGGCCCAGAGAGAAACAGAAAACCTATCAAACAAGAAGAAACTTAAGAACCTGGCTTGTTTAGCCTCGCCAAATGTAGGCAGAGAGCGGATAGGATTGCTGTCTAAATATATCACAGGAGACAAACAAAAGTGCTGAAGCAAAAGGATAATGCTGGCACGACAACAAGAGAATAAATGCACTGTGAACATATTTAGGTTGAAAATAAGAGGGGGAGAAAAATCAACCATCAGAACAGGAAGGTTTCCAGCTGGAATGGCTGGGTTTAGGATGAAGTTTATCAGTGGTCTGATGGGGTTACAGGATACAGTGCTTGTGCCCACAAGCTCTGTGGGCTTGCTCCTGTTTTTGTTTCAGCTAGTAATTAGCATGGGGCACTAGTGAGACGTCTCCTTTCATCCAAAAGACTTTGCTGAGGACCAGTCCACTTGGAGAACCCAGGGCAAGCATGCAGTGCTCCTCTGCCCTCCCATTTCCCAGGAGCTGCTCATGTGTACTTCCAGGCTACAGGTCAGTGGGATAAAGTTGCATGGATGCACACCGGTACAGGGAGAGCTACCACGCAGCACAAAAGGAATGCAGGTGTTGCAGTTAGCAATGGAAAACATCCTTGAGGTGCCTCTGCCCAAAAGCACCTGATGCCCCACAGTATTAGGTGCAGAGGTTATGTTGTCCTGTGGATTCAGGGGAAAGAGAAGATGCTCTCAGCTCTCCTCTAATACAGTGTAACCATATTATCACCAGTTATCAAAGACTCATAGGATGGTTTGGGTTGGAAGGAACCGTAGAGATCATCTTGTTCCAAAGCCCCTGCCAAGGGCGGGGACACCTTCCGCTAGACCAGGCTGGTCCATCCGGCATGGCCTTGAACATTTCCAGGGATGGGGCATCCACAGCTTCTCTGGGCGACCTATTCCAGAGCCTCACTACCATCAAAAACATTATCATTCTCGATCCCTAAACTGCAGCCCAGCAGAGTGGCAAGTCCAGGCACAACAGCAGACCAATGTTCAAACCATAAATATTTATGTTACGGAATGATGAGGATAAAAAGGTAGGGGGTGAAAACAAAATCCAAAACCTATTTCAGGGATTAATTTTTTTTTTTTTTTTTTTTTACCTATCAAATACGAGAGCTTCATAAAAAACTATAAATTATCGATGACACAAGGTTTCACCTTCCCCTGGGGACCAAGCAGAGCACCGCGCACACGAGAAATATAGACCCCCCACCCTCGTCCACGGACAAGCCCCCATTCCCCCGCCCCTGCCGCCGCCCCGCCGTCCCTTACCGATCGCCCGCATCGTTCCGCTGTTTACAACCGGTTGACGGGGCGGGCTCTCGACGCTGCCCGCCCCCACTGAGTCCTCCGCCTAAGGATGTCTGACGTTTCCTTTAAGTTTCCTCTTAGAACATCCCAGCTAGGATGGAAAATTTTGGGAATTTGAGTGTTTCCCGCATCAGGATGCCGGGTGAAAAAAGCGTTGTCGTCTCAGATCCGTCGTCCCACAGACCATGCTCCCGGCTTTAGGAGGTACAGGGATTAATATGCACTTCTGGTTATAAACTGTTCAAATCAATTAACAGAGTGCCAGGGAATCTATCATCCCAATATTCTCTTTTTATTAAAAAAAAAAAACAAAAAAAAAACCAAAACAAAAACAATGATTTTACAAAATCAGGAGTGATGTAGAACAGACATCACTGCCAGCTGATGTGTTTCAAATGCTGATTGTGTCAAACTACAGAAATAATTGTATCTGGTGCAAGCTCACCAACAGCTTTATTATCCCCTGCATGTCGTATCCAACATTTTCAAATCCCCTTTTAGCCAGGAGGTGAGTGCTTTACACGTAAACCATGTGAGAAGAGAGGCATAGTGTCCGAGTTTCCTTGCTCTGTCAGCGCAAGGTCTGCCTCTGCTGCTCTTCAATATATGCTGCTGCATCACATGCTAGGAAAAGCTTTGATAGGACTCAGACCACAGACCAGTCTGGGTATCATGGGGATGTCTGTTTATCTGCACAAATTCTCCTTTTTCCTCTAACCCTAGGGAGGCTAGCTGTGAAAGACATAATCCTCATCAGAAAGCTGTGATTGTCTCTGCAAAGCGAATGGTAAATCAGAGGGAGGTGACAAGCACTCACTATCACAGCGGTTTCCTTAGCCAGAGTGTGGACTCTCACTTTACTTAGGTGTCTCCTTGCAGGGGAGATCACCAGATTAGAATTTGCTCCCTCCCTAGCAAGCAGCTCCTGGACACTGAAGCCTAGATCCAGTCCCAGCTCCAGTTTTGCACTGGCCATGCTGAAATTTAATACCACAGTTTGCAACAAGCCTCCCTGAGCAGCAGGTGCAACAGACTGGGGCTTTTTCTGTGCCAAACCCAGGGAGATGAAACCTTCTATTAGAGTTTAAACAATCTCACATAGTAACGGCTGAAACTGTGACCACAGGCAGCAAGGTGTTCCATGCAGACCAGATGAAATGGGGGCGTAGCTGGCCTGCTGCCATCATACACTGCCACAACTGATAGCTCAGAAACTGATGGCAGAGAGCTCCCCATAAATATCAGAGGATTCCTAAAAAAAAAAAAAAAAAAAAAATCCAAATCAAAACAGGAAAGGGGTCTAAAATTGTACAAAGGAGCTGAAAAAAGCCCCAACCCAGCCAGGGTTGCTTAGGCCTCTGCACAAAAAAAAGCTGCATTTAGACAGCTCAGCAGTGCTGGCAGGACAAACTCTCACGCTGCCACGCTGGCCTTCCACCCAGTAACCTCGCTGATCGTGGAGCTGGTGAAACAAAACAGTGAGCAAATCCCACTCCCTCAAGATCACCATGACTTTGGCTGCGTCTGTGCATTTTAGGTCCCTCTGCTGGTAGTCAGACTGATAGGCTTTTCAGCTCTCTGCAACCCATGTTTGACAGACAACCCATTCCCAAACAAAATGTGAGCACAGAGAAACACTGCAGCAGCTCTTAAGGCCTCACTAAGTTCCTCTGGATCTTGACCAAACTGCTCATGGGGAAGGGTGAGGGAGCCACCAGGGAACTTCATCCCTTACACTGAGCCACAGCACCAGTGGAGGAAAAGCTATTTCAGGTGCTAGCCACGAAATAGCATTTCTGCTTTCAATACTGCTTGTGTAATCACCATCAAACCAGATGTGTGTGCATCTCAGTCTGTTATGGTGGCAGAGACACCTGGAGCTGGCAGCTCAGCTAAGTCCTAACCACAGCACGGGCTTCTCAGGGCCAGATTTTATTACCTGATCCATATGGGAGTCTGTATACGCTATAAGAGCGTCTTCTGCTCTTTTATTTTAAGTTCAAATTAAATGGCTGGTGCCCAGTTACAAAACTTGGAGGGCTCTGAGGACAATGATATTTTACAGGAGCAGATTTGCCATGCAGATAAAACAGGGCAGGCTGATGAGTGTCAGCTTCTTATCCCTTGACCAACTAAGGGTTTGTCTGAGCTTGCAGCACTTCCCGATCACAGATGTGGGATGAGGATGCTGTTTGGGCACTGGCCATCTCCTGAGAAAGTGGATTACAGTCAAAAGGCTACAAAATTACACATATTACAAAGATTGTGGATTTGGGGGTTGTGTGGCTGGACCTAAGGCACACCTGGGGTCAATACTGTCACCCCAGTAATATGGTCCAGAGTGGATTCATGAAGAAAAACAAAGGCACAAGAATGAGAAAGACATTGCCAATTCAGCCTTTCCCTCAGACTGGACTTCTCTTTGCTCTGAGGTATGTAGTTAGAGGGAGGGGAAAAATAGCGTTATGAGCAATCTCGGGGAGTGGATATGCCTCCTGCAGCACGTTCTCTCTTGTTCCGTGGAGGTCCTCTGGGATACCATACAACTCCATGCTCCAATTCACTCTGTCCACCTTCCCCAGCAGCAGCACACATCTTTGGAAAAGAAGCTGGAATCAGAAGATGCATATGGATGAAAGGAAAGGCCCAAGTCCTTGATTTGGTAGCCCCAGAGGGCAGAACTCGGGGCAGCCACTGGCTTGGTCCTCTCCTGACAGCCCTTTACTTTGGTTTGCTTTGCTATTTTTCTAGGGCAGCACTGTCCTTTTCTTTTTTTTCCTTTTTTTTTTTTTCCCCTCCGTTTACAATCCTTTGTGTTTATATTTGTCACTGTTTGGTGAAAATGTTCCTGTTGTAGCGAAAGGTGATTTGGGCCGCATGTTTCTGCCGGACATAATGAGTGCTCCAAAGCCGTGCTGGTGAGAGAAGGCATAGCCAGAGCGGCGGGTGCTGGTCCGACGCAGCCTTCTCTTGGGTGAGGGTGGAGGGGGCCTCTTTTTGGCTTCTTTGATCTTGAGCAGGACCTGAAATCAAAAAACAAGGTGGAAAAAGCAGAAAGTGCATCATTATTCCCAAGCATCGTAGAGAAAAGAGCAGAGAACGGGAAACAAAAGCAGCGATCCCAGGCCAGAAATGACTGACAAAATGGGGGATGGCAGGAGGGGAGGCAGGGCAGCAGCCCAACTGGCAGCACAGGGTGGCAGCCTGGTAAAAGGAAAAAGCAACCCTATTCTAAAAGGCATTAATGGGAGTGTCATCCGTAAGTCATGGGAGGGAATGATTTCCGTGTATTGTTCTCCACAGCTCTGTAATGCCCCAGCTGGGGTATTACTACAGCTCTTCAAGGCAGTCAAACCACCCAAAACGTGAAAGTCATCTTGACCACAGTCCAGAAAACAAATTGGGAAATATTTAAGAACTGGTATATTTAATATAGAAAACAGACTACCACAGGGGATTTCTGATATTTAAAAGCTTTTTATGATGAGAATGATTATCATCATAAAATTATAGAATCATAAAGTGGTTTGGGTTGGAAGGGACCTCGAGGACCGTATCATTCCAATCCCTCTGCCACTAGACCAAGTTGATCAGCACACCATGCAGCCTAGCCTTGAACACTTACAGGGATTGATAGATTCTTGTACTCCTTGCCAGAAGGGAAATACATATTGCACTTTATTTGTAGGTCATGGGCTTTCTGCTCCCAAGCGGCCACTGAGTTAATCTGAGGTCAAGCACCTTTTCAGAAAGGGGCTGTCTAATGCAGGAGGCTGGTATGGAGTGCCTGTGGCTCAGCAGAAACCCCAGCTGCTGGACTCCTGTGCTTCTTGCTTGGCACAACGGCAGCAGTAGGTACTTGGCCCCTCTAAACATCAGGTCTGTTTACTGCCAGCTGGGGAAGTCCACACAGCAGGAAACCCAAATACTCCTCTCCTGTGACCATTCACTTCCCAGAGGGGGCAGAAAGTAATTGTATGCTAGAGAGAGAGAGATATACCTGACCCCCAGCACTGAAGCTGGGATTCTGGGTGACAGCTGTTTGATTTCTACTCAACTGAGGGGTAAACTCAGCCTGTTTTTACACTCCTGGACTGCCTCTGTGTCCCAAGGACCTCCCTACCTAGAATTCTTCTCTAGCACCCACCTACCCTCTCTGCAAGGGCTGAGAATTCCCCTAACTCCTTCTCCTAAAGTCCTGGAGAACCTGAGGAGCTCCACAGACATCCCAAGGGTGACCAGGCAGGGCAGTCAGCTGTGGTGCACACCCTTGGTGCTGTGCTCTGACACTGGTTCCTGGCAGCTCAGTGCAGGGAGATCAAGGAAGCACGAGGTGGCAGTAGCATTCAGCAGATGCTCCTGTTTGGAAGAGAGCCTAGGGAACTCTGTGTGTGCTGCTGTTCTTGGCTGCAGTGAGCTATGAGCTCTCTGCCCACTCTATCACTCCCAGCCTCTCCTTGCCCTGCTGCCCTCATCTTCATATTCCCGGGGATGGGAAGGCATTTGGTTTCAGAGGGTCCTTGAAAGCATTGGCTACAAAAGAAGTAAATTCTGAAATCAAAAAAAATCCCCACCAAACATGTCTGCCTGGGTGGAGGGTGGAAAGCTGTGGTCTGCCAGGCTAAAAACTGCACAGCAGCAGGGCAGGAGAAACACACCACTCCTTTGCCACTGAGCCACAGTGCTTAAACCCTGCACCTAAAAATAGTGCAGCTTTCCTGCCTCAGAGCATTCTAATCCACATCTAAATAATCTCAGCCTTGGTCCCAGCTGCAGATGGTTTGAACTGTGCCAAACCCCAAATTCAATCCTCCTTCTGAGGGGAGTAGGGGACAGACAGACGGCAGCACTTGCACAGACAGGGACACACACTCCAAGCGATGCCAAGCCCATGGCTCCATGGTAAACCTAGGCCACAGTAAGCAGGATTTCTGGTTTAATGAGGTATCTCCTTACTTTATCACTGGGCGTTGGCTTTAACTGAGCCTTCAGGAATCGAAAGCCAACCACAGGCAGCACGCAGAGGGTGATGCTGAGGAAGATTGCTAGCCACACGTTTGGTTGGCTGAGGGTGTTCCGAGCCGTACCTGAAAAACAAAAGCATGGTTAAAACAGTAAAAGCAGCACCTCTTTGTTCACTTGAACCTTTTGCTCTCTGATTTCAAAGCACTTGGCAAACAGACCAAAATATAAGGCAGACGCTATCTCCAGCAGTGAAATCCACTGTCTGTAAAGAGGACAGCAGTGCCAGTGTCACTGTCAGGAGCAAAGAAAAATGAAACTTCCAGACACAATTGCAGCAACAACCCATGGAGACAATGGTGTCAGAGTAATCTCTTTAGAAAGACTCAAATCACTGCAAAGGATTCATATAAATGTTCAGGAGACCTGCATCAGAAGTCCAGCCCTCCCACCTTTTGCCAGGATTCTAGTGCAAAAGGAGGAATACTGCTTTCTTACTTTCCAGTACCATTTCCTGAAGCATTTGGAATACTGCTCTGACTGCCCAGCAGACAATGAGAATCACAGCCCTTTATGAGAGAAGCATGTGTCGCTCTAGTGTAGTCTAATGGGTATATTGGCAGAACTACTGCCATGTGCTGGTGTGTCACTGACACCTTCTTTGAAACCAAAGTGCTCACTTCTGGCTTCTCCGAAATTGAATGAATATAAGATAGAACAAACAGTCTGCAAAACGCTCATTACAGGGCTTAATGATGCTGTTGTTGGCAGTAAAGTTGCTGAATATTTTCTTTCCAGTTGGCCAAATTCTGCTGTAATACAACTCCACTGAAATTAAAGTAAACAAGTTGTCTCAGTCCAGACTAGAAACACTTTCCTCAAAAATGACCTTATTGTCTTGCAGCACTACAGCTAGTTTGACAACACAGTAATGAGAGAGCAGCAGATAGCGATATCCCTGGCAAGTGAGTTGGAATCATCATGGAATCATCAAGGTTGGAAGTGATCTTCCAGATCTTCCAATCCAACCATTCACCTGTTTTCGGAAACTGAACAGGCACACTGTCTTCTCTCACTCAGCATTTTTAAAAGTAGAAGCCATCTCACAATGGCTTGAAAAATACTTTGCAACAACTGACCTGCAAAAATACTTTGCAACAACAACCAATTTAGATAGTCCTAAATTGGCTAAGGCCCTTGCTATTGCAGTGAAGGTAGGCAGAACAACTTTTACTAAACAAGTCATCCAAAAATAAAGGCACTGATTAATTGAAAAATCTGAGACTTGGAACACAAAGTTTTGGGATTTCGGAAGTAGAGGCTCATAACAATGTTGTAGCAATATTGGCTATGGATGCACAGAGCTATTTAAAACATCCGAATTACTTTGCTAAACTTAGATGTTCCTTCTGGTCAAAGTCTCAGGAGATAGACTCATTTTTATGTTATCCATCATTTTTTTGCATGTGCCCAGAAATTTGTTATGTAGAATAACCACAAAGACGTTGTCATCACTGGAATGTTTTTGGCTTTCTTGTTTTTGGGAATTTAACCTGCCAGAAGGCTCACCTTAATCACATGGCATTTTTTTCACGTCTAACTGGATGTTGTATTTTTTTGCTTTCCTATGCCAAAAGGTTAACTTATTTACAAGGAGGACACATCCTTCTGCCAATAAAATGCTAGATATCTGTAAGAATTGGACACCTGCAGCAGAAAAGGTTCCAGCCAGATCAGTAGGTTTATTTAAAGGACCATTCCTGTGACTGCATGGGAATGCCCATTCTTACACAAGGAAGTGAAGATGGCACACACTCACCTGGATGGACGGGATTCCAAATAAGTATTCCCAACCACCCTCAGAAATACCCTGGCATTTCTTGTAGAAAGGGCAGTCAATACATTCTGAAATATACTTAGAAATACTCAGCAGATTTAAGCCCTGCAGGGTGTCCATTTTGAGTGCAATCCCGATTTGTCCCAGGGCTTACCAACGAAGGGAAAGGAGGCTGTGAAGATCAGGTACATGCCATCACTATACATGGTGAAGGTGATAGCAAAATAAACAGAAAGGCTTCCCCAGATGAAGAACTGGTTCACAACTGTCCAGTAAGAAGTGTCCAAGCCAATCTGAAAGAAGGGAGATATACAGCCATTGTCAGTGCCTTCGTTATTTAGCAGATCTGTGCTGAACACAGCTTGTCCTATATTTTGTACATCTCCCCCTAAGACTGATATTCATTCAAGTCTCAAGAACTAACAAGTCACAAATCATAGGATGCTGGGTAACCACTGATAGCAAGCATTACTACATTTGTCCTGCTGTTGCCCTCTTCTCAAGCGTTCATCAGTGGACAGTACTGGAGACAGGATGTCAAGATACCTTAAAGACCATCTAATTCCAACCGCTGCCATGAACAAGGGCACCTTGCACTAGATCAAGTTGCTCCAAGACCCATCCAAACTGGCCTTAAACACTCCCAGGGATGGGGCATCCACAACTTCTCTGGGCAACTTGTTCCAGTGCCTCACCACTCTCACAGTTAAGAATTTCTTCCTAATATCCAATCTAAGCCTACTCTCTTTCATTGTAAAGCCAATACCTGTTGTCCTATCACTATGTGCCCTCAGAAGAAGTCCCTCTCCAGCTTTCTTGTGGGCCCCCTTTAAGTACTGTAAGGCCACAATGACGTCTCCTTGGAGCAGACTGAACAACCCCAAGCTCTCAGCCTGTTTTCACAGAGAGGTGCTCCAGCCCTCTGATCATTCGTGGCCCTGCTCTAGACTTGCTCCAACAGGTTCACCTCCTTCTTATGCTGGGGGCCCCAGAGCTGTACAAAGTGAGTTAAAATAAGCCCTGCTTATTCCCCACTCCCAAGCTGTGATCTAGCATTGGAAGTTAGGAGAAGTCTGCAAGACCTCAGACAGCAGAAACCATTATCTAGGGAGACATGATTGATTGGTTTTCTTTTAAGAAATCTCTCTTATCCTGATAGTATCACTTGAATTTTCTACCACCCAGGTCTTAGTTATTTCTTCCAATGAGTGCAGGCCCCCCCATCATGCATGGGCCAGGCTGCACAGACAACTCCCTAATGGAGAACCTACAAATAACTGATAGCAGACAGACAATCCTGTGCTTCAAACCCTTCCCATAACACTAGAACAAGTCCTTGTCTATTCTTTGCCTTAACTGATTTGTCTGCTATGACTGCAAACTTCCCAAGGCAAAGGCTCTGCTTTTCTGTCACTCTGGTTTTTCATAACATATAAATCTCCTGTTCTGTTGAACTGAGGAGACTAATGAGGCAGTAGGAGACTTTTTTTTTTTTTGGCAAGAATGCAAGATACAGCAGCAAATACAATGCTATCAAGACCCCAGGTGGCCCTTCGGATCCTGCCATCATGAAACAACAGCTAATTCCTAAAAATATTACCTGGGATGCCTTACCTGTACAGACACCACAATCAGTAAGCAGGTCTGGGCCATCAGAGCAAAGGACTGGTAGTCAGCAATGGCCTTCCCATCACTCCTCATTGTATTGTACATGGCCCCATAGGGGATGAAGAAGAGGATGAGGGAACTGTAGATCCCTTGCAACATGCACTTGACAAACACCACTTTGTTAAAATAGAGGTTTTGCTGGCCAGGCACATATAGTTGAGGAAACAGCATGCTCCAACGATCATCCACATCCTGAAAGCAGAGAGGAGAGGGTCAGATTTGCTGGCAGCTACCCAGCTGAGCAGACAGACCACTTAGGGCTGCCATGTCCCTGGGACATGCATTGCCATGAGAAAAGGCTTAGCACACAATTCACTCCGCTGTGCTTACTAGCACGGCACATCCCAAAGTCACCTAGGCATACTTTCCATGTTGTATTTAATCTTTCTTGTGCTGAAAAAATTGACAGCTGATGAAAGAAAAATAATACACATTTCATCTAAAGCAGACTGTACGGTCTGCTCTCCAGAGAGTTGACTGGAAGCTGAGGGTTGGAAAATACTTCCCCAGGGTCAACACACTCTCTTAGGCAAGACTCTCTTATTTGGATCTCTTAAGTGTCCAGAGCTGAACACTGGGAGTCACTGCAGAGTAGCCAGTTCCTACTTATTTACCTTGTAAAATATATATAGGAACAGCTTTACTGCTCCTATGTCTTGTCAAACAGAAACAGTAAGGTAGAAATGTGTGTGTGAAATTACCACAGAAAAAACTCTCTAGAAAGGGTGAACCTGGAAAAGATCTAGCTAATTAACTGTTGTGTCTGGTCATTAGAAAGGGTCACTTGTCAGGCTTCAGGAACACAGCTAGTAGGATACGACTGCTTCAGGGGAGTGTTGCAATGGCAGCTTGTCCTGTAGGCAGCAGCCAAACTAACCCAAAAGTCTCATCACACACTGAAACCCACAGACCAAATCAGGATAATCATAGAATCATAGATACCTCAAGTTGGAAGAGACCCATAAGGATCATCAAATCCAACTCCCCGTTCCTCACAAGATTACCTAAACTTAAATCGTATGACTAGGAAGGAATACACGATCTCCCTGGTGCATCCTTCTTTTTGTGGTCTAAATTCTCCCTGTCATGGTACCATTTCATGGGTTACCACAGTATCTAGCCAAAAGGTCAGCTGTTCTTGCTTCATGGGACCACCCCGAAGCACTTGGAGACAAAACCCCTATAAAAAAAAAATTCCCCAAAGTGGTGACCGAAACAGTACCTGATCAAAGAGACTCATTCCTAGCACTGGGAGGGAGGTATATACCAAATTGTAAAGTGTAATGAACCATTCATCATAGACAGTCTGGAAAAAAAAACATAACAGACATTAAGTTAGCAAAACACTGTCTTTTCAATTTCTTTGAAAGTATATGCAATTAAATGCTGCAACACCTTGGTCTGAGAAGTTACTAAGACAAAAGGGATAACATGACTCAACTCAACATTCCTAAACAGGGTAGGGATCACATCATACCAGCCCAGTTTGCTCAACACTCACTGCTGGTTGCAGCCAGAGCAGGATCCCTCTGCACAACCCTGCACCCCCAGCCCCCGACCATCTACACTCCCCATGGCTGGGTTTGGTTGGAGGTTGGTTTGCCTTGAACAAAGTCCATTTTTTTCACTGTAGATGTGCTCCTCTTCCAAGTTGCTGACACACACAGGCATCTCAGCATTAAATTGCTTACTCCAAATATGCTCCAAGCACAGGTCTGCAAGATCTGCACCAAACTGTAACCTGTGTCGTCAGCTGATGGCTGTTAATCACTTTGAACACTTTTGAAAACCCTGCAAGTGATGCGTGTGGTTCATAATGCACCTAAATGCCAGGATAGGTTTAGACTGGATATTAGGAAAAAATTCTTCACTGAAAAGGTGGTCAGTGTTCAAAACACGTGTGGATGTGGCACTTGGGTACATGGTTTAGTGGTGAACTTGGCAGTGTTGGGTTAATGGTTGAGAGGTCTTTTCCAACCTTAATGATTCTTTGATTCTGTACATGTCTTCAGGCATCTGTCCTCCACCAGCAGCACAATGAATGCAGCAATATCTGCTTTATACCTACATGGCTGAAGAAAAGACTTGAGTCCATTCAGTGAGGTGGGAGGAATGGCTCAGTTTATTTCCTTGTAAAACGTTTCCAGATACTCTGCTTGAAAATTCTAGATAGAATCATAGAATGATTTTGGTTGGAAGAGACCTGTAAAGGGACCCTGCAATCAGCAGGGCCATGCTCAACTAGGTCAGGTTACTTAGTGCTCTGCCCAACCTGACCTTGAATGTTTCCAGGAATGGGACATCCACCATCTCTCTGAACAACCTGTGTGTTTTACCACCTTCTTTGTAAAAAGCTTCTTCCTTGTATCTAAGCTATGTTTAGTTTAAAACTATTACCCTTTGTCCTATTGCAATAGGTCCTGCTAAGGAGTTCCTCTCCAGCTCTCTTGTAGCCCTTTAGGTATTGGAAGGTGCTCCAATTTCTCCCCAGAGCCTTCTCATCTCCCACCTGAACCACCCCTGCTCTCTCAGCCTGTCTTCACAGGAGAGGCGCTGCCCTCTGATTAACTTAGTGGCCCTGAGAAAACAAAAGCTGGACCTACCTGTGCCGAGAAGCCAGAGAAGAAGCCATACCAGAAATGCACTAAGGTGAAGGCGAAATTCTTATAGAAGAAGTATTTGAGGAACTTGCACATGCGGATGTAGGACCACCGGCCATGGACCAAGAGCAGGCGCTGCAGGTACCGGAACTGGGCAAAGGAGAAGTCACTGGACAAGACTGCCTGCATCCCCTCCTGGCCGCTGATACCAACCCCAATGTGGGCAGCTGCAACGAGAAGGTTATTGATCACATCATTACACCAAGAGTTTTGACTACTCTGTTCTTAAAATCAGTTCCCTGCACTGGAGCACTGTGTTAATTCCCTTGCAGCCTTCATAAAAAATCATATGCAAAGTCATAAAAAAAAAAATAGTCTCGGAGCACTAATTCTTTCAGCAGCACTATGGTTTTGCTTGGTGATACATTTCCCATAACCAGGATTTTACTATTTGAATGAAATTCTAGGTTCAGTGACAATTTATGTTTTGTTTCTGAGCGCTTTCCAACAGCACAAATGCTGTTGTTCATAACAGCTGCTGTTAGGAAAAGACAAGTTTAATTTATATTGACACGTGACTTACATTTTACATGCATGCACGTCCTTCCAGCAGCCTTAAAACATCACCCCAGACAAGCACAATGTTCAAACCATTTTTAGATTTCTAAGACACTGTGCTACAAGGCAGACTATAGCCTTTTTATATTTCCTGGGCTTTATTAGTTCAATCAAATAATTACATAGAAGAGTCACATCTTTTTTAATAGTAAGTTGAGTTTATTAAACATGGACATAAGTTTAATGTGACAGCTAATTATACAGCTTTAACTAATGAGAACAATCTTGATGGCTGGAGGTTGGTTACATTCAAAGGTTTCCACGGAACAGCAACTTGATAAAATCCCAAACTCCCAGTCCTCTTGGTGGGGGGAGTGGGTTAGTTTCTAATTATCATGTACACTGTAACTTTCTTAGCCTTTCTTTGCTGACTGCCTGACTTATCTCCCTTGAAGCTCTCTCTTAGCCTTTTCTTTCTTAATTAAAAAGCTCCAGTTAATCAATTCTTGCAAATTAACACAAGGAAGATTAGCAATAGGCCTTCTGAATAATCTTAATTTAATTATACCTAGTTAGGGGATTTTTTTCATAAATTCACTGAGGTAATGCAGCATCAAATGATGCTCAGGGATGAAAGGGCCTAGAAGCCCGTCATTTATAACTCAGGGGAGATAATTAACAAACGGGCCTAACACAAAAAAATGTTAACAACCCCCCCCTAACATTATATAGACTATTTACAGGCAGAAAGATTTTCTTTCTGCTTTGTACTCAGGCCCTCTATGAAACAAACTTGTTGGTTATACATATTGCCCCTGTGGTGGTGGCCACGTGGACACACAGATGGACACATCACAGCCCGTGTGTGCTTTTCATAGAATCATAAGAATCACTGAGGTTGGAAAAGACCTATAAGATCATCAAGTCCAAGCATTTTGTCTGTTCTGAGGTAGAAACAGAGAAACAGACAGTGCAACTTTAGCTTCCTGTCCAGTGTGACCTAGAAGACAGGAGACACAAGTATCCTGTAGTGAGAGTGCTCTGTAGAGACCTGCCAAAACTGGAACACAGCCACTTGGTTCCACAAAGAGGGTGTTACAGGAGGCACTCAGACACATGTTTCTGCTGCTGGCCCACCTCAGATAGAAAATACACCAGCAAGTCAGTCTGCTAGAGCACATCACTCACTTTTGATCATGCTGACATCGTTGGCGCCATCTCCAATTGCCAGGGTCACGGCTTTCTTGTATTTCTTCACCAGCTCCACCACCTGGGCCTTCTGCAGGGGAGTCACCCGGCAGCAGATCACCACTTTGCACATACAAGCAGTTCTCACCAGCTCCAGCTCCAGATTCCCTTCCAGTGCATAAGCCTGAAAAAGAGCAAAGGGAGTGGTCAGGTCAGACAAGCAGCATCTCCTGGCTCACAAAGAGAACACAGCAAGGTGGAAATGAGAACTGAGACAGCTCTTCCATTCAGAGGAAGGAAAGTATGAGACATCCCAACCGAATCCATCCACTCAGGCAGAGGGAGCATCCACACTGCACATCATGCCACACAGCTTGCACCTTGGGTGTGCCACATCTGGATTTGCACCACAGATGAATATGCACAACAGCTGCTCTGGCTGATTCAACCTGGCAAAGTGGCGTGTCAAACACCAGGAGCACTACATTAACAAAGCTTCTGCAGGGCCCAACACAACCTTGTGTATCTCCATGTGAGAGAGTTTATGCTCATCCCACTTGGATTATTATTTAAACTCTGGTATATATATATATATTATTATTTAAACTCTGGTATAAATGTGAAAGATTTCAATTTAGGAGTGCTTAATTTAAAAAAAAAAACAACAGAACATGAAAAATATTAATGCTCAGGTGAGCATGACAAAGCAAAACACAAAGCTAGGGAGAAGGCTGCTCTGCTCTGAGTGCTGACCTTTTAAATCACTCAGCTGTGTTATTTCTATTCAGGAAGCACAGAGATAATTGGATGTCTGGTCACCCCTCCAGCTCTCTGTGAGGAGGAGGGAGCAGAGTTATCCTTTCATATTTCTTACAGATCATGCTTTTTGGCTCAGTTCTTTGTTGTCTCTTTTTAGCAGAAATGCATGGCAGGAATTGACAGGGCTCACTCCTCCTCAGAGCCATTACAGCAGGCCCACTGCTCTTTCTGCATAAGGCACACGGTCCCTATGCTATATATCCTTTCTTCTTGAAACAGAGAGCTGTGAGTCAACAGTGTTCCTCTGTCAAGGGCTCAACAAGAGACCTTTTCGTGGCTTAGATTTTGCCTCAACATCCTCACTGTACAGCAAAATGTTATCATGTCACATATTAAGGTACTACTGCACGCAAACCGTTATGATGATGCCATTACAGATGCTGCTGATATGTTTCTGTCCCCTTGCTTCGTTCAAGCAACACCAGAAGTGTGAACAGCCCCAGTGCTGCCATTTCACCCATCTGCAGGTAGGGATGCAGCACTGAGCAGATGCTGTGTTTGAGTGGGATAGTATCAGCACTACTGCTATTGCTCAAGATCATGGAAATAAATAAATGATATCTAGTTTTGTCTGCACTGTCCTTGTAGTCACTACCCAGGAGAAAGCCATGATATTGGTAAAAATCATGTGCACTCTATGTGGACTGGCTGTTCCCACACAGATCAGATTTGAGTTTCTTGTGTGGGACATATCCCCATGCCAGGGTCTGAGTGAGAGTGTGTTTCTTTTCAGGAATAAAAAGAAAGCTTTGCCACTGCTGCCAGTGGTGTTTTGATATCACAGCACTCAGGGTCTGAGAGGCTGTGGGATGGCGTAGGAACAGGCAGGGCCTTAGAGCAGCCAGATGGAAAGGGATCTGGGGGGCCTGATTGACAGGAGGCTGAAGATAAGCCAGCAGTGTGCCCAGGTGGCCAAGAAGGCCAATGGCATCCTGGCCTGCATCAAGAACAGTGTGGCCAGCAGGAAGTGATCCTTCCCCTGTACTCAGCACTGGTGAGGCCACACCTGGGGTATTGTGTTCAGTTCTGGGCCCCTCAGTTCAGGAAGGACATTGAGGTGCTGGAGCAGGTCCAGAGAAGAGTAACCAGGCTGGTGAAGGGACTTGAGCACAAGTCCTAAGAGGAGAGGCTGAGGGAGCTGGGGTTGTTTAGCCTGGAGAAGAGGAGGCTCAGGGGTGACCTCATCACTCTCTATAACTACCCGAGAGGAGGATGAAGCCAAGTGAGGGTCGGTCTCTTCTCCCAGGCAATCAGCAGTAGGATAAGAGGGCATGGGCTTAAACTCTGCCAGGGGAGGTTTAGGTTGGATATTAGAAAGAAGTTCTTTAGAGAGAGAGATCAGGCATTGGAATGCCCTGCCCAGAGAGGTGGTGGATTGACCGTGCCTGGAGGTTTTTAAGATGAGGCTGGATGTGGCACTGAGTGCCATGATCTGGTAATCACATTGGGGTTGGATCAAGGGTTGGACTTGATGATCTCAGAGGTTTTTTCCAACCCAGTTATTTCTATGATTCTATGACCCACAAGGATCATTGCGTCCCACTCCTGACCCTGCACAGGACCATCCCCCAGGAGTCTCACCATGTGCTTCAGAATATCATCCAAATGCTTCTTGAACTCTGTCAGGCTTGGGGCTGTGACCACTTCCTGGGGAGCCACACAAGCCAAAAACGGAGCAAGGTGAGATCTTTCAATTAGTGATTTGCTGGGCTGGTATAGACCTGGGAGTGAAACATGCTGGACTGCCATCAAGAGAGAAAGCAACCGCAGGGACAGAATTTCTGAGAGCAGCACCTCCCAGTACCTTCGACATCTACCTATTTGCTTTCTCTGAGATTTGGGAAAGTAAAATACAACTGATAAATAAACCTGGTATAAACTAAGCCTTCCTCCCAGTTTAAACTGATCTAAATCGGTTTCTAACCTGTTCTAAAAAATTGTGAAGTATGGGAAATCTATTCCAGGGCTTCAGTATCCTCACCAAGAAGTCACTTCACCCAAAACTCTCTTATCTTAGTTTAATTCCATTACTTTGTTTACCTGTTATTATCTGAAGAGTATTACCACGACTGATCAGTATTCTCCAGGCTCAAAAATTTTAACTCTTTCAGTTTTCCCATGTGCTTTCCAGATCATGCATGACTACTCTTAGTTTTCTTTGTGCTCTCTCCCAGCCTGGTGTTACCTACTCTCTTTTAAAACAGTTAATGTGAACACTGAGCTTCAAATAGATGTGGGATAACCCTTACTATCTAAGATTAGACAGCTTGTTTTACATCAGTGGTGAGCCCTTAAGAGCCACACTTCGCAAGCAGTCTTGCATCTGTCTCTTAACAATTTCATCTAGGGCATATTACTTCGGTTTGCTTGCAAAAGCATCATGGGACAGGGTATCAAACAATATATTAATTAGGTTATAAGATCTGTATCCTATCTCTTAAGCTTATCTGTTATCGGATATATTTAGTAGAATATGTTCTTGGCATACTTTAAACCCATATCTGATGTTATCTTCTTGCTGCATACACAAACTACCTGGTTATTTTTTTAGTATCTTTCTGGAAATTGAAATTATTCCAGGTACTCTGCCCCTCTGGTTCACCAAAGATCAAGGCCAGTTCTTCCCTGTTCTAGTCTTCTGAAACCTTGTCTGTCACCTTTGATGCCTCAGATAACCACTGAACTTAATTCTCAATTATGGGAAAAAATTCCAGTCCTCTAGAGTAACATTTTTGAAACATTCTTCTGACATCCAGTTTGTTTTCCAGTATGTTCTTCAGGGAACTCATTCCTAACAAGACTCTGAACCTTCCTTACCAGGCTGTGGCCAGTGATAACCAGACCATACACTCCATTTGCTTGCTCATCAGGTATAATTTTTGTTTTTTTTGAAGATTTTTCAAACTGAATGTTGATTTCATCATTGTCCAGAAAGGAGTCTGGCTTCATCTTTTTCCTTGCATTCCTAAAAAAAAATAAAAAAGAATAATGATAAAAAAAACCGGATAAGAAATCTTATGAAGTTATGTATGTTTTGATAAACTTTATGAAAATAAAAAATTGATGCTTCCCTCTAATAGCTCAATTTTCCCTGTTTCCCTACAACAACATTGTTTCACTGCTGCCATTTGTGCACATCATCCACCTGCTTCTGAAACTCTTAACAAGTTTGCTGATTTAAAGTGAAACCAACCATCTGAGTGTCATGAAGGATGGTATCCCAAAGGGCATCTAGTTTTCTGAGCATACAGTCTGGCAACTATATATTCCATCAAAAAAGGACTGAAAACCTTCCCCATTTTCCACGTACACCTAAGAACTTGTGTCTACAGAGGAGGTGAGAGGAAGGTAGGTTCTCACATAGTGCCAGAAAAAGACCACATCCAGACAAAGGACAGTGATGTGGATAAATGGCAATAACTGTAGAGTGACAGCACAGCTCAGTCCTGAAGCAAAAGCCTTTGTGGCTCAAGCTCACTTGTGGGTAAATGTCAGCTGATAATGCCTGTCTGACGCTGCTTTCTCATACATTTATTTAATTTGACTTCTTATATTAAGAAGCTTCAGCATTTACTCTTAGAGAGGACTTCTACGTTGTGTTTAGCTAACGGATCTTCCAGAGAGCCAGCTAGCCCTTATCTAAGGTCCCTGAATGAACTGCAACAAGTAAAGCTGACAGGAAGAAAAGGTGGCATGATACAAAACACAAACGGTGTCAGTGCACAGCAGTGTGACTGTGTATTTCAGCCATTTACCTCAGCTCTGTCAGTACGTCATCAGATGTGCTGCCATCAATAATGAAAACGTCTTCCATGTCATCATTCAGCAAGTTGCAGGAGTAACCAATATTTACTGCTGTCTCTGGGAAAGATAAATCAGGAAGATGACCCATCTTAGCAGGCCCAAATTCACCCAAGCCCCTGCCTGTTCCTACTCACATCCCACAGCCACTCAGACCTTGAGTGGCCTTTCTACACACGTGGCAAAAGCTCTCTTTCTGACTCAAAAGAGCTCAGAGCCTTTCAGAGTCAACAATAAGAGAGCCAAGAGAGTCACTCTGATGGATGTAATAGCAAATCTCCCTTAACTGGGCTTCTCAACGCCACAGGAAAAAATAATTCTGCCAAAATGAAAAAGATTAAAACACCCTTTGGCCAACGTGCTTGGAACAGCAAAAAACATTTCATGTTGATTAAAAAAAATTTTCCAGGATTTTTAACTTTCCCTCTCACTATTTCCAGAAAAGCCCCAAACCGCAGCTCTCAAGAACGGTGTAAAGGCATTTTGTTCATAAAATTTTGAAAAACACATTTTGGTGTCTTATAGCAAAACTATTGTATTTGGAACATGACAAAATGAAATGTTTCATTTTTCTCCAAAATTGTCTGCTCATTTCTTGGATGAAATTATTTGCAAACACTTTTGGCCTCCCTGAAACACCACTGTTTCAGTGAAGTTACTGTTTCTCCAAAAGAATTCACTGGAGTCTATTTGCCATTCTTTCCAACTCCAAACGCCTATGTTTCCTCCATCTCTATTCTGGATCATTAAAGCCAGGACCAAACTGAAATGTACCCAACATCCACTCTGATGTTAAAAGTTTCTGGAAAGCAGGAAAGGATTTTTTTCCAGTTTCTTCACTGGGATGGACAACTGTACTAAAGTGACACCTTTTCATGGTCAGGGACCATGGGATGCTTACTGTCACCTCTCCAAAGGCAAAGGATGCTGCCTTCACCCTGCTTCAAGCCTAACTACAGTTAACTAGTCTAATTCCAGTAGAGAAATTTTGCCTAGGTGGCAATGAAGCAAAGCCCTGTAAGTTTGTCTTATGTGCAGCTTTTAAAGAAGAATAAGAATGCAGGTCTTAGCAGAACCATCCCACCAGTGGGATGAGAAGAGAAGCATCCAAAGCTGTAGTGCCTTTACCTTGCTTATCTCCAGTGAGAACCCATATCTTGATGTTGGCTTTGGCAAGAGTCTCAATTGTCTGTGGGACTCCATCCTGTAGCTTGTCCTCAATCGCTGTGGCACCCAACAGCTTCGCAGAAAACAGTAGAGAAACTGGTAAGTCGTCCCATTGTTAGCAAAGGAGAAAGCATTAGACCTAGAGATAATTACTCAAGGAAACAAATGAAATCCTGGAATAAGGTTGTACTGATCTTCGTTCTTCCTCAGCAAATTTAGTGTACAGAGCATAACACTGATCCTCCAGATGTTCTAGTTTCTAATCCCCCGGGCTCTGAAGGATTATGAACATGCATGAAATTATTTGCCAGAATGTTTGCAGACCTACAGGTCTGTGTTCTTCCATGTGCTCCCTTCAAGCAGATAGAGTTTTAACAGAGGGACAAAGCTGTGATTCCATGTCCCCAGACCTCCACACGCATCCTCTTGCTTGGAGCTTGCTCCCAGATACATTGTACTGCAGCTGTCGCATGGCTGCTAAACATCTCTGCCTTTAACAGACGTGCCTCCACTGCTGCTGCACACAGTCACACACCTAAACCACAGACTGCTCAGAACACAAACCTTCACTATTTTAAAGTTATTGTGTTTTTTCTGCATTTTGGAAATAGATGGTGCCTTTAACCTATTGTCAAAGGGACATGAAGATTTCACTGCTAACTCAGGTTTAGACAGCATCTGCTACCACCTACCTCCTGCTGCTGGGAGACTAAATTCAGAGGTTGGCTTTAAGCCCAAGATCCCTTTTGGTACCCTGGGATGTCCATCATACATCACCTATGAGCGTTATCAACATAGGCAACAGCTCTGACAGAACTTCTCTATGGAGTCCTCAAAACAGTACAGTCCCTATTTTACAGCAGTCCCTGATCCAGCTAGAGAACCTAAGTCCTATGGCTTAAAAAGTTATCTCCTGGGAGCACCAGCTCATCCTTGGCAGCCTGAGTCTGAGCTGGAAGCCCAAAGTTGGACATTGATAACAAATGTGCCCTGGAAGAGAGAACAAGGGCTTCCATCCCTACTGCCATCATCTTTGTGGAGCCACAGAAAGGCAGGAGGGAAGCATTATTAACAGGCCTCTGGTTTGCCTGTCCATGATCTGGTGTAAAAACAGGTGGAGAGAAAGCCATGATACCTTCTTGACTGTGGATCTTCCTTAGTTTTCAGGTCAATGATAAACAGTATTTTACTACTATTCTCTGAATCTATCCATGTCCCATCCCTTGTGTCCTTATATCCTTAGCCCTCTAGGGACCCCTAGCAGAAACTTGCCACACAAGGGACTTCTGGCTGTTAACCAGACTATGATACTTGGCAGTCTTCTACACCTCCACAAGACCCATCTATGTCCTCACTGACTCTGGTTCTCACAAGCCAGGCTATACACCCACCCTCTGCTCTTCCCACAGCATCTTTGGGAAGTAAAGTCACTCCTGTACAGTGAAGGCTCTTGTGTAAACAGTGTTTTATTCTGAACCATGCTTCTTCCTGCTGGTCTTTTCTCTACTCAGGCCATGAGCTTCATGACCTTTTCTTGCAAAGAAGCTGGACACTCCATCCCCTAAAGCTCCATGTCTTTCCTGCTTTGAACATGCCCCACCGAGCAGTTACACAATGTCTCTGGGCATTTTTCACTATTCTATTGAGACCTATTTTCCACTATTCTATTGAGACCCAGAAGGGCAGTAGGTTTTGCCCCCTGGGCTATGCAACTTCCAGAGGCCAGCATCTCCCCAGCTCACTTATTTCTTTCCTGAGTCCTGCTGGCATCGTGAACACGAACATGGAAGGAGAAAGGGTGTGTTTCCTGGGATTTCTGAGGTTTTAGGAAAGCACTGCTGCTAGTGCAAAAGCTCAGCTTCCCCTCAGATCCCATACATTCTTTTCATCCATTATTCATGCCTCTAAAACACAGGCAGATTCCCCAGGGCATTTAAAAGCTGTAACAACACTGAGGGAGAGTAGAATGACTTGAAGATCACAGTTTAGCTCTATTTCAAATTGACACAAACATGTTCATGGACATCATCTACCCCTCCTGCCCAGGGCTGCAAGAACAAAGAAGATGCTCTCTGAAACCAAGGGGCACTGGGGATTATTCACTGCCTGCCATTTCAAAGACTGGAAAATAAACAGATCAGCCATTTGCACATACAAAGGACAGCTATGAAATATTTGTGTCCACGTCATCTCCCGCAGGTTCTGGTATGTCATTTCATCACGAGAAAGCTACTTTGACACCCACATGAGTTAAAATAAAACCATTCCCCTGCACTGGTGGCTGACACCCCAGTTACGGGCTCCCGATGGTGGTGCCAGTGAACAGCCAGCACTGCCACGTTCTGAACTGCTCCTGTCACACAACCCACTGAGCTGTTTGCAGAGCAATGTTTGCTGAAGTCATACTGAGCTGTTTGTTGACAAACCACCATCCTCCCTGCCTCCCCCAGAGCTTGGCCCAGATTCCCTGAAGTACCAACCATTAGGTCTTTTTCAATCTCTTCATATAACTCTGACAGTTTTTCTTCCCGTCCTTCCAAGGCAGTGCTTGCTTCGTGGTGGCGCCTGATCCAATCCTGGAAATAATCTTTCTCCAAGTTTTTATAGGCCACCACGAGTGTCCTCAGACCTTCTCCAGCAAACTCCTGCAAGACAGTGGTGAGACAGAAAGGTCAAAGAAGAACAGTCTGGTCACATGGGCTTACAAAGGACTCTCAGAAAGCAGACTGTAAAAAGCATCTTGCCTAAAGTTTGCAAAGGAAAGGTGACAAATATCACACCTTAGACCACAAAGTTTGGGTTACTCTTAAAAAGTAATTCCAGACCACTTGTCATTGCTATTCATGGTCCTTACAAAGAAAAAACTTAGAAGGGCTTTCCTACTTTCTGGCTCCAAAGATTTAAAGTAACCAGACCGTTGTTTCCCAGGCTCATATTTCTCAACTAAAGGTCCAGAACAGTGAGACCTAAATAAACCTTGAACACAGCCCTGAATTTTGGACCTGGGCTCAACATTTTTAGGGCATGAATTCTGGCTGAAATGCACAGCATAAGAACAGCCAGTCCTAGCAGTTCAGCAAGTCCTTATAACTGTGTTTTATGGTGGACACTATGGAGCTCAGTGTTTGGTGCAATAGCAGAGAGATGTTTGTGAAAACGGAGGTGTTCCCCCAGACCTGAAGTAAAGGTGCATAAGGAACAGGCCACATCCACAGCTCTGTTCTGCCCTTTCCGTTGCCACCAACTTTCTCTGCCTCCCCCAGGGAGTAAGCAGAGATGTTTTTTCTATTACACAACTCCACTGGCAAAACTCTCAGTTATCTTGTGCTCTGCAAGATATCAGCAGGATCTGGAATCTGAAGGGGGAGTAAATACTGGCCAAAACATCCCCTTATGCGAGTAACAACCTCCCAGTGCACGCCATCAACAATATAGAAGGCCACAAGTTTGAGCCATGCTTTTTCCTTGCTGCTTAGATCTAGAAGAAGAGATCTAAGGCTATATAAATTAATTTCCCTCTCTATTCCATAACTAAAAAATTGGTGCTTAGATGCTGTGTCTGAAATCCAGGGCTTTTGTCTCAACACAAAGTGTTCTTCCATATCTGAAGAAAAGGAAACCATCAAATGCAGAGATGTTGGGAAGGAAGCACTTACATTCAGGTGTTCTGTGGTTTCCTCTTTGAGAGATTCGCAGGATGAATTAAGCAGTTCATAAAGAATGGTGTCAGCCCCCTTGCAGTACAAAGTCAAGTCACCTTCTGGACTCTGCACTATGAGGGAGAGGAAAAGAAATGCTACAAATCCCAGGCTGAAGCTTTTGGGATGCATAGCCCTTTTATCAAAACAAAGACAAATTTCTAGAAGTGTCTGCATTCCACCAGGTTTTGGCAAACTCCCAGGAATCAAGGCAAGCTCTGCTTAGAAAAGAAGATAGTGTGACTACTCCCCACCTTAGTGGCAGCAGCACAGCAACTGTACCCAGACTGCATTAGTCTGAGCAGACACTCCTTTGGACTACGCTGTTCCTACAGGCAGTACTTCAGGCAGCACATCTACACTCAAAAGTTATGAACAATGTTTTTTTAGGGGACTGGTCCTACTGCTCCTATTTCTTCTGTTAGTAAACAGTAACTACAATATTCTAATTCCTGAAATAACTAAGTATGTTGGAGGGTTAATAGAGGCTACAGAAATGGTTTTTGATAATTTCTGCATTTTCTGTTTGGGAAAGTGGGTTTCTCAGTTCATCCTTTCTTTCTCCTTTCCTACTGCCTCAGATTTCACTGCTGATTTTATAGCTGGTTAGAAGGAAGGCCTTTCCTGCATTATAATGAGGGAAGCAACATATACAAAAAGCTTAGTGTCTTCAGGAGGCTGGTGCATCACTGTGGTCCAGCTGTGGAGATGTTCTTTCACCTGCTTTTCTAGCACTGTTGCTGTGTAATGGAAAAGTTGAGGCAGCCCATCTCAAGCCCTCAAAAGTAAATATTACTGTGTTATTCAGAGAGCATTGCAAAGGAGGTCTCCTAGAAAAAGGCACCATAGCAGAATAAGGGACAGCTCCAGAGCCTAAAAGGTTGGGAAGGAAAGAAAGGAGCAACAGGAACATACCAATCACAGACATTCGCTTGCGCACATTGTTGAAATCAAGAATAGCCAGAAGTTTGTAGACTTTTGTTTCTCCCATTTCCACAACAGTGATGGTCTCTGGTGTGCGAGCCCGGAACACGAATCCAAAGTTTCTGGCAGCAGTGACAAGGGCTCCCTCATCAGGAGACTGGGCCTGATACACTAAGCTACCTGACGTGAAAGGAAAAAAAGTCTAATGTGTTTTTTGTCTTTTTTTCTGAGCTAAATGAATACAAAATCAAAGACAGTATACAGCAGTGATCCCTTTGCTTTTCTGTCTATCCACAGAGGTGTAGCACTGAAAAACACCTCCACACATCTCCATCAAGTCCCACCAACCCATCCTCCAGGACAGTGCAAGAGGTACCCCAGATTCTTCTGAGGTCTTTAGTCACTCTCTTTGGAGTCTAACAGACCTCATTGAGAGGACAAGTTCCTTGGGTTCAACCCCTTCTAGTTGTATCTGCATGTGTTTTTCTCATCACTATTTTCAGCTTCAATCTGTCAATTAACAGTGGTAGCCTTTAAAGCATGGTTTTCATCTTGTCTGGGATTTGAGGAGGCTGCCCCAGTGCCTGTGAGAACACTGGGTGAGAGGAGCTAATGAGTCTCCAGTGGAAAGGAGCTCTATGTTCTTTGCTTTATGGGACTAGGAGCAGAGTAGAGAAAGAGTGGGGCAAGCATCTGCCACCTCAGAGAAGCTGTGGCACCTGCAATTTCTGCACTCCAGAGATGGGGCGTTTGCAGTAGTGTCAGCTCCACCACAGGAACACACAGGGAGTGGAAGCCCTGGTCCTTTCTCTTCCTATGTGGCATCTCCAAAGACATTGATTTATGTGTAGTCATACACTACAGAAAATCACCAGGGAGCCAAAAGGACCAATAACAGCTTCTGTGGAGAGAAGACATACTGTGGTGCGAGTGAACATAACCACTCAGTCTGGTGCCTCCAACAGTCCTCACCTTCTTTCTTCTCTTCTGGCATCACTGTGTGACAAAGGGAGAGCAGCCGGAAGAACCTGTGTGTCGGGACATCATTCTGCTTCACAGCTTCAACCAGGCTCTGGTCATAGAATGCAAACTTTGGGTCGGCCAGCGGGTTGTATGAGAAATCAACTTTCTCTGTGCTCTGCAAAAACATGGCTTGGTGTTATTTGTGGAGCTCTCATACGCCTGTCCACCAATGCCTGCCAACATAGCCCCTCTCTCCTCCTCACATTTTCAAAGGACCTATCCTGCAGGGCTGCTCATGACAGAGACTGATGGATCTAAGTAAGTGGGAGGTCATGAAAGCTATTTAATCATAGGACAGGACAGGCACTAGGTGTGCCTTTCAGAGCAGCACGCAGGCTGAGAACCAATGAGCTAAACTGGCTCTCTGAATGGCAGCTAATGTTCCTACAGGACCCCTGCCAGTGGATTTTTACAGTGCCTGCCTTCAACACATGCCTTATTGGAGGCATCACGCTCCTGACGTCAAAGGCTGCCTGTGATAGTGCAGTGTGGGAGCCCAGTTTAAAACAATTCAAAAGGCTGTCTTCTCCAACCTATTCTCCCAAAGCAAGAAAAAATCCTGATACGGAAAAATTAGGACAGAAGAGTGATGTAAAGGTTAAACTCCACAGGCACTGCCCATTTTGTCAAAAGACAAGGAGCCTCAAGCAGAGTGGAACATGCTGGAGAAATGGCCAGAAGCTCACAGCATGATGTGTCATGGAGGAATGCACTGCCAAGCCTGTCTGGGACAATTCTGACTCCCGCCCCATTCCTGATGAGCTCAGAGTTTCCAGGATGGGAGTCATCTTCTGACCTCTGCACGCTGACATCTAGCACTTAGCACAGACCCACACCTCCCACACTCATCTGCACAGCAAGGTCCAGGCACAGCAACATCATGGATGTGTGGGCAGCAGGACTCTGCTCCAGAGAGTGTCATGGACAGGAGGGTGGGGTGGGCAACTGGCAGGAGTCCAGCATGTGTCCCCAGGCAAGGCCTGGAGGCACAGCACCCAGCACAAATAGCCAATATCAATGGGTAATTTAAGTTCTAAATGGCCTGAAAATGAATCACTGGAATGAGGAACAGGATTTTCACCATCTTGTGGTTTGTTATTTGGATTACCCCATGTAGGTTCAGACATTTTAGAAATAAAGACATGCGCATCTGTGCCAGCAAGCAGAGGCTAAAGAGAAATGTAGAAGTCACATATTTTCATACTTTACAAAGTCCAGACATAAGAGGAATTTGACAGTGACCTTGTTACTGGTATGAACTGAACTCTCTAATTCCCCACTAAAGCTTTTATTAACTGCCAAAGTTAATAAAATTCACCCATGTCCAAGTTTCCAACAAACTTGGCCAAATAGTTGGCCAAGTATCAATGGCCAAATATTCAGCAGAACCTGTGCATGCACTAGGATATCATATAGAGCAAAGGGAACAGTGGGCCATTCCTGACCTGCAGGTTTTAAGCCAGGCTTACTGGAAAGAAATGTAACTGGCAATTCTGTGACATCCAGAGGATCACACAGTGTTATCAGCATCAAGAGCATCAGCTCTTGCAGGGTCAAGAGCATGTGCTATGCTTCTGTGGGTTGTGTCCACTGGTACTTAGCCAGGTTCACTGAAAGCACAGATCCTGGTAGCACTTAAGCACTTACCTCGTTTATTTCTACCCTCTGCCCAGACATATCATACACATCACCTGCAAGCAAGAAAAGACCGAGGTTATAGCCACAAATTTTGGGTAAGTGCAGTCTCTGAGCTTCTCTACCATGAAAATTAAAGTGTTTCTAAGCTAACATCTATTGAAAAGCTCTCAGTAAGAATACATATCTTGATATGGGTACTGGAGACTGATGATACATATCTGTCAGTTTCTCTGTTAATCCATGGAAAAATCCAGAGACTGACAGATCTTGGAACACAAAACAGTTACCATAAAAATGACTGGCTTTTGGGTAAAGAAGACTTGGCTCAAGTTGAACCCCGAGAGGATGTAGCACTAGGTAAGAAACAAAAGTGCTTTCAGGGAATGACTTCTCTTGTACCTTTCCCTTTGAATGTGAGACAAAATCCAGCTCCTGGATCCTACTTGTTTTGCAACAGTTCCTGGACAGCCACAGAAAAAGTTTTCAGAGTCCATTCTTCCCACACCTAGGTAGCAAGGCTGCTCTACTGATTTTCCCTGAACTGATGACCTGGTCATAGGAATACAAGACATCTCAGCTCTAGGAAACACTATTAAAACTTCTGCCTGAAGAAAAGTTTCACTCTGAAAATCTGGACTGTGCCCAGACCAGCCAGTCCCAACACTTAACTGAAAAAACAGTGAAATGCAATGAATTACGCAATATATTGACTCATATCTGCACCAGCAATCTCAGCTGTGACCAAAGTCCAATGTAGTGCTTGTGGGCCTTCACAAAGGGCCTGAGAGTGTAGAAGAAACTTAGATGCCATGTCTCCTGAGAACTGCATATCAGCTGATCCCTTGGGAAATATAGCCAAGAGGCTTTTGGGCATCTCCTTCCCTTAAGCCTCCAGAGTACCTGTCCTGACATCAGAACTAAATCATTCTGGCATGTGACCCTGAGCAGCAAATCCAGAGGAGTACAGTCTTAGGAAGAAGCTAAGCATTTTGAAAAACTACAAGCAGTAGACTGTTTGTGTTCTTTTCACATATTTCCCATTCATTTCTTGAACCCGTTATGTTAGTGGTGACACCCACTTTGGAGAAGTCAACTAAGGACACATAATGGAAGAGATTTCAAACTGTTTATCAGCATTAATGTTAGCTATCATAATAGCACTGTTTGAGGTGTGGTGATCCCCAAATATACACAAAACCAGATTCATAGGAAGAAATATCTTCTTTTATTAGGTCAGCTGATAGCACTGAGAAGAAAGGCAAGCTTTCTGGCACACTCAGGTCTCTGACACAGGCAAAGCAAGCATCCATCTACAAATAAGCAGCAACTAATTTCTCTGGGGTATCTAATGATGTTAATTAGTTAGTTTGCGAGGTGTTAGCACCTTGTGAGCAGTGTGAACAAAACCATCTGAGACCATGCAATAAATGAGCCTTTTCAATCAATGACTTCTAGGATCTAACTGAGATAACTTTTTTTCTCCATTTTATCCAACTCCCTGCAAATTTTTCTCTCTTCTGGTAGGTGAAGCATGTCAAGGCTAAAGACAAAGACCTGGCCATTAACTAGTCCAGCTACCTGAAAAGGATGTGGGAAATCGCTAATCATGACATGAAAAATTGTTGAATGTGAGAGACAACAGTATGAGAAGCTGACAAAATTTGCAGACAGTACCATGAGGGATGGCTGATTTAATAAATTGTTAAGAGGGAGTTTAGTTATGCATATGAAATGTTACGTTGTGCAGGGTTAGCAATACCTGGGTAACCACGTCAATAATACCATAAAAAATGAGATTACCTAGGTAGTGATATCAGAAAAAAGAAAACAAACAAATTTGAGTACAGATGGAGGAAATCTGGGACTTATGTGGAGAAAGTAATAAAGTGCTGGGTCTTTAGTTTGGATGATAGAGGGGCAGAAAAAGGGAGATAAAAGAGTGGTAAAAAGGGGGAAACAAGGAAATTATATTAAGATATGCAAATGATCCAGTCAGGCTGTCCAGGCATCCCTGATGGGCAGCCCAGCACTTGATCACTGCAGTTTCTTACATGATATTCTTCTGGACATCAGATTTAGCCTCTGTGGACCAAGAGGCATACAATGAAATAAAACTCAGAGAATAAGACAAACAGATAACATACCGTAGGATTTGCCATTGATGGAGCACTTGTTGAAACACATGATGTTCTGAGTGAGAGTTCCTGTTTTGTCTGAGAAGATGTACTTGATCTGTCCCAGTTCTTCATTGAGTGTAGTGGTTCGAGCCTGAGCCGGTGTGTCATTCGGCGGATAATACATTTTACGGTCCCAGTCGATGTAGAAACTGTTACCCAAGCGTATAATCTCTACACTGATGAAATAGAAAGAGAAGGTGATGGAATATTCATTAGTATAAGGGACAAGATCTTTATCTTCAGCACCACCATTATGACTGTAATTAGAAAACAACTTTGAAGGTAATGATAGGTTGAACTCATCTGTCCTTAGATGGCTTGTGGTAAGGGATGTTGAAGCAAGTCCCGCTGAAACAATCTGTTAGGTTTATAGCAAACTCCTCTCCTTCGTTTATAAAACAAGATCTTATAAATGTTCTCAGAAAGTTTCAGAAGTTTTCAGACTGAGAAGAGAGGCAGGAGCAGTGGGTTTCACTTAGTGCCATTCCAGGAGATGATTTTCTGCGGGGCTCTGAGCTGTGCTTAGCCCAGTGCTGGGGGATAAGCACAACCATGTCTCAAACACAGAGCTCCACAGCATTTGAGCCATTTTGTCACTCAGTACAACCAAAAAAAGCCACCAGACAATATGGATTTCCATCTTGCTGCCGGTGTGACACAATGGACAGGAATGGTATTCATTCCTGTAATTTGCCAACACAAAACAGAGTCTCAGTAGCAAAGCTGACTGAAGAATGAGGTGTAATGATATACACAATAGGGCTACTCAGCCTATACCCCAGCCTCAAGATTTTGAGAGCATCACAGACACACTGCCTACTTGTCACCCTTGCTTGCCTATCTGCAATAACCAGCAGAACCCTACATTCTCTGTGAGGAGGCAACACTCAGAGAGTGGATATAGCAGCAAGAACTACAGACCTTTAACCTGATTACACCTACTTACTGGCCATCCACTCCTCGAGTGAGACCTAATGCCACCTCACAGAACAGGCCATTCCCTTTGATGGGCAGCAAAGAGAGCAGGATGCTCACTGTAGCAAGCTTCCAGCTTTCAGGGAAAATGCTGCTCCCAGCTAAGGCAAAAGCTAAAACTTTCTTAAGATCAAACATGAAAGGAGCTTCTGGAACATACCTGACATAGAGTGAAATTGGTACCACTGTGTTTAGAATGATCACATATGACCAGAACATGAGGAAGCCGGAGTAGGAGGCAGAGTTGACGCCTTCTGCCCAGGGCAGATACACCTGGAAGTAGTAGCCCTTATCATGCTCCCAGATGCCATTGCCAATGGCTAGGATGAGACACATCAGTCCTAAAAATGCAAAGATCTGAAAAACAAACAAACAAACAAAACAAATCAAAACTAAACAAGAGCATTTTGGAAACAATGAATTTATTATGTGTAGATTAAGGAGAAGACCCTAATGAAACTGGGTTGGATAGCCTGAATCATAAGAAAACGTTTCTGGAGATGAAGAGGAAAAAACAGTGATGTCATGACACTTTTACATCACAAGAACAAAACTACACAGTGCAGAGTATGGCAATTTGGAATAACAAGTCCTCAAACAGCTGGGGATTTAAATCCCAAGCAGACTTCTCAACTAGGGTGCTCCTGGTCAGTCAGCTGCAGAATATTAGACCTAATTAGAGGTGAGTTGGGCTGAGGGTCCCCAAACATCTGGCTGCACAACTGGAAACAGAAACTGCCTGGAGGACTTTAGCTGGCCATTTGCTGGATGCATCACAGTCTTCCTCACAATTTCTGAAAAACAACTAAGGATAATCCAGCACTGTGCAGTTAGGAATTCAGCACTGGATATCACTCTAATGACTAAAAGAGAGTTAACTGCTGACTTAAAACTAATGGTTGCCTTGGTGTCTGCCTTCACAGTTTAATACATTTCCTTTGAGCAAACAGAAAGCAACACCAACCAGTGATGTGTATCCTCGGACTTTAGAGAAGCCTGTTTCCTGAAGCCTAAAGCAACCAGGGAAAACAGCAACTGGGAAGCAAATGTCAAAGTGGGACAACTTGGTGAAAACTGGGGCTTGATCATGAACACTGTTTCACAGACACAAAAGCATTACATAGGTCATAAAGCATTTTTGATTAAAAGAAGACAAGAACCTAGGCAATATTACTTGAAAAAGAATAAAAAAGACTGGGAAGATGGAAATTTAACAGAAATTATAAACTGCAAGGAATATAGAACTATGAATATCTAACAGCCATAATATATCAAGAAAACAAAACAGTAAAGTCATAAACAGGTGAGTGAATAGCAGATGTGTTAACAGACCGTCCTCCAAGAGGAAGGAGGAAGAAAGAATAAAGAATAAAGAAGTATCTATTCCCTATGATGTAACAGATGGAAAAGACAGATTGTGGTCACTGACAAAGAAAAACACTATGTGGCCCTATCTACTAATAAGCATTTGCAATGGAGTGGGTCCACGTAATTTAAAGATGGAAGCTTAGAGGAACCAGTAAGGTTAATTTTTAACAGTGCTTTGAAAACTGGGAAGCTCTGCCATCCTGGAAATCTGCTAACGTAATTACAATGTTTGTAAGGTAGAAATGGTGATGGTGGGGAAGATAAACTGCAGTTAGTTAGCTTAAAACCCTTCCTGGACAAATAATAATAAAATTATTCTTTTGACATAGACTTTTCCAAACATTTGATATAAAGCAACCAATATAATAAAAAAAAAAGTGAAGACATGGAGTCAACTGGCTGCACAAAAGAGCGATTAAAAATCATCCTTTGCAAGTGTAATCATTAGGAAGGAAATATAAGTAAGCTGGGCCATTATGTAAAGGCCACTCAGTAACAATCACATTAAAGCAGTAATCAGCCTTTTTAAAAAACAGTAATTGAGGTACAAACATAGAAACCTTGATGGTAAAACTAATATTTGTACTGCTGAGAAAATCTGTGAGAGGAAGAAGGATACTTTTATGGAGCAATATGAATCACTTGGTGAAAAGTTCATGCCTGATTAACTTGAGTTTTAATACCAAGAATCCACTAAAAATGAACTGCAGTGAGAAAAGGTGCTGAGCTGAGTTTAGGGGACACATTTATTTCCCACATGAGTAGTAACTTTTCTATTTAATTGTGGGAGGCCAAATAAATTACTCGACTTGTGAAACGGAGACAATATTCCTTGCTGGTAAGGAATGTGGTGCAGTGTTTTTAAATATCTGTGACCAGCAGTGAAAACAGACTTCAGTCTGTGCTGTTGTAATTATTAGGACTTAAAGATATATGAGAGGCATGACCCACCTTGCTGCCACACAGGTTAAAAATTATCCACTTGTAGAATATCACAATACATGTAGGCATTTCCATGTATGATTCAGCATTAGAAATACACACAGGGCAAGGCAGCAGCTGAACTTTCCCAAGGTGTCCCTGCCCATGGCTGGGGTGTTGGAACAAGATGATCTTTAAGGTCCCTTCCAACTCAAGCCATTCTGTGATTCTATATCACAGCAACAGCTTTTGTCTATAACTGCACTTGCTTCATGCACATTTTGTTCTATGTGCACTTGGCCCTTGCCCTTCACAACTCCACTCATGTGCAATACTCATGCTTACACAAAGCTCACTAACATGCTATTTGCTCTGAGACAAATGTGAAAGACAGAGGCATTAACAGCAGCCCTGGAGATTAATTTCTGTGCAGAGAAACAACTCTGTGCAGGGTGTTGCAATTGTAACCGCAGCCCTGCAAGAGAAGGACGTGAAAAAACCCTGATTCTAGGCTTGTGCATGCTCATGGGGCTTCCCAGCATGAACATCCTTCCTTCCTTCCTTCCTGGGTCCTGCTCATGCACTGCCTACAGAAATGCTCTTGACTAAGAATTTTATAAAGAGGAGGTGACTTTTGACAAACACTGACAGTTGGACTGTGAATTAAAACTGTTTCGGTTTCTTTGTTGGCACTTTGAGTTCTGCTCCAGGATTTGAAACATTAAGTTATACAAGAGATGAAGCTGACAGCCCTCCTCCTCTGAGAACATGCTCCCCCAAGCCTGCTAAAAGTCAAGTTTTGGAGAAAAAAGCATTTCTGGAGCTGGCGGGTGCATCGCCAGTGGAGGAACACTGACTTGTCCCTCAGGTCACTGAGAAACACTTCCAAATGTGAAAAAACAGCTATAGCTGCCATCTGGAAAAGTTTACTCCTGATTAACCCTTGCTAGGGCAGACCAGGGCAACATTTAATGAGGACTCCGTTGGCAACCTCCTCAAACACTGCTTTGTGCCTGGCAGTTTTATGGACAAATAAACGCAAAATAGCTTTGCCAGTGTTAACATGGAGTAAGTTTCATTACATTTAAATGAGCTATTTATAGAAAGCTGAGGCTGCTCTGTATTTCCAAACTCAAGAGCACAATATACTGCCTGTTTTTATGACTGCGCTCTGTAACCTTTGACCACCCAGTGAGCTGGAAGGACCCAGTGCCACATCCCCTGAGGTGTGCAAAGAGCCTGGTGCTAAAGGTAGGACAGAGCTTTACTTAGACATCAAAATTTTAGGTTCCTTACAAATGTGTAAAGGAGACAAACACACCCTTGGCTCCTCCAGTGCCCAAGAACCCAGGCAGAGGCTGATGCAATCGGCTGCAACTTGCTCAGTTTTTTAAAACGGAGCCAGGAGGTAAATTCCTCTCATTTGTGTTTATGAAGAGAGGCCAAACAGACTGAAAACTCTGGGTGGGATCCTTGGCTTGTGCAAGGAGATTTGGCAAATCTTAATCGAATGTTAAATTCCAAGTTCTCTATTCAGCTTTTCTCTGCTCTGTTTCTGTGCCCTGCAGATCCCCCACAGCCCATTATCCTCTCCAGCCAGAGCATAGCAGGACATCTAAGGAAATGTGAAGTTTTTCAAACACTTGCAAAGTTTTGTATATAACAGGCCCAAACCTTGTTTGTTTTTGCTGTCCCCTTAAGGGGAGGAAGGGAAGAAAACACTGGGGAAAACAAGCTGATGATGATAATCAAGATTTTCACTTGGCAGAGATTGGTGCAAGATTACTAAAGTCAAGGGCATGTCCTTACTGTACATGGAACAAAGACTCAGGAGGGATTGAAGATGACCCTGGAGTGGCATTACAGGGCATCCCTGGGCCCACCTAGACAACATCCTGAGAAAAAGGCAAGAAGATAGGGGATGAGGTAAACTGTGAAAGTTGGAGAATGGTGCCATCCTGGAAATGTTTGTTCTCTAAGCCCCAGTGCTGAAGAAGCATAAAGTCAGGGAAGAGCTCAGGATAGCTGTGATGGACAGATTGGTGTTTGGATGCCTCCTCTAGGGCTTGTTCTAGTGCCTGGGGATGGATCCTGGCTCAAGCCATCTATTAAGTTGGTCTAGAGAGCAAGAGCAGGAAAGAAGAAGCAGGAACAGTGACCATCAGACCCTCCCAGTGTCATAAACTGAAGGTGGTGTAGAATGCACGACAGACTTGCACCCAAAGGAAAATAAAATCTGAAACTAAAAACCTTTTCTTCAAGCAACACTGATTAAAGTAGTGTCAGAGTGTATGTCCTCCTTCCCTGACTGGCTTTATACTCAAGCAGTAAAATCTTGGGAGACTTAGTAAAAGAATTACTATCTCTGCCTGGAAGTATTTGCCATTTGTTGGAACCACTGATGAGCTTAACACTCAAATTAGATCTGTTTTGCAATCTGAGAAGAGTGCCTGCTATATACGATTAGTGTTCTCAAATTTCCCAGCTGCTAAAAACATCAGTTTCTGAGCATTAATGAGACTATGTCTAATATTTTATCCTAACATGTTAAGTCAGAAGCTGGCATCATGTAAATTAACAAACTCAATTACCAAGTCCTATGCAGATACCACCACAGATGCCATGAGATCAGGGGGAAGAGGGAGAGCAGCTGATAAATAGAAAATGACAAAATTACTAGGAGAAAAAAGGCATTTGCAGACTTCAAAATATTCCTCACAAAAAAATGCAGAGCAAGGGAGACCAGAGAAAATGGCAAGCTCAGAAAAGAAGTCCTTAATTCTGTCAATGTAATGGCCTCACTTTGCAAGACGGGCTGACAGAGGCACCGCCAAACTCAGTCTGCTAATAAATTATTACGTAATTTTTCTTTTTATCATTAATCACTTCTCATATTTCATCATCTGTGTGGGCAAAGAGGTGGAGCATCTGGAAATGATGAACACATCTGAAGAAATGAAGACACATTAATCAGACTTACGACCAACACGAGGACATTCATGAGCCGATCAATGCTTGTTCGTTTAAAAGTTGTTTTTCCACTGTTCTGCATTAGTTTGGTGTCTGGCCCTGGAGACGAAACACACTTGTTAATTTTAGTAATAAAGCTTAGCTGTTCTAAAGCTGATTCCCTCTGAGGCCCCACTGCGCTTTCCAGCATAAATGACTATTGCAGTTTTCTTGAAAATAGGTATGGGCAGTTTGCAGTGCTGGTGGAAAACTTGGGCAGAAACACGTTAAGTCATTTGCCTGAGCTATATGGGGATAGTCACATAAAACCATTAATTCTGGACTTTGCTCTCGTCTTTCAACATTCAATCCTCCCTTTCATGTTTAATTACTTTTCACAGAATACCTGATACTGCTATGTTATTGGTGATGATATATTATACATTATCTTACATGTCTGGAGGAGTATAGAAACAACAGAAGGACTATGCTCATAAAAAGCATAGATCTAATCAACAGTAATAGTGATGACCCTGATATTCCAATACGGACTAAAGTCACACTGAAATTATAAGGAATTTTTGATCGAATACACTTGACAGAATTCTTAGCCAGATTTACTTCTTACTTGATCCATCAAGAGTCCCCTCCTGTACTTTGTTGCATGCATGAAATAAAAAACTGTGTTGTTCTTGTACGTGGTAGAAACACATTTTCCAAAGACGAAAATACTTGATTCCTCTGTGCCTGCTAAGAGTGATGTACTTCCATGCTAGTGCTGCTCTGCTCTGCAATTCACCTGTCAGTCTTTCTACCTACCAGCATAAATAACCAGTCCAAAGCACCACTCTGTGTTCCTGATAGTACAGCCCCTCAGCAACATCTTCTCATTGTCCAGGGCATACTTTTCTCCTCGAAGACTAAGAGTGCCTGTGAATTTATCCAGTTTGTTATTTGGTGCCTCACATCTGACTTCACCTATAAAAGAAGGTAAAAGCAAAAATGGAAATCTTGTCCCAGAAATATGTCATCAATATCTCATTCCCAGCTGTTCCCCAGAGACAGTATTGCACACTGTAGCTGCAGTCAACTCCTGATCCCGTCATTCCTATTCTGTGTCTTACACTTACTCATCATTTGGGATGTTGCTCCTTCCCCATCTTCCCGTCATAATCCAATGGACCACAATGAATCTGGATTTATCCTATTCTTTGAACATGCCAATGTTTTATTGGTAGAGTACAAAACAAAGTTTCCATAGCTTTTATGTGGGTGAGAAAAAATGCTGAACCAACAACATAGTTTTAATCCCCTCACAGCGAGTTCATAGTGCTAGGATGTCACTGGATAACTTTAGCTAAAAGTGCTGACATCACCTTTTTTCCTATTTCATTTTCTCTCAAACTGCAGGAGCCCAAGTGAGAAAAATCATAGCCTAAAGGCTGCAAAAGAGTAATTAACTGAGGTGTCTTTGTTCACTGTTTTTTAATTTCATCTGTTTTATAACTCAAGTCCCAGTGGCACATAAAAAGATAGTGCTACCTTCTTTGACCAAGCAGCTGACACTGTAAGTGACTGGAGTGTCTATTTCCATGCTTTATATTTATTTCTTGTAATAAAATGTGTTCAGATACCTTGACATAAAAATTACTATTTAAATTACTATTTAAATCAACAGTTCCACCTGACGTTTAAAGATTCAAAGCAGAGCCCTGTGGATGTATGGAAAAGAACTGGAAAATACAAATATGCCTTACTGAAAGGGAATCCAAGAGTTCATTCTGTTCACTTAATCAGCAGAAGCATTAAAGTTATTTTGATCACAGCCTGAAAATACCTACATAAAGACTAGCATTTGCAGAGAGTACAGCTCTTCCAGCTATTCCCAGGCAAAACACACCAGGCTTAAGAGACTGGAAACAAAATCCAGAGAATTCCAAAAGAAAAGTGCAGATTTAAGTATCGTGATAGTCTTCACCACTGTATATTTTAAAATCAAAAATTAATATTATTATGACAGAAAAGTAGCTCTGCTCTAGGGCAGGCAAACTGTCTAATTGGAAAATTGAAATGATTAGGAAATTTAGTGACATGTGAGATCGGATCTCATACTAAGAACTATGTTGATCTTCTATTTTATCATCTGGTTAGTCCAACAACAATCAGATCTGTACCCCCTCATTTCTGAAAGCCTGCAGTAATCAGACCCACCTCACTGCCTCCCTTGCAACCCTTGAGGAGCACAAAGGAAACAAAGGCTTTGCACTGCAACCCGAAACAGCACAATGAGACTTTGGCAAACCAAACCCAGGGCACGATCTCCCAGCAGGGACACTGTGTCAGTGGTGGGACAGCGCTCATGTGAGCGCCTTGCATGTCCAGGTCTGCTCTCCCGTAAGCAGGGGGGTCTGGGTTACTGAAGTGCTGATTTTGAGATCTGGAGGGATTCATCCAAATGAGACAGATCACAAAAGAGTGAGAAGCTCTACAGATTCACCCAGTCGACCTGCACTGACCCATTAACTGCAGCTGAAGATACCACAGCAAGACACCATGCCTCCTGTCTCCCTCTCCCACTAGCAGCAGTAAGATGCCTGGAGTGCATTCAACTGAAAGGTTAAATACTGCCAAGTCAACATGTGGTAAGTAGTAGGTAACCGAAAAGTATTGTTTCCTTTCTCATCTCGCAGTTCCCTAAATCAAATAAAGAAGTCCAGTGTTTTGCAAGCATCTTCCTTATCTGAACCATCGCTATGTCAAACAAACATCATAACTCACATTAAGCGTTCCACTGAGTGCCTGTATTAGCTGCTTGACCCTTTCCTCTCTTCCTGTCTTAAAAAGTAATTAGATAAAGAGTTACATAAATATTTAAATATTTCTGCAGAGGTTTGCTAAGGGAAATGAAAGGTTGAGTCTGATTCCAGGCACTCTTCCCAGTACACTGCCAAATATAAATCATCCTGGGAAACATTTTATTCATTTTAAGTATTGTGAGGAGGCCACTTTTATTTACAACATAACTAAAATAGAGGTTTACAGAATAAATAAATATCTGATAAGAAAATTTGCAATTTTCCAAAATACTTTTAAACGTTTTTTAAAATAGGCACTTCCAAGAATGCATTGCGCTCAGATAAGCATCACACTGAAAATGCTTGAAAAATGATTTTAGATTAAGATTTTGCTTACAAATTGATAGACACTGCAGCCTGTTCAGGAAAATAATAAAGGCATACCACTCTGATTACTAATATAAAGCATCTAACTGAATCTGTAAAAACACATTTCTCAAGACCTAAACCACTCAAAACCTCAGCCATCACTTCAGAGAAATGCCGATGTACCGAGCTGACATTCAGCAAAGACCACACACATTATTGCCTAAAACCTCAACAAAGAAGGCAAAACAAACTGTACCAGAGACAGTGCCAGCTTTATACTCTTTGTGCCACATCCCCACCACTTGTCCTGAAATCATCAAAAAGAATGTTTAAAAAATTATTTTCCTCCTTTATCTAAAGTATTTCCTGAGAGCCTGCTATCCTTGAGATGTTCCAAGGACAGCAGCACTCAATCCAAACCTTTCCATACCGACTGTCCCTGTAATCCTGTCCTCGTATGTAAGCCAGCAGGGCACTGCAGAACGTGACTAACATCACTAGGTCTGTTCCGTCGTCCTCTCTCCACAGGCAGATGATGTGTGAGCATGGAGTATTCTGGTTCTGACAGATCTGGCTCCTTTCTGTGTATGTGCTGCTATGTATTCCCAGGTACTCAGTGACAGGATACACGGCAATGGTTAAAGTTGCACCAGGAGAGGTTCAGACTGGACAGTAGGAAACATTCCTTTGCTGAAAGGGTGATCACACACTGGAACAAGCTTCCTAGAGGGATGATGGACGCCCTCAAGCCTGTCAGGTTTAAGAGGTATCTGGGCAATGCCCTTAAAAACATACCTTAGCTTTTGGTCAGCCCTGAAGAGATCAGGCAGTTGGACTACATGATTGTTGTAGGTCCCTTCCAACTTCTATTCTATTGTATTTTGTCCTATCCTATCCTATCCTATCCTATCCTATCCTATCCTATCCTATCCTATCCTATCCTAATTTGATACACAAAACAGTGCAAAAAAGGACATGTTTCCTGTTAACCACATCTGCATTGCCTGCCTTTAAATATTTTAAAATGCAGAGAGGAGAGGAATGCTTTAAGGCTGGAAAGTAGTCACCCATCCTGTGTGCACAGAGTTAGTCCCCTAGGTCTGTGTGGTGACTGGAAAGTGCTGCTTCTCAGAAGATAAATGTAATGGGTGCATCAGCATTGCTGCATCCATGTAAAGTGCAGAGTGAGAATGTTTTGAGATCAGAACTAAGCATAAGGCTTTGGCAAAACAGATTCCATTATGCAGTTACATGAAGTCTTTTACTGGGGTTCAAGTCTCAACATGTACAGACAGAGACAAAGGCAAAGTGTGTGTCCAGAAGTAGAATTGCCACCAATGCAGTTTCAGGTTACAGCCATGCACGGTGCAGCAGGAGGCAGTGGACAGCCTGGGAGTCCCAACCACTCTCTGGACTCTGGAGTTTAGGCAAATCCTTTGAAAAGTAAATTTTACTCACCATTGAACTCTGTCAGCTTCTGAAGATCTTCTCCAAGCTCTGCAGTGACTGTCAGTGCCTGCTTCACCTTCAGGTTTGTTTCACTGTGACAAACAACACAAGACAAAAACATGAACTGAAAGTTGTATGTGAACTGAAAGCTCTCCCTGAAAGTCACTTCTGCTCTTGGGAACAGTCTTCTTCCTTGGACATCCGATGTGTTACCATATGCCTTTTTCACCTGGCCAGTGGGTGTAAATTGTCTCTTTCAGTTGCAAAGACTAAGGAATTCTGGGCATGGTATCATGGTACCAAAGAAGGTGAGGCAAGAGGTGAGGTGTGTATCTTGTCACTCCTGACACATTTCACCCCAAGGTATCTGAGCATACAGCAGAGCTCTGGATCTCTCCCACGGTATTCTGATCCTGAAGAGTACTCCAGTCTCTGGACTAGCTAGCTGGGGAGTTTGAAATGCAATGTCAAAAGAATACTGCATTTGTTCAAGGTCTCTTAAAAGTGGCACTTGTACGTGCAAATGCTACAAGCTCGTGTTCAGCAGAAATCAAACGGGGAAAGTCCAGAGGGCTATCTGTAGGGTCTTGGGACAGACACAATTTCTCAAACTCTCTGGTCTTGCTTAGATGCAGGCAGTGCAGAAACAGCAATGCAAATTGGGTCATAAAGATGAGGTCAGGTCCACTTTATTCCAATTGATACAAGCGCCTTGTGCCCAGTTGTGTCCTGGAGTGAGCAGCATTTGGAACCTTTGCAGTGTGCATGCATTGATATTATGGCATAGCTGTCCAAAGGAGATTACTGAACCTATTCATTATGACTATCTCACTCAGATAATCTGTCTAAAAGAAAAGACTATGGGAGATAAACAAAGCTACCTGTGATATTGCACAAACCTGTCTCTAACTCTCAGTGTTAGAACCGCCACTGAAAAGTTCCCCTCTCACATGACTGGAGGAAAAGTATCCATCAGAAGATGTTATTTTCAAGATACCTACCCAAAGTGTATTCCACAATATTATGAAACTGTTGCTACAAAAGCTATTGCAGGTATGTCTGCAGCACCCAGGGTCACCAGGCTTTGCAGTGACTGCACCCAAGGGCTGGGCTCACTTACCCATCCAGCTCAGCTGTCTCGATGTACGTCAGGCTGTGTGGTTCGCTGCTCGAGAGTAACAGCAGATCAGCCTGAACACAGACAGACAGACTTGGCATGAGTTCACACAGTCAGTGGGCACTGCACCACAATGCTGCTTGTGGTTACTGCCACACTGGGACTGATTTTCTTGTGAATGATAAGAGTGAGAGAGATTAATTGTGATCAGGATAGAGAGAAGCAGCACTCACCGTCACAAAGTTGTTGTTTTCTAGTTTTATTATATCCCCCACTTGGACATTCATCCATTTTTGTTCCTTCAACCTGCAAGAAAACTTCTGGTAAGGAAGCACGTAAAGCGAACACCCCTCGGGAGAGCAGTATACTCGTCTCTGCTCCTGGAGCCAGGCTTGGGCTGTTGATAAGATGGAACAGGGTCTGCCATGATGTGTCCTGATACGTACTAAGCTAGCAGACCACCACAATGCAAAAAACAGCAGTAAAAAGCAGTAAGAAGCAGTAAAAAGCAGTGTTTGGGGTGACCTGTGCCAGGTTGAGATCAAGTCCCACAACAGCAGCACAGTCCATGTGAACTGTCCTTGTCTCTGGCCCAAATACTCCTCCCTTCTCTTAAAGGCCCACATTGTCTCAGAAAATAAACCTCTCTGTTTTGTGTAACAGACTTCCCAAGCACCTGTGAAAACTGCTTGTGTTAGGTTTTTGAAGTGGTATGGGCCGCAGTAACTGGCTGTCAGGAAGGTCAATGCAGGTTGTGCATTTGGCTGTGCATGTGCCTACCTGAGCCAAGTCTGCAGTGCTCTCCATAGCACCAAGCCAGACGTGCACACAGGCAGCCAGCTAGACTGCAAGCACAAATGTAACTAAGTCATGATAACTATATGCAAAATCTAGAAGTGAGGAATATCAGGAACTGTCTCAAAACAGGACTTGGTACTTAAGCTTGAACTCAGCTTTTTTAATGTTGGTCAGAACTGGGCAGGACCTGTGGTTTCCAATTTTTGAAAAAGGCAGAATGTTATAAAACTTCTATATCAATTTGTGTTTCCTAGACACAGTTATTAATATGTAGTAAACTAAGAAACTGGTTTACTTAGCAGAAAGCACAAAGAGTGTGTTCCTATTCTTTCGTTTCCAGTGTATATATTTTTAACTGTGTGCTCATCTGTTGAAGCTTACATAACATACTGTTTGCTGTCTATATCATGGAAGTCACCAGAGACTTCACAAGTGTCTGCAGCCATGTCCTACACAGAGTTGGACTCCATGGTGCTGCAAGTAAACAGCACATCTGTCTGCCACAAAAGTCAAAGCCTCTTCTTTTTTTTTTCCTCCAGGAAAGAACAATGCTATCAGTGCAATGTCCAAAGCACACAGCTGAAATGTTTTGAGTACATTTAAGCCAGAAGTGCTACACACACTCAAAGTATTATGACATGTACGAGGGAGTAATTCCAGCTTCTTAATTTCAAATAACTTGTTGATAATGCCCAGTATTGCTTAATGCAAAATAAATGCCATGAGCATAAATGGACACAGGATAGCTTTGCTCATCACTTCTGGAGTAAGGAGTAAAATGACTCACAACTCTCAAAGTACAGCTTACTTAAACATATATATCCAGGAACAGAAAGAGTTTATTTTTTGTCAGTACAAGGCCACAGCACAGGTTGTGGTACTGTGTCTTAGGTTCATTAATTGGACCCATTGTCTAAAACTCCACGATGAACAAGTAGTGTGAGACACAATTCAATTCTAAAATGTTTAGGGATTCTTTGGAAACACACACACACACACACACACACACACACACACACTTAAAAATATTACTAATAGAATGTCCTTGACAGTCAGAATTATGGCAAAAAGAACTTACATGCCATTGATCAGGACCTGGACTGGGCGGTTGTTGACGTGTTTGTCGCTTTTGTGTCGATTCTGAAAATTGGATCAGTAAGTTAAAAGGCATTTCCAGGAAACCAAGCACACTAGAGCCGCAGGCAGTTCATTAACATTTTGGGTTTCCACCCAGCTGGCTGAATGGGTCAGGCACATTAGGGTCACAGCTGAGTCAGAGTCTAGTGCATGTTTACACTTGTTAACACAGGGCATAACTAGTCTGCAAAGAGCAACAGGCAACACAGGGCTTATTCTTGGTGGGAAGAAGGAGGGTAGAGCCTTGTATGTCACAACACACTTCTGACTCGGTGTTGCTTCTGCCCATTTCAGTTTCTAAACACCAGAGAAATTCAGTCTTCTGCTCTGATATGGAAAGTGGCCACACATGTTTTGGCATTGCTCCATAGAGCATGAAAATTATTTTAATAACAAGAGAAAATCAGATTATAAAACCAGCTGTAACATCACCCAGTGAAGTCATTGGGACTTTGACTATTAGCCCTGTTGGGAATAAACTGTCACCAAATCTGGGCAAGTTTGAAAAATCACAGGTGGGTTAAGCTCTTGCTTCCTACCAAATGATTTTTCCACATACGTGAGCTAGATGACAGAGGATGAGTTGTCCGAAGTGGAAGCCTAAGTGGACTTCTGTGCCAGTGTCCAGACATACCTACCAGTGACCACATTTTCAGACATGCTAAGCAGTTTCAGAGAAAGTCAATGGGGCTGTTGGGCTGCTCAGCAATATGGAAATTCTAGCTCCTTTTTAGGTAACAAACTGTAGATCTGGGTATCTAATCTCAGCCCCCATCTTGGCCACAGACTAGTTCTCCAACTGCCTGCCTCCGGCTGTGTTTAAGTGGTTTGTTTTAGTCACTGTGCTGAAGAATCACAGGCAAACTCCAAAGTACAGGTCAGAAATGCAGATCTTACGAAATCATCGATGGCATCTTTTACGCCTGACACAGCCAGCACCAGAACCAGGGGCACCACCGTTGTAAACCAGGCCAGTGAGGAAATCTGAGGAATCAACTGTAGGAAGAAAAGATCTGAGTTAAGAAATTTCCTGCCAGTTCAGAAAACCACTGTTTCCTAATCAAGCTGCACACAAAATTTTTCTGTGGTATCTGAATATAGAATAAATAAAGAAATGCAGCTTTATCCTTGATATGTGACCCCACAAAGGTGGGAGAGCCAGGGAACCCAAGCTTTGCTTACAAACAAGCTGTAATTTCAGTTATAAACTTGGAGCTGTCAAAAAGTGTAGTGGGTTGCTATTTCTTATTGTTTGTAAAATTAGTCCCCAGTGGATTTCCTTGGAAATACTGACATGGGCAAGCAAAGCCTGCTGTGAGGAACTCCAAGCTATCTGAGCAAAGCCAGCTGTGCAAAGCCTTCAAAAGCTTCTGTTCTTTCTTTCAGCAACTCTTAACATTTTGCTGAAGTAAACTTCACATCACTAAAAAACACACAGCTGTTGCCAGGGCTGACTTTGCTCTTCCAAGACCAGCAAAGCCATTTTTGTTTCCTACATCTTTAATAATGAGAGAACCCAAGAGTTCAAGGTGATTCTGTCATGCTTTCAGTGATGGAGAGGTAGATGTTCTCCCCTTCCTCTAAAAGCACAGCACTAGGGATGGAAACAATGTGAAACCAGCATTAGTGTGTCCATCACTTTGGATTTGGGCAGTGTCAAAACTCCATGTGTATTGTCAAGTTGACATTTATGCACTGTCACAGCCCAGATCCTACAGGCACCACCAAATCTATCCAGGAAGAATGATGTTTAGAGGCAAGCACAAATCTGCTCAGCTGTAGAGGCTGCAACTGCTACCTTCTCACCTAACTGGCAATATGAATGTCCCACTGGTCTGTGACAAAGGAGTAGGCAGGCAGAGTCCCCACAGCCTACTCACAACATCCACTTCTGATGAAGGAATTGATACACCCAGTGCCACAGGGATGGGGAAAAAAATTAAATGGAGCAATATGTAGATATAACAGACTAATGTCTGCCCTCTTTAGACCACCTTGATGTAAATAAACAGCTGTGTGCTTTTATATACAGTCTCTCTCTCCTAGATGGCTCAGCAAAACACACAGTGAAATAATTTAAGGCAAATAGTGTGAAACAGTATGAATTTGACAGACAAACAGCTAGAGTGCAGTACAACAACACAGGAACAGTACTGTCAGCTTAGCTGAAAAGGCATTTTCACTAGTTTCTTGAAAAATATACAGCCACTGAAATTTCCAAAATTCATTCCCTGTCAAAGCAGATCACGTGGTTTGCTGCAGGCTTAACCACATTTTACCTATGCTTTTTTTGAGCTGAAATTGTAAAAAAAGTATTTGAAATTAGTTATTTTGCAAATTTGTGTGCATTGAAATGGTCAAATTTAAAACATCATACTTGAAACACCCTCAAAATTATACCCTTTTTCCTGATAACATGTATACTGATATGACTCGACAATAACAGAGTGCACTGCTGTATTTTAGCAAAGTGCAAAGGGTCAGAAATCCTGGTATCAATTTCTCCAGTATGTTCAGCTTTCAGACAGAGTGTATTATTACCAGCAGCAATGAGCAAAGTGCAACTCAATGCCACTATGAGCCACAGGGTTCAATAGCATCACCAATGTCTGACACACTCCATACTGGACACCTTCCTCATCCTGGAGCAGGGAGCAGCAATATCCACCTTCATACAAACTACCCACAACCTTGAGCCTTCCTGACGTTAACTCCTTACTGCCCAGGGAAACAGCATAGGTTATACATTTATTCTTCTTGCTGTTTCCTTTGAGACTGCCAGTGGAATGTGCCTTAAAATCTATTGGGAAGAGACATCTTGGCTTTATACTACAGAAGGAATAAGTAATGCAAATCTGAGGACAGCCAGGAGCAATCAGATGTAGACATAAAGGGGTAGTAGGGCATGGCATGAAAAAGTTGCACAATTTGTTGAAAACTTTAATTAAATTTTTTTTCTTCATTTAGTTCAAATCCTTATATGCAAAGCTAAGAGAGAAAATTGCTTTTTCTCTGCCCTACTTTCTATCTACTATAAGGTTTTACAAAGACACTAATTCACAATAGGGATATAACTTGCTCTTCATTACATCTGTCAAACACAGACTGGCTTTGATAACAAAGAACACAAGCTGCTGGAAACAGCACAGTGAAGTCATACCTGCAAAATCAGCAAGAAAAGAAAGTAGGCATTGGCTATTCGCTGAAACTGTTCAAACAGGTTGAGAGGCAGAAAAGTGAAGAAATTGTATTTCGATGTTTTAATTGAATTGTTCTGTAAGGAAAAAAATAAAAGGAAAATAAGTAGGATTGGTAAAACAGGAAACAAAATTACAGCACAACACATTTCAACTATGTTTTACTTGCTTATATTTAGCAATAGCATTGTTTCCAACAGCAGCTCAGAAAACGTTTCCTTTTCCCCCACACAATCATGCCAAGCCTGGATAAACAGAGAATTCCTCCGGGAACTGGCGAAAACATGATGCTTAGTTTATGCCAGTGCTGCTGCAGGTAGATACAGGTACATACAGTTGCTCACAAAGAGACACATCTTCACTTTATTAATAGTCTTCTTACTTACACATGCACAAATAAAATTAAGAACTGTAACCAGAACACAACAATTTTGCTGTCAGAATCTACAAAGCAGGGCTAGAAAACACATGCCAGGTCAACCATCTGAAGCTTGCCTGAGACTTTGAAGCACACATCGACTGGACAACCCCACAGGAGCTAAAGGTCCTCTCATGAGTAGAATACGACATTATTATTATTTTCGGCTAATTCAGCAACCTTTCAGCTCAGCAACTTCAAGGGATGGCTTGTTTCTATTCCACAAAGATCACTTGAATACAGCCTTGTGCAAACAGCCACAAACACAAGAACTCACTATTTCAGCAAGCGAGTTGCAGCTCTTCCCTATTTCCAGTTTCTTTTTCTAATTGCAGACGGCCTCAAGAAGCAGCTGCTCCCCTGTCTGAGTTCTGCAAACCAAAGACCCAAGCTCTAGATTAAAGAACTGGGCATTTTCTCCTGCAAAGCTCAGAGAACTCTGGTCCAATACTTGATACCAGCCAGTCAGGCTCAATCCATCATACTGAGCCCATCACCTTGGGCTGTCCATTCAGTTTTCTACACTAGACTTCCTTTTCATTTGCAGTTTAACAGGCACTCATCCAGGTTTAGTCCTGGACGGATTTATGTCATCTGCTGCCAGCACATCTAAAATTTCCCCTGCCAGAAGCTCTCCAGATTATGCCTATTAACCCCCTTCCAGGTAACCTGAGGTGTGACAGCACAAGGAGGCAGATATGAAGTGCACTGTCATTCTCTAACAGGTTTGCTGGTTCAACAGAAGTGAAAATGGTGATTGCAGTATTGTAATAGCCTTTAGATATTGCTAAGCTCGTGGGAGGACAGAAGTTACTAAGTATGAATCACAGCCCACTTCTAATCCATGCATTAATCCACGATCTCAACATCTACACTGACACACATCAGCATTTTTTCTACCACTAAATCAATTACTTAAAATTACCAGTGTAAGGTGTGTATGGGGGAAGCTATTTCATTTTAGGCAGTTACTGTATTTCTTTATGTTCAGACACAAAGTACAGCAATGCTCTTCAGCATTAACTTCATATTTTATCCCTAAAATATCAGACGTAGCTGAATGAGTAAGTCTCTAAAAGGGCAGAAATGGAAGCACCCTTCATGGAAGAGCTAGCCAAATCTCCCATTGACTGCACTCCAACAAGAAAGGATATTTATCAGCAATCATCATATAAACAGTATTGCCTCTCTTCTAGCATTGTATAGCCACCTTCAAGTGTCATTAACTCTGTCATGAGTTAAACTCATGATAAAGTTTAAAATTTGGTTTATTTCCAAATTCTTTACCATGGGATATGTATTGCAGGCAGCCTTCATGGACACTGTTGAAACAGAAGCAAAGGAATAGCAGCATCCTCTTCAAACCCAGCATAATGAGAACTAAACTGCTTGACATGACTGTGTCCACCAGACACAGAGTACAGCAGATTTTTTAATAAAAACTGAATCTAAATATGCTCCCTGCCCACTGTCCTGAAGAAAAGCATCACGGTCACTTACTTTAAAAATAAAAAAAAATAAAGAGAAGACAGTAGCTGCAGGAAAAAGTAAGTGCAGAGGACTTGACCTTTGTGCAACAACAGATTTCAGGGAGTCACATACAACATGGGAAAAACTACTCAGTAAACATTCAGATAAAGTTCATAGATCTTTGCCTGAAAAAATCTCAGAGGGGAATAAGAAAAGAATGGGAGTGGTTTATTTCAATTCCTGTCTTCTATTTCTGTCCATTAATTACGTCAGGAAAACCACCGAATGAACCACAGCCGTTCATTTTGTTTCCTATTGCCATTAGGCCTGGTAAAAACCTCAGACATAACAGCTTCCAAATGTTTAACTACAGGAATCTGGACATCCAATGTATTCTCCATAGCTGTTCAGGATCATGATACTGTTGGGCACATATTGTCTTTTGGGACACTGGAACCCTTAAGACCTCCAGATATGGACAGGGAGTATTATCACGGATCTTCTCATTGTTATAGAATCTATAGTTAAAACTAATCATCTGAAAAAAACCCCTTGTAACTACAATGAAGCTTTCTAATTCAACACTTAACTTGCCCATGGACCCCGGGGGCTAAAGCAATATTAATGGTAAATTATAATGACAAACTAGGGAAACCTTCAGCCTTTCCAGTTCAGAGCTCTGCATTCGCACATCATGGATACATTTGAACCCTGTGCAAGGTATCACAGAGTCACAGAATGGTTTGGGTTGGAAGTGACCTTAAACATCATGTTGTTCCAAACCCCCTGCCATGGGCAGAGACATCTTCTACTAGTCCAGGCTGCTCAGAGTGCCATCCACTCTTGAACACTGCCAGGGATGGGGTAGCCACAGCTTCTCTGGGCAACCTGTGCCAGTGCCTCACCACCCTCACAACAAAGAACATCTTCCTAATATCTAATCTAATTGTACTCTCTTTCAGTTTGAAGCCATTCCCCCCTGCCCTGGCACTACATGCTCTTGTGAAAAGTCCTTCTCCATCATTTTTGTGGGCTCTCTTCAGGTACTGGAAGACCAAAATCAAGTCAACAGGAAGCCTTGTCTTTTCCTTGAATAAACCCAGTTCTCTCACATATCATTTGTGTTTTCATGGAACACTACAGGGCTGTGTGTTTTGACAGTTCAGGCTCTTGGTTGACTACAGGGAAACCTCAGTTGCCCTTTGCTCTTGATCTTACCTTTCTGTTTGATGCTTAACACCATCATTCCCTTTGCTCTGTAGAGCTGTACCATAACATGACTCTGGGGTGGGAGAGATGCTTTGGAAACTACAGCACTGCAGTGTTTAAATAGTCCATATGCAGCCGTCATTTTATAAGCAACGCCTCTAACACATCGCCTGCCTCAAATTCCCCATTCTCTGCCTTCAGCGAGGGAAACTCCCATAGAGAAAAAGTCATGGAGAGGAAAAATCTTTCTAACAGCAACTACATGTTGAGAGGCCTTACCGGAACTTCTGGTTTTCCTATAGATGTATAAAAATCAGTGGCTAAGCAAAGCAGCTCTATGGGGTAAGCATAAAGATGGGAATGAGGAGCTTTACTCTTAGTTCCAGATTTGCCCTAGACTTCTGCTTTTCTGAGGGCACTCCCTGCATGCATCTCTGTCCTAAATGGACAGGTTTGAGCAGGGTTACCCACCGTCAGCCTTAAGCTCTCCAGATGCGAGCTTGACACCAGAGCAATGTCGTCTGTGGGTGAGGGATTATTCTCATCTGCTCTTTTCAGGGGCTAGATTCACACCTCCTGGAGGTGTGACTCCACCAAAATGCTGTCCCTAAGAATAGTGCTCATCGCGCCACAGTTACACAAGTCCAGATCTGGAGGATGAGCTGTTACTTTGGGGGTGTTTTCAGAAGCCCGCCTGTGACGTCCAACTGCAGGCAAAACTCAGCAGATGGTTCCTACCTTTGTTCGCTGAGCAAACAAATCATCTCCTCACCATAAAAGTCACTGGAAATAAGAGACACTGCTGCTTTTGCGAATAGATTACAGGGGACTAAAGGGTATGGCAGGGTATTGACCCTCTGAATTTATACCCCTGGCTCAGTGACATAATAGTTCCCAGTAGCTGGACAAACCAGCCCAAAGCAAATTTTAGCAAAAGTGCAGCAATCCCACAGGGAGGTGTTATGCCACCACATGTGGCACTTTCCCTGGTACCTGTGGAGCCTTAGGTACAGACCGATGGAACAGCTGAGAGGCAGAAATGTCTTTCCCAGGTGTTTTGATAAAGCCTCGCAAGGAGGCAGTGGGAGCACAATTCCAAGGCATTTTGTTTGACTGCAGCAGCACCACTGGAAAGCATGCAGAGGCCATAAAGTAAACTTGTGACTGTAGGGCTGTGAATGTGCTCACAAAGATATTTAACCAACTCTTGTTAACAGTGCAGATGGTGCCACAGAAGCTTTGTTTTCACATAGAGTACAGAACAGTCAGACCAGATCAGTTTTAAGCTTTCAAAGTTTACTGCCTTGTTCCTGATGGTGGGCAGCAGCCCCAACTCAACAGAAGACTGAGAAAGGCCAACAGGATGTAATGGTGTTAACCTGGTCCCTGTAAAGGTCCCTGTAAAAAAATAAACTCCCAGGAGTAACAGACTAGCCAAACACCAGCAATAAAAATATCTATAACCAAACCACAATTCTCTTTTTTTCCCTTTTTTCTTTTTTTTTTCTTTTTTTTCTTTTAACACAAAAACAATGGGAATGTCTTACATATCTAACCCCTAGAACCCCTCTTGGCAGTACTAATGAAAGGAGTTCCAGGATCTCATCATATGTTGGGTATTCCAGGAAAATCTCTAGGAAGATGTGGTCACTGACTGTGTTTTCCTCTGTTGCTCCTTCTGCCTGGTGTCGTCCCATTTACTGAGCAGTTAATCATCACTGTGGTGAGTGTCCTCATCATGGTGGTGCAAAGGAGGACACAGAGGTGGCAAGGCTTGATGACTTGATGACCTCATGTCATTACTCGCAGGCAGGCCAAGCACAGCACCTAAAGGTCTTGTCTCTTAGTCATCCTCTTTGACTACACTGTGATCTCTTCTGGCTCGGCTCAGTACCTGAAGCTGTTGCCTGGAAGGAAGGAGTAGAGAAGAGAAAGGGCAGAGCACTGCTGAGTGGTGCAAAGGAGGCAAACTCCCAACCACTGTACTCTGCTCATCAGGGTCTCACACAACAAGATTCCCTAGTAGTATGGTCAGAGTTTTGCCTCCATGAAGCCTAGTCTGACGAAGAGTGAAGGACTTGGTCCAAAGGAGAATATATAGACTTCAGTGAAGCTCACGTCTGGCACAGCTCAACCTTACTGTGCTTCTCAGGGCCCTAATATGCCTTAAGGGCCTTGACCTCACCTGGTGTCTCCATCCACAACCACAGGTGGTCATTTAAACGCAGCCTTGAGCCTTCTATCCACACCTAAGTTACGCTGTACGAGTCCCTCTCTCCAGACTGACATCTGTCCTTGTTTCCTAGATAGACCTATCCGGCTCTGCCTCCTGAATGGACCTTGATAGTCATATAGACTTATCTTTAGCCCTGTCTCTCACAGCTCCTTCCTGGCTCCCCAGGTGGGCCCTGGACCTGGTTCATTACCTCACCTTGTCTGTGATGGTCAGGATGGGTCCCACTACCAGCATCCTGCCTTGTCCCCCTCAGCCAGATGCTGCAGGACTGCACCCTGGTCAGTGAGGGCTCTGCCTGAGCTGGGATCACCTCCACACCCACTCCCAGCTTGGCACTCTTGTAGGGCAGCCCTACTCTGGCTGCTCCCTGTCAGTGCCTCAGCTGGTCCTTATACAAATCCAGCTAACACTTTCCTAAATGCAGAAGCAGTGCAGGTTGCTGCTGCATCTGTTCCTTCAGGGACTGCTCAGACCACTTTTCACTTGATCAGATAATGCTCCCTTTGGTCTTGCGCATGAAGGACAGTGGGAAGCATTTGAAGCTTGAGATGGAAAGACAGGGCAGCTGGTGCCACCACCCTGACCACACGGATAAGGTCCTTGAGGATAAGCCACAAGGCATCCTTCTGAGACCAAAACATGCAAGCAGAGGAGGAGGAGCAGAGTCGGAATCCACTACTGGAGCTCCCTGCTCTCCAATTAAGTTTCAAAGAGATAAGAACCCAGGTGCCGATCCAGCCAAGGGTAATGTGTATTGGCCATAGGAAGTTATATACATCCCTCCTATTTCACTAAAGAGAACAAAAGCAGAGTCTAAGCAGCCCCCTTGCTGCTGGTTCTGATGAAAGAATGTTTGACCCTGGATCCTGATCCAAGATGAAATTTGTCATTGACTCATAGGCCCTGAATTTCCTCTCCTATTGTCTGAAAGCCAATTTCAAAGTTGTTTTCGCAGCCCTTCATGACGTCCCAGTGCAGCTGTGCTAAATTCCAATGTGAAAGCAAAGAAATAAAAGGGAACTGGGATCAGAGCAAACATTAAAAGCCTTCAGAAGATACTTCCTTCTCCAGAATGTTGATGTAGAGGCCATCGTGGTGGACCCACATGGGTAGTCCCCTCTGTAGCTGTGCTGGGGACAGTGCGGACAGACTGGGGACAGTGTAGACAGATTAAATTCACTCAGATAAGAACCTTGATTAAAGCCCTTAAATCTTTCTGTACCACATCTGCCACCCTGCTTTTCACTTTATTTACACAGACAACCCTCTTACTGAATTCAGGAATGATCTTTCCATTTGCAGTGTGAATAAACACAGGATTAGGACTTGACTTTTCATTTTTACTGACCTATATTGAGTCCTTTTTTGTGCTGTTCCAAGTGCGTTTGCATGCCAGTCATTCACACTTGGTTTCTGAGTCATTCCTAACTAATTTTGTGAGCTGGTGGGTAGTACGTACCTTCACACTCAGCCCTTCCAGTTAACTGCACAGCACTTTGTTTTGAATTTAGTTTTATTTTTCTAACCCTCCTGCTCAGTTAGAGAGGCTCCGTGGCTGGAGGAGTGTGGCAGGGACACTTCGCAGTTTAGCATCTTGTGTATTTTCTGATGAGCTCTGGAAGGGAACTTGCACTCTGAAGTTTTCTGCAAGTTCTAGTGTGATGGATCTGGACGTGCCCTTGCACGCACTGGCAGACATGGCTCTCCACGGTGCAGCATCAGGTTCCTGCAAAGCTGGTTTCAGTGTTTTCAGGAGTCTTGCTTCATACCAGGAGGGCCAGCTTTCAGCAGCTGCCAGAGCTGATGTCAGACACAATAGAGCTTTCAAGTCTTTATCAGCTCCTCTCTTCTCCCTTCACAGATATCCTGTAAACTTTGCATGGGGAAGGGACAACGTCCCTCCAGGGACAGTGATATTCAGGGTCAACACACCCACCTCTGGTTGTACTTTCACACTTCCCTGTTCTCACTGAGATTAAAGGACGACAAAGCATATCTGTACCTTTGATCTATGCCTACATAATAAAGACTCTCCTTTTAGTGAAAGGCTCAAACCGTCACACCAGCTGGGACATGGAACCTGGTGCAGCAGTAAGGCAATACTCAACACCTCAGTTTGCATTTCCCTTTCTTTTTCCTTACTGGCCTTTCTCAGCAACTGCCTCACCCTAAAGAAACATTTACTGCCTCATCTAGCATTGTTACAAGAACCTGTTCTATAGGTTTTATGGCTAATGTGGCCTTAAGTTACCAAGTAAATTAAACCTCACTCCTGCAGCTTTTATTGTCTAAAATCCTTTATAGGCTTTGTTATATTGGTGGGTTTCCTTTGGATCTCAGTGGGTTTCCTTTCTCATTGGACCACATCTGAGTGCTCAGCAGTGCAACCCATGATGTTCAGACAAATCTGAATGTTAGGAAGGGACCCAAATTTGACCTTTCCCTGGAAAAGCTAACTTTTAGGAGCGTCATGTGTATGTTTATAGGAGGGTACCAGGAGACCATCTCTCTTTTTGGCATCTGCAGATGCATCCTGCAATCTATAGCATGGGATCTGAAGCAATTTATGAGCAAGGTTAGTCCTTTTTATACACCATACGAATGTGGGGTTAATAAATTGAACTTTGGCCAGGATTTACTGGAAATAAGCTGCGCAGGACAGGATGTACAGCCATTACAGTTAGGGCAGTGCTTGCATCACCACCTAAGGTCTGTTAGTACCTCACCATCCACTTACCACTTCAAGGCTCGTCTCTTTTGGGGCAGTTTTCTGGATTTCCTAAGCCTCAGTTTACACTGGACTCCAGAAATCATGAGCCAGAGCTGATTAAAATGATGGGCAGGATTACCGAAACTCACTGCCAAGTTTTAACAGATTATACTGAGCTTGGTTTTTGGCTGCCTTCACTTTAACACCTAATCATAAACTTATGGAAACTCTGAAGAGTTCTTAAAGTCATCTACTTAATTGTGGTTATTTGCAAATCCCTGGGCATGTAGTAATCATGCAAAGTCAGTTTTATGAATGGCTTTTCACAGAAATAGACTTGAAAGCAGAAGAGTTACTTGTTCTCTCCACCCTGACACCATGGGCCATCTCCATCCTACTTTCCTGCCCCCCTACAGCACATAGCAATCATTCAATGGAAGATGACAAATCCATATGTAGTGGCAACACCCACCCCAGTATGCTATGGGTAGGTTCTGTGCAAATCAAGTGCACTTTCCCAGTCTCAAATCACCAGTCTTGATAAGACATTCACACTGCATAGTCCTTTGCATACATTAACTTCCATGTATTTCATATTCAGGACTCATGCAGCAGCTCTGGACCTTGGAAGTCTCTAACCTGTGTTGTGTAGTTTGTGGATGAAAAGTGATCACTGAAAACCACCCAGTTAGTGTTGCCATTAGTCAAACCTGTTGGCAAGTCAGACTGTTGACCTCATGAGAAATTAGAGTGTTCTAAAATGCTGAGTTTTTTCAGATTTTACTTGTAAGTAACTGAATCATTAATTTCACCACTGGAATTCAGATATTCAGAGGAGAAAAATGCACAACATTAATTTCACTATTAATTGGCAGCTGCAAACACTTTGAAAGAATTCAACTTCAGGATGGCCTCATGGAGGGGATGACCCTGCGGCCAGGCAGGATAGGTCTAGTGGTTGAGCTAGCCCTCCTCCTCACACTGCACCAACAAATGGTCCACGTGCTTCAGAAATCAAGTTGCTGAAGGGGCTCCCTGGCACACCAGCCTGGCAGATCTGGGTCACAGCCAGCCCGTGTCAGGGCGCTCCTTGGAGTCACAGATTTAACTGCACAATGTGAACCTAAGTAGGCTGTTAAAGAGTTGGCAAAAAACCTGGCAGGAAGCCACAAGGGCCAGATTCAAAACCTTCCTGACAGAGAGGATTTCACTGCAACAGCTGAGGAACTGACACATTTCCTTTCATGTTTTACTTTAAATGGAGACACATTTCCCCAGAAAAGTCCTCCTCCCCGCCCCGGTTCCGTTATTGAAAGGCCTCGGAGCCTGATCCTGCAAATGCTTTGACTCACAAATAATGTTCTGGAAGTGTGTAAAGCCACTGTGTCATGCTTTTCCAGGATCGGATCTCCTTCAACTGCCCATTCTGCAGGCTGACTCAGCAGCAATCCACCTCTGATGGTTCACCTGGCATGTGTTTGCCTGGTTTGCAGATCCATGGCTGGTGTGCAGTTCTGTTCAACCCCTGGAAACAACATTCAAGACGCGAAGCAGATGCAGCCACATCTGTGACTACATCTCCATGAAACAACAAACGCTGGTTACTTACAGCATATTCAAACTGCAGATTAAAATCCCGGTTGTTCGCTTGAAGCTGTCTCTCTTCCTCTGTAAAGAAGAGGAAACACATCAGACACGCTCGAGGGCAAATGGAGTCAATACAGATATGAATGAAGCATCAGAAAATGAAAGCAGAGCTGTTAAAAAGGAATGGCACCGTGAATCTGTGCCCTGTGCCAACTGCCCCATGTCAGGGAACTGAAGAGGGTGGTGACACTGATGGAGCAGCACTGTGGACTGGTACTATAGCACTCTAACACCCTATGCCAAGTCTCCTCTACCCACAGCTCACTGCAATGTCAGTGCTGCTTTTACAGGTTGTAAACTCCTGGGTAAGAACTGCCACTTAACTAGTGATGTGCACTATTCCTGTCCTGCTCCATCTCTTCCCCCTGAAGTCTCTGGAGCTATTGCCATCAGCCTACTGTTGGTGCCCTTCCTCCAGTACAAGTGCATCTCTGAGCATCATCCCACAGATGGGACACCACCACCGTAGCTATCATGAAATCAAAAACTACTGGAAGGGATTTCAAAAAGTCATCAAATCTACCCTTTACCTCAAGGCAGGTTCTCACCTGTCACTCCAATAAATGCCATAGAAAGCTTCAATGATGGCTGTTCTTCAAACTGCCTATTCTCTAGGACTGCAGTCTCCTTCCCCTGGGGGAGTTTTTTTCTGCATTATCTGACATAAAATTACTTCAATATAGGGAGTTTTTCTCTTTTCCTGTGATGGTTAAAGGTGCTCTTGTTATTCCCCTCAGTTCATTGTGGTATTTGTCAAAGACAGAGTAGGGACAGTCAAAGGAGGGAATTGTCCCTCTCTACTCTGTGCTAGTGTGGTTTCACCTGAGTCCTCTGTGCAGTTTTGGGTATCACAGTATAAGAAAAATATAAAAGCTCTTAGAGAGCATTCAAAGAAGGGCCACGAAGATGGTGAAGGGCCTACACTGGAAGCCATACGAGGAGCAGCTGAGGTCACTTGGTTTGTTCAGCATGGAGAAGAGCAGACTGAGGGGAGATCTCATAGCAGTCCACAGCTTCCTCACAAGTGGAGGGAAGGACACTGATGTCTTCTTGCTGGTGACCAGTGATAGGACACAAGGGAACAGCATGAAAGTGTGCCAGGAGAGGTTTAGGCTGCATATTAGGAAAGGGTTCTTCACTCAGAGAGTGGTTGGGCACTGGAACAGGCTCTCCAGGGAAGCAGTCACAACACCATACAGTTCAAGAAGTGTTTGGACAATGCTGTCAGGCATGTGGTGTGATTCCTGGGACTGTCCTGTGCAAGAACTGTATGGTTCTGTGATCTAAGTTCATATGTAATGAGGGCTGTTATGCCTTATGGTAGTCTTCCCAAGGGCAAGCAACTCCAGTTTCTTCAGTCACTTCTTGCATAAATCTGCCAGTAACAGTATCAGTCTTGCCACTCCAGTGGGCTTCCCAGCTAGTTCACCCCACACTGGATGCAGTGGCCAAAACAGGCCACAGTTTGCAGCTGAGGCCTTACCAAAGCTGACCAGAGCACAAGGAACACTCCATTTACCTTTCAGACAATGCATATTATATGTAAGAATTCACCTAGAAGTAATTTAAAGTAATATCCTTATGCACTACCTGCATGCAGAGGCTCTTCAGAATATGATCCATTTTGGCAGATCCTTTCTGGCAGAGCCAGTGCCTCATCAGGCAACACAAATCTTTCATTTTTCCTTGCTGAACTGCATCCAAATTCTTTCAGACTATTTCTCCAACTAGTCAATTCTAATCCTATCTTTCAGTGTGCTTGTAGCTCCTGCCAGCGTGGTGCCATTCACAGATGTACCAAGTGCGTTCTTTATTCTGTCAGCCAAGATGTAGAAGTAAATATTGAATACCAGACTCAGGATGGGATATATCCTTGATGGATCTCTCAAGTTTCATAATCAGTCATCAATATCTATTGTTAATGCCTTTTTTTTTTTTTCCTGAAAAATCTGGCACTCACTGTACTGTGATTTTATATCAAGCGTGTATCTCCGGTTTACTTGTAAAAATGCCACAAGTGACAGTCAAGATACATGGCAGCTATCTAAAGCTTTTTCAATAGCCCTCTGGCTACCACTAAAAAAGAATTAATTCTGGTTTGATGCAGTTTTTCAGGACTGCTGACTGTTAATCATCTCTTCCCCACACACACACTTCTACTTACTTTGAAGTAGTTCCTTGGATTGTTTTAACCTTTACTCAGGTGAAGCCAATCCATCTATAATTGCTCAGCTTTTCTTTCTCTCCCATTTCAAGACAGATGCTGTGCTTGCTCTCTTCCCAGTCTCCCAAACTTTGCCTGCCTGTGCACCAGAAACTCTCAAAGGCAGCATTGCTCGCGGGTATACTTTACCTTACACAGCCAACTCATTCTCTCTCTACGCAGCCCAAAACCTCCCCACCCTTCTCCTCTGTTTTTGGCAACTATTATGTTAGATGTCTAAAGGGAAAAAAAAAAAAAAGGAAAAAAAGAAAAAAAAACCCACAACACAACAAACCCCCTCTGATTTCTTAGGCTTACTTGCTAGGCTTTTTTGCATTGAGCAGCAGACGTAAATGGTCTTTGATCTCCCTCCTAGTAGAAGGGTTACAGAACCCCAGAGACCCCAACTCTTACAGAACAACTTTTATTGCCCTTTATGTCCTTGATAGCCTTTTCTCACTTTGAGCCTTTGCCACACTGTTTGTCCTGGATGAAACAAGCTGTTTTGCACCTTCTAGAGGAATCCTTCCTCTGCTTGAAGCAGATGAGGAGCTTGTGATTTCACCATTTTATTCATCCTTCTGAGCCTTTCCCTGAAAGGTGATAACTTCTAGATCTGCCCTTAATAGCAAATAATAACATGTGTGCTTTAAGATATATTAATATTATATATGCCCCTAATATCAATTATTTAAGGAAATGACAGTTCTGTCTAATTCTCCCTCCACCCTAGAATTCCTTCCCATGAGATCTCAGTTACTAGTTCTTCATATTCACTGAAGATTTCCTTCTTTAAGTAATTTTTCAAAAATTTCCTATTGTCACTTTTTCCTAAGTATCATCCCATCATTTCACAATTATTCCTGTTTACACTCCCTTCTGCTTTCACAGGACCAGCCAGCTCCTCCCATTCCCTCCCTTTTGGAGGGAATTAGTTCTGGAACAACCTCCTCTCTAGCTCCAAAAAATTACCAATCTCTGCACCAAAACTCTGTGCCAGCTGATCAAGCCATGCTCCTCTAAGCTCCTCTCCAACTGTGCCTCTGCATAGCTAGAATTCTTTATTTGCCACCATGCTTGCCTCTCAGAAAACTATTATTTTTTTTCACAGAAGACTGCCCTTCTTGTTTTGCTATGGCTGTGTTACTTACCCTTGTAGCATTACTCAGAGTTCTGTAATTTGTTCATCTCTTTCTTCGTGCTGCATCTCAGACCGCACAGTCATACAAGGAAAGCCTCTGTTAACCTTACAGAATTAGCTTTATTCTTTTCTATTAATATTCCAGCCTCATGAGCTATCACAGCACGTGTCTGCTACACCTATTAAATGATGTGTTGAGATATCTAGTTCTTCCTGTTTGTTCACTCTTGCATTAGAAAACGTCTAAGCTGTTCAGTACATCGAACTGCTGTCCTTCCTCCTTTTCCTCCAAGGACCCCGTAGATAACACAGCATCCCTAATTTTTAAGCCCTTTTTCAGATCACCATTTTTTGATCTCTGTCTGTGGGCTGTTTTCGTCAAGCCTTCTAATAACTACTGTAAAGCTATGTAAGCAGGCAAATGTGCTTGTCCCCTTCTTCAGGCACATCCAGTTGTGTCAAGTCATTTTCGAGTCAGCTCTCATCTGCCCCAACTGGGTGATTCAGACCAACCACAGAGGCTTCATACAAGACCCTCAAAGTGCTTAATCCTTCACTGCTTTCCTTGGACACATTTTTCTCATCCTTCACAATGGGGAGAACAAAGTACGGAGAGATCAGAGTGACTTATCTGGTGCCCCAGAGGAAAACAGAAGCAGAGCTCAAGAGGTCCAGACTTGCTGGGCTTCAACTATTGAGTTATGTGTTCCTTCAGGAATTTTCCTGAGAGCAACCAGTACTATCAAAGCTGATGAAAGATAAAGCTATTTGTTAAAAACAGAACCTCACAACACTCACACGTTTCCTGCCATACAGTAAGAGCTACTCTTATCCCTTCCCCAGGGGCCTCCAGTCTAGTCCTGAAAGAAATGTCACAGAAAAGATAAATGGCATTAATGTAAATAGGAATAGATGACAAAGCTTGAAAGCCTGTTGGGCTACACAGCAGAGCCTCAGTGTCACACGAAGGCTTCTAAGCATCTCTGAAGTCCTCAGTGACCTTCTGCTTTGCATGCAGAAACAGAAATCCTTGCTCTTCCCAGGGCCTGCTGGGGGAGTGAGGAGCAATCCCCTTCCTCAGGTTGCCTCCAGGGTCTTTGCAGCCAGGGCAGAGGCACTTAACAAATGAATTTGAATTCAAGGGTGCTCTTAGAAAGAAGCTGACACATGCGTGTGCTCCAGTGAGAAAAGGAGCCCGGCTTCTCAGCACAGTGAGAGATGTGAGCCACATAAATGGCCTCAAATGGTTCAGGGATGGCACAGAAAAATGAAGCAGAGGGACATGAAACACAACAGAAATTAAAATCAAGGCACTGCATTCCCAAGCCTGATCATAAGGTACCTAAGGGCAGTTTTTCTCTGACAACACATTTCTGAAGCCCCCAGATAACTCTGAACCTGGTTCAGAGCCTCTGTGGAGCATCTGACTGCCACAGCTGTCCATCCCTCTCAGAGGCAGTGTCCGTAAAGGCCAAAACATGAGACTAATTTCTAGTGATGAGAGTTTAAATTTTCCTACTGGGTAACAGCCAATACCTTTGGCTAAATCTAGAAAAACCACAATAAATTGCACAAGGGGCCTCATCCAACAGCATCAGCAAGGAGAACTTTCTGTCCTCTGGCTATACCATTGGAGAACCACTCTGACCACACACACAGGGAAACACTGCCTCAGTGGGTTCATTTTTACCAGCTGAGGACTGTGAGATCTACTGCTGTGCCTCCTAACCCAGCAGTTCTCAACTACCATAGATCATGTGACTCCTTTTTGTTTTGGAACAGTCTGGACAGAAATGAAGCCTCTTGGATGATGATAATAAACAAAAATATAGGAAAAGTCAAGCATTACACCAACTTTGTCTGGAAACCATAACTCAGGGGTTTTTGGCTGTAGATCCAAGCACGCATGTCTTATCATGCCCTGTTGATTCTGAAAGAAATGAGGAAAAAGGGAGGGAGGAAAGTGGTAGGGATATCAGATGAGAAGTTTTTAATTTCTTGAAACTTTTTGATATCTCTAAATAACTCAAAGGTTCTGCTTCTGCAAACTGCATTCACTGGAAAGAAGGAATGGTATTTGTGCTCCAAGTTATCATTTCACTGCCACTGAACACTATTTTAAATTATTCATCAGTGGAAACTCGGCGTACATAAATATGGCTTAGTGCCCAGTTCTTGGTCTAACCACTGAGACCAAGTCACTGGGAAAGTGCCTGTTTTCTCAGGCAGACAGTTTTAGGAGCTAAACTGCAGAATAACATCTGTATTTAATAAAACTAAAACCATGCCAAAAATCAGCTATAAATGTAACTGGCCAGCCCACCAGCCTTCTTCATTTAGGACTGCTGCACGGAAAAGTCCTGCAAAAGGTTAGACTCAAAATCTGGTCAGACAGCCTGGAAATTTGTTTCTGGTTTATGCCAGGGAGAGGAGAATTGCCAAGAGCAATGCTTTTAACAGGGTATTGGAAAAGTTTTGTAGATATTGGGTCTTGTGGCTTCAAGAAATGGGAGGTTAAGATCTGCTTGGTTTTGCCAAGTTCTATGCAAACTAGGCACTGATACCTCATGCACAAAATGAACACAGTCCGATTAGGGGAGCGCCTGCGTAACTAACCCTGACAACAGAAGAGAGACAACATAAACTCTGTAAAAATAATAATCTCTACTCCACCCTTTAAACAAGTGACCTCAAAAGCAAAAACTCTGCCCTGGACCAGCTACAAAGAGTGGCATCCAGGAGCTGGACTCATCTCCCCAGATTCCCATATAGCGTGGTTCTTAGCAAAGCTCTTACCCTTGTCAAGTTTTGGAAGCTGTAACACAGTTACTCTGATCCTAAGGGCACATAACTGACCCTTCTGAGACTGTAATTCAAATCTCTCCTCCAACAGGTTATAAGCAGTCTCAGAAGACCTCCACCAGTCTCACATCTCATGATGTGCCTCCTGCCACCTCCTCCTGTCCTATCTTCCTTCTGCTTTTGTTGTTTCCACTTTTGGGCACCTCATTGTTGCTGTGTGACTCAGCTTTTGGCATCACCTTTCAGCAATGGCACAAGTGCCACCTTGCATCCAGCACCCAGGAGATCACCCGTCTCTCTGCAGGCAGAGGAATCCCAGCCTTGTCTTCTGGTCTTTGCTGGACTGTCCTTCACATGCACAAGTGACTGAATGAACTCTGCCATGGTGAGTCAGTACCTCTACCCTCCTTTCAAAAAACAGAGAATTACAGTGTCCACTGAAAGGCAACTCCATGGGAGAGGGCAAGTCATCACATAGTGTGTTAGGCAACTAAAATCTTTTCTCCTATGGAGGTTCTTAATACAAGCTAATAGCCAAAATCTCCTTGCACCTTAAAGCAGTAATTGCCCATTTTTGCATTCCTGAGAGATGAAGGTACCATGAAACAAGTGTCCCGATTTGCAGGTTCTGTATCTGGATAGAGGCCCTGCCGTCGTGTTAAAAGAGAATGGGATTATTTCTTATAGCACTGATACCACAGGATTTCACATTCGTAACCCTGCAGTGACTTCCTGGGATCAGAGCTGTAACAAGTGAACTCTACCCAAAACCAAAGCCAAGGATCTTTACCCAAGAAGCCTGGCATTTAATATGGATCAGAAGATAGGAGGGTGAAGGTAAGAGCCATAGGACAGGTCTGGAGGGTCATGATGCTTAAATATCTATACTTCACAGCCAGCCTGGGACAGAGACCTTTGCTGAACCCCTATTACCCGAGTGTCAACCCAACACTGTAATCTGACCGGTGCTGGCGCGCCTGCTGCTCTGCGGCACGAAACCAAAGCCCATCCCAGCCCTGAACTGCAGCCAGAGCCTGGCAGGGTTCAGCAAGCATGGCTGGGGCAGGAGGAGCCATGAGAACACGGTGGGATGGAAGTGGGGAGAGGAAGAGCCAAGCCCAGCTCAGAGAGGGAACATGCCCAGCTGCCTGGCAAACAAACATGGCTTTTATTACTGAGTCAAAGGAGGGGCTCTCCAGGGTTCCACGCTACAAAACCAAACATTTTTAATGTCTAGATGGCCTCTCTTCTATGAAGAGTCTCTGGCTGTTGTGGCTGGAGAGGGTTTATGCTGGCAATCACTTGCATTTTCATCTCTGAAACAGAGCAGACTGTGCTGAGTGTGACAGATTTAATTTAAAAAAACCTGTGGCAAGACCTTACAGAGACATCACCATCAGTGGGTTTAGCCCTGCTCCCTTCTGCTGGTTCCTCCATTATTAAATATATTTATTATGTCCTTTTGCCTCAAAAAAACAAGAATCCTCCTTCCTCCGGAAGAAACAAAATGCAAGAAATATGTTTTTGTGGTCATGGACTGTGTCTTTGGTGATTGGTACTGAGCACAGCCTCCTCCTAAGCATCAAAAAAGCACCACAAGTAGTGGAATTTCTCACACAGGTAAAACATTTCATATGTCTCTGGTATTACAGCAAAATAATTTTTTTACTAGCATCACTGACAGAGGGCCCACTTAGGAGATATACTGACACACCTCCATTTTCACAGAACAGATGAAAGGTCTGAAATAAAAAACCCTGTGGGTGAACTGGAAATATTTCCGCCTTGGGTCTAGTAAATTTTTAATATGAACATAAAGTTCAGTGTTAGATCCTGCCCTTTTCTAAAAGCAGCATTTTATATTATCACCATAAGGAGAGAGAAAAGAAGAAAAGAGAGCTCCAAAAGGAAGCCTTAGATTGGCCCAGCATGTACCACACTTGTGATCAAACAGCACTCTTGGGACACAGGCCTGGAAGAACTGCTGGATAATCTTATAGCAGAAAATATTCCCATTTAGGTTTTTCCGGGAAGAGACAGAGCCTGCCTTATCTTTCCTGTTCCCCATCTCCTGCAATAACACCAGTTCTGGTTTTCCTTACTTTCCTATTCCTGGTCATGTCTCACCCACCTGCCCTGGCCCTGGGCAGAGATGGGGACTCACCACGTCTCACAAATGTCTGGCAACAGATTATTTCTCAAGAAGCATGTACATCTTTTAATGTTTGTTTCAGTCCACTTCAGAAAGAAAGTATGCATTTTTTAAACATATTAGCAGTAGAAATTGTCTCCTCTTCATTTTGGAAAACTTTTAATTTATTTTTTTCCCTTCCAAATTTAGCTTAGAATTTTGTATCACTCTATGCTTGTTTTATATGTAACAGTAGTTCACAATATTTTGACTAATATCATCATGCCAAAAAAAGCAGCTGAAATAGTCTTTTGTTTTTATTTTAAAAACTAGTCTGACAGTGACTGGCTGGCACATATAATTTCCTTTACTAGAAAACAGTATCTCCTAGACATAGTGGTAATGCCACAGCTTGACACAATTGCACATGTTGTTAATAACAGCAATATAAAATGATAGGAAGTGATGCAAAAAATCATAAAAATAAACGAACTTTGAGAAGTTTCTCAGTTCACAGTTATTTCCCTCATGGGAAATTATGTAAAAATAAATATATTTTTCATACTCAATGTCTATTGTGGTGAGACATTTCCTATCAGATCAGAATGGGAATCCCAGAAGGCAGCTGAGCTTGACGCTCTGTAGAACCAGTCGTGGGCTGCCTTCTCTATGAGCTGCCAAGCTCTGCCCAGAGCCTGACTGCTCAAAGCCCAGCTACCCTGGAGAGCAGGCTGACCCCAGCAGCAAGAAGGAAAACTCAGTGAAGTTTTCCAAATGCCCTAGAAAAATTTATAACCTTCCTCTTCCTCTCACAGTGCCCCCAGGCTGGGCTTATAGAGACGAAGCTGCAGCAATGACTGCTCTTCCCTCTTCTGCAAGCACACGCCTTGGCGTAATGTTATTTGCGTAGATGAGTTCCCCCTACTCCCTATTTCTTTTCATAGACAGTACGTGACTACACCCATCCAATGAGCAGAGATACTCTACATTTATTATCCATCTCCCACTTTCCACACACTTGATGAACCAAGAGTCTTCCCCTTTCTCTCTGTTTCACCTATGTTTATTGTAGGTTAAACCTCAGTGCAGAAGATCTCAGGCATCTTTTCCACAGAAACATCACTGCTGCTTATGTAAGAGATGTACTTCCCTGCTTCTTCCTGGAAGAGCTTCACCAAGGTCCAGGCGTCTTTGTGTGTCCAGCATGCGCTGAATTTTAGTTACATCCCTAATTACTTCTATAAAGAACTTAAACTGTAAAAACCTGACTCTTCTCTCCAAGAAATTTAGACCATGTGACCTGTCTTCTTAAAGTATACCTATCCAATTTTCCCTGTATCTCAGCTCGTGTGAGAACTACGTCTTGCTGTGGAGAAACATTGGTTCTCATGGGAGCAATCCTGATCCCAGGTTCAGCAGCTGATGCCTGAGGTAATCCATTCCCTCCCATGAAAGTCATACCATGAACAGGGCTCTTCGGTAAGGTTAAACATCATACAGCTTTGTTTTTGGAACAGAAATTTGGTCTTTGAGCAGTACTGTCCCTCTGAGATGAGCACATGGACTACTGCCTGCAGAAGAGCCTTGCCTGGTCTCGGGTAGCACAGTCCTTTGAACTTCTGCAAACACAAAGGCTTTTAAACTCTTGGATTAAAATAGCACTTCAACACTGGCATTTACTCCAGTGAAATGTTTGCAAGGAGCAATCATAGCCCTTTCAGCTTTTGGGAAGCAAGGCAAAATAATTAAAAATAAAAGGGAAGGAGAAAACACTCTTTTAGCTTCCTGTTATGGAAGCTCCTCACTCCTTG